>NC_140987.1:71697267-72897267 GCF_052327205.1 Somniosus microcephalus | reverse complement strand
TAAAGGTTATTTAGGTTGGAGTATATTTTAAAAGGAGGGGTGAATGTGGTGATTATTCTCTATGTTTAGTAAGAAGTATTGTGATTGGTTGTTTGTTTCCTGCCTTGGGATATATGCTGTAATCTCATTGGTAGTTGATGTCATGTGATTTGTGGTGGCCATCTTAAATTCAGTTCTTTCCAGCCTTTAGTTGGGACTGGGTGTTGAAGATGTGCAACATGATTTTTAAGTTAATGAAGCCTAGATTAGAAAGGCAAATCTATTCTTTATTTCACAGGACTTTATGAAGTGGAACAGCCGTGTGACCCCTGGGTGGCAGAGGTCGTTGTGGAGGGTCTGTAGCCGATCCCCGGTGGCGCTGGCACACATCCCTCGTGAGAGGGCGTCGGGGGATTCGTTAAGGGCCCCTGGCCGGTAAATGATGTCATACTCGAAGGTGGAGAGCTCGATCTGCCACCTAAGAATCTTATCGTTTTTAATCTTCCCCCTCTGTTTATTATTGAACATAAACGCTACCGACCGCTGGTCGGTAAGTAGGGTGAAGCGTTTGCCAGCTAGGCAGTGCCGCCAGTGGCGCACTGCCTCCACGATGGCTTGGGCCTCCTTTTCCATGGATGAGTGTGTGATCTCGGGCCCTTGGAGGGTCCTCGAGAAGAAAGCTACGGGCCGCCCCGCCTGGTTGAGGGTGGCCGCCAAGGCAAAGTCAGACGCATCACTTTCCACTTGAAAGGGAGTGTTCTCGTCCACTGCCTGTAGCGTGGCCCGCTCAATATCCCGCTTAATGCTTTTGAAGACGGCGTGGGCCTCAGCAGAGAGCAGAAAAGAGGATGCTTTCAAGAGGGGGTGGGCTTTGTCGGAGTAGTTGGGGACCCATTGGGCATAATAAGAAAGTAACCCCAGGCACCTTTTCAGGGCTTTGGGAGTGTTGGGCAGGGGGAGCTCCCGCAGGGGGAGCTCCCGTAGGGGGCGCAATCGGTCGGGGTCTGGTCCGATTTCCCCATTCTCCACCACGCTGCCTAGTATGCAGAGGCGCGTGGTGTTGAAAACGCACTTGTCCTCGTTGTAAGTGAGGTTGAGTTTTTGTGCGGTTTTCAGGAACCTCTCGAGGTTCGAGTCGTGATCCTGCTGGTTGTGACCGCAGATGGTGACGTTGTCGAGGTAGGGGAAGGTTGCCTGCAAGTGGTGGTCATCGACCATGCGGTCCATTTCCCTCTGGAAGACCGAGACCCCATTCGTCACCCCAAAGGGGACTCTGAGGAATTGGTAGAGGCGTCCGTTCGCCTCGAAGGCGGTGTACGGGCGGTCCTCTGGTCTGATAGGGAGCTGGTGGTACGCTGACTTGAGGTCGATGGTGGAGAACACCCGGTATTGGGCGATTTGGTTCACCATCTCGGATATGCGGGGTAGCGGGTAGGCGTCTAGCTGGGTGTATAGATTAACCGTCTGGCTATAATCTATCACCATCCGCTTCTTCTCGCTACCCCTCACCACCACCACTTGGGCGCGCCACGGGCTGTTGCTGCGTTCGATAATGCGTTCCTTCAGGAGCCTGTCTACCTCGGTCGCGATAAACCGCCTGTCCTCCCAGCTGTACCTCCTGCTTTTGGTCGCTATTGGCCGGCAGTTGGGAGTAAGGTTCGCGAATAGCGAAGGCGGCTTTACCTTCAGGGTAGCCAGACCGCACACTGTGAGGGGCGGCTGGGACCCACCGTAATTGAGCGTGATGCTTTGGTGGTGGCACTGGAAATCCAGGCCCAAGATCACGCTCGCACATAGACTCTTCATGATTAGTAATTTAAAATTATCGTATACAGTTCCGTTAATGGACAATTGTACCGCGCAGTAACCCATAATGGTCGATGTCTGGGTTTTATCAGCCATAGAGATGGTGCCCCGAGCAGGGACCACCGATTGAGAGAGTTGTTGTGCTAGTTCAGGGTGGATAAAACTCTCCGTGCTTCCACTGTCAATTAAACATTTAACCCCGCACCCGTTTGCCTCGATGTCCACCATTGATTTGGATAGCGGGTGCGGTCTGGTCTGGTCCACTGTGACCGACGCCACTGTAGGGCCCTGATCGAGACAAGATGGCGTCCACGCTGTCTGCTCACAAGATGGCGGACCCCACGAGGTTGGGCAAGATGGCGTCCAAGATGGCCGCTCCCACGGCGCACACGCGGCGGTGGCGGGTTTTCCAGCGGGGTTCCCTCTGCACACCTTCCCGAAGTGCCCCTTCTTACCGCACTTAAAGCAGGTGGTGCCTTTCGCCGGGCACATGTTTCTGATGTGCTTCGGCTGCCCGCAGAAGTAGCAGTTGGGGCCCCGACGCGTCGCGGCTGTCGTAGGGCTTCTGGGGGGAGAGCGGGGCCCCGACGGTGTCGGGCTGCCGGGCGGGGAAGATGCCTTCCAAGATGGCGGCGCCCTTGGTGCACACGTGGCGGCGTGGGCAGCGCGGGCCGAAGAGTAGGCGTCCGAGTTTCTCTGGGCCACATCCAGGGATCGCGTTGTGTCCACAGCCTGTTTCAGGTCCAATCCCGTTTTTTCCAGTAGTCTCTGCCGGATGTAAGTGGAGCTGAGGCCTGCGATAAAGGCATCACGAACAAGCTCGTCAGTGTACACTGCGACTTTTACATCTTGGCACTTGCAGCCTTTGCCAAGCGTTTTCAGGGTGACTAGGAACTCATCCAGCGATTCCCCAGGTCGCTGTGTGCGAGTAGCGAGCAGATGCCTAGCGTACACCTCGTTCGTAGGCTGCTGGTAATGCGCCTTTAGGATATCGCAGGTGGCCGGGTACGTGTCGGCGTCTTGGATGAGGGGGTAAACCCGGTGGCTTACCCAATTCCGCAGGATTCCGAGTTTCATACTCTCAGCGTCCGTAGCGCCTGTGACGGCTGCGGAATTGTCCAGGAAGAATTCCATACACTTAAACCAGTGTCCGAATCGTGCCGATGTGTCCGAAGCATGCGGGTCCAAATCCAAACGTTCTGGTTTCAAGAGTTGGTCCATTGCGTTGAAAATTGAGTTAATAAAATTGATGTGCCTCAATGAATCCGAGACTCGACGTTAACGGAGCAAAGCAAGGCTTTTATTGACACAGAAAGTAATACACATTGGAGAAGTGTCTCTCATCCAGAGATCTGCTGTACTGCTGTGAGACACGCTGGGGCTTGCTTAAGTAGGGGCCAGGTATGGGCGGAGCCCTACACACAATACAATACAGGTAAGGAAATGAAACTGAAACTAAACTAAACACAGGGAATACAGTGCCTGTTGAATGGCATATTTCATCACAATTAGTACAGTAAATGTCTGTGTTGTTTATCAGTACAGTCACTGCCTCTGTTGTTTATCAGTGCAATCAATGCCTGTGTTGCTTATCAGTATGGTCAGTGTCTGTGTTGTTTATCAGTCTCCCTAATTATTGAATCACCTACAACTACCACATTACTTTTCCCCACCTTCTCCCTTTGGACAACCCATACTCTACGGTGCCATTGTCAGCATTCTGGCTGTCCTTTTGACAGTATTCATCCTCATCCTCACAGGTAGCAAGTACATTGTACCTGTTGGATAGGATCAGTTTCTGTGGATCCTTGTTCTCTATCTCATCTGGGTTCCCCTTACACTGTACACTATCGGTCACACCAACCCCAATCTAATCATGTACCTCTCTACGAGATGCGTCTGAGGTCTGGAGCAAACTGTCCAAATACTCCCCCTCCCTTATGTGTCAGAGTTTCTCCAACCCACACTGTAGCTCAAAGACTCTGAGCCAGAGAGATTCAATGCAGAGACATCTACTGCAGACGTGTTCACTCGGGACAGTCTCGCTGTCCATAAGAACATAAGAATTAGGAGCAGGAGTAGACCATACGGCCCTTCTAGTCTGCTCCACCAATCAATAAGATCATGGCTGACTGTCAACCTCAAATCCACTTTCCCGCCCGATTCCATATCCCTTGATCGCCTTGGGTCCAAAAATCTATCAATCTCAGCCTTGAATATACTCAACAATTCAGCATTCACAGCCCTTTGGGTGGAGGATTCCAAAGATTCACAACCCTCTGAGTGAAGCAATTCCTCCTTATCTCAGTCTTAAATGGCCGACCCCTTATCCTGAGACAGTGCCCCCTAGTTCTAGACTCTCCAGCCAAGGGAAACAACCTCTCAGCATCTACCCTGTCAATGCCCCTCAGAATCTTATATGTTTCAATGAGATCACCTCTCATTCTTCCAAACTCCAGAGAATAGGCTCAATCTACTCAATCTCTCCTCATAGAAACATAGAAACATAGAAGATAGGAGCAGGAGTAGGCCATTCGGCCCCTCGAGCCTGCTCCGCCATTCAATGAGATCATGGTTGATCATCCAAATTCAGTACCCTGTCCCTGCTTTCTCCCCATACCCCTTGATCCCTTTAGCCTTAAGAAATATATCCAACTCCTTCTTGAATATATTTAATGAATTGGCCTCTACTGCCTTCTGTGGTAGAGAATTCCACAGGTTCACCACTCTCTGGGTGAAGAAATTCCTCCTCATTTCTGTCCTAAATGGCCTACCTCTTACCCTTAGACTGTGACCCCTGGTTCTGGACTCCCCGACCATCGGGAACATCCGTCCTGCATCTAGTCTGTCCAGTCCTGTCAGAATTTTATAAGTTTCAATGAGATCCCCTCTCACTCTTCTAAACTCCAGCGAGTACAAGCCCAATTGTCCCAATCTCTCCTCATACGTCATTCCTGCCATCCCAGGTATCAGCCTGATGAATCTTTGCTGAACTCCTTCCATGGCAAGAACATCCTTCCTCAGATAAGGTGACCAAAACTGCACACAATACTCAAGATGTGGTCTCACCAAGGCCCTGTACAACTGCAGCAAGACATCCCTGTTCCTCTAGTCAAACCCTCTCACTACGAAGGCCAACATACCATTTACCTTCTTAACCACCTGCTGCACCTGCATGCTTACCATCAGCGACTGGTGCACAAGGACACCCAGGTCTCGTTGCACTTCTCCTTCTTCCAATCTATTGCCATTCAGATAATAATCTGCCTTCCTGTTTTTGACACCAAAGTGGATAACCTCACATTTATCCACATTATATTGCATTTCCATGCTTTTGCCCAATCACCCAACCTGTCCAAATCATCCTGGAGTTTCATAGGACAACCCTCTCATCCCAGGAATCAATCTGGTGAACCTTCATTGCACAGTACTCCAGGTGTGGTCTCACCAAAGCCATGTACAATTGTATCAAGACTTGTTGTTTCTGTTGTTTATCATTTCAGTCCCTGTCTGTGTAGCTTATCAGTACTCAATGCTTGTGTTGTTTGTCATTACATTCCCAGTCTGTGTTGTTTATCAGTGCCCCAAACTATGAACAATTACCCTTAACAGCAGGGTGGGTGGTTATATCACCCTGTATTTTAATGTGCACATCTTAAAAGCTATGTTTCTTCGTCTCACCGTTGTCTTTGTTTTTTTTATTCATTCATGGGATGTGGACGTCACCGGCAAGGCCAACATTTATTGCCCATCCCTAATTGCTCTCGAGAAAGTGGTGGTGAGTCTCCTTCTTTAATAAAACTGAGTGGCTTGCTAGGCCATTTCAGAGGGCAGTTAAGAGTCAACTACATTGCTGTGGGTCTGGACTCACATGTAGGCCAGACCAGGTAAGGATGGCAAATTTCCTTCCCTAAAGGACATTAGTGAACCAGATGGGTTTTTACAACAATCTGGTAATTTCACGGTCACAATTACTGATACTAGCTTTTTATTCCAGATTTATTTAATTAATTGAATTTAAATTCCCCAGCTGCCGTGGTGGGCTTAGAACGCTTGTCTCTGGATCAATTAGTCCAGGCCTCTGGATTACTAGCCCAGTAAAATAACCACTATGCTAACATACCATGTGTGCTATCTTCAATCCAAATCTGATGCTCTGTCTAGGTTCAACCTGACGGCCAGTGATGGCAGAGGGGACGTGAGCCTGAGAGGAAATCTGGTTCTGCTGAGACACCACCCTGTGTTTTCCACCACCCCCCCGCCCTAACTCACCCTGCCCCATTTTGCACACAGCAAGATCCCATTAACAGCAATGAGGTAATGACCAAAAAAATCAATTTTTTTAGTGATGTTGGTTGAGGG
Source organism: Somniosus microcephalus (assembly GCF_052327205.1). NCBI lineage: Eukaryota > Metazoa > Chordata > Chondrichthyes > Squaliformes > Somniosidae > Somniosus > Somniosus microcephalus. Next base: position 72,891,120 of record NC_140987.1, on the reverse strand, counting down.
ATAAATGTTAGCCAGGAGAACTCCCCTACTTTACTTTGAATATTGCTATGGGATCTTTTACATCTACCCGAGAGGCAATGTTTCCTCTAGTTTTCTTTCATGCATGGTCCCTGTAACTGGCTGCAGGGCCTATTCAAATTTTTGCGCATGGGTGATTCCTTCCATTTAAAAGCCTGCTTAGCAGGAATGTTGCAGAGGGCAGACGGGGCCTTAGTTTAGCATCTCTTCTGAAAGACGGCACCTCTGACAGTGCAGCGCTCCCTCAGTACTGCACTTGAGTGTCAGCCTAGATTACATGTTCAAGTCTCTGGAGTGGGACTGAGAGGCGAGAAGCACTAGCAACTGAGCCAAGGCTGACAGTCAGCTTTCCACAGCTTTGGATTGGGGTGCGGATTTCCCAATGGGAATCCATTTGCTTTGATGAGGAGGATGAGGAGATGGATGAGGCGAGATTGGAGGCTCGGAGTGAGGCTGCACAGAAGAACTTTGTTTCCGACGCTTACATACCAAACCTCTTACATGAACATTTCTATACTCGATCTACTTGTTTTACTGCATGCCCTTTGCTTTTTGCATGGCAAGTCAGGAGATACTTTCCCTGTATTTTATCTCCATCGGTGTTGCTACTTACATTCGTGTATAGTGGATGTCACACTTTTTGATCTTATATTTGCTCTGTATTTTCTCATTAACAACACCGTGCATTAAAACTCAGGCCTGGTGTTCTTTTGAAACATATATTAAAATATATCAAGGCTCCACTTATCATATTTATTCACAGAATCTGCACTGAAGAACACAATTGCACTGTTCAAAGTATTCCTGCATTTCAGTTAATAACTTTAGTAACTTGCAATAAAGAATGTTGCAGCGACGCTACTCATGTTACACAACATGGATCTTGTAAGCTGTAAAGAAAGTCTACTCTTTTACAAGGTTAAGCCATATCTCAATACACACCCAAGAAAACATCGCAAGTTAAACAATGACAATGTTTAAATACATTTAAAATTGAAGCCTTTTTGACTGCATCTTACAGGCTACATGTGGTCATAACTACGACATGACAATCAGGCTCTGCACAGCTTAATCAGTATAATATAATCAGAAAAAGCTGGATACACTGAACAGGTCAGGCAGCATTCTTTGGAGAAACGGCAGACAACGTTTCAAGGCATTGACCTTTCCTGAAGACTGGGAGATGTTACGGGCGAGCAACATTTAAAAAGGAACACAACACGGTAAAAGTGGCAAGGGGGGAATAAATAGACGCACACATGAAAAGAAAAAGGATGCTGTGAAGTGCTTAGGTGGAGGACAGGAGATGGTTAAATGGCAGATGTGATATTAGCAGGAGACAAAAGAAAAGAGCCCAAAGAAAGAAAATACATATGCAAGGCACAGTGAGTGTTTGAAGAAGAAAGGGAAGATAGATTATGAAAGTAAATTAGCAAAAAATATAAAAACAGATAGTAAGAGTTTTTATAGTTATATAAAAAGAAAAAGGGTGGCTAAAGTAAATGTTGGTCCCTTAGAGGATGAGACCAGGAAATTAATGGTGGGAAATATGGAGATGGCAAAAACACTGAATGAATATTTTGTATCAGTCTTTACAGTAGAAGACACTAAGAATATCCCAACACTGGATAAACAGGGGGCTAAAGGGGGGGAGGAGCTAAACACGATCAAAATCACTAAGGAAGTGGTACTCGGTAAAATAATGGGACTCAAGGCGGATAAATCACCTGGGCCTGATGGCTTACATCCTAGGGTCTTGAGGGAAGTGGCGGTAGGGATTGTGGATGCATTGGTAATAATTTTCCAAAACTCCCTGGACTCGGCAAAGGTCCCGGCAGACTGGAAAACTGCTAATGTAACACCCTTATTTAAAAAGGGCAGTAGACAGAAGGCTGGAAACTATAGACCGGTTAGCCTAACATCTGTGGTAGGTAAAATTTTGGAGTCCATTATTAAGGAGACAGTAACAGGACATTTCGATAATCATAATTTAATAGGACAAAGTCAGCATGGTTTTATGAAGGGGAAGTCATGTTTGACAAATTTGCTGGAGTTCTTTGAGGAAGTAACATATAGGGTGGATAAAGGGGAACCAGTGGACGTAGTGTATTTAGACTTCCAAAAGGCATTTGACAAGGTGCCACACAAAAGATTATTGCTTAAGATAAAAAATCACGGGATTGGGGGTAATATTCTGGCATGGATAGAGGATTGGCTATCTAACAGAAGGCAGAGAGTTGGGATAAATGGTTCATTCTCAGACTGGCAATCAGTAACTAGTGGTGTTCCGCAGGGGTCAGTGCTGGGTCCCCAACTCTTTACAATCTATATTAACGATTTGGAGGAGGGGACCGAATGTAACATATCAAAGTTTGCAGATGATACTAAGATGGGAGGGAAAGTAGTGAGTGAGGAGGACATAAAAAACCTGCAAGGGGACATAGACAGGCTAAGTAAGTGGGCAGAGATTTGGCAGATGGAATACAATACTGGAAAGTGTGAGGTTATGCACTTTGGCAGGAAAAATCATAGAGCAAGTTATTATCTTAATGGCAAGAAACTGGAAAGTACTGAAGTAGAAAGGGATCTGGGGGTCCTGGTGCACGAAACTCAAAAGGTTAGTATGCAGGTGCAGCAAGTGATTAAGAAGGCCAATGGAATGTTGGCTTTCATTGCTAGGGGGATAGAATATAAAAATAGGGAGGTATTGCTTCAGTTGTACAAGGTATTGGTGAGACCGCACCTGGAATACTGCGTACAGTTTTGGTGTCCATACTTAAGAAAGGACATACTTGCTCTCGAGTCAGTACAAAGAAGGTGCACTCGGTTAATCCCGGGGATGAGGGGATGGACATATGAGGAGAGGTTGAGTAGATTGGGACTCTACTCATTGGAGTTCAGAAGAATGAGAGGCGATCTTATTGAAACATATAAGATTGTGAAGGGGTTGGATCGGGTGGATGCGGGGAGGATGTTCCCGATGATGGGTGAAACTAGAACTAGGGGGCATAGTCTTAGAATAAGGGGCTGCTCTTTCAAAACTGAGATGAGGAGGAACTACTTCACTCAGAGGGTGGTAGGTCCATGGAATATGCTGCCCCAAAAAGCTGTAGAAGCTCCATCATTACATAAATTTAAAACAGAAATAGCCAGTTTCCTAGAAGTAAAGGAAATTAAGGGTTACGGGGAGCGGGCAGGAATTTGGACATGAGACTAGGTTCGGATCGGTCATGGCCCTGTGGGTAGTGGAGCGGGCCCAGGGGCCGTGTAGCCTGATCCTGCTCCTATTTCGTGTGTCTAATTCTGTTAGATTCAGGAGATGGTTCTGTGATAGAAGATTTGAGGTTAGGATCAGATCAGCCATGATCTTATTGAATGGCGGAGGAGGCTCGAGGGGCCGATTGGCCTACTCCTGCTCCTATTTCTTATGTTCTTATGTTCTATGTTCTTATAATTAGATGGTTAGGTAGAAAGGGAAGCATGATAAACCAGCAAGACGGAGCCAGTTGAGTGACCTGGGAGTCTGGTGGAAAAAGAAAAGGACGCAGGTTGACACCAATGGCACAGACCACTCCACCAGTCGTGTTCTGAAGAGGGTGCCCACCCCAAGTATCAATCCGCCCTCTTCCCCGATCCCCAGAAACACCGGCACACAAATCCCGCGTTGCCAGCACTGACTACCAGAGAGAAAATGGGAGCTGTGGTTAAGATCAGAAGTTGTTAACGCCAATGTTAAGGTCAGAGAGCTGCACTGTGCAAAGATGAGGTGCTGTTCCTCGAGCTTACGTTGAGATTCATTGGAACAGTGTCAAAGGCCAAATTCAGAGAGGTCAGAGTGGGAGTGGGGTGGAGAGCTGAAATGGCAAGTGACGGGGAGCTCAGGGTCACACTTGCTAACAGAATGGAGTTGTTCAACAAAACAGTCACCTAATCTGTGTTTGGTCTCCCCGACGTGGAGGAGACCACACCGTGAGCAGTGAATACAGGATGGTTGCTCAATTGGTGTCTCAGCATGTTGCTGGCTCCAGTATCCTAAGTCCTACCCTTTCGGCTGCTCTGTTGTTTTTTATTCTGCATTATGTTATAGATAACCCCTGAACTTCTGCTGTAACTCTGTCGGAGATGCGGCAGAAAAGGGGGTTTCTGCCGTCCCTTCAACAAGGTTGCGGCATTGCACAAAGCCTGAGGAAATTCAGGGCCATGTGTGATCTCTGGAGCTGCGGCATGACATAAAGAGGTGGGACGAGGAAAGAATGAACGGTTAGGGTGAATTTTACAAAATCACGCCTCATGGGGGTGGGGAAGAGAAGCCCACCCAACGGGAGTGCAGATCCAGAATTCAGGTGACTGGGGAAACAATACAAGCAAGCGGCTGGAGAATCCATAGGGATTTAAGGGAGCTGGACGGGTTCTTGACTGGGGCAGAGATCGCATCATATAGAAGGCAAGTGTCTTTATAGCGAACACTCGGTCCAAGTGATCTCCTGGACTGCTTTTGATCGCCTGAGGGGGTCGAAGAGGACTCTTCCAGAGTATTTTTTCCCATATTGGCACTGGGTTTTTTCTTCTGTTTTTTTGCCTCTCGCAGGATATTACATGGCGGTGAGCGGGTGGGGGTTGTGGAAGGGGGAGGAAATGTTTAGTCATGATACTCCAGCCATCATGAGTATGGGACAGACTTGATGGAACAGTTAGTCTATCTTTGCCCATCAATTTTGTATGAAAGTGGGATGAGGGAAGGCTCGGGGAATGTTGACATCCCTCCCTCCATAGGAACTGATGAAGGCTAAGAAGTTGGTGAGTGAGGTGGGGGCTGAAGAGTTTCATTTTAACATGAAGTCGATGAGCCCTCCCCAGGAACGGAGTCCATAATGAACCAATATGATAAACTGAAACTGAAGTTGAATATGTCAGGTAAGGTAGCATAGTGTTACATAGAAACATTGAAACATAGAAGATAGGAGCAGGAGTAGGCCATTCGGCCCCTCGAGCCTGTTCCGCCATTTAATGAGATCATGGCTGATCATCCAAATTCAGTACCCTGTCCCTGCTTTCTCCCCATATCCCTTGATCCCCTTAGCCTTAAGAAATATATCTAACTCCTTCTTGAATATATTAAATGAATTGGCCTCAAATGCCTTGTGCAGTAGAGAATTCCACAGGTTCACCACTCTCTGGGTGAAGAAATTCCTCCTCATCTCAGTCCTAAATGGCTTACCCCATTTCCTTAGACTGTGACCCCTGGTTCTGGACTCCCCCGCCATCGGGAACATCCTTCCTGCATCTAGTCTGTCTAGTCCTGTTAGAATTTTATAAGTTTCAATGAGATCCCCTCTCATTCTTCTAAACTCTAGCAAATATAAGCCTAATCGACCCAATCTCTCCTCATACGTCATTCCTGCCATCCCAGGTATCAGTCTGGTGAATCTTCGCTGCACTCTCTCCATGGCAAGAACATCCTTCCTCAGATAAGGTGATGAAAACTGCACACAATACTCAAGGTGTGGTCTCACCAAGGCCCTGTACAACTGCAGCAAGACATCCTTACTCCTGTACTTGAATCCTCTCACTATGAAGGCCAACATACCATTTGCCTTCTTAACCGCCTGCTGCACCTGCATGCTTACTTTCAGCGACTGGTGCACAAGGACACCCAGGTCTCGTTGCACGTCCCCTTTTCCCAATCTATTGCCGGTCAGATAATAATATGTCTTCCTGTTTTTGCCACCGAAGTGGATAACCTCGCATTTATCCACATTATACTGCATTTGCCATGCATTTACCCAATCACCCAACCTGTCCAAATCATACTGGAGTTTCTCTGCATCCTCCTCACAGCACACACGCCCACCCAGTTTTGTGTCGTCTGCAAACTTGGAGATATTACATCTAGTTCCCTCGTCTAGATCATTTATATATATTGTGAATAGCTGGCGTCCTAGCACTGATCCCTGCGGTACCCCACTAGTCACTGCCTGCCACTCAGAAAAAGACCCATTTATTTCAACTCTTTGCTTCTTGTCTGCCAACCAGTTCTCTATCCAAGACAGTACCTTACCCCCAATCCTGCGTGCTTTAACTTTGCACGCTAATCTCTTATGCCGGACCTTATCAAAAGCCTTCTAAAAGTCCAAATACACCACATCCACTGGTTCTCCCTTATCTATTCTAACAGTTACATCCTCAAAAAATTCCAGTAGATTAGTCAAGCATGATTTACCTTTTGTAAATCCATGTTGATTTTGTCCGATCCTGTCACTGTTTTCCAAGTGCTCTGCTATTACATCTTTTATAATGGACTCTAGCATTTTCCCCACTACTGATAGCAGACTTATGATATCCCGTTTTCTCTCTACCACCTTTTTTAAATGGTGCTGTTACATTAGCTATCCTCCAATCCATGGGAACTGTTCCAGAGTCTATAGAATTTTGGAAGATGCCCAGCAATGCATCTACTATTTCTCGGGCCACTTCCTTAAGTACCCTAACATGTAGATTATCAGGCCCTGGGGATTTATCGGTCTTCAATCCCGTCAATTTCCCTAACACCATGTCCTTACAAATACTGATTTCATTCAATTCCTCCCTCTCATTAGACCCTATGTTCCCCGACCTCTCTGGGAGTTTATTTGTGTCCTCCTTTGTGAAGACAGAACAAAAGTATGTATTTAATTGGTCAGCCATTTCTTTGTTCCACATTATAAATTACCCTGATTCTGACTGCAAGGGACCTACGCTTGACTTCACCAATCTTTTTCCCTTCACATATCTATAGAAGCTTTTACAGTCAGTTTTTATGTTCCCTGCAAGCTTACTCTTATAATCTATTTTCCCCCTCTTAATTAATCCCTTTGTCCTCCTTTGCTGAATCCTAAACTGCTCCCAATCCTCAGGTTTGCTGCTTTTTTTGGCCAATTTATATGTCCTCTCCTTGGATCTTATGCTATCCCTAATTTCTCTTGTTAGCCACGGTTGAGTCACCTTTTTTGTTTTATTTTTATGCCAAACAGGGATGAACAAATTCTATAGTTCATCCATGCGATCTTTAAATGTTTGCCATTGCCTATCCACTGTCAACCCGTTAAGTAACATTCCCCAATCCTTCCTAGCCAACTCATGCCTCATACCATTGTAGTTTCCTTTATTTAAATTCAGGACCCTAGTCTCTGAGTCAACTACTTCACTCTCCATTTTAATGACGAATTCTATCATATTATGATCGCTCCTCCCCAAGGGGCCTCGCACAACAAGATTGCTAATTAATCCTTTCTCATTACATAATACCCAGTCTAAGATGGCCTGATTTCTAGTTGGTTCCTCGACATATTGGTCCAGGAAACCATCCCATATACACTCTAGGAATTGCTCCTCCACAGTATTGTTACTAATTTGGTTAGCCCAATCTCTATGTAGATTAAAGTCACCCATGATAATTGTGTGCTCTTATTGCACGCGTCTCTAATTCCCTGTTTAATGCCATCCCCAACCTCAGCATTACTGTTTGGGGGTCTGTATACAACTCCCACTAATGTTTTCTGCCCCTTGGTATTTCTCAGCTCTACCCATACAGATTCCACGTGTTACTGAACTAGTAATCTAGTAGGCCTGGACTAATGATCCCAAGACACGAGTTTAAATCCCACCACAGCAGCTGGGGAATTTAATTTCAATTGACATCACTGCAGGAGTTCCTCAGGGCAGTATCCTAGGCCCAACCAACTTCAGCTGTTTCATCAATGACCTTCCCTCCATCATAAGGTCAGAAGTGGGGATGTTCGCTGATGGATGCAGTCCGTGTCCATATGCAGCAAGACCTGGACAACATTCAGACTTGGGCTGACAAGTGGCAAGTAACATTCGCACCACACAAGTGCCAGGCAATGACCATCTCCAACAAACGAGACTCTAACCATCTCCCCTTGACATTCAATGGCATTACCATCACTGAATCCCCCACTATCAACATCCTGGGGGTTACAATTGATCAGAAACTGAACTGGACCAGCCATATAAATACTGTGGCTACAAGAGCAGGCCAGAGGCTGGGAATTCTGCGGCGAGTGTCTCACCTCCTGACTCCCCAAAGCCTTTCCACCATCTACAAGGCACAAGTCAGGAGTGTGATGGAATACTCTCCACTTGCCTGGATGAGTGCAGCTCCAACAACACTCAAGAAGCTCAACACCATTCAGGATAAAGCTGCCCGCTTGATTGGTATTCCATCCACCACCTTCAACATTCACTCCCTCCACCACTGGCGCACTGTGGCTGCAGTGTGTACCATCTATAAGATGCACTGCAGCAACTCGCCAAAGCTCCTTCAACAGCACCTTCCAAACCCACGACCTCTACCACTTAGAAGGACAAGGGCAGCAGACGCATGGGAACATCACCACCTCCAAGTTCCCCTCCAAGCCACACACCATCCTGACTTGGACCTGTATCGCTGTTCCTTCACTGTCGCTGGGCCAAAATCCTGGAACTCCCTTCCTAACAGCATTGTGGGTGTACCTACACCATATGGACTGCAGCGGTTCAAGAAGGCGTTCACATCCTATGGATGAATTATACCCTGCGTGAAATGGGTGTAGACTTTAATAATAACGCCCAACAAGGCTACAAAAATGGAACGATCGTGGTTCCTGTGGGATTCGAGCACTCTAAACTAAAAAAAATCATTTTACTGGAGTTGGCAGCCATGGGGGCCGTTGAGGAAGCATGAGTGGAGCAAACTTTCTAATGATCCACTTAGCAGGTTTGCAGTGGTCACATCACGAACGATGCAGTTAGAGATGTGACATCTGCAAACCTGCTAAAGGTGCATTTCCGTCGATCTTCCACCCAAGTTACAGCAGGAGATTGGGAAACCCCAGAGGAACCTTTACCCCCTCAGTGTTTTTTGTTCTGATTGGCTTAGCTGAACACCTTGGAAAAATGATGAACCCAGATGGCCTTGAACTTGCGTTGGACATGAAACACTGCAGTCTATATTACAATTATTGTTTGCAGGAGTGCGCCTTGCAGTGTTTTTTTGATAAATTCAATATACCCATTCTCCAACTCCCAGAAGAGGTTAGTACATTTTTAAACTGTGAGAAGCTAGTCACATGATGAGTCTTGTGCTGGATGACGTGTTAGTGCGGGTTCAATAGCGAATGGAATTTATTCCCCTGAGATGGGGGAATGTCTTAAAATCATTGTTGGGCACGGTAGTCCAGTGGTTATATTACTAAACTAGTTAATCCAGGGAACACAAGTTCAAGTCCCACCATGGCAGTTTAAGAATTTAATATTTTTTGTTGAATCTGGAGATAAAAAACTGCTATCAGTAAACGTAAAGCTGTCGGATTGTCGTAAGAATCCAACTGGTTCACTAATGTTCTTTGGGGAAGGAAACCTTAACCGGTCTGCCCTACACATGACTCCAGTCCCACACCAACATGGTTCACTCCTAACTGCGGTCTGAAGTGACCCAGCAAGACACTCAGTTCTATTAAAAACCATTATAAATACAACAGTTCAAGATGAAGACCCACCACCAACTTCTCGGGCAACTAGGGATGTGCAATAAATGCCGGCCTTACAATGCCCACATCCCGAGAATGAATCATTTTTTTAAAAGCCTTGTACCTTGAAAATGTTCATTAATTTGCAATATGAGTACTAAAAGTGCTGACGCATGCAACACTCGCTGGCTTTGAGTGGGAAGTGTAATCTAAAAGGAATCACCACAGTTTTGTTCTGCTCATTCCCAAAATCAGATGCAGCCATGTTGAACCAAATATAACAGGACATAGGACATGAAAGAAAATGGTAATAAACACCTTTTGCAGCTTGTAACTTAACATTAATCATAGGTCATTATTCTACATGACCTTTAACTGATCTGAGCCACAGTATCACTAAATAGCTACCATATAAAGAATAGCATGGCGTCATGAATATTCTCATTTAAGAATTAATACTTAACATTTTGCACACACGATGGATAAAACGCAGCTATATTACTGACTATCAGTATAGGATTCCATAGGCCACGTTAAAAAAAGCTCAGTGCCCGAGAATACTGGCAGTGCCCGCTTGTCACTGGAGTACTGAACAACTGTCACAGCTGCTGATACATCACTACTTACACTAAGAGCAGCCAATTAAAGTATAACGGGCGACATGCTCCAGTCTTCACTTCAGAAGAGACATTTTGAAGCATCGTGACCTGTTAGTACATTTAATGTCTCCTTTGAGTTCTGAATTTGAATACTTTTTCCCCTGTAGAAAGCTGAAATAGCCTCACTCCATAACAGCTGATTGAACTTCAGCAGGTCCAGTAAACTTCAGTAGTCGTTTTAGTAACATGCTGACCCTGTGTACATAGTCATTCACAGTCTTTTTGCTTTCTCATGTGGAGATCAGCAGTATCATAGAAATGTACCTGATTGGCTTGATACTAACAGTGACAGTTGCCCTCGGCAGCCACCTGATGTGTGTGACACGTGGAACACTTTCTCACTGGGACAGTCTGGGTTTACTGCTGCTCTCTGTGCCGCCCGTTGTTTCAGCTTCTACACTGTCCCCACACACTCATGTTTGTTCTAGTTCACCTTCTACATCTTCTCATTCCCTCCTCTGCTCCACTTCAAGCTCTGGATGAGTACTCTCTACCAATGCATTTGAGGGAACTGCAAGGCTGAGGAATTTAGCACAAGATTCCATTCCTTTAGCCAGTTGGCAAAACTCAAATGGAGTTACTCGCAGAGTCTCAGTTATTACTCGAGAAATTTATATAATGAAAAAACAGACAGGCAGACAATGAGCTACTGCACACACCAGAATGTCTTCCCTTAACCCTCACTTTGCCAGTGGTAGAATTTCCATCCATACATTTACTTTTAAATATGCTTGATGGACTAATAAAAGCAATCTAATTTCAAACCCAACCCCTTTCTATTTTGACAAAACAATACTTATACACTTTCTAACGGGAGAGCAAAAATGGCAACTAAAGCGAGACATCCTACTTCTACTGAGCATTTCCAAAAGGTACCCAGTACACCATGGGCTTTATTCCTACTTCCATTAATTTTTTGTAGGGAAAAGAAAAGAACAAACTTGCAATTAGATAGCTCCTTTCACGTCCTCAGGATGTCCCCAAGCACGCCACAGTGTCAATGAATTACTTGTTGAAGCATAGTCACTGTTGTTTTGTAGGGAAATGCGGCAACCAAAATTGCATGCAGCAAGATCCCAGAAACAGCAAATGACCGACTAATCTGTTTATCTACTGTTGGTTGAGGGATGGCTATTGGTCAGGACAACTGTCTGCTCTTCCTCATATAGTGCCACGGTGCAGGGAGCAGGGGTTGATGTCCACCGGAACAGGCTGAGCCTCTCCTTAATGGGGATGAATTTTATTTTGGGTGGAAATCAAGCGGGTGGTGTGATTGTACCACCTGGTGCTTATGGGCAGTTCGCCAATGCTGGCCTCATAGGTGTTTCCTGAGCGGCCTGCAGTGGTCCCTTTAAGGACCGCTGGGTAGGCTGCTCTATGCCTAGTATCAATGGGCAGAACATGCATGCTATGCTCACCCCGCCCACTGGTACATGAAAATTGCATCGGAGTCCTACAAGCAGCGAAGGTCCCCCGACTTGCAAATTCAGAGGAGGCTCCTCCCTGAAACAGGCAGGGACTCGGGCTGGCCATTTCCACGGCGGGTGGGAATTGGTAGCGGGATTGGAGCGGTATGTTCAACTCTGCTTCCGCCCGGTGGAGGCCATGAAAATTGGCCCCATCATCTTACTCAAAGGATGGCACCTCTGACAATGCAGCACCAGCCTAGATTACAGGCTCCAGTGCTAGAGTGGGGCTTGAACTCATGGCCATCTGTCTCAAGAGGGGAGAGTGCCACCAACTGAGCCAAACTGATACAAAGGAACCAGCTTCCATGTTGAACTGCACCAAATGAGCATGCCCAGTTGACTAATGAGATGACACAATCTACTGCTCTATGAGTATTCATCTAAAGACGTGTTTGTCTGACTGAAGAAGCTCGAACTCCTGGAAATGTTTTTGGAATTACTTCGAGAGTGCCCATTGAAACTCATGTTTCGTAAAGCTGCGCCCTTTTTGCTGCAAGTCCCCACACTGTCATTTTCGGATGTGTCAAATTCCACCGTCAGGTTGGACTCCATGCGGGAGATGGTATAAGCGCTGTTCTGTCGGGTAGGCTGAATCCTGGTCGATTGTAGTTCCAGTTCATCGTAGCTGGAAAATTCAATGAAGGGGCACCATTGGAAAGCCCTCTTGAACCCTGCTCGAAATCTGCAAGCACATAAATAAAGAGAATGCTGAGGCCACCTGTACACCGTGATCTTGGGTGACGCGCACCCCTAAAATTATAAGGACTGAAACTCAGTCACGTCAGTGTAAGTGCCAGGATGCACTTTCCCACTATCTCTGCCACTGACCCTGCTGAGGCTCGTGAGGTCAGAGGGCGGGAATGCAAGTACTAGGTCTTTGTTTGGCAGAGGGCTCCAGATGACCCCTCACCTCCCCAAAAGAGGCAAGAAATGCCAGCCAAAGCTCGCTGGGTCAGGAGGAGCGCTGGGTTTCCCTCTCCCCCCAGAAAGGGGAAGAAGCTACCCTCAGCAGCTCTCTAGGTCAGGAGGTCACTTGTAATTTTATATATAAACAAACCTTTGGCCTCTCATCTTCCAGCGGGGAGGGCGGGGGGTGGGGGGATGGAGTGGTCCAGGCTTCGATCCCCAGGTGAGCCCCACACCAACCTCCATTGGTCAGGGGTACCTACGCCAACCCAACTAAAGCTGGGGCACAAGAACTCCTGACTTATGGAGTCCATACCCTGACCCCCTTAACCATTCCATGGATGACCTTGTAAAGGTGGGCAGAGGCTCTGTCCTCATAAAGTTATCTGGAAAACTTTGACCCTACGGCTGGGACCCGATGTATTTAGGTCCCGTAACTTTAGCTGGAGATCGGCAGAAACAACATAAACACTCATGGGAGTTCTAGGCAGTGGAGTTTAATTGCAACTAACTGCTACTTTATCCTCATGAATGGCTGCTCCACACAACCTAAACCTCGTCATGTTTATTTCCATATCATAGAATCATAGAATGATACAGCACATAGAAAAAGGCCATTTGGCCCATCGTGTCTGTGCCGTCTCTTTGGTAGAGATATCCAATTAATCCCCCTCCCCTGCTCGCTCCCCATAGCCCTGTAAATGTTTTCCCTTCAAGTATATATTCAGTTCTCTTTTGAAAGTTACTATTGAATCTGCTTCCACCACCCTTTCAGGCAGTGCATTCTAGATCATAACTTGTGCCATAAAATAAATTCACCTCATCTCCCTTCACGATTGTACCTTCATAACTATCCAAGCCGGCAAATTAAAAATGTGTGTAATATACACATATATCTATCATGGATTTTACCATGAAGGGTCATCTCTTCGTTTACCCGGGGAGATGGACTGATCACATTTATATCTTTCTCTGCCAAATGTTCCAATATGTATAAAACCTTAAATAAGTTTTTTCTTCTTCTAAATGTACAAAAAACTTTCTTTTCTACTCCTGCTCCTATCTTCTATGTTTCTATGTTTCTATGCCTGTTCAGTAAGGCAGGGTCATGTGGCAGAAGAAGATGAGAAGAGGTTTTGATTTTCTAGGTTCAGCAACAACTTGCATTTATATAGCACCTTTAACATAGAAAAATGTTCCAAGGTGTATTCTGAAAAAAAAGTATGCCGAGCCAAAGAAGGGGGATATTAAGATGGGAGAGGTGGATTTTAAGGAGGGCCTTAAAGGAGGAAAGCGAGGTGGAAGGGTATTCCAGAATGGGGGTCTAGGCAGCTGAAGGCACGGCCACCAATGGTGAGGTGAATTGGAAGTGTACATCAAAGAAACAATGGCGGGGTGTTGGAGAGGTAGAGCTGGGTATCATCAGCATACTTGTGGAAGTTGACCCCATACCTACAGGTGATGTGGCCAAGGGGCAGCATGTAGATGAGGTAGAGGAAGGGGCCAAGGATAGATCTCTCGGGGACACCAGAGGTAACTGTGTAGGTAAGACATTGCTGGAGATGCTCCGGCTATGATTGGATAGGTAAGAATGGAACCAAGTGAGAGCAGTCCCACTGAGGTGAACAATGCAGGAGAACTTTTGGAGGAGGATGGTGTGGTCGATCATGTCAAAGGTCAAGGAGAATTAAGAAGGGTTAAGACATCACAATCACAGTCAGAGATGTCCTTTGTTACTTTGGTTTGGGCTATTTCACTGCTGTGGTAGAAGCGGAAACCTGATTGGAAAGATTTAGGAGGTGACATTTTTAATATATCACAAAATCAGAGAGAGCAAGTTAGACTTACGGGTAAATTTTCATCTTTATAACACCTGGCGCAGAGCTTCCTGGTCCCAAACATACACTGGGAATTGGAGCACGTTCCTGAATTCCTGATCTGCATATCCATTGTGTAAAGCTGAATGTCAGGGGTACTAAAGAGGAAAATTTAACATCTGGGCATCTGGGAAAGAGGTGGTAAGGGGAAATGAGGTCCAACCGTGAAAATTGGACTAGTCTTGAACTGATTCCATCAGATGGAGTCTGACATCTGAAAATCCACCATCCCCTCCTGGAGAACTCATTTTGCCCATTGCCCAGTTTTCCTTCAAAATGTTGTCCCTCTCCTGAAGCAACGATTCATGCTGGTGGTGGTGGGGGCTGTGCGTTATTGGGGATATTTCCACCCACATAGCTATTCTTCAAAGGCAGCCTGGACACTAAGCACCATAGGGTGTTCAACCAAGTCAGCAGGTTGAGCCTAGTTCTCAACCAGTACTCACAACACGCTCGCATGCTTCCAGCAGGGATTACTGGAAGTGATCGGGAGTGAGAATCCTGGCCAGGTTTTCCCTTACTTCTCCCAGTAACGTTGCTGTAAGTTACGCAACCCCATCACTGTCATGGCAGAACTAGCTCGACAAAACCAGCGATCGAAGCTGGGACCTTCCTGACCTGAATGGGTCAGCATTTACCCACTGGCTTGTTGAAAGGATGGGAAGACTCCCTTTTCAACTGAGAATCAACGCTTGACCTACTTCTGAGTAAGAAAATAAAAGATAAAACTAACTCTGCGACCATAAAAAATGATCTCTTTAAGTCTGTAATCTGTTTTGGGGAATTTCCAAAATGGCCTCCAAGCATTTATGACAAGGGCAGGGAGCCAATTACAAACCATTTCTGAACTAGGAACAATATATATATTCAAATGCTGAGTAGAAAGACTCCCCATGCCCCATGCCCCAGTCCCCAACCCAGAGTGCCTGACTTACCGGCTGTTTAGGCAACAGTATATGATGGGGTTGTGCATGTTGGAACTCATTGCCAGTAAGAACACAGCTAAGTAAACCTGTTGTATGGGCTTCCAGCTGCTGACTTGTGGGTACTGTTTGGTCACGATAAAGAAGATGTGGTAGGGCAGCCAGCAGATGGTGAAGGTGAACACCACCACAATCATCATTTTAACAACCTACAGGAGATGTGTAGATAAGGAAGTGTATTATAATCAAAGAAGCAACATTTTCATTATTTCTAAACATATGGCAAAGTGATGTAACTCACATCTAAAAAGGAAAGAAGCTCATTTATACAGCGCCTTTCGCAACCTCAGCATGTCCCGAAGCACTATACAGCCAATGAAATACGTTTGAAGTGTCGTCACTGTTGTAACGTAGGGGAATGTGGTAGCCGATTTGTGCACAGCAAGAACCCACAACCAGAAAATGAATAAATCATCTTTTCTTGGTGCTGGTTGAGTGATAAATGTTGGCGAGGACACTGAGTTGTGCTGCAGCATTTTTTACGTCCACACGAGAGGGAAGGCAGGTTTAACGTCTCGTCCGAAAGACAGCACCTCCGACAGTGCAGCACATCGCAGCTACTGCACTGAAGTCGCTGGAGTGGTGCTTGAACCCACAACCTTCTGGCTCAGCAACCCAAGGCTGAGACCAATACAGTTTACATCGCTGACATCTGTAGTGATGACAATGAGATATGTCTACACAGATTGTTCTCCATTCCAAAACAAAAGAACAGGTTTTTATTGAAAAGTAACATTTACCCTGAAGAGACTTCAACTGGCACAGAATATCCTGGAATGTTTTGGTGAAAGTACAGAGTGGCACCGTTTTTTTCCAGTGGAAATTCCTGCATAAATGACTAAAGCTGGTTTTATGCCAGAACTTCAGTGCATGCAAATTTTCTCAATCATTTGCATACTCCTAAATTGCATCCACCAACTCCCCACTTAGCACATTCCCCATAGACCCGCACCCATGTAAAAGTTTCCTGCATTGCTGCACACTGAATAATTCAGGTCATCAAGATAACGTAGTGCCCGGGGCCCCAATATCACGCACAGTGCCCGGGGATCCCAATATCACCCACAGTGCCCGGGGATCCCAATATCGCCCACAGTGCCCAGGGCCCCAATACCACCCACAGTGCCCAGGGATCCCAATATCACCCACAGTGCCTGGGGATCCCAATATCACCCACAGTGCCCGGGGCCCCAATATCACCAACAGTGCCCGGGGCCCCAATATTACCCACAGTGCCCGGGGGTCCCAATATCACCCACAGTGCCCGGGGATCCCAATATCACCCACAGTGCCCGGGGATCCCAATATCATCCACAGTGCCCGGGGCCCCAATATCACCCACAGTGCCCGGGGCCCCAATATCACCCACAGTGCCCGGGGATACCAATATCACCCACAGTGCCCGGGGATCCCAATATCACCCACAGTGCCCAGGGATCCCAATATCACCCACAGTGCCCAGGGACCCCAATATCACCCACAGTGCCCGAGGATCCTAATATCACCCACAGTGCCCAGGGATCCCAATATCACCCACAGTGCCCAGGGCCCCAATACCACCCACAGTGCCCAGGGCCCCAATATCACCCACAGTGCCCGGGGATCCCAATATCACCCACAGTGCCTGGGGCCCCAATATCACCCACAGTGCCTGGGGATCCCAATATCACCCACAGTGCCCGGGGTCCCAATATCACCCACAGTGCCCGGGGCCCCAATATCAGCCACAGTGCCCGGGGCCCCAATATCACCCACAGTGCCTGGGGCCCCAATATCACCCACAGTGCCAGGGCCCCAATGTCACCCACAGTGCCTGGGGCCCCAATATCACCCACAGTGCCTGGGGCCCCAATATCACTCACAGTGCCCGGGGATCCCAATATCACCCACAGTGCCCGGGGTCCCAATATCACCCACAGTGCCCGGGGATCCCAATATCACCCACAGTGCCCGGGGCCCCAATATCACCCACAGTGCCCGGGGCCCCAATATCACCCACAGTGCTCCAGGCCCCAATAACACCCACAGTGCCCGGGGCCCCAATATCACCCACAGTGCCCGGGGCCCCAATATCACCCACAGTGCCCGGGGCCCCAAAATCACCCACAGTGCCCGGGGCCCCAATATCACCCACAGTGCCCGGGGCCCCAAAATCACCCACAGTGCCAGGGGTCCCAAAATCACCCACAGTGCCAGGGGCCCCAATATCACCCACAGTGCCCGGGGTCCCAATATCAGCCACAGTGCCCAGGGCTCCAATATCACCCACAGTGCCTGGGGATCCCAATATCACCCACAGTGCCCAGGGATCCCAATATCACCCACAGTGCCCGGGGCCCCAATATCACCCACAGTGCCCGGGGATCCCAATATCACCCACAGTGCCCGGGGCCCCAATATCACCCACAGTGCCCGGGGATCCCAATATCACCCACAGTGCCCGGGGCCCCAATATCACCCACAGTGCCCGGGGATCCCAATATCACCCACAGTGCCCGGGAATCCCAATATCACCCACAGTGCCCAGGGCCCCAATACCACCCACAGTGCCCAGGGCCCCAATATCACCCACAGTGCCAGGGGATCCCAATATCACAGACAGTGCCCGGGGATCCCAATATCACCCACAGTGCCCGGGGTCCCAATATCACCCACAGTGCCCGGGGCCCCAATATCACCCACAGTGCCTGGGGATCCCAATATCACCCACAGTGCCCGGGGTTCCCAATATCACCCACAGTGCCCGGGGATCCCAATATCACCCACAGTGCCCGGGGCCCCAATGTCACCCACAGTGCTCTGGGCCCCAATATCACCCACAGTGCCCAGGGCCCCAATATTACACACATTGCCCGGGGATCCCAATATCACCCACAGTGCCCGGGGCCCCAATATCACCCACAGTGCCCGGGGCCCCAATATCACCCACAGTGCCCGGGGCCACAATATCACCCACAGTGCCCAGGGCCCCAATGTCACCCACAGTGCCTGGGGCCCCAATATCACCCACAGTGCTCCGGGCCCCAATATCACCCACAGTGCCCAGGGCCCCAATATCACCCACAGTGCCCGGGGCTCCCAATATCACCCACAGTGCCCGGGGCCCCAATATCACCCACAGTGCCCGGGGATCCCAATATCACCCACAGTGCCCGGCGCCCCAATATCACCCACAGTGCCCGGGGCCCCAATATCACCCACAGTGCCCAGGCCCCCAATATCACCCACAGTGCTCGGGGCCCCAATATTACCCACAGTGCCCGGGGCCCCAATATCACCCACAGTGCCCGGGGATCCCAATATCACCCACAGTGCCTGGGGCCCCAATATCACCCACAGTGCCCGGGGCCCCAATATCACCCACTGTGCCCGGGGCCCCAAAATCACCCACAGTGCCCGGGGCCCCAATATCACCCACAGTGCCCGGGGCCCCAATATCACCCACAATGCCCGGGGTCCCAATATCACCCACAGTGCCCAGGGCCCCAATATCACCCACAGTGCCTGGGGATCCCAATATCACCCACAGTGCCCAGGGATCCCAATATCACCCACAGTGCCCGGGGCCCCAATATCACCCACAGTGCCTGGGGATCCCAATATCACCCACAGTGCCCGGGGCCCCAATATCACCCACAGTGCCCAGGGCCCCAATATCACCCACAGTGCCTGGGGATCCCAATATCACCCACAGTGCCTGGGGCCCCAATATCACCCACAGTGCCCGGGGCCTCAATATCACCCACAGTGCCCGGGGCCCCAATATCACACACAGTGCCCGGGGCCCCAATATCACCAACAGTGCCCGGGGATCCCAATATCACCCACAGTGCCCGGGGATCCCAATATCACCCACAGTGCCCGGAGCCCCAATATCACCCACAGTGCCCGGAGCCCCAATATCACCCACAGTACCCGGGGATCCCAATGTCACCCACAGTGCCTGGGATCCCAATATCACCCACAGTGCCCGGGATCCCAATATCACCCACAGTGCCTGGGATCCCAATATCACCCACAGTGCCCGGGATCCCAATATCACCCACAGTGCCCGGGGATCCCAATATCACCCACAGTGCCCGGGATCCCAACATCACCCACAGTGCCCGGGGATCCCAATATCACCCACAGTGCCCGGGGATCCCAATATCACCCACAGTCCCCGGGGCCCCAATATCACCCACAGTGCCTGGGGCCCCAATATCACCCACAGTGCCCGGGGTTCCCAATATCCCCCACAGTGCTCGGGGCCCCAATATCACTCACAGAATTGTGGGCCACGATTTCTGCCATCCTAAAAACAAGTATTATTCACAAGTCTGACCTTCTCATCTGTAATTTTTCCAAGTTGCTCGTTCCAACAGCGCTATTATAACTTCTGTCTCTACAGATCATCTTCAGAGCTCTTTTGTGTCATCCAATCAAGTGGATGACTTGATTGGATGACACGAAAATGGCAAACCTATCAAACACGTTGCATGAAAAGTTTGATCGTCACTTAGAAAAAGAATGAGACAGTGCCAATACCACCTTTTAAGACACTCTCACAATACTGGTCTACCAGGCCTTCCAAAGATATGTAGCCACCCGTCAGTGCAGTACTGAGGGAGTGCTACACTGTCAGAGGTGCCGTCTTTTGGATTAGATATTAAACTGAGGCCCCATCTGCCCTTTCAGGTGCATGTAAAATATCCCATGATATTATTGGAAGAAGAGCAGGGGATTCTCCTGGTGTCTAAGCCAATATTTATCCCTCAACCAACATCACTAATATACAGATTATCCGATCATTATCTCATTGCTGTTTATGGGACCTTGCTGTGCTCAAATTGTCTGTCATGTTTTCTACATTACAGTAGTGACTACAGCCAATGAAGTACTTTTGAAGTGTAAAGAGCTTAGGGACAGCCGAGGTTGTGAAAAGCACTGTATAAGTGAATGTTTTTGCTTTAATATCTAATTGACAGGGGCTCATTTTGAAACATTGAACAGTGTGTGTTCTGATCCACAGCATTTAAATTTAATGCTGCTGGTATGTAGAGACATACAAATCATTCCTTAGTTTGACAGGAAGTGCAGCTAATGACTGCTGAAAGTATGGGGGAAAAATTCAGTATCGCCCCGTTTGGGGCGCCATTATCGGCCATGCGCAAAGTTTAGCGCCTGGCGCTAATTATCGCCTCCGACGGCAAACTTGGCTTTTATCGCCCCTGGAGGTGATTGGAGCGCTAAATCAGGCGCTTCACATCTGTCTTAAGGCGCAAAGGCCGAGGAGCGAGGCGCTACCTCAGAGCACTGGCGAAGCAAGGAAGGGCAAATCAAAATAAACCTGCAAAGTGCTGCTCAGTACCCAAAACTCCTTCACACAGCGTTGAATCTCTCCAGAAGTCGCTCTCTCTCTCTCAAAATGTGTGGTGCAAAAATGTCACCAACAAAAAAAGGCAGGAAGCGGTCGCCTTTAAATAGCGCTCCCCCAGTCCCTTTCTGACTGCAAAACGCTCCCCTCAACCTGTCATTGCTCATGGCAGGCGGTAAGGCAGGGGGCGCCACTCAATATCCGGTCCGCAGCGCTACCGGGGCGTTGCGCACTTGACTGACATCACGATCTGCCAGTGCAGGAGATCGTGGCGGAAGTGTTTAGCACCACTGCAAAATGTCTAGTTAAATTCGCGAGCGGCGCAAACATCGCCGCGCCCAGGCGCTAGTTGCTTTGCGCCCCATTACTGCCCTCTTAAGGCGCTAACAACTGAATATTTCCCCCATAATGCGTTAACACCACTGTCATAAAATAGTATGTGTGACTGAATGAGAAACAAAGGGCCAGATTCACCAAAAGGAGGTGGACCTTGATGTGGAAGAGACTCTCGCCAGTAGGTCCATGACTCTTGATATTGATATTAATCGCACACAAGAGGAGATGTGCCTGCAGAAAAGACCTTTAAAGTGAAGGGAAAGCTGTGATTTCCCAATATAGGCTCCTGATGGACAAAGTTTTGCACGTTTGACTTGCCCGTTTAATGTCAGTATCAAGCTATACCATGTCAGCCATAACATGGGCCAAGTGAAGATTAAAGCCATCTTTACCTTTGCCCCCACAACGCTCCTTAACCTCAGAAGAACACCCTCCACTGCACCAATTCTCATACTAGCAATCTCTGCAAGGTTCAGACCTGCTTAATTCATTGACTACCCACTTTAGGTTTCAGCTTTTAATTTGAGCTAATCCCTTCCAACTTCCATCGTTAATTTACTCATTGTCTACCACCCCAGGTCCACCCCAAGTTTCTCACTGAGATATCCTTTGCACTGAGCAACTCCTCATCCTTGGTGATTTCAATGTCCCTCTCAGCTCCTCCTGACCTCGCTCAGCTACATTGGCGTCCTGTCCCCCAGCAACTCAAATTTAAAAGTTTACATCTTCATGTTCAAATCCCTTCATAGAAACATAGAAACATAGAAGATAGGAGCAGGAGTAGGAGTAGGCCATTCGGCCCTTCGAGCCTGCTCCGCCATTCAATGAGATCATGGCCTCACCCTTCTCTATCTCTAACTTCCACCAGCCCTACAAGCCCCAGAACTCTCTGTTCCTCCAAGTTTGGCCTCATGCCCCCCTTCCATCGCTCCACCATTGGCGGCTGTGCCTTCAGCTGCCCAGGCTCCACGTTGTGGAATTCCCTCCCTAAACTCCCCCACTTCTCTACCCTACTCTCCTCCAGCAAGATCCTCCTTAAAATCCATCCCTTTAACTAAGCTTTTGGTCACCCCTACTAATATCTCCCACTGTGGCTTGGTGTCTGTTTTTTTTTATGACAACTCCGTGAAGTGCCTCCAGGTGTTTTCCTACATTAAAGGTTCTATACAAATGCAAGTTGTTGTTGAAATAAAATGGGTTTGTCAGAATCTCGATGAACAATCCGTGAAGCTTGATCTGTTGTCTTTCTGATGCCTACAGATCTGACAATCCCTGTCAAAAACACTAAAAGTCATTCCTTTCACAATTGAGAATCTAACAAAAAGAAGCATTAATATTCATCCCCTAGAAGGTATTCATGCAGTCAAAGCATGGTCAGGCAATGACAAATATAGCGCAGTCTTCCAGTCCAGCTGAATTCACAGTCAATCATGTTCTCGCAGTCACTTTCAATTATTCTCTATGTGCTGTATGCCACCTCTTCCATTCCTATTTTCCACTTTTTCTCTCCTGGTCCAGGTATCAGTATAATTAAGAATTAAAGCCAAGTTTGTTATCAGCATTATTTGATCAAATTATATTCATTAAGCAATCCTGGCATAAAATTACTGCGAGGGATAATATTAGCATAAACTCAGAGGCCGATTTGAAAATGTTGATACAACAGGTACTGCTCACTCTCACTTCCAGCCACTTTGTCAGCATGTCAGCCATGGCTCAATTAGTAGCACTCTCGCCTCTGAGTCAGACGGTCGTGTGTTCAAGTCCTACTTCATGGACTTGAGCAGATAATCTAGGCTGACACACAGTGAAGTACTGCACTGTTGGACGTGTCATCTTTTGGATGAGAAAGTTCAACTGAGGCCCCGTCGGCCCTCTCATGTGGGTGTAAAAGAGCCCATGGCACTATTTCAAACATTTAATCAATAGTAAAAGGATAGTCAAAGGAAGGGTGGGGCCAATTAGGAATCAAAAAGGAAACCTTCTTGTGGAGGCAGAGGGCATGGCTGAGATACTGAATGAGTACTTTGCATCTGTCTTCACAAAAGAAGAGGATGCTGCTAATGTCAAAGTAAAGGAGTTAGTCAGACAGAAATTGTTTCGGATAAAAGCAGATAAAGAGGAGGTACTTAAAAGGTTGGCAGCACTACCTTGGCAGGGGGATGGGCACCAGCATGTAGGAGTGGAGGAAAGGAATGGGGTGCAAGGAAGAGTGAGTGTGTTGGATGGTACTGGAGGAGAAGGTAGTGCTGGAGGCAGAAGTAGTATCATATTAGATAGGAGCCGACTAAGAAAGACTACAAAAAATTCAAAAATGTGTTTAGAATGCATGTACGTAAACACACAAAGTGTGGTGAATAAGGTTGGTGAGCTACAAGCACAATTAGTCGTGTGGAAATATGATGTTGTGGCTTAAAAATGGTGAGGACTGGGCACTTAATATTCAAGGGAACAAGGTGTTCAGAAAAGATAGGGAAGGAAAAAAGGGAGGTGGGTGGCAGTGCTGATTAAGGAAGACATTGTAGTGTTGGAAAGGGAGGATGTTTTTGAGGGGAATCGGACAGAATCCATTTGGTTAGAGTTGAGGAGCAAAAAGGGTATGATCACGCTATTGGGGGTATTCTACAGGCCTCCAAATAGTGAGAGGAGGATAGAGGGGCAAATCTGCAGGGAAATCGCAGAGATATGCAAGAGCTTTAGGGCTAGATTTTCAGTATAGACAGTTTTGGGGCGCTAACCTTAGCGCCCGCCCGAAGTTAGCGCCCGCCCCAAAGTAGCGCCCCGTTGCCGGAAATTCAGTGGCTTCGCCCTAAGAGGTTGGTGGAGCGCTAAAAGAGGCGTTCCACTACTATCTTTAGGCGCTAAGCCGGCGGTGCAGAGCGCAACACCCGAGCTTGGGCGCAGCGCACGGCAGACACTCTGGTGCCAGTGAGCTCTTAAAGGGGAAGGGTGCATGTGTTTTTTTCAAAGGCAGAGTCTGGGGGGGAAAACAGCAGGAAGAGGAGGAGGAGGAGGAGGAGGAAGAGGAGGAGGAGGAGGAGGAGGAGGTGGTGGTGGTGGTGGTGGTGGTGGCGGTGGCGGAGGCGGCGGCGGTGGTGGTGGTGGTGGCCGGAAACATAAATACACCATTCACAACAACACACTGGATCCTCCCACACAACACATGCAGACTGCCGTTTATAGTGCAGGAGGAGTGCCCTTTAATTTGCGCTCCCCAGGGTGTGTTGCGTTCCATTTTACAAACGCTCTGGACGCCAGCCGCACAATGGGGCGGTCCGACTGAAGTTTGGATTCGGGGCGGCCAAAGGGCGTTGCACGAGGATGTGACGTCATTTTCTGCGCGCGCATCCGGGCGGCCGCTAAACTTTGCGCCGGCGCTAACGGGCAACTTAATTTGGGGCGGGGCGCAAACTGCGCTGCGCCCGGGCGCTACACGCATAGCGCCCGAAAATCACTTCTCTTAAGGCGCTAACTGCTGGCGCAAGCAACTGAAAATCTAGCCCATAGAGTGGTGATATTGGGGGACTTTAATTACCCAAATATCGATTGGGATAATGCTAGTGTAAAGGGAAAGGAGGGGGAGGGATTTCTGAAATGTGTTCAGGAGGATTTCCTTGACCAATATGTTCTTGGCCCAACTAGGAAGGAGGCATTGCTGGATCTGGTGCTGGGGAATGAGGTGGGTCAGGTCGACCAAGTGTCTGTGGGAGAACACTTGGGTACGAGTGATCATTGTATCATAAGATTTAGATTAGCAATGGAGAGGAGCAAGGATCAATCTAGAGTGGAACTTCTAAACTGGAATAGGGCTAACTTCAATGGGATGAGAAAGGATCTAGCCAGGGTAAAATGGAACCAAAGACTGACAGGAAAAACTGTAACGGAACAATGGGTGATATTTAAGGAGGAGATGTTCCAAGTACAGGCTAGGTACATTCCAACAAGAGGGAAGGGTAAGGGAACCAAAGCAAGGGCTCCTTGGATGACAAGGGAGATTGAGAAGATGATGAAACAAAAAAAGGTGTATGATGAATGTCAGGTGAATTCTTCAAGGGAAAACCAGACCAAATACAATAAGTTGAGAGGGGAAGTGAAGATGAAAATAAGATTGGCAAAGAGAGAATATGAGAGTAGAATGGCAGTTAACATAAAAGGGAACCCAAAAATCTTCTACCGGCATGTAAACAGTAAGCAGGTAGTAAGAGGCGGGGTGGGGCCTATTAGGGACAAAAAAGGTGATATATGCTTAGAGGCGCAGGGCAAGGCTAGAATACTCAATGAGTACTTTGTATCGGTGTTTACTAAGGAGGTGGATGCTGTCAAAATATCAGTAGAAGTGGAAAAGGTAGAAGCAATGGAAGGGGTGAAAATTGATAGACAGGATGTACTAGAAAGGCTGGGTATGCTTAGAGTGGACAAGTCGCCTGGTCCAGATGGCTTGCATCCCAGGTTGCTAAGGGAATTGACGGAGGAGATAGCAGAAGGGCTTGCCATAATTTTCCAATCTTCCCTCGATGCGGGGGAGGTGCCTGAGCATTGGAAAGTGGCAAATGTGTCACCATTGTTCAAGAAAGAGTATAAGGACAATCCTAGTAACTACAGGCCAGTGAGTTTAACATCAGTGGTGGGTAAAATTTTAGAAACAATAATCAAGGAAAAAATTAACAGGCACTTGGAGAGGTTTAAGCTAATTAAGGAGAGCCAACACGGATTTGTAAAAGGCAGATTGTATTTGACGAATCTGATTGAATCTTTTGATGAAGTAACAGAGAGGATTGATGAAGGGAATGCAATGGATGTTGTCTACATGGATTTTAGGAAGGCTTTTGACAAAGTATCACATAGAATGCTGGATAACAAAATTGAGGCTCATGGAATAGGTGGGTCAGTGGCAGCTTGGATAAGGAATTGGCTTAAGGACAGAAAACAGTGAGTTGTGGTAGATGGCGGTTTTTCAGACTGGAGGATGGTAGATAGTGGTGTTCCCCAAGGGTCAGTGCTGGGGCCACTTTTTTAATATATATAAATGACCTGGATATTGGAATACAGAGTAGAATTTCTAAATTTGCCGATGACACCAAACTTGGGGGTGTGGCAAACAGTGATTTAATACAGAGAAGTGTGAGGTGATGCATTTTGGCAGAAGGAACAGAGAGAGGCAATATACATTTAATGGCAGTTTTAAAGAGTGTGCAGGGACAAAGGGACCTGGGAATTAATGTGCATAGGTCCCTGAAGGCAGCGGGACATATTGAGAGAGTTAGCAAAGCATATGGGATCTTGGGCTTCATAAATAGAGGTATTGAGTACAAAAGTAGAGAAGTTATGCTGAACCTTTATAAAGCGCTGGTTAGGCCACAACTGGAGTATTGCATCCAGTTCTGGTCACCACACTTTAGGAAGGATGTAAAGGCCCTAGAGAGGGTGCAGAGGAGATTTACCAGAATGGTTCCGGGATGGGAGATCTTAGCTACAAGGCCAGGTTGGAGAAGCTGGATTTGTTTTCATTAGAGCAAAGGAGGTTGAGGGGTGATTTGATAGAGGTGTACAAGATTATGACAGGTTTGGATAGGCCAGACAGGGAAAGGCTGTTCCCACTAGTTGATGGTACAAGGACTAGGGGATAAAGATTTAAGGTTTTGGGCAAGAATTACAGGGGGGACGTGAGGAAAATCTTTTTTACGCAATGAGTGGTGAGGATCTGGAAATCGCTGCTGATGGAAGTGGTGGAAGCAGAGACACTCAATGTTTTCAAGGGGAGACTGGATAGGCACTTGAGGGAAATAAACTTGCAGGGCTACGGGGATAGAGCAGGGGAATGGGACTGATTGGATTGCTCTACAGAGAGTCAGCACACACTAGATGGGCTGAATGGCCTCCTTCTGTGCTGTTATGACTGTATGGGCTCGATTTTGTCAATGGGGTGCTTTTGGAGGCGGGACTCCCACTTTTTGGGTAGTAGTCCCGCCTCCATCGACTTGTGGCCAACCCACGCTATTTTCCCTTGATTGACCTTGTTGAGCCCGCCCAGTGGGCTCAGCAGGCCAATTAAGGGACACCTGGTTACTGGTGACATCAGCGATTGACATTTCATCTGTCAAGAGCTTTTGACAGATGAAAAATCAGCGTTTGACAGCTCTGTGAAGCTGTCAAACGCTGACAATCTGTCTTCTAACTTGAGTCCTTCTACTCAGACTCAGTTAGAGATCTCTCCAGACCAGAAAGCAGAGGCTGCAGCTTTTGATAGTTCAGCGGCCATTCTGCTTTCTGTGCCGATGAGCTGAGGGGCTCCCGAGAACTGAAGGGAGGAAGCCTGCAGGAGAAAGTAAAGGTAAGTAAAACTTATTAAAACACTTTACACTTGCTTCACACACTTACATCTGCACACATGCACCCATCACTCACCTGCACAACTGACATCTCGATCCCTCCAACCCCTGCGCACCGACGGTCCGCCTCGCTAACTTGGCGTGGTTTGGAGCCGTCGGACAGCCCACACTTCATGGCTAAAAATAGGGATTAGGCAAAAAAACTGCCTGTTAACTACCTGTTAACAGGCAGTTAATTGGCACTAAACCCCTTCCCGCCTCAGGGAGGCGGCTCCCAGCACAGGTCGGGTACCCACCTCCTAGGACATTGGCAATGAGGCGGGTTGTGGGCGGGATGGGTTCCTGCCCCCCGATTCTGCAATTTTCCCACCACTCCCACCTCCAAACCAGCCTCCTCGGGGCTTGGGAAATCGCGCCCTATGACTCTATGACATTCAAAGTAGAAAAGTCACCCAGTCCAGATGCGATGCATCCTAGGTTGCTGAGAGAAGTAAGTGTGAAAATTGCGGAAGCTCTGGCCACGGCCTTCCAATATTCTTTGGATATGGGAATGGTGCTGGGGGCTGGAGGGTTGCAACTGTTACAAGCCTGTTCTAAAAAGGGTAGAAGGATAAACCAGGTAACTACAGGCCAGTCAGCCCAATATTGGTGGTGGGCAAACTTTTAGAGACAATGGCCTAGAAATTCAGTTCGGACGCTATTGCGGCGCTAAAGTCGGGCGCTCGGCAAATTTAGCGGCCGCCGGAAAGTGCAGGCGACCTCGCCGAAATTCAGTAGATTTGGCCAACTTTTTGGCCGAGCGCTGCAATAGGCGTTGGAACCCTGTGTTCAGGCGCTAATCCGGCGATGCGGCCTGATAACGCCGATTCCGGGCGCAGCGCAGGTGCGATCATGTGGTGAGTGTCAGCAGACACCCTGACGCCGGCCAGCTCTTAAAGGGGGAAGGGTCAACTTTGACTACAGCCACGCCCTGCATGCTGTAGCCCTGCAACTAGGCCTCAGGACTGGTTGTGTCCCAAATCAACGCCTGGAGGTAATGGAGAGGGCCCGTGAAAGAGCCCAGCGGTTCTCTGACCATGCGCTGGGTGTGCTCCTTCATGGGGTACGCAAGAGAAGACGGGTCGTGTGCCCGGCTAGTGGCAGGAAGGCTCCCAGGAGCAAGTTCAGGGAGGCCTGGACCAAAATTGCCCGGAGGGTCTCCTCCAACTCTGATGTTCCCAGGAGTGCGGACCAGTGCCGCAAGAAATACAATGACCTATGTCGGCTGGTCAAGGTGAGTACCCTTTCCAGTGTCCCCCTCATCCTTGCATGTGCACCTCCCATTAGGGCCAAAGGGACATCAAAGGTCTAATGCCCAGCCCTCCTCCCGCTGCAATGGCACTTGCATGTTAATCAATAGCTCTTTCTGCACTTATCACACTGTCCAAGCTATTCCACCATGGGAGGCCTCACACACAGCAACAGGGCACCACACTGTCCAAGCTATTCCACCATGGGAGGCCTCACACACAGCAACAGGGCACCACACTGTCCAAGCTATTCCACCATGGGAGGCCTCACACACAGCAACAGGGCACCACACTGTCCAAGCTATTCCACCATGGGAGGCCTCACACACAGCAACAGGGCACCACACTGTCCAAGCTATTCCACCATGGTAGGACTCACACACAGCAACGGGGCACCACACTGTACTTAGACGCCCTCCTTTCTCTTGCAGGCCAAGCTGGCGAGGAACGCCAGGAGCCTGCGTGTCACTGGTGGAGGCCCTCGCGATTACCAGGAGCTAACGGTTCTGGAAGAGAGGGTGGCCCGACTCCTGCGTCACCCGGTGACTGGGCCTGTGGCGCTCGGCGACGCAGACCCTATACTGGAACCCACTGGTAAGGACAGGACCGGGTGCACCTCTCTCCTTGCCCTCGCGCATCAGATCTACATCCTTCCCCACTGGCCGAAAAATGCGCATAATGCACCAGTGCGGCCTCCCTCGCTGTCGGCCTGTCCTCACTCTAAAGCTACACTTGTGCCTTCCTGCTTTCAGCTGGTGAGGAGGAGGTGCTCCCTGAAGCCCACACAGCCAGGCCCTCGGAGGAGGAGGACGTCGAGGAGCAGCAGGAAGGCGCCACCTCGGGGGAACCCTCCTCCGCTCCAGGAGATGGCAATGAAGGGGAGATGTCTGGCGTGCTGGAGAGCCAGGGGGAGGCGGGGGAGGGGAGCCCCGAACCTGGTCCCAGTGGCATGGACGCACGCGGCAAGGCTCCGGCGGCACGCCAGCCTTCTGCCCAGAGGGGGGAGGCGGTGGAGGGGAGGGCAGAACCTGCTCCCAGTGGCGTGGCCGCACGCGGCAAGGCTCCGGCGGCACGCCAGCCTTCTGCCCAGAGGGGGGAGGCGCCCTCCAGTCCGGACTCGGACGTCGCCCAGGAGGTGCGCCTCCTGGACGAGATGTCGGCGGCGTCGGAGCGGCGGCACGTCGAATTCATGGAGGTGGTGGCACAGATGCCTCACGCCATCGAAAGCCTCGCACAAAGTGTGGTGGCTTTCGGCCAATCCCAGGCCAGGGGGCTGGAGCAAATCGCAGCAGCGCACGCCAGGGGGGTGGAGCTCCTTGTGGCAGCGCATGAGAGGGGGGTGCAACAACTCGAGGCAGCGCAGCACGCCAGTCGCCAGCTGAGAGGTGCTGGGCAGACAATGGCACTGCAGATGCGGGCACATGCCGGTGCAGTTGGGGCACTGACTTCTGCCACCCTCGCACTGGCACGGAGGCGTCGCCAGGCCAGCCGCCGCCCTGCTGCCGCACACCGGTCTGGCGACCAACAGTTTGGCGCGCTTGCTCCCTGGCCAGGCCGCCCGAGTGCACGTGTGTCTGGCGAGCAGCGCGCGCCTGGCATCACCCACCTTGTCCCCATTGGTGCAGGCGAGCCTGCCACTCCCCCAGCCAGGGTGCAAGGAGCTGCTGCAGGCAGTGAAGAGGGCCACCCACAGCTGCAGCAGCCACCAGCCGGCCCCTCCCGGGCCCGCCCTCGTGTAGGCCGACCCCCAAGGGCATCTGGCGAGACGCCTTGTCGCCCTGAAGATCCTTCCCCCAGCCTCGCCACAGCCTCACGGCCCAGCTTGAGGCGCAGCAGCAGGACGGGCCGGGGCAAAAGACGGCTGTCGACGGACTCGCCCTCTCGCCACACCGAATAGAGTGTGGTGAGCGAGGGTTTGGGTGATGCGGGGGCTTCTGTTCTGGGGGGCATTATGTTGTTTGGTTTTATGGGGGTGTTTGTGTTGTGGGGGGGGCTTGTTTTTGTTAGGCCAGTGAGGAAGGCCATTTGGATGTTGATGTTTTGTTAGTCCTCCCCAGGCTTTGGGAGTGACAGAAGTTTGTGACTGTTTTTTGGGGGTCTTCTCTGTTTTGCTCTTCCATGTGGGAAGGGCCCTGAGTTTTTGAAATAAAGATGTTTATTTATTCACCATGTGCAGGTGTCATGTTTCAAGTGGTTGTTGGATTAACCGGCTGAGGGCTTGCGGAGCGGCTGCCTTCAGCTGCGTTCAGTGGCCCAGGCCATTCCCTGACAGGGGGCCTAGAAGTGTCGAGCAATAAGCCCCCGGCGGACGGCCCTTGGACCTTGTCGCTCCCTCCTGGCCTGGTGCTCCTCCTCCTCAGGGTCCTCCTGCTCGTCCTCCTGAGGTGGTGGGGCAATGTCAGGTGGCAGTGCCTGAGTCCTGCGGATAGCCAGGTTGTGGAGCATGCAGCACACCACGACGAACTGGGAGACTCTATCCGGCGAATACTGAAGAGACCCGCCCGAGCGATCCAGGCAACGGAACCGTTGCTTGAGGACGCCTATCATTTGCTCTATTAGGTTCCTTGTGGCTTGATGGCTTTCGTTGTATGCCAGCTCCGCTGGGGTCCTGGGCGCGCGGAGCGGGGTCATGAGCCATGTGCACAAAGGGTAGCCCTTGTCCCCGATAAGCCATCCCCTTGGTGGAGGCTGTGCCTGGAACATGTCAGCCACAGTAGCCTGGCGCAGGATAAAGGCATCGTGGCTGCTTCCTGGGAAGCGGGCATTGACAGCTAGGATGCGCTGCCTGTGGTCACACACCAGCTGCACATTTAGGGAATGGTAGCCCTTCCGGTTGCGGCATTGCTCGGCATTGTGGATAGGTGCCCGCATAGCCACATGCGTGCAGTCAATGGCGCCCTGCACCATGGGGAAGGCCGCGATCCTGGCAAATCCGACTGCACGCTGCTCCTGCTTGTGTTGGGTCATGGGGAAGGAGATGAATTGGTGCCTCCTCGCGAAAAGTGCTTCGGTGACCTGTCGGATGCAGCGATGCGCGGCGAACTGGGAGATGTTCGCAATGTCCCCAGCAGCGGCTTGGAAGGAGCCGCTTGCATAAAAGCTGAGAGCCACCGTGACCTTCACTTCCACCGAGAGAGACGTTCTGGACATGAGCTGTGGCTGCAAATCTGCGTGAAGCAGCTGGCAGATCTCTCCAACCACCTCCCTTCTGAAGCGCAGCCTCTTAACACAATGCGCCGCAGTCATGGTGAGATATGAGACCTGCTCCCGGTATTGCCTGACTGGGTAAGGCCTACGTTGGCGACGCCTAATGGCCCCTCTGCGTCTAGGCATGCCTGGCCCTCTCTCAAAGCGTCTGCGAGCCCTTCGCACAAAATGTAGCAACTGAGGGTTGGCCCCCCATGCAGCCCCCATTACAAAGTTCCAAACAGCAAAATCACAAGGATGCAAATGTCAAAGCACTGGCTAGAAGCCAAAAATACCTCTCCTATGGTGTCCGAAATCAGTAATCTCTGTGCCTTGCTCTCTGTGCAGAAATCCAAAGCAGTAAAGTCATTGCAGAGAAATGGCTGGCTTTTATGGGTGAGTGGATGTGCCCTTTAATTAGCGCTCCCCGAATCCCACAGGGCCTCTGTTGAGTTCCATTTCACAGTTCTTAGCAGCGCCACGCCCACATCGGCCGGGCGCCACTGAATTTCCGGTTTGGGGCGCACAAACGGCGTTGCACGATGAAATGACGTCATAAGATGCGCGCGCAGCTGAGCGGGCGCTAACACTTTGCGCCGGCGCTAAATCCCAGCTGAATTTCGGCGTAGGTGCAGATCCGGCGGTGCCCAGGCGCTAAGTGGCTAGCGCCGGAAATCTGGCGCTAACGGCTGGCGCAAACAGCTGAATTTCTAGGCCAATAATCCTAGACAAAATTAATTGTCAATTGGAAAATCATGGGTTAATCAATGCCAGCCAGCACAGATTTGTTGCAGAGAAAGACTAACTTGATTGAATTCTTTGATGAAGTAACGGAGAGGGTTGATGAGCCTAGTATGGTTGATGTTTTGTATATAGAGTTTCAAAAGGCAATTGATAAACATAGAAACATAGAAGATAGGAGCAGGAGTAGGCCATTCGGCCCCTCGAGCCTGCTCCGCCATTTAATGAGATCATGGCTGATCATCCAAATTCAGTACCCTGTCCCTGCCTTCTCCCCATATCCCTTGATCCCTTTAGCCTTAAGAAATATATCTAACTCCTTCTTGAATGTATTTAATGAATTGGCCTCAACAGCCTTCTGTGGTAGAGAATTCCACAGGTTCACCACTCTCTGGGTGAAGAAATTCCTCCTCATTTCAGTCCTAAATGGCTTACCCCTTATCCTTAGACTGTGACCCCTGGTTCTGGACTCCCCCGCCATTGGGAACATCCTTCCTGCATTTAGTCTGTCTAGTCCAGTTAGAATTGTATAAGTTGCAATGAGATCCCCTCTCATTCTTCTAAACTCTAGCGAATATAAACCTAATCGACCCAATCTCTCTTCATACGTCATTCCTGCCATCCCAGGTATTAGTCTGGTGAATCTTCGCTGCACTCTCTCCATGGCAAGAACATCCTTCCTCAGATAAGGTGACCAAAACTGCACACAATACTCAAGATGTGGTCTCACCAAGGCCCTGTACAACTGCAGCAAGACATCCTTGCTCCTGTACTTGAATCCTTGAAGCCAGTGTCGGGAGCGGTGAGAGCGGAGGTTCAGTGAGTATTTAAACTCACTTTCGCAGGCTTTCTTTCAGAGGCCAGTGTCGGGAGCGGTGGGAGCGGAGTTTCAGTGAGTATTTAAACTCACTTTCACGAGCTTTCTTTCAGAGGCTGGTGTCGGGAGCAGTGAGAGCGGAAGTTCAGTGAGTATTTGAACTCACTTTCGCGGGCTTTCTTTCAGAGGCTTACCAATCTCACAGACAGGCGGTGGAGTTCCAGAGCCACGTCACGATTCAAAACGTGACGCAGGCAGGAGGAAGCAGCTGATTGGGTGAGTACGGCCAGGTGAGTATTTATACTACTCTATAGTTTGAGTTTATAAAGTTTAGAAGGTCTTAATTTTGTGGTTATAGTTTCTAAGGTCTCTGTTGTGTAGTGGGGAGTGCTTGGAAACAAGGGCCCTTGAGTATATCATTTAATTGTAGTATAATTGGTGATATTGATTTAATTTACATTAATTAAAGGGCAAGTCATGGCAGCAAAGCTCGGCCCCGTGGCATGCTCCTCCTGCACTATGTGGGAAATCAGGGACACTTCCTGTGTCCCTGACGACCATGTGTGCGGGAAGTGTATCCAGCTGCAGCTACTGGCAGACCACGTTGCGGCACTGGAGCTGCGAATGGATACATACTGGAGCATTCGCGATCCTGAGGACATCATGGATATCACGTTTAATCAGTTGGTCACACCGCAGGCAAAGGTTGCACAGGCAGGAAGGGAATGGGTGACCGCCAGGCAGAGTAGTAGGCACAGGTAGGTAGTGCAGGGGTCCCCTGTGGCCATCCCCCTTTCAAACAGATATACTGCTTTGGATATTGTTGAGGAGGATGGCTTATCTGGGAAAGGCAGCAGCAACCAACTTCCTGGCACCATGGGTGGTTCTGCTGCACAGGACAGGAGGAAAAAGAGCGGGAGAGCTATCGTGATAGGGAATTCTATTGTAAGGGGAATAGATAGACGTTTCTGCGGCCGCAAACGAGACTCCAGGATGGTATGTTGCCTCCCTGATGCAAGGGTCAAGGATGTCTTGGAGCGGCTGCAGGGCATTCTGGAGGGGGAGGGTGAACAGCCAGTTGCCGTGGTGCATATAGGTACCAATGATATAGGTAAAAAACGGGATGATGTCCTACAAGCTGAATATAGGGAGTTAGGAGGTAAATTAAAAAATAGGACCTCAAAGGTAGTAATCACAGGATTGATACCAGTGCTACGTGCTAGTCAGAGTAGAAATAGAAGGATATTTCAGATGAATACGTGGTTAGAGGAATGGTGCAAGGGGGAGGGATTCAAATTGCTTGGACATTGGAACCGGTTCTGGGGGAGGTGGGACCAGTACAAACTGGACGGTTTGCACCTGGGCAGGACCAGGACTGATGTCCTAGGGGGAGTGTTTGCTATTGCTGTTGGGGAGGGTTTAAACTAAAATGGCAGGGGGTTGGGAACCTGTGCAGGGAGACAGAGGAAATGGAAGCAAGGATAGAAGCAAAAGACAGGAGGGAGAAATGCAAAAGTGGAAGTCAGAGAAATCAAGGGTGTAACTCAAACATGGCCACAATAAACAATAATTCTAAAAGGTCTAAGAGTGTTAAAAAAAATAAGCCTGAAGGCTTTGGCCTAGAAATTGGGTTTTGGCTTAGCCAGGGCTTTAGCGCCGGAAATTAGTGCCGGCGCTAAGTCCCCTGCGCGCGCCAAAAATTCAGTGGCGCCGCGCCCAAACGGCTGCCGGCGCTACTGAAGGGTCTTAGCGCCTGGAAAAGGGCGCTAACTGCCGTTTCGCGCCGCAATTCCGGCGCTGCGGCACCCGATGCGGTGCGGCAGGCTGGGGAAGTGCAGGCCTCCTCCTTCCGTTAAGGAGGAGCTGCCTGCACCCGGCTGCGGCCCGCGCAAATCTGCTTAAAAATGAGCCTGGCACCTCGGACAAGTGCCGGGCTTGCATCTGTTCCGGGGGGGGGGGAGAGAAGTCCGGGGAGGGAGCTGCGGGCAGGCGGCCGGCGGGAAAGCGGCCGGCCGCCGCGGGGCCTTTAATGCGCCGGCGCTAACTGCAGTAAGACACCTCTGACAAAACGCTGGTTGCGGCTGCCACGGGCGAGGCGGCCGCAACTCAATTTCGGAGTTCGGGCGGGTTACCATGGCAACCGGGACGCTGCGCACACCGATGACGTCATCGGTGCCGGCGCAGCGCTACCGGAGCAACGCCGATTTAGGGCCCCAGGGAATTTCACTACTGGCCATAACTCCGGCGCAAGGCCCTCTAGCGCCTCAAATGAGGCGCTAAGGCTACTGAATTTTCAGCCGTTTGTGTCTTAATGCGAGGAGCATTCGTAATAAGGTGGATAAATTAGCTGCGCAAATAGATGTAAACGGATATGATATAATTGGGATTACGGAGACATGCCTCCAGGGTGACCAAGGCTGGGAATTCAACATCCAGGGGTATTCAATATTCAGGAAGAACAGGCAAAAAGGAAAAGGCAGTAGGGTAGCATTGCTGGTTAAAGTGGAGATTAACACAATAGTAAGGAAGGATATTAGCTCTGATGATGTGGAATCTGTATGGGTGGAGCTGAGAAATACCAAGGGGCAGAAAACGTTGGTGGGAGTTGTATACAGACCCCCAAACAGTAATGCTGAGGTTGGGAATGGCATTAAATGGGAAATTAGAGATGCGTGCAACAAGGGCACAGCAGTTATCATGGATGACTTTAATCTACATATAGATTGGTCTAACCAAATTCGTAACAATACTGTGGAAAAGGAATTCCTAATGTGTATACGGGATAGTTTCCTGGACCAATATGTCGAGGAACCAACTAGAGATCAGGCCATCTTAGACTGGGTATTATGTAATGAGAAAGGATTAATTAACAATCTTGTTGTGCGAGGCCCCTTGGGTCGGAGCGATCATAATATGATAGAATTCTTCATTAAGATGGAGAGTGAAGTAGCTGATTCAGAGACTTGGGTACTGAATTTAAATAAAGGAAACTATGATGGTATGAGGGGCGAGTTGGCTAGGATGGATTGGGGAATGTTACTTAAAGGGTTGACAGTGAATAGGCAATGGCAAACATTTAAAGATCGCATGGATGAACTACAGAATTTGTTCATCCCTGTTTGACATAAAAATAAAACAAAAAAGGTGACTCAACATTGGCTAACAAGGGAAATTAGGGATAGCATAAGATCCAAGGAGATGACATATAAATTGGACAGAAAATGCAGCAAACCTGAGGATTGGGAGCAGTTTAGGATTCAGCAAAGGAGGACAAAGGGATTAATTAAGAGGGGGAAAATAGAGTATGAGAGTAAGCTTGCAGGGAACATTAAAAACTGACTGTAAAAGCTTCTATAGATATGTGAAGAGAAAAAGATTGGTAAAGTCAAGCTTAGGTCCCTTGCAGTCAGAATCAGGGACATTTATAATGGGGAACAAAGACATGGCAGACCAATTAAATACATACTTTGGTTCTGTCTTCACAAAGGAGGACACAAATAAACTCCCAGAGATGTCAGGGAACATAGGGTCTAATGAGAGGGAGGAACTGATGAAATCAGTTCTCCCTGGTGTCCTGGATAATATTTATCTCTCAATCAACATTACTAATAAACAGATTTTCTGCTCATTCTCATATTGCTGTTTGTGGTACCTTGCTGTGTGCAAATTAGCTGCTGTGTTTCCTACATTAAGTCAGTTGACTCAACTTCAAAAGCTATTCATTGGCTGTAAAACACTTTGGGATGTCCTGTGGTCCTTTCTTTGGCAAAAAAAATGGCAGTGAAGCAAGTGTGAAGTTTAACAGGAAAGGATATGTGGCCATGCAATGTCTTTGACAATCAAATCACAGCAAAATAATCCTTTCTCATTATGCAGTGACTACGGCCAAGATCCTATGGAGATTCTGATTACATTGTCCATTTGAGAGACCCATCAATATGTGTATAACTGATGCACATTTTAATGGCACAATGGTGTAGGAAAACTAGAAAACAAAATACTGGGGCTCATTTCTAGTGGGATAGAATTGAAAAGCAGAGAAGTTATGTTAAACTTGTACAGTACCTTGGACCACACTTGGAGTACTGTAAACATTTCTGGTCTCTATATTATAAAAAAGGATATAGAGGCACTGGGGAAGGTGCAAAAAAGATTTACTAGAATGATACCAAAACTGAGAGGTTATACCTATCAGGAAAGCTTGAACAGGCTGGGGCTCTCTTCTCTAGAAAAGAGAAGACTGAGGGGTGATTTGATAGAGGTCTGTAAGATTATGAAAGGGTTTGATATGATAGACGTAGAGAAGATGTTTCCACTTGCAGGCGAGACCAGAGCTAGGGCCATAAATATAAGATAGTCACTTATAAATCCAATAGGGAATTCAGGAGAAATTTCTTTACCTAAAGAATGATTAAAATGTGGAACTTGTTACCACAGGGAGTAGTTGAGGCGACTAGCAAAGATGCATTTAAGGGGAAGCTAGATAAACACATGAGGGTGAAAGGTATAGAAGGATATGTTAATTATGGTTAGATGAAGAAGGATGGGAGGAGGCTCGTGTGGAGCATAAACACCGGGGCCAAATGGCCCGTTTCTGTGCTGTAAATACTATGTAATAACAGATGCTTCAAGAATTATGGTGAGTATATGCACATTTTCATGGCACACGGGTGTAGGAAAACTAGAAATGGATTGTCAACCCCAGCAACCATGTTGGGCTTCCATCACAAACAAGGGAAAAGACAAGTTTGTCCTGGAGGCACACTCTACACAAGCCCCTTCACCCAACACCCAAATTATACACTCAAAAGATACAACAGACCAACACAGGAATGCTAGTAAGCCAACAAGAGTGACTCCTCAGAAACCACGCAAAAGGTAACAACCCAAGCAACAGGACCAAGAGCTAATGTAGGCAAGCCCACTTGAACCCACCAGCCCAAACGAACCCCAGAGACCAGGGCCGAGTTGTCCCAACTACTGAATACGCCCACAAAATGCAGAGCCACAAGAAAATCTAATGGACCAACGCAGTCTTCCACAGGTGCTGTGCCAACAAACTATACAACAGCTCCAGCAAAATATATATCTCTATGTGGGGTGATTTTCATCTCAATCTCTCCCCCATTTACACTCAAAAAACAGGACGGTAATAGGCCCAGAACGAGGCGCCTGCTAATCCTATGATTTACCGCTGCTTTGACGCCTGTTCCAATTTTTGGATGGACTTGTATTTAGGCGGTCAGAGCTCGCATTGGAAAAAGGTGGGAGGCTCGTACCTACATGCAAATTGGGGTCAAGTGACATCATTTAGATCCCGAAGCCATTTTCATCAATCGCTGGCCAACTACTGCCCCTTGCTGCTCCTGCCCACCAGCCATGGATGGTCCGAGTCGGGAGGCGGCCATTCCAGCGATACTTAAAGGGATTCTCAGCTGTTGTCAGGTAATACTGGATGGAACATTTGGAGATATTTTTCCACCTTAACGGATTTGAAAGCTTATGTAGTCACAGTTGTAGGTTCTGTGCACGTGTTGCCTGCTGGGCCATGCTGTCGCTTCTGTCTGTTGCCAGCGAAAAATGCAACTCCCCTTTAAAGTTGTGGGCCTTTGACGAGTGGCCCGATTACCCGCTTCCCATTGGCGAGCTGCCTATGGGGAGCAAGTTTCACGCTGGCAGCTCGCTGACTGTGTGTTAATGAGGAGCAACCTAAAAATTGCACTGGATCCCCCTCACCCTGCCCGCTGCCCGGCCATTTACTGCAACCACATGAAAATCGCCTCCTATATGTTAGACGTTCGTGCTGCTCGACAGTAAGGCAGTTCGGGCAATCAGACATGGAGGTATGGAGCGCTATGATCAGCCTACAGCACTACAGATTTTCTGGTTGAAAGAAGGAGAAAGGTTCCAGTGCTAACCTCCATGGTGGATTATCCGATCTGTCCTCCCCTTTTGCTCAGAGTGTTAACGCAGTAAATCCTATTCATCAAAAAAAATTGGCCAATCTGCACGACAATTTATTTCATTACGCTTCTCTCTCCTCAGGTACTGCCCCCCTCTCCCTGAAATCTGCCATCATCACCCCTCTCCTCAAAAAAACAACCCTTGACCCCTCTGTCCTTGCAAACTACCGCCCCATCTCCAACCTCCCTTTCTTCACCAAAGTCATTGAATGTGTTGTCGCCTCCCAAATCCGTGCCCATCTTTCCCGCAATTCCATGTTTGAATACCTCCAATCAGGTTTCCACCCTTGCCACAGTACCGAAATGGCTCTCATCAAATTCACAAATGACATCTTTTGTGACTGTGACAAAGGTAAATTAACCCCCCTTGTCCTTCTTGACTTGTCTGCAGTCTTTGACACGGTTGACCACTCCATCCTTCTCCAATGCCTCTCCACCGTTGTCCAGCTGGGTGGGACTGCACTCGCCTGGTTCCATTCTTATCTATCTAAACGTAGCCAGAGAATCATCTGCAATGGCTTCTCTTCCCACTCCTGCCTCGTTACCTCTGCTGTCCCCCAAGGCTCTATCCTTGGCCCCCTCTTATTTCTCATCTACATGTTGCCCCTTGGCGACATCATCCGAAAACACAATGTCAGTTTCCACATGTACGCTGACGACACCCAGCTCTACCTCACTACCACTTCTCTCGATCCCTCCACGATCTCTAATTTGTCAGACTGCTTGTCAGACATCCAATTCTGGATGAGCAGAAATTTTCTCCAATTAAATATTGGGAAGACTGAAGCCATTGTTTTCGATCCCCGCCACAAACTCCGTTCCCTAGTCACTGATTCCATCCCTCTCCCTAACATCTGTCTGAGGCTGAACCGCACTGTTTGCAACCTTGATGTCACATTTGACCCTGAAATGAGCTTCCGACCACATATCCACAGCATAACAAAGACCGCCTATTTCCACCTCCGTAACATTGCCCGTCTCCACCCTTACCTCAGCTCATCTGCTGCTGAAACCCTCATCCATGCCTATGTTACCTCTAGACTTGAGCCGCAAGAGGGAAATTGGGCTAGGGTCACTGCGGCCAGAAGTCCCACCTGACCCTCCAAGGAGGAAAATCCAGGCCGTAATTTGCTTTGTCCATGCACTGGTCAATGCTTTTGCTAAAAATTATTTTGTGTGCTAGTTTAACGCAGCTCTCAACCTCTTTAAAATAAACAGGGTCTTGACTGCACTAAAACAGGACATGAATTGACTTTAATGGAAAAGAAAATTGGGCGTGGTGTAACACGGGCTGGCAATTCGCTGTGCCCATTTTGTGCTACTTGGCGTAGAGCAATTACTTCCACAAAGGATGTCAATGCATTAGCTAGTCAGGTACCAAAGGCAGTCAGCCCACTAATGTCCTAGACCTAGAAATTGGATGAGGCCCGAAAACAGGTGGGGGCACCACCCAGCGTTATTTGCCTCTGCCTGTTCTAAGTACTGTAGTGCGCGCAGCATGCAAACTTTGTGTTGCCTTTTCATATACATGATTGCAGCACTGATCTCAGCTCCTAACATGCTGCTGATTGGCTTAGCATCAACGGGGAGGGTGG
Organism: Somniosus microcephalus; assembly: GCF_052327205.1. Classification (NCBI taxonomy): domain Eukaryota; kingdom Metazoa; phylum Chordata; class Chondrichthyes; order Squaliformes; family Somniosidae; genus Somniosus; species Somniosus microcephalus. The sequence continues at coordinate 72,850,090 of NC_140987.1, read as the reverse complement.
GGGGGGTGGCCAAAATCGGGTGCCATCTACTGGCCAATAAAGTTTAGCCACAGGAACGGTAGTGTAGTGGTTATATTACTGGACTAGTAATCCAGACGGCTGGACTAATGATCCAGAGACGTTGAACTCAAATCCTACCACGGCAGCTGGGGAATTTAAATTCACTTAATTAAATAAATCTGGAATAAAAAGCTAGTATCGGTAATGGTGACCATGAAACTACCGCATTGTCGTAAAAACCCATCTGGTTCACTAATGTCCTTTTGGGAGGGAAATCTGCCATCCTTACCTGGTCTGGCCTGCCCTATATGTGACTCCAGACCCACAGCAATGTGGATGACTCTTAACTGCCCTCTGAAATGGCCTAGCAAGTCACTCAGTTGTAACAATCTGCTACAAAAACAATATTAAGAATAAAACTGGACGGACTAACATCGAGGGACCTGTGCCAAATTGAGAGAGCTGTCCCACAGACTAGTCAAGCAACAGCCTGACATAGTCATACTCACAGAATCATACCTTCCAGCCAATACCCCAGATACCACCATCACCATCCCACCGGCAGGACAAACCCACCAGGGGTGGTATACAGTTGGAAGGGAGTGGCCCTCAACATTGACTCCGGACCCCATGGAGTCTCATAGCTTCAGGTTAAGCATGGGCAAGGAAATCTGCCCATTGCTCAATGCACCACACCCCCATCACTCACCTACCAACAATCTTGATCAAACAAGACTCATACCTCACATTCATAGCTTCCCCTCACCCTCAAACACTTACCACTGCTGCAACACTCACATCCACATCTCCGACTTTGCACACACTGCCATTCAACCATGGCAGGCATATCACCCAAACCAAACTACACTCACTGACACACTTCCCTTACTGTTGCAGGAAGATATGGCTCATAACCGCAGAGGTGGCCAAGTGAGGGTTGAGAACCTAACTGACCTGGAGGAATCAGTGTTCCAAATAATTGGCGGGGCTGTGACAGAGTCCGTGGCGGGCGGAGAAGTGGAAAGCATTGCTGATTTTGATGGTATGCTCATACCTAATCCTTCTTCTCACATCCCACAATCTTTTCTCACTTACAAGCTGCTGATGGTGTATGCATGGAGATCTTGCTTCCCTCCCTCCCCTCACCACAACTCGACCCTTGTGCCTTTCTGCTTTCAGATATGCAACAATTGCAACCTGGCCAACCTGTCCCTGAACATGAGGAAAAGACTGATGGAGAAGACGATGACACACTGGCACGAGCTCAGTAAATGGCACTGTGCGGACTTTAGAGGGTATTATAGGAGGTGGCATCTACATGTGGTGAGTCACCAGGCATGAGTGGGCTGCAGCCAGGCCAGGGGGAAAGGGTAGCTTGGGTGTCAGCTCCCTGGAGGGCAAGCTTGCGCATGAGTTCTGCTCCACAGGACTCAGATGAGGACCTCGATGGGGCAGCCTTCAGAAGAAGGGTGATGGGCATGCACACGGAAATGCTAGGTGCAATGGCAAGCCTGCCAGAGAATCTCTTGTCAGTGTCAAGGAGCATGGAGGAGTCCGGCTCCAACATTGCACAGGTCTTTGCGCAGAGCTTGGAGCCCATGATTTCCAGAATGGAAATGATGGGCAACTCCATGAGAGACCTTGTGGACGCAGATATGCTGGTTGGTGTGATGGGCGATGTCGCAGCTTCCATTGGAGCACAGGCAGAAGTGACCTAATGTCTCACTGCTGCAGTGGAAGCTCAGACTGCTACCAGCGTCGCTGGGTTTACGAGAGTTGAAAGGGGCTTGCAGGGTGTCGCAGCAGACCAGCAATCTGTGCTCCAATGGATTGCTAGAATGCTGAGGCGCCGCACCGGGGGAGTGGCAGCGGCTCTCATATGACCACGATATGGGACACCCGCTCTGGCGAGCACTGCAGGGCTCTTCCCGAGCAGTCTAGGCAGCAGAACCATTGCTTCAGCACCCCACTGGACCACTCGATGAGGTTCCCTGTGGCAGCATGTGCTGTGCAGGAGTGGTGGGGTTGTGGAGGGGGGGCATCAGCTGGGTGCAGAGCGGGTAGCCCTTGTCTCCGAGCAGCCACCCTAGGGTTTGACGTGGTGGCTGGAAGATTGCTGATGCACCGGACTGACGCAGGATGAAGGCATCATGACTGCTGCCAGGATAGCGGGCATTCACCATCATGATGTGTGGTAACCTTTGCAGTTACGGAACATCTCAGGATTTGTATACAGTGTCCGCTAAGCCAGGAGTGTGCAGTCGATGGCACCCTACACCATGGGGAAGCACGCTATCCTGGCAAAGTCACATGCGCATTCATCTTGCTTCTCTCTGTTCAAAGAGAAGACAATGAAGTCCCTACTCCTGGAGTAGAGAGCCTCTGTGACCTCCTCAATACAGTGATGGACTGGGAGATGTTAGCTATGTCACCTGTTGCAGAGTGGAAGGATCCGGTGGTGAAAAAATTGAGGACCACGGTGACCTTGAGGGCCACTGGGAGAGCTGTTGTTGCCCTGATCTGAGGCTGCAGGTCTCGTTCCAAGAAGTGGCAGAGCTCTGTGACCACCTCCTTGGTGAACCGGAGCCTCCTAATACACAGCTCCTGGTTCAAAAAGTGCTCCCTAGGTGGGTAAGGCTGCCTGCTGAGAGCCCTCTTGCTGCCCGCCCTCCCCATCCCCCTGCAAGTATCTTGTCCTCTTCTTCAATGATTTCGCACCATCTCCCCATCATACTAGAGCACGAGGGAGACTGCAAGTAGAGCCCTCATGACTGGGAGCAACTGGTCTGAGCAGAACCCTTTAAATGAGAAGCAAGGCCTTCTCCACTTGCAGAAACACTCTCTGTTACCTCAGCAACTTTAAACAACTCTAGAAAGCTCCAAACAATTGCACAAACTTAGACAGAGCCAGTAGAACTGGAAAAGCAAGTCAGCTGTAAATTGTTGATGATCTCTTTAAATAGCACTGCTAGGGGTTCCTTCCTGCTATTGAATGCTTGGTCAGCTAGTCAGGAGTAGGAGAGGGTGTTAAAAGGAGTGGCGACATCCAAAATGGCAGATCGCGTGTCAAATCTGCGTTGCATACTCATTGGCATCCCGATCTGCCTCATCTAAATATGTGAAGCGAGTGCTGGCAACGGCAGCTCTACCAACCTCCCCAAAATGGTGGCCGCAGGACCTGCTGGAAGAGAGTCGGCTGCCATTTTTCCATCAAAACCGGCCTTAACAGTCGGTGCTAAACCGCCGGATTTCGTGGCCCTAGTCTCTTAGTAGGAACATTTGTTTGAGCGCAAAATTAACTGCGAGGAATTTCCCAAATTTATTTCAAAAACTGTACTTTAGTTCCTCTTTGCTGGATCTTATAGCACTCCTGGCCAACATTTATCCTTCAACCAACATCACCAAAACAAATTATTTGGTCATTTATCTCATTGCTGTTTGTGGGACCTTGCTAGGTGCAAATTACCTTTTGTGTTTCCCTACATTACAACAATGACTACACTTCAAAAGTACTTAATTGGCTGTGAAGCACTTTGGGTCATCTCGAGTTTGTGAAAGGCGCTATATAAATAAAAGTTCTTTCTGTCACTTCTCTCCCAAAGGCATCAGTTTAAACCAGGTCTTTCTCACCGACGCCCGATATTCCCATTTTTATTTCAAAATTAACTAAAGATTACAAGGCTGGGGCAACCCAGGCTGCAAATCCACCGATCATACATTGAGGTAAAGGAAGTTGCTTTCATTGATGGGTTTCTGTAGTGGGACAAGATTTGAGATAGCATTACAAGATGGCGGCCTGTGTGATGAACAGTTTCAGCTGGTGGAATAAATAGCACAAGACCAGTTCCTTGAGAAGGAACAAGATTGGAATTCATTAGGAATTTAATAAAGCATTCCCAGCTCAGATACAGAACAGGGCAGGTGCAGGGGAAAGCTCCCTCTATTCTCACCAACAAGTTATCTAAAAACTCAAAAGAACATCATACTGCTCGGTGTGAATCTTCTCTTTCCCATATCAGCCCTTCAGAATGAGACTGCCAGTTTAGTGCCAATTTCTGTCAAATGAGTGAGAGTTTTATGTTTTCAGCTTGTTCTCCGAAAACCAAGCTACGTCTTAAAATACCAAGATGAATGACTCATAGGTCACGAAAAATGATTTCTTGAAATGGAGTGCTCTGCCTCTGTGAGCTGACCATATAGATTCTCATCAATATTGTTCTGCATCACCATTTCTTTGAATGAGGGCAATAACATTCAGATTACATTTTCCTGTGATGAATACTTTTTTATTTCATGCTTTACTTATCAGGGAAAGACATTTTTTTCATTTGAGCTATCAGTAAAGTAGCTGAAAACTTTGGGCTAGAAATTAGGCCGTGACCATTTTTGGGTGTGTGGGGTGAACATAAGAACGTAAGAAATAGGAGCAGGAGTCGGCCATTTGGCCCCTTGAGCCTGCTCTGCCATTCAATAAGATCATGGCTGATCTGATCTTGGCCTCAACTCCACTTTCCTGCCTACTCCCCATAACCCTTGACTCCCTTATTGTTCAAAAATCTGTCTATCTCCACCTTAAATATATTCAATGACCCAGCCTCCACAGCTCTCTGGGGTAGAGAATTCCACAGATTCACGACTTTCTGAGAGAGGAAATTCCTCCTCATCTCCGTTTTAAATGGGTGACCCCTTATTCTGAAACTATGCTTCCTAGTTCTAGATTCCCCTATGAGGGGAAACATCTCTGCATCTACCTTGTCAAGCCCCCTCAGCATCTTATATGTTTCAATAAGATCACCTCTCATTCTTCTAAACTCCAATGAGTATAGGCCCAACCTGCTCAATCATTCTTCATAAGACAACCCCTTCATCTCAGGAATCAACCTCGTGAACCTTCTCTGAACTGCCTCCAATACAAGTATATCCTTCCTTAAATAAGGAGACCAAAACTGTACACAGTACTTCAGGTGTGGTCTCACCAATACCCTGTACAGTTGTAGCAGGACTTCCCTGTTTTTATACTCCATCCCCCTTGCAATAAAGGCCAACATTCCATTTGCCTTCCTGATTACTTGCTGTCCTGCACATTAACTTTTTGTGTTTCATGTACAAGGACCCCCAGATCCCTCTGTACAGCAGCATTTTGTAATCTCTCTCTGTTTAAATAATAATTTGCTTTTTTATTTTTCCTATCAAAGTGGATAACCTCACATTTTCCCACATTATACTCCATCTGCAAAATTTTTGCCCAGTCACTTAGCCTATCTATATCCCTTTGCAGATTCTTTGTTTCCTCTTCACAACTTACTTTCCCACCTATCTTTGTATCAACAGCAAATTTAGCTACATTGCACTCGGTCCCTTCATCCAAGTCATTAATATAGATTGTAAATAGTTGAGGCCCCAGCACTGATCCCTGTGGCACCCCACTAATTACAGTTTGCCAACTAGAAAATGACCCATTTATCCCGACTCTCTGGGGGAAAAATTCAATATCGCCCCGTTTGGGGCGCGATTATCGGCCGTGTGCAAAGTTTAGTGCCTGGCGCTAATTATCGCCTCCAACTGCAAACTTGGCTTTTAACACCCCGGAGTTTATTGGAGTGCTAAATCAGGCGCTACACACCTCTCTTAAGGCACAAAGGCCGAGGAGTGAGGCGCTACCTCAGAGCACTGGCGAAGGTCATGTGATGTCAGTCAGCAATGGAACACAGACACAATGGTGCCGGCCAGTTCTTAAAGGGGTGGGTTGATTTTGCTCTCCATCCATATCCTACTCATTGCAGCCTTGAATCTCGGCCTGGAGAGACCCGTACATCAAATCTGCTGGAAAGAACAATGGAGAGGCCCAGGGAAAGAGTTCAGAGTGCAGCCCCCACAGTCTCTTCTAAATCGATACAAGGAAGGGCAAATCAAAATGAACCTGCAAAGTGCTGCTCAGTACCCAAAACTCCTTCACACAGCGTTGACTCTCTCCAGAAGTCTCTCTCTCTCAGAATGCGTGGTGCAAAAATGTCACCAGCAAAAAAAGGCAGGAAGTGGTCGCCTTTAAATAGCGCTCCCCCAGTCCCTTCATGACTGCAAAACGCTCCCCTCAACCTGTCGTTGCTAGCGGCAGGTGGTAAGGCAGGGGGCGCCACTCAATATCCAGTCCGGGGCGCTACCGGGGCGTTGCACACTCGACTGACGTCACGATCTGCCGGCACAGGAGATCGTGGTGGTAGTGTTTAGTGCCGCTGCAAAACATCTAGTTAATTTTGCGAGTGGCGCAAACATCGCTGCGCACAGGCGCTAGTTGCTTTGCGCCCCATTAGCACCCTCTTGAGGCGCTAACAGGAGGTGCAAAACAACTGAATCTTTCCCCCTCTGTTTTCTGTTAGTTAGCCAATCCTCTATCCATGCTAATATATTACCCCCAACTGTGTGAGTTCTTATCTTGTGCAGTAACCTTTTATGTGGCACCTTGTCGAATGCCTTCTAGAAATACAAATACACTACATCTACTGGCTCCCCTTTATCCACCCAGCTCGTTACATCCTCAAAGAACGCCAGCAAATTTGTCAAACATGATTTCCCTTTCATAAAACCATGCTGACTCTGTTTGACTGTATTATGATTTTCTAAATGTCCTGCTATTACTTCCTTATTAATAGATTCCAACATTTTCCCAATGACAGATGTTAGGCTAATTGGTCTATAGTTTCCTGCTTTCTGTCTCCCTCCTTTCTTGAATAGGGGTGTTACATTTGTGGTTTTCCAATCTGCTGGGACATCTCCAGAATCCAGGGAATTTTGGTAGATTGCAACCAATGAATCCACTATCTCTGCAGCCACTTCTTTTAAGACCCTAGGATGCAGGCCATCAGGTCCAGGGGACTTGTCCACCTTTAGTCCCATTATATTATCCCGTACTTTTTCTCTAGTGAAAGTGATCGTTTTAAGTTCCCCCCTCCCTATAGCCCCTTGATTATCTATTATTGGGATGCTTTTATTGTGTTCTACCATGATAACTGATACAAAATATTTGTTCAAAGTCTCATCCATTTCCCTGTTTCCCAGTATTAATTCCCCAGTCTCATCCTCTAAGGGACCAACATTTACTTTAGCTACTCTCTTCCTTTTTATATACCTGTAGAAGCTCTTACTGTCTGGTTTTATATTTCTGGCTAGTTTACTCTCATAATCTATCTTCTCTCTCTTTATTATTTTTTTAGTCATCCTTTGCTGGTTTCTAAAATTTCCCAATCGTCTGGCCTACCACTAATCTTCGCAACATTGTATGCCTTTGTTTTCAATTTGATACCATCCTTTACTTCCTCAGTTTGCTGAGAGTTATGAAATATCTCCTTAAATGTCTGCCACTGCTTATCTACTGTCTTACCCTTTAATTTATTTTCCTAGTCAATTTTAGCCAACTCTGCCTTTATACCTTTGTAATTGCCTTTATTTAAGTTCAGGACACTAGTTTGAAACCCAACTTTCTCACCCTCAAACTGAATTTGAAATTCTTTCATGCTATGATCAATCCTTCCGAGAGGATCCTTTACTATGAGATCATTAATTAATCTGTCTCATTACACATTATCAGATCTAAGGTAGCCTACTCCCTGGTTGGTTCCACAATGTATTGTTCCAGGAAACCATCCCGAATATACTCTATGAACTCTTTCTCAAGGGCCTTGGCCAATTTGATTTGGCCAATCAATATGAAGATTAAAATTGCCCATGATTATTGCAGTACCTTTCTTACAAGCCTCCATTATGTCTTGATTTATGCTCTGTCCTACAGTGTAGCCACTGTTAGGGGGCCTAGAGACTACTCCCACCAGTGACTTCTTTCCCTTACTATTTCTTATCTCCACCCAAACTGATCCTACATCTTGATCTTCTGAGCCAATATCATTTCTCATGACTGCACTGATCTCATCCTTTATTAACAGAGCTACCCCACCTCCTTTTCCTTTCTGCCTTTCCTTCTGAAATGTCAAATACCTCTGAATATTCAGTTCCTCTGTAATGTTTATTAGATCATACCCATTTACTTCTATTTGTGCCGACAACTCATCTATCTTGTTACGAGTGCTGCATGCATTCAGATAAAGAGCTGTTAATTTTGTCTTTTTACCATTTTTCCCTACTCTGACCCCACTTTCTGATGCACTCTTATATTTATACACTCTGTTCCTTCCTGTCACACTCTGGCTATCATTACCCCTATCGCTACCCTGAACTATTGCCTTCTCCTTTCTCTTTGACTTTTTAAAATTTCCACTCACCTGAATCCTCCCTCCCACTATTTAGTTTAAAGACCTATCTACAGCCCTAGTTATTTGATTCGCCAGGACACTAGTCCCAGCAGAGTTCAAGTGAAGCCCATCCCAACAGAGCAGCTCCCTCTTACCCCAGTACTGGTGCCAGTGCCCCATGAATCGAAACCCTTTTCTCACACACCAATCTTTGAGTCACATCTTTCTGAACTTACTTGCCCTATGCAAATTTGTTCGTGGCTCAGGTAGTAATCCAGAGATTATTACCTTTGTGGTTCTGCTTTTTAATTTAGCCCCTAGCTGCTCATACTCCCTCAGCAGAACCTCTTTATTTGTCCTACCTATGTCATTGGTACCTATGTGGACCACGACATCTGGATCTTTCCCCTCCCACTCCAAGTTCCTCTCCAGCCCAGAGGAGATGTCCTTAACCTGGCACCGGGCAGGCAACCCAGCTTTCGGGACTCACGCTCTGGGCTGCAGAGAATAGTATCTATCCCCCTAACTATACTGTCCCCTACCACTACTACATTTCTTTTTACTCCCCCGACTTGATTGGCCCCCTGTACCATGGTGCTGTGGTCAGTTCGTTCATCGTCCCTGCAGTCCCTGCTCTCGTCCACACAGGGAGTAAGAACCTTGTGCCTATTGGACAACTGCAAGGACTGGGGCTCCTCCAATGCTACTTTCTGGATCGTCATAACTGCCTCACTCGTAGTCACACCCTCCTGTCCCTGACCACGGACCAAATTTGAAGTATTTAATCTAAGGGGTGTGACTGCCTCCTGGAACAGTGTCCAGGTAACTCTTCCCCTCCCTGAAGGATTGCAGTGTCTGAAGCTCGGACTTCAGCTCATCAACTTTGAGCCGAAGTTCCTCAAGCAGCCAACACCTACTGCAGATGTGATCGCCGTGGATCACACTGGTGTCCACCAGCTCCCAGGGACCAGTGCTTGGGCCTCACCTATTTACAATCTACATCAATGATTTGGATGAGGGGACCAAATGTAATATGTCCAAGTTTGCTTATGATACAAAGCTGGGTGAGGCGTAAGTTGTAAAGAGGATGCAAAAAGGCTTCAAGGGGACATAGACAGGCTAAGTGAGTGGGCAAGAACATGGCAAATGGAATATAATGTGGAGAAATGTGAAGTTGCCAACTTTGGTATGAAAAATAGAAAAGTATAGTATTTTTCAAAATGGCGAGAGATTGGGAAATGTTGGTGTTCAGAGGGACCTGGGTGTCCTTGTACACGAATCACTGAAAGTTAACATGAAGGTTCAGCAAGCAATTAGGAAAGCAAATGGTATGTTGGCCTTTATTACAAGAGGATTTAAGTATAAGAGTAAAGACGTCTTACTGCAACTATATAGGGCCCTGGTGAGACCACATCTGGAGTATTGTGTACAGGTCTCCTTACGTAAGGAAGGATATACTTGCCATAGAGGGAGTGCAATGAAGGTTCACCAGACTGGTTCCAGGGATGGGGGGATTGTCCTATGAGGAGAGATTGAGTAGACAGGGCCTAAATTCAATAGAGTTTAGAAGAATGAGAAGTGATCTCATTGAAACATACAAAATTCTTACAGAGCTTGACAGGGTAGATACTGGGAGGATATTTCCCCTGGCTGGGGAGTCTAGAACCAAGGGCAACAATCTCAGAATAAGGGGTCGGCCATTTGGACTGAGATGAGGAGAAATTTCTTCACTCAGAGGGTGGTGAATCTTTGGAATTCTTGGGCTGATAAGTGGCAGGTAACATTCGCGCCACAGAAGTGCCAGGCAGTGACTATATCCAACAAACGAGAGTCTAACCACCACCCCTTGACATTCAGTGGCATTACCATCGCCGAATCCCCCACCATCAACAGCCTGGGGGTTACCATTGACCAGAAACTTAACTGGACCAGCCACATAAATACTGAGGCAACAAGAGCAGGTCAGAGACTAGGTATTCTGCGGCAAGTGTCTCACCTCCTGACTCCTCAAAGTCTTTCCACCATCTACAAGGCACAAGTAAGCAGTGTGATAGAATACTCTCCACTTGCCTGGATGAGTGAAGCTCCAACAACACTCAAGAAGCTTGACACCATCCAGGACAAAGCAGCCCGCTTGATTGGCACCCCATCCACCACCTTAAACATTCACTCCCTCCACCACCGGCATACCGTGGCTGCAGTGTGTACCATCTACATTATGCACTGCAGCAACTTGCCAAGGCTTCTTCGGCAGCACCTCCCAAACCCGCGACCTCTTCCACCTAGCAGGACAAGGGCAGCAGGCACATGGGAATACCACCACTTCCAAGTTCCCCTCCAAGTCACACACCATCCTGACTTAGAAGTAGATCACCGCTCCTTCATCGTCGCTGGGTCAAAATCCTGGAACTCCCTACCTAACAGCACTGTGGGAGTACCTTCACCACACGGACTGCAGCGGTTCAATAAGGCGGCTCACCACCATCTTCTCAGGGGTAATTAGGGGTGGGCAATTAATGCAACGCGCACATCCCAGAAACGAATAAAAAAAACATTCAAGACGGAGATCAATAAACTTTTGAATATTAAGGGAATCAAGGGATTTAGGGATAGTGCAGGAAAGTGGAGATGAGGTAGAAGATCAGCCATGATCTTATTGAATGGCGGAGCAGGCTTGAAGGGCCAAATGACCTACTCCTGCTGCTATTTCTTATGTTCTTATGTTCTTATGACCATTTTTGGGTGCGTGGGGTGGGGCTATAGTTTGCTCCCCCATGCCTGAATGGTGAGGCCCGAGGCCCAATATCTGGAGAAGTCTCAAGAGCCTGCCAGTGAAGAGGACTCCAACTTTAGACTGTTGCTCTGAAGAAATTCCTTGGCCTAGAAATTCAGTTTGGGGCGGCCAGCTCGCTCGCGCCCAGAAAGTACCGCTGCGCGCGGAGCCACTTGCGCCCGCCGGAAATTCAGTTTCAGTGCCCCAACTCGAAGGCAGCTGCTATTCAAGGGTTTCGGCGCCCCCGCTTGGGGCACTGAAACTGAATATCGGCGCGCTAGGTGCCGCAGCGCCACCCGCTGCGGAGCGGCAGGCTGCGGTACTGAAGGCCTTCCTCCCTCTCTTAAGGGGGAGATGCCTGCAACAGCGAGATCGCCGCTCGCTAGTGCCGGCAAATGAGCCCGGCACCACAGAAAAGTGCCGGGCTCCCGGAAAACAGCCGGCAATGCCGCAGGGGGGGGGGGGGTGGAGGAGGCCGGGGAAGGAGGTGCGGGCAGGCGGCCGCCGAAAAAGCGGCCGACCGCACCTCCGCCTTAACTCGCCCCACTAACGCTACAGGACGGCCCCGTTTTCTGATCGCTGTTTGCGGCCACTGCGGAAGAGGCAGCCGCAACTAAATATGGCGGTTGGGCCGGTAGCGGGGCGGTAGCGGGGCACTGCGCACACCGATGACGTCATCGGTGGCGGCGCAGCGCTACTGGCTAACGCCGCCATTACCGCAGCGCTGAATATCGCCGAAAGCTCAGCAAGTGGCGCAAAAGCCCTCTTTGGGCGAAAACTGGGCGCAAAGCCTACTGAATTTCTAGCCCCTTGTCTTTTGAGTGCGACAGACAGATACTAGATGCAGGACTTCTTAATATCAGCAATGTGAGATTATATATAAATTAATGGGAACAGCGAATTAAAATAATGTGTTAGCCCTGTGACTCCATGTTATGCAACTGTACGGAGCAACCAGGACAAAAAGCTTGGACATCCCATCCCAATGTGGAATTGTTTGTCTCACAACTGTCAACTTCAGGAGCGTTTCACACCATGTGACAGTCAACAGTTCATTCAACGGTGACAAATTCTGTCAGACAAAACCAACTTTAATTGTTTCTGAATATTCATAACATATTTTGTTTTAACCTTTCGTTTGGCTTTGAGCTGCTCGTGGTAGTTCTCTGACGTGTCACCAGGAATCTCCCCACCCCACAGTGTGATTCCAATGATGGTGTAGGTAATAGCCATCACAACTAACGGCAGCAGGTATACCAGGACAAGCACAGCGATTTGGTATCTGTAAGAGAAAGGCGAATAATAAATAGCAGCAAGCCGGTATCCAAAAGGGCAGCAAGTGTAGCAGATAAATCAGGAAATTCTCACAGCTCAGTGTTGTCTGGTTCTCACTCGCACTGGTGTACTTCTCGCACTAACCCACCAACCTACCCGACTCCTCAATCTAATTTCATTAGCAGACAACCTTGGTGTTCTGTTCAAGTGGAGCTGAATCTTTTCTTTTAAACCCCAAATCCCAAGCCATCATCAAAACTGCCATCTTTCCAACTTTGCCACTTACTCCCCCATCTCACCTCCTCCAGTAGTAGTGAGTCTTTGGTTTAGTGGTAGCGCTCCCACCTCAAAGTCAGAAGGTGCAGGGTTTGAACCCCGCTCCAGACTGTCCCGGCAAATGGAGACAGTCATTTGCTTGTCTCCGGCTCTGAATTCGGGGTTGATATACAGCAGGATACTCACCCTGGGTGCCCCCACCCCCCATCATTTGGCCTGTGGGAGCCCATCAAATCCTCCTGCCGTATCAGATTAACCACCCTATTGGCTGGTGTAAGGATGGCCATGGAAGGAGTATTCACGCTGTAGCCTGTCAGACTGTTAATCAGCCTGCGAATCCTTCCACTCTTCTCCAGGGGAAAACAACACCTACTCCCTTCACTTATTTCTCAGATATTCACCTCATCGACATAAGAACATAAGAAATAGGAGCAGGAGTAGGCCATTTGGCCCTTCGAGCCTGCTCCACTATTCAATAAGATCATGGCTGATCTTCTACCTCATCTCCACTTTCCTGCACTATCCCCATATCCCTTGATTCCCATAATATTCAAAAATCTATCGATCGCTGTCTTGAATATACCCAATGACTGAGCCTCCACTGTCCTCTGGGGTAGAGAATTCCAAAGATTCACGACCCTCTGAGTGAAGAAATTTCTCCTCATCTCTGTCCTAAATGGCCGACACCTTATTCTGAGACTCTGACCCCTGGTTCTAGACTCCCCAGCCAGGGGAAACATTCTCCTTGCATCTACCCGGTCAAGTCCTGTAAGGATTTTGTATCTTTCAATGAGATCGCCTCTCATTCTTCTAAACTCTAGAGAATATAGGCCTAGTCTACTCAATCTCTCCTCATAGGACAATCTCCCCATCCCAGGACCCAGTCTGGTGAACCTTCATTGCACTCCCTCTATGGCAAGTACATCCTTCTTTAGGTAAGGAGACCAAAACTGTACACAAAACTCCAGGTGTGGTCTCACCAGGGCCCTATATAATTGCAGTAAGACATCTTGGCCTAGAAATTCGGTGGTGCCCCGTTTGGGGCGCCACGCTCGCCTGGGCGCCGGAATTACCGCTGCGATCAGAGCCATTGCGCATGCCAGAAATTCAGTTTGAGCGCCCCAAGAGGGGCGCGGGGCGCTGCTCGAGGCGCCCCGCGTCCCTCTTAGGGCGCTGAAACTGAATATCGCAGCACAATGTGCTGCAGTGCCACACGCTGCGGCACAGCACGCTGCGGTACTGTAGGCCTTCCTCCCCTTCTTAAGGGGGAGGGGCCTGCACCAGCGCGATGATCGATCGCGAGTGCCGGCAAAAGAGCCCGGCACTGAGGAGAAGTGCCAGGCTCTCAGGACACAGCCGGCACTGCCCGGGGGGGGATCAGGAGGCCGGGGACGGAGGTGCTGGCAGGCGGCCACCAAAAAAAATGGCCACCCCGCACCTCCACCTTAATTTGCACCACTACTGCCACAGGTAGGCCCCGTGAACCAGGCACGATTTGCGACCAGCGTTCCAGAGGCGGGCGCGACTAAATATCACGATCGGGGCGGTAGCGGGGCGCTGTGCACACCGATGACATCATCGGTGGCGGCGCAGCACTACAGGCTAACGCCGCCATTAGCGCCCTGCTAAATATCGTGGGAGGCGTGGCCAGTGGCGCTAAAGCCACTGAGTGCCCTCTTTAGGCGCTAACTGGTGGCGCAGCCCACCGAATTTCTAGGCCCTTTACTCTTATACTCACATCCTCTTGTAATAAAGGCCAACATACCATTTGCTTTCCTAATTGCTTGCTGTACCTACATGGTAACTTTCAGTGATTCTTGTACAAGGACACCCAGGTCCCTCTGAACACCAACATTTCCCAATCTCTCACCATTTAAAAAATACTCTGCTTTTCTATTTTTCCTACCAAAGCGGATAACTTCACATTTCTTCACATGCCATGTTCTTGCCCACTCACTTAGCTTGTCTATATCCCCTTGAAGCCTCCTTGCATCCTCCTCACAACTTACAATCCCACCCAGCTTTGTATCATCAGCAAATTTGGATATATTACATTTGGTCCCTTCATCCAAATCATTGATGTAGATTGTGAATAGCTGAGGCGTGAGTTACAGCCTACCAGCCCGAAAATGACCAGTTTATTCCTACTCTCTGTTTTCTGTCTGTTAACCAATCCTTAATCCATGCTAGTATATTACCCCCAATCCCATGAGCCCTAATTTTGTTTAATAACCTCTTGTGTGGCACCTTATCGAATGCCTTCTGAAAATCCAAATACACCACATCCACTGGTTCGCCCTTATCTATTCTGCTAGTTACAACCTCAAAAAACTCTAACAGATTTGTCAAACACGATTTCCCTTTCATAAATCCGTGTTGACTCTGCCCAACCCTATTATTATTTTCTAAGTGCCCTGTTACCACATCCTTAATAATAGATTCTAGCTACTACTGATGTCAGGCTAACTGGTCTGTAGTTCCCCGTTTTCTCTCTCCCTTCTTTCTTAAATAGTGGGGTTACATTTGCCACCTTCCAATCTGCAGGAACCATTCTAGAATATATGGAATTTTGGAAAATAACAACCAATGCATCCACTATCTCTATAGCCACCTCTTTCAAAACCCTCGGATGTAGGCACTCAGGTCCAGGAGATTTATTGGCTTTCAGTCCCATTAATTTCTCCAGTGCTATTTTTTCAAAAGGAATTGCTGCATAAAAGGAGGCCATTTAACTCATCGGGCTGGATTTTGCTAGGGCCGGGGAGGCGGGATTGGAGGCGTGTGGGGGATAAAAATCGCAAAACTGGCGTGCGGGCCCAAACCCGCCTCCATCCCACCTCCACGCAATTTTCCTAAATTCATGTCTGCTGGTCCCGACTCCGTCCCGCCTCCAGGAGGCGGGATAGGCCCTTAAGGCCCTTAACAAGCCCTCAATTGGCTCTATAATCCCAGTTTCCTAACCAGTTGCAAGTTTAATCGTTTTCCCACAGGAAACACGCCTGGTGGGAAACACACATCTGAAACGTGGCGGGAGCACAACTGGCTTGCGGAGTAGCAGCTGCAGCTCAACCATTAAATGGCAGATTTGAACAGGCTTTAATTGCAGGTGGCATAACTTTGCTCTCTCAGGTCTGGGGGATCTTTCAGAAGGCATACCCACAGCTCTGGAAGTTTGCAGCCTGACAACCATCTCCAGTGTGACCTCCTGGGAAACCCCTTTCGCCACCTTCACTGAGCGCTTCCTCAACTGAGGCATCTACCAGAAGCATGGGAGCCATTTTTGTCCTGCCCTTCTGGATATTACATGAGGCCGCCCAACAGCAGCAGCAACAACAGTTGCGCCAAGCTGCTGCTGCCCCACCTGAGGATGCACAGGCCAGAAGGGGCCAGCGCATGGAAGGCCGTCGGCGCAGGAGATACCCCCCAAACAGGGTCTACAGACGCAGGGTCAGCTACCTCAACATGTCTGAGCAGCAGTGCCAAAGGCGGCTCCGACTTTCGCGAGAGATAGTGGCTGACATCTGCGCAATGCTGCAGCAAGACCTGGAGCCCAGAGGAGCAGCTGGACACCCCTTATCAGTGGCCGTCAAAGTCACCATCGCACTCAACCTTTTTGCCTCAGGCTCATTCCAGGGATCAGCGGCAAACATCAGCGGCATCTCCCAGGCGGCCGCACACACCTGCATCAAGCGGGTAACCGATGCCCTCTTTGCCATTGCGCACAATCACATCCATTTCACCAAGGATCGAGCAAGTGTCATGGCGAGAGCAGTTGGATTTGCTAATCTTGCAGGCTTTCCAAGGGTGCAGGGCATCATTGATTGCACACATGTGGCCCTTAAGGCTCCCTGTTAAGTCTGTGTGTTCCAGTTGTATTAAGATTAATTACTGACACAGACTACAAGAATAAAGTTCAACAGGTCTTTACTAGTTGGAGGTCAGGACTATACTAAATACAATATCACTACACAGTACTTATATACCGGTGGTCACCACCGGTATTACGTATACAGCAGCCAGAGAAAGTAGTACATCTCTTAAGGTGGAACAGGCTTAAGTTCTCTTAAGGTAGAACAGGTTACATACACCACAATCCTCCCTTTTTAGCTTAACAGTCATATCCCCATTTAACATAACATAATAACATATATACATATATAACTTCAGGTATAAACAGTTCAAAGGTTCAGTCTCTCAGGAGGCCTTCTGATTCGGTTTGGATAACGCCTTTCAGTGGTCTCTGATTCTTGTTGCTGAGGTGACTCTGCTTGTTGGTTTCCTATGTATTGGACGTCATCATCAGGTACAGTCCCTGCCGAGGTAGATGCTTCAGGTTCATTAACGTCTTCCACAGTTGTCTCTGTCGCAACCATGGGTTCGACCCTTGCTCTTGATTCTACCAGTTGATCCGCATGACGCCTTATCACATTGTTACCAATATCTACTGTGTACATCAGAGGTCCTTGTCTGGCCCGAATTGTTCCGGACTGCCATTTTTCGTTTCCATAGCCCCTTGCCAACATTGGTTGTCCAACGTCGAAACTTCGAGTGGACTTGTTATTAATATGCCGGAACTGTTTGTTTTCCACTTCCCTCCACACATTTGGTTTTAACAAGTCCAACCTGGACCGCAACCTCCTGTTATAAAACATCATGGCAGGACTTTGGTTAGTCACTGCATGAGCGGCGTTTCGATATGCCATTAGGAAATTGTCCACCTTGTGCTGTAGCGGAATCTGATCATCGTTCATGGCCTTTATTGCCTTTTTGAACGTTTGGACAAATCTCTCGGCCAACCCGTTTGTCGCCGGATGATATGGGGCAGAGGTATAATGTTTCACCCCATTCTTCTTTAAGAATTTTTGGAATTCTTCCGACACGAACTGTGGTCCGTTGTCCGAACATATCTGTTCTGGCAATCCGTTCCTTGCGAATATTGTTCTTAACACCGCAATTGTCTTTTCTGAAGTAGTGGTATTCATCTTGATCACTTCTGGCCATTTGGAATGTGCGTCCACCGCAATTAGGAACATGGAGTCCATGAATGGACCAGCAAAGTCAATATGTACGCGTTGCCATGGGGCTGAAGGCCATTCCCATGGGTGTAGCGGTGCGATCGGAGGTGCATTTTGCACTTTTTGGCACCCAGTGCAGCTTTTTGTCAACTCCTCTATCTGTTGGTCAATGCCCGGCCACCATACATAAGCCCTAGCAAGACTTTTCATCTTAACTCCCCCCAGATGACCTTCATGCAGTTCCTTTAGAACTCTTTCCCGTAACTTGGGAGGAATAATCACTCTTGTCCCGTACATCAAAGTACCATGGCAGACGGACAGCTGGTCTCGCCTTGCCGAGAATGCTGGTAACAGAGGATCACCATGTGTTGGCCATCCCTTCACTGTCACCTCGTAAACTCGGGACAGTGTCTGGTCGTTCCTGGTTTCTCTTTCAATACTTGAATTGGTGACTGGTAAACACTCGATGATGGTCGAATGAAATAACTCAACAGGGTCAACTTTCGTCGTCTCTTCTGCTTCAGGTAGTGGCAGGCGCGACAGCCCATCAGCATTGCCATGCTGCTTTGTACCTTTGAATTCTATTTGATATTGATGTGCCCCTAGGAAAAGGGACCATCTCTGGAGTCGCTGTACTGTCATCACCGAAACACCCTTCTTAGGGTTAAAAATGGATACCAACGACTGATGGTCTGTCAGAAGTGTGAATTTTTGGCCCTGCAGGTAATGATTAAACTTCTTCACTCCCCATACAAGGCTGAGAGCCTCCCTATCGATCTGCGCATAGTTGCGCTCAGCGGAGGTCAATGATCTGGATGCAAACGCGACTGGCCTTTCCGTGCCATTTGGCAACTTGTGTGAGAGTACTGCCCCAATATCATATGGAGAAGCATCACAAGCCAACTGAATAGGCAGTGTCGGGTTGAAGTGAGCCAACACTTCCTCTGAGGTGATCAATTCTTTGCTTTTGCGAAATGGCTTCTTACAGTTTTCGCTCCATTCCCACGGTAACCCCTTCTGTAAAAGAGCGTTCAGCGGGTGCAGTACCGTGGATAGATTCGGTAGAAACTTATGGTAATAGTTAATCAATCCCAGAAACGACCTCAACTGAGAGACATTATCCGGAGCGGGAGCCTTTACAACTGCCTCTATCTTGTCAGGAGACTTATGAAGCCCCTCCCGGTCAATGACATGACCACAGTACGAGATCCGCTTCTGAAAGAACTCACATTTCTGCCGATTAACTCTAAGTCCATACTCTTTCAGTCTGTTGAGCACCAGTTCCAAGTTTGCGAGGTGTTCTTCATCACCATCCCCTGTAATCAGAATATCGTCCAGGTAACATTGTGTGCCTGGAATTCCCTGTAATACCTGCTCCATGGCCCTCTGCCAAATTGCCGGAGCCGATGCCACTCCAAAAACCAGCCTATTATACCGGTACAAACCTCTATGCGTGTTGATCGTGAGGTACCGGCGTGACTCTTCATCAACCTCCATCTGCAAGTACGCCTGTGCCAGGTCTATCTTGGTGAAGTGTTTCCCGCCAGACAACGAAGCAAAAATATCCTCAATCCGCGGAAGCGGATACTGCACCGTGTGAAGCACCGGATTAACGGTGATCTCGAAATCTCCACAGATGCGAACCTTCCCTGGTTCTCCTGGCTTGTTGCTCGAAGGACGTTTCATAACGGGAACAATGGGCGTAGCTCCCTCACTCCAATCTACCTTAGACAGTACACCTGAACGTTCTAGCGCTTCCAGTTCCGCTTCTACAGTAGGTCGTATTGCATAGGGTACCGGTGTGGCTTTGAAAAATTTTGGTTGTGCATGTTCATCAATCTTGATGTTTGCCGTAATTCCTTTCAGTGTTCCCAGTCCTTGCTGGAACACCTCTTTAGCATCATCCAATATTTTGGACAATCGTTTAGGTTTGACATCTGTTTCCCCGGAATCTACCGTTAGTGCTTTTAAGGAGTGCCAGTCCATATTCATTTTCCTAATCCACTCCCGTCCCAGTAGTGGTGGACCTCCTTCAGGTAGCACATATAAGTCCATTACTTGGCTTTCTTCGCCCTTGTGGACCACTTTTACCTCTATCTTTCCGATGGGGTACACTCTTTGCCCCGTGTATGTTTTCAATATAATCTCCGTATCCCGTAGGGGAATATGTTGGAATAACCTTTTGTAATCTTTCTTATTCATGACCGTCAATGCCGATCCAGTGTCCAATTCCATCTTTACTTGGACTCCTGCTATCTGAAGAGTGACCCAAATTGTCTGGAGATCTGCATCCTTACCAACGTTGTGTACTCTTAAGCTACCCAGTTCATTACTGCTAGCGTCTGAATCTGACTTCTGTTCGTTCGAACTGGTCTTTGTCACCTTGTGCACCTTTATGTATTTTCCTTGCGGTGACTTTTTGTTGCTGGTCTTCTTTCCTGACCGGCATACTTTAGCTATGTGGCCAAGCCTGCCACACGTTCTGCATTCTTGGTTTTTAAACCAACACTGGTTCTGATCGTGTGTTGTCTTTCCACAACGATAACATTTTACAGTACTCAAACCCAATTTATTTGTACTGTGTTCCGGTGACCGTAGCTGCATTACTGCCGTGCCTCTCGCTGCGGCTTCGTGTGCTGCTGCCATAGTGACCGCTTTCTCAAGCGTCAGCTCATTCTCCTCGAGCAGTCGCTTTTGTGTATCTTCTTTTAATAATCCACACACAAATTTATCCCTTAGCGCGTCTGTCAGTCCCGTTCCAAACTGACAGTGCTTTGCCAGCTTACGCAATTCCATTAAATATTCAGCATTGCTTTCATCCTTCAGCTGCCTTCTGCTGTAAAATTTAAATCGTTCCGCTAGCATCAGCGGCGTGGGGTTTAGATGATTTTTCAGGACAGTAACAATCTCCTCGAACGTCTTATCTGCTGGTTCATCTGGTGATAAAAGGTGTTTCAATTGCCCGTATGTCTTCGCACCCATTAAGTTCAATAACGTTAGTGCTTTCTCTGCATCTGGGATTTTATTTGCTTTACAATAATTTTGTATGCGTTCTACATACATGGCCCAATCTTCGATGCTGCCATCAAAGGTATCAATGTTCCCATGTTTAGGCATCGTTGCAATTTATTTTATCCCAAGATGGCGGCTTCCCGCTCTTGTCTTCATCCTCCGCCTACAAAATGGCGGTTTTCCCGCGCTTGGCGGTCTTCACCCACTGGCTGCAATGGCGTTTGGCATGCCGCTGCTGCTCCCCTTTCCCAGCGGTTAGTAACTCCCCCGACGCTGTCTCCGCTTCACCGCGGCTCCCTCGGGCATTCGCGCTTCCCCGATGTCGCGCCTCGCAGCCCTTCTTGCAGCCCGGTTATTAGCACCGGCTGCGTTCGCCTTCACCGCGGCTCTCGCGCCTTCAGTCGCCCCAGACGCTGCGCCTTTTTGGCCCGAAAGCGGCCCGGCCCTTATCACCAGCCGCGATCGATGTCCCCGCGCTGCACCTTCCGGCCCGAATGCGGCCCGGCCCTTATCTCCAGTCGCGATCGATCTCACCGCCCTTATTCCTCCGTCTTCCTCCCCCCGTCTGTACAGCCAACGCGGCCGACTTTCTGCTCGCGTCGCTGACCGGCTTACCCACCACCGAGGTAGAAAGAAGATAGCTGACTGCCGCTGATGGAAGCTTCGAGTTCAGGATGTCTTCTGCACTCCGGGTTCTCGATGCCTGCCGCGCGACGTGTCTTCCAGCAGGGTGATGAGGGTGGATGCCTCTCTTCGACGCCCGTTCTGTGGACGAAGCCGCCGTGGATATAAACTGCCGCAGGGTAAGAATCGGACTCGTCGCCACTGTTAAGTCTGTGTGTTCCAGTTATATTAAGATTAATTACTGACACAGACTACAAGAATAAAGTTCAACAGGTCTTTACTAGTTGGAGGTCAGGACTATACTAAATACAATGTCACTACACAGTACTTATATACCGGTGGTCACCACCGGTATTACGTATACAGCAGCCAGAGAAAGTAGTACATCTCTTAAGGTGGAACAGGCTTAAGTTCTCTTAAGGTGGAACAGGTTACATACACCACACTCCCCATCGCAATCCTGGTATTTTTGTCAACCGCAAGGGCTTCCACTCCCTCAACGTTCAGCTAGTGTGTGACCACAAGAAGGAAATTTTGCATGTTTGTGCCAAGTACCCTGGCAGTTGCCATGACTCCTTCATACTGCGCCAGTCTACTGTGCCTCCGCTATTCAGTCCGCCACACCAACTTAACGGATGGCTACTTGGAGACAAGGGCTATCCCTTGAGGACGTGGCTATTGACGCCACTGAGGAGGCCAGCCAACGCAGCTGAGGAGAACTACAACTCCAGCCACCTTTCCACCAGAGCCATGATCAAGCAGACCATTGGTCTGCTGAAGATGCACTTCAGATGCCTGGATAGATTAGGTGGAGCCCTGCAATACTCAGCAGCCAGGGTCTCCAGAATCATTGTGGTTTGCTGTGTGCTTCACAACATGGCACAGCGTCGTGGCTTGCAGATGGCCGAGGACCAAGTGGCTCCTGACATATCCTCCTCAGATGAGGAGGAGGAGGAGGGGGAGGAGGAGAGCGAAGACGAACATCTTGCAGAGGCTCATCAACCAGCGGCAGCAGTGCGCGAGAACATTGGTGGCCGGCATGCAAGGAACGCGCTCATATTGGGCAGATTTGCTGAGCCTCGCCCATGAGGGACTATTGCCTCGCATCCTTTTACCTGAGCACTGACAATAGCCAGGAACCAGCTGACTTCTAGCAGTGTGACCACCATACTGACCTCAAAGTGAAAGTCCCATTCGCGAAATGACACACGCCACAACTACAGCAGTAGCCAACAGATGATTTATTACCATTATTCTGATGGCTTTCAACCATAACACATTAAATTCCACCCAAGTGACTACCCTTGTGACTATTTGTGCAGTTTCTTTCTCTTACGCGTGCTCCTACGTAGTGGTTCCCCAGTGGCATCAGCAGATGTGGAGGCCCCTTGCTCACTTCCTTGCTGCTCCTGTCTGGACACCTTTGGCGGGCGTCCTCTGGGGTTGCGAGCCTGTAAGGGCTGCGCAACAGTCTGCTGGTGCTGCGGCTGTGCAGGGGTTGAGACGCCAATCTCACTTGGGTGCTGACTCAGGTGGGGCTCTGACCGAGGACTTGTCAGTGGCATGGAAGTTTGAGCGCTTGGAGAGGAGCCCCCACCTCCTTGTTCTCTGCCACCATCATCCCTCTCATGGGTCAGGTCCCCCTCAGTGCTTGCAAGTGGCGAGAGAGCACCTTGCTGCACATCAGGGGAGCCATGGGGACCCGTGTCGGGACTGGCAGTCCTTCTCAGAGGGACTGCCATGAAGGTCTGGTTTCTCTGCTCAATAGCTGCCCATCGCTCCTCCAGAGATGTCAGTCTAGTCTGAACACTCACCATGTTTTCAACACTCGCGCGACTTATCTCCTCCATGGCCGTAGCCAGCCTTTCCACGGAGGTTGCCATCCTTTCCGTGGTAATGCGTTGATGCGCCAATGACTCCACAAAGGCTCTGCTCATGTTAGCGATGGACTCCTCCATTTGCTCCACACTCGCAGCAACCCTGGAGACAAAACCTGCCAGAGACTCCTGCATATTTTCCTGGAGTGCCATCACTGCTGATACTGTGGATGGACCCAGAGGCAGAGGGTCGACATGCAGCTGAGCCGAGCTGGGAGAGTGCTGCGCCCTCCGACTAGGACTCTCCACTGCTGTCCCTGTCTCCACCATCTCCTGAGGCTCACTTGTGAGCTGTGATACACCAGGTGACAACACTACTCTATGTCCCGAAGGTCCCACCGAGGTGTGAGTGTCTGCGCTGGTGCTGGGTGCGTTGCCTTCTGCTGACGCTGCGCCCTCAGAGGTTGCAGCTTCCTCTGAGGAGTCTGGATGCTGAGGCTGAACCTCCTCCTGCGTCCTGGAGACGGGAGCTTGCGATGGTCCTGTGGGGGAGTAAAGGAAAGTGTCAGAGATGAGAGGCCAGGGTTACCTGCACAGTGCTTATTGCAGATGATCAGAGGTCCATCTGCTAGAGCTTCCAAGTCATTATCAGCGAGTCATGCAATGCAATTGAGAGAGTTGGAAAACTCTTCTGTCACCAGCTTGCTCTGCTGCACCGGTCTCTCCGTCCCCCACTTGTGTGTCGTCCTGGATGCCGACGATCTCCAGGATCGCCTCCTCCCATGGGGTCAGCTGGGCTAAGGAGGCTGCCCCTCCCCCTGTCCTGGCTCGCTCTCTTTGGTTGTGAGCTCTCTTTTCCTGCAATGGGGGAGACAAGTGGAGTTTGAGCGAGAATGAAGGAGTGAGTGTAGAGAATCAATGGCATAGATGCTTAGAAGGAGAGAAAGATGGAGTGAGATGGCAAGACCAAGGGCCCTCCCTATGTGATGTAAGTTGTTTTCATAGCATGACAGTGATAGGGAGTGTGAGGGCTGCATAGTCCATTAGTTAGGTGAATCTGACCATAGAGAGAGAGGGAGTGGGAAAGGGTGCATGGATGTCAGTGTCAAGTGGGATGTGGAGGAAGAGATTGGTAAAGCTGAGAGCTGGTGAGGAAAGGCAATGGGGATCAGATTAAGAGTGATGGGAACATCATACTCACTTTTCCAGTGCGCAGAAGGTCATGGAAGCGTTTCCGACACTGGATCCATGTTCTGCTGGTATTCGAGCTGGCGTTCACCTACTCAGCCACACAGCCTTGGTGTGCTGGGGTGGCTTCTTCCTCCCCGAGGAGGGGAAGAGCACCTCCCTGCTCTCTGTCGCTCCCTCCACCAATGCCTGGAGGGCTGCCTCGTCAAATCTGGGGGATGCCTTACTCCGATGTGTCGCCATGATTGATGATGGTAGCAGCAGCTGCCAGGGCCAGAAGCTTGGCAGTCTGCTGAAGTGAGCAAGGCTTGTGGAAGCCCTTCAATGAAGCAGCAGTGATGATGTCATCGGAGGCGAGCTTCCCACCTGAGCAGTTCTCCGGCTAGGGGTTCCCACACGTGGGGAATCAATTGGGCTATAAAATCAAAATTGCATCAATTTCCCACATCGTTCAGGATTCGTGTGCGAAACACGAAATGTGGGGAACACGACCCCAACCCGCCCCCGTAGCAAAATCCAGCCCATCGTATCTGTGCCAGTGCTGGGTCTTCCACTGGAGCGCTCTACACTATGCAATTGGCCTAACTTTTCCCTGATCTATTAGTATTCTTCCTTTTCAAATACTTATCCAATTCCCTTTTAAAATGAGGTTCATGGCTGGAGTTTTCCGTGGTGGGTGTGGGAGGTGCGGGGGGGTGGTGGGCGGTGGGGTGTCAGCGGGCGGAATCGGTGGCGGGTCGGGTGGGAAAGTGGTCTTTTTTTGACAGTGGGTCGGGACCCCGCGATCAACCTGCTGCCATGCGCCTTTCCCAATGTCGAGTCTGTCAGCGCTGAGCAGACCTGACACGCAGTGGTGGGGGACCCAAAGTAAGATGATTATTGCCTTGTTGACAGATCATTAACAATACATTCAACCTTACTTTTTTCTTTAACTGCTCGTCCATGGGATCCATGCTGCTCGGGGATCATATCTGTTTAGCTGAGGCGGGAGTTGAATGGCCATTCAATGAGCTGATTACTCGACAGCTTGAAATGTGCTATAAAAGTTCCCACCTCACAGCTATTCACTTTCCAAGCTCAGAAGCTGTTGCTTACTCCATTTGGAACACAGAGTGAGCTTTATGCAGGCTGCAAGTGTTTGGAGCAAACTCTCTATCCAGTGTCACCTCATTGGAACAACCTCTCTCACTATTGACAGATTGCTTCTGTCATCTAAACTTCACGTGCCATCTATTCCATTAGCATGGGTACTGTTTATATTGTTTCACCTTGGTACTCAGAATCTGACCACAATCAGCCCCAACACCAGCAGAACCAGGCACACCAGCAGCACCAACAACAACACCAACCTTCTCCGCAATCATCTGATGCTGCACAGGACACAGGGCATCAGCAACCGAGCACATTGCTGCCTGGGAGGCCAGCGATGGCCTCACCATGGCCAGATTTACTTAATTTGATGCTGTACACCCTGGCTGCCACATGATGTGCCAGGTTGGCACCACCACACAACAACACCACAAAGCATCCCTACAATGCCCAAGCCATTCCTGTCACACTCACCACCATTGCAGGGGTACCGTTATTGTCTCACCATTCACCGCAACTCACTAAGCCACTTCCAAAGCTGCACACAAATCTGTACAAGAATGCAAAGTGTTGAAAATAAAGGTTTCAATGTTTTCCCACATTATACTCCATCTGCCAAATTTTTGCCCACTCACTTAGCCTATTTATATCTCTTTGCAGATTCTTTGTGTCCTCTTCACAACTTGCTTTCCCACCTATCTTTGTATCATCAGCAAATTTGGCTACATTACACTCGGTCCCTTCATCCAAGTCATTAATATAAATTGTAAATAGTTGAGGCCCCAGCACTGGTCCCTGTGGCACCCCACTAGTTACAGTTTGCCAACCGGAAAATTACCCATTTACCCTGACTCTGTTTTCTGTTAGATAGCCAATCCTCTATCCATGCTAATATATAACCCCTAACCCCGTGAGCTCTTATCTTGTGCAGTAACCTTTTATGTGGCACCTTGTCGAATGCCTTCTGGAAATACAAATACACTACATCTACTGGTTCCCCTTTATACACCCTGCCCGTTATATCCTCAAAGAACTCCAGTAAATTTGTCAAACATGATTTCCCTTTCATAAAACCATGCTGACTCTGCTTGACTGCATTATGATTTTCTAAATGTCCTGCTACTGCTTCCTTAATAATGGACTCTAGCATTTTCCCAATGACAGATGTTAGGCTAACTGGTCTATAGTTTCCTGCTTTCTGTCTCCCTCCTTTCCTAAATAGGGGCATTACATTTGTGGTTTTCCAATCCGCTGGGACATCTCCAGAATCCAGGGAATTTTGGTAGATTGCAACCAATGAATCCACTATCTCTGCAGCCACTTCTTTTAAGACCCTAGGATGCAGGCCATCAGGTCCAGGGGACTTGTCAGTCTTTAGTCCCATTATTTTACCGAGTACTTTTTCTCTAGTGGTAGCAATTGTTTTAAGCTCCCCGCTGTTGGATCCGTGGTTCAGTGGATATGCTATTATTAAATAATCACACGGATGCTGTACATTAACAAATAACAGGTCTTTACTGGAGGGGGGTAATCTCTAGACTGGGGTACAGAGGCATGCGCAAAGCTTATATACCGGTGTGGTCACTGCCAGTACTACAGTATACAGGAGCTGTAAAAGTAGTTCTGACTTAAAGGCACATACACTACAATTCCTCCCCTTTTAGATTAGTAATACCCCTAATATTCAAATAACAATTAACATTTCAACATGTACATTAAACAACAAAAGTCCATTTATAGATTCAGGCCTAGAAATTCAGTATAGCCACGTTTGGGGCACTACAGCCGGGCGGCCGCTAAAGTTTGCACCCGGCTCAACTTCGCGCCACCTTCGCCGATATTCAGTGGCATCGCCTCAAGAGGTTGCTGCTGCGCTAAAACAGGCGATGCACGACTATCATTAGGCGCTAAGCCGGCGGCCCGGGGCGATACCCCCGAGGGCGGGCGCAGCGCAGGTGCAGCAAGCTGCTGATTGACGGCAGACACTCTGGCGCCGATGAGCTCTTAAAGGGGGAGGGTGGATTTGTGTTTTTTGAAAGGCCGAGACTGGTCGATTTGTGTTTTTTGGGGGGGCTTCTCTCCATTAGTTTGTTATGTGGGAAGGGCAGAGGTATCAAAGTAATAAATGTTCTTAAATCGCACTGTCCATGCTTTCTTTTGGAAGTCCTGGTTGCCCTGCTCGGCTGAGGGCTTGTGGAGCGGCTACATTCATCTTGTGCCATTGGCACAAGCCATTCCCTGAGAGGGGGCCTAGAACCGATGTTCAATAAGCCGCCGACGGGCGGCCCTTGCACTTTCTGCCTCCCTCCTGTGCTGGTCCTCCTCCTCCTCCTCTGGTGGTCCTCCAATGTCTGGTGGCAGTGGCTGAGTCCTGCGGATAGCCAGGTTGTGCAGCATGTAGCACACGACCACGAAATGGGAGACTCGCTCAGGCGAATACTGTAGGGCTCCTCCGGAACGATCCAGACAGCGGAACCGTGGCTTCAGGATGCCGATTGTTTGCTCAATGATGCTCCTGGTTGCTTGATGGCTGTCATTGTATCCCTCTTCACCAGGGGTGCTGGGCGCACGGAGCGGGGTCAGCAGCCAGGTGCACAAAGGATAGCCTTTGTCCCCGAGAAGCCATCCTCGTGGGTGAGGCTGGGCCTGGAACATGTCTGCCACAGAAGTCTGGCGCAGGGTGAAGGCACCGTGGCTGCTGCCTGGAAAGTGGGCATTGACAGCTAGGATGAGCTGCCTGTGGTCACACACCAACTGCACGTTGAGCGAATGGTAGCCCTTCCGGTTGCGGTAATCCTCGGCATTCTCTAGAGGTGCCCGCAAAGCCACATGCGTGCAGTCAATGGCGCCCTGCACCATGGGGAAGCCCGCTAACGCTGCAAAGCCCATTGCACGCTGTTGCTGCTTGACAAGGGCCATGGAGAAGGAGATGAACTGACGTCTCCTTCTGAAAAGGGCATTGGTCACCTGGCGGATGCAGCAATGTACGGCAAACTGGGAGATGTTGGAAATGTCCCCAGTAGCGGATTGGAAGGAGCTGGTGGCATAGAAGTTGAGAGACACCATCACCTTCGCTGCCACCGACAGAGACGTCCTGCTCCTCAGATGTGGCTGCAGATCTCCGCGAACCAGGTGGCAGATCTCAGTGACCACCGCCCTTCGGAATCGCAGCCTCCGAACACACTGCTCGTCAGACATGTTCAGATATGAGAACTGCTGGCGGTATACCCTGGGTGGGTAAGGCCTCCATTGCCAACGCCTGTTGCCCCCTCTCTGTCTGGCCATGACTGCCACTCTCTCACGGCGTCTCTGAGCCCTTTGAATGCAATGGAGAAGGCCAACGTTTGCACCCATTGCAGCCCCCATTATATGTTTCCAATCAATGAGATGGCTCTGAAGTTAAAGACAAGTGCAAAGCTGTGGCCTGAAGCCACAAGTACCTGTGCGAGTGTTGAGCCAAACCAGAAAGCTCTCTACCTTTGTCTCTCTGCAAAGATCCGTCTCTCACAAAGAAGGAGTGTTGCAAAATGGCTGCCTTTTCTACTGCAGGAGGAGTGCCCTTTAATTTGCGCCCCCCGCGCCCCGCAGCGACTGTGAACCGTTCCCCTCTACCAGTTGCTAGGGGCGCCAGGCGCACAATAGGCCGGCACCACTGAATTTCCGGTTTGGGGCGCACAAAGGGCGTTGCACGATGAAATGACGTCAGGATCTGCGCGCGCAGCTGAGCGCGCGCAAAGGCTTTGCGCCGCCGCTAAATCTTTACTGAAGTTGGGGAGAGGCGCAGATCGCGCTGCGCCCGGCCACTAGCCGCCTAGCACCCCACATCTCCTCCTCCTAAGGCGCTAGCGGCTGGCGCAAACAACTGAATTTCTAGGCCTCAGCCTTTGGGGCGGCTTCCTGACCCTTTCGGGATAGCGCCTTTCCAGAGGTTCTTGTTCTTGGTGCAGAGGCGATTCTGACCCCTTTTCATCAGGTAGTTCATCGGGTTCCACTGCTACTGGGTCTGAAGTAGATGCTACCGGTATGTCGGTTTCATCCCCAGGTACTCGAGACATGGGGTTGACGCGTTCCTGTGACGCTAAGATCTGATCGACGTGGCGTCTCACAATGTTCTCCCCGACATCCACTGTGTACATTAATGGCCCCTGCCTTGTACATATCGTTCCGGGTTGCCACTTCTCTGTTCGATAGTCACGGGCCAAGACTGGTTGCCCTACATTGAAGCTCCTTGTCGGCTTCTCATTGATGTGCTGGAATTGTTTGTCCTCAACATTTCTTCGCACATTTGGTCTGAGCAAGTCCAGACGAGATCTCAACCTTCGGTTAAAGAACATCATGGCCGGGGTCTGGTTGGTAACTGCATGTGTCACGTTTCGGTAGGCTAATAAGAAATTGTCCATCTTATGCTGTAGTGGAATTTCATCGTCGCACATGGCCTTTATCGCCTTCTTAAAGGTTTGTACGAACCTCTCAGCCAATCCATTTGTGGCTGGATGATACGGGGTGGATGTGTAATGCCTTACCCCATTCCTTTTCATGAATTTTTGGAACTCGTCAGACACAAACTGTGGTCCATTATCAGAGCAAATCTGCTCTGGCAAACCGTTTCTGGCAAATATGGTCTGTAGGACTGCAGTCGTTTTCTCTGTAGTGGTTGAAGACATTTTTATCACCTCAGGCCACTATGAATGAGCATCCACTGCTATTAAGAACATTGAGTCCATGAATGGACCAGCGAAATCAATATGCACCCTTTGACATGGAGAGGAGGGCCACTCCCATGGGTGTAGAGGGGCATGTGGTGGTGCATTTTGGACCTTCTGGCATCCTAAGCAGCTCTCAGTTAGGTCTTCGATTTGTTGATCGATTCCCGGCCACCACACATAAGCCCTAGCAAGGCTTTTCATTTTCACTCCCCCCAGATGACCTTCATGTAGCTCATTTAGCACTCTCTCCCTTAACTTGGGTGGAATCACCACTTTGGATCCACACATCACTGTCCCCTGGCATACTGACAGCTGTTCTCTTCTGGATGAGAATGCTGGCAACAGTGAGTCGCCATGTGTTGGCCATCCCCTCACCGTCAATTCATATACCCGTGACAGCGTCGGATCATTGTGGGTCTCCTTCTCTATATCCGCGTTTGTTACTGGCAATCGTTCAATTATTGACGAATAAAATATCTCAATAGGGTCCACTGCTGGTGCTTCCTCCACAGTAGGCAGTGGCTGGCGCGATAACCCATCAGCGTTCCCATGCTGTTTCGTGCCTTTATATTCTATTTCATATTGATTCGCCCCTAGAAACAGGGACCATCTTTTCAACCGCTGTGCAGTCATCACTGGAACGCCCTTCTTAGGATTAAAGATGGAGACAAGTGGTTGGTGGTCAATCAGCAAGGTGAACTTCTGCCCATGCAGATAGTGGTTGAATTTTTTTACTCCCCATACTAGGCTGAGGGCCTCCCTGTCAATCTGGGCGTAGTTGCGCTCGGCTGAGGTTAGTGACCGAGACGCAAAGGCTACTGGCCTCTCCAACCCGTCTGGGAATTTGTGCGACAGCACCGCTCCAATACCGTAGGGTGATGCATCACATGCCAAACGAATTATTAGTGCTGGGTTGAAATGGGCCAACACCTCTTTTGATGTGATCAAGTCTTTACACTTCTGGAAAGCTCGTCTACGTTCGTCATCCCACTTCCATGGTACCCCTGTTTGCAGTAGGGTGTTCAGCGGGTGTAATACCGTAGACAAATTTGGTAAGAACTTGTGGTAGTAGTTTACCAGCCCGAGGAACGACCTCAGTTGTGACACATTTTCCGATGCTGGAGCCTTGACTACTGCCTCAATCTTGTCAGGGGACTTATGTAACCCCTGTTCATCGATGACGTGGCCACAATACGAGATCTGTTTCTGGAAAAACTCGCACTTGTGGCGATTAGCTCGTAGCCCATACTCCTTTAATCTGGTGAGCACCTTCTCCAAGTTGGCGAGGTGATCACCGTCATTTTCGCCCATGACCAAAATGTCGTCCAAATAACACTGGCTCCCTGGAATCCCTTGCAGGACCTGATCCATCGCCCTTTGCCAGATAGCCGGAGATGAGGCTACTCCAAACACCAGCCGGTTGTATTGATAGAGACCTTTATGAGTGTTGATCGTAAGGTAATGTTTCGAAGCTTCTTCTACCTCCATTTGCAAGTACGCCTGGGCTAGATCAATTTTGGTAAAGCGTTTACCTCCAGATAGCGAGGCAAAAATATCCTCAATTCGTGGAAGCGGATATTGCACCGTGTGAAGGACTGGGTTCACTGTCACCTCAAAATCCCCACAGATGCGGACCTTCTTTGGTTCCCCAGGTGTATTACTCAACGACCTCTTCATTACAGGAACGATGGGTGTAGCCCACTCGCTCCAGTCCACTTTGGACAGTACTCCTGAACGTTCCAACCCTTCCAGTTCTGCTTTGACAGCTGGTCTGATCGCATAAGGCACTAGTCTGGCCTTAAGAAACTTTGGGCTTGCATTTTCCTCTATTTTAATCGTTGCTGTTATTCCTTTTAGTGTTCCTAGTCCCTCCTCGAACACTTCTTTTGCGTCAGTTAGCATTTTTGACAGTCGACCAGGTGTGACGTCGTAATCCTTTTTGGCCTCAACCTTCAGCGCCTGTATGGAATGCCAATCTAATTGTATCTTCCGGATCCATTCACGTCCTAGCAGTGGTGGTCCTCCATTTGGCAATACATATATATCCATTTTAGGTATTTCCTGGCCTTTATATGTCACTTTCATCCTTATTTTTCCTTTGGGGTAGACTTTTTGCCCCGAATACGTGTTCAAGACAATCTCTGTAGCTTTCAAGGGTATGTGTGAAAATAGCCGCTTGTAGTCGCTCTGATTTATGACTGTTAGAGCTGACCCTGTGTCCAATTCCATTTCCACTTGGACTCCGTCTATCTTGAGTGTAACCCAGATAGTCTGCTGATCCTCCATTTCAGTTACCTTATGTAGTTTCAGGCAACCCAGCTCCTTGCTTCCGGAGTCTGTGTCACTTTTCTGTTCGTCTGAACCACTGTCCATCACCTGGTGTACCTTTTTGTACTTCTCCTGTGGAGATTTCTTACTGTTGGTTTTCTTCCCAGACCTGCAGACTCTTGCTATGTGTCCTGCTTTCCCACACAGTCTGCACACTTGGTCCTTGAACCAACAATCTTTCTGGTCATGTGTTGTTCTGCCGCAGCGATAGCACTTCCCTGTTCCATAGGACATTTCATTGGTGCCATATTCTTGCGGTCTCCGTTGTATCTCTGCAGCGCCCCTTACGGCTGCTTCGTGTGATACTGCAATGCTGAAAGCCTTGTCCAGCGTAAGGTCCTTTTCTGATAGAAGCCGTTTCTGGGTTCCTTCACTTTGTAGCCCACACACAAACTTGTCCCTTAACGTGTCTGCTAGTCCCACTCCAAACTGGCAGTGTTTCGATAGCTTGCGCAGTTCCGTTAGGTACTCAGCATTGCTTTCGTCTTGGTGTTGGTTCCTTTTATGGAACTTAAATCGTTCTGCTATCAGCAGCGGTGTGGGGTTTAAGTGGTCCTGTAGGATTTCTACTATGCTTTCAAACTTCTTGTTTACCGGCTTCTCTGGGGTTATTAGATTTCGCAGTAACCCATAAGTTTTTGCACCCATGGAATTTAACAGAACCAGTGCTTTATTAGCATCTGGCACTTCATTCGCCCTGCAGTACACCTCAATACGTTCCACATATGTCGCCCAATCTTTGACTTCATTGTCGAACGTAGAGATACTGCCACTCTTCGGCATCCTTGGATGTGAGTTAACTATCACAAATGGCGCCTCCGCGCTTCCCCTTCTTCTCCGCTGGCACAAAATGGCATCTCCTGTGCTTTCCTTCCTTCCCGCGCTCGCCCTTCTTCTCCGCTGCGGCTTCTAAAAATGGCGCCTCCCGCGCTCTTCCCTCTTCTCCGCGGCTCAATGGCGTCTCCCCTTTCTTCGCCCCGTGGACCCTGTTCAGCCCGTGAGCACTGGCTGTGCTCTGCGCGTTCTTCTTTTTATATTTTTCGACGCCGCTCAGTCTAGAACCCGGCTGTTTCTTACCCTCTCTCTCTCCGGTTTGTTTTATTTTTCTCGACGCCGCTTGGTGTTCAACCCCCGGCTGCGCCCTCCGCTCTTCACCCTCTGTCTTACCCCGTCGACGCTGCTCGGCTTTCTCTCCGCCGTCGGTCGGCTCCAGCCGCCGCTGCTCAGGAAGGGTCTGCACTGGACCTGTCGTTGGTCTCTTACTGCTCGTTGTGGCTGGGGAACCAAGCCCGGCTCTCCACAGCCTCCCCTGCGAAGTTGGATCTCTGCCTGACTGCTGGGCGGTTGCTCGTGGTCGACGCCCGTGTTCCTGGCCTCGACTATTTAAAAAAAAAAATGTTTTTATGTTGCAGGTAGATTCGAATCGACACTCGTCGCCACTGTTGGATCCGTGGTTCAGTGGATATGCTATTATTAAATAATCACACAGATGCTGTACATTAACAAATAACAGGTCTTTACTGGCGGGGGGTAATCTCTAGACTGGGATACAGAGGCATGCGCAAAGCTTATATACCGGTGTGGTCACTGCCAGTACTACAGTATACAGGAGCTGTAAAAGTAGTTCTGACTTAAAGGCACATACACTACACCCCCTCCCTATAGCCCCTTGATTATCTATTATTGGGATGCTTTTAGTGTCTTCTACTGTGAAGACCGATACAAAGTATTTGTTCAAAGTCTCATCCATTTCCCTGTTTCCCATTATTAATTCCCCAGTCTCATCCTCTAAGGACCAACATTTACTTCAGCTACTCTCTTCCTTTTTATATACCTGTAGAAGCTCTTACTGTCTGTTTTTATATTTTTAGCTAGTTTACTCTCATAATCTATCTTCTCTCTCATTATTTTTTTAGTCATCCTTTGCTGGTTTCTAAAAAATTTCCCAATCGTCTGGCTTACCACTAATCTTTGCAACATTGTATGCCTTTGTTTTCAATTTGATTGGGACTTGGTGCGAGTTAGGACACGGGCAGCCGAGTTTTGGATGACCTCAAGTTTACGTAGGGTAGAATGTGGGAGGCCAGCTAGGAGCGTGTTGGAATAATCAAATCTAGAGGTAACAGAGAGTTTCAGCTGTGGATGAGCTGAGGCAAGGGTGGAGACAGGCGATGTTACGGAGGTGGAAATAGGCGGTCTTAGTTATGTCGCAGATGTGTGGTCGGAAGCTCACTTCAGGGTCAAATATAACACTAAGATTGCGAACAGTGTGGTTCAGCCTCAGACTGATGTTAGGGAGAGGGATGGATTCAGTGACGAGGGAACGGAGTTTTTGCTGGTGACCAAAAACAATGGCTTCAGTCTTCCCAATATTTAATTGGAGAAAACTCTGCTCATCCAGAACTGGATGTCGGACATGCAGTCTGACAATTTAGGGACCGTGAAGGGGTCGAGAGAAATGGTGGTGAGGTAGAGCTGGTCGTCGTCAGTGTACATGTGGAAACTGATGCTGTGTTTTCGGATGATGTCGCCAAGGGGCAGCATGTAGATGATAAATAGGAGGGGGCCAAGGATAGATCCTTGGGGGAAACCAGAGGTAATGATGCGGGAGCAGGAAGCGAAGCCATTGCAGGTGATTCCCTGGCTACGATTAGTTAGATAAGAATGGAACCAGGCCAGTGCAGTCCCACCCATTAACAGAAACTTTACATGAACATTGGATAAACCACTCAAGTGGCTCCCCTTGTATGTTGTTTGTTGGTATGTTTGCACTAGGATGAGGGTGAGTATGAGGGGTGGCTAGTGAGATGGGGAAGTGATAATGTAGATAGAGAGGGATGGGTGGTGGTGCAAGGTAAGTTGATGTGAGTAAGGATATGCAGGAGTAGGGTAGGGAAGGCAGAATGATGGGGATGTGATGAGTGGCACAGGAGGATGAGGTTGAGTGTGGCTTTGTACTAACGCTTCATGATCTACTGAGGTAATTGAAAGGTCCTCCTGCCCACATCCCTGCATGTGCCCTCCTGTGCAATGTGCAACCAGGCTGTTTAGGTCTCCTGGGGAGGTCTCTTCCGCCCATTGGAAGGGAAGAGAACCTCCCTGCGTGCTGTGGCTCCCTCCATAAGCATATGGAGAGAGTCATGGGAGAGCCTGGGTGCAGCCCTGTGCATCTATGCAGTCATCATCACTGTTTGCAGCACCTCAGTGATGTAGAACACTGAGCACAAATGTCAAGATAAATTTGACCATGGTCCCTTTAAGGAAACCGGCTGATAACGCATCATGAAATGACATCATCAGACCCGCTTCTTCTAATTGGCCTGCGAAATGCGCTGGGAGGGTTTAACAAGCCCTATCAATGGAAAGTCATTTCACAGAGCGGGATGGAGCCAGCAGCAGGGCCGCCACCAACATCGTCCACCATGGATCTGCAGAGGTCAGTAAAATCGTGGCCATAGTCTCTGCCTCAGTAGCCACTTTTGCATTGAACAATTATCAAGGGTAGCTGCAGCTGAAGTATCCTCCTCCACATACACCAGACTAACCTCCCACTGAGTGATATTATACTATTATTACCTTTAAAAGAACCAGAGGGGTGATTAGGAGAATTTTTTAAAAATTACATATGTTATGATTTGGAGTGGACTGCTTGAAAGGGTGGTGGAAGCAGATTCAATAATAACTTTCAAAAGGAAATTAGATAAATAATTGAAAAGGAAAGATTTGCAGTGCTTTGGTGAAGGAGCAGGCGAGTGGGACTATTTGGAGAGCTCTTTCAAAGGGCAAACGGCAAATGAGGTTCGACACAGATAAATGTGAGGTATTACATTTTGGTAGGAAGAATACGGAGGTCACTTATTACTTGGAGGGTGCGAGTCTAGGTGGGGTAGAGGAACAAAGGGATCTAGGAGCACAAATACACAAATCACTAAAAGTTGTGACACAGGTTAGCAAGGCCATTAAAAAAGCAAACCAAGCACTAGGGTTTGTTTCTAGAGGTATAGAATTGAAAAGAAGTTATGCTAAACCTGTATCGGACCTTGGTTAGACCACACTTAGAGTACTGCGTATAGTTCTTGATGCCATATCATAAAAATGATATAGAGGCACTGGAGAGGTTGCAGAGAAGATTTACAAGGATGATACCAGAAATGTGAGGGTATACATATCAGAAAAGGATGAACAGGCAGGGCCTCTTTTCTCTTGAAAAAAGAAGGCTGAGGGGACCTAATAGAGGTCTTTAAAATTATGAAAGGTTTTGATAGAGTGAGTAGAGAGAGAGTGGGCTGGATTTTAATTCAGGGGCGGGTTGGGTTCGTGTAATCCGCATTTCGTGTTATACACACGAATGTAAATCGATGTGGGAGATTGATGCAAATTTAACTTAATTGTCCAATTGAGTTCCAACGTGTGGGAACCCATGGCAAATGAGTTTTTCCAGTCTGAAAGTCGCCTCCGGTGACATCATCACTGCTGCTGCATTTAAGGTCTACAGCAAGCCTTGCATCTTCTGCAGACTGCCAACCTTTTGGCCTTTGGTGTGGGAGGGACCTGGAGGCACCATGAGCAGTGGGAGAGCTAAGTCTGCTCCCAGATTCAATGATGTGGCCCTGCAGGCATTAGTTGATAGAAACATAGAAGATAGGAGCAGGAGTAGGCCATTCGGCCCTTCGAGCCTGCTCCGCCATTCAATGAGATCATGGCTGATCATCCAAATTCAGTACCCTGTCCCTGCCTTTTCCCCATATCCCTTGATCCCTTTAGCCTCAAGAAATATATCCAACTCTTTCTTGAATATATTTAATGAACTGGTCTCCACCGCCCTCTGTGACAGAGAATTCCACAGGTTCACCACTCTCTGGGTGAAGAAATTCCTCCTCATTTCAGTCCTAAATGGCTGACCCCTTATCCTTAGACTATGACCCCTGGTTCTGGACTCCCCGGCCATCAGAAACATCCTTCCTGCATCTAATCTGTCCAGACCCGACAGAATTTTATAGGTTTCGATGAGACCCCCTCTCAATCTTCTAAACTCCAGTGAGTATAAGCCCAATCGACACAATCTCTCCTCATACGTCATTCCTGCCATCCCAGGTATCAACCTGGTGAATCTTCGCTGCACTCCCTCCATGGCAAGAACGTCCTTCCTCAGGTAAGGTGACCAAAACTGCACACAATACTCAAGGTGTGGTCTCACCAAGGCCCTGTACAACTGTAGCAACACATCCTTGTTCCTGTACTCGAACCCTCTTGCTACGAAGGCCAACATACCATTTGCCTTCTTAACCGCCTGCTGCACCTGCATGCTTACCTTCAGCGACTGGTGCACAAGGACACCCAGGTCTCTTTGCACTTCCCCTTCTCCCAATCTATTGCCATTCAAATAATAATCTGCCTTCCTGTTTTTGCCACCAAAGTGGATAACCTCACATTTATCCACATTATAGTGCATTTGCCATGTTTCTGCCCAATCACCCAACCTGTCCAAATCGTACTGGATTTTCCCGACATCCTCCTCGCAGCTTACCCTCCCACCCAGCTTTGTGTCGTCTGCAAATTTGGAGATATTACATCCAATTCCCTCGTCCAGATCATTAATATATATTGTGAACAGCTGGGGTCCTAGGACTGATCCTTGCGGTACCCCACTAGTCACTGCCTGCCACTCGGAAAACGACCCGTTTATTCCAACTCTTTGCTTTCTGTCCGCCAACCAGTTCTCTATCCAAGTCAATACCTTGCCCCCAATCCCATGTGCCTTAATTTTGCACGCTAATCTCTTATGTGGGACCTTATCGAAAGCCTTCTGAAAGTCCAAATACACCACATCCACTGGTTCTCCCTTATCTATTTTACCAGTTACATCCTCAAAAAATTCCAGTAGATTAGTCAAGCATGATTTACCTTTTGTAAATCCATGTTGACTTTGTCCGATCCGGTCACTGCTTTCCAAGTGCTCTGCTATTAAATCTTTTATAATAGACTCTAGCATTCTCCCCACTACCGATGTCAGGCTTACCGGTCTATAATTCCCCGCTTTTTCTCTACCACCTTTTTTGAATAGTGGGGTAACATTAGCTACCCTCCAATCCATGGGTACCGTTCCAGAGTCTATTGAGTGCTGGAAGATGACCAGTAATGCATCTACTATCTCTAGGGCCACTTCCTTAAGTACCCTGGGATGTAGACCATCAGGCCCTGGGGATTTATCGGCCTTCAGTCCCATCAATTTTCCCAACACCATTTTCCTACAAATACTGATTTCTTTCAGTTCCTCTCTTTCATCAGACCTTATGTTCCCCGGCATCTCTGGGTGGTTATTTTTGTCCTCCTTTGTGAAGACAGAACCAAAGTACGTACTTAGTTGGTCTGCCATTTCCTTGTTTCCCATTATAAATTCCCCTGATTCTGACTGTAAGGGACCTATGCTTGACTTCACCAATCTTTTTCTCTTCACATATCTATAAAAGCTTTTACAGTCAGTTTTTATGTTCCCTGCTAGCTTACTCTCATATTCTATTTTCCCTTTCTTAATTAATCCCTTTGTCCTCCTTTGTTGACTCCTAAACTGCTCCCAATCCTCAGGATTATTGCTTTTTCTAGCCAATTTATATGTCCTCTCCTTGGATGTTATGCTATCCCTAATTTCCCTTGTTAGCCACGGTTGAGTCACCTTTTTTGTTTTATTTTTATGCCAAACTGGGATGAACAAATTCTGTAGCTCATCCATTCGGTCTTTGAATGTTTGCCATTGCCTATCCACCGTCAACCCTTTGAGCGCCATTCCCCAATCAATCCTACCCAACTCTCTCCTCAGACCATCGTAGTTTCCTTTATTTAAATTGAGGACCCTAGTCTCTGAGTCAACTACTTCATTCTCCATCTTAATGAAGAATTCGATCATATTATGATCGCTCCGACCCAAGGGGCCTCGTACAACAAGATTGCTAATTAATCCTTTCTCATTACATAATACCCAGTCTAAGATGGCCTGATCTCTGGTTGGTGCCTCGACATATTGGTCCAGGAAACCATCCCGTAAACACTCCAGGAATTCCTCCTCCACAGCATTGTTACTAATTTGGTTGGCCCAATCTATATGTAGATTAAAGTCACCCATGATGACTGCTGTGCCCTTATTGCACGCTTCTTTAATTTCCCTTTTCATGCCATCCCCAACCTCCACCTTACTATTTGGAGGTCTATATACCACTCCCACTAATGTTTTTTTCCCCTTAGTATTTCTCAATTCTACCCATACAGATTCCACATCATCAGAGCTAATATCCTTCATTACAATTGTATTAATCCCTTCTTTAACCAGTAATGCTACCCCACCTCCCTTTCCTTTTTGCTAGAGCACATAAGGAGGTGCTCTTCCCTTCTATAGGGAGGAAGAAGCCTCCCCAGCAGACCAAGGCCATGTGGATACAGGTGGCAGAGGAGGTCAACTCCTTCGCAATGACCCGCAGAACCTGGATAATGTTAGATCCACCTCAGTTGTGACACATTTTCCGGTGCTGGAGCCTTAACTACTGCCTCAATCTTTTCAGGGGACTTATGTAACCCCTCTTCCTCAATAATGTGGCCACAATACGAGATCTGCTTCTGGAAAAACTCGCACTTGTGGCGACTAGCTCGTAGCCCATATTCCTTTAATCTAGTGAGCACCTTCTCCAGGTTGGCGAGGTGATCACTGTCATTTTCGCCCGTGACCAGGATGTCGTCCAAATAACACTGGGTCCCTGGAAACCCTTGCAGGACTTGATCCATTGCCCTTTGCCAAATAGCCGGAGCTGATGCTACCCCGAACACCAGTCGGTTGTATTGATAGAGACCTTTATGAGTGTTGATCGTGCGGTATTGTTTTGAGGCTTCTTCTACCTCCATTTGCAAGTACGCCTGGGCCAGATCAATTTTGGTGAAGCGTTTACCTCCAGATAGCGAGGCGAAAATATCCTCAATCCGTGGAAGCGGATATTGTACCGTGTGAAGGACTGGGTTCACTGTCACCTTAAAATCCCCACAGATGCTGACATTCTTTGGTTCCCCAGGCGTATTACTCAACGACCTCTTCATTACAGGGATGATGGGTGTAGCCCACTCGCTCCACTCTAATTTGGACAGTACTCCTGAACGTTCCAACCCTTCCAGCTCTGCTTCAACGGCTGGTCGGATCGCATAAGGCACCGGTCTGGCCTTAAAAAACTTTGGACTTGCATTTTCCTCTATTTTAATCGTTGCTGTTATGCCTTTTAGTGTTCCAAGTCCCTCCTGGAACACTTCTTCTGCGTCAGTTAGTATTTTTGACAGTCGTCCAGGTGTGGCGTCGTCATCCTTTTTGGCCTCAACCTTCAGTGCCTGTATGGAATGCCAATCTAATTGTATCTTCCGGATCCATTCGCGTCCTAGTAGTGGTGGTCTTCCATCTGGCAATGCATATAGGTCCACTTTACGTATTTCCTGGCCTTTGTATATCACTTTCACCCTTATTTTTCCTTTGGGGTAGACTTTTTGCCCCGTGTACGTCTTCAAGACAATCTCTGTATCTTCCAAGGGTATATGTGAAAATAGCCGCTTGTAGTCCCTTTGGTTTATGACTGTTAGGGCTGATCCAGTGTCCAATTCCATTTTCACTTAGACTCCGTCTATCTTGAGTGTGACCCAGATAGTCTGGTGATCCTCCATTTTGGTTACCTTATGTAGTTTCAGACAACCCAGCTCCTTGCTTCCGGAGTCTGTATCACTTCCCTGTTTGTCTGAACTACTGTCCATCACCTTATGTACTTTTTTGTACTTCTCCTGTGAAGATTTCTTGCTGTTGGTTTTCTTCCCTGACCTGCAGACTCTTGCTATGTGTCCTGTTTTTCGACACTGTCTGCACACTTGGTCCTTGAACCAACAATCCTTCTGGTCGTGTGTTGTTCTGCCGCAGCGTTAACACTTCCCTGCTCCATCTGACATTTCATTGGTGCCGTATTCTTGCGGTCTCCGTTGTATCTCTGCAGCGCCCCGTGCGGCTGCTTCGTGTGATACTGCCATGCTGAAAGCCTTGTCCAGCGTAAGATCCTTTTCTGATAGAAGCCGTTTCTGGGTTCCTTCACTTTGAAGCCCACACACAAACTTGTCCCTTAACGTATCTGATAGTCCCACTCCAAACTGGCAGTGTTTCGATAATTTGCACAGTTCCGTTAAGTACTCAGCATTACTTTCGTCTTTATGCTGGTTCCTTTTGTGGAACTTAAATCTTTCTGCTACCAGCAGCGGTGTGGGGCTTAAGTGGTCCTGTAGGATTTCTACTATGC
Organism: Somniosus microcephalus; assembly: GCF_052327205.1. Lineage (NCBI taxonomy): Eukaryota > Metazoa > Chordata > Chondrichthyes > Squaliformes > Somniosidae > Somniosus > Somniosus microcephalus. The sequence goes on along the minus strand of NC_140987.1, from coordinate 72,808,439 downwards.
TTTCGAAATTCTTATCCACGGGCTTCTCTGGGGTTATCAGGTTTCGCAGTAAGCCATAAGTATTTGCACCCATGGAATTTAACTAAACCAGTGCTTTCCTAGCATCTGGCACTTCATTCGCCCTGCAGTACACCTTAATGCGTTCTACATATGTCACCCAATCTTCAACTTCATTGTCGAACACCGTGATACTGCCACTCTTCACCATCCCTGGGTGTGATTTAACTGTCTAAAATGGCATCTCCCGCGCTCTCCCTTCTTCTCCTCTGGCACACAATGGTGTCTCCTGCGCTTTCCTTCCTTCCCGCGCTCGCCCTTCTTCTCCGCTGCGGCTTCTAAAAATGGCGTCTCCCGCGCTTTCCCTTCTTCTCTGCGGCTCAATGGCATCTCCCGTGCTCTCCCTTCTTCTTCCCGTGGACGCGGTTCAGCCCTTGAGCCCTGGCTGTGCTCTGTGCATTCTCCTGTGCGCCTTTCCCATTGCCGTCGCTCGGTCCTGAACCCGGCTGCTGCTTTACCCTCTCTCTCTCTCTGCTTGTTTTTCCTCGACACCGCTCAGTTTTCAACCCCCTCTCTCTTACCCCATCAACGCTGCTTGGCTTTTCTATGCCGTCGATCGGCTCCAGCCGCCGCTGTCCGGAAAGGGTGTGCGCTGCACCTGTTGCCAGTCTGTTGCTGGATCATCGTGGCTGGGGAACCAAGCCCGGCTCTCAACAGCCTCTCCTGCGATGTTTACTTTCTGCCAGATGACTGGGTGGTTGCTCGTGGTTGACGCCCGTACTTCTGGCCTCGACTTTCTTCCACCGTCCTCCTGGAGCGACTCCTTGACGGGAAATGCAGAGTTGCAGGCAGGTTCGAATCGACCTCGTCGCCACTGTTAGATCCGTGATTCTTACAATAGGATGTTTCCCAAGAACTACGCGGAGGCTGTAACTTAACAATAAACAGGTATTTACTGGAGTAGGGTAGTCTCAAGACTGGGAGTACAGAGGCATGCTCAAGGCTTATATACAGGTGTGGTCACTGCCGGTACTACAGTATACAGGAGCTGTAAAAGTAGTTCTCTCTTAAAGGTACATACACTACAGATACAGTGTAGGAAGAGATTTCATGACCTTCAGCGCACTGGAAAAGTGAGTATGATTTTCCCATCACCCTCAATCTGATCCCCATTACCTTTCCTCACCAGCACTCAGCTTTAGCAATCTCTTCCTCCACTTCCCACTTGACACTGACATCCATGCACCCTTACCCATTCCCTTTCTCTCTATGGTCATATTCACCTAACTATTCGACTATACAGCCCTCACACTCCCTATCACTGCGATGCTATGAAAACAACTGACAACACACCTCGGTGGGACCTTCGGGACATAGAGTAGTGTTGTCACCTGGTGTATCACAGCTCACAAGTGAGCATCAGCAGATTGTGGAGACAGGGATAGCAGTGGAGAGTCCTAGTCAGAGGGCGCAGGACTCTGCCAGCTCGGCTCAGCTGCATGTCGACCCTCTGCCTCTGGGTCCATCCATAAGATCAGCAGTGCTGGAACTCTAGGAACAGATGCAGGAGTCTCTGGCAGCTTTTGTCTTCAGGGTCGCTGCGAGTGTGGAACGAATGGAGGAGTCCATAGCGAACATGAGCAGAGCCTTTGTGGAGTCACTGGTGCATGAACGCATCACCACGGAAAGGATGGCAACCTCCGTGCAAATAATGGCAACCTCCGTCTAAAGGATGGCTACAGTAGGCGAGTGTTTGGCTGCGGCCATGGAGGAGATAAGTCGCCAGAGTGCAGAAAACATGGTGAGTGTTCAGAATAGAATGACATCTCTGGAGGAGCGATGGTCATCTATTGAACAGAGAAACCAGACCTTCATAGCAGTCCTTCTAATTAGGACTGCCAGTGCAGATATGGGTCCCCATGGCCCCCCTGATGTGCAGCAAGGTGCTCTCAAACCACTTGCAGGTGCTGAGGGGGACCTGACCCATGAGAGGGAGGTTGGTGGCAGACATCAAGGAAGTGGGGACTCCTCTCCAAGCGCTCGCACTTCCATGCCACTGCAGAGCCCTCGGTCAGAGCCCCACCAGAGTCCGCACCCAACTGAGATCGGTGTCTCAACCCCTGCACAGCCGCAGGAGCAGCAGACTGTTGACGGGCCCTCACAGGCTTGCAACCCCAGAGGATGCCCGCCAAAGGTATCGAGGCAGGAACAGCAGTAAAGTGAGCAAGGGGCCTCCACGTCTGCTGAAGCCACAGGGGAAGCACCACGTAGGAGCACGCATAAGAGAAAGATACTGCACAAATAGTCAAAAGGGTAGTCACTTGGGTGAAATTTGATGTATTGTTAGAAAAAGCCATCAGATTAATAATGTTAATAAAAAGTCTGATGGCTACTGTTGTAGTTGTGGCATGTGTCATTTTGCGAATGGTACTTTCACATTGAGGGCTTAGGATTACTTGCAATTGTCAGTATGCTGGTCAAATAGCTAGGAATCCGCAGGGTCTTGGCCACTGTCGATGCTCAGGTAAGAAGCTGCGAGGCAAAAGTGCTTGATCGGCTAGGCTAAGCAAATCGGGCTAAGAATAGTGCATTCCTTGCATCCCGGGCAGCAATGTTCTCACGTAATGCTGCCGCTGGTTGATGGGCCTCTGCAGGATGTTCATTTTCGCTTTCCTCCTCCTCCTCCACCTCCACCTCCTCATCATCTGAGGAGGATATGTGAAGAGCCACTTGGTCCTCAGGAATCTGCAAGCCACGACGCTGTGCCATGTTGTGAAGTGCACAGCAAACCACGATGATTCTGGAGACCCTGGCTGCTGAGTACTGCAGGGCTCCACTGGATCTATCCTGGCATCTGAAACGCATCTTCAGCAAACCGATGGTTTGCTCGATTATGGCTCTGGTGGAAATGTGGCTGGAATTGTAGCTCTCCTCTGCTTCGTTGGATGGGCTCCTCAATGGCGTCATTAGCTACGTCCTCAGGGGATAGCCCTTGTCTCCAAGTAGCCATCCGTTAAGTTGGTCTGGTGGACTGAATAGCAGAGGCACACTAGACTGGTGCAGTATGAAGGAGTCATGGCAACTGCCAGGGTACTTGGCACAAACATGCAAAATTTCCTTCTTGTGATCACACACCAGCTGAACGTTAAGGGAGTGGAAACCCTTGCGGTTGACAAAAATACCTGGATTGCGATGGGGTGCCTTAAGGGCCACATGTGTGCAGTCAACGACGCCCTGCACCCTTGGAAAGCCTGCCAGATGAGCTAATCCAACCGCATGTGCCGTGACACTTGCTTGCTCCTTGGTGAAATGGATGTGATTGTGTGCGATGGCAAACAGGGCATCAGTTACCTGCGTGTTGCAAGTGTGTGCGGCCGCCTGGGAGATGCCGCTGATGTCTGCTGCTGATCCATGGAATTAGCCTGAGGCAAAAAAGTTGAGTGCGGTGGTGATTTTGACGGCCACTGGTAAGGGTCGTCCACCTGGTCCTCTGGGCTCCAGGTCTTGTTGCAGCATTGCGCAGATGTCACCCACTACCTCTCGCGAAAGTCGGAGCCGCCTTTGGCACTGCTGCTCACTCATGTTGAGGTAGCTGACCCTGTGTCTGTAGACCCTGTTTGCGGGGTATATCCTGCGCTGACGGGCTTCCATGCGCTGGCCTGTTCTGGCCTGTGCATCTTCAGGTGGGTGAGCAGCAGCCTGACACTCCTGTTGCTGCTGCTGCTGTTGGTGCTGCTGTTGTTCATGGTTCTGCTGGTGCCACGGCTGGTGCTCGAGCTCATCTAATGCCCAGAAGGGAAGGAAATAAATGGCTCCCATGCTTCTGGTATATGCCTCAGTTGAGGAAGCGCTCAGTGAAGGTGGCGAGAGGGGTTTCCCAGGAGGTCACACTGGAGATGGGTGTCAGGCTTCAAACTTCCACAGTTGTGGTTAAGCCTTCTAAAAGTTCCCCCAGACCTGAGACAACAAAGTCCTGCCACCTGCAAATGATGGCTGATCAAATCTCCTCTTTAATGGTTGACCTGCAGCTGATAGTCAGCAATACAATTGTGCTCCCGCCAGGTTTCACCGGCGTGTTTCACACCAGGCGTGTTTCACATGGGAAAAGGGTTAAAATCGCAAAGGCCTTTCAAAATGGGATTAAAGAGGCAATTTAGTGCTTGGAGGCGGGACGCAGATGGGACCATTTGACACGAATGAATGAAAATTGCTCGGAGGCGGGATGGAGGCGGGGATGGTCCCGCCCGCCAGTTTTTGAGATTTTAACCCCCCACACACCTCCAATCCCGCTTCCACGGCTCAATGAAAATCCTGCCCAGTGTTTCCACTTGTGGGGAAGAGCATAACTAGAGGCCATCAATATAAGATAGTCACCAAGAAATCCAATAGGGAATTCAGAAGAAACTTCTGGTGCTAATTCTCCAACTTTTCTAATTATACCTGTTGAGATACCGCGGCAAACGTGGGAGTCGAGACCAGAGCTAGTATAACACAACTGCTTTTATTCTACCTCATGGCAAAGAGGAACTGGAAAAGCCCGCGCATCCACTTAAATACTCCCCAGACAGGAAGTGCTCCCGGCAGCCTGTCCCTGCGGGAAACAAGTTGCTGGAGGAAAGGGCCCCCGGCTGGGGGCGTCTGCTTAAACTGTCCGTGCCGCCGTGAGCGGATTATGTCCAGTGGTGGCGTGTCACCACAGAGCTCCCCCCAGAATCCACTTAGGAGGAGTGGACAAGTCGTGACGGTGGTCTGATGGTTCTGCCGCAGCGGCTCTGAGTGGTCGCTGGTCTAGTTGGTGGGGCCGGGCGGTTCGCCGCCGGCTGTGCTGGCTTGCTGGCGGGACAGCCTCTAGTTGGAGGCCGGGCCACGGGGACCTGTTCCCCTGGTTCTGTGTGTGCTGGTTTGAGCCGGTCGATGGAGACTGTGTCGACCCTGTCACCGAGTCGCAGCTTGAAGACCTTGTCCCCGGTTTGTAGTACCTCGTACGGTCCATCGTACGGGGGTTGCAGGGGCCCGCGGTGCGCATCGTGTCGCACAAAGACGAAGCGCGCCTGCTGTAAATTTGGCGGGACGTGAGGTGCGAGTTCGCCGTGTCGGTTGACCGGAAGTGGGGCGAACTGCTGAGCGGAAGAGAAAGAGTTGAGCCGCTGCTGTTCGGCCGACCAAGGCGTGGTAGCCTCTGGAAGGAATTCGCCTGGGACGCGCAGCGGTTGTCCATAGACTAACTCCGCTGCCGAGGACTGGAGGTCTTCCTTGACCGCGGTGCATAGGCCTAGTAGCACCCACGGTAGGCGGTCAGTCCAGGTACTGTCCTGCAGGCCGGCGCGGAGTGAGGCCTTGAGTGACCTGTGGAAGCGTTCACAAAGCCCGTTGGCCTGCGGGTGGTACGCCGTGGTTCGGTGGAGCATCACCCTGAGGTTGCGTGCTGTGGCCGTCCAGAGTTCGGAGGTGAACTGGGCGCCTCTGTCGGAGGTTCTGTCGGCCGGTACGCGGAACCTCGCAACCCAGGTGTTAACGAACGCCCTGGCGATGTCGGCTGTGGTGGTGGAGGTCAGCGGCACTGCCTCAGGCCAGCGTGTGTAGCGGTCGACCATCGTGAGGAGATAAGTTTGGCCTTGCGATGGCGGCAGAGGACCGACGATGTCGACGTGTACGTGGTCGAAGCGGCGGCTGGGTACCTCGAAGTCTCCCAAGGGTGCTTTTGTGTGAAGCTGTACCTTAGCCCGTTGGCAGGCGAGGCAGGAGGTGGGCCAAGTCCGAACATCTTTGCTGAGGCCGCGCCAGACGAAGCGCTGGGAGAGGAGTTTGACGGATGCGCGGGAACCCGGGTGGGAGAGCCCGTGGAGCGCGTCGAAGATGCGGCGGCGCCAGGTTGCAGGGACGACCGGCCTGGGTTGGCCGAGTGAGACATCGCAAGTGACTGCCATGGCCTCGGGCCCGTGCGCGACCTTGGCTAGGCGTAGCCCTGGCAGGCTGGTAGCTGCCGAGAGGAGGTCTGGGTCCGTGAGCTGGGCCGCTACTAGTTGCGCGTAGTCGACCGCGAGGTGGTTCGCGCAGATGGCGGGACGGGAAAGGCAGTCGGCGACAACGTTGTCTCTACCGGAGACGTGCTGGATGTCTGTAGTAAACTCGGACACGGCCGCGAGCTGGCGTTGCTGCCTAGCGGACCAGGGTTTGGTGTGCTTGGCCATCGCGTATGTGAGCGGCTTGTGGTCCATGTACGCGGTGAAGGGGCGGCCTTCCAGGAGGAACCTGAAATGGCGGACCGACAGGTGGAGCGCGAGAAGCTCGCGGTCGAAAGTGGAGTATTTGACCTCTGGGGGGCGCAGTTGGCGGCTGTAGAAGGCAAGTGGCTGCCACGCGCCATTGACCCACTGCTCGAACACGGCGCCGACCGCGTGGTCGGAGGCGTCGGTGGTGAGCGCGACCCGGGCATCGGCCCTCGGGTGCGCGAGCAGGGTGGCGTTGGCGAGCGCGTTTTTGGTGGCGTCGAAGGCGGCTGACGTGTCAGTGGTCCAGGCTACGTCCATCTTGCCGGATTTACCTCGGAGGGAGTCGTATAGGGGCTTCATGAGGGCTGCAGCTCTGGGGATGAACCTGTTGTAGAAGTTCACCATCCCGAGGAACTCCTGGAGGCCCTTGATGGTTGTGGGGTGGGGGAATTGCTGGACGGCCTGCACCTTGTTGGGCAGGGGGACGGCCCCAGCAGGGGTGATGTGGTGACCGAGAAAATCGATCTCGGTTAGGCCGAATTGGCACTTCGCCGGGCTGAGGATGAGCCCGTGTTGGGCTAGGCGCCCGAACAGGATGCGAAGGTGTTCGAGGTGTTCCTGTTTGGAGGAGCAGGCCAAGAGAATGTCGTCTAGATAGACGAATAGGAAGTTCAGGTCCCGGAGGACTGAGTACATAAGGCGCTGGAAAGCCTGGGCTGCATTCTTGAGGCCGAAGGGCATCCTCAGGAACTCGAACAGGCCGAATGGGGTGATGACAGCCGTTTTGGGGATGTCCGCGGGGTGTATGGGGACTTGGTGGTAACCGCGCACCAGGTCGACCTTGGAAAAGACGGTTCGTCTGGCCAGTCGGGCCGAGAAGTCCTGGATGTGTGGCACCGGGTATCGGTCGGGGGTGGTGGCGTCGGTGAGGCGGCGGTAGTCCCCGCAAGGGCGCCAGCCTCCGCCGGGCTTGGGGGCGATGTGGAGGGGTGAGGCCCAAGGGCTGCTGGAGCGGCGGATGATGCCGAGTTGTTCCATGGTGGTGAACTTGGCCCGCGCGATTTCCAGCTTGGCCGGGTTGAGTCTGCGGGCGTGGGCAGAAACTGGGGGGCCGGTGGTGGGGATATAGTGCTCCACACCGTGTTTGGCGGCTTTGGCCGAAAAGGTCGGGTTAGTGAGGGCGGGAAACTCGGCTAGGAGTGCCGAGTAGTCGTCCGTGGCTCTGGCGAGGCAGTAGGTCATCAGGCCGGCCGAACGGGCCGGGGTGAATGCGCCGGGGATGGGGGCCATAGTGTTGATGTCGACGAGGCGGTGCCTCGGAATGTCGACAAGGAGGCCGTGGGCGCGTAGGAAGTCGGCGCCGATGAGTGGGCAGAGGACCTTGGCTGTGAGGAACTCCCAGCGGTAGCGGCGGCCCGCGAGGTCGAGCATGACCATGCGGGTGCCATATGTGCGGATGTCAGAGCCATTGGCTGCGGCCAGCGTGATACCCCGTGTGCCGCGTTGGATTTCGAGGGCGGAGGCGGGGGTGATGCTGTGCTGGGCCCCTGTGTCGCACAGAAATCGGCGGTTGGTTCTGTCGTCGGTGACGTACAGTAGAGGCCCCTTTTGCCCTGCGGCCATCGCGGGGGCCGGTGCGGGGGGGGTTTGAAAGTACACGGTGGCGTGCAGCATTGGGCCCTAGTGCCAAAACGGGTGTGGTAGTAGCAGTGACCCGGAGTGGTAGGGCGGTCGGGCCTAGGGGGCCGGGAAGACCGCGTGGTCGTTGCCGTGAGGTCGGGCGCGACGTCGCGAGCGGACTGTGCAGAGAGCAGCCGGTCGGCCTTTTCGGCTATGTCATTCAGGTCCGTGGAGCCAGACTCCACAATGAGCGGGCGGATGCTGGCGGGGAGCTGCCGAATGAAAAGCGTGCGAAAGAGGGCGCCGGTGTTTTTGTCGTCCGAGAGGGACAGCATGTGGGAAAGCAGATCCGAGGGTGAAGCGTCACCAAGGCCGGGGAGGTCAAGGAGTTGGCAGTTTCGCTGGTAAGAGGACGTTTGAAATTTTTTAAGGAGCGCAGCCTTCAGATGTTCGTACTTGCCTTCCGGTGGTGGCTCCTGCAGCGCTGCCCAAACCTTGGGGACTGTGGCGTAGGTGAGAGAGGAGACGAGGTAGTCGTACTTTGTGGCGTCGACTGCAATGTGTTTCAGCCGGAATCTGGACTCAGCTTGAACAAACCAGGCTTCGGCCAGGTTCTCCCAAAAGTCCGGTAGTTTAACCGTGGCTGCGTTTGTATCCGCCATGCTAGCTTAGGATTCGTCCTGAGCGTCGGGGTCACCAGTGTTGAGATACCGCGGCAAACGTGGGAGTCGAGACCAGAGCTAGTAAAACACAACTGCTTTTATTCTACCTCATGGCAAAGAGGAACTGGAAAAGCCCGCGCATCCACTTAAATACTCGCCAGACAGGAAGTGCTCCCGGCAGCCTGTCCCTGCAGGAAACAAGTTGCTGGAGGAAAGGGCCCCCGGCTGGGGGCGTCTGCTTAAACTGTCCGTGCCGCCGTGAGCGGATTATGTCCAGTGGTGGCGTGTCGCCACATACCGCCCATTCCTGGGCTATAATGAATTTCTAGCCTAATGATTATGATAAACTAATCTGTTAACTACTTAGGTGGCAGTTATGCTCCTCACATATCACTAAATACATCACTCTGGGATTGTACCCCATCCCAGTGCCTTCCAGCACTGACTACTGTAATTGGATCAGCGGGAGGAAACCTCGTCCACATGGGGCATGCCGATGGAAGAGTCACCTTAGGATCATCCGCCCATGTTGCTAGAAACTTTGGCACCTATCTGCCTGTTGGGGATAGGGGAGTAGGCAGAGCTACTTATGCCTCCGCCCCCCCCCCAACCACCCCGACTGTGGCACTTCTCTGCTCGACCACCCTCAAGAAAGGGGCTGATCCTGGAAATATTTGTTAAAAAATTATGTATTTCTCTTCGGGTGTCCTTGTGAAGGCTCACCTTACTGTCTGCTACTATGACATTGGGAATCTTCAGTGGGTCAGCGGTGGGAACTCCTGCTTAGGGAGTGACCCCGACCCCACTCGACACCTTCCCCCAGCCTGTTATTTGCCACATAATGGGGCAGGTGGAAGTTCTGACCTTTACAAGGCAATCAGAGAACTCCGTGAAACAGGGTTCTCCAGGTCCCTCCTTTTGCCTGCGGTCTTCTGCCAATGACCAAGGGGATAGGCTGGCAATGTAAGCCTGACTATATGTCACAAGCAGTTACAGGACTAGAGGCTATTTTGGGAACAATTGTACAAATCCATGCTGATGTATTGGGGAACCTTGCCCTTCAGAAGTGTATAATCGAGAATTCGAGATGCACACTACCTTTGAATTTCCAAAGCACCCAATTGGCAAGACTTTACATGGGGAGGACAAACTTGTAAAATTCCCCCCATTCATCCAGACTGCCCTTAACTACAGGGGTAAATTGCATTAAATCAGCACTCATAAAATCCACCCAATATCATCCAGAGAATGTAGGACACATCCTGAACAATCTGTGAGGTATTATTAATGAAAGTGTTAAAGAATCCCAATGAAATTCCATGGTGTGATATTTTGAAAAAGAATGTGTTGTTGACAAAAGAAGCTAATTTATACTATCGCACAGCGCAGTCAACATATTTGGTTTAAAAAGTGGCGATTCTACTGTACATAGTTTAATCTTTAGCCATGCACTTGTCAATGTGAAGAATTGAGCTAGCACAAACATTTTATGATTGGAGTTCAGGGATTTACGAAGAATGTAGACCTCAGGAAAACGATGTTTTGTGAAGCGACTCAAGGCTTCAGATAGATAGTTTTCCACTGCTGTGCAGGAAAGGACTAATTTAGCCGTGGCTCAGTGGTAGGATGCGTGCCTTTAAATCAGAAGGTCATGGGTTGAAACACCACTCCAGACACATGAGCACATAACCTAGGCTGACACTCCAGCACAGTACTGAGAGAATGCTGCACTATCAGAGGTGCCGTCTTTGGGCTGAGACGTTAAACTGAGGTCCCGTCTGCCTTCTCAGGTGGGGATGAAGGATCACTATGTGAAGAGGAGCGTTGTACTGGTTAATATTTATGTCTCAACCAACACCACCACAAAAACAGATTATCTGGTCATTTATCTCATTGCTGTTTGTTGGACCTTGCCGTGTGCAAATTGGCTGCAGCATTTCCTACATTACGATAGTGACTACACTTCAAAAGTACTTCACCAGCTGTAAAGTGCTTTGGGATGTCCTAAGGACGTGAAAGGCACTATATAGACTCAAGGCGTTAGATTTTCCCCCGATGCGAGCTTTGTGGAGTCAGCCAGGGGAGTGCACCCACCAGTTGCTCAATAGACCCCGGTGGGAGGCCTGGTCCATTTTGAAGACTGGGCCTCAGCAGCATTCGGCCAGCAGACTGCAGCCAGAAACTGAACGTTCTGGGGCAGAACACCGGCTCCAGACAGCTGAAATACCGGGCCCACCAGCCGGCTTCCAGGGTAGAAGAAGGTTCATTCGTGGAAGCATGAGGTGGGCGGGTTCTGATTTCGCAGAAGCACACTTGCAAGGGAGAGTGGGTAAGAGAATCAGTGCATTGATTCCCAACGGCAGGGGGTGGTGACTGAGAATTCAAACCAGATGCTGGAAAAAGTTCTTGAAATTCACCACCTTAAGAAGTAGAAGCCAAGCTTGTGACCTAATGGAGGTGCCATTGCTAAACAGTGGTGTGCAAAATAAAGCACAAAGAAATCAAATTGCTTATTCTGGTCAAGCAATCCATCAAAGATAGACATTTTTTGTAATAAATCTGTTCTCCTAACCATAGAAGGCACAGATCTAAATTGCTCAGAAAGTCTACAAAGCTTGTTAAATGCCACAAGGTTTATAAGACTGTTGTATTTGTACCAATGGTAAGATAATGAACACAAAGTGGAATTCGATAAACCATATCAGAATACACCAGACACAGCATTAAAAATACAAGGAGCTGGCCCGAGTGCATGATTTCAAACTTCTGCACGAGAGAGAGAAGCAAAACTCCTCATGATCAGAACTGTTGGTCAATTGTGAAAAAGGAGGTTTAAAGAACGAGTAGATACCCTGACATTGCACATCGCATGTTGGAAGATTGGACATGTCTCATGTTTTCGGGTCACTGTTTTTGTTTTACTTTGCTTTTGTCTCCTCTTCTGCTTCTCTATTCATTAGCTTTGCTGTCTCTTTATTTCTCGGTCTCTCGATTTCTTTTTCTCTCTCTCTATGAAACTCAGCAGTGCAGCCTGTCTCTGACATCATGCAGCCTTGGCAACAGTTCATCTCGTGTCCCACTGGATAAGATGATCCGTTTAATATTAATGGCTACAGTTAGGGGGCTTAGTTGGTATTTTTTTTACTGCTTTGACAACCCGTTTGTTGTCAGGGGCGGGCAAGGACACTTGGAACTTCTCTCGCCAATAGACAAACTTGCGTCATGGTAGTTTCCTGGTTTATCTATTGTCAGAAAAATTTCCGATATGCAGAAAATTTCCCCCTAAATAGTAAGAAACTGAATAGCAGCATGGCTTCTGTTCGATCCGTGATTCTGAGAGTATGATGTTTTTCAATAACCACACGGATGCTGTAACTTAACAATAAACAGGTATTTACTGGAGGAGGGTAGTCTCAAGACTGGGGGTACAGAGGCATGCGCAAGGTTTATATACAGGTGTGGTCACTGCCGGTACTACAGTATACAGGAGCTGTAAAAGTAGTTCTGTCTTAAAGGTACATACACTACAATTCCTCCCCTTTTAGATTAGTAGTACCCGTAATATTCAAATAACAATTAACACTTTAACATGTACATTAGACAACAATAGTCCATTTATAGATTCAGTCTTTGGGGCGGCTTCCTGACCCTTTCGGGATAGCGCCTTTCCTGAGGTTCTCGTTCTTGGTGCAGAGGCGATTCTGGCCCCTTTTAATCGGGTAGTTCATCGGTTTCCACTGCTACTGGTTCTGAGGTAGATGCTACCGGTATGTCGGGTTCATCCCCAGTTACTCGAGACATCGGGGTTGACTCGTTCCTGTGACGCTAAGATCTGATCGATGTGGCATCTCACAATGTTCTCCCCGACATCCACTGCGTACATTAATGGCCCCTGCCTTGTGCATATCGTTCCGGGTTGCCATTTCTCTGTTCGGTAGTCACGGGCCAAGACTGGTTGTCCGACAATGAAGCTCCTTGTCGGCTTCTCATTGATGTGCTGGAATTGTTTGTCCTCAACATTTCTTCGCACATTTGGTCTGAGCAAGTCCAGACGAGATCTCAACCTTCGGTTAAAGAACATCATGGCCGGTGGCTGGTTGGTAACTGCATGTGTCGTGTTTCAGTAGGCTAATAAGAAATTGTCCACCTTATGCTGTAGTGGAATTTCATCGTCGCACATGGCCTTTATCGCCTTCTTAAAGGTTTGTACGAACCTCTCAGCCAATCCATTTGTGGCTGGATGATACGGGGCGGATGTGTAATGCCATACCCCATTCCTTCTCATAAATTTTTGAAACTCTTCGGACACAAACTGTGGTCCATTATCAGAGCACATCTGCTCTGGCAAACCGTTTCTGGCAAATATGGTCCGTAGGACTGCAATCGTTTTCTCTGCAGTGGTTGAGGACATTTTTATCACCTCAGGCCACTTCGAATGAGCATCCACTGCTATTAAGAACATTGAGTCCATGAATGGACCAGCGAAATCAATATGCACCCTTTGACATGGAGAGGAGGGCCACTCCCATGGGTGTAGAGGGGCATGTGGTGGTGCATTTTGGACCTTCTGGCATCCTAAGCAGCTCTTAGTTAGGTCTTCGATTTGTTGATCGATTCCCGGCCACCACACATAAGCCCTAGCAAGGCTTTTCATTTTCACTCCCCCCAGATGACCTTCATGTAGCTCATTTAGCACTCTCTCCCTTAACTTGGGTGGAATCACCACTCTGGATCCACACATCACTGTCCCCTGGCATACTGACAGCTGTTCTCTTCTGGATGAGAATGCTGGCAACAGTGAGTCGCCATGTGTTGGCCATCCCCTCACCATCAAATCATATACCCGAGACAGCGTCGGATCATTGCGGGTCTCCTTCTCTATATCCGCGTTCGTTACTGGCAATCGTTCAATTATTGACGAATAAAATATCTCAATAGGGTCCACTGCTGGTGCTTCCTCCACAGTAGGCAGTGGCAGGCGAGATAGCCCATCAGCGTTCCCATGCTGTTTCGTGCCTTTATATTCTATTTCATATTGATTCGCCCCTAGAAACAGGGACCATCTTTGTAACCGTTGTGCAGTCATCACTGGAACGCCCTTCTTAGGATTAAAGATGGAGACAAGTGGTTGGTGGTCAGTCAGCAAGGTGAACTTCTGCCCATGCAGATAGTGTTTGAATTTTTTTACTCCCCATACTAGGCTGAGGGCCTCCCTGTCAATCTGGGCGTAGTTGCGCTCGGCTGAGGTTAGTGACCGAGACGCAAAGGCTACTGGCTTCTCCAACCCGTCTGGGAATTTGTGCGACAGCACCGCTCCAATCCCATAGGGTGATGCATCACATGCCAAACAAATTGGTAGTGCTGGGTTGAAATGGGCCAACACCTCTTTTGATGTGATCAATTCTTTACACTTCTGGAAAGCTCGTCTACGTTTGTCATTCCACTTCCATGGTACCCCTGTTTGCAGTAGGGTGTTCAGTGGGTGTAATACTGTGGACAAATTTGGTAAGAACTTGTGGTAATAGTTTACCAGCCCGAGGAACGACCTCAGTTGTGACACATTTTCCGGTGCTGGGGCCTTGACTACTGCCTCAATCTTTTCAGGGGACTTATGTAACCCCTCTTCATCGATGACGTGGCCACAATACGAGATCTGTTTCTGGAAAAACTCGCACTTGTGGCGATTAGCTCGTAGCCCATACTCTTTTAATCTGGTGAGCACCTTCTCCAAGTTGGCGAGGTGATCACTGTCATTTTCGCCCGTGACCAGGATGTCGTCCAAATAACACTGGGTCCCTGGAATCCCTTGCAGGACTTGATCCATTGCCCTTTGCCAGATAGCCGGAGCCGAGGCTACCCTGAACACCAGCCGGTTGTATTGATAGAGACCTTTATGAGTGTTAATCTTAAGGTATTGTTTCAAAGCTTCTTCTACCTCCATTTGCAAGTACGCCTGGGCTAGATCAATTTTGGTGAAGCGTTTACCTCCAGATAGCGAGGCGAAAATATCCTCAATTCGTGGAAGCGGATATTGTACCGTGTGAAGGACTGGGTTCACTGTCACCTTAAAATCCCCACAGATGCGGACCTTCTTTGGTTCCCCAGGCGTATTACTCAACGACCTCTTCATTACAGGAACGATGGGTGTAGCCCACTCGCTCCAGTCCACTTTGGACAGTACTCCTGAACGTTCCAACCCTTCCAGCTCTGCTTTGACAGCTGGTCTGATCGCATAAGGCACTAGTCTGGCCTTAAGAAACTTTGGGCTTGCATTTTCCTCTATTTTAATCGTTGCTGTTATGCCTTTTAGTGTTCCGAGTCCCTCCTGGAACACTTCTTTTGCGTCAGTTAGCATTTTTGACAGTCGTCCAGGTGTGACGTCGTCATCCTTTTTGGCCTCAACCTTCAGTGCCTGTATGGAATGCCAATCTAATTGTATCTTCCGGATCCATTCATGTCCTAGCAGTGGTGGTCCTCCATCTGGCAATACATATATATCCATTTTAGGTGTTTCCTGGCCTTTATATATCACTTTCACCCTTATTTTTCCTTTGGGATAGACTTTTTGCCCTGTATACGTCTTCAAGACAATCTCTGTAGCTTTTAAGGGTATATGTGAAAATAGCCGCTTGTAGTCCCTTTGGTTTATGACTGTTAGGGCTGATCCTGTGTCCAATTCCATTTTCACTTGGAGTCCGTCTATCTTGAGTGTAACCCAGATAGTCTGGTGATCCTCCATTTTGGTTACCTTATGTAGTTTCAGACAACCCAGCTCCTTGCTTCCGGAGTCTGTGTCACTTTTCTGTTCGTCTGAACCACTGTCCATCACCTGGTGTACCTTTTTGTACTTCTCCTGTGGAGATTTCTTACTGTTGGTTTTCTTCCCAGACCTGCAGACGCTTGCTATGTGTCCTGCTTTTCCACACTGTCTGCACACTTGGTCCTTGAACCAACAATCCTTCTGGTCATGTGTTGTTCTGCTGCAGCGATAGCGCTTCCCTGTTCCATAGGACATTTCATTGGTGCCATATTCTTGCGGTCTCCGTTGTATCTCTGCAGCGCCCCTTGCGGCTGCTTCGTGTGATACTGCCATACTGAAGGCCTTGTCCAGAGTAAGATCCTTTTCTGATAGAAGCCGTTTTTGGGTTCCTTCACTTTGTAGCCCACACAAAAACTTGTCCCTTAACATATCTGCTAGTCCCGCTCCAAACTGGCAGTGTTTCAATAGCTTGCGCAGTTCCGTTAGGTACTCAGCATTGCTTTCGTCTTTGTGTTGGTTCCTTTTATGGAACTTAAATCGTTCTGCTATCAGCAGCGGTGTGGGTTTTAAGTGGTCCTGTAGGATTTCTACTATGCTTTCGAAATTCTTGTTCACCGGCTTCTCTGGGGTTATTAGATTTCGCAGTAACCCATAAGTTTTTGCACCCATGGAATTTAACAAAACCAGTGATTTCCTAGCATCTGGCACTTGATTCGCCCTGCAGTACACCTCAATATGTTCCACATATGTCACCCAATCTTCGACTTCATTGTCGAACGTAGAGATACTGCCACTCTTCGGCATCCCTGGGTGTGATTTAACTGTCAAAAATGGCGTCTCCCGCGCTTCCCCTTCTTCTCCGCTGGCACAAAATGGCGTCTCCCGCGCTTTCCTTCCTTCCCGCGCTTGCCCTTCTTCTCCGCTGCGGCTTCTAAAAATGGCG
The DNA here is from genome assembly GCF_052327205.1 of Somniosus microcephalus. Taxonomy (NCBI): domain Eukaryota; kingdom Metazoa; phylum Chordata; class Chondrichthyes; order Squaliformes; family Somniosidae; genus Somniosus; species Somniosus microcephalus. Next base: position 72,792,245 of record NC_140987.1, on the reverse strand, counting down.
TCTCCCGCGCTCTTCCTTCTTCTCCCCGCGAACACTGTTCAGCCCTTGAGCCCTGGTTGTGCTCTGCGTGTTCTTTTTTTTTCTCTCGACGCCGCTCTGTCCTGAACCCGGCTGTTGCTTTACCCTCTCTCTCTCCGTTTTTTTTTTCTCGACGCTGCTTGGTTTTCAACCCCCGGCTGCGCCCTGTGCGCTTCACCCTCTGTCTTACCCCGTCGACGCTGCTCGGCTTTCTCACCGCCGTCGGTCGGCTCCAGCCACCGCTGTCCGGGAAGGGTCTGCGCTGGACCTGTCGTCAGTCTCTTGCTGATTGTCGTGGCTGGGAAACCAAGCCCGGCTCTCCACAGCCTCCCCTGCGATGTTCACTCTCTGCCAGACGACTGGGCGGTTGCTCGTGGTCGACGCCCGTGTTCCTGGCCTCGACTTTCTTACACCGCCCTCCCGGAGCGAATCCTCGAAGGGAAATGCAGAGTTGCAGGTAGATTCGAATCGACACTCGTCGCCACTGTTAGATCCGTGATTCTGAGAGTATGATGTTTTTCAATAACCACACGGATGCTGTAACTTAACAATAAACAGGTATTTACTGGAGGAGGGTAGTCTCAAGACTGGGGGTACAGAGACATGCGCAAGGCTTATATACAGGTGTGGTCACTGCCAGTACTACAGTATACAGGAGCTGTAAAAGTAGTTCTGTCTTAAAGGTACATACACTACAGCTTCATCAAACAGGAAGGAACTGTCGTCAAACTCGCCAGCAGCCACTTCGGAGGAGTGTGGCAGGATGAGGATGAGGAAGCCCACAGTATCCTAAGGGTTAAGCTGACACATGGAGCTATTTCCAGCCCAGATGTCCATTCCTTCTATCACAATGCAAATGGTGCATTGAGGGAGTGCACCCCTCTGCATCATTTGCGAAAACTGCTTTCAAAGATCCACAGAGAAAAGGCTCAAAAGTAACCCATGGACTGTGGGACATTTGTCAGGAAAGGTTCCCAAAGAGGTTTGCCTGCTTCCCCTTTCTCCGCAGCAACAATCATCCACAAGCAACTAATTTTAAACTTCTGGCAGATTTCATATTCCCATGAACATTGTTATGTCACAGGAATGGGGACAATTTCAAACAAACGTGAATTTAAATCATATATTCATTCCAGAACTTTCCCCAACATCGAAACAAGTTAATGAAATTGCTTCCTGCAACAACTGATTTCCATTCCAATGAATAAGTCTCCTGGCACCCAATAGATCACAGCCTGATTTCCCAGCCTTGGAGACTGGTTGATCAGGGACCAAAGAATGAGACGATAAACACAAGGCTTGGGGGGTAGGGGGGAAGAAGCCACTGTCAAAATGAACATTGGTTGGAGATGGGCTACATGGACACGGGGGTTACATTGGAAAACCCCCGAAAACGGGAGTGGGGATCGCAGTACGCGATTAACCTGCTCTCGTTCATTGCGATGCACGCATCTGCAGGGTGCCTGATATCGCGAGTGACTAGCACTACTTAAAGGCAGCCTGCACCTCTTAAAAGGGGAGGTGCATTGTGGCTGCAGGAAGTGGTGGAAGTCCTTTGAAAAATGAATCTGGGCTGTAATACTTTGAGGAATGGTTGAACATGCGAGAGCGAGCACCAAGGTTTTCCGGCAATGCACTGCCGATCTTGGTGCAAGACGTGGAGAGAAGGAGAGACATCCTGTACCTGCAGTGGGGCAGGAAGCCCTCCAGGCATATGTTTAGGAGGCAGTGGGAAGAAATAGCTGTGAGGGTCAATGCCAGGAGTGTTGCTCCAAGAACATGGATGCAGTGCGGAAAGATGTTTGTCAACGAGTTGTCAAGGTGAGGGAGTTCAACCTTCAAATACCATATCCTACCAACTGCACCACTAACCTCATCCACTGCTCACCCCTATCACCCACCTACCAACAATCTCTATCAATCAGTACTCAACCCTTCAATTTATATACTTTTACTCACCCTCACACACTTAGCACTGTTACAAGTCTCGCAGCCACAACTCACAGCTCGCACACACTGGCAGCTATTCAACAGCCACATCACCCAAACACATTGCACGACACTCACTGACACACTTCCCTCTTTCTTGCAGGAGAAGGTGGCTCATAACAGAAGGCAGCAGGAAAGAACTGGAGGAGGACAAGTACATTTTAACCCCCATGGAGGAGACAGTGCTGGTCATCAAGGGAAGGGGAATCGCTGAGGCCAAGGCCACTGGCCAGACTGAAGGGAATCAATGATGAGGGTACACCTAATCCTCCTTCTCTCTTCCCACTTCCCCCTCATCTCAAAATCTCTTCTGACTCAAGCTGCAGATGGTGTAAGCATGCAATTCTTACTTTCTCCTCACCCCTCACCACAACCCAACCCTTATCCCCTTTTCATTTCAGATACCCAAGAACTTGAACCTTCCCAGTCAGTGGAGGAAGAGGAAGAAGACAGTGAAGATGAAGAGACACAGTCACTCGATCTTACACTCGCAGCCACCAGCTCAGAGATTGACACTGCGCATATTTTAGAGGCTAAGATAGAGGAGGGATCTGCACATGGTGAGACACTAGGCACAGGTGCGCAGGAGCCAGGGCGGGGAAAAGGATAGGGCAGGTGCCAGCTCGCTGGAGGGAGAGGTTGCATACTAGTTCTGCTGTAGAAGAGTCAGATGAGGACTTCGATGAGTACAGAGGGTTGACGTACACAACCAAATGCTTGGTGCATTGAAAGTCTGTGCACAATGTAAAGGAGCATGGAGGATTACAGCTCCAACTTGGCACAGGGCTTTGTGCAAAGCTTGGGAGCCCATCCTTTCCAACATGGGTGGTCACCTCCATCAGCACATCTGTGGAACCCAGCATGGTGCAGCGTCTGATGGTCAATGTCACAGCTTCCATTGCAGCACAAGCAGCTTCCAGCAAAGGTTTGAGTGCTGCAGTGGAAGTTCAGACTGCTGCCTTGCAATTTCAGACTGCTGCCATTGTGACTCTGGATACCAGTGTTCAAAGGGCCTTCCTGGGCATCACAGCAGTCCATTAATCTATTCTCCAACACATCAGTAGGATTCCTGAGATGCAGCCCTGGGAGAGAGGCAGCAGCTCCATGAAACATGAACCTGCTGTCCTCTCTCAGGATGACAGCATTCCTGCTCCCATCCTGCCACTCTGCTAGTGCCCTTGCTGTTGTCCATCAGCCAGCCAGCCCAAACCGCTGCAGCCTGAAGCCGAGCCCCTTCTAGGTGCAGAGCTGCTCGAGGTCGCCCTCCAAGGCCATCTGCCATCTCCTGAATTGAAGGTCAGTAGCCCTCCACTACTATGCTGCAGCCACTGGGAAGCATCTCGTAGGAGAATTAGGACAGGCCAAGGCACACAGAAGACAGGTACTAAGGAATGCACAAGGGTGATTAGTTTAATTTTGTATGCATTATGTCATGAATGAATTTATGAAATCCGATTGGAATGTGCATTTTCTGGTGGTTTTATTTTTGTGTTGTCAGGAAGAGAACAATGTGATGGTCAGTGATAGAGGAAAGGTGAGGAGTGTGGGACGGTTGGTGAATGGGGAGATGTGGTTGAGGTTACTGCTATTGCTCATGAAAAATTTGATCACGTAGAGCCCGGGCAGAAAAGGGCGGTCTACGTCATAGCCTTCCTTCATCTTCTTGTTCCTCCACTTATTCCTCCTCCTAAGATTCTCACCTGCTTGTGGTGGCAAGGGCTGTTGCCTCATAATGGCCAGGTTGTGCATCTTGCAACATACTACCACAAACCTTGACACTTGCTCAGCCAAGTACTGCAGGGCCCCTCTAGAGCTTTCCAGGTGTCTAAAATATTGCTTAAGGATGCTGATCGTATTCTCTATAATGTTCCTTGTGGGAGCATGGCTCTCATTGTAGGCCTGCTGGGCACATGTGTGTGGGTTCAGGGTTGGAATCATGAGCCATGCCATGAGTGCATAACCCTGGTCGCCCAGTAGCCAGCCTTTGACTTGTCGTGGTGGGTCAAATACAGGTGGCACAGTAGGACTGCCGCAGAATGAAGGAATCATGACTACTACCAGGATAATGGCTTCTCACCTGCATGATGTGCTTGCCTGTGGCTGCACATCAGCTGCACATTGAGGGACTGAAATCCCTTTTGGTTCATGAAAATGACCGAGTTGACATGAAGTGCACGCAAGGCAGTATGTGCAGTCAATGGCACCCTGGGTCACGGGGAAGCCTGCAATCCATGCAAACCCTCATCCTTGCTCTGCCTGCTTGACTCTGGCAAGAGGGAATGAGATTAAACTGTCTCTCTTTGTACAGAGAGCATCAGTGACCTTCCTTATGCAGCAGTGCACTGCAAACTGCGAGATGTTGCTTACATCTCCAGCAGCAGCCTGGAAGAAGCCAGGTACATAAAAGTTAAGAGCCATGTGAGATGCAAAATTACACTGGGATCCATCATTGTATAAATACATTTCCCCTATGGCTGTTCCACCACAATCCACCCCACCTCCCCCCGACACAGCTTGTACCCACTCAATCCTGGTACCCACCTTCAACTCAGTGAGGTGCGTAATCTTACAACATTTAGTCCATGAGGCCTGTATCACCCAGCATCAGTGAGAGATCCAACTTGTCAGCCATGTGATACCTTGGGGGAAAATTTCAACCCCAAAAAATGGGTGGGTGGGAGGTTAAAATGTTGGGTGGAAGGTTGAAGTGTTAAAAATCTGAATCCTGACCCCAATACGCCCACTTCTGGTTTTAATGGAGGTGGGACACCCAACGTGCTCCCAGGAGGGGGTTGACAATTTAAATATTATAATGAGGCTGTGTGCCTCATATTTATCCATTTCAAATTTAACCCTGGCTGGCCAGTTTTCCCTAGCCTCTGGAAACCCGGCGCTTAAGGGAGAAGAGGGCTGCTGGATCCAGGAGGCGAAGTGCTTTTCCACTTACCTGGTGGATCCAGCTTACATGCTTCACCAACCCCCGCGATCGGGCAACCCCCACCCTTCCGATCTCTTCCCCACCCCACCCCGCCCCGACCTCCCCCATCAGGCCTCCAATCTCCCCAATCTCCCCCTGCCCCCTCACACAGAGGCATCCAATCTCCCCCCCCCCCCCACCGTCATCCGATCTTTCCCCTCCCCCCCACCCCCACCCCTAGCCCGGCCGAGGCCTCCGTTCTCTCGCCTCCCCCCCTATTCCACTGGCCTCCGATCTCTCACCGCACCCCACCCACCCCAGCCTCCGATCTCCCAACTACACCCCCCCACCCCCAACCCCAGCCTCCGATTGCCCACCCTGCAAAGGATATGTAGCACAGCTTTGCTTACAGTAAACACTCACGTAAAGTCAGCTCACACTTACATGAAGTCTCCTGGCCACTTCAAAAGGCAGAGAACTCGCTCTGGCTGCTGCTTGATTTCTGAGTAATAGCACTGAGGGAATGCAAGAATAACAGCCAGGCTCCAGATGCTTGCAATGATGACTTTAGTTGCAGTTGCTGACAGCCTTGGCTGTAAAGGATGTATAATGGCCATGTACCTTCAAAAACAGAAAAGAAAATCAACTGGTTACACCTTTTTACAGTGAATTTGGTAGGTTACATTCATACCATTCGCTGCACTTAATTGGGAATAATAATTTTTTCTTGATTAATTTTTCAAGGATTTGTCCTTGGAATTTTCACGCCATTGAAGAAAAGTGAGTAGATGAGCCAGGTATGTTTTCCAGGCCAGTTTCATGCCCAGTATGTGCTACGTTAGATGATTTCAACTGGGCAGTGGTAATGGATTTAGATTCAAGACCCTTCAGTTGGGGAAGGGAAAATTGCCCATCACTCTTGCTCATTATCGTCTAACCCCTGCTGGAAGTAGGCGGGAGAATTGGTTGAGGACAGGATTGGGTTTGGATGAGATGTTCCAATGCCAACACAGAAAAATAGCCCGCAGACAATCACTGTTAGGTCTCACACATGACTAATAGCCACTAGTATAAGCAATCAGTAGGGTGAGCAATGTCCTTGGGACCCTATTCAGCCTTCAGGAACAGGAAGGGGGAAAAAAGTAGTAGATCACGATGAGGATAGTTTTAGGCTTCAGAATGGTAAAATGTGCAGAAGCATGGCAGATGGAGTTCAACGTGGAGAAGTGTGAAGTGATGCACTATAGGAGATTAATATGAAAAGACAGTATACTGTAAATGGCACAATTTTGAAAAGTGTAGATGAGCAGAGAGACCTTGGTGTCCATATACACAAATCCTTAAAGGTGGCAGGGCAAGTTGAAAAAGTGGTTAAAAAAGCATATGTGTTACTTGGGTTTATAAATAGAGGCATAGAATAAAAAAATCAAAGAGATCATGCTAGAACTTTATAAATTACTGGTTAGACTTCAGCTGGAGTATTGTGGACAATTCTGGGCACCAACACTTTAGGAAAGATGTTAAGGTATTAGAAAGAGTACAGAGGAGGTTTACCAGGATGTTACCAGGGATGAGGGACTTCAGTTATGAGGAGAAGTAGGAAAAGTTAGGACTGCTCTCCTTTGAACAGAGAAGATTATGAGGAGACCCAAGAGGTTTTGATAGAATAAATAGGGAAAAAGTATTCCCTCTGCTGAGTGGATCAATGACTAGAGGTCATAGATTCAAAATCATTGGGAAAAGATCTAGAGGGGAGACAAGGAGAATGTTTTTCCACTCAGTTGTCGGGATCTGGAACACTCTTGAAAAGGTGGTGGAAGCTGATTCCATAAATAATTTTAAAAGGGAGTTGGACAGGTCCTGGAGGATGAGGAAAAAGCGGATATGTGGGACTAAGCACGACTGCTCTTTCAAAGAGCCAGCACAGGCATGACGGGCCGAATGGTCTTCTTCTGTGCTGTAAGTTTCTATGATTCTATTTCTATGAAAATTGGTGAAGAGTACAGGAATCCTAAAACCCCAAATGCTTTCAGCCACTAAATTTCTAGAAGCCCCGACCAACAGGAGGCCAGAACTCCGGCCTCAATGCTGGTTTGAACTCAGTGGGGTAGTCACATCCGATGGGAGCAGAGTGGCAACTTCCCTATTGTATCTAGCCGGTTCTCCTGGTAGGGCCTGTGAGTCAGGCTAATGATCTGTCCATGTAAAAAAGGGACTTTGTTACTGAAATGACTCAGAGCACGATCTGCTGGATGTAAAAAAGAATGGAAAAAAAGGGTGCCTCATGTGCCATTAGGTATAGAAGATAAGGAGGAGGAGGAGGAGAAGGAGAAGGAGAAGGAGAAGGAGGAGAAGGAGAAGGAGGAGAAGAAGGAGAAGGAGGAGGAGTAGAAGAAGGAGGAGAAGGAGAAGGAGGAGAAGGAGAAGGAGGAGAATGAGAAGGAGGAGAAGGAGGAGAATGAGAAGGAGGAGAATGAGAAGAAGGAGGAGAAGGAGGAGGATGAGAAGAAGGAGGAGGATGAGAAGAAGGAGGAGGAGAAGATGGAGGAGAATACAGAGGAGGAGAAGAAGAATCATAGAAATTTACAGCAATGAAGGAGGACATTCGGCCCATCGTGTCTGTGCCGGCCGACAAAGAGCTATCCACCCTAATCCCACTTTCCAGCACTTGGTCCGTAGCCTTGTAAGTTATGGCACTTCAAGCCCAGCCTATCCAATCTTTCCTCATAGCTAAAATTCCCCAGCCCAGGCAACAACCTCGTAAATCTCTTCTGCACCCTCTCTAGTGCAATCACATCCTTCCTCTAATGTGGGGACCAGAAATGCACCGGTCCTGCTACCTTCAGGGATCTGTGAACATGCACTCCAAGGTCCCTCTGATCCTCTGTACTTCTCAGTGTCCTACCATTTATCGTATATTTCCTTGCCTTGTTAGCCCTCCCCAAATGCATTACCTCACACTTCTCCAGATTGAATTCCATTTGCCACTGTTCTGCCCACCTGACCAGTCCATTGATATCTTCCTGCAGTCTACAGCTTTCTTCTTCATTATCAACCACACGGCCAATTTTTGTATCATCTGCAAACTTCTTAATCATACTTCCTACATTCAAGTCCAAATCATTGATATATACCACAAAAAGCAAAGGACCCAGTACTGAGCCCTGCGGAACCCCACTGGAAACAGCCTTCCAGTCACAAAAACACCATTCGACCATTACCCTTTGTTTCCTGCCTCTGAGCCAATTTTGGATTCAACTTACCACTTTGCCTTGAATCCCATGGGCTTTTAGTTTCATGACTAGTCTGCCACATGGGACCTTATCAAAAGCCTTGCTAAAATGCATATACACTACATCAAATGCACTACCCTCATCGACCCTCCTCGTTACCACCTCAAAAAATTCAATCAAGTTAGTCAGACACGACCTTCGCTTAACAAATCCATGCTGACTGTCCCTGATTAATCCATGTCTTTCTAAATGAAGATTTAACCTGTTCCTCAGAATTTTTTCCAATAATTTTCCCACCACCGAGGTTAGGCTGACTGGCCTGTAATTACTCGGTCTATCCCTTCCGTTTTAAACAATGATACCACGTTAGCAGTCCTCCAGTCCTCCAGCACCACACCTGCAGTCAGAGAGGATTGGAAAATTATGGTCAGAGCCTCTGCTATTTCCTCTCTTCCATTTCTTAACAGTCTGAAATACATTTCATCTGGGTCTGGGGATTTATCCACTTTCAAAGATGCTAAATCCCTTAATACTTCCTCTTTCATTATGTTTACTTCATCTAATATTTCACACTCCTCCTCCCTGATTGCAATGTCTGCATCGTCCCTCTCTTTTGTGAAAACAGACGCAAAGTATTCATTAAAACCATACCCATGTTTTCCGCCTCCACACACAGGTTACCTTTATGGTCCCTAATAGGCCCAACACTTACTTTGGTTATCCTCTTGCTCTTAATGTATTTATAAAACATCTTTGGGTTTTCCTTGATTTTACTTGCCAATATTTTTTCATGCCCTCTCTTTGCTTTCCTAATTTCCTTATTAATTTCGCCCCCGCACTTTCCATACTCCTCTAGGGTCTCTGCGATATTGAGCCCTCAGTATCTGTCATAAGCTTCCCTTTTTTTCTTTATCCTTCCCTGTATGCCCCTTGACATCCAGGGAGCTCTAGATCTGTTAGTCCCACCCTTTTTCTTTAAGGGAACATACTTGCTCTGAACCCTCACTATCTCCTCCTTGAATGCCTCCCACTGCTCTGACACTGATTTACCTTCAAGTTTCTGTCTCCAGTCCACATTGGCTAAATCACATCTCAGCTTAGTAAAATTAGTTTTTTCCCAAATGAGAAAATTTATTCCATGTCTATCCTTCTCCTTTTCGATAACTACTCTAAATCTAACTTTTTAAAATTAGTTTATAGGATATGGACGTCGCTGGCAAAGTCAGCATTTATTGCCCATCCCTAATTGCTCTCGAGAAGGTGGTGGTGAGCCGCATTCTTGAACCGCTGCAGTCCGTGTGGTGAAGGTACTCCTAAAGTGCTGTTAGGTTGGGAGTTCCAGGATTTTGACCCAGCGACGATGAAGGATCGGCGATATGCTTCCAAGTCAGGATGGTGTGTGACTTGGAGGAGAACTTGGAGGTGGTGGTGTCCCCATGCGCCTGCTGCCCTTGTCCTTCTTGGTGGAAGAGGTCACGGGTTTGGGAGGTGCTGCCGAAGAAGCCTTGGAAAGTTGCTGCAGTGCATCTTGTAGATGGTACACACTGCAGCCACGGTACGCCGGTGCTGCAGGGAGTTAATGTTTAAGGTGGTGGATGGGTTGCCAAACAAGCGGGCTGCTTTGTCCTGGATGGTGTTGAGCTTCTTGAGTGTTGTTGGAGCAGCACTCATCCAGGCAAGTGGTGAGTATTCCATCACACTCCTGACTTGTGCCTTGTAAATGGTGGAAAGGCTTTGGGGAGTCTGGAGGTGAGACACTCGCCGCAGAATACCTAGCCTCTGACCTGCTCTTGTTGCCACAGTATTTATGTGGCTGGTCCAGTTAAGTTTCTGGTCAATGGTGACCCCCAGGATGTTGATGGTGGGGGATTCGGCGATGGTAAAGCCATTGAATGTCAAGGGGAGGTGGTTAGACTCTCGCTTGTTGGAGATATTCATTGCCTGGCAGTTGTGTGGCTTGAATGTTACCTGCCACTTATCAGCCCAAGCCTGAACGTCATCCAGGTCTTGTTACATGCGGGCATGGACTGCATCATTATCTGTGGAGTTATGAATGGTGCTGAACACTGTGCAGTCATCAACGAACATCCTCATTTCTGACCTTGTGTTGGAGGGAAGATCATTGATTCAGCAGCTGAAGATGGTTGGACCTAGGACACTGCCCTGAGGAACTCCTGCAGCGATGTCCTGGGGCTGTGATGATTGACCTTTAACCACCACAACCATCTTCCTTTGTGCTAGGTATGACTCCAGCCAGTGGAGAGTTTTCCCCCCTGATTCCCATTGACTTCAATTTTACTAGAGCTCCTTGATGCCACACTCGGTCAAATGCTGCCTTGATGGCAAGGGCAGTCACTCTCACCTCACCTCTGGAATACAGCTCCTTTATCCATGTTTGGAGCAAGGCTGTAATGAGGTTGGGAGCCGAGTGGACTTGGCGGAACACAAACTGGGCATCAGTGAGCAAGTTATTGGTGAGTAAGTGCCACTTGATAGCACTGTCGATGATAACTTCCATCACTTTGCTGATGATTGAGAGTAGACTGATGAGGCAGTAATTGGCCGTATTGGATTTGTCCTGCTTTTTATGGACAGGACAGCACAAATCTTCAGCACAATAGCCGGGATGTTGTCGGGCTCATAGACTTTGCTGTATCCAGTGTGCTCAGCTATTTCTTGATATTACGTGGAGTGAACCAAAATGGCTGAAGTCTAGCTTCTGTGATGGTGGGGACCTCCGGAGTAGGCTGATATGGATCATCTACTTGACACTTCTGGCTGAAGATGGTTGCAAACGCTTCAGCCTTGTCTTTTGCACTCACGAGCTGGGCGCCACCATCATTGAGGAGGGGGATATTCATGGAGCCTCCTCCTCCTGTTAGTTGTTTAATGGTCCACCACCATTCACGACTGGATGTGGCAGGACTGCAGAGCTTTGATCTGATCCACTGATTGTGGGATCGCTTAGCCCTGTCTATAGCATGCTGCTTCTGCTTTTTAGCATGCATGTAGTCCTGTGTTGCAGCTTCCCCAGGTTGGCACCTCACTTTTAGTTATGCCTGGTGCCGCTCATGGCATGCTCTTCTACACTCCTTATTGAACCAGGGTTGGTTCCATGGGTTGATGGTAACAGTAGAGACGGATATGCCATGAGATTACAGATTGTGGTGGAATACAATTCTGCTGCTGCTGATGGCTCACAGTGCCTCATGGATGCCCAGTTTTGAGCTGATAGATCTGTTCTGAATCTATCCCATTTAGCACGATGGAGGGTGTCCTCAGTGTGAAGATGGGACTTCGTCACCACAATGACTGTGCAGTGGTCACTGCTACAAATACTGTCATGGACAGATGTGTCTGCGACAGGTACTAGGTGAGGACGAGGTCAAGTAGGTATTTCCCTCGTGTTGGTTCTCTCACCAACTGTCACAGGCCAACTGTCAGAGACCCAGACTGGCAGCTATGTCCTTCAAGACTCGGCCAGCTCGGTCAGTGGTGGTGCTACCGAGCCACTCTTGGTGATGTACGTTGCCACCCAGAGTACATTCTGCGCCCTTGCTACTCTCAGTGCTTCTTACAAGTGGTGTTCAATATGGAGGAATACTGATTCATCAGCTGAGGGAGAGTGGTAAGTGGTAATCAGCAGGAGGGTTCCATGAGGATGCTGAGAAACTCCAGTATGATTTGGACAGGTTGGGTGATTAGGCAGATGCATGGCAGATGCAGTATAATGTGGATAAATGCAAGGTTATCCACTTTGGTGGCAAAAACAGGAAGGCAGATTATTATCTGAACGGCAATAGATTGGGAGAAGTGGAAGTGCAACGAGACCTGGGTGTCTTTGTGCACCAATCGCTGAAGGTAAGCATGCAGGTGCAGCAGGCGGTTAAGAAGGCAAATGGTATGTTGGCCTTCGTAGCGAGAGGGTTCGACTACAGGAACAAGGATGTCTTGCTGCAGTTGTACAGGGCCTTGGTGAGACCACACATTGAGTATTATGTATAGTTTTGGTCACCTTATCTGAGGAAGGATGTTCTTGCCATGGAGGGAGTGCAGCGAAGATTCACCAGACTGATACCTGGGATGGCAGGAATGATGTATGAGGAGAGATTGAGTTGATTGGGCTTGTACTCACTAGAGTTTAGAAGAATGAGAGGGGATCTCATTGAAACTTATAAAATTCTAACAGGACTAGACAGACTAGATGCAGGAAAGATGTTCCCGATGGCAGGGGAGTCCAGAACCAGGGGTCACAGTCTAAGGATAAGGGGTAAGCCATTTAGGACAGAGATGAGGAGGAATTTCTTCACCCAGAGAGTGGTAAACCTGTGGAATTCTCTACCACAGAAGGCAGTTGAGGCCAATTCATTAAATATATTCAAGAAGGAGTTGGATATATTTCTTAAGACTAAAGGGATCAAGGGATATGGGGAGAAGGCAGGGACAGGGTACTGAATTTGGATGATCAGCCATGATCTCAGGATAGATTTGCAGCCCTCTCATTTACATTGCATGAGTGACTGATATGGCATCTGATGCTCATAAAGATTGAGTTATGATCATCTGCACAATTCGATGTGCATGCTATGTTAATATCACATGTCTAACTCATGCCTTTACTCCCCCACAGGACCATCGAGAGCCCCCCTCCCCACTGTCCAGGAGGAAGCTGCAACCTCTGAGGGAGCAGCGTCACCAGGACTCAGCCCACCCAGCACCAGCGCAGACACACACCTCGGTGGGTCCTTCACGAGATAGATTAGTGTTGTCACAAGTGAGCATCAGCAGATGGTGGAGACAGGAACAGCAGTGGAGAGTCCTTGTCGGAGGTCGCAGGGCGCTCCTAGCTGTGCTCAGCTGCATGTGGACCCTATGCCTCTGGGGCCATCCAGAAAGAGAGCGGTGCTGGAACTCCAGGAACAAGTGCAGGAGCCTCGGGCAGGTTTTGCATCCAGGGTAACTGCAAGTGTGGAGAGAGTGGAGGAGTCCATCTCTAACATCAGCACTGCCTTTGTGGAGGCAATGGCGCATGAATGCACCACCGTGGATAGGGTGGCAATCTCCATGGAAAGGATGGCTACGGTTATGGAGGAAATAAGTTGCCAAAGTCAGGAAAACATGGTGAATGCTCAGAATAGAATGACATCTCTGGAGGAGCGATGGGTAGCTATTGAGCAGAGAGACCAGAGCTTCATGGATGTCCTTTTGAGGAGGACTGCCAGTGCAGATACAGGTCCTCATGGCCCCCCTGATGTGCAGCAAGGTGCTGTCCAGCCACTTGCTAGCACTGAAGTGTGGCTGAACCACGAGAGAGATGTTGGTGGCAGGCAACAAAGGAAGTGTGAGGTCTACTCCAAGTGCTCACACTCCCATGTCACTGAGGAGCCCTCGGTCAGAGCCCCACCAGAGTCCTCACCAAACTGAGATGGCCGTCTCAGCCCCTGCACAGCCGCAGGAGGAGCAGACTGTTGCTGAGCCCTCGCAGGCTCGCAAACCCAGAGGACGCCCGCCAAAGGTGTCGAAGCAGGAGCAGCATGAAAGTGAGCAAGATGCCTCCACATCTGCTGAAGCCACAGGGGAAGCACCGCATAGAAGCACGCATAAGAGAAAGATTAAGCACCTACAGGCACAAGGGTAGTCATTTGGGCGCTTTGATGTAATACATATTGTGGGAGAAATTCGGTATCGCCCCGTATGAGGCGCAATTATCGGCCGGGCGCAAAGTTTAGCGCCCGACACTAATTATCACCTCCGACTGCAAACTTAGTGTCTATCGCCCCTGGAGGTGATTTGAGTGCTAAATCAGGCACTACACATCTCTCTTAAGGTGCTAACGTCGAGGAGCGAGGCGCTACCTCAGAGCGCTGGCGAAGCTCATGTGATGTCAGTCAGCAATGGAACACAGACACACTGGCGCTGGCCAGTTCTTAAAGGGGAGGGTCGATCTTGCTCTCCAGCCACACCCTGCTCATTGCAGCCTTGAATCTCGGCCTAGAGAGACCTGTACATCAATTCTGCTGGAAAGAACAATGGAGAGCCGAGGGAAAGAGCTCAGAGTGCAGCCCCCATAGTCTCTTCTAAATCGATGCAAGGAAGGTCAAATCAAAATGAACCTGCAGATTGCTGCTCAGTACCCAAAACTCCTTCACACAGCATAGAATCTCTCCAGAAGTCTCTCTCTCTCTCAGAATGCGTGGTGCAAAAATGTTGCCGACAAAGAAAGGCAGGAAGCGGTCGCCTTTAAATAGCGCTCCCCCAGTCCCTTCCCGACTGCAAAATGTTCCTCTCTACTGGTCGTTGCTGGAGGCAGACGGAAAGGCAGGGGGCGCACTCAATATCTGGTCCGGGGCGCTACCGGGGCGTTACACGCTCGACTGATTCACCCGAGCTGGTTAGTAGCTTGCAAGTTGTGTGGACACCAGGGATCCAGTGATTGCTGTGTAGTTAGGTTCTACATTAGTGTGAATTGAGTAACAGTTAACTGCACAATCCCTCGCTCCCAGCAGGTGACCATGCTGGAAGGGAGGGCAAGTCACACATATGGAACCAACACTGTTGTGTATGTACCTTTAAGGGAATAACTGGTCTCAGACTGCAGTGCCGGCAGTGACCACCCCTGTATAAAAGGCCCTAGCAGGCTTCTGTAGTTTCAGTTTCCAGGTTGTCTCCATTCAGTAAAGACTTGTTATAATCAACTCCTGCAGTCCGTGTCTCAATTATACACGGACATAATACTGGCGACGAGTAAGAAACAAACTTACCTGCAACTCGGCAGCATCTCTGACGACGTTATTGAAGGTTGAAGCCAGAAGAAAGAAAGAAAATAAATAATCCAAAGAAACTCGAGAAACGGGCATCGACCGTGGGCAACCGCCCTCCAAATCATCGAATTGAAAAGTGCAGGAGAGACTGTCGAGAGCCAGGCTTGGTCTTCAGTCTGTGGTTTCCCAGCTAATCGGGCTGGTGGCAGGTAGTGCACTGATCCTTCCTGGGCTGCGGCGGGCTAGAGCTCGATCGGGTGGCTCTGCAACGGGGCCGGGCAGCGAGTCGGGAAGCAAAGAGAGAGAGAGAGGGTGGAGCACACAGGGCGCGGCTGGTGCTTCGCAGCCGGGCAGCGTTCGGACCTAAGAAGAGGGAGGGAAGTGTCCCAGAGGGTCCGCTCCACGACGGGAACGGTTCTTCAATTAACGGAGCAAATATTGAAGCGCGATAGAAAAATAAAAATACCACGGATAGCGGCATTGGCAGCAGCGATCGGGGAGGCGCGAAGACCATAGGGCATCGCCATTACAGGATAGTAAAATAAATATAATCGCCAGCGACAGCGTTGGCAGCAGCGGCAGAGGCGGGAAAGCGCGGGAGGCACCATCTTAACTCGGCGGGGAAGAAGGAAAAGCGCGGGAGGCGCCAGTTTGACCCATCGGGGACGAAGGCAAAGCGCGGGAGGCTGGGAATATATCACTGCCTTCGATAATGCAATAGAAGACTGGACCACATATGTGGAAAGAGTCGAGGTATACTGCGAGGCAAACAAAATAGCAGAAGAGAAAAAGGCATCGGTATTGCAAAATTTAATGGGCGCAAGAACGTACGGCCTATTGCGGGACCTGAATACTCCAGCCAAACCGAAGGCGAAGAGTTTTAATGACATTGTTGCTACCCTACAGGAGCACCTAAATCCTACACCGCTGCTGATAGCAGAAAGATTTAAATTCCACAGGAGAAATCAGCATAAAAATGAGAGCAATGCTGATTACCTTACGGAACTACGCAAGCTATCAAAGCACTGCCAGTTCGGAGCAGGACTGGCAGATACCTTACGGGACAAATTTGTCTGTGGACTCCTGAGTGAAGGAACCCAGAAGAGGTAACTCTCAGAGAAAGAGCTGACGCTAGATAAGGCTTTCAGCGTGGCAGTATCGTATGAAGCAGCAGCAAGGGGAGCTGCGGAAATACAACAAAAGCCACAGGAATATGGCAGCCACGAAATGACACGGGGATTTGCAAAATGTTATCGCTGCGGCAGAACAAACCATGACCAGGAGGACTGCTGGTCCAAGGACAAAATATGCAGGCAATGCGGAAAGATGGGACACATTGCACGAGTTTGCAGGTCTGGGAAGAAGACCAACGACAACAAAAAGGCTACTAAGGAACCGTACAGGAAAGTACAAAAGATGACGGACAGTAGTTCCGAAGACCAGATGAGCGATAGTGAATCCGGGAACAAGAGACTAAGCTGTCTCAAACTTCACAACGTAATCGCAAAAGAGGATCACCGAACCATTTGGGTCACCCTCACAATAGCAGGGTCCCAAGTCAAAATGGAATTGGATACAGGATTAGCTCTAACCGTCATGAATCGATGAGACTACGAGCGGCTATTCTCACACATACCCTTGAGAGAGACATCCATTGTCTTGAGGATGTATACGGGGCAAAAAGTATACCCCAGAGGAAAAATAAGGGTGCCTGTCGAATACAACGGCAAGAAAATACGGAAATTGTACCTCTACATTCTGCAAGATGGTGGACCACCGTTATTGGGACGTGAATGGATCAGAAAGATAAGTTTAGACTGGCACTCCATTCAGGCACTGACGGTGGCTGGTAAAAAGGATGACGACGTCACTCCTGGACGATTGTCAACAATCTTAGCTGACGCCAAAGAGGTATTTCAACAAGAACTGGGCACTCTTAAAGGTGTAACCGCCTCAATAAAAATAGAGGAGAATGCAATTCCCAAGTTTTTCAAAGCAGAGCTGGAGAATCTGGAGAAGGCAGGCATGTTATCTAAGGTAGACTGGAGCGAGTGGGCAACACCCATCGTTCCTGTCATGAAGAAAACGTTAAACAATAAGCCTGAGGAGCCAAGGAAGGTTCGCATCTGTGGGGACTTCAAGGTGACGGTGAACCCAATCCTTCACACAGTACAATATCCTCTTCCAAGGATAGAAGATATCTTTGCCTCACTATCTGGAGGGAATCGTTTTACAAAAATTGACCTAGCACAAGCATATTTGCAGATGGAGGTTGAAGAATCCTCTAGGAAGTATCTCACGATAAACACTCACAAAGGTCTTTACCAGTATAATCGACTGCTTTTCGGAGTAGCATCAGCTCGGCGATATGGCAAAGAGCAATGGAACAAGTCCTGCAAGGGATTCCGGGGACTCAGATACTTGGACGACATCCTAGTGACAGGTGAAGATGACAGTGAACACCTTGCCAACCTAGAGCAGGTGCTCACTAGAATACGTGAACATGGGCTACGAGCCAATCGCCCCAAGTGCGAGTTTTTTAAGAAACAGATATCGTATTGTGGCCACGTGATTGATGAAGAGGGGTTGCATAAGTCCCCTGACAAAATTGAAGCGGTAGTTAAGGCTCCAGCGCCTGAAAATGTGTCGCAACTGAGGTCATTCCTCGGATTGGTGAATTACTACCATAAGTTTTTGCCGAATTTGTCCACAATTCTGCATCCACTGAACGCCCTACTACGAACGGGAGTAGCATGGAAATGGAGCGATGAATGTAAGCGGGCCTTTCAGAAGAGTAAGGACCTAATCACTTCAAGAGAAGTATTGGCTCACTACAACCCATCACTACCGATAAGACTGGCGTGTGATGCGTCTCCCTACGGTGTTGGGGCGGTACTGTCACATAAATTCCTTGATGGTTCAGAGAGGCCGATAGCTTTTGCGTCACGCTCGTTAACTTCAGCCGAGCGTAACTACGCCCAGATTGAAAGAGAGGCCCTCAGCCTGGTGTGGGGGGGTGGTGAAGAAGTTCAATCGCTACCTGCACGGTCAGAATTTTACTCGACTAACTGATCATCCACCTCTCGTCTCCATTTTCAACCCTCAGAAGGGCGTACCAATAATGACGGCACAACGGCTACAGAGGTGGTCCCTTTTCCTAGGGGCACACCAATATGACATCGAGTACAAAGGAACTAAACAGCATGGGAATACTGATGGATTGTCGTGCCTACCGTTGCCGACGGTGGAAGAAGAACTGGCAGTGGATCCAGTGGAGTTATTCCACTCGGCTATAGTCGAATGTCTCCCTGTGACGAATGCAAACATAGAAAAGGAAACACGAAATGACCCGACACTCTCCTGGGTCTATGATTTAACGGTGAAGCGATGGCCAGCACATGGCGAACCACTGCTGCCAGCATTCTCGCCGAGAAGAGAACAGCTGTCAGTGTGCAGAGGAACCTTGATGTGTGGATCCAGAGTAGTAATTCCACCCAAATTGAAGAATAGAGTGCTCAATGAGTTTCATGAGGGTCATCTGAGAGGGGTAAAAATGAAGAACTTAGCCAGAGCGTTTGTGTGGTGGCCGGGAATCGATAGAGAAATCGAAGAGATGACCAAGAGCTGTACAGGATGCCAGAAGGTCCAAAACGCCCCACCACAAGCCCCTCTACATCCATGGGAGTGGCCCTCATCTCCATGGGAAAGGGTGCACATTGATTTTGCTGATCCCTTTATGGACTCGATGTTTTTAATTGCGGTGGATGCTCATTCAAAGTGGCCAGAGGTAATAAAAATGTCCTCAACCACCACAGAAAAAACTATCACAGTCTTACGAACCATATTCGCCAGGAATGGGCTGCCTGAACAGATTTGCTCTGATAATGGACCACAGTTTGTGTCTGAAGAGTTCCGGAGGTTCTTAAAGAACAATGGTGTTAAGCATTACACATCCGCCCCATATCATCCAGCCACTAATGGATTGGCCGAGAGGTTTGTTCAAACATTCAAGAAGGCTATCAAGGCCATGTGTAATAATGAAGATATACCCCTACAACACAAGGTGGATAACTTCTTGTTTGCCTACCGGAATGCGACACATGCGGTTAACAACCAAACTCCAGCCATGATGTTCTTCAATCAAAGACTACGATGCCGCTTGGATTTGGTTAAGCCAAACGTCAGAAGAGATGTGGAGAACAGGCAGTTTCAGAATATGAATGAAAGGCCGACCAGGAGTTTTAAGATAGGTCAACCAGTTTTGGCCCGGGACTACCGCACAGAGAAATGGCAGCCAGGAACGATCTGTACACGGCAAGGACCTCTAATGTATACCGTGGACGTTGGAGAGAGCATTGTAAGACGCCATGCTGACCAGATTCTAGAGTCACTGGAAAACGTCAACTCCACACCACGATCTGACACACCTGGCGATGAAACCGAAGTACCAATTGCATCTACCGCAGAATCGGTGATATTGGAAGCAGACGAACCAAACAACGACATTGATCCCGACTCAACCTTGCCAGAAGAACCTTGATATACCTATCAATTCAGTTCATGAAAAGCAACGAGTTAAGTTAGTAACTATAGGTTTTTATTGGCTAAATAACAGAGCCCACCCTCGTGGGTGATCGGATCCAACAAGGAGGAATACCAGCCAGTCGACCACCTTTGTACCTGGGCAAGCAGGCAAAGCCATGGGCGGAGTCAGCTGTGGTCAGCCCAGGTATAACAGCGTGGCAAGAGGTGACCTTGTGTAGTGATACAACAGTGTAAACAGTGATAACCCTAGTGTAACGATATAAACAGTGATAACCATAGTGTAACGATAGTGAACGATAAAAGTGGTTTACCACAAACCTGATATCCCAAAGAGGCGTTATCCAGACAGAATCAGGAAGCCTCCTCAAAGACTGAACTTATAATTGCTTTACTTCAACCAATGTATCTAGCAACCGTAATTGTAATTAGTTATTATTTAGTTGTTAAATGAATGTTATGTACTGTTTATCTAAAAAGGGGAGGAATTGTTGTGTATGTACCTTTAAGGGAATAACTGGTCTCAGACTGCAGCACCGGCAGTGACCACCCCTGTATAAAAGGCCCTAGCAGGCTTCTGTAGTTTCAGTTTCCAGGTTGTCTCCATTCAGTAAAGACTTGTTATAATCAACTCCTGCAGTCCGTGTCTCAATTATACACGGACATAATAAACACTGCCTTCCCTGCGAGTGCAGCTCACCTCCGGGAGTTTGAAATTACAGAATTAGCCCAAAATATTTTGCTGCCAAACTTCAGAAGAGCACATTTTGGAGTTATGCAAAAAGCCCGAGGGAAGATTAATTGGGAAACCACACAAAAATAAAACAAGAGAAAACAAATGGTTTGTATTTTAAGTAGAAGATGTTGCAAGACCTAAACAGCAGTGGCCAGATAAATTGGTTAGAAGCAACCAAAAAAAAACCAAGCAGAAGTATTTCAGAATATCTAAAGACACAAGAGGGTAAATTCACCAATCCAGCACTCCCAGTGGGGAGCCACATTCGACGGGAGCGCGAGTCAGTGAATTGTAGCCTCTCCCAAACACACATTGCCTTTGAACATAGCTCCCTGTTGGAAGTGTCAGGCCAGTGTATTTACTCTAAGCAGTAAGGAGGGTTGAGATTCAGACAAAAGACAGTTCAAAGTAGCTAAACATAACTACTGTATTAGGAAAGGAAGGAAACAGATGGACAAAAGCACATTCTTTCAAGACATTTTTCAGCTAAATACATATTAGGATGGTCAAGGAATTGGAAGGTCCATTAAGAAATATATTAGAATCAGCACAGATGGTCAAGATGTTTAAAATTGATTTTTCATAAAGCAGGCCATATGCCAGTTTTGATGAAAACAATGTTAATAAGGCATATGTTATGCAAAAGCTTGAAGGATTAAACATCTACAAGCATCCTGAGCCAGATGGATTATATCTTAGAGCGCCCAAGAAAGAAATTAGTGATGCTATTTTTAGGTACTGAAGTAATATCTGAGAACTAATGCAAAGAAAAGCAAATGTGATTCCAAATTCCTAAAAAGTGAGGGACAAATAGATAGTTACAGACAGAGTATCCCAACAAGGAAAAGTGGGGAGAATATGTTGGCCTTCGTAGCAAGAGGGTTTGAGTACAGGAACAAGGATGTCTTGCTGCAGTTGTGCAGGGCCTTGGTGAGACCACATCTTGAGTATTGTGTGCAGTTTTGGTCGCGCCTTATCTGAGGAAGGATGTTCTTGTCATGGAAGTTCAGCGAAGATTCACCAGGCTGATACCTGGGATGGCAGGAATGACGTATGAGGAGAGATTGGGTCGATTGGGCTTATACTCGCTGGAGTTTAGAAGAATGAGAGGTGATCTCATTGAAACTTATAAAATTCTGACAGGGCTGGACAGACTAGATGCAGGAAGGATGTTCCCGATGGTCGGGGAGTCCAGAACCAGGGGTCACAGTCTAAGGATAAGGGGTAAGCCATTTAGGACAGAAATGAGGAGGAATTTCTTCACCCAGAGAGTGGTGAACCTGTGGAATTCTCTACCACAGAAGGCAGTAGAGGCCAGTTCATTAAATATATTCAAGAAGGAGTTGGATATATTTCTTAAGGCTAAAGGGATCAAGGGGTATGGGGAGAAAGAAGGGACCGGGTACTGAATTTAGATGATCAGCCATGATCGCATTGAATGGCGGAGCAGGCTCGAGGGGCCGAATGGCCTACTCCTGCTCCTATCTTCTATGTTTCTATGTTTCTATGTAGAATACATGCGGGCATTATACAAGGTACTGTTAATGGTCATCTGAAGATATAGACCCAAAACTTCCAGTGGGGTGGGAGGGTAGAAGTCAGGTTGATTGCCCAAGAATAAAGGGCACAATTTGGAGTGGAACCTGGATTGGCTGAGATGCCACCCAGCTTGCAAAACAGCCCAGATTCCAGCTAGGGATGAGCGGGGAACCTGGCAAGTCTTTTGCTGTCTCACCCCCAACAAGGCAGCTTTGGGGACGTGCCCAGGGGTCCTTCCAGGGTACTGGAAGCAAGCTTAGAATTACCGAAAGAGAGAGGTGCAGAAATCTGGGAGAGGTGCAGTGGTCTCAGCTCAGAGCAACGGCTGCTGTCAGGACTCACTCTCCAGCATCATGCATGCAGAAGCAGAGGAACAGCTAGGTGACTGCTGAACCACCAGTCCTTTGGCTGGGGACATAATGAGAGTGACAAAAGTAAACGAGCTGGCGACATTAGGTGATGGTACACAGCAGCCAACAAAAGCACAAGCAGGTCTACAGAAGCCTGATGGTCACACCTTTCCTCTATCATTTAGAAGTAGGATAGGAGAAAGTCCAATGCACAAGTGGGGAAATGGAGCAACCCATCACAGCAGCTAAAGGCTGTTCTTCACTGGATAGGAAATGCTGACATTGCATACAAGGAAAACTAAATGTGGAATACTTGAATTGGAGTCAGTGCACAATTTTTTTTAAGGCAACGAAGCGCAAGGAGATAGAAAAAACACAAGGTGGCTGCCATACTTTGACTGACATCGAAATACATTGTTCTGCATTGAGTCTATCTTATTGGGGAGGTGGCTTATGTGGACCCCTATTGTTCCTCCTTAACATCCTATTGGCCCATATTTCTTGCAGCTCATCGTCAGCTGGGAGCCTCATGAATCTGTAGACACAAGGCCCCGATGCCATTTAACAACCTACTGGGTGGACCGTGTTCCGTGGACAGTAAAACCTGGTGAGCAAGAGGAAGAGGCCTACAAAAGGTAAGCGTTAGAATTATTTTGTGGGGCCAGGAGTAGCAAGACTGCCTCGCTGGGCTCCACAGCAATAATGTGGGTGCAAAGTGGCTGCAGTGTGTAGCATCTACAAGATGCACTGCAGCAACTCACCAAGGCTCCTTTGACAGCACCTCCCAAACCTGCAAACTCTATCACCCAGAAGGACAAGGGCAGCAGGTGCATGGGAACACCACCAACTCCAAGTTACACACCGTCCTGACTTGGAAATATATCGCCGTTCCTTCATCGTCGCTAGATCAGAATCCTGGAACTCCCTCCTTAACAGCAATATGGTAGTACCTTCACCACTGGGACTGCAGTGGTTCAAGAAGGCAGCTCACCACCACCTTCTCAAGGGCAATTAGGGATGGGCAATAAATGCTGGTCTTGCCAGCGACACCCACATCCCAGGGACAAATTTAAAAAAAAGCCACCCTGGGCTCACCCCCCACCACTGCATCCTCCCCCCAGGACCTACCTTTCTGATGGTTGGGTAGCCTGCAGACCACCTGATATTACACCAGTGAGCTGCAGCAAGACACTTGTTCGAGGCACGTAATGCTCCAGAAAAACGGTAATGAGGCCCGGCCCATAAAACAGACCAGCCGCAGGTACCAGGTGGCAGGGCCACATAGTCTGCTAGTAGGTCATCTGAAAGTTCAAACCCCCGCTCCACAGCCTCTCCGACAATGCAGCATTCCCTCAGTACTGCACTGGGGTGACAGCCTAGATCATGGGCTTAAGGGCCCACAGTGGGGCTGGAACTCACAGCTTTCTGACAGAGTGCTACCATTGAACCAAGGCTGACAGTGGCACCACATTTTGGACAATAGCACATCCTCTGCCCATGATTTTCTGTTCATTCATCTTCAAGGATAGAAAATCACTGGACGCCAAGAAATTTCCCAATATGGGCACCAAGAAGCAAGCCTCCCTTTATATTTCACCCCAAGTGGCCTACAAAGGTAAAAGGATTGGCCTTCCCTGCCCTATGCCATTGGCTATGCTGCTTTTAATAAGAGATCATTTACAAAGGGCTTTTACCTAGTCCCTGATACAAAGTAAACAGCTGGTAGGGACTGGAATATTTCTCATTGACTACAGCCCTGCTTTCTTCCAGTCAAGGCTGATAGTTACAGTTTGCAAGAGCTTCCAGTCAAGTTCAAACATCTGGCTTTCAGCACAGGGAATACTAACAAGTTCGAACTTGAAAGCTTTACTCTGTATGATGATAAACATTGGGCTGAATGGAAACCCAGATGTGCAGCAGCAATTTCCACAGCACTTCTTTCGATCTCCTGCCAAAGTCACGGTGGAAGATTGGGGGACTCCACCCCCACCTCGTTATTTATGAGATAAACAAAAATTTGAATTTTTATGCTGCGAGTTGCATCGCTGTTACACCTTTTAAAAAAAAGATTTGCAACCAGTGGCAGTCAAGAGAGGTATTTTCATGAGGGTTTCCTGGGTCAGCTGATTTGCATACCCATTGGTATAGTGATTGGCGTAAATCCCATGTCATTTTGTTGGAGTGCATGGAAACTGGAGGCCAGCCTTTAAAAAAAAAGACAGTTGTGGCTACATACTTCTGCATCAGACAGGGGGATAACCTGGTAAGGAAGGAGCAGTGCTTGGCTCACTCACTTGACTCTCAGATAACTTCACTGCATGTCTTAATCTTTTCAACCGTGTCTACAACAGGAGCACCAGACAAGGCAGCAGGGCCTGGCACCAAGCAGGAGGTGAAGAACACAGGACTCACTGATTCAGACCTCTAAGCCCTCCTGGAGGAGATTGAAGTCAGGAGGCACAGTACAAGTGGGTGGGTGTGACAGCAAGCCTGCCAGTAATATCACTCGTGCCACCTGGAAGGAGGTACCACTGAATGCCAACACCCTCACCCCTAGCACTATAAAACAGTGCTGTAAAAAGTTCAATGACCTCACCAAGGCAGGGGTAAAGTAACACACCGGATACACTTCCTTTTCTTCCTTGCCCACCGTGGGCACCAGCACACTCTTCACCTTCTTAAAGCAACACTTGCACAACTAACACTTCACAATGTCCCCTGGCTAAAGGGGCTCAAACTTCGGATCTTGCAATATGGCTATCCAACTCTTCTAATAACAATTACTTACATGCACAATCCTAAAACTCCTTCCTCCATTTTGACAGCCTCACACGCTCACATCTCTTACTCAATTGTCCCATGTCACCTGACACACACTCCGCTGTTAGAGTAATAAGGAGAAGGCTATCTTCTTGTTTGAGAAATTCACATACAGTGCCTCCCACAGGGCGGTCACTGGAGGGGATGTCCACACATTTAAACCCTTCATGCGCTATGAAGACAAGATAATGCAGCTCATGGAGAGGCATGTGAAAATGCATTTTTTTTTACATAGAATATATAACACAGAAACAGGCCATTTGGCCTAACTGGTTCATGTTAATGCTCCAAATGAGCCTCCTCCCAACCTACTTCATCAAACCTCATCAACATATCGTTCTATTCCTTTCTCCATCATTTGTTATCTAGCTTCCCCTTAAATGTATCTCTGCTATTCGCCTCAACTGCTCCCTGTGGTAGCGAGTTCCACATTCTAACCACTCTCCAGGTAAAGAAGTTTATTTAGTTGCAGAAAAAAACCAGAGACAAGTGTGTTATAGACATGCAAATATAAACGTCAACTGTGGGGAACCATGATCTACTAGATGCAAGGCATGATGATACTCCAATGTCTTGCTCTGGCGAGACAAAAGTTGAAAAAATGGGTTGCCTGATGTGTCACTAGGCACAGGAGTCATTTTTAGCCCCAAGTTCCATCTCTCTCCCTGTCACTTCACTTAGGCAGTGCCTGATGGGGCATAAATTGTGTCCCATTTGATCCAGAATTGAGCATCAGACCCCACGTCCTAATGGTCTCAAGGGATATGGAACTAAGGTGGGTAAATTGAGTTAGAATCATAGTATGGCTACAGCACAGAAGGAGGCCATTCGGACCGTCGAGCCTGTGCCAGCTCTATGCAAGAGCACTTCCACTTCAGCTAGTCTCACTCCTCGGCCCTTTCCCTGCAGCCCTGCAAATTTTTTTCCCTTCAGGTACTTACCCAACTCTCTTTTGAAAGCCATGATTGAATCTGCCTCCACCACCCTTTGAGACAGTGCATTCTAGATCCTAATCACTCGCTGCGAAAAAAGGTTTTTCCTGATGTCGCCTTTGGTTCTTCTGCCAAGCACCTTAAATCTGTGTCCATCTGGCTCTTGACCCTTCCGCCAATGGGAACAGTTTCTCTCCATCTACTCTGTCTAGACCCATCATGATTTTGAACATCTCTATCAAGTCTCCTCTCAACCTTCTCTGTTGAACAGCTGCAGCTTCTCCAGTCTATCCACGTAACTGAAGTCCATCATCCCTGGAACCATTCTTGTAAATCTTTTCTGCACCCTCTCCAAGGCCTTCACACCCTTCCTAAAGTGCAGTGCCCAGAATTGGACACAATACTTCAGTTGAGGCCGAACCAGTGTTTTATAAAGGTTCATCATAACTTCCTTGCTTCTCTATTCTATTTCTCTATTTATGAAGCCCAGGATCCCATATGCTTTTTAACTGCTTTCTCTCCTCCCCTGCCACCTTCAACGAATTCTGCATTTACCCCCAATCTCTCTGTTCATGCACCCCCTTTAGAATTTTACCCTTTAGTTTATATTGCCTGTATCACTTTGCACTTTTCTGCATTAAATTTCATCTGCCACGTGTCCGCCCATTCCACCAGTCTGTCTATCTCCTCTTGAAGTCTATCAATATCCTTCTCACTGTTCACTATACTTCCAAGTTTTGTGTCATCTGCACATTTTGAAACTGTGCCCTGTACACCCAAGTTCATGTCATTATTGGCCCAGAAATTCGGGTCTCCACGGGTGAGTACGCACGGGGTACTCACCCGTAGGCCCAATGGAAGTGCTGGTTTCGTGCATGCACTGCGCATGCGCGGGAAACCGGAACTTCCGTTCTCTTAAAGGAAGGGGTTCAGAAGTCGAACGCATACGCCGGAGAGGCAGTGTGTGCGCATGGAACTTATGTTTTTTTTGCAGGTTTCTCCGGGAGGGTAAGTCTCCAGGAGTTACACATGTAAAAAGCAGGTGCAAGGCCTGCTTTTAACAAGTGGTGAATTAATTAAAATTAAAACATTTTTTCCACAGGTTTGTCATTTTTAAATACTTTAAGGAAAGGTAAGTTTATTTTTAGCCCCATTAGAAAATGTAATTAATTTTTTCAAAAATTTAAAATATTGTTTAAAATAGTTATTTTATGTAATTTATAGTTATTTTAAAAATGTGATTTAAAAAAAAATGTTTTTGAAGTTTTAGTGATGCTTTGGGGCTTATAGTATTTATAGTTTTGACAGCTCTTCCTGTCAATTTTATGAATGAAGCATTCCCTGCTACCATTGACTCTCCATGGCCCACGTGATCCCAGGGGACGCATCGATCTAACTGCGCCCCTGGGATACGCAGGCACTGTGCGCCGGCAGTTGGAGGAGGCCCAGGATCGGAATCCCACATGGGCCCACAACTCAACGGCCGGCGCGCTAGCTAAGTGCACGTCGGAGGCTTGTACCTGTGGGAAGCCTCCGACCTGAATTTCTGGGCCAATATATATCAAGAAAATCAGTCCTAGTACCGACCCCTGGGGAACAGCACTGTGTACTTTCCTCCAGTCCAATAAAAAAACGTTCACCACTACTCTCTGTTTCCTGTCACTTAGCCAATTTTGTATCCATGCTGCCACTGTCCCTTTTATTCCATGGACTTCAACTTCGCTGGCAAGCCTATTATGTGGCACTTTATCAAACGCCTTTTGGAAGTCCATCTGCACCACATCAACCCTCAATGTTACCTCAACAAAGAACTCAATCAAGCTAGTTAAACACTACTTGCCTTTAACAAATCCATGCTGACTTTCCTTAATTAATCTACACTTTTCCAAGTGATTGTTAATTTTGTCCTGGACTATCGTTTCTAAAAGCTTCCCCACTACTGAGGTTAAACTGACTGGCCTGTAGTTGCTGGGTTTATCCTTACACCCTTTTTTGAACAAGGGTGTAACATTTGCAATTCTCCAGTCCTCTGGCACCACCCCCATATCGAAGGAGGATTGGAAGATTATGGCCAGTACCTCCGCAATTTCCACCTTTACTTCCCTCAGCATCCTAGGATGAATCCCATCTGGTCTTGGTGACTTAACTACTTTAATTACAGCTTGTCTTTCTAGTACCTCCTCTTTATCAATTTTTATCCCATCCAGTATCTCAACTACCTCCTCTTTCACTATGACTTTGGCAGCATCTTCTTCCTTGGTAAGGACAGATGCAAAGTATTCATTTAGTACCTCAGCCATGCCCTCTGCTTCCATGCATAGGTCTCCATTTTGATCCTTAATCGGCCCCACCCCTCCTCCTACTACCTGTTTACTATTTATATGCCTATAGAAGATGTTTGGATTCCCTTTTATGTTAGCTGCCAATCTATTTTCATATTATCTCTTTGTCCCTCTTATTTCCTTTTTCATTTCTCCTCTGAACTTTCCATATTCAGCCTGGTCCTCACTTTACTCTTAACCTGACATCGGTTATACGCCCCCTTTTTCTGCTTCATCTTACTCTCTATCTTTTTCGTCATCCAGGGAGCTTTGACTTTTGTTGCCCTACCTTTCCCCCTTGTGGGAATGTACCCGAACCATCTTCTCGATTACAGTTTTGCCTGCCAGTCTTTGATTCCAATTTACCTGGGCCAGATCCATTCTCAACCACTGGCCTACCTCCAATTAATCATTTTTATTCTAGATTGTTCCCTATCCTTTTCCATAGCTAATCTAAACCTTATGATGCTATGATCACTATTCTCTAAATGTTCCTCTGACACGTGCTCCACTTGATCCACCTCATTCCCCAGAACCAGATCCAGCAATGTCTCCTTCCTCGTTGGGCTGGAAACGTACTGATCAAGAAAGTTCTCCTGAACGCACTTCAGAAATTCTTCCTCCTCTCTGCCCTTTACACTATTACTATCCCAGTCTATATTAGGATAATAGAAGCCCCCATTATCACTACTCTATAGTTCTTGCATTACTCTGTAATTTCCCTACAAATTTGCTCCTCTATATCCTTCCCACTAGTTGGTGACCTACAGAATACACTTAGTAGTGTAATGGCACCTCTATTGTTTCTTAACTCGCACCAAATAGATTCTGTCCTTGACCCCTCCAGGACATCCTCTCTCTCCAGCACTGTAATATTTTCCTTTATCACCTCCTTTCTTTCCTTCCCTATCTTTCCTGAACACTTTGGGCTGGATTTTATGAATGGAGATGTGTTGGAGGTGGGACTGCTGCTTGCCGGGTTTCAGTCCCACCTCCATCAGCTTCGGGCCAACTAGTGGGATTTTCCCCTGATTGACCTTGTTAAGCCTGCCCGGCGGGCTCAGCAGGCCAATTGGGGGAAGTCAGTGACAGAGCACGTCAATGTATGATGTGTCATCTGTCAAGAATTTTTGAAAGAAGAAATGTCATCATTTGACAGCTCTGTGACATTCTGTGTAGTTTGATGAGACCTTATGTCCAGGACTCATCAAACCTTTCTACTTTGCAGAAATCAGCCAGTCTGTGATCTCGACAATGGAGATGTTGGGGACTCCAGCTCCACAGTGGCTGAAGGCTGTAGGTAGAAACAAAGATAAGTAAACATTTTCTAACACTTTACACTCAACTCACATATTTACCACTCCACACTTGCACCCATCACTCACCTCTACATCACACTTTCAGCCCCCTCCGACCCTCGCAGACCTCCTACTCACCTCCTACACCCCAGCTGGGTTCACCCAGGTCGGGAAACCCGCACTTCAGGACAAAAAATGGGGATAATCCTATTTTCTGCCTGTTAACTACCTGTTACCAGGCAGTTAATAGGCTTTAATCCCTTCCCGCCTCCAAGGAGACGGGACCCAGGGCGGGACAGCTTCCCGCCTCCTAGCAAGAGGGCACAGAGGTGGGTTGAGGGTGGGTTTACCACTCGCCCCCAAATTCTGCCACTTTCCCATCAGTCCTGCCTCCATACCTGCCTCCTCGGGGTTGGTAAAATCCAGCCCAGAATATCCAGGAATATTTAGTACCCAATCCTGCCCTTTTTTGAGCCAGGTCTCAGTTATTACCACAACATCATATTCCCATGTGGCTATTTGCACCTGCAGCTCACCAACCTTATTTACCACGCTTCGTGCATTTACACACATACACTGTAAACCTATCTTAGACCTTCTTGTATTCTTTTAGTCTGACCCCACCTAATACTGTACTAATTCTTACACTAGTGCTATCTGTCTCTCCCAATCCTTTATGCACCTTGTTTCTCCTTGCTAATGCTACATCCTGGTGCCCAGCTCCCTGCCAAATTAGTTTAAACCCTCCCCAACAGCACTAGCAACTCCCCCTCCACGAGGACATTGGTCCCAGCTCTGTTAAGGTGCAACCCCTCCGGCTGTACAGGTCCCACCTCCCCCAGAACCGGTCCCAATGTCCCAGGAATCTAAAGCCCTCCCTCCTGCACCATCTCTCCAGCCATGCATTCATCTGCTCTATCCTCCTATTTCTATACTCACGAATTTGTGGCACCGGAAGTAATCCTGCTTTTTAATCTCTCTCCTAGCTCCCTAAAATCTGCTTGCAGGACCTCATCCCTCTTTCTACCTATGTCGTTGATACTGATATGGACCACGACCTCTGCCTGTTCACTCTCCCCACCCCTCAGAATGTTCTGCAGCTGCTCAGGGACATCCTTGACCCTGGCACCAGGGAGGCAACATACCATCCTGGAATTACGTCTGCGGCCACAGAAACATCTGTCTGTTCCCTTAACTATCGAATCTCCTATCACTATTGCTTTCCTGATCTTCCTCCTCCCCCTCCCCCCACCAACTGAGTTGAAGTACAGATCAGCCATGATCTAACTAAATGGCAGAACAGGCTCGAAGGGCTGAATGGCCTATTAGCCCCTACCAAGACTACTTATTTCCACTTCCACAACATTGCCCAATTCCCCTTGACCTCACCCCAGCTGCCACTAGAGCCCTCATTTATGCCTCGGTTGCTTCCAGACCCCATTACTCCAATACTCCCAAGTTCGACCCTTCACAAGTTATAGCTCATCCAAAACTCCACCACCCACATGCAATCCCGCACTAAAACCCCGATTTCAACCCTCCACGCCTGACAAGAAAGGGTCATGTGGATGGTTAAAATATCGGCAGCATGGCACTCACTGTACATGCACTTCGCTCCATTTTAGCAGGGACGTGTTGTGTAACGTATGAGGCTTTCACTTCAGGCAGACAAATGGCCACATTGACATTCAAAAATCAGGGTCTGATGACATAATTCAGACCCCAATTATTTTTTAACCAGTAGCTGTGTAGTTAGCGCTTGGTGCCAGCCTCGCCAGGGAAACCCAGTGACCAGGATTACCAGGCCCAGAAGTGGGCCAAAAAGGTAACATTATTTTTTTTTTAAAACTGTGCAGACCCTTCATCTGAAACAACCAAAGTAAAGGGCTACACCATAGACATTAATGTCCCATTCAAATGCTGACTAACAAGAACATAGGAACAGTAGGTCATTCAGCCCCTCAAGCCTGATTCAAATGACCTGCTGTGTATTTCCAGCATTTTCTGTTTTTATTTCAGATTCTCAGCACTTAGTTATTTTTCTTACATCAAGTACAAGTAGGTAATGTCTGAATAATACACCAATTTTCCTTGTTATCTCTTGTTAACTAAACTTCCTGTTGTCTCCATGCCTGGTCACAGCGCATTTAACAAAAAGAATATGAAAAGCAGTGATTTAAATGAGCTTACTGAATCCTGCGAATGAGTGACAAACATGCTTACTGTCCAACAACATAGTCTTCTCTTGAGAAATTCGTGCACTTTTCACCCTAAGCCTCTTACCCATGGAAATCATTTTGTCCTCACTTTCTGAGTGCAGCACCGTATTTCTTGTAGATTAAACATTTTTCACAAATGCTTCCTCCATTAAGACCCATAATGGATAACTCTTGGAATCGTACCTGTTGTGTCCGTGTGTTAATGGAGACACGGAATGCAGGAGTTGGTTTCACAGGTGTTTACTGAACAAAGTCTGGAGGTGAACTAACAGATACAAGACACTATGCAGGCTTATATAGCCCGAGTGGCCATTACCGGCATTACAGTACACAGGGGGCTCTTAAAGGCACATACACCACAATTCCTCCCCTTTTAGACAACCAGTACATAACATTTTAAGTAATCATTAATTAACATGTTACAAGAACAATAATCTACACATTTGCTGCAGTTAATCAATTATAAGTCAGTCTCTCTGGAGGCTTCCTGACTCGGTCCGGATAACGCCTCGGTGGTGTAGTAGTTTTTGGTGGTGTAGTAGGTTCTTTTGGCAAGGTCGATTCGGCTTGAATGCCAGTGTCGGGTTCATCTGGTTCCAGTATCACCGGATCGGAGGTAGATACCATGGGTATCTCTGCTTCATCATTAGGCGTATAGAGTTGTGGTGTAGGTTGTCCCTTTTCAGATGACTCTATGATCTGGTCAGCATGGCGCCTTATTATGCTTTCTCCAATGTCCACGGTATACATCAGCGGTCCTAGTCGTGTGCAAATAGTTCCAGGCTGCCATTTCTCGGTACGGTAGTCCCGGGCCAAAACTTGTTGACCTATCTGGAAGGTTCTAGTTGGCCTTTTATTCATGCTTTGAAATTGCCGGTTCTCCACGTCCCTTCTGATGTTTGGCTTGATCAAATCCAGCCGGCATCTTAGGCTTCTATTGAAGAACATCATGGCGGGAGTTTGGTTTGTAACCACATGTGTTGCATTCCTGTATGCAAACAAGAAGTTATCTACCTTATGCTGTAGATTTATGTCTTCATTACCCATGGCCTTTATGGCCTTCTTGAAGGTCTGGACAAACCTTTCAGCCAATCCATTGGTGGCAGGATGGTATGGGGCGGACGTGTAGTGCTTAACCCCATTGTTTTTTAAGAACTTCCTGAAATCTTCAGACACAAATTGCGGTCCATTATCAGAACAGATCTGTTCAGGCAGCCCATTCCTGGCAAATATGGTCCTTAATACTGTGATGGTTTTTTCCGTGGTGGTGGAGGACATCTTTATTACCTCTGGCCACTTGGAGTGTGCATCAACCGCGATTAAGAACATTGAGTCCATAAATGGACCAGCAAAGTCGATGTGTACCCTTTGCCATGGAGATGAGGGCCACTCCCATGGATGTAGAGGGGCTTGTGGTGGGGCGTTTTGGACCTTCTGGCATCCTAGGCAGCTCTTGGTCATTTCTTCGATGTCTCCATCGATACCTGGCCACCACACAAACGCTCTGGCTAGGTTCTTCATTTTCACTCCACCCAGATGCCCCTCGTGAAGCTCCTTTAGCACTTTATCCTGGAGTTTGGGTGGAATCACCACTCTGGATCCACACATCAAGGTTCCTCGGCACACTGACAGCTGTTCTCTTCTTTGCGAGAATGCTGGCAACAGTGGTTCGCCATGTGCTGGCCATCCCTTCACCGTTAAATCGTAGACTCGTGAGAGAGTCGGGTCATTTCTCGTTTCCTTTTCAATGGCAAAATTTGTTACTGGTAGACATTCCACTATGGTTGAGTGGAACATCTCCACTGGGTCTACTGTAGGTGCCTCTTCTACCGTTAGCAACGGTAGGCGCGATAAACCGTCAGCATTCCCATGCTGTTTTGATCCTTTGTATTATATGTCATATTGGTGTGCCCCTAGGAAAAGGGATCACCTCTGTAGCCTTTGCGCTGTCATAATGGGAACACCCTTTTTAGGGTTGAATATGGAGACGAGGGGTTGATGGTCAGTCAACAAGGTAAATTTTTGTCCGTGTAGGTAATGGTTGAATTTCTTCACTCCCCATACCAGGCTGAGTGCTTCCCTGTCGATCTGGGAATAGTTATGCTCAGCTGAGCGTGACGCAAAAGCTATCGGCCGCTCCAAGCCATCAGGGAATCTATGCGATAATACCGCTCCTACGCCGTAAGGGGATGCATCGCACGCCAGTCTGATTGGCAGTGATGGGTTGTAATGAGCCAAAACTTCCTTGGACGTGATCAAGCCTTTGCATTTATGGAAGGCACGTTTACAGTCTTCGCTCCATTTCCAAATTACTCCCGTTTGTAGCAGTTCATTAAGAGGGTGCAGAAGAGTTGACAAGTTCGGTAAAAATTTATGATAGTAATTTATCAATCCCAGGAACGACCTTAATTGTGAGACATTTTCAGGTGCTGGGGCTTTTATGACTGCTTCAATTTTTTCAGGTGAGTTATGCAATCCTTCCTCGTTAATTATGTGGCCACAATATGATATTTGTTTCTGGAAAAATTCGCACTTGGGGCGATTTGCTCGTAGGCCCCGTTCTCTCAGCCTAGTGAGCACCTGCTCCAAATTGGCAAGGTGCTCATTGTCATTTTCTCCTGTTACAAGGATGTCGTCTAGGTAGCATTGAGTCCCCGGAATCCCTTGGAGGACTTGCTCCATAGCTCTTTGCCAGATAGCTGGAGCTGATGCTACTCCGAAAACCAGTCGATTGTACTGGTACAGGCCTTTGTGTGTATTTATCGTGAGATAATTTTTAGAGGTCTCTTCAACCTCCATCTGTAGATATGCCTGTGCCAAGTCAATTTTGGTGAAACGTTTCCCTCCGGATAGTGAGGCGAAAATATCTTCTATCCTCGGAAGAGGATACTGTACCGTGTGAAGGACCAGGTTTACAGTCACCTTGAAGTCCCCACAGATGCAAATTTTTCTCTGTTCTTCAGATTTATCATTATTCAACGTTTTCTTCATGACCGGGACGATGGGTGTTGCCCACTCGCTCCAATCTATCTTGGATAATACGCCTGCCTTTTCCAAATTCTCCAGCTCTGCCTCGACTGCTGGACGAATTGCGTATGGCACCAGCCTTGCCTTAAAAAACTTGGGAATTGCCGCATCTTCCACTTTTATTGAGGCGGTGATGCCTTTCAAGGTTCCTAGTTTCTGTTGAAACACTTCCTTGGCATTGGCCAAGATGTCTTTTAATCGTTCAGGTATGACGTCATCATCATTTTTTTTCTTACTGGTCACTGTCAGTGCCTGAATGGAGTGCCAGTCTAAACGTATCTTCCTGATCCATTCACGTTCCAACAGCGGTGGACCACCATCTTGCAGAACGTATAAATACAACTTCTGTATTTCCTTGCCGTTGTATACAACAGGCACCCTTATTTTCCCTTTGGGGTATACTTTCTGCCCCGTATATGTTTTCAAGATAATGGATGTGTCTTTCAAAGGTATATGCGGAAATAGCCGCTCGTAATCCCGTCGACTTATGACGGTCAGAGCTGATCCTGTATCTCGCTCCATTTTAACTGGGGACCCCGCTATCGTGAGGGTAACCCAAATGGTCTGGTAATCTTCTTTGGCAATTACATTATGTAATTTGAGACAGCTTAGTCTCTTGTTTCCGGAGTCGCTATCGCTCTTCTGGTCTTCGGAGCTACTGTCCGTCATCATTTGTACCTTTCTGTACTTTTCCTTATTGATTGTTTTCCTGTCCGTGGATTTTTGTGTCCAGATCGGCATACACGTGCAATGTGTCCAATCTTTCCGCATTGCCTGCATGCTTTGTCCTTGAACCAGCAGTCCCTCTGGTCATGGGTGGATCTGCCGCAGTGATAACATCTCTCGAAACCCCGTGTCATTTCATGGGTGCTGAAGTCCTGTGTCTTTTGCTGTATCTCTGCAGCTCCTCTTGCGGCTGCTTCGTATGATACAGCCATACTGAAAGCCTTGTCCAGTGTCAAATCTTCCTCAGAAATTAGCCTTTTCTGTGTTCCTTCACTTAGGAGACCGCAGATGAATTTGTCTCGAAGAGAATCTGCCAGTCCTGCTCCGAATTGGCAGTGCTTTGATAGCTTCCTTAATTCGGTGAGGTAATCAGCGTTACTTTCATTCTTGTGCTGATTCCTCTTGAAGAATTTGAATCGTTCCGCTATCAGCAGTGGTGTTGGGTTTAAGTGCTCCTCTAGGGTATCAACAATCTCCTTAAAATTCTTGTCCTTTGGTTTGGCTGGAGTGATTAAGTTTCGTAACAGCCCGTATGTCCTTGCGCCCATTAGATTTAGAAGTACTGATGCCTTTTTATCATTTTCTATTCCATTTGCTGTGCAATATACCTCCACTCTTTCCACATATGTGGTCCAATCCTCTATATCGTTATCGAAAGCATTAATATTGCCAGCCTTAGGCATCCTGAAAAAAAAATGGCGCCTCCCGCGCTTTCCTTTCTTCCCTGCAGAAAAAAAATGGCGCTTCCCGCGCTTTCCCGCCGCTGCTGCTGCTGACAACGCTGTTTTCCGCGGTTTTTATTTAAAGGTGGAGACTCGTTCCCGCCGGACTCTCTGGGACTTTTCCCTCCCTCTGCTTGGTCCGAACGCTGACCTGCTTTGCAGCGCCGGCCGTCTCCCGAGTGCTCCCCCCCTCTGTCTCTGTTTGCCTCCGCCTTCGCCGCTCGGCCCCGCTGCAGAGCCAGCCAATGGAGCCCCAGCCCGCCGCCCAGGAAGGATTATTGCAGTACCTGCCACCAGCTCGGCTAGCTAGTGAAACCACAGTTTTTTTTTCTTTCTTGCTTTTCTTCGACTTTCGTCTGAGGAATCGATCTCCTTGAGGTGCTGCCGAATTGCAGGTAAGTCCATTTCCAATTCGTCGCCACTGTTGTATCCATGTGTTAATAGAGACACGGAAGGCAGGAGTTGGTTTCACAGGTGTTTACTGAACAAAGTCTGGAGGTGAACTAACAGATACAAGACAATATACAGGCTTATATAGCCCGAGTGGCCATTACCGGCATTACAGTACACAGGGGGCTCTTAAAGGCACATACACCACAGTACCCACTTCCACTTTGCAAATCCCACAGTTTCATCTGAAAATATCTTTAGCCTCCAACCGTCAAGATGTTTCATGTAATAGAACTTCTGCTGGTGGAATGACTGGTAATTTCAATATATTTCACATATACAGAAACAGCGACCGACTAGGCCGCACCAATCACAGCAAGGCTGCTTTCAAACCATGCTTCCGATCTTGCCCTGACCGGTGTGTTCCTGTTCTACGTTAGCTGTAGCTTGACCGTTACTGCTGACTGCAGGACCCAGAATATAGGGATCATCTCCGCCATGAGGAGAGCCGAGGACCGTGACAGATGGAGACGTACTATCCACCAAACAATCCTTTGACGGTCTATGATGATGATGATGATGATAATAAAGATGATGTTCACTATAGGTTAGTTGCCACTGGCCCTGCCCACCCTACCTCGGCAACCTTCTCCCGTGCCCGTTGTTCCTCCAACCCTCACCTTTTGTACAGCCCCACCCCCTCCATTTGCCCTACCATTGATGGGCATGCCTTCCGCCACCCCAGCTCTAATCTCTGGGGCTCCCTCCCTAAACCTCTCTAACCTTCAAAAAAACTTCGAACCCCAAATTTTCAATTTTGTTCCTGCCTCCTAGAGACTCCTCCTGTGAGTTGGTGTCCATTCCTTTATCCATTGTATCCATTTTTGTTTCACCTCCCTCTGTTAGCTCCATTCCCTCCAGCATATTTCTGTGCATTGTCCTTCCCCATCTCCTAGCTATCTACTCTTCCTTCTGCTGGTTTTATCCCTGTAATTTAAAGCCCAAGAGTTCACTGCCACAAACACTAATGGGTCACACAAAGGGTAGTGTAAATCTGGAAATATCTCCCTCAAAAGACCATAGATGCTGGGTCAATCTAAATTTTCAAGATGGAGATAGTTTTTCTATTAGGTAAGGGTATCAAGGGATATGGAGCAACGGTGAGTAAATGGAGATGAGGTACAGATCAGCCATAATCTAATGGAATGGCAGAATAGGCTCGAGGGGCTGAAAGGCCTATTCCTGTTCCTATGTTCTTTTGTAAGAAGTCACACAACACGAGGTTATAGTCCAACAGCTTTATTTGAAATCACAAGCTTTCGGAGCGCTGCTCCTTCGTCAGGTGAAGTGGAGTTTGTCCACCCCAGTCCAACTCCGGCATCTCCACACCATATGTTCTTTTGTACCATAGTAGCCACTGCTAATCTTGTCATTCTTGCATTTCTACTATACACAAGGATAAACATTAAGAATGTTGTCTTCTGGCGTGAAGCCTCACCCATCGGGAACACATACTGGCAAAGCGCATTATGATCCTCACTTCAGTGAAGCATTGCTGTCCCCTTTCCATGGCTCCAACACCCTTCCTATAATGTGGTGCCCAGAACTGCAATATTCCAGGTATGACCTAACTAATGTTTTATACAAATTCAACAGCACTTCCTTTCTTTCACATTCAAGGGCCCTACATATGAAACTCAGAATCCCATGTGCCTTTTTAATGGCCTTTCCTAGATCAAAAATCATGCAAAGCGTATACTTAATTATTCAATACACACTGCCGTTGGCAAACAGTGCGCACTGGAAAAGTCTACCCTTCAGTTTTTATGTTTTACTCTTTGGCCGGGAATTTCCTCAGAGCTGCTCCCGCAACTGCACCGGAAATGGGGATTCTGCACCAGTTTCGGCTGGTGGAGCAGAAGCAGCTCCAAAGAATCTATTCTATGAATCTATGAAACCCCTGGCCTTTATTTGTAAAAGAAAAGAAAGACTTGATTTTATGTCGTGCCTTTCACAACCTCAGGATGTCCCAACGCGCTTTACAGCCAATTAAGTACTTCTAAAATGTAGGGGGCAATTTTGTCAGCCCTGGGGAGGCGGGTATGGAGGCGGGACTGCCGGGAAAATGGCAGAATTTGGGGGCGGGTGCCCAAACCGCCCCTAACTCGCCTTCATGCCATCTTGCCAGGAGGTGGGTAACTGTCCCGCACTGGGTCCCGTCTCCTTGGAGGCGGGAAGGGATTAAAGCCTATTAACAGGCAGAAAATAGGATTATCCCCTTTTTGCCCTCACAAGTGCGGGCTTCCCGAAGGCTCCGAAACCCGCCAGCTCAGCTCAGTGAGTAGCGGGTCTGCGGTGGGGGGGGGGGGGGGGGCGGTGGGGGGTGCAAAAGTGTGGTGTGAAGGTAAGTGATGGGTGCAAGAGTGTAGAGGTGAGTATCTGAGGTAAGTGCAAAGTGTTATTATAAGTGTACTTATCTTTGTTTCTCCCTGCAGGCTTCAGTCGGTGTGTATGCGGAGAGTCTCGGACCTCCGCGGTAGAGATGGCAGATGGCCGTTGCATTCTCAGATGCAACAACCATCTCATTTCTGTAAAAGAAAGAAGTTTGATGAGGTCTTGAATTCAAGACCTCATCAAACTACAGAGAATGTCACTGTTTGACAGCTTCACAGAGCTGTCAAATGATGACAATTCATCTGTCAAAAATTATTGACAGATGAAACGTCATACGTTGACGTTCTCTGCAATCGGCTTTCCCTTAATTGGCCTGCTAGGTCCGCTGGGCGGGCTTAACAAGGTCAATCAAGGGAAAATAGCGTGGGTTGGCCAGAAATTGTTGGAGGCAGGACTGAAACTCGACAAGTGGGAGTCCCGCCTCCAAAAGCTTCCCATTGGCAAAATCACCTCCGTAGTCACTGTTGTAATGTAGGAAATGCGGCAGCCAATTTGCACTCAGCAAGGTTCCACAAACAGTAATGAAATAATGAGCAGATAATCAGTTTTAGTGATGTTGGATAAGGGATAAATATTGGTCAGGACACTAGGGAGAATGCCTCTGTTGTTCTTCAAATAATGCCATGGGATCTTTTGCGTCCATCTGAGAGGGCCGGTGGGGCCTAAGTTTAAGGTCTCATCTGAAAAATGGCACCTCCGACAGTGCAGCACTCCCTCGGTACTGCACCGGAGTGTCATTGTAGATTATGTGTTCAAATCTCTGGGGTGGAACTTGTACCCACAACTTTCTGACTCGTGCTAAAACTAAGCCACAGCTGACACGCTGGGAGTCATGAAATGATATCAAAATCAATGCCAATATTTTTATTTTACACATGTACTATTTTCAATTCAATTTTTATTTGTCATATATGCAGCAGACGTGTGTACTGCACAACAAAATGTTGATTTTTACAAGTCCTCCCAACATTGGAATAAATATGGCATAACAATGATAAAATACTAATAGAAATAATAAATAAAACAACAGTAATAAATAATAATAAATTATACATTCATGAGTCTTATGGCCTACTATCTACATAGAGTTAAGTTTAAAGCCAATCCTTAATGGGTGATTTCCGTGGACCCAGACGAGACAGACAGGCAGGGCAGTTGCACTGCAAGTCTCAGAGGTGGTAATTGTGTATCCAGGCAGGAGAGTGAGAACACAGTTTGCAAGCAAAGTGCAGAAGCAACATTCTAGAAGGGATCAAGGCTGAAACAAGGCAATGCTTCTCTAAATGACTAGTGCCGCCTAGCTCAGGGGATGCTGCCATCAGTCAAGAATCCTCAAACTGAAGTCTCTTTCTGAAAGTGCATTTACATTCAAAAATAGTGTTGGTTATAAAGTAAACTGCACCAAGGTATGGTACTGTAGTGGTGTTGCTGGACTAGTGATACAGGGGACGCGGCTAATAATGGCAGTTTGAGAATTTGAATTTAGTTTTAAAAATCTGGAAATAAAAAGCTGGTATCAGTAAAAGTGACCTTACATAGGATATACGGCACAGAAACAGGCCATTCGACCCAACCAGTCCATGCTGGCGTTTATGCTCCACATGAGCCTCCTCCCGTCTTTCCTCAACTAAATCTATCAGCATAACCCTCTATTCCCTTTTCCCTCATATGCTTATCTAGCCTCCCCTTAAATGCATCTATACTATTTGCTTCAACCGCTCCCTGTGGTAGAGAGTTCCACATTCTCACCACTCTTTGGGTAAATAAGTTTCTTCTGAATTCCCTATTGGATTACTTGGTGACTATCTTATATTGATGGCCTCTAGTTATGCTCTTCCCCACAAGTGGAAACGCTCTCTCTGTATCTACTCTATCAAAACCTTTCATAATTTTAAAGACCTCGATTAGGTCACCCCTCAGCCTTCTTTGATCCAAGAGAAAAGAGACCTTGAAGCTGTTGGATTGTCACAAGAACCCTGCTAGCTCACTGATGTCCTTTAGGGAAAGAAATTTGCCATCCTTACCCAGTCTGCCTATACATGACTCCAGTCCAATACCAACGTGGTTGCCTCTGAACTGCCCTCTGAAGTGCCCTCTGAAGTGCCCAAGCAAACCATACAGTATCAGACCTCTGAGTGCAGCGGTTCAAGAAGGTGGTCCACCACCACCACCTTTTCAGGGCAACAAATGCTGGCCTTGCCAAATGAGGCCTCTGGATTACTAGTCCAGCAACAATGGGGAGGTGGTGGCGTAGTGGTTATGTCACTAGATTAGTAAGCCAGAGGCTCAGTCAAATGCTCTGAGGATATGGGTTCAAATCCCACCACGGCAGCTGGTGGAATTTAAATTCAATTCAATTTAATTCTGGAATTAAATGTTAGTCTTAGTAATGGCGACCATGATACCATTGGCGATTGTTGCAAAAACCCATCTGGTTCACTAATGTCCTTTAGGGAAGGAAATCTGCCATCCTTACCTGGTCTGGCCTACATGTGACTCCAGACCCACAGCAATGTGGTTGACTCTTAATGCCCTCTGAAATGGCCTAGAAAGCCACTCAGTTGTAAACAACCGCTACGAAAAATAATAAGAATAAAACCGGACGGACCACCCGGCATCGACCTCGGCACCGGAAACGACAACGACAACGGCAAACCCAGCCCTGTCGGCCCTGCAAAGTCCTCCTTACCTGGGGGCTTATGCCAAAATTGGGAGCGCTGTCCCACAGACTAGTCAAGCAACAGCCTGACATAGTCATAATTACCGAATCATACCTTACAACCAATGTCCCAGACACCACCATCACCATCCCTGGGTATGTCCTGTCCCACCGGCAGGACAGACCCACCAGAGGTGGTGGCACTGTGGTATACAGTCGGGAGGGAGTGGCCCTGGGAGTCCTCAACATTGACTCAGGACCCCATGAGGTCTCATGGCATCAAGTCAAACATGGGCAAGGAAACCTCCTGCTGATTACCACCTACCGCCCTCCCTCAGCTGATGAATCAGTACTCCTTCATGTTGAACACCAATTGGAAGAAGCACTGAGTGTAGCAAGGGCACAAAATGTCCTCTGGGTGGGGGACTTCAATGTCAATCACCAAGAGTGGCTCGGTAGCACCACAACTGACTGAGCTGGCCGAGTCCTAAAGGACATAGCTGCCAGACTGGGTCTGCGACAGGTGGTGAGGGAACCAACAAGAGGGAAAAACCAACTTGATCTCGTCCTCACCAATCTACCTGTTGCAGATGCATCTGTCCATGACAGCATTGGTGGAAGTGACCACCGCACAGTCCTTGTGGAGACGAAGTCCCGTCTTCATGTTGAGGATACCTTCCACCGTGTTGTGTGGCACTGCCACCATGCTAAATGGGACAGATTTCGAACAGATCTGGCAACTCAAAACTGGGCATCCATGAGGCGCTGTGGGCCATCAGCAGCAGCAGAATTGTATTCAACTACAATCTGTAACCTCATGGCCCGGCATATCCCTCACTCTACCATTACCATCAAGCCGGGAGATCAACCCTGGTTTAACGAAGAGGGCAGGAGACCATGCCGGGAACAGCACCAGGCATACCGAAAAATGAGGTGTCAACCTGGTGAGGCTACAACACAGGACTGCTTGCATGCCAAACAACGGAAGCAACATGCGATAGACAGAGCTAAGTGATCTCACAACCATCGGATCAAATCAAAGCTCTGCAGTCCTGCCACATCCAGTCGTGAGTGGTGGTGGACAATTAAACAGTTAACAGGAGGAGGAGGCTCCAAAAATATCCCCATCCTCAATGATGGTGGAGCCCAGCACGTGAGTGCAAAAGACAAGGCTGAAGCATTTGCAACTATCTTCAGCCAGAAGTGCCAGCATCACAGATGCCAGTCTTCAGCCCATTCAATTCGCTCCACGTCATGTCAAGAAACAGCTGAAGATACTGGATACTGCAAAGGCTATGGGCCCTGACAACATTCCGGCAATAGTACTGAAGACTTGTGCTCCAGAACTAGCTGCGCCCCTAGCCAAGCTGTTCCAGTACAGCTACAACACTGGCATCTACCCGGCAATGTGGAAAATTGCCCAAGTATGTCCTGTCTACAAAAAGCAGGACAAATCCGACCCGGCCAGTTACCGTCCCATCAGTCTACTCTCAATCATCAGCAAAGTGATGGAAGGTGTCATCGACAGTGCTATCAAGCGGCACTTACTCAGCAATAACCTGCTAACTGACGCCCAGTTTGGGTTCCGCCAGGGCCACTCAGCTCCTGACCTCATTACAGCCTTGGTCCAAACATGGACAAAAGAGCTGAACTCAAGAGGTGAGGTGAGAGTGACTGCCCTTGACATCAAGGCAGCATTTGATCGAGTGTGGCATCAAGGAGCCCTAGCAAAACTGAAGTCAATGGGAATCAAGGGGAAAACTCTCCATTGGTTGGAATCATACCTAGCACAAAGGAAGTTGGCTGTGGTTGTTGGAGGTCATTCATCTCAATCACATGACATCACTGCAGGAGTTCCTCAGGGCAGTGTCCTAGGCCCAACCATCTTCAGCTGTTTCATCAATGACCTTCCCTCCATCATAAGGTCAGAAGTGGGGATGTTCGCTGATGATTGCACACTGTTGAGCACCATTCGAGACTCGTCAGATACTGACGCAGTCTGTGTCCATATGCAGCAAGACCTGGACAACATTCAGACTTGGGCTGACAAGTGGCAAGTAACATTCGCACCACACAAGTGCCAGGCAATGACCATCTCCAACAAGCGAGACTCTAACCATCTCCCCTTGACATTCAATGGCATTACCATCGCTGAATCCCCCACTATCAACATCCTGGGGGGTTACCATTGATCAGAAACTGAACTGGACCAGCCATATAAATACTGTGGCTACAAGAGCAGGCCAGAGGCTGGGAATTCTGCGGCGAGTGTCTCACCTCCTGACTCCCCAAAGCCTTTCCACCATCTACAAGGCACAAGTCAGGAGTGTGATGGAATACTCTCCACTTGCCTGGATGAGTGCAGCTACAACAACACTCAAGAAGCTCGACACCATTCAGGATAAAGCAGCCCGCTTGATTGGCACGCCATCCACCACCTTCAACATTCACTCCCTCCACCACCGGCGCACTGTGGCTGCAGTGTGTACCATCTACAAGATGCACTGCAGCAACTCGCCAAAGCTCCTTCAACAGCACCTTCCAA
The DNA here is from genome assembly GCF_052327205.1 of Somniosus microcephalus. Taxonomy (NCBI): domain Eukaryota; kingdom Metazoa; phylum Chordata; class Chondrichthyes; order Squaliformes; family Somniosidae; genus Somniosus; species Somniosus microcephalus. The sequence goes on along the minus strand of NC_140987.1, from coordinate 72,748,047 downwards.
ACCCACGACCTCTACCACTTAGAAGGACAAGGGCAGCAGACGCATGGGAACATCACCACCTACAAGTTCCCCTCCAAGCCACACACCATCCTGACTTGGACCTGTATCGCCATTCCTTCACTGTCGCTGGGCCAAAATCCTGGAACTCCCTTCCTAACAGCATTGTGGGTGTACCTACACCATATGGACTGCAGCGGTTCAAGAAGGTGGCTCACCACCATCTTCTCAAGGGCAATTAGGGATGGGCACTAAATGCAGGCCTAGCCAGCCAGCGACTCCCACATCCCATCAATAAATTTAAAAAAAAACACAACTACACTACCATAACTGGTGCAATTTACTTTATTACCAACACTATTTTTGGATGTAAATGCATCTAAGAATTAATTTTTAAAAATCACCATAAATAGGTCACCATGATGCGTTGCATCAATTGTAAATAATAAATACGGGGAGTCATTTTGCTAAAGGGCTTAAGAGCATCAGAAATTACAAGAACGAGGCTGGAGTGGTTTGTGATTTCCATCTGAATCCCAAGACAAGATTACAGCCTTAAAATCACACCAAGGTATCTGAAAAATTTATCATTTATTCCTCCTTTATAAAATCTTATTTTTGCACTGTTCTATTTATCCGTGGAACCCCACTTTTTTGATGGGCTCCAGTTACCTATATTCAGAATGTATTCCTACTGTACACTATATATAAACATGTTAAATCAGTTTTAGGTTTAATTTTGCCAACAGCCAACGCAATCTTTTTTTTTACACAGAGTGAGATCCATACTGAATGCAGCACAAATGCATTGATTTATATCAGTTACATAAGAAAAAGGAGCGGGAGTAGGCCGTATGGCCCCTCCAGCCTGCTCCGCCATTCAATAAGATCATGACTGAACTTTTGCATCAACTCCACTTTCCTGCTTTATCCCCATATCCCTCGATTCCCTTAGTGTCCAAACATCTATCGATCCCAGTCTTGAATATATTCAACAACTGAGCATCCACAACCCTCTGAGTGAATTCCAAAGATTCACAACCATCTGAGTGAAGAAATTTCTCCTCATTTCAGTCCTAAATGGCCGACCCCTTATCCTGAGACTGTGACCCCAAGCTTTAGACTCTCCAGCCAAGGGAAACAATCTCTCAGCATCTACCCTGTCAAGTCCTCTAAGAATTTTATACATTTCAATGAGATCACCTCTCATTCTTGTAAACTCCAGCGACTATAGGCCCATTCTACTCAATCTCTCCTCATAGTATATCTCATCCCAGGAATCAATCTAGTGAGCCTTTGTTGCACTTCCTCTAAGGCAAGCATATCCTTCCTTAGGTAAGGAGACCAAAACTGTTCGCAGTACTCCAGGTGTGGTCTCACCAAAGCCCTATATTATTGCAGCAAGACTTCCTTACTCTTCTATTCCAACCCCCCTTGCAATAAAGGCTAACATACCATTTGCTTCCTAACTGCATATTAACTTCATGTGATTCATGTACAAGGACACCCAAATCCCACTGAATCCCAACATTTACTAGTCTCTCATCTTTTAAATAAAATTCTACTTTTCCATTCTTCCTACCAAAGTGGATAAATTCATACTTGCCCACATTATATTCCATCTGCCACCTTATTGCCCACTTACTTAGCCAGTCTATATCCCTTTGCAGTTTCATTGGCCTAGAAATTCAACATTGCTAAAAACTGGTCGGTGTTAACGGCCGCCAAAATTGATGGCGCTGGCAGGACTGGTAAATTGGCGCCGGTGGCTAATTAACATTGGCTCAGCACTAAACTTACCGGGCAAGGCAGTTTTACTGACATTAGTCCTGGCAGGAGGCTCCAATGTAGCGTGGCTGTAGCATTACTGCAGCAAGAACAGCCTTCTCTTAAAGCAAGGCTGTCATTTCAAAAAGCAGTTTGCTCCCTTAAAGGGGAACTGCCTTCTAAAATGAAAAAAAATTAAAATCATGTAAAAATAGGCAGATTTTAGCCCTTACAGCTCAACTGAATTCTCAAATGGGAGTCTTCAGATTTTAAAGCTGAATTGCCTTCCGCAAAAACAAAATGTTAAAATTGCTTCAGCATGAACACAAATGACTCAGCAAGTCAGGAAAGGGGCACCCAGGGTCTTGCATGCAGCACTCCAGCTTTGTGCAGGGGGAAGGATGTGGGACCAGATCGCCGAGGCCATCACTGCCAGTAGTGTCGCCACCACGACCTGGCTCCAGTGCCCAAAGGAGCTTCATGACCTCAGATGAGTGGTCAAGGTCAGTGAATGCATCTTCAAAAGCCGTCTCCTACCAACTCACCACTAACCTCACACACTGCTCAATGCACAACTCTACCTCCCCCACTAACCTGCCAACAATCTGTACCAAACACGAGGCACATGTCCCATTCCTAGCTTCACTTCACCCCCTTGGAGGAGACGGTGCTGGCCATTCTTGGCAGGGGCATGGCTGAGCCCTTGGCCAGCGGTAGGCCTGAAAGAATACAAGATGCTGGCATCCTCATATATTATCCTCCTTCTTTCCCACCGAGCTTTGAATCAGCAGTAAATTGGATATATTTTACACTCGGTTCCCTCATTCAAGTCATTGATGTAGATTGCAAATAGCTGAGGCCCAAGCACTGATCCTTGTGGCACCCCACTAGTTACACCCTGCCATCCTGAAAATGTCCTGTTTATCCCTACTCTCTTTTCTGTCCGTTAACCAGTCTTCAATCCATGCTAATATTAGCCCTAATCCCATAAACTCTACTCTTATGTGACAACTTCTTGTGTGGCACCTTATCAAATGCTAAGGTTCTTGCTACCTGTGTGGATGAAGGCAAAGTCTGCAGGGTGGATGAGCAAAATAACCATGGCACCGTGGTACAAGAGGCCATTCAAGTGGGGGGAGTGAAAAGGAAAGTTGTAGTGGTAGAGGACGGTATAATCAGGGATATAAATACTGTTCTTTGCAGCCATAGCCGGGAGTACCGAAGGCTGTGTTGCCTGTCCGGTGCCAGGGTTACGGATATCTCCTTATGGCTGGAGAAGAATCTGGAGTGGGAGGGGGAGGATCCAGTTGTTGTGATCCACATAGGAACCAATGACATAGGTAGAACTAGGAATGAGGTTCTGCTGAGAGAGTTTGAGGAGCTAGGGTCCAAGTTAAAACGCAGAACCTCAAAAGGTAATAATCTCTGAATTGTTACCCAAGCCAAGTGCAAATTGCTATACAGACAAGCAGATCAGAGAATTAAATGCGTGGCTTAAAGAGTGGTGTGGGAGGAAGGGGTTTCGATTCATGGGGCACTGACACCAGTACTGGGGAAAGAGGGAGCTGTTCAGTTGGGACGGGTCCACACTGGCTGGGACCAGTGTACTGGCAAATCGAATAACTAGGGCTGCAAATAGGGCTTTATATTAAAATGGGAGTCTAAGTAAGCGGACTACCTGTGAGGGAATAAGTTGGCAAGTGACAACGAAGGAGTGACGTCAGAATTCAAAGGTGTCGCTGGCACAAGGGTGCTGAGAGGTGAGTATTTGTAGTAACTTGTTTTTTTTTTCTGTTTTCAGTATATTTCTGCTAAGTAGTTCATAGTCTATCTAATAGAAGGAGGTGCTGATTGGTGGGTAGCTGTTGAGTGTTTCTTGTTAAGTTTATTTCTGCTAAATTACCTCCATAGTCTGGTAAATAGTGGCATGGCAGGGCAGCTCAGTCCCGTGATTTGCACATCCTGTGCCATGTGGGATATCCTGGACGCTCCTTGCGGCCTGGACAACCACGTGTGCAGGAAGTGTCGCCAAATGCAGCAACTCGAGCTCTGGGTTTCGGAGCTTGAGAGGCAGATGGAGTCACTACAGTGCATCCGCAAGGCTGAGAAATACTTGGAAAGCATGTTTCTAGAAGTGGTTACCCCGCAGCCTCAGAATGTGCAGGCAGCGAGGGAATGGGTGACCACCAGGCAGAGAAGAAGAACCAGGCAGGTAAGGCAGGAATCCCCAGAGTGCATCTCGCTCGCTAACCAGTTCACAGTTCTGGAAACCGGTGGAGGTGATGGCTCCTCTGGGGAGAGCAGCCAGAGCCAAGGCCACGGCACCATGGGGGGCTCAGCTGTACGGGGAGGGGAGGAAGAAGAGTGGAAGAGCAATAGTGATAGGGGAATCATTGGTTAGGGGAACAGATAGGTGTTTCTGTGGACGCAGACTTGACTCCAGGATGGTATGTCACCTCCCTGGTGTCAGGGTCAAGGATATCACTGTGCAGCTGCAGGACACTCTGAGCGGGGGAGGGTGAACAGCCAGAGGTCGTTGTCCATATCGGTACCAACGACATAGGCAGAAAGAGGGATGAGGTCCTGCAGGCAGACTATAGGCAGCTAGGAAAGAGATTAAAAAACAGGACCTCAATTTACTCCCAGTGCCATGTGCTAGTGAGTACAGGAATAGGAGGATGGAACAGATGAATGCATGGCTGGAGAGATGATGCAGGAGGGATGGCTTTAGATTCCTGAAGCATTGCGACCATTTCTGGGGAAGGTGGTGATGTGCCTCAATGAATCTGAGACTCAACGTTAACGGAGCAAAGCAAGGCTTTTATTAACTCAGAAAGTAATACACAGTGGAGAAGTGTCTCTCATCCAGAGATCTGCTGTACTGCCTGTGAGACACGCTGGGGCCTGCTTAAGCAGGGGCCAGGTATGGGCGGAGCCCTACACACAATACAATACAGGTAAGGAAATGAAACTGAAACTAAACTCCCCTGCTTGTCACAGTCACAGGCACAATCAAACACAGAGAATACAGAGTGCCTGATGAATGGCATATTTCATCACATTCACCCCTTCTACAGATTTAGTCTGTTCGGGGATTTGATAGTCCTCTGTGACTGACGTAGCTGTTGTGGTGCCGCGGGTGTCGGCTGGGTGTCCCCGGTGGCCTCCTGGGTCTCTGCTGGGGGCGCCGCCAGGGTTGTTGAAGGGGTAGTTGGTGGGGGCACCGTTGGTCGATGTTCTTCCGGGGGTGATGAAAGGATAGTGGGTGGGTAAGAGTTGCTGTGATCGTTGTTGCTGTTGTTGTCGTGGTTGTTGTCGTTACCGGCTGGGGCGACGTCTTTTATGGACACGGTGTCCTCCCTTCCGTCGGCGTGCCGGACATACGCGTATTGGGGGTTGGCGTGGAGTAGGTGCACTGACTCCACGAGAGGGTCTGTCTTGTGGCCCCTCACATGCCTTCGTACAAATACCGGACCTGGGGTGGAGAGCCATGACGGCATGGATACGCCTGAGGTGGATTTCCAGGGAAAGACAAACATTCGTTCATGAGGCATGGCATTAGTGGCAGTACACAATACCGACCGTATCGAATGGAGCACATCTGGGAGGACTTCCTGCCAGCGGGAGATAGGGAGGCCCTTGGTCCTTAGAGCTAGAGTGACTGCTTTCCATACTGTCCCGTTCTCTCGCTCCACCTGGCCGTTACCCTGGGGGTTGTAGCTGGTGGTACGGCTCGTGGCGATCCCCCTGGACAGCATGTACTGGCGTAGCTCTTCACTCATGAAGGACGCCCCCCTATCCGTATGGATGTAGCTCGGCATACCGAACAGGCAGAACAGGCTGTTGAGGCATTTAATGACCGTGGCGCTGGTCATGTCTGGGCAGGGGAAGGCGAATGGGAAACGGGAGTATTCGTCCACAATGTTCAGGAAGTAAACATTGCGGTCGACTGACGGGAGGGGGCCCTTGAAATCTAAGCTGAGCTGCTCAAACGGCCGTGTAGCTTTGATTAAGTGGGCTCTATCTGGGCGGTAGAACCGAGGCTTGCACTCAGCGCAAGTGCGGCAGTTCCTGGTCAGAGACCGAACTTCCACAATCGAGTAGGGTAAGTTGCGGGACTTTATGAAGTGGAACAGCCGTGTGACCCCTGGGTGGCAGAGGTCGTTGTGGAGGGTCTGTAGCCGATCCCCGGTGGCGCTGGCACACATCCCTCGTGAGAGGGCGTCGGGGGATTCGTTAAGGGCCCCTGGCCGGTAAATGATGTCATACTCAAAGGTGGAGAGCTCGATCTGCCACCTGAGAATCTTATCATTTTTAATCTTCCCCTTCTGTTTATTATTAAACATAAACGCTACCGACCGCTGGTCGGTAAGTAGGGTGAAGCGTTTGCCGGCTAGGTAGTGGCGCCAGTGGCGCACTGCCTCCACGATGGCTTGGGCCTCCTTTTCCACGGAGGAGTGTCTGATCTCGGGCCCTTGGAGGGTCCTCGAGAAGAAAGCTACGGGCCGCCCCGCCTGGTTGAGGGTGGCCGCCAAGGCAAAGTCAGACGCATCACTTTCCACTTGAAAGGGAGTGTTCTCATCCACTGCCTGTAGCGTGGCCCGCTCAATATCCCACTTAATGCTTTTGAAGGCGGCGTGGGCCTCAGCAGAGAGCGGAAAAGAGGATGCTTTCTAGAGGGGGCGGGCTGTGTCGGAGTAGTTGGGGACCCATTGGGCATAATAAGAAAATAACCCCAGGCACCTTTTCAGGGCTTTGGGAGTGTTGGGCAGGGGCAGCTCCCGTAGGGGGCGCAGTCGGTCGGGGTCTGGTCCGATTTCCCCATTCTCCACCACGCTGCCTAGTATGCAGAGGCGCGTGGTGTTGAAAACGCACTTGTCCTCGTTGTAAGTGAGGTTGAGTTTTTGTGCGGTTTTCAGGAACCTCTCGAGGTTCGAGTCGTGATCCTGCTGGTTGTGACCGCAGATGGTGATGTTGTCGAGGTAGGGGAAGGTTGCCTGCAAGTGGTGGTCATCGACCATGCGGTCCATCTCCCTCTGGAAGACCGAGACCCCATTCGTCACCCCAAAGGGGACTCTGAGGAATTGGTAGAGGCGTCCGTTCGCCTGGAAGGTGGTGTACGGGCGGTCCTCTGGTCTGATAGGGAGCTGGTGGTACGCTGACTTGAGGTCGATGGTGGAGAACACCCGGTATTGGGCAATTTGGTTCACCATTTCTGATATGCGGGGTAGCGGGTAGGCGTCTAGTTGGGTGTACATGTTGATCGTTTGGCTATAGTCGATCACCATCCGTTTCTTCTCGCTACCCCTCACCACCACCACTTGGGCGCGCCACGGGCTGTTGCTGCATTCAATAACGCGCTCCCTCAGCAGCCTGTCCACCTCGGTCGCGATAAACCGCCTGTCCTCCCAGCTGTACCTCCTGCTTTTGGTCGCTATTGGCCGGCAGTTGGGAGTAAGGTTCGCGAATAGCGAAGGCGGCTTTACCTTCAGGGTAGCCAGACCGCACACTGTGAGGGGCGGCTGGGACCCACCGTAATTGAGCGTGATGAAGCAGTATGTAACTGAACCGACCAGGGGGCAAGCAACCTTAGATTTGGTCCTGTGTAATGAGACAGGATTAATTAAAAATGTCCTAGTAAAGGATCCCCTTGGAATGAGTGACCATAACATGGTTGAGTTCCATATTCAATTAGAAGGTGAGAAGGTTGGATCTCAAACAAGCATGCTGAGCTTGAATAAAGGAGACTATGAAGGTATGAGAGCGGAATTAATTAGAGTGGACTGGGAAAATAGATTAAAGGGTGAGACGGTACATGACCAGTGGTGTACATTTAAGGAGTTATTTTACAACTTCCAAAAAAAATATATTCCACTGAGGAAAAAAGGGTGTAAAAGAAAAGGTAGCCATCCGTGGCTAAGTAAAGTAATTAAGGATAGTATCCGACTAAAAGCAAGGGCATATAAGGTAGCCAAATCTAGTGGGAGGATGGAAGATTGGGAAGTCTTTAAAAGACAGCAAAAAATAACAAAAAGATTGATTAAGAAAGGGAAGATAGATTATGAAAGTAAATTAGCAAAAAATATAAACACAGACAGTAAAAGTTTCTGTAGTTCTATAAAAAGAAAAAGGGTGGCTAAAGTAAATGTTGGTCCCTTAGAGGATGAGACCGGGAAATTAATGGTGGGAAACATGGAGATGGCAAAAACACTGAACAATTATTTTGTATCAGTCTTCACAGTAGAGGACACTAAGAATATCCCAACACTGGACAAACAGGGGGCTCTAGCGGGGGAGGAACTAAATACAATTAAAATCACTAAGGAAGTGGTACTTGGTAAAATAATGGGACTCAAGGCGGATAAATCCCCTGGACCTGATGGCTTGCATCCTAGGGTCTTGAGGGAAGTAGCGGTAGGGATTGTGGATGCATTGGTAATAATTTTCCAAAACTCACTGGACTCAGCAAAGGTCCCGGCAGATTGGAAAACTGCTAATGTAACACCCTTATTTAAAAAGGGTAGTAGGCAGAAGGCTGGAAACTATAGACCTGTTAGCCTAACATCTGTGGTTGGTAAAATGTTAGAGTCCATTATTAAGGAGACAGTAACGGGACATTTGGATAAACATAATTTAATAGGACAAACTCAGCATGGTTTCATGAAGGGGAAGTCATGTTTAACAAATTTGCTTGAGTTTTTTGAGGAAGTAACATACAGGGTGGATAAAGGGGAACCAGTGGACGTAGTGTATTTAGACTTCCAAAAGGCATTTGACAAGGTGCCACACAAAAGATTATTGCTCAAGATAAAAAATCACGGGATTGGGGGTAATATTCTGGCATGGGTAGAGGATTGGCTCTCTAACAGAAAGCAGAGAGTTGGGATAAATGGTTCGTACTCAGATTGGCAACCAGTAACTAGTGGTGTTCCGCAGGGGTCAGTGCTGGGTCCCCAACTCTTTACAATCTATATTAACGATTTGGAGGAGGGGACCGAGTGTAACATATCAAAGTTTGCAGATGATACAAAGATGGGACGGAAAGTAGTGAGTGAGGAGGACATAAAAAACCTGCAAAGGGACATAGACAGGCTAAGTAAGTGGGCAGAGATTTGGCAGATGGAATACAATACTGGAAAGTGTGAGGTTATGCACTTTGGCAGGAAAAATCATAGAGCAAGTTATTATCTTAATGGCAAGAAACTGGAAAGTACTGTAGTACAAAGGGATCTGGGGGTCCTGGTGCACGAAACTCAAAATGTTAGTATGCAGGTGCAGCAAGTGATTAAGAAGGCCAATGGAATGTTGGCTTTTATTGCTAGGGGGTTGGAATATAAAAACAGGGAGGTATTGCTGCAGTTGTACAAGGTATTGGTGAGACCGCACCTGGAATACTGCATACAGTTTTGGTGTCCATACTTAAGAAAAGACATACTTCCTCTCGAGCCAGTACAAAGAAGGTTCACTCGGTTAATCCCGGGGATGAGGGGGTGGTCATATGAGGAGAGGTTGAGTAGATTGGGACTCTACTCATTGGAGTTCAGAAGAATGAGAGGCGATCTTATTGAAACATATAAGATTGTGAAGGGGCTTGATCGGGTGGATGCGGTGAGGATGTTCCCAATGATGGGTGAAACTAGAACTAGGGGGCATAATCTTAAAATAAGGGGCTGCTCATTCAAAACTGAGATGAGGAGAAACTTCTTCACTCAAAGGGTGGTAGGTTTGTGGAATTTGCTGCCCCAGAAAGCTGTGGAAGCTACATCATTAAATAAATTTAAAACAGAAATAGATAGTTTCCTAGAAGTAAAGGGAATTAAGGGTTACGGGGAGCGGGCAGGAAATTGGACATGAGTCTAGGTTCGGAATGGTCATGGCCCTGTGGGTAGTGGAGTGGGCCCAAGGGCCGTGTAGCCTTGTTCTGCTCCTACTGTGTTCTAATTCTGTTAGATTTCAGGAGATGGTTTTATTCCTGTTCCTGGCTGGGGTGGAGATCGCCTTTACAGAAGGTAAGTACTGTAGAAAATATAGGGACAGAGTGATCTCCTGGAAGAATTTCGATCGCCTAGATGGGTCGGAGAGGAATTTCCCAGATTTTTTTCTCCCAAATTGGCCATTGGGTCTTTATCTGGTTTTTCGCCTCTCCCGGGAGATCATATGGGTTCAGGTGGATGCAGAGTGATAGAAGATTTGAGGTTAGGATCAGATCAGCCATGATCTTATTGAATGGTGGAGCAGGCTCGAGGGGCCGATTGGCCTACTCCTGCTCCTAGTTCTTATGTTCTTATGTGATGCTTTGGTGGTGGCACTGGAAATCCAGGCCCAAGATCACGCTCGCACATAGACTCTTCATGATTAGTAATTTAAAATGATCGTATACAGTTCCGTTAACGGACAATTGTACCGCGCAGTAACCCATAATGGTCGATGTCTGGGTTTTATCAGCCATAGAGATGGTGCCCCGAGCAGGGACCACCGTTAGAGAGAGTTGTTGTGCTAGTTCAGGGTGGATAAAACTCTCCGTGCTTCCACTGTCAATTAAACATTTAACCCCGCACCCGTTTACCTCGATGTCCACCATTGATTTGGATAGCGGGTGCGGTCTGGTCTGGTCCACTGTGACCGATGCTACTGTAGGGCCCTGATCGAGACAAGATGGCGTCCACGCTGTCTGCTCACAAGATGGCAGACCCCACGAGGTCGGGCAAGATGGCGTCCAAGATGGCTGCTCCCATGGCGCACACGCGGCGGTGGCGGGTTTTCCAGCGGGGTTCCCTCTGCACACCTTCCCGAAGTGCCCCTTCTTACCGCACTTAAAGCAGGTGGTGCCTTTCGCCGGGCACAGGTTTCTGGTGTGCTTCGGCTGCCCGCAGAAGTAGCAGTTGGGGCCCCGATGCGTCGCGGCTGTTGTAGGGCTTCGGGGGGGAGAGCGGGGCCCCGACGGTGTCGGGCTGCTGGGTGGGGAAGATGCCTTCTAAGATGGCGGCGCCCTTGGTGCACGCGTGGCGGCGTGGGCGGCGCGGGCTGAAGAGTAGGCGTCCGAGTTTCTCTGGGCCACATCCAGGGATCGCGCTGTGTCCACAGCCTGTTTCAGGTCCAATCCCGTTTTTTCCAGTAGTCTCTGCCGGATGTAAGTGGAGCTGAGGCCTGTGATAAAGGCATCACGAACAAGCTCGTCAGTGTCCACTGCGGCTTTTACATCTTGGCACTTGCAGTCTTTGCCAAGCGTTTTCAGGGTGACTAGGAACTCATCCAGCGATTCCCCAGGTCGCTGTGTGCAAGTAGCGAGCAGATGCCTAGCGTACACCTCGTTCGTAGGCTGCTGGTAATGCGCCTTTAGGATGTCGCAGGCGGCCGGGTACGTGTCGGCGTCTTGGATGAGGGGGTAAACCCGGTGGCTTACCCAATTCCGCAGGATTCCGAGTTTCATACTTTCAGCGTCCGTAGCGTCTGTGATGGCTGCGGAATTGTCCAGGAAGAATTCCATACACTTAAACCAGTGTCCGAATCGTGCCGATGCGTCCGAAGCATGCGGGTCCAAATCCAAACGTTCGGGTTTCAAGAGTTGATCCATTGCGTTGAAAATTGAGTTAATAAAATTGATGTGCCTCAATGAATCCGAGACTCAACGTTAACGGAGCAAAGCAAGGCTTTTATTAACTCAGAAAGTAATACACATTGGAGAAGTGTCTCTCATCCAGAGATCTGCTGTACTGCCTGTGAGACACGCTGGGGCCTGCTTAAGTAGGGGCCAGGTATGGGCGGAGTCCTACACACAATACAATACAGGTAAGGAAATGAAACTGAAACTAAACTCCCCTGCTTGTCACAGTCACAGGCACAATCAAACACAGAGAATACAGAGTGCCTGATGAATGGCATATTTCATCACAGGTGGGACCTGTAAAAGCCGGATGGGTTACAACTCAACAGAGCCGGGACCAATATTCTTGCGGGGAGGTTTGCTAGTGCTGTTGGGGAGGGTTTAAAGTAGCTTGGCAGGGGGATGGGCACCAGCATATAGGAGTGGAGGGGAGCAATGGGGTGCATCCAAGAATGAGTGTGTTGAATGGTACTGGAGGGGAAAGTAGTGCTGGAGGCGGAAGTAGTACCATATTAGATGGGAGCAGACTAAGAAAGATTATGAAAAATTCAAAAATGTGTTTAGAATGCATGTACGTAAACGCACAAAGTGTGGTGAATAAGGCTGGTGAGCTACAAGTACAATTAGCCATGTGGCAATATGATGTTGTGGCAATAGCAGAAATGTGGCTTAAAACTGGTGAGGACTAGGCACTTAATATTCAAGGGTACACGGTGTTCAGAAAAGATAGGGAAGGAGAAAAGGGAGGTGGGGTGGCAATGCTGATTAAGGAAGACATTGTAGTTTTGGAAAGGGAGGATGTTCTTCAGGGGACAAGGACGGAGTCCATTTGGTTAAAGTTGAGGAGCAAAAAGGGTATGATCACACTATTGGGGGTATTCTATAGGCCTCCAAGGAGTGAGAGGGAGGTAGAGGAGCAAATCTGCAGGGAAATCACAGAGATATGCAAGAGCTATAGAATGGTGATATTGGGGGACTTTAATTACCCAAATATCGATTGATACAATGCTAGGGTAAAGGGAAAGGAGGGGGAGGAATTTATGAAATGTGTTCAGGAGAATTTCCTTGACCAGTATGTTCTTGGCCCAACTAGGAAGGAGGCATTGCTGGATCTGGTGCTGAGGAATGAGGTGGGTCAGGTCGACCAAGTGTCTGTGGGAGAACACTTGGATACGAGTGATCATTGTATCATAAGATTTAGATTAGCAATGGAGAGGAGCAAGGAACAATCTAGAGTGGAACTTCTAAACTGGAATATGGCTAACTTCAATGGGATGTGAAAGGATCTAGCCAGGGTAAAATGGAACCAAAGACTGACAGGAAAAACTGTAACGGAACAATGGGTGATCTTTAAGGAGGAGATGTTCCAAATACAGGCTAGGTACATTCCAACAAGAGGGAAGGGTAAGGGAACCAAAGCAAGGGCTCCTTGGATGACGAGGGAGATAAAGAAGATGATGAAGCAAAAAAAGGTGTATGATGCATGTCAGGTGAATTCTTCAAGAGAGAACCAGACCAAATACAATAAGTTGAGAGGGGAAGTGAAGATGAAAATAAGATTGGCAAAGAGAGAATATGAGAGTAGAATGGCAGTTAACATAAAAGGGAACCCAAAAGTCTTCTACTGGCATGGAAACAGTAAGTGGGTAGCAAGAGGCGGGGTGGTGCCTATTGGGGACAAAGAAGGTGATATATGCTTAGAGGTGCAGGGTAAGGCTAGAATACTCAATGAGTACTTTGTATCGGTGTTTACTAAGGAGGTGGATGCTGACAAAATATCGGTAGAAGTGGAAAAGGTAGAAGCAATGGAAGGGGTGAAAATTGACAGCCAGGATGTACTGGAAAGGCTGGGTATGCTTAGAGTGGACAAGTCACCTGGTCCAAATGGCTTGCATCCCAGGTTGCTAAGGGAATTGGTGGAGGCGATAGCGGAAGGGCTTCCATAATTTTCCAATCTTCCCTGGATGCGGGGGAGGTGCCTGAGAATTGGAAAGTGGCAAATGTGACATCATTGTTCAAAAAAGTGTGCAAGGACAATCCTAGTAACTACAGGCCGGTCAGTTTAACATTAGTTTTGGGTAAAGTTTTAGAAACAATAATCAAGGAAAAAATTGATGGGCACTTGGAGAGGTTTAAGCTAATTAAAGAGAGCCAAAAAGACAGATTGTGTTTGACTAATCTAACTGAATTTTTTGATGAAGTAACAGGGAGGATTGATGAAGGGAATGCAATGGATGTTGTCTATATGGATTTTAGGAAGGTGTTTGACAAAGTACCACATAGAAGGCTGGTTAACAAAATTGAGGCTCATGCAATAGGTGGGTCAGTGGCAGCTTGGATAAGGAATTGGATTAAGGATAGAAAACAGCGAGTTGTGGTAAGTAGCTGTTTTTTAGACTGGAGGATGGTAGACAGTGGTGTTCCCCAAGGGTCAGTGCAGGGGCCACTTTTTTAATATATATAAATGACCTGGATATTGGAATACAGAGTAGAATCTGTGCTGGAAATGGACTGCGAAACAGCTTGTGGTTGAGGAAAGTGATGAGATGTCAGGTGGGAGCTTTTACTGTACATTTGAAGTGGTCAAGCATTCAGCTGGAGCAAAGGCGATTCAACTCCCACCTCAGGTTCACAGACGTGGTCCTCAAGCAGCATGGATCCCATGGGCGAGCAGTTAAAGTTAAAAGGGAAGGTTAATTGCATTATTAAAGGGCTGTCAACAAACCAATAATTGGTTTAATTGGGGCACCTGGGGTTGGGTCAGATATCACACACGCGCCATTGGGAAAGGCACGTTGCAGCGGGTTGACAGCGGGGTCCCGACCCGCTGTCCAAAAAACCCCAAATTTCTCACCTGACCCACCACCAATCCCGCCCGCTGACCCCCCCGGAAAATTCTGGCCAGAGAGTTAGTATGCAGTTACAGCAAGCAATTGGGAAGGCAAATGGTTGGCCTTTATTGCAAGGGAGTTGGAGTACAAGAGTAAGAAGTCTTGCTGCATTTGTACAGGGCTTTTGTGAGACCACACCTGGAGTACTGTGCACAGTTTTGATCTCCTTGTCTGAGGAAGGATATACTTGCCATAGAGGCGGTGCAACGAAGGTTCACTAGATTGATTCCTGGGATGAGAGGGTTGTCCTATGAGGAGAGATCGAATAGATTAGGCATATAATATCTGCCGTTTAGAAGAATGAGAGGTGATGTCACTAAAACATACAAGATTCTGAGAGTGATTGACAGGGTAGATGTTGAGAGGTTGTTTCCTCTGGCTGGAGAGTCTACAATGAGGGGGCATAGTCTCAGGATAAGGGGGCAACCATTTAAGACTGAGATGAGGAGGAATTTCTTCACTCAGAGGGTTGTGAATCGTTGGAATACTCTCCCACAATGGGTTGTGGATGCTGAGCCATTAAGTATTTTCCAAGGCCGAGATAGCTGAATTGTTGGACTCTAGGGGAATCAAGGGATATGGGGAGCTGGTGGGAAAGTGGGATCTGGCAGAAAAGTGGAGTTGAGGTCAAAGGTCAGCCATGATCTTATTGAATGTCGGAGCAGTTTCGAGGGGTCATATGGCCTACTCCTAATTCTTATGAACTTATGTTGTTGTAGTTGTTGAAATTGAATAAAAGGTCAGAGGCTGGGTATTCTATGGTGAGAGCCTTACCTCCTGACTCACCAGATCCTCTTCACCACCTACTAGGCACAAGTCAGGAGTATGATGGTATACTCTCCACTTGCCTGGACAAGTGCAGTTGCAACTACACTCAAGAAACTGGACACCATCCAGGACAATGCAATCTACTTGATCAGTACCTCATCCAGTTGCTTCAACATCTGCTACCTCCACCACTGGCGTACCGTGGCTGCAGCGTGTACTACCTATAGGATGCATGGCAGCAGCTCACCAAGGCTTCTTTGGCAGCACCTTCCAAACCAGTGACGTTCAACATTTAGAAGGATAATGGCTGCAGATACATGGGAACACCATCACCTCAAAGTTCCCTTCCAGGTCACCATCATCCTGACTTGGGCATATAATCGCAGTTCCTTTATTGTCATTGGGTCAAAATCCTGGAACTTCTTACCTAACAGCACTGCGAGAGCACCTTCACCACACAGACTGCAGTGTTTCAAGAAGAAGGCCCACCACCACCGCCTTCTTAAGGACAATTGGAATGGGCAATAAATGCTGACCTTGCCAGTGATGAGAATGAAGTTTAAAAAGTCAATATTAAGGCACAGTGTTATATGGCAGCAGTACACCCATGTCGACAGTACACACTGACAGCAGATGCTGTGTCACCAGAAGAAATGTACTTATTTAGTGGGAGAAATTAATAGGGATGATTGTTACTTTGCTATAGTTTGGAAGTCACAGTTGGCAGCAGCCAATAGCACACACACGTACGTGTGCACACACACACACACAGTTATCATTTATAACTTGGGTTTGGCACAGTACTATAGACATCATTTAAAGCTTGCACACAATTCCAGGAACTGTTGCACCATTGAATAAACAGAATAATTCGCAGCAACTTTCATTTTGTGCCAAAGAACATCATAACTCATTGGTGCAGAACTTTCTTTTTTGCCATTCTAAGAGTTATCAGTGAGGTGTCATTTGTGAAAGGAACGGCACTGTTTCAGCACAACATTTCCTCCGGGCTTGGAATTCCTACCCAACAGTGTCACATAGATGGTATATGTTGCGTATTTGATATTTATCCAATAGACAGACCCAAATGAATAATGCAGATATGCCATCGCTTGGAGGTATATTTTGCCCTGTGTAAAATTGAAGATTTGTTTAATTATATATTATATTAAAAATCTTACAAAGGATACATGCTTCCTGTCCACTATTTTTGGTGATGCTTTTCTGTCAACTTTTATCAATCTAAACTGTTATGCCAACATTCCCATTCAATGTGGCTATGTCAACTGCCACAATGTCATTACAAGCTCTGGCCACTGCCTACAGCTTAGTAAAATAATTTTTCATTAACATTACACACAGAGCACATTAATGGAGTAATTTTCCAGCTTTACACTCTCGACGGGGAGCCTCACCTGCTGAGGATTCATATTGGAAATTCCAGGGAATTCTGTGCATGATCTTCTACATTCGGAAAATCGTACACCTGGGAGTCAAAGTCAGACGTTTATCCCGGATACTGTTGAGTGTAATTGGATGGGCTAATCACTTCAGCTTATGGTGTAAACTTGGATTTTTAAAAAATGTGAAAATGGGTACTTTGAGCCAGTATGCAACGGCAAATTGTTTTGAACAAGGAGTCACTGTGGGAATGTGGTTCAAAGGTATGGTGACAACACTCCGACCCACGTTTGCTGCTAGCAAGCTATCTCACCAGCCGCAGACCCTCAAGACTACGGCTCCAACAGTGACATAATGTCATTACATAGGATGCCTCCACTCCATTTACCTGCCTTTGTACCACATCCCTTGATACCCTTACCCAACTAAAATCGATCAATCTCAGTCCTGAAAGTTCCAATTGTCCCAGCATCCACAGCCTTTTGAGGGGAGTGAGTTCCAGATTTCCACTACCCTTTGAGTGAAAAGGTGCTTCCTGATATCACTCCTGAATGGCCTAGTTATAATTTTAAGATTATGCCTTCTTGTTCTGGATTCCCTCATCAGAGAAAATAGCTTCTCTGTACCTTCCCTATCAAATTGTTTATCATTTTAAACACCTCAATCAGATCATCCCTCAACCTTCTAACCTCAAGGAAATACAACCCAAGTTTATGCAACCAGTCCTCGTAATTTAACCATTTTAGCCACGGCATAATTTCGGTAAATCTGTGCTATACCCCCTCTAAGGCCAATATATCCTTCCTAAGTCCCCGTGCCCAGAACTGAATGCAGTGCTCCAGGTGGGTGTATTGCCATTTTATTTTGTTTTCAGAGCAATTATTGTGTACCAGTATAGACTGCTCAACGTTATGTTAGAGTATTCGAGCGGTCATTAAGATAGCAGATGAAGGAATTTCAAATGAACACATTTATTCATTAGTTACTCATATTGGGCAGCCTGATTTCCTTAAAAGCAGGATCTCTTGCAGTGCTGGGTGACCGTTATATTTGATTTGTGCTGGATGTGTTTCAGTGCCTTTTGCATATCTCAAAGGGCAGCTTCATCAGGGACTATCTGATGCCACTTTACAGAGTTGCATTGTCACTCCAGTTTCTGATGTTGTTTTGGTCTGGTGGGTGTTAAAAAGCTACTTACACTCTTAATTACCAGACTTAACTCTCTATGGCGAGTTTAATGACAGTTAATGTGCAAATCCTGCAAGTTCTTAAAATAACAGAGAGGTTGAGGGTAAGATGCCGTTTGTGCGAGGCAAACGGTGGACTGGCGTAAACCCACCAACAAGTTCTGGAGATTCACAACTCCCAGCATGTCTCTTAATCCCCTGAATTTGCTGGCCAATTTCTACATTAATAATGGCCTGCATCATTGACACACTGTTATTTTTCCAGCAAGACCTGGGCCATTGAGGAAGTGAAAGAAACAGCTTTTATTTTTTTAAGTGAGTGCTTTTATGATGGTCCGATACTGTTTTTCCAAAAGGAATTGATTTTAAAATGCAATTGCTGGACCATTGACTTTATAAAAGAAATGACAGGATCGCTAACCATTCAGCTGATGGTCTCTGTGAGCTCTTCAATGGAGCTCTTTACTCTAATCTCATCCCCCTGTCCTTTGCCTAAATCCTTTTAAAATTCTTATCCAATTCCCTTTTTAAATTCCTTTAATTGTCTCTGCCTCAGTGGTGCCTTGTGGTAAACCATTCCCTGTTCTAATACTCCGGATTTCCAGCGATAATCCTCAGTCTGTCTCCCCTTGTTACAGATTCATCAACCAGTGGAAACCACTGTTACACCCTCTCAAAACTCTTCATAATCTGATTTTTTTCTTCTTCATTACTCTCTAAACTAGACCATGTTTACATTTTGAATTGTCGAGGTTACATTTCTGGTCTTTCTACAAAATCCTCTCTAATCAGATTCCTGACTAAATTCAGTATTGAGAATTTCTCCGTTTGATAAACAGACCTGGAGTATTAAAGATTGATCTCTACTTTCAGCGCTATTTGGATGCGGGCGGGAAGAAAAAGTCACCTTTTTTGGGAATTCTCAAAGATCCAATTTATCATGTGCAAATATATTGAGGACGATTGCTTTCGCTTGAAATTGATTTGCGGGTCTGTACTCACGGTTACTGCGGTGCCAGTCGGCTCAGTGAACCGAGCTCTTGTATCATGATAGACCGCAACCGACCTGAAATGAACAGGTAGGCGGATTGCCGACCTGGAGGATTCAACCGACCCTCACCTGTACGGGGAGGGGGGAGGACTTGAGGGGGATTCCAGATCCTCCGCTGTGGGGGTTGATGGACAACTGACGACCCTTACATATGGGCTTCCCGACCCATACCTGAGTGTTAGAGGGACAGCTCCCCACCCTTACCTGTCTACAGCGATAGCGGCCATGGAGTAGATGCTGGCGAACACGGCGGCGATGGGGAAGAAGTTGTGGAAGCGGCAGTAAGTCTCCCCGAAATACCAGTCGTTGTGAACGGCGTAAATGAAATTGACCAAGGTGTTGAAGGCGGCCATGGAGGCGTCCGAGAAGGCGAGGTTCACCAGGAAATAGTTAGTCACAGTTCTCATCCTCTTGTGAGCCAAGATGATCCAGATGACGATAAGGTTGCCAAAGACCGCCACGGCCACCACCGAGCCATAGGCTATGGACCAGAGGGCGATCTGCCAGGAGGGCTGCACGAACTGGTTGGAGGAGTTCCCACTCTGGTTGTAGGAACTTGCCCGGCTCTCGTTGATACAACTGCTGGTGCAATTCGGTGTCAAAGTGTCCATCTTCTTGGGAGATGTTGACTGAGCTCCGAGTGTCCAGCCCAATGTTCTTCTGGTTGGTGGGCTGCCCAGTCCAGTGGTTCTAGGTTAACGAGGTGCCAAGTGTGGTAGATCGGCTTCTCTTACCTTGCCATCCAACTGGAGCCAGTGCAAATCCGGACTCCAGCAGAGGAGCAGATCCCGCTTCTTTTAATCTCTGTGGGGAGGGGGAGAAAACGTAGTTTGATGCAATGACACATCCTGGGAGTGGATAGGCTGAGATCAGCCAGAGCCCACCCCCCAACCTGCACTCGGCAGGCAGCGAGAGGGGGCAGTACAATCCCAGTCCCGGAGAAGCTGGTGGGTAAAGCCGGGCTGCAAATCGATCGGGGCGGCAAGAGCAGCGAACTTCTTACCCTTAACTTGTTGGACCAACTGTGCTGGCTTTCTGCAAATGAAAGCATTTGAGCACAACCCATAAAAAGGACAGATGTTCGGGGTGAAGATTGAGAAATAGTCACCCTCTCAAACGGTACTCCGGTGTGTTTAGAGTGAGGAGCAGTCTTATTCCGATAACTGTCAGCTCTCTGCTCCAGCGACACTCAGTCTCTTTCAGTTCTTTCATCCTCCGAAAACTACAAGCAATATTATAGCAGCTGCATCTCAATCCATCGTAAAATAAGTGTTCCAGGTCATTTTTTAACGACCGAATTCGTAAATGGCATTTAGTTCCGTGAATTTTTCTAATAATATTTATATAACATTCCGTAATGTTAATTCCCTAGGACTCATATTCCAGACTGACACTTCAGGACTGTACTGAGGGAGTACTGCTCTGTCCCAGGTGATCTCCTTGACATCAAACCTTAAGTTTAAACCCAGTCTAGCTGTTAAGATTAGAACATAGTAACAGGAGTGAGCCATTCAGATTAGAACATAGTAACAGAAGTAAGCCATTCAGATTAGAACATAGTAACAGAAGTGAGCCATTCAGATTAGAACATAGTAACAGGAGTGAGCCATTCAGATTAGAACATAGTAACAGAAGTGAGCCATTCAGATTAGAACATAGTAACAGGAGTGAGCCATTCAGATTAGAACATAGTAACAGGAGTGAGCCATTCAGATTAGAACATAGTAACAGAAGTAAGCCATTCAGATTAGAACATAGTAACAGAAGTGAGCCATTCAGATTAGAACATAGTAACAGGAGTGAGCCATTCAGATTAGAACATAGTAACAGGAGTGAGCCATTCAGATTAGAACATAGTAACAGAAGTAAGCCATTCAGATTAGAACATAGCAACAGGAGTGAGCCATTCAGATTAGAACATAGTAACAGAAGTGAGCCATTCAGATTAGAACATAGTAACAGGAGTGAGCCATTCAGATTAGAACATAGTGACAGAAGTAAATCATTCAGATTAGAACATAGTAACAGAAGTGAGCCATTCAGATTAGAACATAGTAACAGAAGTGAGCCATTCAGATTAGAACATAGTAACAGAAGTGAGCCATTCAGATTAGAACATAGTAACAGGAGTGAACCATTCAGCTCCGCCTCCACCGTTCAATTAGCTCACGGCTGATCTGCACCTCAACTCCATTACCTGCCGTATCCCTTGAGTAACAACAATCTATCAATCTCAGTACTGAAAGCTCCAATTGTCCCAGCATCCACAGACTTTGGGTGAAGAGAATTCCACATTCCTACTATCCCTTGTGTGAAAAAAGTGTTCCTGATTTCCCTCCTAAATGGTCTAGCTCTAATTTTAAGATTGTGCCCCCTTTTTCTGAATTCCCTCACCAGACAAAATCATTTCTCTGTATCTACCCAGGCAAAGGAACACAAGGCACAACTGGAAGAAGAGCAAAGAGTTTCCCCCGTTGCCCTGAACAACATTTCTCCCACAACCAAATAGAGTTTGAACACGTTATCCATCTCACTTGCTGTTTGTGGGATCTGGCTGTGCATAAATTGTCTGCAACAGTGACTGCACTTTAAAGGTAACTGATTGGCTGTGAAGCGATTTGGGATGTCCCGAGGCCATACTGAGGCTCTATATAATTGGAAGTTCACTCACTTGCTAGAACAGTACATCATTTGTTTGCAGGAATTTGCTGTGTATTATTTTGTAAATTTTTCATATTAAATTATTTTATCCTGTGCTGAAGTACTTGATCAGTGGGGTACTTCTTGAATCAAATCTACACAGTACAAACCACATACAGGTTTCCTTCAAATTCACTACAACACCTCTCTCTTGAAGACATTACAGTTCTAGGAATTCACCCAAGTGGCCTAGAGTGATGGTAAGCCATTCAACTATATGAGGCATCACAGCCAAGCTCAATCCTGTCTTCACCTGACATCTGCACATATGCACTTCTTGTCGCAATCGCGAATAATAATCAGGAGAAGGAGCCCTGACTAAACCCAGGAGCACTGAGGCAAAGTGTAGCAGCCCTACCATTGAGCAGGTTAATTCAGCACAGAACAAGGCCGAGAATTTCCTCAATATCAGTTACACCACTGTTGCCTCTTTAAAAAAAAAATCTCGCCCGACAGTGGCCTGCAGAGGGAGTTGCACATGGGTTTACTGGGACGACTTATTTGCATACCCATTGGTGTAAAACCCGTGTAAAACAGGGGTAAGCAGCGGAATTACATGGAAACTTCAGCAGCCTTTAAATAAACAGTTCAGCCCTCCCTCTTCAGCAGTGGATTGGGGGACAAACAGGTAAGAGAGGAACAGGCCTTAACTTTTTCATTTCACTCTGTAATAATTTCACTGCACTGGAGAGGGTGCTGGGCAGATTCACCAGAATAATGCCGGGGCTAAAAGGGTTAAATTATGAGGACAGGTTGCATTGACTTGGCTTGTTATCCCTTAAATATAGATGATTAAGGGATGATCTAATTGAGTTGTTTAAGATGACTAAAGGAGTTGATGGTGTAGATAGAGACAAAGTCCTAGAAATTCATTTCCCCCCGAAAACATGCACAGGGATCATGATGCGCGATCATCCCGCAAACTTCGAGCTGCCTGCTGATTAGCATGATCACGACCTTCAGCCCAGCACTGAACGTGCTGCTGATTGGCTGAACGTTCAGCAGGGAGCCCAACTTCGTGTGAGGCTAGCACCAATTAAAGCTAGGCTGTACTTCTTAAAGGCAGTCTGCACCTCTTAAAGGGGAGGTGTATACTGCCTGCAGCAGCCCATTGAACTGTCTGGTGAAGAGAGTGAGAGGAGGAAAAAACAAAAATTATGTCACAACAGGAGAGAGAGTATGCACCAAGGTTCTCTGATGCAGCACTGGAGGCCTTGGTGCAGGCGGTTAACTTGAGGAGAGAGGTGTTTCCACAGGGTGCCAGGAGGCCCCCCAGGCAAATGTGTATAGTCCATTTGGAGCAGATAGCTGCTGTGGTGAATGCCAACAGTTTAGCACCGAGGACCTGGATGCTGCGCAGGAAGAAGTTTAATGACCTCACATCCTCACCCACTCCCCACTCCGCAGGATGTGACTAGCGGAAATCAAATGTAAGAGGCATAGATTCCGTGGAAATCAAATGTAAGAGGCATAGATTCCTGGGTGTGGGTGGCACCAAGCCACCCAGAAATCTCACATGTGCCTGGGGGAAGTTGGTGCTGGCATCTCTCCACCCTAGGACTGCAGACCAGTGCTGCAAAATGTCCATTGACCTCACCAGGGCTGGCAAGGTACCATGCTGGGCACTCTCTCCTTTTCTTCCTTGGGAACCCTGGGCACCTGTGCACTCTTCACCTTCATAAAGTAAGACTTGCACAACTAACCCTTCACAATGTACCCTGTTTAAGAGACTCTCACTTGGCATCTTACACTATGATTACACATCTCCCCTCACAGCAATTACTTACATACACAAACCTGAATCCTCTTCCTCCACCGTAAAGGTGAGTGAACCAACAAGAGGGAAAATCCTACTTGAACTCGTCCTCACCAATCTACCTGCCGCAGATGCATCTGTCCATGACAGCATTGGCAACAGTGACCACCGCACAGTCATAGTGGAGACGAAGTCCCATCTTCATACTGAGAACACCCTCCATTGTGTTGTGTGGCACTAGGGTTGCAAAATTCCAAGAATTTTTAGAAGAGGAAACTTTCCATGGGAATTTTTGGGAATTTGGGGAATTTATGGGAATTTATGGGAATTTTGAGTTTTTTTGCACACTGATGGTTTTTGTCTCTGACCCTTATATTATCTTTGTCATCAAAATAGACATGCTGTTCCACACAAATAAAAACTTGCTTTCAAAACTTTATTTAGGTTATAATTTTGAACTTTATTGAACCCCCACAAAAAAGACCCATCTAAAATAAAATAAAAAGAGCGTCAGCTTATTTAGCCTGTAATTTGTCCTTATTTTGTCCCTTTGAGTCTTCTACTCATGAGTCTTCTGAGTCTTCTACTCATCATTGCTCCTCCTGATTCTCTGACTCTGGCGTATCCGTTTTCTCCTCTGTGTCACTGTCTAGCTGTGTGATGGACACTTCTGTATCTGGCTCAATAAGTTGTAGGTTTGCCCGGATAGCCACCAGTTTCTCCACTCTCTTGTTAGTCAGCCTGTTGCACACCTTTGTATGCGTATTCCCAAAAAGTGACCAGTTTCATTCAGAGGCCGCTGATGAAGGTGGGATTTGGAGTATCACCGATGCAATGGGTGACAGGGCCTCAGATGCACAAAGCCCCTTCCACCAGGTATGTGCACTGATATACTTGCATGATTCCCATATCCCGTCCCCATTCCAAAGACCTTGCTTGGTAGAGAACTTTGCCAGACTTCCCAGAAATTTTCCCACGTCCAGATTGAGGTGGCGTGAGAGGGTAGAAATCACACTGTAAGTGCTGTTGATCTGTTCTCCAGAAAGTATTGATCTCCCAACATGCTTTGGGTCCAGCATGTATTCTGCAGCATGAATCGGCTTGACGCAAAATTCTTGACGCGTCTGTATAAATTGAACAATTGCCTTCTCCTCTGCTTTGAGTAGCAGGGATGTGGGTAGGGCAATGCTGATTTGTTCTTTTAAATCAGCAAAAAGCCTGAGAACATCTGACAAGACAGCGGCATCTCCTTCAATCTGAGCAATTGCACATGCTACTGGTGAGAGTAGTTTAAGGCTGCTAACCACTTTCTCCCAAAACACATCATCCAGCAGTATTTTCTTGATGGTGGTTTCCATATCCCCAGACTGGGATATTGCCATTTCTTGCAGCCACTCCTTACCCTCCAGAAGGCTGTTGTACATTATGACAACGCCACCCCATCTAGTGTTGCTGGGCAGCTTCAGTGTGGTGTTCTTGTTCTTTGTCGTTTGCTTGGAGTTGTAGGTTGCTGCAACTACCTGTTTTCCCCTGACATACTTAACAACTTGCTTGGCTCTCTTGTACAGTGTTTCCATGGTTCTCAAACCCATGATGTCCTTGAGGAGCAGGTTGAGCCCATGAGCTGCGCACCTAATAGACATAATATGAGGGTAGGCCTCCTCCACTTGAGCCCAAGCAGCCTTCATATTCGCAGCATTGTCAGTAACTACTGCAAAGACCTTTTGTGATCCAAGATCGTTGATGACCGCTTTCAGTTCATCAGCCATGTATGTGCCTGTGTGTCTGTTGTCATTTGTGTCTGTGCTCGTGAAGAACACTGGGAGAGGAGTGGAGACGATGTAGTTTATGATGCCCTCCCCTCGTACATTTGACCACCCATCTGAGATAACTGCAACACAGCCTGCTATCTCTATCGTTTCTTTGCGCTTTCCTTGGACGCTGTTATACTCAGCCTCCAGCAAATAAGTAGACAAAGCATGTCGGGTGGGAGGACAGTATGCAGTGTAAGGGGTGGAGGGTGCTGGTGTTGCTGCTTGGCGCGTGCGTGCACCCAGTCAGTTATGCCTCTGACTGTTTTGTGAGCGGTTCGAATCACTCCCACGCCCCTGGGTTCTAGACACCGGACATAGGTACAAGGCGGCGGTACAGAGAAGACGCGAGTAGACAGGTGGTTGGATGCAAACAGAACCAAGATTTTATTGAAGAGGAAAAAAAACTTACTTAATACAATCTCATGGAAAAGAATTACTAGTGCCCACTTCTACAGGCAAAAATTACAACAGAATCATAATAATACTTATACTTATACCGGGAATGGGGAACACACGGCACATCGAGGGAAAACAACAATCTTAACAATCCCCTGATCCTTATCCCACCCCCTATACCTAACTAGATTAAGCTATGAGGGGTCAGAACTTCATGCTCACCAATCAAAAGGTTTGTTAGACTCAAAACAGCGGTTGGGTTCGGGGTTCGCTCTTGGTGCTCTCTGGAGCTTGTTGCCATCACATGGTCTCCAGGCACTGCAAGGGCGTTGTCTGGGTTCGCATACCCCAAAGTTAAAGCCTCTGTTTGGGTACTTTACCTTACAGGGATGGTTCTTCGTCGACAGCGGCCAGTTTGAGTTGGTGTGCAGATATTCGAAGGTCGGCCGAGGCTGAAGGCCCGATGATTCAAAACCTCCCCTCGTTTGGTCTTCTCCAGCCGGTCTGCCCCTCGGTGGTTTTCCGTTCTCCCCTCGTTGCGTCCCACCTCGCCTGGCCTGAATCTGTCCGTGTCCGCCCGACCCGGTGCTGGGGCAGTTCCAGATGGAGTGGGAAAAGGGCACAGGCAAAGGCCAGGGGGTAAGCGTGGGACAGGGAAAGAGCGGTAGCCACGAGGTCGAGGGGCCGAGGAGCAGCACCAGCACACCAACCAATGAAGGCACCTGACGATCTTGGACACCAACTCACCAACCATCCGTTTTTCACCAACGTTCTCTGAACCTACTTGCTACCCGAGGGGGCCTTAATCCTGAGGATTGGGAGCAGTTTAGGAGTCAACAAAGGAGGACAAAGGGATTAATTAAGAAAGGGAAAATAGAATATGAGAGTAAGCTACCAGGGAACATAAAAACTGACTGTAAAAGCTTTTATAGATATGTGAAGAGAAAAAGATTGTTGAAGTCAAGCGTAGGTCCCTTACAGTCAGAATCAGGGGAATTTATAATGGGAAACAAGGAAATGGCAGACCAACTAAATACATACTTTGGTTCTGTCTTCACAAAGGAGGACACAAATAACCTCCCAGAGATGTCGGGGAACATAGGGTCTGATGAAAGAGAGGAACTGAAAGAAATCAGTGTTTGTAGGAAAATGGTGTTAGGAAAATTGATGGGACTGAAGGCCGATAAACCGTCAGGGCATGATGGTCTACACCCCAGGGTACTTAAGGAAGTGGTCCTAGAGATAGTAGATGCATTACTGGTCATCTTCCAGAACTTGATAGACTCTGGAACGGTACCCATGGATTGGAGGGTAGCTAATGTTACCCCACTATTCAAAAAAGGTGGTAGAGAAAAAGTGGGGAATTATAGACCGGTAAGCCTGACATCGGTAGTGGGGAAAATGCTAGAGTCTATTATAAAATATGTAATAGCAGAGCACTTGGAAAGCAGTGACAGGATCAGACAAAGTCAACATGGATTTACAAAAGGTATATCATGCTTGACTAATCTACTGGAATTTTTTGAGGATGTAACTGGTAAAATAGATAAGGGAGAACCACTGGATGTGGTGTATTTGGACTTTCAGAAGGCTTTCGATAAGGTCCCACATAAGAGATTAGCGTGCAAAATTAAGGCACATGGGATTGGGGGCAAGGTATTGACTTGGATAGAGAACTGGTTGGCGGACAGAAAGCAAAGAGTTGGAATAAACGGGTCATTTTCCGAGTGGCAGGCAGTGACTAGTGGGGTACCGCAAGGATCGGTCCTAGGACCCCAGCTGTTCACAATATATATTAATGATCTGGACGAGGGAATTGGATGTAATATCTCCAAATTTGCAGACGACACAAAGCTGGGCGGGAGGGTAAGCTGTGAGGAGGATGGTGGGAAACTCCAATACGATTTGGACAGGTTGGGTGATTGGGCAGAAACATGGCAAATGCACTATAATGTGGATAAATGTGAGGTTATCCACTTTGGTGGCAAAAACAGGAAGGCAGATTATTATTTGAATGGCAATAGATTGGGAGAAGGGGAAGTGCAAAGAGACCTGGGTGTCCTTGTGCACCAGTCGCTGAAGGTAAGCATGCAGGTGCAGCAGGCGGTTAAGAAGGCAAATGGTATGTTGGCCTTCGTAGCAAGAGGGTTCGAGTACAGGAACAAGGATGTCTTGCTACAGTTGTACAGGGCCTTGGTGAGACCGCACCTTGAGTATTGTATGCAGTTTTGGTCACCTTACCTGAGGAAGGACGTTCTTGCCATGGAGGGAGTGCAGCGAAGATTCACCAGGCTGATACCTGGGATGGCAGGAATGACGTATGAGGAGAGATTGTGTCGATTGGGCTTATACTCACTGGAGTTTAGAAGATTGAGAGGGGATCTCATCGAAACCTGTAAAATTCTGTCAGGTCTGGACAGACTAGATGCAGGAAGGATGTTTCTGATGGCCGGGGAGTCCAGAACCAGGGGTCATAGTCTAAGGATAAGGGGTAAGCCATTTAGGACTGAAATGAGGAGGAATTTCTTCACCCAGAGAGTGGTGAACCTGTGGAATTCTCTGCCACAGAGGGCGTTCATTAAATATATTCAAGAAAGAGTTGGATATATTTCTTGAGGCTAAAGGGATCAAGGGATATGGGGAAAAGGCAGGGACAGGGTACTGAATTTGGATGATCAGCCATGATCACATTGAATGGCGGAGCAGGCTCGAAGGGCCGAATGGCCTACTCCTGCTCCTATCTTCTATGTTTCTATGTTTCAATTATACCTTCATCGAAAAACCTTATCTGCCCGCCAAATCAGGTTAGTTCTTTGTCTTAATCTTGGCGGGCTATTTTAAATAACGGTAGCAACCCATATTAACTGGTTTTGGATGGCCGGCAATCGCGTCTACCGGCCCGATAATTGACTTGTATTATCCTGAAAGTTCCTTGATGGGTCTTGTCCGGCCTCGATGGCTCGGTTAATCTGTTTCCGATAATATATGCAGACTGCTAGATGGCCTTAACTATAGGCCTAAACTGAATTTAGATTTTGTCTCCAATTCAGTCTAATGCATAGTTCAGTGTCCTGTCTGGTTCCAAAATACAAAGTTTCTCTTCACAGAAAGCCTGCAGCCTTAGTTTCGATTTTTTCCAAGCTGTCTGCGTTGCAGAATCCATTTTAAAATCTCACAGGCTTTCTGCCACGAGGCACGGACGCCATCTTGGGTACCATTTTTAATTTAAAATGTCCACGCAGGGTCCCGTTTATTAATAACAGCCTTCGGGGAAATGCAGAAATTTTGCGAATCTTACATTCCGCCCTGTGATACTAAAACTTGCTTGAAGTAGCATACATTTAAAATGAGCACAAATTTTTGACCCTCCATAGTCAACCTTCCCCTGTAATTACCTATCTAATATACCCACAACATATGCACTTCCCATTCCTTGAAAATGTAGTGTACATCAGCATACAGAGAGTAAAATTACAGACTTTACACACTCAGCCAAGCATGGAGGGGTCCTACACCCCTGCACCACTTGGTACACATATCTTTATTAAACCACGTCGCAAAAGAAAACAACAAAAGAAAAACCTTTAATTAAAATAACAAACACAAAGAAACAACAATTCTTTAATCAAAATATAGGGAAAAAACTTAAACCGGCGTATCTCCCTCCACCTTTACATAATGTTCTATCCAAATCCTCTGGTTTCAGAATTCTGACCACCGACCTTTTCCCTTACACTGAGCACAAACTAAATACAACACTATCCCTAACTGGCAAACCATGAGAATGTGGGAAGCCAGTCTAATCCATGAAGGGATCTCTATATTACTGGACAGGTTCCACCATGGTGGAGGCACAATATCCAATATCTTCGTCCCTATCTCTACTGTTTTCTGTTCGAGTGTACAAAAATGTTTCTGCGAAACTATAACGGCTTTGAATATTTTGGTCAGATGTACAGGGAGAGGGGAAATTTTGTAGCCAGAGTGCGCTACGTACTTTTGCAAATCCGTTAAATTCTCCTTCACAGTGAGGTGAACAGTGGAGGGTTCAGGAATGGGGACAATTCGCTCCTGGGCCACTTCAACTTCTGCCTTGGGTTTGAAACAGAAACTGGTGTCACTAACCGGACACCAGCTATGTTGTCCATGCTGGTAGTGGGACACGCCGGTGGTGACACAATATGTCCCACCCCCTGTATATGCTATCTGCGGGGGAACATGGCCTTGTGCCATTGCCTCCATGGTACAATTTATAGGCTTTGCATCAGCAGCTCTGAACCCAAACTGCGGTTTTGAAAAGGCATTCAAGTGCTGGGGACACAGGATTATGTGTGCTCCCCGGCTCCGGCACCCTGAGAGGTCGGTACCTGTCATAGCGTGCTCCCACTTAATGACGTAAGGCGGGACCACTGTGAAATGAATGTGTGCACCCCCTTGAATGACTCCAATGTTCTCAACCCTTTATACCGGTGCGGGTTGGGCTGTCCTACCCATGACCGGCATCCTAACTACTGCTCCCATGATTGTGTGGTTGGACCGCCCACAATCCACGGGGACTGGATAGGCTTCGGAGGCTAGCCGGAGTTGGCACGGGCTCAATGCATTCTCAAAAGGGTGGAGGGCTGTGAGGTGTTTGTTGCTAATCCAGGAGGGGACTAAACCTTGTTTTAAATCCTCCAGATTACTGCGGCCCTCGCCCAGTAACCACGCCCCATATAACACGCACACCTCATTCTGCGCAGCTTGGTCAGAAGCATTTCTGTCCTCCCTTATGAGAGCATTTACCATCTTTGCGTGCTTTTCCAACTCGGCTATGATCTCCTTTAAATGGACCGTCATGGCCTGGTCCTCATGCAACTCCGAGCCCACTACCTTGTTCTCATCCAGTAATATCCTTTTTAACTGTGTTTTTAAACCGTTTATCTGGGTCTGCAGCTCTATGTCATCCAAGCTGTTGATGACAGAGGACCCAGTGTTAAACGCAGTAAAAACATCATTCCATACACCCCTTCTTTGTCTCCCTGCATTACACAAAAATTCTCGGTGTGTGGTGTAGAGTTCGGTCTTGTCCACATGAGTAAAATCGAACTCGTAAAACTTCTTGAACATGTCCTTTAATAGGGCCTGGTATAACTGCTCTGTTTCTTTGGGGCACCACCCCGGTAAATGTACCTCCGTGAGATTTAAAATCACGGAGGCCACCGCGTAGTGTACCCCCTGGTACAGCATCTGATCGGTGGGGACTAGTAACAACCCATTCCCTGGTCCCTTGGTGGTGGTGGGGCAATCTTCCCTGGATAGCCTCGCCACCTGTGCCATGGGCAGGGGCTTACTGGGGCGGGTTACCAGCTCAGTGGCGTTGACCGGGATCTGGGAATATGGGACCGCACACACCTTCCTGCTGGCATCCCACCTAATCCCCCTCCCAGTGTCGTGCCACTGTCGGTGGAATATAATGGATATGCCTGCGGGGCAGACCGTCTCTGACCCCCACATACAGATGTAAATCCCTTGATCCGGTTCCCACCACTTGTCCCAACACACGCTTAGTCCTCCATGAGTCCCGGTAATTGTCCGATGGGTGTTGTCTCCCAACCGTTCCCATTCGACTTCAGGGTTCCTCATGTCCTTGCTCAATTTCCTGAGCCACCACCATCTATCCAGTGGAATGTGTCCTTTACACGTCAAACATATTCGCTTTCCAACGGTGACGCTGACCCTCGCAGTAACGACTCGTACCCGGGGGCACAGGAGGGAGGCTCCCTGTACGTGAATCTGGTTTGGCTGGAGTACTGAGATGAATTGGACCCCAACTATCCTGGCCACCTTCCCTCGTGGAAGTAGACGGCGGTCTCCTCCGCATCCCGTTCACGGCTCCCATCGATCGCCAGGGGCGCCTTGTCTCCCGAACACCCGTAGATGTGAGAGTCCTGGACGTCGCCCCTCCTCTCCGCACTCATCCCGATCAGGGCGAATAGGATCACGATCCATTCCATCCCAAAAATCTTTCTGCAAAAAGATGTAAAAACATGCAGCCAGGTCCCAAAGAGATTCTCTGGCTTGGTGAGGCATGGTCGGGTCCCGCGACCTCGACCCAAATATACACTCTTAACAGACTACTTACATAAAACTACCATCACCTTATTTAACTTAAATTATAAACACCCAAACCTAAGCTAAATAATTACACTTTACTTAAAACTTAAACTTAAACCAAAACTATGTACATCCGCCGCCCGTCTCCAGGCGGCCAGGCTAATTCCTGGTCGGACTATGGCTCGCCGCTACCCCCGGCGTGACCGCACAGTCCTGCACTGTTGGTCCCCCGCAGCCCGTGGCTGCTGGCTGAGGACCTCTGTGTTTGGACCTCTCCCTGGCCCGCGGGGCGGCCCTTCGTAACTGGAAGGCTGGTGACCATGGCTTTCTCGGCTGGGGCATCCGTGGGGACCTACTGGGGGCTTTGGCGGGTGGGGCTGTCTTGGCCGCGGGGCCTTTTACCTGAACCGCTGCTCCCCCAGGCTTGACCCCTCCCGAACCTGGGCTGAGGGCAGGTAACTTTTCGCAGCCTGCTGCTGCGAGCTGAGCGTCTCCGCCCTCAGGTCCCATGGCTGGGTCCGGGGCGGGGTTTTCGACCTCAGGTCCCTCCCTCTCTACACCTGGGTTAGGGGCGGGGTTTTCGCCCTCAGGTCCCTCCCCCTCGTCTGGATCCCAGAAGAGTGGGGGAGTGTCCCAACCGATGGGTGGAATGGTCCCTCCCTTCAAACAAGCCACAGCGCCTGCCTGAGCAGTCTGTGAACTTGCTCCTGCTGCAGGCTGAGGATCTTTACCCTCAGACCTTTTACCAACTGGCTGCTTTCCCCTTCCAGGCTGAAACAGCTTACACTGGTTGATGTAACCAGCAGCCTGTTTTAAAACCTGTGCTGAAGGCTCGCCCCCTGCCCCGGACGGACCTTCTGGGGGCTTCCCTTTCTTTTTCCTCACCGGGGCGGTCTTACAGGCGGGATCTTGGGCCCGGACCCACTTTAGGTCCGAGGCCGAAACTACCTCCCGTGTGCCTCCCTTGTCCCGGACTGCGGCTTTCGGACCTGCCCGATAGGGGTCCCGGGACTCTCCTTCCTCAGCCTTATCTATGGCCCTTTCTCCAGCGCGCATGGTCAGACCGAGGAAATTCACCTCCTGCTGGCCGATCTGCACCTTCTTGGGATTTACCTTGAAACCCTTCTGTCCTATCAGCTCCAGCAGTTCGGCCAATAGCGGGCCATGCTCCTCTTTCGAATCGGTGAACAGGAGCAGGTCATCCACATATTGAACCAACTGCCTCGGCTGGCTAAAATCCTTCAAACTGTCGGCCATGCACTGATGGAAAATGCTGGGGCTGTTGTGGAAGCCCTGTGGCAAACAGTTCCACGTGTACTGTTGTCCTTTAAACGTAAAGGCAAACTTGTACTGATCCTCCCTCCTTACAGGGATGGACTAAAACCCATTTGAAATATCCAGCACCGTGAAAGTGGTCGCAGATGCTGGAATACTCCCGATGAGGTCGGCAACTGCTGTTACTGTGGGTGCGCAGGCTGGGATGTTGCTATTGAGCACCCGATAGTCCACCGTGGCCCTCCAGGAATTGTCTGGTTTTCTGACCGGCCATAACGGAGAATTCACGTGGGTAGCTGTCGGTCTCAGAACTCCCTGCTGCACTAATGAGGACATGGCTGCTTCCATGTCCGGCTCTGCTTCCCTGGGGAAGTTATACTGTTTCTGTGGTCAGGCCATGGGGTCCCCGTCTATGCTGACCTGAAACCCTGTGACCCTCCCGCAGTCGTGTTTTTGAGTGGCAAATGTGGCCAGGTGGGCCTGCACAAATGCCTGGAACTCTGGTGGGGTGTTGCTGACCATGAGCCCCAGGTTGTAATCCTCTTTGGGCTTCATGGTGCAGAGGGTCCCCTTCCCTTCCTTAACCGGGATAACTACGATCTCTCCATTCTTAACTTTTCCTGCCCCCCAAAGGCAATGATTCCTCAAATCCACTAGGATCTCGTGACCCACGATAAACTTGGCCCCCAGGACCCCTCTTCCATCCTCCATGTCCCATTTCATCAGGACACAGGTCCACTTGGAGCGGAGCAGTCCTATCTGAATGGCGAGCGAGATGGAGACCGAGCCGGCCTGTTCCCTACCCGTGAACCCCGATAGCCTGTATGGGACCCCGCTGGAGAGAGGTGAGGTGCTGGGATTAGCTGAGTAGATCACGGTGCGCGATGCCCCCGTGTCCAACAAATAGGCCCCTGTCACCTTTTCCACCTCCATCTCCAAAAGGGGTCTCCTCCACGTGGGTTGAATGGGGCTGACGGGGTGAGAGCACCGGTGGCGGCTGCTACTCTCTCCTGGCCAGTCAGTAAGGACCTCATGGCGTCCAAAAGTGACTCGACCTCTGCGGAAGGGGTCCCTACCCCTGCCTTTTGGGCTGGGGCTGTGGGATGTTTTCCCTTGTTATTCTTCCAAGGGTTTTTGCACTCCTTCCGCCAGTGACCATCCTTCCCACACCCGTAACAATTGGTCTTTGTGTTGGGGGGGTTACTCCCTTCCTGGTGCCATTCCTTTCTATTCTGCACTCCTGGTGCATCGGTTGCCCTGCCGTTTTTGTAGGCTAGGGTCAGCTGCCTAATTACCGTGAGCTGTGTGGTCTGGGGACCTTTGGGGTCGAACCAGGCTTCTGCCTTGGCCCGGACCTGTGGCAAGCTGTTCGCCACCAGGCACCGGAGCCAATGCGTCAGGGAATCCCCGTTCAGGAACATCCGGCCTGGCATTCCCAGGCAAGCTTTCTGGTACACTGGCCACAGCCGGTCTGCAAAAGCCTGTGGGGTTTCCCCAGAAAGCTGCATCGTCTTCTCCACGCGAGAGAAGGGACTTCCCTCATCCATCCCCATGGCCTCCAGAACCGCATCTCTAAGCTCCTCATACCCGCTCTGCCCCCTTTTATGCTCGTCAGAGAGGGATTGGAGGAGATTACTCTCCAGGGAGAATAGCAGCATTTTGGCCTTCTCAGCGTCATCGCAGTTGTTGACACTGGCGGTCTGTTCTATTTCCCTGAAGTGGATCGAGGGGTCTCCCTTGGCGGAAAGCTTCGGGATATGGTTGACCATAACCCTGAGCTGTTGGGTGTCAAAGGGTAATACGAACTGGTTTTGGAGGGATCCCTCATTGTCGCCAATGGCGGGTGGGCCGAACCTCTGATGCCGCGCTGGGCACATCGGTCCTGGCTCCGGTCTCTGGGGCGGGGGTTGCTCTGCCTCCGCCTTCACCTCTGGCTCCATTTTGGGTTCCACCACCGGTTCCACCCCCCCTTGCTGCCAAACCTCACTGAAATTTGGCGCGACGGGTGGTGGCCGTGAGGTCTCCTCCCTCTCAACCGGGTCATCCCTAGGCACCACCGGTGGCGTTGGAACTGTCCTCCCTTCGTTCCCCATAAAATCTGCCTGGCCTGCCTTTGGGCTTAAGAGGCATACCATGCGTTTTGCTCTCCGGAGGGACCGGCTCAGATTTTCTATCCTCTCTTTACAGGGGCCGTGGTCTGCCTCCTCAAACCCCTGTTCATTTGATAGCTTATAAGCAGCTTTTACCTCCTCCACTCTCTCTTCCTTTTCCCTGATCTGCCTTGACAAGCGGGCGTTTTTCTCCCGCAACCTTAACTCATTTCCCTTGGCCTCGGTGACTTGGCACCGTAGGTATTCCAACTGGGCCTTGTGTTCTCCTACTAAATGTACTCTCTCTTGGTTCAAAGCCCGCAAAGCTACCAATAACTTTTCCCCTGTGATACACTATCAATTCCTCATAAAAGACAGAGAGTTAACTAATAGGCTTTTATTAGCAAAGAACAGAGCATGCCTCTCGTGGTTGCCTGGTATCCAAAAGGGCAGGGGGCTGCAGAGCAGTCACCTTTATACCCGGGCATGTGGGTGGAGCCAGGGGCGGAGTCAGCTGAGGCATGCATAGGCACAACAGTGTGCAACAACAACAATAACAAACAGTGGTTTACCACATTCACCCCTTGTTTAAAATTGAGTCCGGCGGGGTGAAGTGTACTAAAAGTTCGTGTAAACTAAAAGTTAGTGTAGTTAAGTCTATCAGGTGGCCTTGTATGCCGTCCTGATCGTCATAGCAGCGGCGGTGATGATGCAGCATCCAACGCCGAACCTGGCGTCTCGTTGATGAGAGGTTGCGTAGTCAATGGCGGGTCCTGGGGCTGCGGCATGCCGTCTACAGGGGTCAGGGTGTGGGTAGTGGTGGGTGGCGATGGTGGTGTCTCAGGGGCACCCGAAGGTGCGAGGTCTCGTGTGGAGACAGTGTCCTCCCGCCCGTCCTGGTACGCTACGTAAGCATACTGGGGGTAGGCGTGGGTAGTGGTGGGTGGCGAAGGAAGTGTTTTGGGAGCACCCGAAGGTGCGAGGTCTCGTATGGAGACTGTGTCCTCCCGCCCGTCCGGGTACACCACGTAAGCATACTGAGGGTTGGCGTGGAGGAGGCTCACCCTCTCGACCAGGGGGTCCGTCTTATGGGACCTCACATGCTTCCGCAGTAGGACGGGTCCTGGAGAAGTCAGCCATGTTGGTAACGAGATCCCCGATGTGGACTTCCTGGGGAAGGAGAACATTCTCTCATGAGGGGTGGCATTGGTGGCTGTACAAA
This sequence comes from Somniosus microcephalus, assembly GCF_052327205.1. Classification (NCBI taxonomy): domain Eukaryota; kingdom Metazoa; phylum Chordata; class Chondrichthyes; order Squaliformes; family Somniosidae; genus Somniosus; species Somniosus microcephalus. The sequence continues at coordinate 72,712,032 of NC_140987.1, read as the reverse complement.
GCAGTGACCGAATGGAATGGAGCGCCGCAGGGAGGACCTCCTGCCAGCGAGAGGTCGGAAGGCCCTTAGATTTCAAGTTTAAAAGGACTGCCTTCCAGACCGTCGCATTCTCTCTTTCCACCTGGCCATTCCCCCGGGGGTTGTAGCTGGTGGTCCTGCTTGTAGCAATACCTCTCGCGAGCAGGTACTGACGAAGTTCGTCGCTCATAAACGATGAGCCCCTGTCGCTATGAATATAGCTAGGGAAACCGAACAAGGCGAAGAGGTCATTCAGACATTTAATGACCGTGGTACTGGTCATGTCTGAGCAAGGGATGGCAAACGGGAAACGGGAGTACTCGTCAATTATATTGAGGAAGTACACATTGCGGTCAGAGGAGGGGAGGGGCCCTTTAAAATCGCCGCTCAGCCGCTCGAAGGGGCGCGTGGCTTTGATCAGGCTCGCTCTGTCTGGCCTATAAAAATGCGGTTTGCACTCGGCACAGATTTGGCAGTTCCTGGTCAAGGTCCTGACCTCCTCGATGGAGTAGGGCAGGTTACGGGATTTGATGAAATGGAAGAACCTGGTGACCCCCGGGTGGCAGAGGTCATTGTGGAGGGTCTTCAGTCTATCAACCTGCGCGTTGGCGCATGTACCACGTGATAGGGCATCTGGGGGCTCATTGAGTTTCCCGGGCCAGTACAAGATATCGTAATTGTAGGTGGAGAGTTCAATTCTCCACCTCAAGATCTTGCCATTCTTGATTTTGCCCCTCTGCTTATTATTAAACATAAAAGCTACTGAACGCTGGTCAGTGAGCAGGGTAAATCGTTTTCCGGCCAGGTAATGCCTCCAATGTCGCACAGTTTCCACAATGGCCTGAGCCTCCTTTTCGACAGAAGAGTGTCGAATCTCGGGGCCCTGGAGGGTCCTTGAGAAAAAGGCCACGGGTCTCCCCGCCTGGTTAAGGGCTGCAGCTAGGGCAAAGTCGGATGCGTCGCTCTCCACTTGGAAAGTGATGGACTCATCCACTGCGTGCATTGTGGCCTTCGCAGTATCTCTTTTTATGAGAGTGAAGGCTGCACATGCCTCTGCTATCAGGGGGAAGGAGGCGGACTTGATGAGGGGTCTGGCTTTGTCCGCATAGTTGGGCACCCACTGAGCATAGTATGAGAAAAACCCAAGGCATCTCTTCAGTGCTTTTTGGCAGTGGGGGAGGGGGAGCTCCATAAGGGGGTGCATTCTGTCGGGGTCGGGGCCGATGACTCCGTTCTCCACTACGCAGCCAAGAATGGCAAGGCGCGTGGTACGAAACATACATTTGTCCTTGTTGTATGTTAGGTTCAGCCGCTGGGCCGTACGGAGGAATTTCTCTAGGTTAACATCATGGTCCTGCTGGTCGTGGCCACAGATGGTGACGTTGTCTAGGTAGGGGAAAGTGGCCTGGAGCGCGTTCTGGTCAACTATCCGGTCCATCTCCCGTTGGAAGACTGAAACCCCGTTGGTGACGCCGAAGCGAACTCTGAGGAAGTGGTAGAGATGACCGTCAGCTTCAAAAGCTGTGTACTGGCGGTCCTCAGCCCTGATGGAGAGCTGGTGGTATGCCGACTTTAGATCAATCGTCGCGAACACCCGGTATTGTGCTATCTGATTGACCATGTCAGATATGCGGGGGAGTGGGTATGCATCCAACTGGGTGTAGCGATTGATCGTCTGGCTGTAGTTGATAACTAGGTGCTGTTTTCCGCCAGTCTTCACCACCACCACTTGCGCTCGCCATGGGCTGGTGCTACTCTCAATAATCCCTTCCTTCAGGAGTCTCGCTACCTCGGATTTAATGAAACTCCTATCCCCGGCACTGTAACGCCTGCTTTTAGTAACGATGGGCTTACAGTCGCGGGTGAGGTTAGCGAACAAGGAGGGGGGGGAGACTTTAAGGGTGGAGAGGCTGCAGATGGTGTGCGGCGGGCGATTTAAAAGCTGCTGGCTGCAGACTGTGAGTGGGGGGAGGGGTCCGCCGTACGCCAATGTGACACTTTTAAGGTGGCACTGAAAATCCAACCCCAGTAGAACAGCAGCGCAGAGATGGGGCAGGACCAGAAGTTTAAAATTTTTGTATTCTGTGCCCCGTACCGAAAGGGTCACCACACAGTAGCCACCGACGTCCGCTGACTGGGGGAAGCCATAGAGATCCGATGGCGCGTCGGCAGGACCTGGAGAGAGTAACTGCGTACCGTGTCGGGGTGGATAAAACTCTCCGTGCTCCCGCTGTCGAAAAGGCAGGTAGTGGCGCGGCCGTTTACCATAATGTCCATCATGGACCTGGACAGTTGATGAGGGAGAGATTGGTCCAGCGTCACGGAGGCCAGCGTATGGTCAAGCGAGTCGATGTGGTCGTCAGATGAGGCGGTAGTTGAGTCCGGGTCCCCCGTGATTGAAGTTGGAGGCGTCCAAGATGGCGGACAAAATGGCGGTGCCCATGATCCCGATCTCCACGCGGCTGGGGGAGCCCAAGATGGCGGACAAGATGGCTGCCCCCACGGTTCGCACGCGGCGCTGCTGGCGTTAGCAGTTTTGCCTTTGCAGGCGCTGACATAGTGTCCTTTCTTCCCGCAGCTGGAGCAGGTGGCGTTTTTCACCGGGCAGCGTGCTCTGGGGTGTTTTGCCTGGCCACAAAAATAACATTTCTGTGCGTTGGACATCGCTGCAGCAGTTGGAGGTGGCGGTCCCATGACCCAAGGTTGCGGCGTCCACGGTGCGGAGCGGTTAGGGGAGAAAGCGTCCATATTCCTATGGGCCGTGTCGAGCGAGAGCGCGAGGGTCCCTGCCTTTTTCAGGTCTATTTCTCCCTTCTCCAACAGCCTCTGCCGGGAGTAGTCGGACCTTAGACCCGCAACGAAAGCATCTTGGATCAGTCCCTCCGTGTGTGCTGCGGCTGATACTTCTTTGCAATCGCAGCCTCGGCCGAGTATCCGCAGTGCCCGTAGGAAAGCCTCCACCGATTCCCCGGGCTGCTGTCTGCGGGATCTTAAGAGGTGCCTGGCATAGACCGTATTTACCGGGCGTGCGTATTGCCCTTTAAGCAGATCGATAGCCGCCGCGTAGGTCGTCGCGTCCTGGATTAGAGTATAAACTTGGTGGCTCACCTTTGAGGCCAGGATTTTCAGCTTGTTTTCGTCTAGGGTTACAGTTGAGGCTTCCAGGTAAGCCTCGAAGCAACGCAGCCATTGTGCGAATTTGGTAGCCGAACCCGCTTCTTGGGGGTCTAGGTCCAGGCATGTTGGTCTGAGGGCTCGCAGCAGTGCCTGCTGCTCAGCGTTTGGCGCCGTCGGTTGATGCAGCTCCTGCTGTTCAACATTTGGACCCGACATTTTGCTTTGCTAATAAAATTGATACACTATCAATTCCTCATAAAAGACAGAGAGTTAACTAATAGGCTTTTATTAGCAAAGAACAGAGCATGCCTCTCGTGGTTGCCTGGTATCCAAAAGGGCACGGGGCTGCAGAGCAGTCACCTTTATACCCGGGCATGTGGGTGGAGCCAGGGGCGGAGTCAGCTGAGGCATGCATAGGCACAACAGTGTGCAACAACAACAACAACAACAACAATAACAAACAGTGGTTTACCACACCCTGCGAGAGCCTTATCCTGGATCTCCAGGGCTGACTCCCTTAACTCAACTGCCTGTGCTGCAATGAGCCCACCCAAGAGCTGGACCTGCTTTTTAAAGCACATCAGCCAAACTGCCTTCTCTAAGGACTTCTTGTGTTCATTTCCCTCTGTCAACTTAGCTGCTGCATCTATCGGACGGCCAGCCCTTAACAGAGTGGTGATCCACTTCTTAGTGATATTCACCTTGCTAAACACATAATCAGAAATCCTTTCCTCCATCATGGTTCGCTCATCTGAACCACTGTATCGCAACCTTATTGCCGGTGTCCTGCCGTGGTCACCATTTCTGTAGGGGGTGGCGGGTGCTGGTGTTGCTGCTTGGCGCGTGCGTGCGCCCAGTCAGTTATGCCTCTGACTGTTTTGTGAGCGGTTCGAATCGCTCCCACGCCCCTGGGTTCTAGACACCGGACTTAGGTACAAGGCGGCGGTACAGAGAAGACTCGAGTAGGCAGGTGGTTGGATGCAAACAGAACCAAGATTTTATTGAAGAGGAAAAAAAACTTACTTAATACAATCTCATGGAAAAGAATTACTAGTGCCCACTTCTACAGGCAAAAATTACAAGAGAATCATACTAATACTTATACTTATACCGGGAATGGGGAACACACGGCACATCGAGGGAAAACAACAATCTTAACAATCCCCTGATCCTTATCCCACCCCCTATACCTAACTAGATTAAGCTATGAGGGGTCAGAACTTCATGCTCACCAATCAAAAGGTTTGTTAGACTCAAAACAGCGGTTGGGTTCGGGGTTCGCTCTTGGTGCTCTTTGGAGCTTGTTGTCATCACGTGGTCTCCAGGCGCTGCAAGGGCGTTGTCCGGGTTCACGTACCCCAAAGTTAAAGTCTCTGTTTGGGTACTTTACCTTGCAGGGATGGTTCTTCAACGACAGCGGCCAGTTTGAGTTGGTGTGCAGATATTCGAAGGCTGAAGGCCCGATGATTCAAAACCTCCCCTCGTTTGGTCTTCTCCAGCCGGTCTGCCCCTCGGTGGTTTTCCCTTCTCCCCTCGTCGCGTCCCGCCTTGCTGAGATCCCCTGGCATGCTCTCCTCCTTCCAAATAAGAGAAATTAGTTCATGTATTCGCACCAATAGTGCTTCTCCGCCATGTTTTAGCGCCTCAGCGGGGATTCCATCTGCTCCTGAGGCCTTGTTGTTCTTCAGTTGTCGGATGGCCTTTTCAACCTCATGCCGGGCTGGAGTTGTGCTGAGGTGATGGCGGGTAGCATGCTGCGGGATGGAGTTGAGGACATTCGCGTCGAAGACAGAGTCTCGGTTAAAGAGATCTTCGAAGTGCTCCTTCCAGCGGGCACTGACTGCCTCTCTGTCCTTGATGAGTACCTCTTCGTTCTTGGCCAGCAGTGAGGTAGGACCTTGGGTGCGGGGTCAAGCAAGGCTGTGTCATCGCACCAATGCTCTTCTCGATCTTCCTGGCTGCAATGCTCCATCTCACCCTCAGTAAGCTCCCCACTGGAGTGGAGCTAAGCTACAGAACAAACGGGAAACTGTTCAACCTCCGTCGCCTCCAGTCCAGATCCAAGGTCGCCCCATCCTCTGTCATCGAATTACAGTATGCAGACGCACACTCTGAGGCCGAACTACAATAGGAGCATAGTAACAGGAGTAGGCCATTCAGCCCCTCAAGTCTGTTCCACCATTCAGTCAGATCATAGCTCCAGTTAAGAAGGGACCAGAGACCAATTGGTGCCGGCACCTCCACAGCGGTACAGATTACAGCTCTAGGCAATATGGCACAGAATGGAGTACAGCATGAATTGCGGCTTCCGGATTGTGGTGAACGCTGTGTCTCAGGGATTGCAGGAACTGGCAGCTGCCATTAGATCAGCCATCCCGTTGTTCAGTGGGGCCACGGATCCTGGCCCAGTGGAATGGCGACGGTTGAAGTTCACCAGCCTGATACTATCGTCCCTCAGGATAGTAGTACATGACAGGTCTACGACCTTCCCACACAGCACCCCATACCAGTGAAGTGTGGGAGGCAACACCAGGCTTCCCAAGAACAAGCTCCAGAGAAGCAGCTAGCAGTGGCTCTTGGCCATGGACAAGCTGCCATGAGAGGAGAGGCCAACTCAGTCCCATGAGTCTTTTGTAGAACATGAGCTGTTAACCTGACTAGGCGGGTGGATCGCAAAAGGTCTAAAAAATGTCAAGGAAACTGAGGGAAAGCTTATTAAAGCTGAATAAACAGTGACTTCCACCCAAATTTCCTACATTACATATAAGAACATAAGAAATTGGAGCAGGAGTAGGCCATTCGGCCCTTTGAGCCTGCTCCACCATTCAACAAGATCACGGCTGATCTTCTACCTCAACTCCACCTTCCCGCAATATCCCCATATCCCTTGATTCCCTTAGTATCCAAAAATCTATCAATCTCTGTTTTGAATATGCTCAAGGACTGAGCATGCACAGCTTTCTGGGGTAGAGAATTCCAAAGATTCACAACCCTCTGAGTGAAGAAATTTCTCCTCATCTCAGTCCTAAATGACCAACCCCTGATTCTGAGACTATGACCCCTGGTTCTAGACTCCCCAGCCAGGGGAAACATCCTCCCTGCATCTACCCTGTCAAGCCCTTTAAGAATATGTTTGAATGAGATCACCTCTCATCCTTCTAAACTCCAGGGAGTAGAGGCCTAGCCTACTCAATCTCTCCTCATAGGGCAATCACCTCATCCTAGGAATCAGTCTAGTGAACCTTCGTTGCACTCTCTCCGTGGTCGAGACATTGCCCAATTGTCATTTTATTTCCCTTCCTACTTTAAATGTTTAGTACAAAGTGGTTTGCATGCTAGTTTGGCTCCTGAAAGCAAACACTCTGCTCGGTGGTTGCGTTTGAGTATTTTTACCCCTCCTCGTACCTCACTTACTGATTGAGGCATTTACTGTTGATGCCAACTAAACTTTATAAGTGGGAAATTCCCCGACGTCGGGGGCTGATTGACGGTTCTGTTATCCAATCAACGTCTTTGTTGGTGGTTTGTTTGGAAGTTACCGGTGAGTATCATAATCGGTGCATGGCAAAGGTGGGACTTCCCACGTGTGAAGGTAGGTTGAGGCGACGTACCTTTACGCGAGAGTGTAGATAATGGCCCTGAAATTAGGATCGGGAGCTTGCCGCGCGTGCAAGCCCCCGATGTGCACTCACCCTGCGCGCCGACATCTGAAGCCCAGGCCTGCTTGCATTTCCTGTCACTGGCCCGGTTCAGATGTCGGCGCGATGTGCTTACCTGATCCAGCGGCGTAGTTAGTGCGATGTGCCGGCTGGGATCAGGTGAGCACTGTGCAGCCAATCAGGGGAGGGGAAACTCATTCATGAGTTTGACAGTAAGAGCTGTCAAACTCATGAAAAGTATGGGCTGCCAAAACACTACTTTAACTTTAAATAAAATTTTAAAAACCATCCCACTGATTATATTAACTATAAATAAGTTTAAAAAAATGTTTGAAACAATTAATCAATCTTTTGAAAAAAATAAATTTTTTAAAAATAGGGTCTAAAACTAAACTTGCCTTACTGTAAATTCTTTAAAAATAATAAACCTGTGGAAAAAAAATTTCTACATTGTACTAAAAGCCCACTTACCTGTAAAACTAAGTACTTACGTCTGGTTTTTCCATGCGTAAAAACCGGAGGCCTTTACACTCGGGCAACTCTGAAAAAAAAAAGAAATTTCACTGCGCACGCACTGCCTGTGCAGTCGCACGCGTTCTGCCTCTTAACCCCTTGGGTCAGAGGACAGGAAATGCCGGTTTTCAGCGCATGCGCTGTGCATGCTGAAAACCGGCAATTCCTCCAGGCACACGCGTGAGTACCCCGTCCATACTCACGCGTTGTGCCCGGAATTACTGGGCCCTTATATACACTCACCCCTACTATGTAACGTGTGGGCTTAAATTCGGCTGGTAAATGAAGCATGGATCAGCCTTCAGATCGCATTAAAGAAAATTTGGATCATCCCGGGCATCCAAACGTGATTCTGAACCAACCCGTCTCAGGGTCCTGGATGAAATTGGCACAATTAATCTTAATCCATTGAGGAGCAGCCTACTCAAATTGGTGAATCAGCTATTTCGATTTCAAGTTGAGAAATCAGACATAAACAAACCGTTAAATGAAATTTTATGTACGTGAATTGATATTTTCGATTTGCTGGAATGACATTTTTCAGAAATTAAACTATTCTTTTGCGGGGGGTGGGCAAATCTAAGCATTTAGAAGTGAGTGTAGGGATCTAGCTAAAGGGGGACCAAGCTAAATTAAACCAAAAGGAATGATCATAGGGGTCTTAGGGATAGGGGACACAAATGAACAAATCTTTCTAACTGAACACTGATTCGGGAATGGGGGCCTACCAAAATGAAACATGAAGGGATAACTAGTTTTTTTTTAGTTTTTCACCTAATTTTCTCCCTTCTTGACCTGAACCAACAAGTCTTGGTACAGGTGCTGGATGCCCTGTTGTATTTTGTTCATATGTCCATTCGTTGTGTGAACCTGAATATGAAGTAGTGGCATGCTATGACAACTAGGCTGATCTTGTCCTCATCAGTGCCCACACAAGTAAACTTCCAGCAGGAGCCTTTGGATAGTAATCAGGATTGGGAAATTTGGGCCCCTTTTTACTTTTCCCTTCCTAGTGTAGGATGCTGACATCAATTGTAGTGATCTTCCACACTCTTTGACACCAGCCAAGTCATTGGAGACCATGGGCTCGACTTTAATTCCCGAGGCGGGTTGGAGTCTGGTTGTGTGGTGGGCAGGTTCGGGAGCTGCTTCCGGTGGGATCAGCTGCAGATGTCCGATTTTGATTCAATGAGCTTGTTAATTTCAAGGAGGCGCGCTGGCCGGTCCAATGAGTGCGATCGGGTCGGCTGGCCGCCTCTGATGACGTCATAATAGTAGCTCCTTTTAAAGCTGCCTTCCAGCCTGAGCCTTTCCATTGTGGTTTTCTGTACTTGATTTGAACGCTATGACTTCTTCCAGAGGCAAGGCAACTCCTCATTTTAATGATGAGTCCCTCCAAGTTCTTGTGGATGCTGTCAGAGGGCTCAGGGAGATTCGCTTACCTCCTGATGGCCGGATGAAGCCTCCTCAGCAGATCAAGGCAGCCTGGCTGCGCATTGCTCAGGAGGTCAGCGCAAGGTTCATTTATGCACGGTCATGGGTCCAGTGCCAAAAAAGGTTTAATGATCTTGTGTGAACATCAAAAATGAGTATCCCATCTCACTTGCCTTCACTCTGCTTCCCTTCTCTTCTCACCACCAGCACTCTGCCTTATAAGCCTCCTCCTTCACATCCCACCTTACTCTTACTTCCCTTGCACCCTTTCCTATCCATTTCTGTCACTGCACTGAATCAATTCAACATCCTACCTATGCATCCCCTTAGACTCGCACTCACTGTTATGCAGTGACAACAACTAACAATGCACAGGGAGCTAGCTTTCTCTTGGCACCTTACACCATCTTCGTCTCCCTCAAAGCTTCTACGGTAGGGATTATTCACACTCACTCCATCACTGTGGCTGAAACACCCGCTTGTGTCACTCCTTGCAGGAAAAGATAGCCCACAATAAGAGGGAGAGAGCAATGACTAGAGGAGGAACACCTACCCTAGCAACATTGACCAGTGCTGAGGAGGCTGCTAACGAGATTGTTGGAGGTGGCTAGGACCTGGAAGTGGGCGATGGAGAGACGGGCATACTAGAGGAAGCTGGTGACATAATAGAGTTTCATCCCTCTCAGAAAGCAATGGCATTTAATGTTCATAGAGAATCGCGTTATATCATCTGCTCAAAAGGATGGCCTAGAAATTGAGTTTGCGCTGCGCCAGGGCTTTAGCGCCGGAAGTTAGCGCCGGCGCTAAGTCCCTTTGCGCGCGCCAAAAATTCAGTAGCGCCGCGCCCAAACGGCTGCCGGCGCTACTGAAGGGTTTTAGCGCCTGAAAACTGGCGCAACGCGCCGCATTGCGGCGCTATTCCGGCGCTGCGGCGCCCGCTGCGGTGCGGCAGGCTCGGGAAGTGCAGGCCTCCTCCTTCCGTTAAGGAGGAGCTGCCTGCACCCGGCCGCGGCCCGCGCAAATCTCTTCAAAAATGAGCCCGGCACCTCGGGCAAGTGCCGGGCTTGCATCTGTTCCGGGGGGGGGGGGGGGGAGAAGTCCGGGGAGGGAGCTGCGGGCAGGCGGCCGGCGGGAAAGCAGCCGGCCGCCGCGCCTCCTTAAAGCGCCGGCGCAGACTCCGGCAACACTCGTTTGCCGGAGTCTTAGTTGCGGCTGCCACTGGCGAGGCGGCCGCAACTGAATTTCGGCTTGGGGCCGGGTTACCACGGCAACCGGGACGCTGCGCACACCGATGACGTCATCGGTGCCAGCGCAGCGCTACCAGTCTACCGCCGCGGAAGGGCCCCAGGCAATTTAGGAACCGGCGCCAATTGCAGCGCTAGGCCCTCTAGCGCCGCAAAATCGGTGCTAAGGGCACTGAATTTCTAGGCCGATGTGTCTGCTACATCAATATCAGATGTCTAAATCATGCCTTTACTCTCACACAGGACCATCGAGCGCCCCCCTCCCCATGATCCAGGGTGAAGACCCGGACAACTCCTGAGAGGAACCTGATGCCTCTGAGGGAGCAGTGTCACCAGGACTCAGCGCACCCAGCACCAGCGCAGCAATGCACACCTTGGTGGGGCCCTCGCAAATTAGAGCAGTGTTGCCACCTGGTCTATCACAGTGCACAAGTGAACATCAGCAGATAGTGGAGACAGCGACAGCAGTGGAGAGTCCTCGGCGGAGGCCGCAGGACTCTCCTAGCTCTGCTGAGCTGCATGCAGATGCTGTGCCTCTGGGGCCATCCAGAAAAAGAGTGGTTCATGAAATACAGGAACAAGTGCAGGTGTCTCTGGAAGGGTTTGCCTCCATGGTTAGTGCGAGTGTAGAGAGAATGGAGGAGTCCATCTCTAACATCAGCACTGCCGTGGTGGAGGCAATGGCGCATGAACGCACCACCATGGATAGGACGGCAACCTCCATGGAAAGGCTGGCTACCTCAGTGGAAAGGATGGCTATGGCCATGGAGGAAATAAGTTGCCAGAGTCAGGAAAACGTGGTGACTGTTCAGAATAGACTGACATCTCTGGAGGAGCGATGGGCAGCTATTGAGCAGAGACCAGAACTTCATGGGCGTCCTTTTGAGGAGGACTGCCAGTGCAGGTATGGGTCCTCATGGTCCCCTCAAAGTGCAGCAAGGTGCTCTCCATCCACTTACCAGCACCGAGGTGCGGCTGACCCTTGTTGGCAGGACAGAAGAAAGTGTGGGCTCATCTCAAAGTGCTCACACGACCATGCCACTGCGGAGCCCTCGGTCAGAGACCCACTTTGCAGAGACAACTAAGATGGCCGTTTCAGCCCCTGCACAGCCGTAGGAAGAGCAGACTGTTGAAGAGCCCTTCCAGACTCCCAAACCCAGAGGATGCCCGCCAAAGGCATCTAAGCAAGCATAGAATCCTAGTTAGCAAGGTGCCTCTACATCTGCTGAAGCCACAGGGGAAGCACCACGTAGAAGCACACGTAAGAGAAAAATTAAGCACCTATAGTCACAAGGGGAGTCACTTGGGTGATGTTTCTTTTTTTTCTGACTCTTGCTGGTTTATTATCCTTTTGTCATGTGTTAAAGATAAATTATGTCAAACAGTTGATTGTGTGGTCTATGTGTTATGGGAAATGGCAACAGCATATTGAGGGCTCAGGGTGACTTGCTTTTGTAATGCTGATGGTAAAAGTGATAGGAAAATACAGGGTATAGCATAGATGAAGTATGACGTTGGAGAAGTGTCGCCTGCAATTACAGAGCCATATGGTAGCCACCTATGGTTGAAGCGTAAGATTATGCTAATGTGGCATGGCAGTGTGCATACCCTGGTTGACGAGTGTGGTAAACCACTGTTATTGTTGTTGACCGTTGTTGTTGTTGTTGCACACTGTTGTATCTAGGCATGTCTCAGCATGCCTCTGCTGGCTCCGCCCCTGGCTCCACCCACAGGCCCAGGTATAAAGGTGACTGCTCTGCAGCCCCCTGCCTTCTTGGAAACCAGTCAACCACAAGAGGCATGCTCTGTTCTTTGTTAATAAAAGCCTTTTAGTTACTCTCCTAACTCCCCGTCTTTTATGAGTAATTGATAGCGCATCAATTTTATTAACAAAAACAAAATGTCGGCACCAAACGCTGAGCAGCAGGAAACGACGGCACCAAACGCTGAGCAGCAGGCGCTGCAGCAAATGACGGCACCAAACGCTGAGCAGCAGGCACTGCCGCATGCCCTCAGACCAACATGCCTGGACCTAGACCCTCAAGAGGCGGGTTCGTCTACCAAGTTCGCACAGAATACAAAAATTTTAAACTTCTTGTCCTGCCCCATCTCTGCGCTGCCGTTCTACTGGGGTTGGATTTTCAGTGCCACCTTAAAAGTGTCACATTAGCGTACGGCGGACCCCTCCCCCCACTCACAGTCTGCAGCCAGCAGCTTTTAAATCGCCCGCCGCGCACCATTTGCAGCCTCTCCACGCTTAAAGTCTCCCCCCCCGCCTTGTTCGCTAACCTCACCCGCGACTGTAAGCCCATCGCTACCAAAAGCAGGCGGTACAGTGCCGGGGATAGGAGCTTCATTAAATCCGAAGTAGCAAGACTCCTGAAGGAAGGGATTATTGAGGGTAGCACTAGCCCATGGCGAGCACAAGTGGTGGTAGTGAAGACTGGCGAAAAACAGCGCCTAGTTATTGACTACAGCCAGACGATCAATCGCTACACCCAGTTAGATGCATACCCACTCCCCCGCATATCTGACATGGTCAATCAGATAGCACAATACCGGGTGTTCTCGACGATTGATCTGAAGTCGGCATACCACCAGCTCCCCATCAGGGCTGAGGACCGCCAGTACACAGCTTTAGAAGCTGACGGTCGTCTCTACCACTTCCTCCGAGTCCCCTTCGGCGTCACCAACGGGGTTTCGGTCTTCCAAAGGGAGATGGACCGAATGGTTGACCAGAACGCGCTGCAGGCCACCTTCCCCTATCTAGACAACGTCACCATCTGCGGCCACGACCAGCAGGACCATGACGTTAACCTAGAGAAATTCCTCCGTACGGCCCAGCGGCTGAATCTAACATACAACAAGGACAAATGTATGTTTCGCACCACGCGCCTCGCCATTCTTGGCTGCGTAGTGGAGAACGGAGTCATCGGCCCCGACCCCGACAGAATGCGCCCCCTTATGGAGCTCCCCCTCCCCCACTGCCAAAAAGCACTGAAGAGGTGCCTAGGGTTTTTCTCTTACCACGCTCAGTGGGTGCCCAACTATGCGGACAAAGCCAGACCCCTCATCAAGTCCACCTCCTTCCCCCTGACAGCAGAGGCATGTGCAGCCTTCACTCTCATAAAAAAAGATATTGCGAAGGCCACAATGCATGCAGTGGATGAGTCCATCCCTTTCCAAGTGGAGAGCGACGCATCCGACTTCGCCCTAGCTGCAACCCTTAACCAGGCGGGGAGACCCGTGGCCTTTTTCTCAAGGACCCTCCAGGGCCCCGAGATTCGACACTCCTCTGTCGAAAAGGAGGCCCAGGCCATTGTGGAAGCGGTGCGACATTGGAGGCATTACCTGGCCGGAAAACGATTTACCCTGCTCACTGACCAGCGTTCAGTAGCTTTTATGTTTAATAATAATCAGAGGGGCAAAATCAAGAACGACAAGATCTTGAGGTGGAGAATTGAACTCTCCACCTACAATTACGATATCTTGTACCGGCCCGGGAAACTCAATGAGCCCCCAGATGCCCTATCACGTGGTACATGCGCCAACGCGCAGGTTGATAGACTGCAGACCCTCCACAATGACCTCTGCCACCCGGGGGTCACCAGGTTCTTCCACTTCATCAAATCCCGTAACCTGCCCTACTCCACTGAGGAGGTCAGGACCATGACCAGGAACTGCCAAATCTGTGCCGAGTGCAAACCGCATTTTTATAGGCCAGACAGAGCAAGCCTGATCAAGGCCACTCGCCCCTTCGAGCGCCTGAGCATCAATTTTAAAGGGCCCCTCCCCTCCTCTGACCGCAACGTGTACTTCCTCAACATAATTGATGAGTACTCCCGTTTCCCATTTACCATCCCGTGCCCAGACATGACCAGTACCACGGTCATTAAATGTCTGAATGACCATTTCGCCTTGTTCGGCTTCCCTAGCTATATCCATAGCGACCGGGGCTCATCCTTTATGAGCGACGAACTCCGTCAGTACCTGCTCACGAGAGGTATTGCTACAAGCAGAACCACCAGCTACAACCCCCGGGGGAACGGCCAGGTGGAAAGAGAGAACACGACGGTTTGGAAGGCCGTCCTCTTAAACTTAAAATCTAAGGGCCTTCCGACCTCTCGCTGGCAGGAGGTCCTCCCTGCGGTGCTCCACTCCATTCGGTCACTGCTTTGTACGGCCACCAATGCCACCCCCCATGAAAAAATGTTCACTTTCCCCAGGAAGTCCACATCGGGAACCTCGCTACCGACATGGCTGACGTCTCCAGGACCTGTCCTACTGCGGAAGCACGTGAGGTCCCATAAAACGGACCCCCTGGTCGAGAGGGTGAGCCTCCTCCACGCCAACCCCCAGTATGCTTACGTGGCGTACCCGGACGGGCGGGAGGACACAGTCTCCATACGAGACCTCGCACCTTCGGGTGCCCCTGAAACACTACCATTGCCATCCACCACTACCCACAACCCAACCCCGGTAGACGGCATGCCGCAGCCCCAGGACCCGTCATTGACCACCCAACCACTCAATGAGACGCCAGATTCAACGTTGGATGCTGCACCATCATCGCTGCCACCACGACGATCAGGACGGCATACAAGGCCACCTGATAGACTTACTTACACGAACCTTTAGTACACTTCACCCCGCCGGACTCAATTTTAACCAAGGGGTGAATGTGGTAAACCACTGTTATTGTTGTTGTTCACCGTTGTTGTTGTTGTTGCACACTGTTGTATCTAGGCATGCCTCAGCATGCCTCTGCTGGCTCCGCCCCTGGCTCCACCCACAGGCCCAGGTATAAAGGTGACTGCTCTGCAGCACCCTGCCTTCTTGGAAACCAGTCAACCACAAGAGGCATGCTCTGTTCTTTGTTAATAAAAGCCTTTTAGTTACTCTCCTAACTCCCCGTCTTTTATGAGTAATTGATAGCACATCAACGGGCAGCAGTGAACTGGAGGGATGCTACATTGGTCACCACAGGGCATGCAAAGCGCCCCTCGTCCTCCTCCTATTTCTCTTCTCAGGAAGATCTGCGCTGAGCCGTGCGGCTGCTACTCCTCCGATTATGAGGACCAGGATGAGAGGGCATAAATGTTTCCCATCTTCTTGCTATAGATTTCATTTTAGGCAACAATCTTGCAAGCGCACAGTCGAAGTGGCCTGAAATGATTCCATTCATGTCACACTGCAGAGGGGTGTCAGCTTGAATAGTCAGAAGGTCAGTAGATGTGCAAAATGTTATCCCATACCTACAACAGCAAAATTGTTGCATTTGAATGTCAACCATATTTCAGGGGGGCTTTTAAAGTGCTCCACCAATGCATACAAACCATGTCCTACAGCAGCACATCTCCTTGAACTTGGCCTGTTTCTGACAAGTCTGGAAACAGACGCCAGAAGCAGGAAAATAGGAAACCACTATGAAAGTAGGATTAGCAAGACAGTTAACAGGCTGTTAACTGCCTTAACTACCTGTACATAACTTGTTCCAGACAGTTCAGTTTGAGAGTGGCTAAACAGACACTCATGAAAATCGGGTGGGGGCAGGATGGAGGTGGGTTGGGTGTCTGAAGCCATTTTTTATGATTTTCCCAACAGACCCGCCTCCAAATCTGCCTCCTCAGGGCTATTAAAATCGAGCCCCAGGGATCTAACATGAGACCTTCCTGGCCTGTGAAGAGTGTCACACTTATGAGGGTATTTAACCATGGAGTAATTGGAAGAGTGCAAGTGACATCTGGCTTATGGGAGGGTTGAAGAGATGTTAGCGAAAGGAGGCATAGAAATAAATTGTCAAACATCACACCAAGGATAGATAGACTCTGCAATGAGAAGCAGGCACACCCATCTCACCAATATCTGTAAGTAAATACCTGTTTTCTTAAAAGCATTATTAAAACACTCGTTACATGCAGCATTTTCATATTATGAGTATTATATAGTATTGTAATTTAGATAGGTGGTCCATTACTAATCGATTTGAAAAGGGGTCCTTCAACCAAAAAGTTTGAGAACGATTGTGCTATATTAATGTGAAACCTGTATTGGGACAGTAAAAATTAAAACATGAAGAGGTCAGGTCTTTGTGTACTCCTGAACTCTTCAGCAAGGTGAGCAGACATCCCAGTTTCCCCATCCCAATAACTTGCTCCCAGATGGTTTAGTATACAACCAGATTTTTCTTTTTGGTGCAATCTAGCTAGAGCCAGCCAAAGGATAGAGTACCAGTGAGGAATGTTGGGCATCTTCAAGATGTAATTTCTGCTTCCACTAATCTACTCTAGTTATTTTTAAAGTGCTATTTTGAGCTATCCTGTAGTTTTATCATTTTTGTTACAGTTTAAGCTCAATCATAATTAAATGGATCAGAACTTGTATAAACTGTGGATAAAAATAGCCAATTTGTTAATGTTTGTGGCATCCACAGCTAAAGAAATAACTTATATTTATATATAGCATGTTTCACCACCTCAGGATGTCTGCCAATTTAGAAAGTACTTTTGTAGCGCAGTCGCTGTTGTAATGTAGGAAAACACAGCAGCCAATTTGTGCACAGCAAGCTCCGGCAAACAGCAATGAGATAAATGACCAAACAATCTGTTTTAGTGATGTTGGTTGAAGGATAAATATTGGCCAGGAGACAGGGGAGAACTCCCCTGCACTTTTTCCAAATAATGTCATGCGATCTTTTACATCCACCTGAAAGAGCAGACAGGTTCTCAGTTTAATGTCTCACCCAAAAGACAGCACTCCCCTCGGTACTGCACTGAAGTGTCAGCCTGGATTGTGTGCTCCAGTCTCTGGAGTGGGGCTATGAACCGACAACCTTCTGACTAAGAGGCAAAAGTGCTACCACTGAGCCAAGGTTGACACTAAATCACGCAAGATGCATAACTAATTTACCAGGCAGCTTGTGGTTGGGTCAGAACTTCTGTAAACACAATTACAAATAGCCAATTTGTGAATATTTGCATCACAGACAGTTTAATCAATCATTCAGTTCAAACAGAACTGAAAAAGAATTGTTCAACAAGCATAACAAATAGAGTCATCACAATCCAACGGAACAGCTGTAAGAAAAATTCAAATTGCAGGGTGAATTAAAAGGTTTTTTTTCTTTCAAGTTCTTTCAATCTGTATTGGTGCAGGACTAACAAGACCGTTCAAGCACTGTGACTAGGACAGAGCCGATTCATCTTCTTAACAATTGTGAGGTTATTCATTTTGGTAGGAAGAATAGAAATGTGAGGTTATTCACTTTGGTAGGAAGAATAGAAAAACAGAATATTTTTTAAATGGTGAGAAACTTTCAAATGTTGGTGTTCAGAGAGATTTGGGTGTCCTTGTGCAAGAAACACAGAAAGCTAGCATGCAGGTACAGCAAGCAATATTGAAGGCAAATGGCATGTTGGCCTTTATTGCAAGGGGGTTGGAGTATAAGAGTGAGGAAGTCTTGCTACAATTGTACAGGGTCTTGGTGAGACCACACCTGGAGCACTGTGCACAGTTTGGTCTCCTTATCTAAGGAAGGATATACTTGCCTTGGAGGCGGTGCAACGAAGGTTCACTAGATTGATTCCTGGGATGAGAGGGCTGTCCTATGATGAGAGATTATGTAGAATGTGCCTACACTCTCTGGAGTTTAGAAGAATGAGAGGTGATCTCATTTAAACATACAAGATTCTGAAGGGGATTGACAGGGTAGATGCTGAGAGGTTGTTTCCCCTGGCTGGAGTGTCCAGAACTAGGGGGCATAGTCTCAGGATAAGGGGTAGGCCATTTAAGACTGAGATGAGGAGAAATTTCTTCACTCAGAGGGTTGTGAATCTTTGGCATTCTCTGCCCCAGAGGGCTGTGAATGCTGAGTCTTTGAGTATCTTCAAGGCTGAGATAGATAGATTTTTGGACTCTAGGGGAATCAAGGGATATGGAGATCGGGCGGGAAAGTGGAGTTGAGGTTGATGATCAGCCATGATCTTATTGAATGGCGGAGCAGGCTCGACGGACCGTATGGTCTACTCCTGCTCTTATTTCTTATGCTCTTATGTTCTTATGTTCTTAACATAATAATTCCAGAGTCCTGGCAAAATTTCCTCCCTTAGCCAACACCATTAAAAACTGATTGGTGGTTCATCTCAGTTGCTGTTTGTGGGACCTTGATGTGTGCAAAATGGCTGCCAGGTTTGTCTATATAACAATAGTGACAGCACTTCAAAAGTAATTCATTGGACGTGAAGCACTTTGGAAGCCCTGAAGATATGATAAAGGCCATATAAATACTTTCTATAGTTCAAGTTGAAGAGCTAATACCAAAACAGATTTGATGATCTGAATTACCTGCTTTCTGCTATAACAGCTGTGATTCCATGACATATATCTTCTCTTCCATGCCAAACAGCCCGTGAGGCAACCCATTTCTTCCACTGCTTTTACATTCAGCAGATCATGCTCTGGGTTGTGTCTGTAATAAAAATCCTTTTTTACATGGACGGGTTGTTAGCTTGACTCACAACCCCTTATCAGGAGAAACAACTAATGCATTGTGTAAGGGGTGGTGTGTGTGGTCAGCTTTGCCTCTGACTCCCTGAGCAGTTTGAATCGCTCCCATTCCCTTGGTTCTAGACCTGGACTTATTTGGGGGTTGTAATGAAATTACGGCAAACAACTGAATTTGATACAAGAACTTTGGTTTTTATTTGAGACAAGAAAATATACACAACACAATAATCTTATTACTCTAAAAGGGGGAACATTTCAGAATATACGAGGGAGAATGACAATAGACAAAATATTTTACCTCTCCCAATCCCGCTACACTAACTAGGTTGGATTCCAGAGGACCAGGGAAATGCTCACCAAATGCAGGAATAGTTTGTAGAGTGGAAAAAAACTTGCAGATCTTCGGTTTCTTCCAGGTTGGTTTCTTGTTGGTCGCGGTGGCCCAATATTACCTAGCTGTTGGTAATATTGTTGGTTGTTTGTTTCTTGGAGCCCTTGGTTGCCGCGATTCCTTCCGTTCTCCTCCTGTTGTCCTTTCATCGATTGACTGTCCCGAGGCTGATGTCTTTCGAATGAGCTGTGCCTCTTTCTGTGTCTGTCCGAACTGTACTGATCGAACTCATCGAACTGATTTCTTGTGGAGACAGGTCTTTAGTTTATACTAAACGAAGCCTGCTAATCTTGTTAGATTTTGGGCGGGCTCGTTAATTTTGATTGGTCCCATTTATTTAACTGGTTTCGGGATTGCTTCGAAATTGGTTTAAGTGTGTGAAGTGGTCTCGGAAATCTCTCTGAGTGGTTTTAAACTGTTGTTCGATTGTCTTCTCCTGCTGGGGCCAGGGTCTCTTTTGTTGATCAGTGGCATGTATTGTATTATTCATATTCTTGATGGCCCTGCAGGTTTTGGCGGGAACTGTCCTTCCATGGGCCTATTGTCTTTATGTGGAATGACTGAGACGGTCCAGAACATTCCCAGACAATCTGGTCTTTGTCAATACTCAAACTGTTTCTATTACAGTGCCCAACCCAACTCCTTTTGTCGCAGCCTTCCACAGGCCTGGACATGCCTTTTAAAATAGCCAAATCCTGGGGTTTTGATTTTAAGCCCCTTTTTGGCCCAATATTCTTTTAAACAGTCCAAAATCTCTTCTCTTCTTGGTTTGGGGGAATCTGTAGAATTTTGCGAACATTACAATTGGGGGTGCATTAACTCCACTCCCATCAGACACGACTGCCCCACTGGAAGTCAACCTAGCATTCAGAGGCCTGAGTTACGGTTTCCTTCTCGCTGGGGCTTCCAGAAGTTTAGGGGCTGAAATTTCTGGAGCCTGTCTCCTCCAACATGTGTGGCTGGATGGGGCATCTGGGTGTCATGCTGGACCAATGCTGGGGGTGTGGCAAGGTTGCAACTCCACTCACATTGGACGTGAGTGCTCTGGTGAATATCAGTCCAGAGGCTGGAACTGTTGTCTCCACTTATTGCAGGTTGTCTGGAGTGGGGCTCGAACCTATAACTCAGAGCTGGCATTTAAATGAAGCCCGAAGCCGAATTTGGCTGGTGGCTCAGGCTGACCGTGTGGAACAGCTGCTCCACTGCCATCATTGTCTCCCATATGGACCATGATAACTGGTTGCTCTCCCTCCCCTTGCAAAGTCTTTTCCAGTCTATGCAATATGACCCTAGCTTTAGCCTCTGGGAGGCAACAAACCACCCAGGACTGTCGTTCCTGACTGAAAAAGATCATGCCAACCCTCGAAATATTGAAACCCTCATCAACAGTGCATTTCTAGCTGTATTGCTAATCTCCCTCGATTGAGCCATCCCTTGTTTGTTGGTGTCATTAATAATTATTTGATGGCTCTGCCCAGAATCCTCATTTTCCCTACAGGATGCTACAGCTTCAAATTTGTTTGTAAACATAAATTGCTGTGGGCAGTTCTGTTCTAATCCTTCATCTGCCACTGATGCACTGTGGATTTAAATAGACTATTTAAATTTGATTGGTTGGGGAGAATCAGGGGACATGCTTATAAATTATGTAAACAGAGAACAAGGTTACATATTAGGAGGTTTTTTCTTTTTGCAGAGGGTTATCGACCTCTTGAACAAGTTTCTGGTTCATGTGGTGAATGTGGATTCACTACAAATGTTCAAAAGGGAGCTGGGCATGTTCCTGGCTGAGGCTGATATCACTGTGTACAAAAGGTAGTTGGGATGTTGGGTGATGTACCTCATGGTCATGGTTATCTCCTGGATCTCATTTTAAGATCATCTTCAGGGGTCAGAGAGGAATGTCCCAGAATTCTTATCCCGAATTGTCGTGGGGATTTTTTTTTCCCTCTCCCAGAAGATTACATGAGTGCTGTTCGGTGGGGTCATGGTGCTTAGTTGCATCAGGCTCAATGGACACGCTGATCTTTCCCTGTCCATCAATTTCATGTTTCCAATGTATCAGCTGTCTGCACCAAGCCACCTTCTGCCACCTTGCCACCTTGGCGAAGGATGTCAGACATCAGACTTTTCCATTGCCCTGACTACCAATGGACAGAGCTTCGAGCACTGCTCTGGGTATCACATTAATGCATTCTGAGACTGATCCTACGGATTCCCTTAAAACTGGAGTGTCCTCTGAAAACTGCAGTCTGGAGATGCACAATAGACATAGATGGGAGTATTAGGGGGATTTCTGTAATAAATACTTTATTGATAACTTGAAAAAATATTTATATCTGTCTTAAATAGAAATAGAAAGTAAGAATGTACATTTATATATGTGTAATGGGAAGAACATGTGATTGTGTTCCTCTGGTTCCCAAAGCTCTCCATCGCTGGGGTTTTCCTTGCATCATGTCTAGGTTTGTTTAGACTAATTGATAGCGATTGATTGATGTGATTAGTCAACAACTCCATTATCATTGTATCATGTGACTACCAGGATGGTAGAAAGCGAACTAGATGGACCTTGGTCTTTTTTTGTCTAGCAATTCCTATATTCCTAAATAGCACCTTTCACATCATCAGGATGTTCGAATGTGCTTCACAAGGTCGTACAAACAGCAATGAGATAAATGACTAGTTAGTCTGGTTTACTGATGTTAGTTGCAGGATAAATGCTGGCCAGGACACGAGGAGAACTCCCCTGCTTTTCTTTAAATAGTGACATGAAATCTTTTATAACTCCACCTGAACAGAGTTCAAAATACTGAGATGAGAACAAGAGGAAAGTGAGCCAGCGAGTGAGAGGGAGGAAAAGACAATGGATGACTAACAGAGATAGAGCTGGAATAGAAAGGATTAGAGAATGGAAACTAGCTGAAGAAAGACGCAATTATTAAAAACCAGTGTTTTCTCTGAACAGTTTCATGGTGAGTGACTACTTTTAGGTAGCAATTGTAGTACAGTGAATGATATTTTGCTTTTACTCTTTTATTCCTCAAAGCAGATCAGCATTTTAAAGCCGTACCTGCTGTATCACAACCAAAAGGTTATCCCCTGTGTCTGGTGACTAAAAAATAACAAACCTAAAGCACAAAAGACACAACTTCAGAATGAGTTGGGTTTGCAAATGGCACAACCGAACACAAGATGTACAAGACCATAACAAAAGAGGATGGAGGTTGTAATGAATTATCACATGGTTTGTCATATGGTTTAGTATGAGCATGCTCAGTTCACTCTGGCCTAGTAAAGCAATCTCATGAACTAGCAACTGGTGTCTCTGCCCTTCATTTGTTCTACCCACATATATTACATTTTTGGCAATGAGAATGGGACCCCAAAGCTATTTTTAGGGATCACCTAAGTACATAGTGACCACAAACCACTCCTAGCAATATTGTGGCACAAATCTGCCATCCCTGCAATGGCCGCATCAAGAATGCAACATTGGGTAGTGTTGTTGTTACAATATGACTACACGATTGAATATCGCACTTCAAAGCAAACCGCAATCGCAGGTTGCCACATGAAGACTCATGTGCTGGGAGTAAAGGTGAGATTTTCACGCTAGGTGCAGTTGACAAAGACTTTCCTGTGAATGCAACTGAGATTGCAAATAGACTCAAAAGGACTCAGTACTGAAAAGATTGTATGAAAACACCTTGAATGGATGGACTGATCAGTGTCTGGACACAAGAGTTGAAACCATTCCATAAACATCGTACTGTAGGAGTCTCTGCATTCCTAACAAAGAATCTATAACTTACTGGAAGTTAACAAACTGAATTTATTGTCTAAGAACTTTACAAAACAAGAAACTACAGGAGAAGCTCAAAACAGGTCTTTTCTCTTTCAATCCACATGAGGACTGGCTGGTCCCGCCCTCTACCTCTGACATCATGACATCATCACGTGACCCACGTGATGACGTCATCGCGTCAGATCACGATGTTGTCGATCTAGCTCTGTTTAACCAGAGCCAACTTGAAAGGTAATAACATTGGTTACAGACAATTAATGTTAAAGGTAATAACATTGGTTACAGACAATTATGTAAGTCACTTAGTGGTTTTGCCACATACGCCCCCCCAGAATTGTCTTTAACAAAAAGAGTCAATCGCTGAGGAGGTCGGACAAGTCTGTTGGACCAACTCCGAAATTCCCGGAGGGGAAAACGCTGAGCAGGCGGCGAACTGGTAGGCGGTACGGCGGTGTCAGGTGTGGTAGCGGCCGGCGGCCGGCCGCAGCGCGGAGGCTGCGCCAGCTCGATCGGTCGTTCGAGGTCCAGGTGCGCAGGCCTGAGGCGATCGACAGAGATGTGATCCGGTTTGCCCCCGACGTCAATCACGAAACTCTTGTCCCCTGCCTGCAAAACCTTGAAGGGTCCGGTATACGGCGGTGCGAGCGGGGTACGATGGCCATCCTGGTGCACAAACACGAACTTGGCTTTCGACAACTCCCCCGGGACATTGGACGAAAGCAAACCGTGCCGTGAGGTCTGAACTGGGCGGAAACAGCGGGCCGCATCCCGGAGGGTCTCTTTTTGTGTGGCCGCGGACCATGGTCGCGTAGGTAACGGCAGGAATTCACCTGGGACTCGAAGCGGTTGCCCGTAAACCATCTCCGCCGCCGCCGACTGGAGATCTTCCTTCGGCGCCTTGCGGAGTCCTAACATCATCCACGATAGTTTGTCGACCCAGGATGCATCCAGCAGGCTGTCCCTGAGCGACGCCTTCAAGGAGCGGTGGAACCGCTCGCACAAGCCGTTCGCCTGTGGGTGATAGGCCGTAGTGCGGTGGAGTTTAACGCCCAACACGGAAATCACCTCGTTCCACAGTTCGGACGAAAATTGCAGCCCCCGATCCGACGAAATGTCCGCAGGGACACCAAAACGGGCTACCCAGGATGAAACGAAAGCTCGAGCAACGTCCGCAGATGTGGTGGACGTCAGGGGAACTGCCTCCGGCCACCTCGTGGTGCGATCCACCATCGTCAAAAGGTACGTAAAGCCCCGGGAAGGTGGGAGTGGTCCCACTAACTCGATGTGAATATGATCAAATCGCCGTTCCGGGACCTCGAAGGCGGCGAGTGGGGCTCTGACATGGCGCTGCACCTTGGACCGTTGGCAAACAACACAAGTGTTCGCCCAGTCCCTGACGTCCTTGCGTATTCCCCTCCGTACGAATTTGGAGACCAGCAGTTTTTGCGATGCCTGCACCCCAGGTTGCGATAGGCCGTGTAAGGCATCGAAAATCGTACGACGCCATTTAGACGGGACAATCGGACGGGCTGCACCCAGCGAAATGTCGCAGAGCAGAGTGGTACCTGCGGAATGGAAAGGCACATCCCTCGGCTGGAGGCTGTTTGGAACCGAACGAAAACCCTGGGTCTCCGGGTCGTCCGCTTGGTCAACCGCCATCTGTGCGTAGTCAATGCCTAATTGGACGGCCTGGACGGCGGCGTGGGATAGGCAATCAGCGACGACGTTGTCCTTACCGGCCACATGTCGGATGTCGGTGGTGAACTCCGATATGTACGTCAGCTGCCGTTGCTGCCGAGCCGACCATGGTTCCGCAGACTTGGCCATTGCGAACAGCAATGGCTTGTGGTCAACAAACGCGATGAAGCGTCGTCCTTCGAGGAGGAAACGGAAATGGCAGATGGCCAAAAACAAAGCCAACAGCTCTCGATCGAAAGTACTGTACCGGCGTTCATGCCGTTGTAGCTGGCAGCTAAAAAAGGCCAGGGGTTGCCACGCGCCGTCGACCCACTGCTCCTGGACGGCTCCCACCGCATAGTCTGACACGTCCGTCGTGAGAGCGATGGTGGCTCCCGGCAGGGGGTGTGCTAACATGGTCGCATTGTGAGTGCGGCTTTCGTCTCCTCGAAAGCACGAACAGAAAGTCAAGGTCCCACAGGACTGAATCCATGAGGCGCTGAAACGCCTGTGCCGCGTTCTTAAGCCTAAAGGGCATTCGCAGGAATTCAAAGAGTCCAAAGGGGGTAATTACCGCTGTCTTTTCGACATCCTGAGGGTGCACCGGCACCTGATGGTAACCACGGACAAGGTCGATTTTGGAGAAGATGGACGTCCCCGCCAAATGTGCTGAGAAGTCCTGTATATGGGGAATGGGGTAGCGGTCGGGCGTCGTTATGTCGCTGAGGCGGCGATAATCCCCACAGGGCCGCCATCCCCCGCCGGGTTTGGGGACAATGTGGAGCGGGGAGGACCAGGGGCTACTGGACCGATGGATGATCCCCATTTTTTTCATCACGGCGAACTCCGCCTTTGCTGCCGCTAGCTTACTGGGCTCTAAACGTCGCGCCCTGGCGTAAACGGGCGAGCCGGTAGTCGAAATATGGTGCTCCACCCTATGCTTGATGGTCGGAGCCGAAAAGTTGGGCTTCGTCAGCTCGGGGAAATCCTCGAGGAGCCGGGCGAAATCGTCGGGCTGCGGCCGCGCACATGAAATCGTGTGTGATGCAGCCGTGCTGCGCGTCCCCGAAATATCATCGAGTGTGGCGGCGCGAACGAGGCGTGATTTTTCACGTCCACCAACAGGCCGTTGGCGCCTAAAAAGTCAGCACCCAACAGGACCTGTGAGATTTGAGCGGTGATGAAATTCCAGCTGAAAAACTGTCCACCGAAACATACTCGGATGAGGCGCTTCCCGCAAGTGCGGATCGAACCCCCATTGGCCACTTGCATAGGGGGACCACGGCTGCCGGAGCGAAGGTCTATGACCAAGGCGGGCAGTATGCTGCATTGCACCCCCGTGTCGCATCGAAAACGACGGCCGGAGATGGAGTCGGTTACGGAGGTGAGATTCCCGGAAGCACCGATCGCCATTGCGGCAGCGGGGGAAGTACCGGGACCGGCGTGCATGACTCGCGGCGGTCTATTCGACGGTCTGGTAACGAAAGTGCACGGCGAGCGGCAGCAGCGGGCCTTCGGGCTGAAACGAGCGTGGTAGTAGCA
This sequence comes from Somniosus microcephalus, assembly GCF_052327205.1. Taxonomy (NCBI): domain Eukaryota; kingdom Metazoa; phylum Chordata; class Chondrichthyes; order Squaliformes; family Somniosidae; genus Somniosus; species Somniosus microcephalus. The sequence continues at coordinate 72,686,124 of NC_140987.1, read as the reverse complement.
GAAGCCGGTCGTCAGAGGCGCCTTTGTCGGAGCCGGGGCCAGGCTCTTTGTGGCGGGGCGTTGCGCGAGGGCGCAGTATTGTTGCCGGACCGCGTAAATCTTATCCGCCTCTTCGGCGAGCGCGACGCAGTCTGCGGTTTCTGCTCGGGCGAGGGACGCCTGTACTTGCTCAGGAAGTTGAGTAAGGAACAGTTCGCGAAACAGAAAGCACTGGGGCTCGGACCCCAGGAGAGTCAGCATATGACTCATCATTTCCGAGGGTTTGGAGTCTCCTAACCGTGGTAGAGCCAGTAAACGGCGAGCGCGCTCCGCTTTGGCGAGACCAAATACCTGCAGCAATCGTGTCTTGATGGCGACACACTTGTCAGCAGTCGGAGGACTCTCTAGCAGGCTGATGATTCTCGACGCTGTCGAGCTCTCGAGGGCGGAGACCACATGGAGATATCTGGTCTGATCCTGAACAATGTTGCGGAGCTCAAATTGCGCCTCGGCTTGCACAAACCAAGAGGCTGCCTGTTGTTCCCAGAATTGGGGGAGCTTCAAGGCCACTGCGTTGGCCTCCATCACTGGCCTGTGTTCGGCGTTCACCGCGAAAAATGATCACAAGGAATCGGGGTCACCAATGTAGGAGTCATCACGCTTCCCGCCGAAGGGGACATCACGTGACCCACGTGATGACGTCATCGCGTCAGATCGCGATGTTGTCGATCTAGCTCTGTTTAACCAGAGCCAACTTGAAAGGTAATAACATTGGTTACAGACAATTAATGCTAGAGGTAATAACATTGGTTACAGACAATTATGTAAGTCACTTAGTGGTTTTGCCACAGTACTGAATTTTCTTGTGAGCAAGGTTGTATCAAGTGGGGAAATAGAGTGGTGGTACCTACTTCCTTGAGAGATAGAATTCTGGCTGAACTTCATACTGAACATCCAGGGTTCGTTAGTATGAAATCAATTGCAAGAAGTTTTGTTTACTGGCCTGGATTGGACAGTGATCTTGAATCATTTGTCAGCAAATGCAGCGTTTGCCAAAATTGCAGAAACAAACCACCCAAAACTCCAGTACAACCCTGGTCATGGCCAAGTAGACCTTTTCAGAGAGTACATGTAGACTTCTGTGAGAAAGCAAACAATTATTTCCTGATACTTGTAGATAGTCACTCAAAGTGGATTGAAGTGAAACACATGGGTTCAAATACTACAACTGAATGTACCATAGATGAGTTGAGGTCTATCTTTGCATGTCATGGCTTACCTGAAGAGCTTGTTTCTGACAATGGCCCTCAGTTCCATTCTGCTCTAGTCCAAGAGTTCATGAAATGGAACGGTATTAAACATACTCTTGTTCCACCATATCATCCAGCTTCAAACAGAGCAGCTGAAAGGTCAGTCAGAATAGTAAAAGAAGCTCTCAAAAAGCAAGTGTTGCAGGGTTGTTTGGGATTCAGCATGAAGCAACCTTTGGCAAATTTCTTGCTGAAGTGCAGAACTACTCCGCACACTATAACTGGATATACCCCAGCAGAACTCTTGATGAAGAGGTGATTGAGAACACGATTGAGTCTTGTTCAACAAAATTTGGCCTCAAGAGGTGAACAGAAACAGTTGAGTCAGAATTGTTATTATGACAGCAATCGGAAATAACACACTTTCAGACAAAACAAGTGTGTTTGTGTTCTCAGTCCCCCCTGGCAAGTCAAGTTCACACAAGTGCGATATACGAACCGTAGTAGAGGTTGGCGGAATCAAGAGATATTTGGTTGAGATTGGAAACAACATCCGAAATGTTCATGTAGATCAAATGATCTCTGCTAGAGATGAACCAAGATGTGATCTTGAACCACTTGATCATTAACACATACATGAGTTTGACTCCGTTCAGACTTCAGAAACTTAAGTACAAATCTGAGATAGAAACAGGATCATCTTTGAGTTCGGACCAGGACAAAACACCCAGAAAATTGGTTCAACACCAAAACCTTTTGTAAGGAGATCAGGAAGACTCCGCAAACCTGTTATTAAACTGGATTTGTAGTTGATTTAAAAGAAAAAAAGCCAGGAGTTTTTGTTATGTGGTACATGTAATGCTGGGAAAGGTAGGACCATAGTTTTGTTGTATTTGAGAGGAGTATATGTATTTTTTTTAAAGGGAAAGCAGTATTATTACATGGTTTGTCACATGGTTTAGTAAGAGCATGCTCAGTTCACTCTGGCCTAGTAAAGCAAGCTCATGAACGAGCAACTGGTGTCTGTCCTTCATTTGTTCTACCCACATATATTACAGGGGTGAATTTCCTCCAAGCCTCTCCAGCTCCACCGCCATAACTTTGGTGGAAGTTAGGTGGAAACCGCATTTACGCGTGTAAACAGCGCTTCTACCAAAGTTACAGTGCCGGAGCGGAAGATGGTCCTAGGAAATTCATTCCCCCAACGCCATCTGCATTTCACCCAACCCTATACAGAGAATCGATTCTTCAATCTAACTCAACCCTACACAAAGAATCAACACTTCCGTCTAACTCAACCCTACAACATACTACAATTAAAAGAAAGATACCTAGAAATGACAAAGAAATTATTTAACATTTCCAAAACTGATTTGCTAACAATTTATTGACTTTGGACCATTGTTTTAATGTGTTTGATTCACTGGGATAGAAGGGACAGAGTTGCAGAGAAAAAATGATCTGTCTCTCCCGTATCCCACGTATCGAAACCAATACGCCGTTAACACAACTGCAGCATTGGCAACACTGCCGATTTGCCTAAATAAATGAATGTACATCATCTATTTTAATGTTTCCAAACACTGGAGGCCCAGATGGTGCTGCAGTAGAAGGACACATTTCAAAACAGTGATTTAATTCATTGAAAAAATAATGTTTACTCATGCATTTTGACAGATAAGTAGACATTCAGGCTGTGGACAATTGATAAGCTTTTGGCATTCAACTTGCAATACCCTTAACAAGATGATTAATACATGTTAAGAACAGCAATGTTCAACAATTGCTCTCTCCCCTTCTTCAGAGCTGCCCAATTAGGCCATTAATAATTTGCTCTTGTTATCTAATCAGTTAATAATCCATGCTTTAACTTCTTCCTTTCCTTTCAGGAGTTGTTGCTTTGATGTGTTAGCTTGGCACAGTTGGTATCACTCTTGTCTCTGAGTCAGAAGGTTATGGGTTCATCTTGCTCCAGGGCTGAAGCAAACAATCTTTGTTAAAACTCAAGTGGAGTGTAGTACTAAGGGAGTATTGTGTTGTCAGCACTATTAACCCCAAAATTCCGATGATACCGTCGTAAATTGTTGGATCAGGCAATTAACATATGGAGAGGTGTGCAGGCTCAGATAAATGGGGGTGGGGACGGGGGGGTGTAGTTAGGCAGTGATGGGAGTTAGGCCTAGAAAGCTCTGTTCATGTGGCTAACAAAAGAGGTGGGTGGTGTATTGATTTGTATGTGGGTTCAATGACGAGACATTTATGAAAGAGAATGTCTTTTAATCTAAAGTCTGTTCAACTCTTTTTAACAGCATTACAGGAGACACCATGCTAGTGATCCATCTAAAAGCAAAACTAAAACTAAACTAAACTGCTTGTCTCTCACATGCCCTCTGCTGGTCAGGCATAAGTAACCAATCAGGCAAATATGCTGGTAAGGCATAGATAAGCAAACAGGCAAATACCATCACTATTTGCTGATATCATTACAGGTGGAAAATAGACCTTTGAGAGTTGGACACCTGATGTAGCAGCAGCATATAAAACCTGCTCCTGCTTAAACAAAGCAAAGCAAAGATAGCATTGGAGGAAGCAGGCAACCTGGGCGAAAAGGATGGCAGCCAGTTCGTAGAAACGAGCATCAAACTTCAGGGAGTCTGATTTGCGTGTGCTCCTAATGGAGCTCTGGGCAGCTGGTCTTAAAGATAGCTTCAGAATGAAATCTGCACATGTTGGCCCATGAAGTCCATTTACAAACTTGTCAACAGTAACTCTGTCACTACATGGACATTTCATGCGAACAGAATTAATGTGTATCTTTTGGTATTGTTAGTCTGGAACAAACTGAGGCGATGGAATTGTCTCAGGTCTTTCATCAAAGCTGGCGAGACCTAGGCCGAAACTTTCCTCATAGCTGCTCCCAGTCCTTCGCATTAACCCCACTGGAAGTGCAGTGGAAATCTCGGGCACACGGGTAAACGGGTTGTCTGGTGAAGTTATGGCAGCGGAGCGGGAGCAACTCCGAGGAAATTCCCGGCCTTGACGATAATGGTAAGATGTACCCTGAAACTTAGGTTTTTTTTGGATGACTTGTCAGCAATTTGATGTTGTCTTGTGAAGACCGCCAAAATAAATCTCCATCAATATTCATCAATTTTTAAAAAAATCTCCAGCTGCTAAACAACTTTGTTGAGCCCCTGAGCATTTTGAGATTCCTATTGTAATGCATTTCTTTCAAGGAAATTCATTTGTAGGGGCTCTCCGCAGGATATCACGACCTTACTGTCTGTTATTTATGTCAAGTTTCATTGGATGATGCTTCACTGCTGCTGAACAATGCATAAAATGTTGAACTGCCAATCAAAGTATTGTCAATTTGGAATAAAAAGAAAATGATCAGTTATTCTGCTGAAAGTAAGAACATACAGCAGAATTATTTTGGAATGCATGTTCCTTACGTGTTTGATGATGTCTCAGCTTAGTTTATTTGATAGCATTCCAGCTTCTAACCCAGAAGATTGTGGGTTCAAGCCCCACTAGAGGGCTTACATAAATAATTTAGGCTGACAATCCAGTGCAATACTGAGGGGCTGTTGTGCTGTCTTTTGGACGAGATGTTAAACCGAGGCCCTGTCTGCCTGAAGTGGATTTTAAAGATCCCATGGTAGCTTTTTGAAGATAAGCAAAGAGTCACATTGACCAATATTACTCCCTCAATCAACAACAGAAGGCATAAGGGATACTTGCCTTTATTAGCCGAGGCACAGAATATAAGAACAGGGAGATTATGCTTGAACTGTATAAAACACTAGTTAGGCCGCAGCTAGAATACTGCGTGCAGTTCTGGTCACCACATTACAGGAAGGATGTGATTGCACAAGAGAGGCTGCAGAGGAGATTTACGAGGTTGTTGCCTGGGCTGGGAAATTTTAGCTATGAGGAAAGATTGGATAGGCTGGGGTTGTTTTCTTTGGAGCAGAGGAGGCTGAGGGGAGACCTAATTGAGGTGTATAAAATTATGAGGGACCTAGATAGAGTGGATAGGAAGGACCTATTTCCCTTAGCAGAGGGGTCAATAACCAGGGGGCATAGATTTAAAGCAATTGGTCGGAGGTTTAGAGGGGATTTGAGGAGAAATCTTTTCACCCAGAGGATGGTGGAGGTCTGGAACTCACTGCCTGAAAGGATGGTAGAAGCAGAGACCCTCATCACATTTAAAAAGTACTTGGATATGCAATTGAAGTGCCATACCCTACAAGGCTACGGACCAAGTGCTGGAAAGTGGGATTAGGGTGGATAGCTCTTTGTCGGCCGGCATGGACAAGATGGGCCGAATGGCCTCCTTCCGTGCTGTAAATTTCTATGATTCTATGATTCTATGAATACCAAAAGAGATTAACTGGCTGTTCATCTCATTTGCTGTTTATGGAATCTTGCTGTGCTCAAATTGGCTGTTTCCCTAAATTACAACAGTGACCACACTTCAAAAGTGCTTCATTAGCTGTGAAGCGCTTTAGGATGTCCTGAGGATCTGAAAGGCACTATATAAATGCAAGTCTTGATTTGTTTTGACCCACGTTGGTTCATTTTTGGGGGGAAATTTTGATGCTCATATTTTAACTCCCTGATTTTGAAGACACTCTGCAAATTTAGCAAAACATGCTGTCAAAGCAGTCATTGTAAACATTTACATTTTAAAAAAACAAAAAGGAGAGAATAAGTTGGGTTGTGCACAGGAAGGGATGTAACACCCTGAAAACTGCAGTGCTGTATTTACCATCCCGTTCTCATTCCCACTCTATTCCCACCTGCCACCGTTTTCTTGGGGGCCTCTGTACGGGTGGCTCAGCATCCGCCTGCCTCATTCCACTATACTAACTCAGATCCTAAGACATGCGTGGGACCCTGATGCCATTTTAGGTACCAATGGGCAAAGCGTGGGCTGTGCACGAATGCTGTTCGAGCGCTCACGGGCTGCTCGGCAGTTGGAGGGGATGAAAAGTCCAGCGGTTTCACCATGGAGCTGAACTGGAAATGTTCTCCCTTGTGGGAGTTGGGGTGGGAGAAGGCAAATGCGAGTGAGGGAGGAGGGGCGGCTTGGACGACCCGGCAGACAGCCAGAGGGAGCATTCATCCTCCTCCTGGCCCCACAAAAAACTTCAAAATAAAACCTTGACCTTCAGTAGAAATAAAAATCGCACTATTTCTATAACGGGCAGCGGATCCGAGAAGCCAGTTTTACGCCCGGGCGGTATGTTGAAAAATATACTGCAAAATTCTCCTTGGTTTCTTGTGGAAGGAACTGTTCATTTAAGGCAAGTTTCACGGAAATTTTAGCTGTTTCCTTTAGCAGCAGTGTAGTAATACCTGCTGATAGGAAATTAAGCTGCACAATATGAATTCAGCTGCGCATTTTAATTTGGTATTTAGTGAGTTGGCGGTGAAGCCCCTGACAGAATTCATTCAGAATGAATATAAAAAGCATAAATTGACATTTAATAGACACGTAGGTGTTCTTCATCAACCTAGGAGGTCCTGGTGCTCAATGCTAAGGAGGCCACAAATGGAGCATATGACCAGCCGCCAGGTCCTGAACACTACGGGTGGAAGACACAGGAACTGAAAGTGCTACTGGATCCAGCAAAAAGTTGTGGCCTTGTGATTCTGGAGTGGCTGTCTTGAGCGGGTGAAAGGGGCTTAACCATCATGAAGAGCCTTTCATCATGAGCCACAGTGTTCACCATTGATGCCAAGGTTTAACCTACAATTATAGTTGAACTTTCTATGACCTGTGAATACTTGCTTTGTGCAGATTATCTGACGTTCAGTTCCTACGAATGAGTAATGATTCTGACTGCGAAATGCTAGGGCTGATTTTAACCCTGCCTGCTTGGTGGAATCTGGCCGGGCAGATTAAAACAAAAAAACTTTCATTCATGGGATGTTGGTGTCGCTGGCTTGGTCAGCATTCACCACCCAGCCTTAGTTGCCCTGAGAACATAAGAACATAAGAAATAGGAGCAGGAGTCAGCCATTTGGCCCTCGAGCCTGCTCCGCCATTCAATAAGATCATGGCTGATCTTCTACCTCATCTCCACTTTCCTGAACTATCCCCATATCCCTTGATTCCCTTAATAGTCAAAAATCTATCGGTCTCTGTCTTGAATATACTCAATGACTGAGTCTCCACAGCCCTCTGGGCTGGAGAATTCCAAAGATTCACCACCCTCTGAGTGAAGAAATTTCTCCTCATCTCAGTCCTAATTGGCCGACCCCTTATTCTGAGTCTGTGACCCCTGGTTCTAGACTCCCCAGCCAGAGGAAACATCCTCCCTGCATCTAAGGTGTCAAGCCCTGTAAGAATTTTGAATGGTTCAATGAGATCACTTCTCATTCTTCTAAACTCCAGAGAATATAGGCCTAGTGTACTCAATCTGTCCTCATGGGACAAACCCCTCATCCCAGGAACCAGTCTGGTGAACCTTCGTTGCACTCCCTGATGTAATAAAACTCACTACGCACTTGGTTTGATCATAAAGCAAGGCTTTAATCAACTTGTTTCAGAACATGGAAGTCTAGTTGTATTTCACTAGCTCCTTGTCTTACAAAATGTCCCTGGATAGCTGGGGCCCACGCCCGAGTATTTATACTCCTTGGACGGCGCCACCAGGTGGCCGTCCAGCGTTATTTCATAAGTAGTTTCTTGATGATGCGATTTATAACTGATGGGCCTTCAATAACCACAAAACTAAAAGTTATAGACTTAAACAAGTTGGCTTTTAATCACTAAGATCAGAGCTAACATCTCAACACGCCAACTGGTTCACAGGAATGAGTCATACAGATCCTGGGATCTTTATGTAAGAGAAGTCAGGGGCGGAGCCAAGAGCCAAGACCTGGAACCTCCCAGGTTAGTCGGGAAAGAGGAAGTGAAACTATACACAGTGGGGGAGGGTAATATACATGAGTGCAAAACGAATACAGGATCAAGACAAACAGATTTCATTACATTCACCCCTTCTATAGATTTAGTCCATCGGGGTGATGTTTCTTAAAAGTTGGTATAAGTGAGTCTGTCAGGAGGTTTCGCAGTTCTCAGTGATCGGCGCAAAGCCGGTTGGGGTGCCTCCAGGGGAGTGGATTCTGGTTCCTCCGCTGTCCAGGCCTCCGCAGTGTCTTCCAGGTTATCTGCAGTGTCCTCCAGGTTAAAGTTGGGTATTGATACCTCTGGGCGTCCTGTCTCTTTGTAGTGTAGGTCTTCATCGGGTAGTCTCCCATCGTTCTCTCCGCTCCCTGAGGGAGCGAGGTCTTTTATGGAAACAGTGTCCTCTCACCCGTCAGAGTATTCGATATAGGCGTACTGAGGGTTTGCATGGAGGAGCTGTACCTTTTCCACAAGGGGGTCCGTTTTATGGCCTCTCACGTGCTTCCGCAATAGTACTGTCCCCGGAGACATCAGCCACGCGGGTAGAGATATGCCCGAGGTGGATTTCCGGGGGAAAACGAACATCTTTTCATGAGGGGTAGCGTTAGTGGCAGTACATAACAGAGACCTTATGGAGTGGAGCACGTCTGGGAGGACTTCCTGACAGCGGGAGGTCGGAAGGCCTTTTGACTTTAAGGCTAACGTGACAGCCTTCCAAACAGTAGCATTCTCCCTTTCCACTTGCCCATTACCCCGGGGGTTGTAGCTAATGGTTCTGCTAGTGGCTATCCCCTTCGAGAGCAAGAACTGGCGCAGCTCGTCACTCATGAATGACGTCCCCCTATCGCTGTGTATGTAGTTCGGCATGCCAAACATGCAGAATAGATTACAGAGACACTTGATGACCGTGGCACTGGTCATGTCTGGGCAGGGAATGGCGAAGGGGAAGCGGGAATATTCATCAATGATATTGAGGAAGTATACGTTACGGTCGGCAGAGGGAAGGGGTCCCTTGAAGTCCAGACTTAGGCGCTCGAATGGCCGTGTGGCTTTGATAAGGTGTGCACGGTCAGGCCTGTAGAAACGAGGCTTGCATTCCGCACAGATGCGGCAGGCTCTGGTCATTGCCCTGACCTCCTCGATGGAGTGTGGCAGATTGCGGGACTTTATAAAATGGTATAGTCGGGTGACCCCTGGGTGACAGAGGTCGTTGTGGAGACCCTGTAATTTGTCCGTATGAATGCTGGCACACATTCCCCGCGATAGGGCATCTGGGGGTTCATTAAGGGCTCCCGGCCTGTACATAATATCATAGTCGAACGTGGATAGTTCGATCCTCCACCTGAGTATTTTGTCATTCTTGATTTTCCCCCTTTGTTTGTTATTAAACATGAAAGCCACCGACCGCTGGTCGGTGAGCAGGGTGAAACGTTTGCGGGCTAGATAGTGTCTCCAGTGCCGCACTGCCTCCACTATAGCCTGTGCCTCCTTCTCGATAGAAGAGTGCCTGATTTCAGGTCCCTGAAGGGTTCGGGAGAAGAAGGCCACAGGTCTCCCAGCCTGATTGAGGGTCGCAGCTAAGGCAAAGTCTGACGCATCGCTTTCGACTTGAAAGGGAATGCATTCGTCCACTGCACACACTGCAGCCCTTTCAATTTCAATGTCCTGTTTAATACTGGTGAAAGCCTCTCGAGCTTCAGCTGATAGTGGGAAGGACATCGATTTAATGAGGGGTCGGGCCTTATCAGAGTAATTGGGCACCCATTGGGCATAATACGAAAAAAATACCAGGCACCTTTTTAAAGCTTTGGGATTGTGTGGCAGGGGCAGTTCCTTTAGGGGGAGTAATCGGTCAGGGTCCGGTCCGATTACCCCATCTTCCACCACACAGCCGAGGATACAGAGACGGGTTGTGTTGAAGATACATTTGTCTTCGTTGTAGGTTAGATTCAGCTTTAGGGCAGTTTTCAAAAATCTCGCAAGATTTAGATCGTGGTCTTGTTGGTTGTGCCTGCAGATAGTGACATTGTCCAGATAGGGGTAGGTAGCTTGTAGTTTATTGTCATCAACCATGCGGTCCATCTCACGTTGGAAGACCGAGACCCCATTTGTTACCCCGAAGGGCACTCTGAGAAAATGGTAGAGGCGCCCGTTCGCCTCGAAGGCAGTGTATGGGCGGTCCCCCGTTCTAATGGGGAGCTGGTGATACACGGATTTGAGGTCAATAGTCGAGAAGACTCGGTATTGCACAATCTGGTTGACCATTTCTGATATGCGGGGTAAAGGGTAGGCGTCCAGCTGGGTATAAATGTTAACAGTCTGGCTGTAGTCAATTACCATCCGTTTCTTTTCGCTATTTTTAACTATGACTACTTGGGCACGCCACGGGCTGGTACTGCATTCAATAATGCCTTCCCGCAGGAGTCTGTCCACTTCCGCCTTGATAAAGTGTCTGTCTTCCAGACTGTACCGTCTACTTTTGGTCGCTATGGGCCTACAGTTCGGAGCAAGATTAGCGAATAAAGAGGGCGGGCTGATTTTTAAGGTTGATAGGCCACAGACTGTGAGTGGCGGCTGGGACCCGCCATATGCTAGCGTGACACTTTCGTGGTGGCACTGGAAGTCCAGGCCCAAGATTACATTAACACAGAGTTCTGGCATCACGAGGAGTTTAAAATCCTTGTAGTCCGTGCCTTTTACAGTCAGTGTTACCACACAGTAGCCCAAAATGTCCAAAGTGTGGGGCTTAGCAGCCATAGCAATTCTGCTCCGTGTAGGGGTTACCGTTAATGAGTGCCGCCGTACCAGGCTTGGGTGGATAAAACTCTCGGTACTCCCACAGTCAATTAAACATTTCGTTAAATTCCCGTTTACCTGTATGTCCATCATGGATTTTGTCAACGGGTGTAGCCTGGATTGATCCAGCATGATCGAAGCCACTGTTGGGCCCTGGGCGGCCGTTGAGTCGGGAAAAGATGGTGGATCCCAAGATGGCGGCCCGCACGGCACGCACGAGGCGGTGACGGAGTTGGAAATCGGATTCCCCCTGCAGACTTTGCTAAAATGCCCCTTTTTCTTACATTTGAAGCATGTAGCATCCTTCGCTGGGCATCGTTGTCTGGGGTGCTTGGCCTGGCCGCAGAAGTAGCATTTCGGGCCTCAAGACAATGCCGCTGTAGTAGGACTCCTGGGTGAACTTCTGTGTGGGGACTCCGGCGGCGTAGAGCTGGTCTGAGACCTGGATGGTGAAGATGGCTGATTCCAAGATGGTGGCCCCCTCGGCGCGCATGAGGCGGTGAGGGCCGCATGGCCGGAAGAATAAGAGTCAGAATTTTTCTGGGCCACGTCCAGCGATCGCGCAGTGGCCACTGCCTTTTTTAAGTCCAGGACCTCCTTCTCCAGCAGTCTCTGCCGGATATAATTTGATTTGAGGCCCGTGATGAAGGAATCGCGGACCAATTCGTCAGAGTACGCGTTGGCCGTCACGGCCTTGCAGTTACAGTCCCGGACCAGGTCCTTTAGGCCCTGTAAGAAATCGTCCATTGATTCCTCTGGTCGCTGCCTGCGTGTAGCCAGCAGATGTCTGGCGTACACTTCGTTTACCGGCCTCTGGTATTGGGCCTTCAGGGTAGTGATGGCCTCCATGTAAGAGGTGGCGTCCCGGATGAACGAATAAATCCGATGACTTACGCGAGTAGTCAGTAGACTCAGTTTATCTACCTCGCTAGCGGATGAGGCCCCCGTGAAGAGTTCGAAACATTTGAGCCAGTGTCCAAATTGATTTGATGCTTCAGCAGAATGTGGATCCAAGTCCAGACGCTCTGGTTTTAGGAGTCGATCCATCCTAGTATTCTTTAGTGATTAAAATTGATGGGCCTTCAATAACCACAAAACTAGAAGTTATAGACTTAAACAAGTTGGCTTTTAATCACTAAGATCAGAGCTAACATCTCAACACGCCGACTGGCTCACAGGAATGAGTCATACAGATCCTGGGATCTTTATGTAAGAGAAGTCAGGGGCGGAGCCAAGAGCCAAGACCTGGAACCTCCCAGGTTAGTCGGGAAAGAGGAAGTGAAACTATACACAGTGGGGGAGGGTAATATACATGAGTGCAAAACGAATACAGGATCAAGACAAACAGATTTCATTACAATAACGCTCCCTCTATTGCAAGTATATCCTTCTTGAACCACTGGTAGTGGTTTGGTACAACTGAGTGGCTTGCTAAGCCACTTCAGAGGGCAGTTGGTAGTCAATCACATTGGTGTGTGACTGAAGTCACATACAGGCCTGACCGGGTAAGGACAGCAGGTTTCCTTCCCTAAAGAGCATTAGTGAACCAGCTGAGTTTTTACGACAATCAGACAGCTTCATGGACATACCCGTATTGATCCTGCTACCTTCCTGCTGGTTGTAACTTTAAGCTGCTTTTTTGAGCAGGTGAGAGGGATACTTCCCTATATAGGCAGATCCAGCGCTGATGATGTCATTGGGGCCTGATTGCAATTTTAGCTGGGCAGAAGGGCCAGAGGCAGAAGAGGCCCAGAAAGGTATGTGGTTTAAAAATTATGTATTCAGCTTCCTTGTGGACCAGAAGGAGCAGGCGTTTTTCTCAGTACCCCACGTAGAAACCTTGGGCTTCCCCCTACCTAATTTTTGTGGTTATAGTTTCTAAGGCCTCTGTTGTGTAGCGGGGGGTGCTAGTAAACAAGTGTCCTTGAGTATGTCATTTGTAGTGTAATTACTGGTATTGATTTGATTAAATTTAATTTGAATTAATTAAAGGGTAAGTCATGGCAGCACAGCTCGGCCCCGTGGCATGCTCCTTCTGCACTATGTGGGAAATCAGGGACACATCCTGTGTCCCTGATGACCATGTGTGCGGGAAGTGTATCCAGCTGCAGCTACTGGCAGACCGCATTGCGGCACTGGAGCTATGAATGGATACATACTGAAGCATTTGCTGTCAGGGCGAGGCTGGTTCTGGACCCAAGTGCAGACAGACGAGGCGAGAAGCAGGTATGCAGTCTTAAATAAAAGTACTTTACTAGGATCACACAGGTAAACAGTTACAAACATAGGAGCTCAAGACAAGCTACCACTAGGCAAATGGCTTGTCAAGACTGAGCATAGAGGGAAGAAACCACAGAACTTAAATACAAGCAAAAACAGGTGAAACCAATAAACCTGATAAAAGGCAGTTAAGTAATAAACACAGGAGAAACTAGTAACAATTAGCAAAGGGAAAAAAACAAGTGAAGGTCCCATCTAGGGGTTACTGAGAGAACTAACCGGCACCCTCACAATTTGCGATGCTGAGGACATCGTGGATAGCACGTTTAGGGAGTTGGTCACACCGCAGGTAAAGGCTGCACAGGAAGAAAGGGAACGGGTGACCGCCAGGCAGTGTAGTAGGTGGCCATCCCCCTCTCAAACAGATATACCACTTTGGATATTGTTGGGGGAGATGGCTTATCGGGGGAAGGCAGTAGTAGCCAACTTCCTGGCACCATGGGTGGTTCTGCTGCATAGTTCGGGAGGAAAAAGAGCAGGAGAACTATAGTGATAGGGGATTCTATTGTAAGGGAAATAGATTGGCATTTCTGCGGCTGCAAACGAGACTCCAGGATGGTATGTTGCCTCCCTGGTGCAAGTATCAGGGATGTCTCGAGGCGGCTGCAGGGCATTCTGGAGGGGGAGGGTGAACAGCCAGTTGTCGTGGTGCATATAGGTACCAATGATATAGGTAAAAATCAGGATGAGGTCCTAAAAGCTGAATATAGGGAGTTAGAAGGTAAATTAAAAAATAGGACCTCAAAGGTAGCAATCTCAGGATTGCTACCAGTGTCACGTGTAGTCAGAGTGGAAATAGAAGGATATTTCAGATGAATACGTGGCTAGAGGAATGGTGCAAGGGGGTGGGATTCAAATTCCTGGGACATTGGAACCGGTTCTGGGGGAGGTGGGACCAAGTCAAACTGGGCGGTTTGCACCTGGGCAGGACCGGGACTGATGTCCTAGGGGAAGTGTTTGCTAGTGCTGTTGGGGAGGGTTTAAACTAAAATGGCAGGGGGTTGGGAACCTATGCAGGGAGACAGAGGAAAGGGAAGCAACGATAGAAGCAAAAGACAGGAAGGAGAAAAGCAAAAGTGGAAGGCAGAGAAATCAAGTGTGTAAATCAAACAGGGCCACAGTAATTAATAATTCTAAAAGGACTCAGAGTGTTCAAAAAACAAGCCTGAAGGCTTGGGGGGAAAAATTCGGTATCGCCCCATTTGGGACGCCATTATTGGTAGTGCGCAAAGTTTAGCGCCTGGCACTATTTATCGCCTCCGACAGCAAACTTGGCTTTTATCGCCCCTGGAGGTGATTGGAGTGCTAAATCAGGCGCTACCCCACACCTCTCTTAAGGCGCTAAGGCCGAGGAGCGAGGCGTTACCTCAGAGAGCGGGCAAAGCTCATGTGCTGTCAGTCAGCCATGGAACACAGGCACAATGGCATCGGCCAGTTCTTAAAGGGGAGGGTTGATCTTGCTCTCCATCCATATCCTGCTCATTGCAGCCTTGACTCTCGGCCTGGAGAGACTTATACATCAAATCTGCTGGAAAGAACAATGGAGAGACCCAGGGAAAGAGCTCACAGTGCAGCCCCCACAGTTTCTTCTAAATCGATACAAGGAAGGGCAAATAAAAATGAACCTGCAAATTGCTGCTCAGTACCCTAAACTTCTTTACACAGCGTTGAATCTCTCCAGAAGTCTCTCTCTCTCTCAGAATGCGTGGTGCAAAAATGTCACCAACAAAAAAAGGCAGGAAGTGGTCGCCTTTAAATAGCGCTCCCCCAGTCCGTTTCTGACTGCGGAACGCACCCCTTAACCTGTCATTGCTAGCGGCAGGCGGTAAGGCAGGGGGCGCCACTCAAAATCCGGTCCGGGGCGCTACCAGGGTGTTGAGCACTCGACTGACGTGACGATCTGCCGGCGCAGGAGATCGTGGCGGTAGTGTTTAGCACTGCCACCGCAAAATGTCTAGTTAATTTCGCGAGAGGCGCAGATATCGCCGTGCCCGGGTGCTATTTGCTTTGCGCCCCACTTGGCAGCCTCTTAAGCTGCTAACGGGAGGTGCAAGCAACTGAATTTTTCCCCCTTTGTGTCTTAATGCGAGGAGCATTCGTAAAAAGGTGGATGAATTAGCTGTGCAAATAGATGTAAATGGATATGGTATAATTGGGATTACGGAGACATGGCTCCAGGGTGACCAAGGCTGGGAATTAAACTTCCAGGGGTATTCAATATTCAGGATGGACAGGCAAAAAGGAAAAGGAGGTGGGGTAGCATTGCTGGTTAAAGAGGAGATTAACACAATAGTAAGGAAGGATATTAGCTCTGATGATGTGGAATCTGTATGGGGAGAGCTGAGCAATACCAAGGAGCAGAAAACGTTAGTGGGAGTTGTATACAGACCCCCAGACAGTAATGCTGAGGTTGGGGATGGCATTAAACAGGAAATTAGAGACGCGTGCAATAAGGGCACTGCAGTTATCATGGGTGACTTTAATCTACATATAGATTGGGCTAACCAAATTAGTAATAATACTGTGGAGGAGGAATTCCTAGAGTGTTTACGAGATGGTGTCCTGGACCAATATGTCGAGGAACCAATTAGAGATCAGGCCACCTTAGACGGGGTATTTTATAATGAGAAAGGATTGATTAGCAATCTTGTTGTGCGAGGCCCCTTGGGGAGGAGCGATCATAGTATGATAGAATTCTTCATTAAGATGGAGAGTGAAGTAGTTGACGCAGAGACTAGGGTCCTAAATTTAAATAAAGGAAACTATGATGGTATGAGGTGTGAGTAAAACAAAAAAGGGGGCGCAACCATGGCTAACAAGGGAAATTAGGGATATCATAAGATCCAAGGAGATAACATATAAATTGCCCAGAAAAAGCAGCAAACCTGAGGATTGGGAGCAGTTTAGAAACACAGAAAACATAGAAACATAGAAGATAGGAGCAGGAGTAGGCCATTCGGCCCCTCGAGCGTGCTCCGCCATTCAATGCGATCATGGCTGATTATCCAATTTCAGTACCCGGTCCCTGCTTTCTCCCCATACCCCTGGATCCCTTTAGCTTTAAGAAATATATCCAACTCCTTCTTGAATATATTTAATGAATTGGCTTCTACTGCCTTCTGTGGTAGAGAATTCCACAGGTTCACCACTCTCTGGGTGAAAAAATTCCTCCTCATTTCTGTCCTAAATGGCCTACCCCTTATCCTTAGACTGTGACCCCTGGTTCTGGACTCCCCGACCATCAGGAAAATCCTTCCTGCATCTAGTCTGTCCAGTCCTGTCAGAATTTTGTAAGTTTCAATGAGATCCCCTCTCATTCTTCTAAACTCCAGCACGTACAAGCCCAATCGTCCCAATCTCTCCTCATACGTCATTCCTGCCATCCCAGGTATCAGCCTGGTGAACCTTCGCTGAACTCCTTCCATGGCAAGAACATCCTTCCTCAGATAAGGTGACCAAAACTGCACACAATACTCAAGATGCGGTCTCACCAAGGCCCTGTACAACTGCAGCAAGACATCCTTGTTCCTGTATTCAAACCCTCTTGCTACGAAGGCCAACATACCATTTGCCTTCTTAACTGCCTGCTGCACCTGCATGCTTACCTTCAGCGACTGGTGCACAAGGACACCCAGGTCTCGTTGCACTTCTCCTTCTCCCAATCCATTGCCATTCAGATAATAATCTGCCTTCCTGTTTTTGCCACCAAAGTGGATAACCTCACAGTTATCCACATTATATTGCATCTGCCATGCTTTTGCCCAATCACCCAACCTGTCCAAATCATCCTGGAGTTTCTCGGCATCCTCTTCACAGCACACACGCCCACCCAGCTTTGTGTCATCTGTAAATTTGGAGATATTACACCTAGTTCCATTGTCTAGATCATTAATATATATTGTGAATAGCTGGGATCCAAGGACCGATCCCAGCGGTACCCCACTAGTCACTGCCTGCCACTCGGAAAAAGACCCGTTTATTCCAACTCTTTGCTTTCTGTCTGCCAACCAGTTCTCTATCCAAGTCAATACCTTGCCCCCAATCCCATGTGCCTTAACTTTACACGCTAATCTCTTATGCGGGTGTTATGTCTGACATTGGTGATAGGTACTCGATTGCCTTGGCCTGAGCACATGGAGTTTGATAGTGCTGTTATCATGGTATTGTGTATAGGTATTCGATTGCTTTTGCCTGGGAGTGTGTGTGTGGAGCAGCCATTAAAAAAGCAACATGAACTGAACTCTGCTTACAGTCTCTGGATTATCTTTGCAAACGCAACATTTGGCGACAAGGATGGCTGAAATCTCTCTTCCACCACCTCCCCCCTTTCTTGCACTACCCGGTGAGCCACTGATCCCATGGGTTCGCTGGTTACAGTCCTTTGAAACCTATCTCATTGCTCTTGGACTAGAAAATGTGAGTACATCACGGAAAAAGGCACTGCTATCCCATTGCTTGGGAGCGGAGGGCCAGCGTGTTCTTGGGACATTATGCACAGCAGACTCAATTCAAACATATGATGAGGCTGTGGCTCTGTTAAGCACACACTTCTCTGCCCCACAAAATGCCCTCCTGCGGCGATTCATTTTTAGACAGCGTCACCAACTCCCCGGCGAGTCTGTGCAGTAATACGTGGCTAATTTGAGGGGGTTAGCTAGCTCGTGCAAATTCAGTGCACTACAAGACGAGATGGTGCGTGATCAACTAATAGAGCACACCAGCAATGTGAGAGTGCGTGAAAGACTGTTACTCGAGTCCGACGATCTGTCGTTGTCACAGGCAGTCAACATTGCCTTTCAAGTGGAGTCTGCAGCTGAATGTGCAGCGAAACTAGCACACACACCCAGTGACAGCGGCCTCAGCCCCGACAGCTCTGACACGGTAATGCTTGTGCAATGGCAGCAACGCGCACTACCGCGGCAACAGTGTGGAAACTGCAGATCTCGTTCACATGCTACCAGAGCGCAGAATTGCCCCAATGCGCGGCCAAGCCTGTCGCAATTGTGGAAAACAAAATCACTTTGCCAATGTCTGCCGCTCTGCCCCGGTTGCTACAAATGAACCCTCTCAGTCCTCAAGCACTATAATTCACAACGTGAGCTCTGGCCAGTAGTGGCTTTCAAGTCATGCACAATTAACCTGAATGATGTGTGCATTCCGCTGTTGTTGGATACCGGTGCCAGCATCTTACTGCTGAATATGGACACATTCAAATGCTTTTTCAGCTCCCTGCCACTCTCTGCGCCCTCCACTGCCCTTTGCGGGTATGGTAATTCGAAAATTGGACTAGGGGGCTCAGGCAACCTCACTGTACACTATGGAACAAAAGTTTTGCCAGATTTTTGTTTTCATGTGGCACGCCAAGGAGCTAACCTGATGGGACTGGATCTTTTCACTGACCTGGGTTTTTCTCTCTTGGACACCGGCGGGTCTGCGATTCTGCACGTCGCTTCACCGTGGCGCCAAACATGGCCAGCACTCTTCGAGGGTCTGGGCTGCCTGACTGCCTTCACCCACCAGCCCATGGTTGACTCCACCGTTACCCCCATCATTCAGCCACTGCGCCGCATCCCGCTTGCTCTCCGTGACGGGGTCACAGCTGAAATAAAACAGCAACTGGAAGCTGGCATCATCGAACCAGTTGATGCCTCCCCATGAGTCTCCAACCTGGTGGTCGCAACAAAAAAGTCAGGTGGTCTACGCATCTGTGTTGATCTTCGAGCAGTGAATAAGGCCGTAATCCCTGACAAATATCCACTGCCCACGTCAGAGGAACTCACAGCGTAGTTCTATGGTTCCATCCTGTTCTCGAAACTGGACCTTCGACAGGGCTATCTACAGGTTCCCCTCCACCCCAGCAGCAGGGACCTCACTGCTTTTGTGACACATGCTGGCGTCTTTCGGTACACCAGGATGCCATTTGGACTAAGCTCTGCACCCAGCTGCTTCCAAAAGGTGATGTCCTCTGTGCTCGCGGGCATTCCTGGGGTGGCCATCTACCTGGATGATATCGTCGTGCATGGGCCCGTGACCTCCACTCACGACGAACGCCTTCACAGAGTTTTCACGGCTCTAGCAAACCACAAGCTCACACTGAATGGCGAAAAGTGTGTCTTTGCTGTTTCAGAGATCGAATTTGTGGGGTTTCGGTTGTTGGCTGACGGTATATCCCCACTCCAGTCAAACGTGGATGCCATTCACAGCATCCCAGAATCCAGCTCTGCAGCACAGGTTGCCTCCTTCCTTGGCATGACTGGGTACTACCTGAAGTTTTTGCCCCAGTACTCAGCCACCACAGCCCCACTGCGCCAGCTCCTGCGAAAGGATGAGCCCTGGGTGTGGTCACAAGCCTGTACGGAAGCTGTTCGCCTCCTCAAATCGCAGCTCATGTTGCCTCCAGTGTTGGCTCACTTTGACGTCGCCAGCCCCACCCTTGTCACCTGCGACGCGTCCGCTGCAGCTGTGGGGGCGGTGTTATCGCAGATACAGAAGGGAGTGGAGAAACCAATCACCTTTGCCTCCCGAGCCCTTAGCCCCGCCGAACAGAAGTACTCAGTAGGCGAGCATGAGGCGCTGGCGTGTGTCTGGGCATGTGAGCGGTGGCACCTGTACACGTATGGCCGTGCCTTCACCCTGTGAACCGATCACCAGGCTCTCACTGCCCTGCTGTCGACATCCGGCACGGGCCACAGACCACTGTGTCTACACCGCTGGTCAGACCGCCTCCGCCAATACAATTTCAGTCTCCAGTTCACACCAGGATGTGACAATGTTGTTGCGGATCTGCTCTCCCGCACTGTCTCTGCCCCAGCCCCACTCGTCGGGTCTGAACAAGTGGAACAGGATATCATCCAGATGCTGCACACGCCTCTCCAAACCACAGTCTCTCTCCAGGAGCTCAAAGAGGCCTCTGAACAGGATCCGGCCCTCTCCCAGCTGTGCACCTTCATCAGAGATGGCTGGCCTCGCAAGGTGCCTGAGGAACTGTCTGCCTACTCCAGAGTTAAAGAGGAGCTCTCCTGCTGGAATGACTCCTGTGTTGCACGTGGGCTCTGCACTGTGGTCCCAAGTGCCCTTCATGCGCGTGTTTTATCCATGGCGCATGAGGGCCACTTGGGCATAGTGAAGCTCAAACAACGATGCCGAGACCTAGTGTGGTGGCCGGGTATTGACAGGGAAATCGAGGCCCTGGTCAAGGACTGTGCAGCCTGCCTTGTAAGTGGCAAGACTGGCCACCGAGCTCCTCCACCCCTGCAACCCCTTGCCTGGCCCTCTCAGCCCTGGGAGCACCTGCAGCTGGACGTCTGCGGGGAGATCCATGGTGTCCCCCACCATCAACGGTTCCTAGTGGTGACCTATGACCTGCACTCAAAATAGCCAGAGGTCACTGCCGTGGGTTTCGTCACCTCTCGGGTCATCATTGATATCCTTGAGTCCCTCTTCTCCCGCTGGGGGCATCCAAAGGCCATCACCATAGACAATGGCCCCCAAATGGTCTCTTCGGAACTCTCCTCTTACCTTGAGAGCAAGGGCATCCTTCACATATGCACAGCGTACTACCACCCCAAGTCAAATGGGGGGGTGGAGCATTTTAACCAGACACTGAAAAATGGCCTCAGAGCACACCTATCCCAGGGGTGTGCGTTTGACAAGGCCCTCCTCCACACACTGCTGCACTACAGAGCCTCCCAGCATTCCACTACAGGGGTCTCACCCGCATCCCTCATGCTAGGCCGTGAGCTCATGCTGCCCCTTGGCAGGCTCCGCCCCTTGCTAGCTCAGAGCCCTGCTCCATCGGCTCAAGCCACAGTCGCTAGACAGCAGGAGAAGATGAAACTCCGCTTTGACCAGTCGAAGAGGGCCAAGGCGCCCAACATCTCAGCCTGCGATTGGGTCAGAGTCAGCAGGCCTCACCGCAACAATAAGATGGCGTCATTCTGGTCCTCCCCTCTCCAAATCAGCCGCCAACTTGGACCAGCCATTTTCTGCCTCACTGACGGCTCTCGGTGGCATGCCAGCCGCCTTCGGAAGGTGCCAGCACCCCCTGATGCGGGATTATACGGACCTAATCCTGAAGCCTTACCCCCAGAGTGGCGGGATGCACATGTGGCTCAGCCAGCCAACCCCCAAGCAGATGTTGTGCCTCAGCCTGCTCCTCACCAGTCCCCACTTTGGCCTGCTCTTCACCAGCCTGCACCTCGGCCTGTTCGTACACGTTCTTGCCCTGGCCACCTACAGGACTTTGTCACTACATTTCATGTTTGAAATTCTGTGAGGGGGGAGGAAATATTATGTCTGACATTGGTGATAGGTACTCGATTGCCTTGGCCTGAGCACATGGAGTTTGATAGTGATGTTATCATGGTATTGTGTATAGGTATTCGATTGCTTTTGCCTGGGAGTGTGTGTGTGGAGCAGCCATTAAAAAAGCAACATGAACTGAACTCTGCTTACGGTCTCTGGATTATCTTTGCAAACGCAACAGCGGGACCTTATCAAAAGCCTTCTGAAAGTCCAAATATACCATATCCACTGGTTCTCCCTTATCTATTTTACCAGTTACATCCTCAAAAAATTCCAGTAGATTAGTCAAGCACGATTTACCTTTTCTAAATCCATGTTGACTTTGTCCGATCCTGTCACTGTTTTCCAAGTGCTCTGCTATTACATCTTTCATAATGGACTCTAGCATTTTCCCCACTACCGATGTCAGGCTTACCGGTCTGTAATTCCCCGTTTTCTCTCTCCCACCTTTTTTGAATAGTGGGGTAACATTAGCTACCCTCCAATCCATGGGTACTGTTCCAGATTCCATTGAATGTTGGAAGATGATCAGCAATGCATCTACTATTTCTAGGGCCACTTCCTTAAGTACCCTAAGATGTAGATTATCAGGCCCTGGGGTTTTATCGGCCTTCAATCCCATCAATTTCCCTAACACCAATTCCCTACAAATACTGATTTCTTTCAGTTCCTCCCTTTCATCAGACCCTATGTTCCCCGACATCTCTGGGAGGTTATTTATGTCCTCCTTTGTGAAGACAGAACCAAAATATGTATTTAATTGGTCTGCCATATCTTTGTTCCCCATTATAAATTCCTCTGATTCTGACTGCAAGGGACCTACGCTTGACTTCACCAATCTCTATCTCTTCACATATCTATAAAAGCTTTTACAGTCAGTTTTTATGTCCCCTGAAAGCTTACTCTCATATTCAATTTTCCCTTTCTTAATTAATCCCTTTGTCCTCCTTTGTTGAATCCTAAACTGCTCCCAATCCTCAGGTTTACTGCTTTTTCTGGCCAATTTATATGTCCTCTCCTTGGATCTTATGCTATCCCTAATTTCCCTTGTTAGCCACGGTTGAGTCACCCTTTTTGTTTAGTTTTATGCCAAACTGGGATGAACAAATTCTGTAGTTCATCCATGAGGTCTTTGAATGTTTGCCATTGCCTATCCACCATTAACCCTTTGAGTGACATTCCCCAATCAATCCTACCCAACTCGAACCTCAGACCATCATAGTTTCCTTTATTTAAATTCAGGACCCTAGTCTCTGAGTCAACCATTTCATTCTCCATTTTAATGAAGAATGCAATCATATTATGATTGCTAATTAATCCTTTCTCGTTACATAATACCCAGTCTAAGATGTCCTATTCTCTGGTTGGTTCCTCGACATATTGGTCCAGGAAACCATCCTGTAAACACGCCAGGAATTCCTACTCCACAGTATTGTTACTAATTTGGTTAGCCCAATCTATATGTAGATTAAAGTCACCCATGATGACTGCTGTGCCCTTATTGCACGCTTCTCTAATTTCCCTTTTAATGCCATCCTCAACCTCCGCATTACTGTTTGTTGGTCTATATACCACTCCCACTAACGTTTTCTGCCCCTTGGTATTTCTCAGTTCTACTCATACAGATTCCATATCATCAGAGCTAATATCCTTCCTTACAATTGTGTTAATCCCTTCTTTAACCGGCAATGCTACCCCACCTCCCTGTCCTTTTTGCCTATCTTTCCTGAATATTGAATACCTCTGGATGTTGATTCAGCAAAGGAGGACGAAAGGATTAATTAAGAAGGGGAAAATAGAATATGAGAGTAAGCTTGCACGGAACATAAAAACTGACTGTAAAAGCTTCTATAGATATGTGAAGAGAAAAAGATTGGTGAAGTCAAGCATAGGTCCCTTGCAGTCAGAATCAGGGGAATTTATAATGGGGAACAAAGAAATGGCTGACCAATTAAATACATACTTTGATTCTGTCTTCACAAAGGAGGACACAAATAAACTCCCAGAGATGTCGGGGAACATAGGGTCTGATGAAAGGGAGGAACTGAAAGAAATCAGTATTTGTAGGGAAATGGTGTTGGGGAAATTGACGGGATTGAAGGCCGATAAATCCCCAGGGCCTGATAATCTACATCCTAGGGTACTTAAGGAAGTGGCCTTGGAAATAACAGATGCATTGCTGGTCATCTTCCAAAATTCTATAGACTCTGGCACAGTTCCCATGGACTGGAGGGTAGCTAATGTAACCCCACTATTTAAAAAAGGTGGTAGAGAGAAAACGGGGAATTATAGACCGGTAAGCTGACATCAGTAGTGGGGAAAATGCTGGAGTCCATTATAAAAGATGTAATAGCAGAGCACTTGGAAAACAGTGACAGGATCGGACAAAGTCAACATGGATTTACAAAAGGTAAATTATGCTTGACTAATCTACTGGAATTTTTTGAGGATGTAACTGGTAGAATAGATAAGGGAGAACCAGTGGATGTGGTGTATTGGGACTTTCAGAAGACTTTCGATAAGGTCCCGCATAAGAGATTAGCATGTAAAGTTAACGGGTTAAGGTACTGACTTGGATAGAGAACTAGTTGGCAGACAGGAAGCAAAGAGTTGGATTAAACGGGTCTTTTTCCGAGTGGCAGGCAGTGACTAGTGGGGTACCGCAGGGATCGGTCCTGGGACCCTAGCCTTTCACAATATATATTAGTGATCTAGACAAAGGAACAAGATGTAATATCTCCAAGTTTGCAGACGACACAAAGCTGGGTGGGCGTGTGTGCTGTGAGGAGAATGCAGAAAAACTCCAGTATGATTTGGACAGGTTGGGTGATTGGGCCCATGCATGGCAGATGCAGTATAATTTGGATAAATGCGAGGTTATCCACTTTGGTGTCAAAAACAGGAAGGCAGATTATTATCTGAATGGCAATAGATTGGGAGAAGTGGAAGTGCAACGAGACCTGGGTGTCCTTGTGCACCAGTCGCTGAAGGTTAGCATGCAGGTGCAGCAGGCAGTTAAGAAGTCAAATGGTATGTTGACCTTCATAGCGTGAGGATTCGAGTACAGGAGCAAGGATGTCTTGCTACAGTTGTACAGGGCCTTGGTGAGACCACATCTTGAGTATTGTGTGCAGCTTTGATCGCCTTATCTGAGGAAGGATGTTCTTGCCATGGAGGTAGTGCAGCAAAGATTCACCAGACTGATACCTGGGATGGCAGGAATGACATATGAGGAGAGATTGGGTCGATTGGGCTTATACTCGCTGGAGTTTAGAAGAATGAAAGGGGATCTCATTGAAATTTATAAAATTCTAACAGGACCAGACAGACTAGATGCATGAGGGATGTTCCCAATGGTGGGGGAGTCCAGAACCAGGGGTCACAGTCTAAAGATAAGAGGTAAGCTATTTAGGACAGAGATGAGGAGGAGTTTCTTCACCCAGAGAGTGGTGAACCTGTGGGATTCTCTACCACAAAAGGCAGTTGAGGCCAATTCATTAAATATATTCAAGAAGGAGTTAGATATATTTCTTAAGGCTAAAAGGATCAAGGGGTATGGGGTGAAGGCAGGGACAGGGTACTGAATTTGTATGATCAGCCATGATCTCATTGAATGGCGGAGCAGGCTCGAGGGGCCGAATTGCCTAATCCTGCTCCTATCTTCTATGCTTCTATGTTTCTATGTTTACCCCAGGCTGTCCTCCCTCTCCCCTGACTGTAAGGTCAACTCATCCTCTTCTTTCCTCCCAACCACTTACCTGACTGCTGAGGACCGTTCCTTCAGGTCCCCAGTGGCAGCCTCCTGCTGCCCAAAATCCTACTCTTCCCGCCAGGTTTGGGCGGAAACTGACTTAAAATCTCCCGGGCCTCATGCTGTGCACGGCCAGCAGTTTGCCATCAGCCTCGGCCTCAACCCACATAATTCCAGCTGCTTTCTTTGTGTATTCGATTAAAATAAAATGGTTTTTCCCTCCACAGATAAACTAGTACAAGGCATGACTTCACCACATAGACTAGCTGAAGCTATTAATAAACTCCTGTACCAGACCTAGCATGTTATAGAGCATGTTTCACCTTCACGAGTTTCTTAATTAGAAACAATGGGACAGGAGGAGGCCATTCAGCCCCTCAAGCCTGCTCCACCACTTAATTAGATCATGGCTGATCTGTACCTCAACCCCATTTACCTGCCTTTGCTCTGAAGCCCTTGATACCTTAAACCAGCAAAAATCTATCAATCTCAGTCTTAGAAGCTCCATTTGTTCCAGCATCCACAGCATTTTGGGGGAATAATTCCAGATTTCCACTGCACTGACACTGGTTCCTGGTCTCCCAAAGCCACAAATTTAAAATTCTCTTCCTTGAATTTAAGTCTCTGTCATGAATCTCATCATGACTCATGAAGTAACACTGGGCGGCCAGCTGGTGGCGCCGTCCAAGGAGTATAAATACTCGGGCATGGGCCCAGCTTGCTCAGGATGTTTCTGTAACCAGGAACTAGTGATGTAACTAGAAATCTCATGGTTTTGAAACAGTGGATTAAAGCTTTGTTTTATACTTAAACCAAGTGCTCAGTAGTCTATTTACATCAATTTAATCAACTGTGTATCGGATCCACGCTCTGAGTAATTTCGGGAACAGCCAGCTCCGACTTCAACTATAGAAGGGAACTCCGGCATTGTAATCAATCCATCATGGACAAACTATTCAGACCCGCCCGTCTTGATCTGGACCCGAATTCACCTACAACTGCTAAGGTATGGAAACACTGGTATCGTACCTTCAGCAACTTCCTCAGGGTGTGTGGTGAGAATGTTCCTGATAAGTTAGAGATACTTGCCAATTATGTATCTCCTCGTGTTTGACTATATCGAAAACTGTGTAGACTACGACTCAGCTATCCTAATATTACAGCGACTATATGTTAAGGCCCCAAATGATATTTTTGCTCGGCATCTACTGGCCACTACTCGACAGCAACCCGGGGAATCACTTGACGAATTCCTTCAAAAGCTTCGCAGGCTCAGCAAGGATTGTAACCTTAAAGCTGTCACAGCTGAGCAGTACCAGAAGGAACTAATTTGTGATTCTTTTGTTAACGGAATTACATTTCCTTTCATACGCCAGCGTCTGTTGGAGAATAAAACCCTCGAGTTACAGGGTGCCTATGACCAGGCATGTTCCCTGGATTTAGCAAAGAGGAATGCAGATACCTATCTTTTACCACGTGCACGGGCTGCTGCTATCACTTTTAATGACTCCTTCGATATGTCTCGGGCAGAAGCCTTCACTGATGATGACCCTGCCCTAGCGGCACCTTGGCAATCTGGAAGGAAGTGTTTCTTCTGTGGAGGTGCATTCCACTATAGGAAACTTTGTCCTGCTTGTAACGCAACCTGCAATCATTGCAGTAAGAAAGGTCACTTTTCTAAGGTATGCTAGTCAAGAGCCTCTGTTAGTAAGAAAGGCCACTTTTCTAAGGAATACCGGTCGAGAGCCCCTGTTAGTTTTGCAGCTACTATCTATAAAACTGCTCCTCCCCCAAGAGCCACTACTAAGGTTACAGCTGCAATCTATAAAACTGCTCCTCCCCCAAGAACCACTACTAAGGTTACAGCTTTCAAGGGTAAAACTGCCCCTTCTCCCATTACAGCTGTTTTCCCCCAAAGTCTGTCCCATGCATCCACGAAGGTTTCGGTAAATGGACACATTTTGAGTGCACTAATCGATTCATGCAGCTCTGACAGCTTCATTAGTGAGCGGGCTGTCAGTAAGTTAAAACTGCGTATTTACCCCTCGGACAGGGAACTTGCAATGGCTCTGATGACACTGACCACCAACTGTTCCGGCTTTTGTCTTGTCGACCTTATTCTCAATGGCCGCACTTATTTCTCCACCCGGCTCGGGGTGCTCAAGAACCTATGCAGTGATGTGCTCCTGGGACAGGATTTCCAGAAACAACACAAAAGACTCACTTTCGAGTTTGGAGGGTCAAAGCCAGAGCTTACTATTTCCAAAGTACCGTTTTGTGCGCTTTCGGTGGCTTCGCTCAACGAGCCCTCCTTGTTTGCCAATCTTTCCCCCCGATGTAAGCCCATAGTCACTAAATCACGACGTTTCAGCCAGGATGATCGATCCTTTATCAAGGCAGAAATCTCTCGCCTTCTAGCTGACGGTATCATTGAGCCATGTTCATCTTCCTGGCGGGCTCAAGTCGTCATTGTTAAAAATCCTCTGAAGCAACACAAGAAACGTCTTTGCATCGATTACTCGCAAACTATTAACCAGTACACCGACCTGGTTACCTACCCACTACCACGCATCGATGACATGGTGAATAACCTTGCCAACTACAAGGTATTTTCAACTTTTGATTTAAAGAGCGCATACCATCAAGTACCGTTAAAGGACTCTGACAAAAAGTATATGGCCTTTGAGGCCAATGGTCGGCTTTATCAGTTTTGTTGCCTTCCATTTGTGGTCACCAATGGGGTGGCCGTCTTTCAACGGGCAATGGATAGCCTAGTCAAACAGGAGAACTTAACGGGCACTTTTCCATATCTGGATAATATCACCATTGCTGGTCATGACCAGGAGCATGATGCCAACCCCCAGAAATTTTTTGACGTTCTCTGTCGTCGCAACTTAACTTTAAATGAGTCCAAATCTGTGAAATCAGTACCATCAGTCAACATCCTTGGCTACTGGGTGGGCAACAGTGCTATCAAACTGGATCAGGAGCGACTTCGTCCGCTTCAGGAGCTCCCTCCACCTACGAATCTCGGCTCTCTTCGTCAGGCACTCGGCATGTTCGCCTATTATGCGAAATGGATACCCCACTCCTCCAACAAGATCCAGCCCCTGCTTCATGCAAAGTCATTTCCGTTGGAGGCAACGGCTATTTCAGCTTTCAACCTCCTCAAGCGACAACTGGAAAAAGCCATGCTTCGTTCCATCGATGAAAATCTCCCTTTCATGGTCAAGTGCGATGCACCGGATGTGGCGATATCAGCTACCTTGAATAAAGGTGGTCGACCCGTTGCATTTCTGTCCAGAACTTTGCAGGGTAGCGAGCTCCATTATCCTCCTGTCGAGAAGGAGGCTACGGCCATCATCGAAGCGGTACGTAAATGGAGTCATTTTCTCGCTTGTCACCATTTCACGCTTATAACCGATCAGCGCTCTGTGGCCTTTATGCTGGATAACCGGAAACGCACTAAGATCAAGAATAACAAAATACAACTCTGGAGGATGGAATTGGCCGCCTTTGGCTAAACTATACATTATGAACCCGGCAAAGAGAATGTGGCCCCAGATACCCTCACGTGTGCATTCTGCTCTTCTATGTCAACTTCGGCTCTTGCGAACCTTCATACTGACTTATGCCATCCTGGCGTTACCCGTATGTTGCACTTTGTGCGATCTAAAAATCTCCCATTTTCTACGGAAGATGTGAAAAGAACTTGCTCCACCTGTAGAATCTGTGCGGAATTAAAACCGTTATTCTTCGGTCCATCGGATGGCTCGCTCATACACACTATGCAGCCTATGCAGCGACTCAGCATTGACTTTAAAGGGCCATTGCCTTCCTGAATGCAAAACACCTACTTACTTACTATGGTTGACGAATATTCACGCTTTCCCTTTGCTTTCCCCTGTCCCAATATGCTTACTTCCACAGTGATCAAATGCCTCAATCAGGTCTTTTCCCTTTGCGGTACGGCCAATTTCATCCACTCTGATCGGGGTGCCTCCTTCATGTCAAGCGAACTCAAAAGTTATCTTTTCCAACGGGGAATCGCCACAAGCAAAACGACACCGTATCATCCCATTGGTAACGGACAGGTTGAGAGATACAACGCTATCATTTGGAACGCTGTTCATCTTGCACTGAGGTCACGCAACCTACCAGACCAGCAGTGGGAAACTATGCTCCCTGACGTGTTGCATTCCATCAGGTCTCTTCTTGCTACTTCCACCAACGTCACTCCTCACGAGCAATTCTTCAGGTTCCAGTGCCGCTCCACTCATGGGACGTCCCCACCATCATGGTTAGCAGCTCCTGACACTGTGCTGCTCCGAAGATTCACCCGATCTTCCAAAAACGATCCCCATGTCGACGAGGTGGAACTAATGGACGTTAATTCCACTTACGCGCACGTGCGGTACCCTGATGGCCGGGAGTCCACCGTTTCACTCCGAGATCTGGCTCCCTGTCCAACCAGTCCCACGGACTCAACTGGTAGAGGAACCCATAGTAATGATGCCGACGCTCTGCGCACCTTTGGGGATGACGCCCTACCTGGGACATCAAGGGATCTACCGGCTACTCCACTGGATCAACTCGGGGAGCCGAGCACTTCCCATGGGATGGCCACCCGAAGCCAGGACACCGGTCAATCCCCGGCTACCAACCAAGATGACGCCAGCTCTGCGCCTGTGGGGGCCCGCACCCGGAGTCACGATCTCCCCAGTCTTCCGCAGGTCGAACAAGGCGACACAAGCCCCGTCGATCTACCAGTACGGACCAAGCGACCCAGGGACCAAGACACGATCCGAGGAGACGTGCCTTCCAGCCACAAGCGAAGATCTAAAAGACTGTGCCTATTCGTGGTCTGCCTAATCCACTAGAAGGAAGTCGTCGGACTTCCAAAACTTTCAGGTGGGAAGGATGTCATGAATCTTATCATGACTCATGAAGTAACACTGGGCGGCCAGCTGGTGGCGCCGTCTAAGGAGTATAAATACTCGGGCGTGGGCCCAGCTTGCTCCGGATGTTTCTGTAACCAGGAACTAGTGATGTAACTAGAATCTCATGGTTTTGAAACAGTTCATTAAAGCCTTGTTTTATACTCAAACCAAGTGCTCAGTAGTCTTTTTACATCAGTCTCTTCATAACCTCACCTCTCCCTATTTCTCTCACCTCCTCCAGCCCTACATCCTACCCGTAACTCTGTTCCACTGACATTGAAGTTGGTATGACATTGTGCATACCCAGTGCATCCCACCATTGCCAGAAGAGCTTTCAGATGCCTAGGCTCTGCAATCCCCTCCCTGGATCTCTCTGCCTCTCCACTGCTCTCTCCTCCTTTGGAAGTCTCCTGAAAATTGCTCCTCTTTTGCTCCTCCTTTGCTGGGTCGGCATCTATTTACCATAGTCCTATATGTGAAGCACTTTGAGACTTTTTTTTAATGTTGGGACGATACTAGTCCCCAAAATCGTGCAAACATTTCCAGCGGACTGCTGCCATAAGTCCAGTAGGAGTGGACTGGATTGGCCACAAGCTCGGCCAGGACACGAAGACACTGGACGGAATATTCCTGTTGCCAAGTGTGTGGGTTTGGGGGCGGGGCGGCAGTAAAAGTCCCGGAAATTGCCAGTGCATCGGGAACACGCCGCCATCCCACCGCCTTGCACATTTAACTCAAGCGGCTTTGAAGTCACACCACACATCCGATCGGCAGAGGTGGGCGACCTCATTCAAGTCATTAACTGCTTGTTGAGAGATCCTTAAGAGGGTTTTTAACACCAGCTTTTGACTTTTACTGCAGGAGCACGGGATTCACGTAGCTCGAGAACCTCACCTGTGAAGGGGAGGCGGAAGCTCAGTAGCCATTGGCGAGTCCATTCGTTGAGAGCTGGGAGAAGTACATAAATATTGCAACATTACACCTCATTACTTGCCTCATGGAAAGGCTCTTGCAAACTCCATTTTGTCCACAGATTTAGGTGTCGGCAATTTGCAGGTCATTTCTGAAACCTTGGAAGCCACTCTCACCACATTGCTACTCAGTATCAGAACACTGAGGGATTGGCCCTCTGATCTCCACTTTACCTACTGTGCACTACCTCAGTATGGGTGCTGCTTATACTGTCTCACCTTGGTCCTCAGAATTGAACCAAGATGAGCCCCAACAGCAGCAGCAGCAACTAAAACATCAACATTCTCCTCAACGACCTGATGCTTCACAGAAGAGAGGGGAGCACCACAGGGCTGCAGTGTGCCGGAGGCGATACCCCCAACACAGGGTAAACAGAGAATGAGCTTCCTCAACATGTCTGAGCAGCAGTGCTTCAGGAGGCTAAGGCTATCGGGTCAGGTCATCAGACATTTGCACATTGCTGGAACAAGACCTGCTGCCCAGAGGTCCTGGTGGACACTCCTTCCCAGTGGCTGTCAAAGTCACCACTGCCCTCAACTTCTTCACTTCAGGCTCCTTTCTAAGATCTGCAGCAGACAGTTACGGGATCTCACAGTCGGCCGCCCACAGATGCATCACACAGGTCACCAATGCCATGTTTCACAAGTCAGCCAATTATGTCAACTTTGCCACTGATGAAGCCAGTGTTACTGTGCGGGCACTCGGCTTTGCAGCTTTGGCTGACTTTCCACAAGTGCAGGGCGTCATCGACTGCACACATGTGGCCATGAAGGCATCCCCTCATCACCCAGGAGTGTTTGTGAACTGGAAGGGCTTCTCGTGTGCAGCTCGTCTGCAACCATAAAAAGATAATCATGCATGTGTGTACCAGATTCCCTGGGAGCTGTCATGAGTCTTCCATGCTGCGCCAGTCCACCCTACCTCAGCTCTTCGCACCTCTAAACAGACTTACCGGCTGGCTGCTTGGTGACAAGGGCTATCCACTGAGGACGTGGCCCATGACATCCTTGAGGACACCAAGTACTGAGGCCGAGAAGTATTATAATGAGAGCCAAATATCCACCAGAGGTGTTATAGAGCAAGCAATAGGCATGCTGAAGATGTGCTTCAGGTGCCTTGTCAGATCTGGATGAGCCCTTCAGTACGCACCAGCCAGGGTCTCCAGATCTTCGTTGTTTGCTGCGCGCTGCACAACATAGCGCAGCAGTGAAGATTGGAGCTGCAGGAGGAGTAAGGCGCACAGCGCACAGCCTCTTCAGAGGAGGAGGAGGAGCAGGTGGAAGATGATGAGGAGGAGGAGGAGGAACCTGAGGTGGAGATGGCACCAACAGCGGTGCACATTGCTGCCCGGGATGGCCTCACAATGGCCAGATTTAATTAACTTGCTCCAATGCACCCATATGGCTGCCACATGCTGTACTAAGTTCCTCACCCCTAACAACACCATACAGCATCCTTACAATGACCAAGCCATTCCTCTCACACAAACCCCCAGGTCACCATTCACTCCAAGTGACAAAGCCATTTCCAAGGTAGCAGACAAAAATGGACAAGACTGGAAAGTGGTGTTAGAACTACATTTATCTGTGACATCAAAATAACTGAAACTTAACACAAACGTTTGTTCATATACCCAGGTGCATCCAGGATTGCATCTTTTTTCTTTTCCGAGTGCTTCTATGAGGTGCAACCCCTGTGGCTTCAGCAGAGGTAGAGGAAGGCTGCTCACTTCCTTGCTGCGACTGGTTAGACACTTTTGGCAGACGTCCTCTGGGTTTTGAAGCCTGTGAGTGCCCTGCCAAAGTCCGCTCCTCTTGCAACAATGCGGGGGCAGACTTGGCCATTGGGATCCAAGGAAGCATGTGGGGCTCTGACTGAGGGGTAGGTAATGGGGGAGAAATGGTAGCGCTTTGAGAGGAGACCCCACTTCCATGTCTCCTCTCACCGTCATCCCTCTCATGGGCCACCTGCACTTCCCTGCTAGCAAGGAGCTGGCGAGCACCTTATTGCACATCAGTGTGGCGATGAAGGCCCAAGTCTATGATTATATCCCACCTAGAGATGAGGTCGATGAGCATATGCCATCTGTTGTCCACAGCAAGCATGCGCTAGAGTTTAGAAGAATGAGAGGGGATCTCATTGAAACTTATAAAATTCTAACAGGTCTAGACAGACTAGATGCAGGAAGGATGTTCCCGATGGCGGGGGAGTCCAGAACCAGGGGTCACATTCTAAGGATAAGGGGTAAGCCATTTAGGACTGAGATGAGGAGGAATTTCTTCACCCAGAGAGTGGTTAACCTGTGGAATTCTCTACCACAGAAGGCAGTTGAGGCCAACTTATTAAATATATTCAAGAAGGTGTTAGATATATTTCTTAAGGCTAAAGGGATCAAGGGATATGGGGAGAAAGCAGGGACAGGGTGCTGAATTTGGATGATCAACCATGATCTCATTAAATGGCAGAACAGGCTCGAAGAGCCGAATGGCCTACTCCTGCTCCTATTTTCTATGTTTCTATGTTTCTATGTTTCTATGACTGGCACATTTGCTGCTCTGTGCAGGTGGCCATCCTTTCCATGGAACAGCACATCGTTGCCATTGCCTGTGAGATGGTGGTGCTCATTTTGGAGATGGATTCCTCCGTTCTCTGCACATTTGCAGACATCGCAACTGCAAAAGCTGCCAGAGGACTGAGGACACCCTCCATCGTGTTGTGTGGCACTACCACAGTGCTAAATGGGATAGATTCAGAACAGATCTAGCAGCTCAGAACTGGGCAACCATTAGGCACCGTGGGCCACCAGCAACAGCAGAATTGAATTCCACCACAATCTGTAACCTCATGGCCTGGCATATTCCTTACTCTACCATTATCATCAAGCCAGGAGACCAACCCTGGTTCAATGAGGAGTGCAGAAGAGCATGACAGGAGCAGCACCAAGTGTACCTAAAAATGAGGTGCCAACCTGGGGAAGCTGCAACACAGGACTACATATATGCTAAACAGCAGAAGCAGCATGCTATAGACAGAGCTAAGCAATCCCACAATCAATGGATCAGATCAAAGCTCTGCAGTCCTGCCACATCCTGCCATGAATGGTGGTGGAAAATTAAACAACTAACAGGTTGAGAAGGATCCATGAATATCCCTATCCTCAATGATGGCGAGTGCAAAAGACAAGGCTGAAGCGTTTGCAAACATCTTCAGCCAGAAGTGCCGAGTCGATGATCCATATCGGCCTCCGCCTGAGGTCCCCACCATCTCTAAAGCCAGTCTTCAGCCAATTCGATTCACTCCACATTATGGCCCAGAAATTTAGGTCCCCACGCGTGAGTACGCACGGGGTACTCACGCGTAGGCCCAAGGAAAATGCCGGTTTCGTGCATGCACTGCGCATGTGCGGGAAACCGGAACTTCCGTTCCCTTGAAAGAAGGGGTTGACAGGTGGAACACGTGCACTGGAGAGGCAGCGCGTGTGCATCGAACTTACGTTTTTTTTGCAGGTTTCTCCGGGAGGGTAAGTCTCCAGCAGTTACACTTTTAAAAAGCAGGCGCAAGGCCTGCTTTTAACAAGGTAAGTGGTGAATTAATTAAAATTAAAACATTTCTTCCACAGGTTTATTATTTTTAAATACTTTAAAGAAGGGTAAGTTTATTTTTAGCCCCGTTAGAAAATGTAATTAATTTTTCCCGAATTTTAAATTATTGTTTAAAATAGTTATTTCATGTAATTTATAGTTATTTTAAAAATGTGATTTAAAAAAAAATGTATTTGAAGTTTCAGTTATGTTTTGGGGCTTGTAGTAATTATAGGTTTGACAGCTCTTCCTGTCAAATTTATGAATGAAGCATTCCCTGCTACCATTGGCTCTCCATGGCCCACATGATCCCAGGGGACACTTCGAACTAACCGCGCCCCTGGGATATGCAAGCACTGCGCACCGGCAGTTGGAGGAGGCCCAGGATCGGAATACCACGCAGGCCCACAGCAAAATGGCCGGCACGCAAGGTAAGTGCAGGTTGGAGGCTTGCACCCGTGGAAAGCCTCCGACCCGAATTTCTGGACCAATATCAAGAAATGGCTGAGCGCACTGGATACAGCAAAGGCTATGGGCCCTGACAACATCCCGGCTGTCGCGTTGAAGACTTGTGCTCCAGAACTAGCTGCTCCTCTAGCCAAGCTGTTCCAGTACAGCTACAACACTGGCATCTACCTGACAATGTTGAAAACTGCCCAGGTATGTCCTGACAACCAAAAGCAGGACAAATCCAATCCAGCCAATTACCGCCCCATCAGTCTACTCTCAATCATCAGCAAAGTGACGGAAGGTGTTGTTGACAGTGTTGTGCCCGTGTATAATAAGACACAGACTGCAGGAGAACGGTACAACAGGTGTTTACTCAACATGGCTCACACGGGAACTGATCTGTACAGATTACTACTCAGTGCTATATACAGGTGTGGTCACTGCCGGTACTACAGTATACATGAGCTGTAAAAGATAGTTCCCCCCTTAAAGGTATATACATTACAATTCCTCCCCTTTTAGATTAACAGTACCATAACACTCATTTAACAATTAAATATCAAACTAATTACAATTAACACTTTTAACATGCAACATTAGCTGAAAATAGTCTATTTATATATTCAGTCTTTGGGGAGGCTTCCTGATCCTTTCTGGATAGCGCCTTTCCCGAGTGTCTTGCTCTTGGTGCGGAGGCGATTCTGGCCCCCTGTCTTCGGTTGGTTCATCAGCTTCCGATGCTACTGTTTCTGGGGTAGATGCTGTAAAGTATGTGTCTATACTTAATCCAATAATGAAGGGACAGCTTGGAAGATTCAACGTAGGTCTTTACTTAATACCAACAGGTGGGAACTGAGGGGAGATCAGTACCCACAGTACTATTTATACCCCTATGGCCAGGAGTGGTACTACGGTATCACTACGCCCTACAAAGTAGTGCTGCCCTGGCCATAGGTTTAAAGTAACATACCTATTACATACACAACATTCCTCCCCTTTTAATTAAAACGTACCCGTGCAATTAAGTCAATAGATGCCCCATCAGTCGGAGCACGGAGCCTGGGAGGTGAGGAGCCGGTATAAAAACCGGAGAGCAGCGAGGCCTGAGAGCAGTCGGAGCACGGAGCCTGGGAGGTGTTCGGGAGAGAGCAGCAGCGGAGGAGGAGCCCGGCTTAAAAACCGGCGCGAAGGCAGAGGCCCGACCAGTTCGGGAGAGCGGAGCGGAGAGGCAGCAGTCGGCGAGACTCGGGGCCATTTAAAAAACAGCTGAGGCGGAAGTCCAGCTCTTGAGCTTTTTTTCAGAAGCGGACCTGGTGGGAAGCACCCAGGTGAAAGGTATTTAAGGAGGGTGGTGGCTTAAACCCGAGTTCCTACAGAGTAGGAACCCCCACCGCCCCCCTCCTCTAACCTAGTAGTCTTTTAGCAGCTGTCTAAAAACAGAGGTCACAAATTTTTTGGTCTCAGTTTCTTTTCAGCAGGGCAGGAACCGGGAGGAGCGGGAAGTCGGCGTAGGACCAAGGGGACACAAGACCGGGAAGTCAGCGAAAGACCAGGGAGGTAAGACTAACTGGTAAGTACTTTCCTCAAACCTTCCTAGAAAGTAAAACCAAAACTAGTGGGATTTGGTTAGTTTAAAAAGGAATAAGAGGAGTACAGTATACATTGGTCTAAGTAAGCTTCGGGAAAACAAAAGTCGATAAATAAACTAAAACTAGAAAATTAAAAGTAATATAAGGGTTAAGTCATGGCAGTAGAGCTCGGACCTGTGTCATGCTCCTCCTGTAACATGTGGGAAATCAGGGACGCTTCCTGTGTCCCTGACGACTATGTGTGCAGGAAGTGTGTCCAGCTGCAGCTCATGTGGGACCGCATGACGGCCCTTGAGCTGCAGGTGGACTCACTTTGGAGCATCCACGATTCTGAGAGGGGTGTGGATAGCACATTTAGTGAGTTGGTCACACCGCAGGTTAAGGCCAGCGTAGACAGTACATGGGTGACCAAAAGGCAGAGCAAGGGCAGGAAGGTAGTGCAGAAATCCCCTGGGGTTGTCTCCCTTAGCAACAGGTTCACCGCCTTAGGTACTGTTGTCGGGGGGGGTGACACATCGGGGGAAGGCACCAGCAGCCAGGCTCATGGCACCATGACTGGCTCTGTTGCAAAGAAGGGAGGGAAAAAGAGTGGCAGGGCTATAGTAATAGGGGATTCGATTGTAAGGGGAATAGATAGGGGTTTCTGTGGTCGCGACCGAGACTCCAGGATGGTATGTTGCCTCCCTGGTGCAAGGGTCAAGGATGTCTCGGCGCGGGTGCAGAACATTCTGGAGGGGGAGGGGGAACAGCCAGTTGTCGTGATACATGTTGGTACCAACGACGTAGCTAAAAAAAGGGAAGAGGTCCTACAAGTAGAATTTAGGGAGTTAGGAGCCAAACTAAAAAGTAGGACCTCGAAGGTAGTAATCTCTGGATTACTACCAGTGCCACGTGCTAGTAAGAGTACAGAGAACAGGATAGTTAGGCTAAATACGTGGCTTGAGCAGTGGTGTAAGAGGGAGGGTTTTAAATTTTTGAGGCATTGGAACCAGTTTTGTGGTAGGTGTGACCTATACAAAAGGGACGGTCTACACCTGTGCAGAGATGGAACTGATGTTCTCGGGGTAATTTTTGATAAAGCAGTTCGGGAGCATTTAAACTAGTATGGCAGGGGGCTAGAAACCTATGTAGTGAAATAGAGGAAAGTGAAAGGCAGACAGAAATAAATGATAAAAGGGTGAGGAACAAAAAACAAAGGGCCAAACTAATTCATAAAAAATGTGAGCATAAAAAAAGCCTGAGGGTTTTATACCTTAATGCGAGAAGCATCAGGAACAAGGTAGATGAATTAGCTGTGGAAATAGAGGTTAATAATTATGATCTAATTGGGATTACGGAAACATGGTTGCAGGGTGAGCAGGGCTGGGAGCTTAACATACAGGGGTATTCAGTATTTAGGAAGGATCGACAAAAAAGAAAGGGAGGAGGGGTAGCATTGCTAGTAAAAGAGGGGATAAATGCAATTGAAAGGAAGGATATTAACTCAGTTAATACAGAATCTATATGGGTGGAGCTAAGAAATAGCGAGGGGCGAAAAACATTAATAGGAGTGGTATATAGGCCTCCAAATAGTAAAATAGAGGTTAGGGAGGGCATCACGAGGGAAATTAGAGAAGCGTGCAATAAGAGCACAGCTGTCATCATAGGTGACTTTAACTTACATATAGATTGGACTAGCCTAATCAGTAAAAATAATGAGGAGGAGGAATTCCTTGAGTGTTTGAGGGATGGTTATCTGGATCAATATGTCGAGGAACCAACTCGGGAACAGGCTATATTGGACTGGGTACTGTGCAATGAGAAGGGACTAATCAGTAATCTTGTTGTACGGGGACCCTTGGGTCAGAGCGATCATAACATGATCGATTTCTCACTCGAAATGGAGAGCGAAGAAATTGACTCAGAGACTAAGGTCCTGAATTTAAACAAGGGGAATTATGATGCCATGAGACGGGAACTGAGTAGGTCTGAGTGGACAACGTTCCTGGGAGGACTGGAGGTAGATAAACAATGGCAAACATTTAAAGATAGAATGACAAAATTGCAAAAATTGTTTATACCAATCTGGCATAAAAGGAAATCTAAAAAGGTGACTCAACCGTGGATAACAGGGGAAATTAGAGACAGCATAAAATCCAAAGATAGGGCGTATAAAATAGCCAAAAAAAGCGCCAGAGCGGAAGATTGGGAACAGTTTAAGATAGAGCAAAGGAGGGCAAAGGGCATAATCAAGAGGGGCAAAATAGCTTACGAAAACAAGCTGGCGGAAAATATAAAAACTAACTCCAAAAGCTTTTATAAGTATATCAAAAGGAAAAGACTGGTGAAAACCAAAGTTGGTCCATTGCAGTCAGATACGGGGGAATATATAATGGGAAATAAGGAAATGGCAGATCAACTAAATGCATACTTTGGGTCAGTCTTTACGAAGGAAGACACAAAAAACCTCCCTGGGATATCGGGAAAAATAGGGACATTGGCAAAGGAGGAACTGACGCAAATCAATATCTCTAAGGATATGGTGTTAAGGAAGCTAAAGGGATTGAAGGTGGACAAATCCCCAGGGCCTGATAACATGCATCCTAGGGTACTGAAGGAGGTGGCCCTAGAGATAGCGGATGCACTAAGGATGATTTTTCAGAATTCATTAGACTCGGGAACAGTACCGATGGATTGGAGGGTAGCTAACGTTACCCCACTATTCAAAAAGGGGGGTAGGGAAAAAGCAGGTAATTACAGACCTGTAAGCCTTACATCAGTTGTGGGCAAAATGCTGGAGTCCATCATTAAGGATGAAATAGCAGAGCACTTAGCAAATGGGGACAGGATAGGACAGAGTCAACATGGATTTACAAAGGGTAAATCGTGCTTGACTAATCTATTGGAATTTTTTGAGGGAGTAACTGGTAGAATAGATGGGGGAGAGCCAGTAGATGTGGTGTACCTGGACTTCCAAAAGGCCTTCGATAAGGTCCCACATAAAAGATTAGCATGGAAAATTGAGGCTCATGGGATAAAGGGGAAAGTTTTGGCGTGGATAGGGAACTGGCTGTCAGATAGAAAACAGAGAGTTGGAATAAACGGCTCATTTTCTGAATGGCAGGCAGTAACAAGTGGGGTACCACAGGGATCTGTCCTGGGCCCCCAGCTGTTCACAATTTACATTAATGACCTGGATCAGGGAGTCGGATGCAGCATTTCCAAATTTGCAGACGACACTAAACTAGGAGGGGGGGTGGGCTCAGAGGAAGAGACCAGGAAGCTCCAGAGCGATTTGGACAGACTGGGCGATTGGGCGGATAAATGGCAGATGCACTATAATGTGGACAAGTGCGAAGTTATCCACCTTGGGTGCAGGAACGGGAGGGCAAATTATTATTTAAATGGCAATAGATTGGGAGAGGGGGAAGTACAGAGAGACCTGGGTGTTCTTGTACACCAGTCACTGAAGGCGAGCATGCAGGTGCAACAGGCGGTCAAGAAGGCAAACGGTATGCTGGCCTTCATAGCAAAAGGGTTAGAATACAGGAACAGGGATACCTTGCTGCAGCTGTACAGGGCACTGGTGAGACCACACCTCGAGTACTGTGTACAGTTTTGGTCGCCTCATCTGAGGAAGGATGTTCTTGCCATGGAGGGGGTGCAGCGGCGATTCACCAGGCTGATACCAGGAATGGCGGGAATGACCTATGAGGAGAGACTATGTAGTTTAGGGATGTACACACTGGAGTTTAGAAGATTGAGAGGGGACCTCATAGAAGTGTATAAAATTCTGACAGGTCTAGACAGACTGGATGCAGAAGGAATGTTTCCCTTGGCGGGTGAGAACAGAACTAGAGGACATAATTTAAGGATAAGGGCTAAACCATTTAGGACAGAGATGAGGGGGAATTTCTTCACTCAGAGAGTGGTGAACCTGTGGAACTCATTGCCACAGAGGGCAGTGTACGCCAGCTCATTAAATATATTTAAGAGGGAATTAGATATATTTCTACGGGCAAAAGGGGTTAAGGGTTACGGAGAGAAGGCGGGGACGGGATACTGAATTAAAGGATCAGCCATGATCTCATCGAATGGCGGAGCAGGCACGAAGGGCCGAATGGCCTACTCCTGCTCCTATCTTCTATGTATCTATGTAATAACATTTGGTAACACAATATACATAACATATTTACATCAAGAGTTGTCTACTTATATATATATAAACAGAAACATGTTATAGATTCAGTCTCTGAGGAGGCCTCCTATCTCTACTAGGGTAATGTCTTTCTCTAGTCGGTCTCTGTGTAGGCGGCGGTACTTCCGTCACCCCTTCATCGCTGGATTCGTCGGTGTCTGATGGCACATCCTGTGCCGTGGAGATCACTGGAGTGCTGAACTCCTCGCAATCCTGAGACCTCTGTAACGATGAGCTGGGCTGTGATTCCGCTGTAACAATGTGCTGAGACGTTTGAGGTAGTGAATCAGTTGGGTTTCTGGACTCCACAAGTTGATCAGCATGTCGTCTGATTATGCCTTCCCCTGTCTCAACTGTGTACATCAAGGGTCCCTGGCGGGCCTTTATCGTACCAGACCGCCACTTTTCATTCCGATAATCACGGGCCAACACTTGCTGCCCCACCTCGAAGCTCCATGTCTGTCTGTCAGGAGCCCTACGAAATACTCGGTTTTCCACATCTCTCCGAATGTTTGGTCTGAGCAATTCAAGGCGAGACCTTAACCTTCTATTAAAGAACATGACGGCGGGGGCCTGGTTGGTCACCGTATGTGCAGCATTATGGTATGCGAATAGGAAGTTGTCCACCTTGTGTTGTAGTGGCAACCTTTCCTCCCCCATCGCCTTGATGGCCTTTTTAAAAGTCTGTACAAAGCGCTCTGCCAGCCCATTTGTAGCCGGATGATATGGTGCGGACATATAATGTCGCACTCCATTCCTTTTTAGGAATGCTTGAAATTCTTCTGCCACAAATTGTGGCCCATTGTCCGAACAGACTTGCTCGGGCACCCCGTTTCGGGCAAAAATGGTCCTTAAGACTACGACCGTCTTTTCGGCTGTCGTTGATGACATCTTTATGACCTCCGGCCATTTTGAATGGGCGTCCACTACAATAAGGAACATCGCATCCAGGAAGGGGCCAGCGAAGTCCATGTGGATCCTTTGCCACGGCGTTGAGGGCCACTCCCACGGATGTAGTGGGGCTTGTGGTGGTACGTTCTGTACCATCTGGCACCCTTGGCACGCTTTTGCTACTTCCTCAATGTCCCTGTCAATGCCGGGCCACCAGACGTAGGCTCTGGCGAGGCTTTTCATTTTGACACCCCCCAGATGACCTTCGTGTAAGTCCTGCAACACTTTATGTTGTAATTTTTGAGGGACCACCACCCTGGCTCCGCACATCAATGTGCCCCGGCAGACGGACAACTGGTCCTTCCTAGCCGAAAACGCCGGCAATGATGCGTCACCCTGCGCCGGCCAGCCTTTCACGGTTAACTCGTAAACCCTTGCCAATGTCGGGTCGTTCCGTGTTTCCCGCTCGATACATTGGCTGGTGATGGGCAGGTGTTCCAT
Organism: Somniosus microcephalus; assembly: GCF_052327205.1. Taxonomy (NCBI): domain Eukaryota; kingdom Metazoa; phylum Chordata; class Chondrichthyes; order Squaliformes; family Somniosidae; genus Somniosus; species Somniosus microcephalus. The sequence goes on along the minus strand of NC_140987.1, from coordinate 72,643,741 downwards.
AACAGCCATATGATATATTTCCACGGGGTCCTGTACTATCTCTTCGATCTCGGCAGGCAAGGGTAGCCGCGACAGGCCATCTGCATTGCCATGCTGTTTGGTACCCTTATGTTCGATAAGGTACTGGTGGGCTCCTAAGAACAGTGACCATCTCTGTAGCCTTTGGGCCGTCATCAGGGGCACCCCTTTTGTTGGATTAAATATCGACACCAACGGTTGATGATCCGTCAGTAGTGTGAAACGTTGCCCATGCAGGTAGTGGTGGAATTTTTTTACACCCCACACCAGACTGAGGGCCTCCCTGTCGATTTGCGCATAGTTTCTTTCGGCTGTAGTTAATGACTGTGGTAAACCACTGTCGTTCACTGCGTTCACTGTTGTTGTTGTTGTTGTTGTCGTTCACTCTTGTTTCACTGTTGTGCCTGACTATGCCTCAGCTGACTCCGCCCCTGGGCTACCGAGTATAAGAGCGGCCGCATGGCAGCTCCTGGCATTCGGTCGTCCACTAGAGGCATAGTCCTGATCTGTCTGAAGTGCAATTCAGTAGTTAATAAAAGCCTGTCGTTCTGAACTCTGCCCAGCCTTTTATTAGAATTGATAGCGCATCAATTTTATTAACTACTGAAAAAAAAAAAAAAATGTTGCTGCAGATTCTTAAGATCAAGTGCCTGGAACTCGACCCGCAAGAACTGGACTCGACTGCTAAGTTCTCGCACTGGCTGCACTGTTTTGAGTCCTTTCTGACTGCATCCGGCGAGACCGTCGCCGCCGATGCCGACAAGCTCAGGGTGCTGAACTCTAAAGTAAACCACCAAGCTTTTGCCCTTATCCGGGACGCTACGAGCTACCAGGGGGCTATCGACATCTTGAAGGAGCAATACGCACGCCCGGTCAACTATGTTTACGCAAGACATCTCCTGGGGTCTCACAAACAACAGCCCGGGGAACCCACAGAAGCATACATACGGGCGCTGAAGGAACTCGGCCGAGCCTGCGAATGCAAGCAAGTAACAGCCACGGAACATACGGAGGAGCTCATCCGGGACGCCCTCGTGGCGGGCCTCAGGTCCACTCACACACGGCAGCGACTGCTGGAAAGTAGCGAGCTCGACCTGAAGAAGGCGATTTCACTCACCCTCTCGTTGGACGTAGCCCACCGGAACATGGAGGCCTACTCCCCGGACCGCGCGGCCGCCTCATGGATGCCGCAGCCGCCGCCACCTTGGGACGCGGCGCCGCCACGGGCCCTGGCCTCAACTGCTGCAGCGATGTCCCGCCCGAGCCAGAAATGTTATTTCTGTGGCCAAACCAAACACCCCAGGGCGCGCTGCCCGGCGAAAAACGCGGTCTGCTCTGCCTGCGGTAAGAAGGGACACTACGCTGGCGTCTGCAGAAGTCAGAAGACCCCTACCTCCAGCAGCGCCGCGTGCGATTCGTGGGAGCGGCCATCTTGCCTCCCTCCAGCCTCGTGGGGATCGGGATCGTCATGGGCGCCGCCATTTTGTCCTTCCTCTCCGACGCCGCCATCTTGTCCGCCATTCTGCCAACGGGCCCCCGACTCACCCACCGCCGCCTCACCGGGGTTCTACAGCGACGCTACCGACTCCACAGCGGCCTACATCACGCTGGATCAATCCAGACCCCACCAGCTAGCCAGGTCCACGATGGACATCCAGGTAAATGGTCGCGCCACAACTTGCCTTTTTGATTCCGGGAGCATGGAGAGCTTCATACACCCTGATACAGTACGGCACTATTCCCTCTCGGTCCGGCCAACACGCCATCGGATCTCCATGGCCTCGAAATCCCACTCAGCAGACGTCGGCGGCTACTGCGTAGTGACCCTCTCGGTGAAGGGCTCCGTATATAAAAATGTAAAGCTATTCGTCCTGCCACATCTCTGCGCTGCCGTTCTACTGGGGTTGGACTTTCATTGTCACTTTAAGAGTGTCACCTTGACATACGGTGGACCTCTTCCCCCGCTCACTGTCTGCAACCAGCAGTTTTTAAACTGCCCGCCGCGCCCCACCTGTAGTCTCTCCACCCTCAAAATCACACCACCCCCCCTGTTCGCCAACCTCACCCGCGACTGCAAGCCTATCGCCACAAAGAGCAGGCGATACAGCACCGGGGACAGATCCTTCATAAGATCTGAGGTGACGCGGCTCCTGAAAGAGGGGATTATTGAGGATAGTACCAGCCCCTGGCGAGCCCAGGTGGTAGTCGTTAAGACTGGCAACAAGCAGCGCCTAGTCATCGACTACAGCCAGACTATCAACAAGTGCACCCAGTTGGACGCATACCCCCTCCCCCGCATAGCCGACATGGTTAATAAGATAGCGCAATACCGCGTTTTCTCGACCATTGACCTCAAGGCAGCATACCACCAAATCCCTATCCGCCCTGAGGACCGCCAGTACACAGCTTTCGAGGCAAACGGCCGCCTTTTTCACTTCCTCAGGGTTCCTTTTGGCGTCACCAACGGTGTCTCCGTCTTCCAGAGGGAGATGGACCGGATGGTCGACGAGAATGCGTTACAGGCCACGTTTCCCTACCTGGACAACGTGACCATCTGCGGCCATGACCTGCAGTACCATGACGCCAATCTTGATAAGTTCCTCCGCACGGCCCAACTCCTAAACCTCACGTACAACAAGGAAAAGTGCATATTCCGCACAGCCCGCCTCGCTATCCTTGGTTGCGTGGTGAAACACGGAGTCATCAGTCCTGACCCTGACCGGATGCGCCCGTTGATGGAACTTCCCCTGCCCCACTGCCTCAAGGCCCTCAAAAGGTGCCTGGGCTTCTTTTCCTATTACGCCCAGTGGGTCCCTCATTATGCGGACAAAGCCCGTCCACTTATCAAGTCCACTTCCTTCCCCCTGACGGCGGAGGCCCGCTTAGCCTTTCACCGTATAAAAGATGACATTGCCAAGGCCACCATGCACTCGGTAGACGAGTCCATCCCCTTCCAGGTGGAGAGCGATGCATCCGACTTTGCCCTGGCCGCTACCCTTAACCAGGCGGGAAGACCCGTGGCCTTCTTTTCACGAACCCTCCAGAGCTCCGAACTCAGACACTCCTCTGTGGAAAAAGAGGCCCAGGCCATTGTGGAGGCGGTGCGCCACTGGCGGCACTACCTGGCTGGAAAACGATTTACCCTGCTTACTGACCAGCGTTCAGTTGCTTTCATGTTCAACAACAAGCAGAGGGGTAAAATCAAAAATGACAAGATTTTGAGGTGGAGAATCGAACTTTCCACCTACAATTACGACATCTTGTACCGGCCAGGGAAACTCAACGAACCCTCAGACGCTCTATCGCGAGGCACATGCGCCACCGCGCAGATCGATAGACTACGGGGCCTCCACAACGACCTCTGCCACCCGGGGGTCACCAGGTTCTTCCATTTCATTAAGGGCCGCAACCTGCCTTACTCCATCGAGGAGGTCAGGACCATGACCAGGAGCTGCCCAGTCTGTGCAGAGTGCAAGCCGCGCTTCTATAGGCCTGGCAGAGCAAACCTGATCAAGGCCACCCGCCCTTTTGAGCGCCTGAGTATCGACTTTAAAGGGCCCCTCCCCTCCTCTGACCGCAATGTGTACTTCCTCAACATAGTTGATGAGTACTCCCGTTTCCCTTTTGCCATCCCCTGCCCGGACATGACCACCGCTACGGTCATTAAATGCCTGCACAACCTCTTTGCTCTGTTCGGTTTTCCCAGCTATATTCATAGCGACCGGGGCTCGTCCTTCATGAGCGACGAACTCCGTCAGTACCTGCTCATGAGAGGTATTGCCTCAAGCCGGACCACCAGCTACAACCCCCGGGGGAACGGACAGGTTGAAAGAGAGAACGCGACGGTCTGGAAGGCGGCCCTCCTAGCCTTAAAATCTAGGGGCCTTCCGACCTCCCGTTGGCAGGGTGTCCTACCCGATGCGCTCCACTCCATCCGGTCACTGCTGTGTACAGCCACCAACGCAACCCCCCATGAGCGGATGTTTGTTTTTCCCCGGAGGTCCACATCCGGTAACTCACTACCACACTGGCTGACGTCCCCAGGGCCCGTCCTGCTGAGGAAGCATGTAAGGTCCCACAAAACGGCTCCCCTGGTAGAGAAGGTTCACCTCCTCCATGCCAACCCCCAGTACGCCTACGTGGCATACCCGGACGGGCGGGAGGATACAGTCTCCATTAGAGATCTGGCACCCTCGGGGTCCACTGACCCGCCACCATTGCCCCCCACCACGACCCCCTCCGACACGGCCCAAAATTCAGTAGACCCAATTCTCACCCCTGTCCATTCCACCCCAGTAGATGGCATGCCGCGCCCCCAGGACCAGCCAGAGTCCACTCGCCCACCCAACACCAAAGGGGACGATACGCCGGTGCTGGACCCCGCTCAAGACGCGTCGTGGGAAGCTGTACCATCGCAACCGTCGCCACGAAGATCTCGACGGCAAACGAGGCCGCCCGACAGACTCGCCTACTCGAACTTTTGATACACTTCACCCCGCCGGACTTAATTTTAAACGAGGGGTGAATGTGGTAAACCACTGTCGTTCACTGCGTTCACTGTTGTTGTTGTTGTTGTTGTCGTTCACTCTTGTTTCACTGTTGTGCCTGACTATGCCTCAGCTGACTCCGCCCCTGGGCTACCGAGTATAAGAGCGGCCGCATGGCAGCTCCTGGCATTCGGTCGTCCACTAGAGGCATAGTCCTGATCTGTCTGAAGTGCAATTCAGTAGTTAATAAAAGCCTGTCATTCTGAACTCTGCCCAGCCTTTTATTAGAATTGATAGCGCATCAATGACCTTGAGGCAAATGCTATTGGCCTCTCCGTCCCGTTGGGATATTTGTGTGACAACACTGCCCCTATACCGTACGGGGAGGCGTCACATGCCAACCTCATTGGCATTTTTGGGTCAAAGTGTGCGAGCACTTCCTTTGATGTAATGAGTTGTTTACCCTTTTTAAAAGCAGCCTCACACGCTTCGTCCCAATTCCAGGAGACTCCCTTTTGCAGCAAGGAATTTAGTGGATGTGAAATGGACGATAAGTTCGGGAGGAACTTATGGTAATAGTTTATAAGGCCTAAGAATGATCGTAACTGAGATACATTCTCAGGGGGCGGGGCCTTCACTACTGCCTCGATCTTTTCCGGGGACTTATGCAGGCCTTCCTTATCTATAATGTGACCACAGTATGAGATACGTTCCTGGAAAAACTCACATTTCTGCTTGTTCGTCCTGAGTCCGTATTGTTGCAACCGCAGAAGTACTTGCTCCAGGTTAGCGAGGTGGTCATTATCCGTTTGTCCTGTCACCAGGATGTCACCCAGGTAGCACTGCATTCCTGGAATGCCCTGTAGGACCTGTTCCATGGTCCTCTGCCATATTGCCGGGGCGGACGCCACACCAAATGCCAGGCGATTGTACTGGTACAATCCCTTGTGTGTGTTAATCGTTAGGAGCTTTTTCGAGTCCTGTTCCACCTCCATCTGTAAATAAGCTTGACAAAAGTCAATCTTTGTAAAGTGTCTACCCCCAGCTAACGATGCGAATATGTCCTCTATCCGCGGCAGCGGATACTGTACCGTGTGCAGGACTGGGTTAATAGTTATCTTAAAATCCCCGCAAATGCGAACCTTCTTTGGTTCCCCCGGTGTGCTATTTGCAGATTTCTTTATAACTGGGACGATGGGCGTGGCCCACTCACTCCACTCAATCTTTGTAAGGACACCTGCACTCTCTAAGGCATCCAGTTCTGCTTCCACAGCTGGCCGAATGGCGTAAGGCACCGGGCTGGCCTTACAAAACTTGGGGTTTGCGTCTTGAGCAATAGTTATTTTTGCTCTAATGTCCTTTAAGGTCCCCAGCCCTTGTTGGAACACCTCTGGCGTTTTTGCCAATGTTTTCGACAGCCTGCTTGTAATGGTTGTATCATCCTTGGTGGTCTCTACTTTTAACTCGTGTATCGACTTCCAGTCGAAATAGATTTTTCTTATCCATTCCCTACCCAAAAGTGGTGGTCCACCGTTTGGTAGGACGTATAAATAAAGTCCTGGCACTTTCCTGCCATTGTATTTAACTGTTACTTGCATTTTTCCCTTCGGGTAAACATTTTGTCCCGTATATGTTTTTAATTTAATTTCCGTATCCTTTAAGGGAATGCGTTTGAACAGCCTGTTATAATCTTGTTCATTAATTACTGATAGGGCCGAACCCGTGTCCAGCTCCATATTAACTTTGACGCCTGCTACCTTCATTTTAACCCACATTGTGCTGTGGTCCTCCGTTTTGCCTACACCATATAACTTGAGACATCCCAGACCTTTAGGCTCTGCTTTTGTGCCTTCCTGTGACTCGTCTGAGCTATTGTCAGACATCTTATGTATTTTTGTCCTTGCCTTGGTACTGATCGGACTGCCCCCACTATTGGGTTTCGTACCTGACCGACAAACTTTCGCTATATGCCCCTTTTTTCCACACTGCCGGCATATTTTATCACGAAACCAACAATTACTTTGGTCGTGGGTGGTTTTGCCACAACGGTAGCATTTGCCTTTGTGAAATGTCACCTCATGGGTGTCATAGCAGGTTGTGTTTTGTCGCATTTGAGCAGCACCCTGTGCTGCTGCTTCGTGGACCGATGCTATTTCAATCGCCTGATCTAGGCTGAGCTGTTTCTTGGCTAGCAACCGTTTTCGTGTACTCTCATTTAACAGGCCACAGACAAATCTGTCTCTGATCGCGTCCGCCAAAAAGGCTCCAAACTGGCAATGTTTGGACAACCTTCTGAGCTCAGCTAAATAGGCTGCCTGCGACTCATCATTCCTTTGGTCACGTCTGTAGAAGCGGTACCTTTCCGCTATAAATGGTGGCTTAGGGTTTAAATGTTCCTTTAACGTATCAACAATTTGGGCATACGTTTTGTCTGCTGGCTTTTCTGGAGTAAGAAGATTCCTCAGCAGACCGTATGTTTTTGCCCCCATAAAATTTAATAAGGTTGCTACCTTTTTGTCATCTTCCACCTTGTTTACTATGCAATAAAGTTCATGCCTTTCGATATAGGAATCCCACTCTTCTGTGTCCTCAACAAATTCTGACAACCAGCCTTCTTTAGACATTTTAAACTGCTGAACAGCTTTTCCCACCTTTCTCCACTAGATGGCGTTTTTGTTTTTTTTCTGCTGAAGAGAAAAAAACCTTTTCCCCTTTGTCCACTAGATGGCGTTTTTCCCGCCTTTTCTCCTGCTGCTGCTAACGACCTCTCTCCAGCTTCGTTATTTTTGGCCCTTGCAGCTCCCGTTATTGCCACCGCCGCTATTAACAAAGACCTTCCCCTCTCGTGGCTTGCTAGTCCTCGTGGCTCCGTTTGTTCCCCAGATCACCTGCCCGTTCTGGCCCTTGCAGCTCCCGTTCCCCGGGAAGGATTTCAGTTTACCTGGCCCTGGGTGGACTTTTGCCCCGTGGCTGGAGCGCCCGTTCAGCCTCTTCTCTCAGCTGCTGCAGCCTCCGCTGGAAACCTCTCTCTCTCGCTCCGTTGCTGCCGCTCCTCCCGAACCCGGAGTGCTGGGCGGCCTCCTTCGGTCGACGCTGGACTCTGTAGGCTGGCTGGTAAGAAGCCTCTCTCCTTCTCTCTCCATACTGCTGCCGTTTCTTTGTTGCACCGTGTACTGGTGAGTTCGAACCTTACTCGTCGCCAGTGTAAAGTATGTGTCTATACTTAATCCAATAATGAAGAGACAGCTTGGAAGATTCAACGTAGGTCTTTACTTAATACCAACAGGCGGGAACTGAGGGGAGATCAGTACCCACAGTACTATTTATACCCCTATGGCCAGGAGTGGTACTACGGTATCACTATGCCCTACAAAGTAGTGCTGCCCTGGCCATAGGTTTAAAGTAACATACCTATTACATACACAACAGATGCGACCTGTACGTTGGCTCCATCACCAGGTACGTATGGGCGAGGCATGGGGTTGACTTGTTCCTGTGACTCTAGGATCTGGTCAGCATGGCATCTCATGATGCTCTCCCCAACGTCCACTGTGTACATTAGTGGGCCCTGCTGTGTGCATATCGTTCCTGGCTGCCATTTTTCTGTTCGGTAGTCGTGGGCCAAGACTGGTTGCCCTACATTGAAGCTCCTTGTTGGCTTCTCATGGATGTGCTGGAATTGCTTACTCTTAACATCTCTTCGTACGTTTGGTCTGAGCAAATCCAGGCGAGATCTTAACCTTCGGTTAAAGAACATCATGGCTGGGGCCTGGTTGGTGACTGCATGTGTCCATGTGGAAATTGTCCACCTTGTGCTGCAGCAGGATGTTGTCATTGTACATAGCCTTTATTGGCTTTTTAAAGGTTTGTACGAACCTCTCAGCCAATCCATTTGTGGCTGGATGATACGGGGCGGATGTATAATGCCTTACCCCATTCTTTTTCAAGTACCTCCGGAACTCTTCGGACACAAGCTGTGGTCCGTTGTCAGAGCAAATCTGTTCTGGCAAGCCATTCCTGGCAAAAATGGTCCGTAGGACTGCAATAGTTTTCTCCGTGGTGGTGGAGGACATTTTGATGACCTCAGGCCATTTCAAGTGCGCATCCACGGCTATTAAAAACATTGAGTCCATGAATGGACCAGCAAAATCAATATGCACCCATTGCCATGGAGATGAGGGCCACTCCCATGGGTGTAGAGGGGCCTGTGGTGGTGCATTTTGGACTTTCTGGCATCCTGAGCAACTCTTGGTCAGGTCCTCGATTTGTTTATCGATTCCTGGCCACCACACATAAGCCCTGGCTAGGCTTCTCATTTTTACCCCTCCCAGATGACCCCCATGAAGCTCATTGAGCACTCTATCCCTTAACTTGGGTGGAATTACCACTCGGGATCCACACATCAAGGTCCCCCGGCACACTGACAGCTGTTCTCTCCTTGTCGAGAATGCTGGCAACAGTGAGTCGCCATGTGCTGGCCATCCCTTCACCGTCAAATCATATACCCGAGAGAGTGTCGGGTCATTTCGGGTTTCCTTTTCGATACAAGCGTTAGTTACCGGTAGGTATTCAACTATAGTCGAATGGAATATTTCGACAGGATCCACTGCTGGTGCTTCCTCCGCAGCAGGCAGTGGCAGGCGTGATAGCCCATCAGCATTTCCATGCTGTTTCGTGCCCTTATATTCAATCTCATAGTGGTGCACCCCTAGAAAAAGTGACCACCTTTGTAGTCGTTGCGCAGTCATCACCGGAATGCCCTTTGGATTAAAAATGGAGACAAGAGGCTGGTGATCAGTCAGCAAGGTGAATTTCTGCCCGTGCAGATAGTGATTGAACTTTTTCACTCCCCACACTAGGCTGAGGGCCTCCCTGTCAATCTGGGCGTAGTTACGCTCGGCTGAGGTTAGTGATCGTGACGCAAAGGCTATTGGCCTCTCTGAGCCGTCCGAGAATTTGTGCGGCAGCACCGCTCCAATGCCGTAGGGTGACGCATCACATGCCAACCGAATTGGTAATGCTGGGTTGTAATGGGCCAATACCTCTTTCGATGTGATTAGTGTTTTGCTCTTCTGGAAAGCTTGTCTCATTCGTCACTCCACTTCCATGGCACCCCAGTTTGCAGTAGAGTGTTCAGTGGGTGTAGTATTGTAGACAAATTTGGCAAGAACTTATGGTAGTAGTTTACCAGCCTGAGGAACGACCTCAGTTGTGACACAATTTCCGGTGCTGGAGCCTTGACTACTGCCTCAATCTTCTCTGGGGACTTATGTAACCCCTCTTTATCGATAACGTGGCCACAATACGAGATCTTTTTTCTAAAAAACTCGCATTTGGGGCGGTTAGCTCGGAGCCCATATTCCTGCAATCTAGTGAGCACCTGCTCCAGGTTGGCAAGGTGATCAATGTCATTTTCACCCATGACCAGGATGTCGTCCAAATAACACTGGGTCCCTGGGATCCCTTGCAGGACTTGTTCCATTGCCCTCTGCCAAATAGCCGGAGCTGATGCTACCCCGAATACCAGCCGGTTATATTGGTAGAGAGAGACCTTTATGGGTGTTGATTGTGAGGTATTTTTTTGATGCTTCTTCTACCTCCATTTGCAGATACGCCTGGGCCAGATCAATCTTAGTGAAGCGTTTCCCTCCAGATAGCGAGGCGAAAATATCTTCAATCCGCGGAAGTGGATATTGTACGGTGTGAAGGACCGGGTTCACTGTTACCTTAAAGTCCCCACAGATGCGAACCTTCCTTGGTTCCCCAGGCGTGCTGCTCAACGACTTTTTCATCACAGGGATGATGGGTGTAGCCCACTCGCTCCAGTCTACCTTGGACAGTACACCTGAACGTTCCAGACTCTCCAGCTCCTCTTCGACGGCTGGGCGGATCACATAAGGTACCGGTCTGGCCTTAAAAAATTTTGGGCTTGCGTTTTCTTCAATTTTAATCATCGCTGTCATGCCTTTTAGTGTTCCGAGTCCTTGCTGGAACACTTCTTTTGCGTCAGTTAGGATCTTTGACAGTCGCCCAGGTGTGACGTCGTCATCCTTTTTGTCAGCCACAGTCAGTGCCTGTATGGAATGCCAATCCAGTTGTATTTTCCGGATCCATTCACGTCCCAGTAATGGTGGTCCTCCATCTTGTAATACATACAGGTCTAGTTTTGGTGTTTCCTTACCGTTATATATAACGGTCACCCTTATTTTTCCTTTGGGGTAGACTTTTTGCCCCGTGTACGTCTTCAAAATAATTTTTGTGTCTCTCAAGGGTATGTGTGAGAATAGCCACTCGTAGTCCCATCGGTTTATGACTGTTAGGGCTGATCCTGTGTCCAATTCCATCTTTACCTGGACTCCTGCTATCTTGAGAGTGACCCAAATGGTCCGGTCATCCTCCGTTGTGATCACATTATGTAGTTTCAGACAACTCAGTTCCCTGCTTTCGGAGTCGTTATCACTCTTTTGTTCATCTGAACTATTCTCCGTCATCTTATGTACCTACTTGTACTTTTCTTTGGTAGGTTTCTTATTGCTGGTTTTCTTTCCCGACCTGCAGACTCGTGCTATGTGTCCTACTTTTCCACACTGTCTGCACACTTTGTCTTTGAACCAGCAATCATTCTGGTCGTGTGTTGTTCTGCCGCAGCGATAGCACTTCTCTGTTCCATATGACATTTCGTTTGTGCCATATTCTTGCGGTCTCTGTTGTATCTCTGTAGCGCCCCATGCTGCTGCTTCATATGATACCGCAATGCTGAAATCCTTTTCCAGCGTAAGGTCTTTTTCAGATAAAAGCCATTTCTGGGTTCCTTCACTTTGAAGCCCACACACAAACTTGTCCCTTAAGGTATCTGCCAGTCCTGCTCCAAACTGGCAGTGTTTCGATAGTTTGCGCAGTTCTGTTAAATAACCAGCATTGCTTTCATCCTTATGCTGGTTCCGTTTGTGAAACTTGAATCTTTCTGCTATCAGCAGCGGTGTGGGGTTTAAATGTTCCTGTAGTATCATTACTATGTCTTCAAAACTCTTTTCCATTGGCTTCGTTGGGGTTACTAGATTTCGTAATAAACCATACATCTTTGCACCCATTAAATTTAACAATACCGACGCTTTCTTGTCATCTGACACCTCATTTGCCTTGCAGTATACCTCTATTCGTTCGACATATATAGTCCAATCTTCGACTTCATTGTCAAATGCGGTGATACTGCCACTCTTCGGCATTTTGGGTGTGGTTTAAAATGGCGTCTCCCAATGGCTTAAAATGGCATCTCCCGCACTTTCCTTCCTCCCTGCTGCTGCCAACGCTGCTCCCGGCGGTTCTCGTGGCAATGGCAGCGCCCTGTAGGTTTCGCGCGCTTCTCCTGCGCTGCTGCCAACGCCGCTCTCGGCGGTCCTCGTGGCAATGGCGGCGCCTCGCGGGTTTCTGCGCATCTCTCTCTCCCTCTCTTCGACGCTGCTCGGCCCCTGAACACCGGCTGCCCCCTGTGCGCTCTGCCCCCTCTCTCTCTCCCCTGTCGACGCTGCTCGGCCCTTTGCTGTGCCGCTCGGTCGGGCTCTAGCCCGCCGCTGTCCGGGAAGGGTCTGCGCACTACCTGTTGCCAGCCCGTTTCGCTGGACCACCTCGACTGGAAAGCCAAGCCTGGCTCTCGACAGCCTCCCCCGCAATTCTCGAGTTTCTGCTGGATGACTGGACGGTTGCCCGTGGTCGACGCCCGAGTCTCTGGCCTTGACCTCCAATCCACTGATCTCCAGGAACGAATCCCCGGGAGGCGATGCAGAGTTGCAGGTAGGTTCGAACTTGCCTTGTCGCCAATGTTGTGTCCGTGTATAATAAGACACAGACTGCAGGAGAACGGTACAACAGTTGTTTACTCAATGTGGCTCACACGGGAACTGATCTGTACAGATTACTACTCAGTGCTATATACAGGTGTGGTCACTGCCGGTACTGCAGTATACATGAGCTGTAAAAGATAGTTCCCCCCTTAAAGGTATATACATTACAGACAGTGCTATCAAGCAGCACTTACTCACCAATGACCTGCTCACTGATGCCCAGTTTGGGTTCCGCCAAGACCACTCGGCTCCTGACCTCATTGCAGTCTTGGTCCAAACATTGACAAAAGGTGTTCCAGAGGTGAGGTGAGAGTGACTGCCCTTGACATCAAGGCAGCATTTGACCAAGTGTGGCATGAAGGAGCCCTAGTAAAATTGAAATCAATGAGAATCCGGGGGAAAACGTTCCACTGGCTGGAGTCATACCTAGCACAAAGGAAGATGATTGTAGTTGTTAGAGGTTAATCATCTCAGCCCCAGGACATCGCTGCAGGAGTTCCTCAGGGCAGTGTCCTAGGCCCAACCATCTTCAGTTGCTTCATCAATGACCTTCCCTTGATCATAAGGCCGGAAATGGGGATGTTCACTGATAATTGCAGTGTTCAGTTCCATTCGCAACTCCTCAGATAATGAAGCAGTCTGTGCCCACAGGCAGCAAGACCTTGACAACATTCAGGCTTGGGCTGATAAGTGGCAGGTAATATTCGCGCCACACAAATGCCAGGCAATGACTATCTCCAACAAGCGAGAATCTATCCACTGCCCCTTGACATTCAACGGCATTACTATCGCCAAATCCCCCACCATCAACATCCTGGATGTCAGAGGCTGGGTATTCTGCGGTGTCTCACCTCCTGACTCCCCAAAGCCTTTCCACAATCTACAAGGCAGAAGTCAGGAGTGTGATGGAATACTCTCCACTTGCCTGGATGAGTGCAGCTCCAACAACACTCAAGAAGTTCGACAGCATCCAGGACAAAGCAGCCTGCTTAATTGGCACCCCATCCACCACCTTAAACATTCACTCCCTCCACCACCAGCGCACCGTGGCTGCAGTGTCTACCATCTACAAGATGCACTGCAGCAACTCGCCAAGGCTTCTTCAACAGCACCTCCCAAGCCCACGACCTCTGTCACGTGGAAGGACAAGGGCAGCAGGCGCATGGAAACACCATCACCTGCAAGTACCCCTCCAAGTTTAACACCATCCTGACTTAGAAGTATATCGCCGTTCCTTCATCATCACTGGGTCAAAATCCTGGAACTTCCTCCCTAACAGCACTGTGGGAGTACCTTCACCACAAGGGCTGCAGTGGTTCAAGAAGGCAGCTCACCACCACCTTCTCAATGGCAGTTAGGGATGGGCAATAAATGCTGGCCTTGCCAGCGACACTCACATCCCGGAATGAATAAAAAAGAAATCCTCATGCAATTTTAGCTGCCCCTCCGAGATCCCCCTCTTTCTCGATGGCCCCCGAGGCTCAGCGTCTGCATGCAGCTCAGAGGAGCTTGGAGCATCCTGTGCCCTACGGCAAGGAGTCTCCACTGCTGTCTCTGTTAACAGCATCTGCTCTTGCTCACTTGTGAAGTGTTAGATACCAGGTGACAACAATACTCTATCTTGCACAGTACCTACTGAGGTGTGCGTATCTGCGCTGGTGCTGTGTGCACTTGGGTCTGCTGACGGTGCACCCTCAGATGCTGGAGCTTCCTCTGAGGAGTCGTCATCCTCCTCTGGCTGGACAGTGGGATGGGGATGGGCACTTGATGGACCTGTGTGAGAATAAAGAGATGATTTAGAAATGTTATATTAAGAATGGGTAACGTTACCATTATGCACATGATGAAAATTCACTGGCTGCTGACAAAAGTCACCATATGAATGACTGCTGTACGCCATGTGGCTGTATGAGATGTAATTCTGTCACCAGGTTGCTGGGATGTCCCCCTCTCTCCATCTCCCACCACCAGCAGCTCTGCAACTCCAGAGATCTCCAGGGCCCCCTCCTCTGCTGGAGTCAGTTGCATTAATACTGGAGGTCCACCTCCAGTTCTCTGCTTCTCCCGTGTGTTCTGGGCTCTTTTCTCCTCCAAGGAGGGAAAGAAGAGAACTTTGAGTGAGAGTGATGGATTGAGTGTAAGGAATGGATGGGTTACATCTGTTAAGGGTGACTATGTGGAAGTGGGGTGCCAATACCAAATGGCCTCCTTCTGTGGTGTTGCTTGCTATGATTGCATTAGAATGAGGTTTAGTGTCAGTGGTGGTTAGTCAGATGGGGATGTGAGTATGTACATAGAGAGAGGGATGGGTAGACCTGGAAGTTATGTTGGTATGAAGAATGATGTGCAGGAGTAGGCTTCGGAAGGCAGAGTGATGGGGATGTAGTGACAGGCACATCAGGATGTAGGTGAGTGTGGTATTGCACTCACCTTTCCTGACCTCATGAGATCATTGATTTGTTTCCTACACTGTATCCAGGTCCTCCTGACAACATCCCTGCTGCTGACCTCCTCTGCTATCTCTAACCAGGCCCCTTTGGTGTCTTTGGGAGGTCTCTTGTGCCTATCTGCAGGGAACAGGACCTCCCTGCGTGTTCTCACTGCCTCCACCAGAATATGCAGGGATGCATCACTAAATCTGGGTGCCGCCCTCTGCCTTTGAGTATCCATCATTGAAAGTTTGGAACAGTACTCAGATGTTCGTAATTGACCTTGCAAACTCCTTTAGCAACCTTCAAATGAGATGTGTGCAAGGCTGCTTTAAATATCGGCGCTGGAAATGAGTCATCGATGACAACATCAGACCCACTCCATTTAATTGGGCCGAGAAATGAGCATGACTGCTTTAAGTGGGGCCATTAAGTTAAAGTCGCGCTGAGCAAAACATCGCGTTCCTGACGCACTATGCGACCTGCACGCATCCGACCCGACCCAACTCCAAGATAAAAATTCCGGCTACTGTGTCCCGGCCTTGCACTGACATTTTCAGGATAGCCTTATGGGGGTGGGCCATTAACCTGCACTTAAAAGGCCATTGATGTATGGTGGGGAAAGGCCAGAAGCAAGTATTCCCTAAATTGGGTGTTCCCGCTTGTAGGCCCTCAGTCAGGACCTGGTATACGATTGGTGCAGAAATGTCTGGTATTGGTGGAAGTTGGGCCCACCTGGAGGACCAGACCAGGATCGGGGCCTGAACACCTGAATATCAGGTGTGATCTTGATGCTGCCTCTGAGTCCTAGTGGTGGAGTTACCGAAAACCCTCCCTTCCCCCACTCCCTGTCTGCCAGCTACCACCGGCACTTCTGGGATCTTCCGCAGGAGGGCGGCCAGCTACCGCTACCCCTACCCCTCCCCCGATCTGCACTGCTACATCCCCCCGCCCCAGCCATCGCCCCTTCCCAACCTAATCACCCCTTCCCAACCCGATCGCCCCACTTCCCAACCGATCACCCTCGTTCCCAACCCGATCACCCCTTCCTAACCGAATCACCACTCCCCAACCCGATTGCCCCTTCCCAACCCGATCGCCCCATCCCAACCGATCACCCCTTTCCCAACCCGATCACCCCGTTCCCAACCTGATCACCCCTTCCCAACCCGATCACCCCTTCCCAACTCAATCGCCCCTTCCCAACCCGATCGCCCCTTCCCAACCCGATTGCCCTTTCCCAACCCGATCGCCTCTTCCCAACCTAATCACACCGTTCCCAACCCGATCGCACCCTTTCCCAACCCAATTACCCCCTTCCCAACCCGATTACCCGTTCCCAACCCAATTACCCCTTTCCCAATCCGATCACCCCATTCCCAACCCGATCACCACTTCCCAACCGATCACCCCTTCCCAACCCGATCGCCCCTTCCCAACCGATCACCTCCATTTCCAACCCGATCGCCCCATCCCATCCCGATCACCCCTGTTCCCAACCTGATCATCCCATTCCCAACCCGATCGCCCATTCCCAACCCGATCACCCCTTCCCAACCGATCACCCCCGTTCCCAACCCGATCGCCACTTCCCAACCCGATCGCCCCTTCCCAACCGATCACCTCCGTTCCCAACCCGATCGCCCCCTTCCCATCCCGATCACCCCTGTTCCCAACCCGAATACTTGTTTCCCAACCCGATCACCCCTTCCCAACCTGATCACCCCTGTTCCCAACCCGAATACTTGCTTCCCAACCTGATCGCACCATCCCAACCTGATCGCCCAATCCCAACCCGATCACCCCGTTCCCAACCCGATCACCCCATTCCCAACCTGATCACCTTCTTCCCAACCCGATCACACCATCCCAACCCGATCGCCCCATCCCAACCCGATCGCCCCATCCCAACCCGATCAACCCATTCCCAACCCAATCGCCCGTTCCCAACCCGATCACCCCTTCCCAATCCGATTGCCCCTTCCCAACCGATCACCCCCATTCCCAACCCAATCACCCCGTTCCCAACCCGATCACCCCTTCCTTCCCAACCCGATTGCCCCTTCCCAACCTGATCACCTTCTTCCCAACCCGATCGCCCCTTCCCAACCCGCTCACCTTCTTCCCAACCCGATCACCTTCTTCCCAACCCAATCACCCCTTCCTTCCCAACCCGATTGCCCCTTCCCAACCCAATCACCTTCTTCCCAACCCGATCACCTTCTTCCCAACCCGATCGCCCCTTCCCAACCCGATCGCCCCATCCCAACCCGATCGCCCCTTCCCAACCGATCACCCCCATTCCCAATCCGATCACCCCGTTCCCAATCCGATCACCCTGTTCCCAACCCAATCATCCCTTTCCTAAACCGATTGCCCCGTTCCCAACCTGATCGCCCCATCCCAACACGATCACCCCTTCCCAACTGATCATCTCCATTCCCAACCCGATCACCCCCTTCCCAACCCGATCACCCCTGTTCCCAACCCGAATACTTGCTTCCCAACCCGATCGACCCATCCCAACCCGATCACCCCATCCCAACCCGATCACACCATTCCCAACCCGATCACCTTCTTCCCAACCCGATCACCCCGTTCCCAACCCAATCACCCGTTCCCAAACCGATCACCCCTTCCCTACCCGATTGCCCCTTTCCCAACCCGATCGCACCATCCCAACCCGATCGCCCCTTCCCAACCGATCACCCCTTCCCAACCCGATCGCCCCTTCCCAATCCGATCACCCTTTCACAACCCGAGAACCCCTTCCCAACCCGATCACCCCATTCCCAAACCGATCACCCCTTCCCAACCCAATCGCCCCATCCCAACCCGATCACCCCTTCCCAATCCAATCGCCCCTTCCCAACCGATCAGCTCCCTTCCCAACCCGATCACCCCTTCCCAACCCGATCTCCCCTTCCCAACCCGATCACCACTTCCCAACCCGATTGCCCTCTTCCCAGCCCGATCGACCCATTCCCAACCCGATCGCCACTTCCCAACCCGATCACCCGTTCCAACCCGATCACTCCATTCCCAACCGGATCGCACCTTCCCAACCCGATCGCCCCTTCCCAACCCGAATACCTTCTTCCCAACACGATCACCCCGTTCCCAACCCGATCACCCATTCCCAACCCGATCATCCCCTTCCCAACCCGATCGCCCTCTTCCCATCCCGATCGCTCTCTTCCCATCCCGATCACCCCGTTCCCAACCCGATCCCCCCTTCCCAACCCGATCACCCTGTTCCCAACCCAAATATTTGCTTCCCAACCCGATCACCTTCTACCCAACCCGATAACCCCTTCCCAACCCGATCGCCCCATCCCAACCCGATCGCCCCTTCCCAACCGATCACCCCCATTCCCAATCCGATCACCCCGCTCCCAATCCGATCACCCTGTTCCCAACCCAATCATCCCTTTCCTAACCCGTTCGCCCCATTCTCAACCTGATCGCCCCATCCCAACACGATCACCCTTTCCCAAATGATCATCTCCATTCCCAACCCGATCACCCCCTTCCCAACCCGATCACCCCTGTTCCCAAGCCGAATACTTGCTTCCCAACCCGATTGACCCATCCCAACCCGATCACCTTCTTCCCAACCCGATCACCCCGTTCCCAACCCAATCACCCTCTTCCCAACCCGATCACCCTCTTCCCAACCCGATCGCCTCTTCCCAACCCGATCGCCCCTTCCCAACCTATCACCCCCATTCCCAACCCGATCACCCCGTTCCCAACCCGATCACCCGTTCCCAACCCGATCATCCCTTTCCCAACCGGATCACTCATTTCCAACCCGATCACCCCTTCCCAACCCGATCGCCCCTTCCCAAACCAATCGCTCCATCCCAACCCGATCGCCCCTTCCCAACCGATCACCCCCCTTCCCAACCCGATCGCCCCTTCCCAATCCGATCACCCTTCCCAACCCGATCGCCCTCTTCCCAACCCAATCATCCCTTCCCAACCGATCACCCCCATTCCCAACCCGATCACCCCGTTCCCAACCCGATCATCCCTTTCCTAACCTGATCACCCGGTTCCCAACCCGATCGCCCATTCCCAACCCGATCACTCCATCCCAACCCGATCGCCCCTTCCCAACCAATCACCCCTTCCCAACCCGATCACACCGTTCCCAACCTGATCACACCGTTCCCAACCCGATCGCCCCTTCCCAACCGATCACCCCTTCCCAACCCGATCATCCCTTTCCCAACCCGATCACTCATTTCCAACCCGATCACCCCTTCCCAACCCAATCGCCCCTTCCCAAACCGATCGCTCCATCACAACCCGATTGCCCCTTCCCAACCGATCACACCGTTCCCAACCCAATCCCCCTTCCCAACTGATCACCCCCCTTCCCAACCCGATCGCCCCTTCCCAACCCGATCGCCCCTTCCCAATCCGATCACCCTTCCCAACCCGATCGCCCTCTTCCCATCCCGATCGCACTCTTCCCATCCCAATCACCCCGTTCCCAACCCAATCGCCCCTTCCCAACCCGATCACCCCGTTCCCAACCAGATCACCCCGTTCCCAACCCGATCACCCCTTCCCAACCCGATCACCCCATTCCCAACCCGATCACGCCTTCCCAACCCGATCACCCCGTTCCCAACCTGATCATCCCTTTCCCAACCTGATCACTCCGTTCCCAACCCGATCGCCCCTTCCCAACCCGATCGCTCCATCCCAACCCGATCACACCGTTCCCAAATCGATCGCCCCTTCCCAACTGATCACCCCCCTTCCCAATCCGATCACCCTTTCACAACCCGCGAACCCTTTCCCAACCCGATCACCCCATTCCCAAACCAATCACCCCTTCCCAACCCGATTGCCCAGTCCCAACCCGATCGCCCCATCCCAAACCGATCGCCCCTTCCCAACCCGATCACACCTGTTCCCAACCCAATCGCCCCATCCCAACCCGAACGCCCCATCCCAACCCGATCACCCTTTCGCAACCCGATCGCCCCATCCCAACTCGATCGCCCCTTCCCAACCCGATCGCCCTCTTCCCATCCCGATCGTCCCTTCCCAACCCGATCGCCCCTTCCCAACCCGAATACCTTCTTCCCAACCCGATCACCCCGTTCCCAACCCGATCGCCCCTTCCCAACCCGATCGCCCCTTCCCAACCCGAATACCTTCTTCCCAACCTGATCACCCGTTCCCAACCCAATCACCCATTCCCAACCCAATCACCCCCTTCCCAACCCGACCGCCCCTTCCCAACCCGATCGCCCCTTCCCAACCCGATCACACCATTCCCAACCCGATCGCCCTCTTTGTTGTGTATGTACCTTTAAGAGAATAACTGGACTCAGACTGCAGTACCGGCAGTGACCAACCCTGTATAAAAGGCGCTAGAGAGCCTCTGTTGGTTAGTTTTGTTTATGCCTTTCACCAGTAAAGACTTGTTTGTTTCTCTCCTGCTAGTCCGTGTCTCAATCATTCACGGACTTAACACTGGCGATGAGTTAGAAACGAACTTACCTGCAACTCAGCAGCAGCTCCGACGACGTGCCAGAAGAAAGAAGAAAAAAAAAAATAGGCCATTGAAACTCGAGAAACGGGCGTCGACCGTCAATCATCGATTTCAAAACTCGCAGGAGAGACTGTCCAGAGCCAGGCTGAGTTCCTCGGTCCGTGGTTTCCCAGCTAATCGGGCTGGTGGCAGGTAGTGCTCTGATCCTTCCTGGGCTGCAACGGGGCCGGGCAGCGAGTCGGGAAGCAAGGAGAGAGAGAGAGAGGGTGGAGCATACAGGGCGCGGCCGGTGTTTCGAAGCTGGGCAGCGTTCGGACCTCAGAAGAGGGAGGGAAGTGTCCCAGAGGGTCCGCTCCATGACGGGAAAATAATAAAAGAAAAAGAATACGCGCAAGAAACCGTGGAAAGCAGCGCTAACAACAGCGGGGAAGAAGGAAAAGCGCGGGAGGCGCCATTTTGTTAAATCGGAGAAGAAGGCAAAGCGCGGGAGGCGCCATTTTAGATCTGCAAGATGCCGAAGACTGGCTGTATCACTGCTTTTGATAATACATTAGAGGACTGGACCACGTATGTGGAAAGTTTCGAGGTATATTTCGAGGCAAATGAAATAGCGGAGGGGAAAAAGGCATCAATATTGCTAAACGTAATGGGCGCTAGAACGTACGGCCTATTGCGGGATCTGATTACTCCAGCCAAACCGAAGGCGAAGAGTTTTAACGAAATTGTTGCTGTTCTACAGGAGCACTTAAACCCTGCACTGCTGTTGATAGCAGAAAGATTTAAATTCCACAGGAGAACTCAGCACAAAGATGAGAGCAATGCTGAGTATCTTACGGAACTACGCAAGCTATCAAAGCACTGCCAGTTCGGAGCAGGACTGGCAGATACCCTATGGGACAAATTTGTCTGTGGACTCCTGAGTGAAGGAACACAGAAGAAGTTACTCGCAGAAAAAGAGCTGACGCTAGATAAGGCTTTCAGCGTGGCAGTATCGTATGAAGCAGCAGCCAGGGGAGCTGCAGAAATTCAACAAAAACTACAGGATTACGGCACCCACGGAATGACACGGGGATTTGCAAAATGTTATCGCTGCGGCAGAACTAACCATGACCAGAAGGACTGCTGGTCCAAAGACAAAATATGCAGACAATGCGGGAAGATTGGACACATTGCACGAGTTTGTAGGTCTGGGAAGAAGACCAGCAACAACAAAAAGGCTACTAAGGAACCATACAAGAAAGTACAAAAGATGACGGACAGTAGTTCCGAAGACCAGATGAGCGATAGTGAATCCGAGAACAGGAGATTAAGCTGTCTCAAACTTCACAATGTAATTGCAAAAGAGGATCACCGAACCATTTGGGTCACCCTCACGATAGCAGGGTCCCAAGTTAAAATGGAATTGGATACAGGATCAGCGCCAACCGTCATGAATCGACGAGACTATGAGCGGCTATTTTCACACATACACTTGAGAGAGACATCCATCGTCTTGACGACGTATACGGGGCAAAAAGTATACCCCAGAGGAAAAATAAGGGTGCCTGTCGAATACAATGGCAAGAAAAT
Organism: Somniosus microcephalus; assembly: GCF_052327205.1. NCBI lineage: Eukaryota > Metazoa > Chordata > Chondrichthyes > Squaliformes > Somniosidae > Somniosus > Somniosus microcephalus. The sequence goes on along the minus strand of NC_140987.1, from coordinate 72,621,882 downwards.
ACGGAAATTGTATCTCTACATACTGCCAAATGGTGGACCACCGTTATTAGGACGGGAATGGATCAGGAAGATAAACTTAGATTGGCATTCCATTCATGCAATGACGGTGGACGGTAAAAAAGATGAAGACGTCACTCCTGGACGATTGTCAGCAATCTTAGCCAACGCCAAAGAGGTATTTCAACAAGAACTGGGCACGCTTAAAGGCGTAACCATCTCGTTAAAAATTGAAGAGAATGCAGTTCCCAAGTTTTTCAAAGCGAGACCGGTACCATATGCAATTCATCCAGCCATCGAGGCAGAGCTGGAGAATCTGGAGAAGGCGGGCGTGTTGTCTAAGGTCGACTGGAGCGAGTGGGCGACACCCATCGTTCCTGTCATGAAGAAAACGTTAAGCAATAAGTCCGGAGAGCAAAGGAAGATTCGCATCTGTGGGGATTTCAAGGTGACGGTGAACCCTGTTCTTCACACAGTACAATTTCCTCTTCCAAGGATAGAAGACATCTTCGCCTCACTGTCTGGAGGGAAGCGTTTTACAAAAATTGACCTAGCACAAGCATATTTGCAGATGGAGGTTGAAGAGTCCTCTAGGAAGTAGCTCACGATAAACACTCACAAAGGTCTTTACCAGTATCATCGATTGGTATTCGGAGTAGCATCGGCACCGGCGATATGGCAAAGAGCGATGGAACAAGTCCTGCAAGGGATTCCGGGGACTCAGTGTTACTTGGACGACATCCTTGTAACAGGTGAAGATGACAGTGAACACCTTAACAACCTAGAACAGGTGCTCACTAGACTACGGGAACATGGGCTGCGAGCCAACCGCCCCATGTGCGAATTTTGTAAGAAACAGATATCGTATTGTGGCCACGTGATTGATGAAGAGGGGTTACATAAGTCCCCTGACAAAATTGAAGCGGTTGTTAAGGCCCCAGCGCCTGAAAATGTGTCACAACTGAGGTCATTCCTCGGGTTGGTGAATTACTATCATAAGTTTTTGCCGAATTTGTCGACAATTCTGCATCCACTGAATGCCCTGCTACGAACGGGGGTTGCATGGAAATGGAGCGATGGTTGTAAACGTGCTTTTCAGAAGAGTAAGGACTTAATCACTTCGAAGGAAGTATTGGCTCACTACAACCCAGCACTGCCAATCAGGCTGGCGTGTGATGCGTCTCCCTACGGCATTGGGGCGGTACTGTCACATAAATTCCTTGATGGTTTGGAGAGGCCGATAGTTTTTGCGTCACGCTCGTTAACTTCTGCTGAGCGTAACTACGCCCAGATTGACAGAGAGGCCCTCAGCCTAGTGTGGGGGGTGAAGAAGTTCAATCACTATCTGCACGGTCAAAAATTTACTCTACTAACCGATCATCAACCTCTTGTCTCCATTTTCAACCCTCAGAAGGGCGTACCGATAATGACTGCACAACGGCTGCAGAGATGGTCCCTTTTCCTAGGGGCACACCAATATGACATCGAGTACAGGGGAACTAAACAGCATGGAAATGCTGATGGATTGTCACGTCTACCGTTGCCGACGGTGGAAGAAGAAGACCTTGCAGTGGATCCAATGGAGTTATTCCACTCGACCATAGTCGAATGTCTCCCTGTGACGAATGCAAACATAGAAAAGGAAACACGGAATGACCCGACACTATCACGGGTCTATGATTTAACGGTGAAGGGATGGCCAGGACATGGCGAACCATCGCTGCCAGCATTTTCGCCAAGAAGAGAACAGCTGTCAGTGTGCAGAGGAACCTTGATGTGTGGATCCAGAGTAGTAATTCCACCTAAGTTGACGGATAGAGTGCTCAATGAGCTTCATGAGGGTCATCTGGGTGGGGTAAAAATGAAGAGCTTAGCCAGAGCGTTTGTGTGGTGGCCGGGAATCAATAGAGAAATCGAAGAGATGACCAAGAGCTGTGCAGGATGTCAGAAGGTCCAAAACGCCCCACCACAAGCTCCTCTACATCCATGGGAGTGGCCCTCATCTCCATGGCAAAGGGTGCACATTGATTTTGCTGGTCGTTTCATGGACTCGATGTTTTTAATTGCGGTGGATGCACATTCAAAGTGGCCAGAGGTAATAAAAATGTCCTCAACCACCACGGAAAAAACTATCGCAGTTTTACGAACCATATTCACCAGGAATGGGCTGCCTGAACAGATTTGCTCTGACAATGGACCACAGTTTGTGTCTGAAGAGTTCCGGAGGTTCTTAAAGAACAATGGTGTTAAGCATTACACATCTGCCCCATATCATCCAGCCACTAATGGATTGGCCGAGAGGTTTGTCCAAACATTCAAGAAGGCTATCAAGGCAATGTGTAATGAAGATATACCCCTACAACACAAGGTGGACAACTTCTTGTTTGCCTACCGGAATGCGACACATGCGGTTACCAACCAAACTCCAGCCATGATGTTCTTCAATCGAAGACTACGATGCCGCTTGGATTTGGTTAAGCCAAACGTCCGAAGAGATGTGGAGAACAGGCAGTTTCAGAATATGAATGAAAGGCCGACCAGGAGTTTTAAGATAGGTCAACCAGTTTTGGCCCGGGACTACCGCACTGAGAAATGGCAGCCAGGAACGATTTGTACACGACAAGGACCTCTCATGTATACCGTGGACGTTGGGGAGAGCATTGTAAGACGCCATGCTGACCAGATTCTAGAGTCACTGGAAAACGTCAACTCCACACCATGATCTGATACACCTGGTAATGAAATCGACGTTCCAATTGCAGCTACCGCAGAACCGATAATATTGGAAGCAGATGAACCAACAACGACATTGATTCCGACTCAACATTGCCAGAAGAACCTGATACTCCAAAGAGGCATTATCCAGACAGAATCAGGAAGACTCCTCAAAGACTGAACTTATAATTGCTTAAACTTAACCAATGTATCTAGCAACAGTAATTGTGATTGTAATTCGTTATCATTAGTTGTTAAATGAATGTTATGTACTGTTTATCTAAAAGGGGAGGAATTGTTGTGTATGTACCTTTAAGAGAATAACTGGTCTCAGACTGCAGTACCGGCAGTGACCACCCCTGCATAAAAGGCGCTAGAGAGCCTCTGTTGGTAAGTTTTGTTTATGCCTTTCACCAGTAAAGACTTGTTTGTTTCTCTCCTGCTAGTCCGTGTCTCAATCATTCACGGACTTAACACTCTTCCCATCCCGATCACCCCGTTCCCAACCCGATCACCCCTTCCCAACCCGATCGCCCCTTCCCAACCCAAATTCCTTCTTCCCAACCCGATCACCCCTTCCCAAACCGATCGCCCGTTCCCAACCCGATCACCCCCTTCCCAACCCGATCACCCCTTCCCAACCCGATCACCCCCTTCCCAACCCGATCGCCCCTTCCCAACCCGATCGCCCCCTTCCCAACCCGATCACCCGTTCCCAACCCGAGCACCCCGTTCCCAACCCGATCACCCCGTTCCCAACCCGATCACCCCATTCCCAACCCGATCACCCCCTTCTCAACCCGATCGCCCCATTCCCAACCCGATCACCCCATTCCCACCCGATCACCCGTTCCCAACCCGTGCACCCCGTTCCCAACCCGAGCACCCCGTTCCCAACCCGATCACCCCATTCCCAACCCGATCACCCCATCCCAACTCGATCACCCCTTCTCAACCCGATCGCCCCTTCCCAACCCGATCGCCCTCTTCCCATCCCGATCACCCCGTTCCCAACCCAATCGCCCGTTCCCAACCCGATCACCCCACCCCAACCCGATCACCCCGTTCCCAACCCGATCGCCCCTACTCAACCCGATCGCCCCTTCCCAACCCGATCGCCCCTTCCCAACCCGATCGCCCTCTTCCCATCCCGATCACCCCGTTCCCAACCCAATCGCCCCTTCCCAACCCAATCGCCCCTTCCCAACCCGATCACCCCACCCCAACCCGATCACCCCATCCCAACTCGATCACCCCATTCCCAACCTGATCGCCCCTTCCCAACCCGATCGCCCCATCCCAAACTGATCGCCGCTTCCCAACCCGATCACCCCCGATCCCAACCGATCACCCCCTTCCTCATCCGATCACCCTTTCACAACCCGCGAACCCTTTCCCAACCCAATCACCCCGTTCCCAACCCGATCACCCCGTTCCCAACCCGATCACCCGTTCCCAACCCGATCACCCCGTTCCCAACCCGATCACACGTTCCCAACCCGATCACCCGTTCCCAACCCAATCACCTCCTTCTCAACCCGATCGACCCTTCTCAACCCGATCACCCCCTTCTCAACCCGATCGACCCTTCTCAACCCGATCGCCCCCTTCTCAACCCGATCGACCCTTCTCAACCCGATCACCCCCTTCTCAACCCGATCGCACCTTCCCAATCCGATCGCCCTCTTCCCATCCCGATCACCCCGTTCCCAACCCGATCACCCCACCCCAACCTGATCACCCCATCCCAACTCGATCACCCCATTCCCAACCCGTTCGCCCCTTCCCAACCTGATCGCCCCATCCCAAACCGATCGCCCCTTCCCAACCCGATCACCCCCGATCCCCACCCGATCGCCCCATCCCCACCCGATCACCCCATCCCAACCCGATCACCCCATCCCAACTCGATCACCCATTCCCAAACCGATCGCCGCTTCCCAACCCGATCACCCCCGATCCCAACCCGATCGCCCCTTCCCAACCCGATCACCCCATCCCAACCTGATTGCCCCTTCCCAACCGATCATCCCTTCCCAATCCGATCGCCCCTTCCCAACCCGATCGCCCCTTCCCAGCCCGATTGCCCCTTCCCAACCCAATCGCCCTCTTCCCAACCCGAATACCTTCTTCCCAACCCAATCACCCCGTTCCCAACCCGATCGCCCCTTCCCAACCCAAATACCTTCTCCCCAACCCGATCACCCCCCTTCCCAACCCGATCACCCCCTTCCCAACCCGATCACCCCTTCCCAACCCGATCGCCCCTTCCCAAACCGATCGCCCCTTCCCAACCCGATCGCCCTCTTCCCATCCCGATCACCCCGTTCCCAACCTGATCACCCCTTCCCAACCCGATCGCCCAATCCCAACCCGATCGCCCCTTCCCAACCCAAATATCTTCTTCCCAACCCGATCACCCCCTTCCCAACCCGATCACCCGTTCCCAACCCGATCACTCCCTTCTCAACCCGATCGCCACTTCCCAACCCGATCACCCCTTCCCAACCCGATCGCCCCTTCCTAACCCGATCGCCCTCTTCCCATCCCGATCACCCCGTTCCCAACCCGATCACCCCTTCCCAACCCGATCGCCCCTTCCCAACCCAAGTACCTTCTTCCCAACCCGATCACCCCCTTCCCAACCCGATCGCCCGTTCCCAACCCGATCACTCCCTTCTCAACCCGATCACCCTCTTCCCATCCCGATCACCCCGTTCCCAACCCGACCACCCCTTCCCAACCCGATCGCCCCTTCCCAACCCAAGTACCTTCTTCCCAACCCGATCACCCCCTTCCCAACCCGATCGCCCGTTCCCAACCCGATCACACCGTTCCCAACCCGATCACACCGTTCCCAACCCAATCCCCCTTCCCAACTGATCACCCCCCTTCCCAACCCGATCGCCCCTTCCCAACCCGATCGCCCCTTCCCAATCCGATCAACCTTCCCAACCCGATCGCCCTCTTCCCATCCCGATCGCCCTCTTCCCATCCCAATCACCCCGTTCCCAACCCAATCGCCCCTTCCCAACCCGATCGTCCCTCCCCAAACGATCACCCCCATTCCCAAACCGATCACCCCGTTCCCAACCCGATCACCCCGTTCCCAACCTGATCACCCCATTCCCAAATCGATCACCCCGTTCCCAACCCGATCATCCCTTTCCCAACCCGATCGCGCCATCCCAACCCGATCGCCCCTTCCCAACCGATCACCCCTTCCCAACCCGATCGCCCTCTTCCCAACCCGAATACCTTCTTCCCAACCCAATCACCCCGTTCCCAACCCGATCGCCCCTTCCCAACCCAAATACCTTCTTCCCAACCCGATCACCCCCCTTCCCAACCCGATCACCCCCTTCCCAACCCGATCACCCCTTCCCAACCCGATCGCCCCTTCCCAAACCGATCGCCCCTTCCCAACCCGATCGCCCTCTTCCCATCCCGATCACCCCGTTCCCAACCTGATCACCCCTTCCCAACACGATCGCCCCTTCCCAACCCGATCGCCCCTTCCCAACCCAAATATCTTCTTCCCAACCCGATCACCCCCTTCCCAACCCGATCACCCGTTCCCAACCCGATCACTCCCTTCTCAACCCGATCGCCACTTCCCAACCCGATCACCCCTTCCCAACCCGATCGCCCCTTCCTAGCCCGATCGCCCTCTTCCCATCCCGATCACCCCGTTCCCAACCCGATCACCCCTTCGCAACCCGATCGCCCCTTCCCAACCCAAGTACCTTCTTCCCAACCCGATCACCCCCTTCCCAACCCGATCGCCCGTTCCCAACCCGATCACTCCCTTCTCAACCCGATCGCCCTCTTCCCATCCCGATCACCCCGTTCCCAACCCGACCACCCCTTCCCAACCCGATCGCCCCTTCCCAACCCAAGTACCTTCTTCCCAACCCGATCACCCCCTTCCCAACCCGATCGCCCGTTCCCAACCCGATCACACCGTTCCCAACCCGATCACACCGTTCCCAGCACAATCCCCCTTCCCAACTGATCACCCCCCTTCCCAACCCGATCGCCCCTTCCCAACCCGATCGCCCCTTCCCAATCCGATCAACCTTCCCAACCCGATCGCCCTCTTCCCATCCCGATCGCCCTCTTCCCATCCCAATCACCCCGTTCCCAACCCACTCGCCCCTTCCCAACCCGATCGTCCCTCCCCAAACGATCACCCCCATTCCGAAACCGATCACCCCGTTCCCAACCCGATCACCCCGTTCCCAACCCGATCACCCCATTCCCAAATCGATCACCCCGTTCCCAACCCGATCATCCCTTTCCCAACCCGATCGCGCCATCCCAACCCGATCGCCCCTTCCCAACTGATCACCCCTTCCCAACCCAATCACACCGTTCCCAACCCGATCACACCGTTCCCAACCCGATCACCCCCGATCCCAACCGATCACCCCCTTCCTCATCCGATCACCCTTTCACAACCCGCGAACCCTTTCCCAACCCAATCACCCCATTCCCAAACCGATCACCCATTCCCAACCCAATCACCCCATTCCCAAACCGATCACCCATTCCCAACCCGATCACCCGTTCCCAACCCGATCACCCCGTTCCCAACCCGATCACCCGTTCTCAACCCGATCACCCCTTCCCAGCCCGATCGCCCCTTCCCAACCCGATCGCCCTCTTCCCATCCCGATCATCCCGTTCCCAACCCGATCACCCCATCCCAACTCGATCACCCCGTTCCCAACCCAATCGCCCCTTCCCAACCCGATCACCCCACCCCAACCCAATCACCCCATCCCAACTCGATCACCCCATTCCCAACCCGATCGCCCCTTCCCAACCCGATCGCCCCATCCCAAACTGATCGCCGCTTCCCAACCAGATCACCCCCGATCCCCACCCGATCGCCCCATCCCAACCCAACCACCCATTCCCAACCGGATCACCCCATCCCAACCCGATCGCCCCTTCCCAACCGATCACCCCTTCCCAATCCGATCGCCCCTTCCCAACCCGATCGCCCCTTCCCAGCCCGATTGCCCCTTGCCAACCCGATCGCCCTCTTCCCATCCCGATTGCCCCTTCCCAACCCGATCACCCGTTCCCAACCCGAATACCTTCTTCCCAACCCGATCACCCCGTTCCCAACCCGATCGCCCCTTCCCAACCCGTTTGCCCCTTCCCAACCCGATCGCCCATCCCAAACCGATCGCCCCTTCCCAACCCGATCACCCCCGATCCCCACCCGATCGCCCCATCCCCACCCGATCACCCCATCCCAACCCGATCACCCCATCCCAACTCGATCACCCCATTCCCAAACCGATCGCCGCTTCCCAACCCGATCACCCCCGCTCCCAGCCCGATCTCCCCATCCCAACCCAATCACCCATTCCCAACCCGGTCGCCCCATCCCAACCCGATCGCCCCTTCCCAACCCGATCACCCCATCCCAACCCGATTGCCCCTTCCCAACCAATCATCCCTTCCCAATCCGATCGCCCCTTCCCAACCCGATCGCCCCTTCCCAGCCCGATTGCCCCTTCCCAACCCGATCGCCCTCTTCCCAACCCGAATACATTCTTCCCAACCCAATCACCCCGTTCCCAACCCAATCGCCCCTTCCCAACCCGATCGCCCCTTCCCAACCCAAATACCTTCTTCCCAACCCGATCACCCCCCTTCACAACCCGATCACCCCTTCCCAACCCGATCGCCCCTTCCCAAACCGATCGCCCCTTCCCAACCCGATCGCCCTCTTCCCATCCCGATCACCCCGTTCCCAACCCGATCACCCCTTCCCAACCCGATCGCCCCTTCTCAACCCGATCGCCCCTTCCCAACCCAAATACCTTCTTCCCAACCCGATCACCCCCTTCCCAACCCGATCACCCGTTCCCAACCCGATCACTCCCTTCTCAACCCGATCGCCACTTCCCAACCCGATCACCCCTTCCCAACCCGATCGCCCCTTCCCAACCCGATCGCCCTCTTCCCATCCCGATCACCCCATTCCCAACCCGATCACCCCTTCCCAACCCGATCGCCCCTTCCCAACCCAAGTACCTTCTTCCCAACCCGATCACCCCCTTCCCAACCCGATCGCCCTTTCCCAACCCGATCACTCCCTTCTCAACCCGATCGCCCTCTTCCCATCCCGATCACCCCGTTCCCAACCCGATCTCCCCTTCCCAACCCGATCGCCCCTTCCCAACCCAAGTACCTTCTTCCCAACCCGATCGCCCGTTCCCAACCCGATCACACCGTTCCCAACCCGATCACACTGTTCCCAACCCAATCCCCCTTCCCAACTGATCACCCCCCTTCCCAACCCGATCGCCCCTTCCCAACCCGATCAACCTTCCCAACCCGATCGCCCTCTTCCCATCCCGATCACCCTCTTCCCATCCCGATCACCCTCTTCCCATCCCAATCACCCCGTTCCCAACCCAATCGCCCCTTCCCAACCCGATCGTCCCTTCCCAAACGATCACCCCATTCCCAAACCGATCACCCCGTTCCCAACCCGATCACCCCGTTCCCAACCCGATCACCCCATTCCCAAATCGATCACCCCGTTCCCAACCCGATCATCCCTTTCCCAACCCGATCGCGCCATCCCAACCCGATCGCCCCTTCCCAACCGATCACCCCTTCCCAACCCGATCACACCGTTCCCAACCCGATCACACCGTTCCCAACCCGATCACCCCCGATCCCAACCGATCACCCCCCTTCCTCATCCGATCACCCTTTCACAACCCGCGGACCCTTTCCCAACCCAATCACCCCATTCCCAAACCGATCACCCATTCCCAACCCGATCACCCCGTTCCCAACCCAATCACCCCATTCCCAAACCGATCACCCATTCCCAACCCGATCACCCCGTTCCCAACCCGATCACCTGTTCCCAACCCGATCACCCCCTTCTCAACCCGATCACCCCTTCCCAACCCGATCGCCCCTTCCCAACCCGATCGCCCTCTTCCCATCCCGATCATCCCGTTCCCAACCCGATCACCCCATCCCAACTCGATCACCCTGTTCCCAACCCAATCGCCCCTTCCCAACCCGATCACCCCACCCCAACCCGATCACCCCATCCCAACTCGATCACCCCATTCCCAACCCGATCGCCCCTTCCCAACCCGATCGCCCCATCCCAAACTGATCGCCGCTTCCCAACCAGATCACCCCCGATCCCCACCCGATCGCCCCATCCCAACCCAATCACCCATTCCCAACCCGATCACCCCATCCCAACCCGATCGCCCCTTCCCAACCGATCACCCATTCCCAATCCGATCGCCCCTTCCCAACCCGATCGCCCCTTCCCAGCCCGATTGCCCCTTGCCAACCCGATCGCCCTCTTCCCATCCCGATTGCCCCTTCCCAACCCGATCACCCGTTCCCAACCCGAATACCTTCTTCCCAACCCGATTACCCCGTTCCCAACCCGATCGCCCCTTCCCAACCCGATCACCCCGTTCCCAACCCGATCGCCCCTTCCCAACCCGATCGCCCCTTCCCAACCCGATCGCCCCTTCCCAGCCCGCTTGCCCCTTGCCAACCCGATCGCCCTCTTCCCATCCCAATTGCCACTTCCCAACCCGATCACCCGTTCCCAACCCGAATACCTTCTTCCCAACCCGATCACCTCGTTCCCAACCCGATCGCCCCTTCCCAACCCGATCACCCCGTTCCCAACCCGATCGCCCCTTCCCAACCCGATCACCCCTTCCCAACCCGAATACCTTCTTCCCAACCCGATCACCCCCTTCCTAACCCGATCGCCCTCTTCCCAACCCGATCGCCCCTTCCCAACCCGATCGCCCCTTCCCAACCCGATCATCCCGTTCCCAACCCGATCGCCCCTTCCTAACCCGAATACCTTCTTCCTAACCCGATCACCCCCTTCCTAACCCGATCACCCCCTTCCCAACCCGATCGCCCCTTCCCAACCCGATCGCCCCTTCCCAACCCGATCGCCCCTTCCCAACCCGATCGCCCTCTTCCCATCCCGATCGCCCTCTTCCCATCCCAATCACCCCGTTCCCAACCCAATCGCCCCTTCCCAACCCAATCGTCCCTTCCCAAACGATCACCCCCATTCCCAAACCGATCACCCCGTTCCCAACCCGATCACCCCGTTCCCAACCCGATCACCCCATTCCCAAATCGATCACCCCGTTCCCAACCCGATCATCCCTTTCCCAACCCGATATCGCCATCTCAACCCGATCGCCCCTTCCCAACCGATCACCCCTTCCCAACCCGATCACACCGTTCCCAACCCGATCACACCGTTCCCAACCCGATCTCACCGTTCCCAACCGATCACCCCCCTTCCTCATCCGATCACCCTTTCACAACCCGCGGACCCTTTCCCAACCCAATCACCCCATTCCCAAACCGATCACCCCATTCCCAACCCGATCACCCCGTTCCCAACCCAATCACCCCATTCCCAAACCGATCACCCATTCCCAACCCGATCACCCCGTTCCCAACCCGATCACCTGTTCCCAACCCGATCACCCCCTTCTCAACCCGATCACCCAATCCCAACTCGATCACCCTGTTCCCAACCCAATCGCCCCTTCCCAACCCGATCACCCCACCCCAACCCGATCACCCCATCCCAACTCGATCACCCCATTCCCAACCCGATCGCCCCTTCCCAACCCGATCGCCCCATCCCAAACTGATCGCCGCTTCCCAACCAGATCACCCCCGATCCCCACCCGATCGCCCCATCCCAACCCAATCACCCATTCCCAACCCGATCACCCCATCCCAACCCGATCGCCCCTTCCCAACCGATCACCCCTTCCCAATCCGATCGCCCCTTCCCAACCCGATCGCCCCTTCCCAGCCCGATTGCCCCTTGCCAACCCGATCGCCCTCTTCCCATCCCGATTGCCCCTTTCCAACCCGATCACCCGTTCCCAACCCGAATACCTTCTTCCCAACCCGATCACCCCGTTCCCAACCCGATCGCCCCTTCCCAACCTGATCACCCCGTTCCCAACCCGATCGCCCCTTCCCAACCCGATCGCCCCTTCCCAACCCGATCGCCCCTTCCCAACCCGATCGCCCCTTCCCAACCCGAATACCTTCTTCCCAACCCGATCACCCCCTTCCTAACCCGATCGCCCTCTTCCCAACCCGATCGCCCCTTCCCAACCCGATCGCCCCTTCCCAACCCGATCATCCCGTTCCCAACCCGATCGCCCCTTCCTAACCCGAATACCTTCTTCCTAACCCGATCACCCCCTTCCTAACCCGATCACCCCCTTCCCAACCCGATCGCCCCTTCCCAACCCGATCGCTCCTTCCCAACCCGATCGCCCCTTCCCAACCCGATCGCCCTCTTCCCAACCCGATCGCCCTCTTCCCAACCCGATCACCCCCTTCCCAACCCGATCGCCCTCTTCCCATCCCGATCACCCGTTCCCAACCCGATCACCCCTTCCCAACCCGATCGCCCCTTCCCAACCCAAGTACCTTCTTCCCAACCCAATCACCCCCTTCCCAACCCGATCACCCGTTCCCAACCCGATCACCCCCTTCCCAATCCGATCGCACCTTCCCAACCCGATCGCCCTCTTCCCATCCCGATCACCCTCTTCCCATCCCGATCACCCCCTTCCCAACCCGATCACCCCGTTCCCAACCCGATAATAATAATAATAATAATAATAATCAACTTTATTGTCATTGTTAGTGCACAAGTGCAGTACAACGAAATGTAGGCTTGCGGCTCCCGAGAGTGTACATTTAGATTAAGACATTTAACATTCAACATTCATTTGGCTTGTAATACATAAACATAAACATAATAAAGTGCATTGGCAGATGTGCAGGCTTTAGAGTTTATTTGTGGAGTTCAGTAGGATGACAGCCCTGGGAAAGAAGCTGTTCCTAAATCTGGTCGTTCGGGTGCGAATGCATCTGTAGCGTCTCCCAGATGGCAGGGGGGCGAACAAACTGTGGCTGGGGTGGGCAGGGTCTTTGATGATGGTCAGTGACCTCCGTAAACAGCGTTTCTGGTAGATGTTCTCTATGGTCGGTATCCGGGTGCCGGTAATGCGTTGGGCAGTTTTGACTACCCGCTGCAGGGCTTTCCGGTCATAGGAGCTACAGCTGCCATACCATACTGTGATACAGTTCATCAGGATGCTCTCTATTGTGCAGCGGTAAAAGTTAGAGAGGATCAGGGGTGACAGGTTACATCCCTTCAACCTCCTTAGGAAATATGGGCGCTGCTGGGCCTTCTTCACCAGAGAGGAGGTATTGAGGGACCAGGAGAGGTCTTCCGTGATGTGGACTCCGAGGAACTTAAAGCTGTCCACCCTTTCCACCACAGCCCCATGGATGTGGATGGGGGTGTGACTTCCGCCTTTAGACTTCCTGAAGTCTGTAATGATATCAGCAAATAGTGATGGTATTTGCCTGTTTGATTATGATGCCTTACCAGCATATTTGCCTGTTTGATTATTTATGCCACCAGCAGAGGGCATGTGAGAGAGGCAGAGTTTAGTTTTAGTTTTGTTTTAGATGGATCTCTAAGATGGTGTCTCCTGTAATGCTGTTAACTGAGTTGAACATACTTTAGATAAAAAGACATTCTCTTTCATGATTGTGTCGTCATTGAACCCACATAGAAATCAATACAAAGTCCACAATGATTTCCTTGGTTTTCCTTCCAAACCCGATCGCCCCTTCCCAACCCGATCACCCGTTCCCAACCCAATCACCTCGTTCCCAAACCGATCACCCCATTCCCAACCCGATCACCCCATTCCCAACCCGATCACCCCGTTCCCAACCCGATCACCCCGTTCCCAACCCGATCACCATGTTCCCAACACTTACACCCGTTCCCAACCCGATCACCGCGTTCCCAACCCGATCACCCGTTCCCAACCCAATCACCGCGTTCCCAACCCGAACACCCCTTCCCAACCCGATCTCCCCTTCCCAACCCGATCTCCCCTTCCCAACCCGATCATCACTTCCCAACCCGATCTCCCCTTCCCAACCCGATCACCACTTCTCAACCCGATCGCCCTCTTCCCAGCCCAATCGCCCTGTTCCCAACTCGATTGCTCCATCCCAACCTGATCGCCCATTCCCAACCGATTACCCCCATTCCCAACCTGATCACCCCGTTCCCAAACTGATCACCCCGTTCCCAACCTGATCATCCCTTTCCCAACCTGATCACCCCCGTTCCCAACCCGATCGCCCCTTCCCAACCGATCGCCCCTTCCCAACCCGATCGCCCCTTCCCAACCCGATCGCCCCTTCCCAACCCGATCGCCCCTTCCCAACCCGATCACCCCCTTCTCAACCCGATCACCCCTTCTCAACCCGATCGCCCCTTCCCAACCCGATCGCCCCTTCCCAACCCGATCGCCCCTTCCCAACCCGAATACCTTCTTCCCAACCCGATCGCCTCTTCCCAACCCGATCGCCCCTTCCCAACCCGATCGCCCCTTCCCAACCCGAATACCTTCTTCCCAACCCGATCACCCCGTTCCCAACCCGATCACCCCCTTCTCAACCTGATCGCCCCTTCCCAACCCGATCACCCCGTTCCCAACCCGATCACCCCCTTCTCAACCCGATCGCCCCTTCTCAACCCGATCGCCCCTTCCCAACCCGATCGCCCCTTCCCAACCCGATCGCCCCTTCCCAACCCGAATACCTTCTTCCCAACCCGATCGCCCCTTCCCAACCCGATCGCCCCTTCCCAACCCGATCGCCCCTTCCCAACCCGAATACCTTCTTCCCAACCCGATCACCCCGTTCCCAACCCGATCACCCCCTTCTCAACCCGATCGCCCCTTCTCAACCCGATCGCCCCTTCTCAACCCGATCGCCCCTTCCCAACCCGATCACCCCACCCCAACCCGATCACCCCTTCCCAACCCGAATACCTTCTTCCCAACCCGATCGCCCCTTCTCAACCCGATCGCCCCTTCTCAACCCGATCGCTCCTTCCCAACCCGATCACCCCACCCCAACCCGATCACCCCATCCCAACTCGATCACCCCATTCCCAACCCGATCGCCCCTTCCCAACCCGATCGCCCCATCCCAAACTGATCGCCGCTTCCCAACCCGATCACCCCCGTTCCCAACCCGATCGCCCCTTCCCAACCGATCACCCCTTCCCAACCCGATCACACCGTTCCCAACCCGATCACACCGTTCCCAACCAGATCGCCCCTTCCCAACCGTTCACCCCCTTCCCAATCCGATCACCCTTTTACAACCCGAGAACCTCTTCCCAACCCGATCGCCCCGTTCCCAACCCGATCGCCCCGTTCCCAACCCGATCGCCCCGTTCCCAACCCGATCGCCCTCTTCCCAACCCAATCACCCCCATTCCCAACCCGATCACCCCTTCCCAACCCGATCGCCCCTTCCCTACCGATTACCCCCATTCCCAACCCGATCACCCATTCCCAACCCGATCAACCCGATCACCCCGTTACCAACCGGATCGCCCCTTCCCAACCCGATCGCCCCTTCCCAACCCGAATACCTTCTTCCCAACCCGATCACCCCGTTCCCAACCCGATCACCCCCTTCTCAACCCGATCGCCCCTTCTCAACCCGATCGCCCCTTCCCAACCCGATCGCCCCTTCCCAACCCGATCGCCCCTTCCCAACCCGATCTCCCCGTTCCCAACCCGATCACCCCCTTCTCAACCCGATCACCCCTTCTCAACCCGATCGCCCCTTCCCAACCCGATCGCCCCTTCCCAACCCGATCGCCCCTTCCCAACCCGAATACCTTCTTCCCAACCCGATCACCCCGTTCCCAACCCGATCACCCCCTTCTCAACCTGATCGCCCCTTCCCAACCCGATCACCCCCTTCTCAACCCGATCGCCCCTTCTCAACCCGATCGCCCCTTCCCAACCCGATCGCCCCTTCCCAACCCGATCGCCCCTTCCCAACCCGAATACCTTCTTCCCAACCCGATCGCCCCTTCCCAACCCGATCGCCCCTTCCCAACCCGATCGCCCCTTCCCAACCCGAATACCTTCTTCCCAACCCGATCACCCCGTTCCCAACCCGATCACCCCCTTCTCAACCCGATCGCCCCTTCTCAACCCGATCGCCCCTTCTCAACCCGATCGCCCCTTCCCAACCCGATCACCCCACCCCAACCCGATCACCCCTTCCCAACCCGAATACCTTCTTCCCAACCCGATCGCCCCTTCTCAACCCGATCGCCCCTTCTCAACCCGATCGCTCCTTCCCAACCCGATCACCCCACCCCAACCCGATCACCCCATCCCAACTCGATCACCCCATTCCCAACCCGATCGCCCCTTCCCAACCCGATCGCCCCATCCCAAACTGATCGCCGCTTCCCAACCCGATCACCCCCGTTCCCAACCCGATCGCCCCTTCCCAACCGATCACCCCTTCCCAACCCGATCACACCGTTCCCAACCCGATCACACCGTTCCCAACCAGATCGCCCCTTCCCAACCGTTCACCCCCTTCCCAATCCGATCACCCTTTTACAACCCGAGAACCTCTTCCCAACCCGATCACCCCGTTCCCAACCCGATCACCCCCTTCTCAACCTGATCGCCCCTTCCCAACCCGATCACCCCCTTCTCAACCCGATCGCCCCTTCTCAACCCGATCGCCCCTTCCCAACCCGATCGCCCCTTCCCAACCCGATCGCCCCTTCCCAACCCGAATACCTTCTTCCCAACCCGATCGCCCCTTCCCAACCCGATCGCCCCTTCCCAACCCGATCGCCCCTTCCCAACCCGAATACCTTCTTCCCAACCCGATCACCCCGTTCCCAACCCGATCACCCCCTTCTCAACCCGATCGCCCCTTCTCAACCCGATCGCCCCTTCTCAACCCGATCGCCCCTTCCCAACCCGATCACCCCACCCCAACCCGATCACCCCTTCCCAACCCGAATACCTTCTTCCCAACCCGATCGCCCCTTCTCAACCCGATCGCCCCTTCTCAACCCGATCGCTCCTTCCCAACCCGATCACCCCACCCCAACCCGATCACCCCATCCCAACTCGATCACCCCATTCCCAACCCGATCGCCCCTTCCCAACCCGATCGCCCCATCCCAAACTGATCGCCGCTTCCCAACCCGATCACCCCCGTTCCCAACCCGATCGCCCCTTCCCAACCGATCACCCCTTCCCAACCCGATCACACCGTTCCCAACCCGATCACACCGTTCCCAACCAGATCGCCCCTTCCCAACCGTTCACCCCCTTCCCAATCCGATCACCCTTTTACAACCCGAGAACCTCTTCCCAACCCGATCACCCCATTCCCAAACCGATCACCCCTTCCCAACCCGATCGCCCCCTTCCCAACCCGATCACCCCTTCCCAACCCGATCACCCCGTTCCCAACCCGATCGCCCCGTTCCCAACCCGATCGCCCCGTTCCCAACCCGATCGCCCTCTTCCCAACCCAATCACCCCATTCCCAACCCGATCACCCCTTCTCAACCCGATCATCCCATCCCAACCAGATCGCCCCTTCCCAACCCGAATAACTTCTTCCCAACCCGATCACCCCCTTCCCAACCCGATCGCCCCTTCCCAACCTGATCACCCGTTCCCAACCCAATCACCCCGTTCCCAACCCGATCACCCCGTTCCCAACCTGATCACCCCGTTCCCAACCCGATCGCCCCATCCCAACCTGATCACCCCTTCAGAACCCGGTTGCTCCATCCCAACCCGATCGCCCCTTCCCAACCCGAATACCTTCTTCCCAACCAGATCACCCCTTTCCCAACCCGATCGCCCCCTTCCCAACCCGATCACCCGTTCCCAACCCGATCACCCCGTTCCCAACCCGATCGCCCCGTTCCCAACCCGATCGCCCTCTTCCCAACCCAATCACCCCGTTCCCAACCCGATCACCCCTTCCCAACCCAAGCAGCCCTTCCCAACCCGATCGCCCCGTTCCCAACCCGATCGCCCCCTTCCCAACCCGATCACCCCTTCCCAACCCGATCACCCCGTTCCCAACCCGATCGCCCCGTTCCCAACCCGATCGCCCCGTTCCCAACCCGATCGCCCTCTTCCCAACCCAATCACCCCATTCCCAACCCGATCACCCCTTCCCAACCCGATCGTCCCATCCCAACCAGATCGCCCCTTCCCAACCCGAATAACTTCTTCCCAACCCGATCACCCCCTTCCCAACCCGATCGCCCCTTCCCAACCTGATCACCCGTTCCCAACCCAATCACCCCGTTCCCAACCCGATCACCCCGTTCCCAACCTGATCACCCCGTTCCCAACCCGATCGCCCCATCCCAACCTGATCACCCCTTCAGAACCCGATTGCTCCATCCCAACCCGATCGCCCCTTCCCAACCCGAATACCTTCTTCCCAACCAGATCACCCCTTTCCCAACCCGATCGCCCCCTTCCCAACCCGATCACCCGTTCCCAACCCGATCACCCCGTTCCCAACCCGATCGCCCCGTTCCCAACCCGATCGCCCTCTTCCCAACCCAATCACCCCGTTCCCAACCCGATCACCCCTTCCCAACCCAAGCAGCCCTTCCCAACCCGATTGCCCCTTCCCAACCTGAATATCTTCTTCCCAACCTGATCACCCCTTCCTTCCCAACCTGATCGCCCCTTCCCAACCCAATCACCCCCGTTCCCAACCCGATCACGTCCCCTTCCCAACCCGTTCGCCCCTTTCCCAGCCCAATTACCCTCTTCCTAACCCGATCACCCCTTCCCAACCCGATCGCCCCTTTCCAACCCGATCACACCCCCTTCCTGACCCATCGCCCTCTTCCCGTCCCATTCACCCACTATATGAGGGCTGTTGCTGGTCTCGCAGCATTCCAATCTCCATCCCGCTTCGACGACGAGATGCGTGTTACTGTCCACACTGTCAAAAATGCACACCAAACCACTGAGTGGCAACTCGTGGAGACCTGTTCCACTCTCCCAGTAGGCCCAATTGCCAGAATTTACAGTCACGTTAATGGTGAGGCTAATGTCACTCATCGTTATTTAAGCGTAAACTACACAGCAACTTCAGGTCAGCGCAGATACGTGGTGAAACGCGAAAATCAGGGATTGTTGTCTGAGATGCCATTAGCTTCCCAAAAACGGCATCTCACTATCTGGCTCACCATTCAAATGTATTGAATGGTGTGAAGTTCCTGTACTTGCAATGTAGATACTGACTAAACTCGCCAAAGAAAGTTAATGCTTGTCCATTTCAGTATAAGTACCTGTTATAACGGTGTGGTAAGTCTTAACTTTTGCCAAACGACCTCTCTGGCCGTGCAAATGAACTATTACAAGCGTGGAGCCTCACTCCTTCAGATTCTAATTGCTGTTGGAGAAATTTAAAAAATGTAATTTTTTTACTTTATAATTCTAATTCATTTTTCTCTTAATCCAATCATTCTTTCCATCTCTTTATTTCACTTTCTGTACTTGGTTAGACTTTGAAATCAATATTCTAAGTTAGACTTCCTGGTTCAGACTCTGCACTGCTCATTAACAATTCTTCAATCTGATAGGTTCAGTGTGGTGTTTTCCGATAAAGGTTCAGAGTGATGTGTTTGAGATACAGGATCAGTGGGGTGTGTTTGGGATACACGTTCAGTGTGGTGTGTTTGAGATACAGGTTTAGTGTGGTGTGTTTGAAATACAGGTTCAGAGTGATGTGTTTGAGATACAGGTTCAGTGTGGTGTGTTTGAGATACAGGTTTAGTGTGGTGTGTTTGGAATACAGGTTCAGCGTGGTGTGTTTGAGATACAGGTTCAGTGTGGTGTGTTTGAGATACAGGTTTAGTGTGGTGTGTTTGGGATACAGGTTCAGTGTGATGTGTTTGAGATACAGGTTCAGTGTGGTGTGTTTGGGATACAGGCTCAGTGTGGTGTGTTTGGGATACAGGTTCAGTGTGGTGTGTTTCCGATACAGGTTCAGTGTGGTATGTTTGAGATACAGGTTTAGTGTGGTGTGTTTCAGATACAGGTTCAGTGTGGTGTGTTTCCGATACAGGTTCAGTGTGGTATGTTTGAGATACAGGTTCAGTGTGGTGTGTTTGGGATACAGGTTCAGTGTATGTGTTTCCGATACACGTTCAGTGTGGCATGTTTGAGATACAGGTTTAGTGTGGTGTGTTTCAGATACAGGTTCAGTGTGGTTTGCTCAGATACAGGTTCAGTGTGGTGTGTTTCCGATACAGGCTCAATGTGGTGTGTTTGATATACAGGTTCAGTGTGGTGTGTTTGAAATACAGGTTTAGTGTGGTGTGTTTCAGATACAGGTTCAGTGTGGTGTGTTTCAAATACAGGTTCAGTGTGGTGTATTTGTGATACAGGTTCAGTGTGGTGTGTTTGAGATACGGGTTCAGTGTGGTGTGTTTGAGATACAGGTTCAGTGTGGTGACTTTCAGATACAGGTTCAGTGTGGTGACTTTCAGATACAGGTTCAGTGTGGTGTGTTTGGGACACAGGTTCAGTGTGGTGCAGTAAACCTGATTGGGAGCTGTTTAGGATTCAACAAAGGAGGACAAAGGGATTAATTATGAAGAGGAAGATAGAGTATGAGAGTAAGCTTTCAGGGAAAATAATAACTGACTGTAAAAGCTTTTATAGATATGTGAAGAGAAAAAGATTGGTGAAGTCAAGCGTAGGTCCCTTGCACTCAGAATCAGGGGAATTTATAATGCGGAACAAAGAAATGTCAGTCCAATTAAATAGATACTTTGGTTCTGTCTTCACAAAGGAGGACACAAATAACCTCCCAGAGATGACGGGGAACATAGGGTCTAATGAGAGGGAGGAACTGAAAGAAATCAGTATTTGTAGGGAAATGGTGTTGGGGAAATTGACGGGATTGAAGGCCGATAAATCCCCAGGGCCTGATAATCTACATCCTGGGTTACTTAAGGAAGTGGCCCTAGAATTAGTAGATGCATTGCTGGCCATCTTCCAAAATTCGATAGACACTGGAACAGTAGCCGTGGATTGGAGGGTAGCTAATGTTACCCCTCTGTTCAAAAAAGGTGGTAGAGAGAAAACGGGGAATTATAGACCGGCAAGCCTGACATCGGTAGTGGGGAAAGTGCTAGAGTCCATTATAAAAGATGTAATAGCAGAGCACTTGGAAAACAGTGACAGGATCGGACAAAGTCAGCATGGATTTACAAAAGGTAAATCGTGCTTGACTAATCTACTGGAATTTTTTGAGGATGTAACTGGTAAAATAGATAAGGGAGAACCAGTGGATGTGGTGCATTTGGACTTTCAGAAGGCTTTCGATAAGTTCCCGCATAAGAGATTAGCATGTAAATTTAAGGCAGATGGGATTGGGGGCAAGGTATTGACTTTGATAGAGAACTGGTTGGCGGACAGAAAGCAAAGAGTTGGAATAAATGGGTCTTTTTCCGAGTTGCAGGCAGTGACTAGTGGGGTGCCCCAGGGATCAGTCCTAGGACCACAGCTATTCACAAAATATATTAATGATCTAGACGAGGGAACTAGATGTAATATCTCCAAGTTTGCAGATGACACAAAGCTGGGTGGGCGTGTGTGCTGTGAGGAGGATGCCGAGAATCTCCAGTATGATTTGGACAGGTTGGGTGATTGGGCAGAAGCATGGCAGATGCAATTTAATGTGGATAAATGCGAGGTTATCCACTTTGGTGTCAAAAACAGGAAGGGAGAATATTATCTGAATGGCAATAGATTGGGAGACGGGGAAGTGCAATGACAACTGGGTGTCCTTCTGCACCAGTCGCTGAAGGTAAGCATGCAGGTGCAGCAGGCGGTTAAGAAGGCAAATGGTTTTTTGGCCTTCGTAGCGAGAGGGTTCAAGTACAGGAACAAGGATGTCTTGCTGCAGTTGTACAGGGCCTTGGTGAGACCACACCTTGAGTATTGTGTGCAGTTTTGGTCGCCTTATCTGAGGAAGGATGTTCTTGGCATGGAGGGAGTGCAGCGAAGATTCACCAGGCTGATATCTGGGATGGCAGGAATGACGTATGAGGAGAGATTGGGTCGATTGGGCTTATACTCGCTGGAGTTTAGAAGAATGAGAGGGGATCTCATTGAAACTTATAAAATTCTAACAGGACTAGACAGACTAGATGCAGGAAGGATGCTCCCGATGGTTGGCAAGTCCAGAACCAGGGGTCACAGTTTAAGGATAAGGGGTAAGCCATTTAGGACAGAGATGGGGAGGAATTTCTTCACCCAGAGAGTGGTGAACCTGTGGAATTCTCTACCACAGAAGGCAGTTGAGGCCAATTCATTATATATATTCAAGAAGGAGTTAGATATATTTCTTAAGGCTAAAGGGATCAAGGGATATGGGGAGAAAGCAGGGACATGGTACTGAATTTGGATGATCAGCCATGATCTCATTGAATGGCGGAGCAGGCTCGAGGGGCCAAATGGCCTACTCCTGCTCCTATCTTCTATGTATCTATGTGTGTTTGGGATGCAGGTTCAGTGCGGTGTGTTTCAGATACAGGTTCAGTGTGGTGTGTTTGCGGTACAGGTTTAGTGTGATGTGTTTGGGATACAGGTTCAGTGTGGTGTGTTTCAGATAGAGGTTCAGTGTGGTGTGTTTGAGATACAGGTTCAGTGTAATGTGTTTCAGATACAGATTCATGTGGTGTGTTTGAGATACAGTTTCAGTGTGGTGTGTTTGGGATACAATTTCAGTGTGGTGTGTTTGAGATACAATACTGTGGAAGAGGAATTCCTGGAGTGTGTACGGGATGGTTTCCTGGATCAATATGTTGAGGAACCAACTAGAGATCATTGCCATCTTAGAGTGGGTATTATGTAATGAAAAAGGATTCATTAGCAATCTTGTTGTGCGAGGCCCCTTGGGGAGGAGCGATCATAACATGATAGAATTCTTCATTAAATGGAGAGTGAAGTAGTTGACTCAGAGACTAGGGTCCTGAATTTAAATAAAGGAAACTACGATGGTATGAGGCGCGAGTTGCGTAGGATTGATTGGGGAATGTCACTCAAAGCGTTGATGGTGGATAGGCAATGGCAAATATTCAAAGATCACATGGATGAACTACAGAATTTGTTCACCCCAGTTTGGCATAAAAATAAAACAAAAAAGGTGACTCAACCGTGGCTAACAAGGGAAATTAGGGATAGAATAAGATCCAAGGAGAGGACATATAAATTGGCCAGAAAAAGCAGTAAACCAGAGGATTGGGAGCTGTTTAGTATTCAAAAAAGGAGGACAAAGGGATTAATTAAGAAGGGGAAAATAGAGTATGAGAGTAAGCTTTCAGGGAACATAAAAACTGAGTATAAAAGCTTTTATAGATATGTGAAGAGAAAAAGATTGGTGAAGTCAAGCAGAGGTCCCTTGCAGTCAGAATAAGGGGAATTTATAATGGGGAACAAAGCAATGGCAGACCAATTAAATACATACTTTGGTTCTGTCTTCACAAAGGAGGACACAAATAACCTCCCAGAGATACAGGTTCAGTGTGGTGTGTTTCAGATACAGATTCACTGTGGTGTGTTTGATATACAGGTTCATTGTGGTGTGTTTCAGATACAGGTTCAGTGTGGTATGTTTGGTATACAGGTTCAGTGTGGTGTGTTTGAGATACAGGTTCAGTGTGGTGTGTTTGAAATACAGCTTCATTGTGGTGTGTTACAGATACAGGTTCAGTGTGTTTTTTTCAGATACAGGTTCAGTGATGTGTGTTTGAGATACAGGTTCAGTGTGGTGTGTATGAGATTCTGGTTCAGTGTGGTGTGTTTGAGATACAGGTTCAGTGTGGTATGTTTGAGATACAGGTTTAGTGTGGTGTGTTTGAGATACAGGTTCAGTGTGGTGTGTTTGGGATACAGGTTCAGTGTGGTGTGTTTGGGATACAGGTTCAGTGTATGTGTTTCCGATACACGTTCAGTGTGGCATGTTTGAGATACAGGTTTAGTGTGGTGTGTTTCAGATACAGGTTCAGTGTGGTTTGCTCAGATACAGGTTCAGTGTGGTGTGTTTCCGATACAGGCTCAATGTGTTGTGTTTGATATACAGGTTCAGTGTGGTGTGTTTGAAATACAGGTTTAGTGTGGTGTGTTTCAGATACAGGTTCAGTGTGGTGTGTTTCAAATACAGGTTCAGTGTGGTGTGTTTGAGAGACAGGTTCAGTGTGGTGTATTTGTGATACAGGTTCAGTGTGGTGTGTTTGAGATACGGGTTCAGTGTGGTGTGTTTGAGATACAGGTTCAGTGTGGTGACTTTCAGATACAGGTTCAGTGTGGTGACTTTCAGATACAGGTTCAGTGTGGTGTGTTTGGGACACAGGTTCAGTGTGGTGCAGTAAACCTGATTGGGAGCTGTTTAGGATTCAACAAAGGAGGACAAAGGGATTAATTGTGAAGAGGAAGATAGAGTATGAGAGTAAGCTTTCAGGGAAAATAATAACTGACTGTAAAAGCTTTTATAGATATGTGAAGAGAAAAAGATTGGTGAAGTCAAGCGTAGGTCCCTTGCACTCAGAATCAGGGGAATTTATAATGCGGAACAAAGAAATGTCAGTCCAATTAAATAGATACTTTGGTTCTGTCTTCACAAAGGAGGACACAAATAACCTCCCAGAGATGACGGGGAACATAGGGTCTAATGAGAGGGAGGAACTGAAAGAAATCAGTATTTGTAGGGAAATGGTGTTGGGGAAATTGACGGGATTGAAGGCCGATAAATCCCCAGGGCCTGATAATCTACATCCTGGGTTACTTAAGGAAGTGGCCCTAGAATTAGTAGATGCATTGCTGGCCATCTTCCAAAATTCGATAGACACTGGAACAGTAGCCGTGGATTGGAGGGTAGCTAATGTTACCCCTCTGTTCAAAAAAGGTGGTAGAGAGAAAACGGGGAATTATAGACCGGCAAGCCTGACATCGGTAGTGGGGAAAGTGCTAGAGTCCATTATAAAAGATGTAATAGCAGAGCACTTGGAAAACAGTGACAGGATCGGACAAAGTCAGCATGGATTTACAAAAGGTAAATCGTGCTTGACTAATCTACTGGAATTTTTTGAGGATGTAACTGGTAAAATAGATAAGGGAGAACCAGTGGATGTGGTGCATTTGGACTTTCAGAAGGCTTTCGATAAGTTCCCACATAAGAGATTAGCATGTAAATTTAAGGCAGATGGGATTGGGGGCAAGGTATTGACTTTGATAGAGAACTGGTTGGCGGACAGAAAGCAAAGAGTTGGAATAAATGGGTCTTTTTCCGAGTTGCAGGCAGTGACTAGTGGGGTGCCCCAGGGATCAGTCCTAGGACCACAGCTATTCACAAAATATATTAATGATCTAGACGAGGGAACTAGATGTAATATCTCCAAGTTTGCAGATGACACAAAGCTGGGTGGGCGTGTGTGCTGTGAGGAGGATGCCGAGAATCTCCACTATGATTTGGACAGGTTGGGTGAGTGGGCAGAAGCATGGCAGATGCAATTTAATGTGGATAAATGCGAGGTTATCCACTTTGGTGTCAAAAACAGGAAGGGAGAATATTATCTGAATGGCAATAGATTGGGAGACGGGGAAGTGCAACGACAACTGGGTGTCCTTCTGCACCAGTCGCTGAAGGTAAGCATGCAGGTGCAGCAGGCGGTTAAGAAGGCAAATGGTTTTTTGGCCTTCGTAGCGAGAGGGTTCGAGTACAGGAACAAGGATGTCTTGCTGCAGTTGTACAGGGCCTTGGTGAGACCACACCTTGAGTATTGTGTGCAGTTTTGGTCGCCTTATCTGAGGAAGGATGTTCTTGGCATGGAGGGAGTGCAGCGAAGATTCACCAGGCTGATATCTGGGATGGCAGGAATGACGTATGAGGAGAGATTGGGTCGATTGGGCTTATACTCGCTGGAGTTTAGAAGAATGAGAGGGGATCTCATTGAAACTTATAAAATTCTAACAGGACTAGACAGACTAGATGCAGGAAGGATGTTCCCGATGGTTGGCAAGTCCAGAACCAGGGGTCACAGTTTAAGGATAAGGGGTAAGCCATTTAGGACAGAGATGGGGAGGAATTTCTTCACCCAGAGAGTGGTGAACCTGTGGAATTCTCTACCACAGAAGGCAGTTGAGGCCAATTCATTATATATATTCAAGAAGGAGTTAGATATATTTCTTAAGGCTAAAGGGATCAAGGGATATGGGGAGAAAGCAGGGACATGGTACTGAATTTGGATGATCAGCCATGATCTCATTGAATGGCGGAGCAGGCTCGAGGGGCCAAATGGCCTACTCCTGCTCCTATCTTCTATGTATCTATGTGTGTTTGGGATGCAGGTTCAGTGCGGTGTGTTTCAGATACAGGTTCAGTGTGGTGTGTTTGCGGTACAGGTTTAGTGTGATGTGTTTGGGATACAGGTTCAGTGTGGTGTGTTTCAGATAGAGGTTCAGTGTGGTGTGTTTGAGATACAGGTTCAGTGTAATGTGTTTCAGATACAGATTCATGTGGTGTGTTTGAGATACAGTTTCAGTGTGGTGTGTTTGGGATACAATTTCAGTGTGGTGTGTTTGAGATACAATAATGTGGAAGAGGAATTCCTGGAGTGTGTACGGGATGGTTTCCTGGATCAATATGTTGAGGAACCAACTAGAGATCATTGCCATCTTAGAGTGGGTATTATGTAATGAAAAAGGATTCATTAGCAATCTTGTTGTGCGAGGCCCCTTGGGGAGGAGCGATCATAACATGATAGAATTCTTCATTAAGATGGAGAGTGAAGTAGTTGACTCAGAGACTAGGGTCCTGAATTTAAATAAAGGAAACTATGATGGTATGAGGCGCGAGTTGCGTAGGATTGATTGGGGAATGTCACTCAAAGCGTTGATGGTGGATAGGCAATGGCAAATATTCAAAGATCACATGGATGAACTACAGAATTTGTTCACCCCAGTTTGGCATAAAAATAAAACAAAAAAGGTGACTCAACCGTGGCTAACAAGGGAAATTAGGGATAGAATAAGATCCAAGGAGAGGACATATAAATTGGCCAGAAAAAGCAGTAAACCAGAGGATTGGGAGCTGTTTAGTATTCAAAAAAGGAGGACAAAGGGATTAATTAAGAAGGGGAAAATAGAGTGTGAGAGTAAGCTTTCAGGGAACATAAAAACTGAGTCTAAAAGCTTTTATAGGTATGTGAAGAGAAAAAGATTGGTGAAGTCAAGCATAGGTCCCTTGCAGTCAGAATAAGGGGAATTTATAATGGGGAACAAAGCAATGGCAGAGCAATTAAATACATACTTTGGTTCTGTCTTCACAAAGGAGGACACAAATAACCTCCCAGAGATACAGGTTCAGTGTGGTGTGTTTGAGATACAGGTTCAGTGGGGTGTGTTTGAGATACAGGTTCAGTGGGGTGTCTTTGAGATACAGGTTCAGTGTGGTGTGTTTCAGATACAGATTCACTGTGGTGTGTTTGACATACAGGTTCATTGTGGTGTGTTTCAGATACAGGTTCAGTGTGGTATGTTTGGTATACAGGTTCAGTGTGGTGTGTTTGAGATACAGGTTCAGTGTGGTGTGTTTGAAATACAGCTTCATTGTGGTGTGTTACAGATACAGGTTCAGTGTGTTTTTTTCAGATACAGGTTCAGTGATGTGTGTTTGAGATACAGGTTCAGTGTGGTGTGTATGAGATTCAGGTTCAGTGTGGTGTGTTTGAGATACAGGTTCAGTGTGGTATGTTTGAGATACAGGTTTAGTGTGGTGTGTTTGAGATACAGGTTCAGTGTGGTGTGTTTGGGATACAGGTTCAGTGTGGTGTGTTTGGGATACAGGTTCAGTGTATGTGTTTCCGATACACGTTCAGTGTGGCATGTTTGAGATACAGGTTTAGTGTGGTGTGTTTCAGATACAGGTTCAGTGTGGTTTGCTCAGATACAGGTTCAGTGTGGTGTGTTTCCGATACAGGCTCAATGTGGTGTGTTTGATATACAGGTTCAGTGTGGTGTGTTTGAAATACAGGTTTAGTGTGGTGTGTTTCAGATACAGGTTCAGTGTGGTGTGTTTCAAATACAGGTTCAGTGTGGTGTGTTTGAGAGACAGGTTCAGTGTGGTGTATTTGTGATACAGGTTCAGTGTGGTGTGTTTGAGATACGGGTTCAGTGTGGTGTGTTTGAGATACAGGTTCAGTGTGGTGACTTTCAGATACAGGTTCAGTGTGGTGACTTTCAGATACAGGTTCAGTGTGGTGTGTTTGGGACACAGGTTCAGTGTGGTGCAGTAAACCTGATTGGGAGCTGTTTAGGATTCAACAAAGGAGGACAAAGGGATTAATTGTGAAGAGGAAAATAGAGTATGAGAGTAAGCTTTCAGGGAAAATAATAACTGACTGTAAAAGCTTTTA
The DNA here is from genome assembly GCF_052327205.1 of Somniosus microcephalus. Classification (NCBI taxonomy): domain Eukaryota; kingdom Metazoa; phylum Chordata; class Chondrichthyes; order Squaliformes; family Somniosidae; genus Somniosus; species Somniosus microcephalus. The sequence continues at coordinate 72,593,762 of NC_140987.1, read as the reverse complement.
TAGATATGTGAAGAGAAAAAGATTGGTGAAGTCAAGCGTAGGTCCCTTGCACTCAGAATCAGGGGAATTTATAATGCGGAACAAAGAAATGTCAGTCCAATTAAATAGATACTTTGGTTCTGTCTTCACAAAGGAGGACACAAATAACCTCCCAGAGATGACGGGGAACATAGGGTCTAATGAGAGGGAGGAACTGAAAGAAATCAGTATTTGTAGGGAAATGGTGTTGGGGAAATTGACGGGATTGAAGGCCGATAAATCCCCAGGGCCTGATAATCTACATCCTGGGTTACTTAAGGAAGTGGCCCTAGAATTAGTAGATGCATTGCTGGCCATCTTCCAAAATTCGATAGACACTGGAACAGTAGCCGTGGATTGGAGGGTAGCTAATGTTACCCCTCTGTTCAAAAAAGGTGGTAGAGAGAAAACGGGGAATTATAGACCGGCAAGCCTGACATCGGTAGTGGGGAAAGTGCTAGAGTCCATTATAAAAGATGTAATAGCAGAGCACTTGGAAAACAGTGACAGGATCGGACAAAGTCAGCATGGATTTACAAAAGGTAAATCGTGCTTGACTAATCTACTGGAATTTTTTGAGGATGTAACTGGTAAAATAGATAAGGGAGAACCAGTGGATGTGGTGCATTTGGACTTTCAGAAGGCTTTCGATAAGTTCCCGCATAAGAGATTAGCATGTAAATTTAAGGCAGATGGGATTGGGGGCAAGGTATTGACTTTGATAGAGAACTGGTTGGCGGACAGAAAGCAAAGAGTTGGAATAAATGGGTCTTTTTCCGAGTTGCAGGCAGTGACTAGTGGGGTGCCCCAGGGATCAGTCCTAGGACCACAGCTATTCACAAAATATATTAATGATCTAGACGAGGGAACTAGATGTAATATCTCCAAGTTTGCAGATGACACAAAGCTGGGTGGGCGTGTGTGCTGTGAGGAGGATGCCGAGAATCTCCAGTATGATTTGGACAGGTTGGGTGATTGGGCAGAAGCATGGCAGATGCAATTTAATGTGGATAAATGCGAGGTTATCCACTTTGGTGTCAAAAACAGGAAGGGAGAATATTATCTGAATGGCAATAGATTGGGAGACGGGGAAGTGCAACGACAACTGGGTGTCCTTCTGCACCAGTCGCTGAAGGTAAGCATGCAGGTGCAGCAGGCGGTTAAGAAGGCAAATGGTTTTTTGGCCTTCGTAGCGAGAGGGTTCGAGTACAGGAACAAGGATGTCTTGCTGCAGTTGTACAGGGCCTTGGTGAGACCACACCTTGAGTATTGTGTGCAGTTTTGGTCGCCTTATCTGAGGAAGGATGTTCTTGGCATGGAGGGAGTGCAGCGAAGATTCACCAGGCTGATATCTGGGATGGCAGGAATGACGTATGAGGAGAGATTGGGTCGATTGGGCTTATACTCGCTGGAGTTTAGAAGAATGAGAGGGGATCTCATTGAAACTTATAAAATTCTAACAGGACTAGACAGACTAGATGCAGGAAGGATGTTCCCGATGGTTGGCAAGTCCAGAACCAGGGGTCACAGTTTAAGGATAAGGGGTAAGCCATTTAGGACAGAGATGGGGAGGAATTTCTTCACCCAGAGAGTGGTGAACCTGTGGAATTCTCTACCACAGAAGGCAGTTGAGGCCAATTCATTATATATATTCAAGAAGGAGTTAGATATATTTCTTAAGGCTAAAGGGATCAAGGGATATGGGGAGAAAGCAGGGACATGGTACTGAATTTGGATGATCAGCCATGATCTCATTGAATGGCGGAGCAGGCTCGAGGGGCCAAATGGCCTACTCCTGCTCCTATCTTCTATGTATCTATGTGTGTTTGGGATGCAGGTTCAGTGCGGTGTGTTTCAGATACAGGTTCAGTGTGGTGTGTTTGCGGTACAGGTTTAGTGTGATGTGTTTGGGATACAGGTTCAGTGTGGTGTGTTTCAGATAGAGGTTCAGTGTGGTGTGTTTGAGATACAGGTTCAGTGTAATGTGTTTCAGATACAGATTCATGTGGTGTGTTTGAGATACAGTTTCAGTGTGGTGTGTTTGGGATACAATTTCAGTGTGGTGTGTTTGAGATACAATACTGTGGAAGAGGAATTCCTGGAGTGTGTACGGGATGGTTTCCTGGATCAATATGTTGAGGAACCAACTAGAGATCATTGCCATCTTAGAGTGGGTATTATGTAATGAAAAAGGATTCATTAGCAATCTTGTTGTGCGAGGCCCCTTGGGGAGGAGCGATCATAACATGATAGAATTCTTCATTAAGATGGAGAGTGAAGTAGTTGACTCAGAGACTAGGGTCCTGAATTTAAATAAAGGAAACTACGATGGTATGAGGCGCGAGTTGCGTAGGATTGATTGGGGAATGTCACTCAAAGCGTTGATGGTGGATAGGCAATGGCAAATATTCAAAGATCACATGGATGAACTACAGAATTTGTTCACCCCAGTTTGGCATAAAAATAAAACAAAAAAGGTGACTCAACCGTGGCTAACAAGGGAAATTAGGGATAGAATAAGATCCAAGGAGAGGACATATAAATTGGCCAGAAAAAGCAGTAAACCAGAGGATTGGGAGCTGTTTAGTATTCAAAAAATGGAGGACAAAGGGATTAATTAAGAAGGGGAAAATAGAGTATGAGAGTAAGCTTTCAGGGAACATAAAAACTGAGTATAAAAGCTTTTATAGATATGTGAAGAGAAAAAGATTGGTGAAGTCAAGCAGAGGTCCCTTGCAGTCAGAATAAGGGGAATTTATAATGGGGAACAAAGCAATGGCAGACCAATTAAATACATACTTTGGTTCTGTCTTCACAAAGGAGGACACAAATAACCTCCCAGAGATACAGGTTCAGTGTGGTGTGTTTCAGATACAGATTCACTGTGGTGTGTTTGACATACAGGTTCATTGTGGTGTGTTTCAGATACAGGTTCAGTGTGGTATGTTTGGTATACAGGTTCAGTGTGGTGTGTTTGAGATACAGGTTCAGTGTGGTGTGTTTGAAATACAGCTTCATTGTGGTGTGTTACAGATACAGGTTCAGTGTGTTTTTTTCAGATACAGGTTCAGTGATGTGTGTTTGAGATACAGGTTCAGTGTGGTGTGTATGAGATTCTGGTTCAGTGTGGTGTGTTTGAGATACAGGTTCAGTGTGGTATGTTTGAGATACAGGTTTAGTGTGGTGTGTTTGAGATACAGGTTCAGTGTGGTGTGTTTGGGATACAGGTTCAGTGTGGTGTGTTTGGGATACAGGTTCAGTGTATGTGTTTCCGATACACGTTCAGTGTGGCATGTTTGAGATACAGGTTTAGTGTGGTGTGTTTCAGATACAGGTTCAGTGTGGTTTGCTCAGATACAGGTTCAGTGTGGTGTGTTTCCGATACAGGCTCAATGTGGTGTGTTTGATATACAGGTTCAGTGTGGTGTGTTTGAAATACAGGTTTAGTGTGGTGTGTTTCAGATACAGGTTCAGTGTGGTGTGTTTCAAATACAGGTTCAGTGTGGTGTGTTTGAGAGACAGGTTCAGTGTGGTGTATTTGTGATACAGGTTCAGTGTGGTGTGTTTGAGATACGGGTTCAGTGTGGTGTGTTTGAGATACAGGTTCAATGTGGTGACTTTCAGATACAGGTTCAGTGTGGTGACTTTCAGATACAGGTTCAGTGTGGTGTGTTTGGGACACAGGTTCAGTGTGGTGCAGTAAACCTGATTGGGAGCTGTTTAGGATTCAACAAAGGAGGACAAAGGGATTAATTATGAAGAGGAAGATAGAGTATGAGAGTAAGCTTTCAGGGAAAATAATAACTGACTGTAAAAGCTTTTATAGATATGTGAAGAGAAAAAGATTGGTGAAGTCAAGCGTAGGTCCCTTGCACTCAGAATCAGGGGAATTTATAATGCGGAACAAAGAAATGTCAGTCCAATTAAATAGATACTTTGGTTCTGTCTTCACAAAGGAGGACACAAATAACCTCCCAGAGATGACGGGGAACATAGGGTCTAATGAGAGGGAGGAACTGAAAGAAATCAGTATTTGTAGGGAAATGGTGTTGGGGAAATTGACGGGATTGAAGGCCGATAAATCCCCAGGGCCTGATAATCTACATCCTGGGTTACTTAAGGAAGTGGCCCTAGAATTAGTAGATGCATTGCTGGCCATCTTCCAAAATTCGATAGACACTGGAACAGTAGCCGTGGATTGGAGGGTAGCTAATGTTACCCCTCTGTTCAAAAAAGGTGGTAGAGAGAAAACGGGGAATTATAGACCGGCAAGCCTGACATCGGTAGTGGGGAAAGTGCTAGAGTCCATTATAAAAGATGTAATAGCAGAGCACTTGGAAAACAGTGACAGGATCGGACAAAGTCAGCATGGATTTACAAAAGGTAAATCGTGCTTGACTAATCTACTGGAATTTTTTGAGGATGTAACTGGTAAAATAGATAAGGGAGAACCAGTGGATGTGGTGCATTTGGACTTTCAGAAGGCTTTCGATAAGTTCCCGCATAAGAGATTAGCATGTAAATTTAAGGCAGATGGGATTGGGGGCAAGGTATTGACTTTGATAGAGAACTGGTTGGCGGACAGAAAGCAAAGAGTTGGAATAAATGGGTCTTTTTCCGAGTTGCAGGCAGTGACTAGTGGGGTGCCCCAGGGATCAGTCCTAGGACCACAGCTATTCACAAAATATATTAATGATCTAGACGAGGGAACTAGATGTAATATCTCCAAGTTTGCAGATGACACAAAGCTGGGTGGGCGTGTGTGCTGTGAGGAGGATGCCGAGAATCTCCAGTATGATTTGGACAGGTTGGGTGATTGGGCAGAAGCATGGCAGATGCAATTTAATGTGGATAAATGCGAGGTTATCCACTTTGGTGTCAAAAACAGGAAGGGAGAATATTATCTGAATGGCAATAGATTGGGAGACGGGGAAGTGCAACGACAACTGGGTGTCCTTCTGCACCAGTCGCTGAAGGTAAGCATGCAGGTGCAGCAGGCGGTTAAGAAGGCAAATGGTTTTTTGGCCTTCGTAGCGAGAGGGTTCGAGTACAGGAACAAGGATGTCTTGCTGCAGTTGTACAGGGCCTTGGTGAGACCACACCTTGAGTATTGTGTGCAGTTTTGGTCGCCTTATCTGAGGAAGGATGTTCTTGGCATGGAGGGAGTGCAGCGAAGATTCACCAGGCTGATATCTGGGATGGCAGGAATGACGTATGAGGAGAGATTGGGTCGATTGGGCTTATACTCGCTGGAGTTTAGAAGAATGAGAGGGGATCTCATTGAAACTTATAAAATTCTAACAGGACTAGACAGACTAGATGCAGGAAGGATGTTCCCGATGGTTGGCAAGTCCAGAACCAGGGGTCACAGTTTAAGGATAAGGGGTAAGCCATTTAGGACAGAGATGGGGAGGAATTTCTTCACCCAGAGAGTGGTGAACCTGTGGAATTCTCTACCACAGAAGGCAGTTGAGGCCAATTCATTATATATATTCAAGAAGGAGTTAGATATATTTCTTAAGGCTAAAGGGATCAAGGGATATGGGGAGAAAGCAGGGACATGGTACTGAATTTGGATGATCAGCCATGATCTCATTGAATGGCGGAGCAGGCTCGAGGGGCCAAATGGCCTACTCCTGCTCCTATCTTCTATGTATCTATGTGTGTTTGGGATGCAGGTTCAGTGCGGTGTGTTTCAGATACAGGTTCAGTGTGGTGTGTTTGCGGTACAGGTTTAGTGTGATGTGTTTGGGATACAGGTTCAGTGTGGTGTGTTTCAGATAGAGGTTCAGTGTGGTGTGTTTGAGATACAGGTTCAGTGTAATGTGTTTCAGATACAGATTCATGTGGTGTGTTTGAGATACAGTTTCAGTGTGGTGTGTTTGGGATACAATTTCAGTGTGGTGTGTTTGAGATACAATACTGTGGAAGAGGAATTCCTGGAGTGTGTACGGGATGGTTTCCTGGATCAATATGTTGAGGAACCAACTAGAGATCATTGCCATCTTAGAGTGGGTATTATGTAATGAAAAAGGATTCATTAGCAATCTTGTTGTGCGAGGCCCCTTGGGGAGGAGCGATCATAACATGATAGAATTCTTCATTAAGATGGAGAGTGAAGTAGTTGACTCAGAGACTAGGGTCCTGAATTTAAATAAAGGAAACTACGATGGTATGAGGCGCGAGTTGCGTAGGATTGATTGGGGAATGTCACTCAAAGCGTTGATGGTGGATAGGCAATGGCAAATATTCAAAGATCACATGGATGAACTACAGAATTTGTTCACCCCAGTTTGGCATAAAAATAAAACAAAAAAAGGTGACTCAACCGTGGCTAACAAGGGAAATTAGGGATAGAATAAGATCCAAGGAGAGGACATATAAATTGGCCAGAAAAAGCAGTAAACCAGAGGATTGGGAGCTGTTTAGTATTCAAAAAAGGAGGACAAAGGGATTAATTAAGAAGGGGAAAATAGAGTATGAGAGTAAGCTTTCAGGGAACATAAAAACTGAGTATAAAAGCTTTTATAGATATGTGAAGAGAAAAAGATTGGTGAAGTCAAGCAGAGGTCCCTTGCAGTCAGAATAAGGGGAATTTATAATGGGGAACAAAGCAATGGCAGACCAATTAAATACATACTTTGGTTCTGTCTTCACAAAGGAGGACACAAATAACCTCCCAGAGATACAGGTTCAGTGTGGTGTGTTTCAGATACAGATTCACTGTGGTGTGTTTGACATACAGGTTCATTGTGGTGTGTTTCAGATACAGGTTCAGTGTGGTATGTTTGGTATACAGGTTCAGTGTGGTGTGTTTGAGATACAGGTTCAGTGTGGTGTGTTTGAAATACAGCTTCATTGTGGTGTGTTACAGATACAGGTTCAGTGTGTTTTTTTCAGATACAGGTTCAGTGATGTGTGTTTGAGATACAGGTTCAGTGTGGTGTGTATGAGATTCAGGTTCAGTGTGGTGTGTTTGAGATACAGGTTCAGTGTGGTATGTTTGAGATACAGGTTCAGTGTTATGTGTTTGAGATACAGGTTCAGTGTGGTGTGTTTGGGATACAGGTTCAGTGTGGTGTGTTTGGGATACAGGTTCAGTGTATGTGTTTCCGATACACGTTCAGTGTGGCATGTTTGAGATACAGGTTTAGTGTGGTGTATTTCAGATACAGGTTCAGTGTGGTTTGCTCAGATACAGGTTCAGTGTGGTGTGTTTCCGATACAGGCTCAATGTGGTGTGTTTGATATACAGGTTCAGTGTGGTGTGTTTGAAATACAGGTTTAGTGTGGTGTGTTTCAGATACAGGTTCAGTGTGGTGTGTTTCAAATACAGGTTCAGTGTGGTGTGTTTGAGAGACAGGTTCAGTGTGGTGTATTTGTGATACAGGTTCAGTGTGGTGTGTTTGAGATACGGGTTCAGTGTGGTGTGTTTGAGATACAGGTTCAGTGTGGTGACTTTCAGATACAGGTTCAGTGTGGTGACTTTCAGATACAGGTTCAGTGTGGTGTGTTTGGGACACAGGTTCAGTGTGGTGCAGTAAACCTGATTGGGAGCTGTTTAGGATTCAACAAAGGAGGACAAAGGGATTAATTATGAAGAGGAAGATAGAGTATGAGAGTAAGCTTTCAGGGAAAATAATAACTGACTGTAAAAGCTTTTATAGATATGTGAAGAGAAAAAGATTGGTGAAGTCAAGCGTAGGTCCCTTGCACTCAGAATCAGGGGAATTTATAATGCGGAACAAAGAAATGTCAGTCCAATTAAATAGATACTTTGGTTCTGTCTTCACAAAGGAGGACACAAATAACCTCCCAGAGATGACGGGGAACATAGGGTCTAATGAGAGGGAGGAACTGAAAGAAATCAGTATTTGTAGGGAAATGGTGTTGGGGAAATTGACGGGATTGAAGGCCGATAAATCCCCAGGGCCTGATAATCTACATCCTGGGTTACTTAAGGAAGTGGCCCTAGAATTAGTAGATGCATTGCTGGCCATCTTCCAAAATTCGATAGACACTGGAACAGTAGCCGTGGATTGGAGGGTAGCTAATGTTACCCCTCTGTTCAAAAAAGGTGGTAGAGAGAAAACGGGGAATTATAGACCGGCAAGCCTGACATCGGTAGTGGGGAAAGTGCTAGAGTCCATTATAAAAGATGTAATAGCAGAGCACTTGGAAAACAGTGACAGGATCGGACAAAGTCAGCATGGATTTACAAAAGGTAAATCGTGCTTGACTAATCTACTGGAATTTTTTGAGGATGTAACTGGTAAAATAGATAAGGGAGAACCAGTGGATGTGGTGCATTTGGACTTTCAGAAGGCTTTCGATAAGTTCCCGCATAAGAGATTAGCATGTAAATTTAAGGCAGATGGGATTGGGGGCAAGGTATTGACTTTGATAGAGAACTGGTTGGCGGACAGAAAGCAAAGAGTTGGAATAAATGGGTCTTTTTCCGAGTTGCAGGCAGTGACTAGTGGGGTGCCCCAGGGATCAGTCCTAGGACCACAGCTATTCACAAAATATATTAATGATCTAGACGAGGGAACTAGATGTAATATCTCCAAGTTTGCAGATGACACAAAGCTGGGTGGGCGTGTGTGCTGTGAGGAGGATGCCGAGAATCTCCAGTATGATTTGGACAGGTTGGGTGATTGGGCAGAAGCATGGCAGATGCAATTTAATGTGGATAAATGCGAGGTTATCCACTTTGGTGTCAAAAACAGGAAGGGAGAATATTATCTGAATGGCAATAGATTGGGAGACGGGGAAGTGCAACGACAACTGGGTGTCCTTCTGCACCAGTCGCTGAAGGTAAGCATGCAGGTGCAGCAGGCGGTTAAGAAGGCAAATGGTTTTTTGGCCTTCGTAGCGAGAGGGTTCGAATACAGGAACAAGGATGTCTTGCTGCAGTTGTACAGGGCCTTGGTGAGACCACACCTTGAGTATTGTGTGCAGTTTTGGTCGCCTTATCTGAGGAAGGATGTTCTTGGCATGGAGGGAGTGCAGCGAAGATTCACCAGGCTGATATCTGGGATGGCAGGAATGACGTATGAGGAGAGATTGGGTCGATTGGGCTTATACTCGCTGGAGTTTAGAAGAATGAGAGGGGATCTCATTGAAACTTATAAAATTCTAACAGGACTAGACAGACTAGATGCAGGAAGGATGTTCCCGATGGTTGGCAAGTCCAGAACCAGGGGTCACAGTTTAAGGATAAGGGGTAAGCCATTTAGGACAGAGATGGGGAGGAATTTCTTCACCCAGAGAGTGGTGAACCTGTGGAATTCTCTACCACAGAAGGCAGTTGAGGCCAATTCATTATATATATTCAAGAAGGAGTTAGATATATTTCTTAAGGCTAAAGGGATCAAGGGATATGGGGAGAAAGCAGGGACATGGTACTGAATTTGGATGATCAGCCATGATCTCATTGAATGGCGGAGCAGGCTCGAGGGGCCAAATGGCCTACTCCTGCTCCTATCTTCTATGTATCTATGTGTGTTTGGGATGCAGGTTCAGTGCGGTGTGTTTCAGATACAGGTTCAGTGTGGTGTGTTTGCGGTACAGGTTTAGTGTGATGTGTTTGGGATACAGGTTCAGTGTGGTGTGTTTCAGATAGAGGTTCAGTGTGGTGTGTTTGAGATACAGGTTCAGTGTAATGTGTTTCAGATACAGATTCATGTGGTGTGTTTGAGATACAGTTTCAGTGTGGTGTGTTTGGGATACAATTTCAGTGTGGTGTGTTTGAGATACAATACTGTGGAAGAGGAATTCCTGGAGTGTGTACGGGATGGTTTCCTGGATCAATATGTTGAGGAACCAACTAGAGATCATTGCCATCTTAGAGTGGGTATTATGTAATGAAAAAGGATTCATTAGCAATCTTGTTGTGCGAGGCCCCTTGGGGAGGAGCGATCATAACATGATAGAATTCTTCATTAAATGGAGAGTGAAGTAGTTGACTCAGAGACTAGGGTCCTGAATTTAAATAAAGGAAACTACGATGGTATGAGGCGCGAGTTGCGTAGGATTGATTGGGGAATGTCACTCAAAGCGTTGATGGTGGATAGGCAATGGCAAATATTCAAAGATCACATGGATGAACTACAGAATTTGTTCACCCCAGTTTGGCATAAAAATAAAACAAAAAAAGTGACTCAACCGTGGCTAACAAGGGAAATTAGGGATAGAATAAGATCCAAGGAGAGGACATATAAATTGGCCAGAAAAAGCAGTAAACCAGAGGATTGGGAGCTGTTTAGTATTCAAAAAAGGAGGACAAAGGGATTAATTAAGAAGGGGAAAATAGAGTATGAGAGTAAGCTTTCAGGGAACATAAAAACTGAGTATAAAAGCTTTTATAGATATGTGAAGAGAAAAAGATTGGTGAAGTCAAGCAGAGGTCCCTTGCAGTCAGAATAAGGGGAATTTATAATGGGGAACAAAGCAATGGCAGACCAATTAAATACATACTTTGGTTCTGTCTTCACAAAGGAGGACACAAATAACCTCCCAGAGATACAGGTTCAGTGTGGTGTGTTTCAGATACAGATTCACTGTGGTGTGTTTGACATACAGGTTCATTGTGGTGTGTTTCAGATACAGGTTCAGTGTGGTATGTTTGGTATACAGGTTCAGTGTGGTGTGTTTGAGATACAGGTTCAGTGTGGTGTGTTTGAAATACAGCTTCATTGTGGTGTGTTACAGATACAGGTTCGGTGTGTTTTTTTCAGATACAGGTTCAGTGATGTGTGTTTGAGATACAGGTTCAGTGTGGTGTGTATGAGATTCAGGTTCAGTGTGGTGTGTTTGAGATACAGGTTCAGTGTGGTATGTTTGAGATACAGGTTCAGTGTTATGTGTTTGAGATACAGGTTCAGTGTGGTGTGTTTGGGATACAGGTTCAGTGTGGTGTGTTTGGGATACAGGTTCAGTGTATGTGTTTCCGATACACGTTCAGTGTGGCATGTTTGAGATACAGGTTTAGTGTGGTGTGTTTCAGATACAGGTTCAGTGTGGTTTGCTCAGATACAGGTTCAGTGTGGTGTGTTTCCGATACAGGCTCAATGTGGTGTGTTTGATATACAGGTTCAGTGTGGTGTGTTTGAAATACAGGTTTAGTGTGGTGTGTTTCAGATACAGGTTCAGTGTGGTGTGTTTCAAATACAGGTTCAGTGTGGTGTGTTTGAGAGACAGGTTCAGTGTGGTGTATTTGTGATACAGGTTCAGTGTGGTGTGTTTGAGATACGGGTTCAGTGTGGTGTGTTTGAGATACAGGTTCAGTGTGGTGACTTTCAGATACAGGTTCAGTGTGGTGACTTTCAGATACAGGTTCAGTGTGGTGTGTTTGGGACACAGGTTCAGTGTGGTGCAGTAAACCTGATTGGGAGCTGTTTAGGATTCAACAAAGGAGGACAAAGGGATTAATTGTGAAGAGGAAAATAGAGTATGAGAGTAAGCTTTCAGGGAAAATAATAACTGACTGTAAAAGCTTTTATAGATATGTGAAGAGAAAAAGATTGGTGAAGTCAAGCGTAGGTCCCTTGCACTCAGAATCAGGGGAATTTATAATGCGGAACAAAGAAATGTCAGTCCAATTAAATAGATACTTTGGTTCTGTCTTCACAAAGGAGGACACAAATAACCTCCCAGAGATGACGGGGAACATAGGGTCTAATGAGAGGGAGGAACTGAAAGAAATCAGTATTTGTAGGGAAATGGTGTTGGGGAAATTGACGGGATTGAAGGCCGATAAATCCCCAGGGCCTGATAATCTACATCCTGGGTTACTTAAGGAAGTGGCCCTAGAATTAGTAGATGCATTGCTGGCCATCTTCCAAAATTCGATAGACACTGGAACAGTAGCCGTGGATTGGAGGGTAGCTAATGTTACCCCTCTGTTCAAAAAAGGTGGTAGAGAGAAAACGGGGAATTATAGACCGGCAAGCCTGACATCGGTAGTGGGGAAAGTGCTAGAGTCCATTATAAAAGATGTAATAGCAGAGCACTTGGAAAACAGTGACAGGATCGGACAAAGTCAGCATGGATTTACAAAAGGTAAATCGTGCTTGACTAATCTACTGGAATTTTTTGAGGATGTAACTGGTAAAATAGATAAGGGAGAACCAGTGGATGTGGTGCATTTGGACTTTCAGAAGGCTTTCGATAAGTTCCCGCATAAGAGATTAGCATGTAAATTTAAGGCAGCTGGGATTGGGGGCAAGGTATTGACTTTGATAGAGAACTGGTTGGCGGACAGAAAGCAAAGAGTTGGAATAAATGGGTCTTTTTCCGAGTTGCAGGCAGTGACTAGTGGGGTGCCCCAGGGATCAGTCCTAGGACCACAGCTATTCACAAAATATATTAATGATCTAGACGAGGGAACTAGATGTAATATCTCCAAGTTTGCAGATGACACAAAGCTGGGTGGGCGTGTGTGCTGTGAGGAGGATGCCGAGAATCTCCAGTATGATTTGGACAGGTTGGGTGATTGGGCAGAAGCATGGCAGATGCAATTTAATGTGGATAAATGCGAGGTTATCCACTTTGGTGTCAAAAACAGGAAGGGAGAATATTATCTGAATGGCAATAGATTGGGAGACGGGGAAGTGCAACGACAACTGGGTGTCCTTCTGCACCAGTCGCTGAAGGTAAGCATGCAGGTGCAGCAGGCGGTTAAGAAGGCAAATGGTTTTTTGGCCTTCGTAGCGAGAGGGTTCGAGTACAGGAACAAGGATGTCTTGCTGCAGTTGTACAGGGCCTTGGTGAGACCACACCTTGAGTATTGTGTGCAGTTTTGGTCGCCTTATCTGAGGAAGGATGTTCTTGGCATGGAGGGAGTGCAGCGAAGATTCACCAGGCTGATATCTGGGATGGCAGGAATGACGTATGAGGAGAGATTGGGTCGATTGGGCTTATACTCGCTGGAGTTTAGAAGAATGAGAGGAGATCTCATTGAAACTTATAAAATTCTAACAGGACTAGACAGACTAGATGCAGGAAGGATGTTCCCGATGGTTGGCAAGTCCAGAACCAGGGGTCACAGTTTAAGGATAAGGGGTAAGCCATTTAGGACAGAGATGGGGAGGAATTTCTTCACCCAGAGAGTGGTGAACCTGTGGAATTCTCTACCACAGAAGGCAGTTGAGGCCAATTCATTATATATATTCAAGAAGGAGTTAGATATATTTCTTAAGGCTAAAGGGATCAAGGGATATGGGGAGAAAGCAGGGACATGGTACTGAATTTGGATGATCAGCCATGATCTCATTGAATGGCGGAGCAGGCTCGAGGGGCCAAATGGCCTACTCCTGCTCCTATCTTCTATGTATCTATGTGTGTTTGGGATGCAGGTTCAGTGCGGTGTGTTTCAGATACAGGTTCAGTGTGGTGTGTTTGCGGTACAGGTTTAGTGTGATGTGTTTGGGATACAGGTTCAGTGTGGTGTGTTTCAGATAGAGGTTCAGTGTGGTGTGTTTGAGATACAGGTTCAGTGTAATGTGTTTCAGATACAGATTCATGTGGTGTGTTTGAGATACAGTTTCAGTGTGGTGTGTTTGGGATACAATTTCAGTGTGGTGTGTTTGAGATACAATACTGTGGAAGAGGAATTCCTAGAGTGTGTACGGGATGGTTTCCTGGATCAATATGTTGAGGAACCAACTAGAGATCATTGCCATCTTAGAGTGGGTATTATGTAATGAAAAAGGATTCATTAGCAATCTTGTTGTGCGAGGCCCCTTGGGGAGGAGCGATCATAACATGATAGAATTCTTCATTAAGATGGAGAGTGAAGTAGTTAACTCAGAGACTAGGGTCCTGAATTTAAATAAAGGAAACTACGATGGTATGAGGCGCGAGTTACGTAGGATTGATTGGGGAATGTCACTCAAAGCGTTGATGGTGGATAGGCAATGGCAAATATTCAAAGATCACATGGATGAACTACAGAATTTGTTCACCCCAGTTTGGCATAAAAATAAAACAAAAAAGGTGACTCAACCGTGGCTAACAAGGGAAATTAGGGATAGAATAAGATCCAAGGAGAGGACATATAAATTGGCCAGAAAAAGCAGTAAACCAGAGGATTGGGAGCTGTTTAGTATTCAAAAAAGGAGGACAAAGGGATTAATTAAGAAGGGGAAAATAGAGTATGAGAGTAAGCTTTCAGGGAACATAAAAACTGAGTATAAAAGCTTTTATAGATATGTGAAGAGAAAAAGATTGGTGAAGTCAAGCATAGGTCCCTTGCAGTCAGAATAAGGGGAATTTATAATGGGGAACAAAGCAATGGCAGACCAATTAAATACATACTTTGGTTCTGTCTTCACAAAGGAGGACACAAATAACCTCCCAGAGATACAGGTTCAGTGTGGTGTGTTTGAGATACAGGTTCAGTGGGGTGTGTTTGAGATACAGGTTCAGTGGGGTGTCTTTGAGATACAGGTTCAGTGTGGTGTGTTTCAGATACAGATTCACTGTGGTGTGTTTGACATACAGGTTCATTGTGGTGTGTTTCAGATACAGGTTCAGTGTGGTATGTTTGGTATACAGGTTCAGTGTGGTGTGTTTGAGATACAGGTTCAGTGTGGTGTGTTTGAAATACAGCTTCATTGTGGTGTGTTACAGATACAGGTTCAGTGTGTTTTTTTCAGATACAGGTTCAGTGATGTGTGTTTGAGATACAGGTTCAGTGTGGTGTGTATGAGATTCAGGTTCAGTGTGGTGTGTTTGAGATACAGGTTCAGTGTGGTATGTTTGAGATACAGGTTCAGTGCGGTGTGTTTGGGATACAGGTTCAGTGTTATGTGTTTGAGATACAGGTTCAGTGTGGTGTGTTTGGGATACAGGTTCAGTGTGGTATGTTTCCGATACAGGTATAGTGTCGTGTGTTTGGGTACAGTTTCAGTGTGTTGTAAATAACATACAGGTTCAGTGTGGTGTAAATAATATACAGGTTCAATGTGGTGTGTTTGAGATACAGGTTCAGTGTCGTGTGTTCTAATTCACGTTCAGTGTGGTGTGTTTGAGCTAAAGGTTCAGTGTGGTGTGTTTGAGATACAGGTTCAGTGTGGCGTGTTTGAGATACAGGTTCAATGCGGTGCATTTGAGATACAGGTTCAATGTGGTGTAAATAACATACAGGTTCAGTGTGGTGTGTTTGGTATACTGGCTCAGTGTGGTGTGTTTGAGATACAGGTACAGTGTAGTGTGTCCTAATACAGGTTCAGTTTGGTGTTTTCTAATACAAGTTCAGTGTGGTGTGTTTGAGATACAGGTTCAGTGTGGTGTGTTCTAATACAGGTTCAGTGTGGTGTGTTTCTGATACAGGTTCAGTGTGGTGTGTTTCACATACAGGTTCAGTGTGGTGTGTTCTAATACAGGTTCAGTTTGGTGTTTTCTAATACAGGTTCAGTGTGGTGTGTTTGAGATACAGGTTCAGTGTGGTGTGTTCTAATACAGGTTCAGTGTGGTGTGTTTGATATACAGGTTCAGTGTGGTGTGTTCTAATACAGGTTCAGTGTGGTGTGTTTGGGATACAGGTTCAGTGTTGTGTGTTCTAATACAGGCTCAATGTGGTGTGTTCTGATACAGGTTCAGTGTGGTGTTATTCACATACAGGTTCAGTGTGGTGTGTTTGAGATACAGGTTCAGTGTGGTGTGTTTCAGATACAGGTTCAGCGTCATTTGTTTCAAATACAGATTCTTGTGGTTTGTTTCAGATACAGGTTCTGTGTTGTGTGCTTGAGATGCAGTTTCAGTGTGGTGTGTTTCAAACACAGTTCCGGTGTCATGTGTTTGGGATACAGGTTCAGTGTGGTGTGTTTAGTATACAGGTTCAGTGTGGTGTACATGACATTCAGGTTCAGTGTGATGTGTTTGAGATGCAGGTTCAGTGTGCCGTGTTTGGAATATATTTTCAGTGTGGTGTGTTTCAGAATCAGGTTCAGTGTGGTTTGTTTGACATACAGTTTCAGTGTGATGTGTTTGGTGTACAGGCTCAGTGTGGTGTGTTTGAGATACAGGTTCAGTGGGGTGAGAAGTGATACAGGTTCAGTGTGGTGTAAATAATTTACAGTTTCAGTTTGGTGTGTTTGAGATACAGGTTCAGTGTGGTGTGTTCTAATACAGGTTCAATGTCGTGTGTTCTGATACATGTTCAGTGTGGTGAGTTGGGTTACAGGTTCAGTGTTGTGTGTTTGTGATACAGGTTCAGTGTGGTGTGTTGTAATACAGGTTCGGTGTGGTGTGTTTCAGATACATGTTCAGTGTGGTGAGTTGGGTTACAGCTTCAGTGTGGTGTGTTTGAGATACTGGTTCAGTGTGGTGTTTTTGAAATACAGCTTCAGTGTGGTGTGTTTCAGATACAGCTTCAGTGTGGTTTTTTCAGATACAGGTTCAGTGTGGTGTGTTTGAGATACAGCTTCAGTGTGGTGTGTTTCAGATACAGGTTCAGCGTGGTGGGTTTGAAATACAGCTTCAGTGTGGTGTGTTCTAATACAGGTTCAGTGTGGTGTGTTCTAATACCGGTCCAGTGTGGTGTGTTTGAGATACAGATTCAGTGTGGTGTGTTCTGATACAGGTTCAGTGTGGTGAGTTCTGCTACAGTATCAGTGTTGTGTGTTTGGGATACAGGTTCAGTGTGGTGTGAATAAAATGCAACTTCAGTGTGGTGTGCTTTAGATACAGGTTCAGTGTGGTGTATTCTGATATAGGTTCAGTGTGATGTGTTTGAGATACAGTTTCAGTGTGGTGTGTTTCAGATACAGGTTCAGTGTGGTGTGTTTGATATACAGGTTCAGTGTGGTATGTTTCAGATACAGCTTTAGTGTGGTGTGTTTGGGATACAGCTTCAGTGTGGTGTGTTTCAGATACAGGTCCAGTGTGATGTGTTTGAGATACAGTTTCAGTGTGGTGTGTTTCAGATACAGTTTCAGTGTGGTGTGTTTGATATACAGGTTCAGTGTGGTGTGTTTCAGATACAGGTTCAGTGTGGTTTTTTCAGATACAGGTTCAGTGTGGTGTGCTTGAGATACAGGTTCAGTGTGGTGTGTATGAGATACAGGTTCAGTGTGGTGTATTTGAGATACAGTTTCAGTGTGGTGTGTTTGAGATACAGGTTCAGTGCGGTCTGTTCGGGACACAGGTTCAGTGTGGTGTAAATAACATACAGGTTCAGTGTGGTGTGTTTGAGATGCAGGTTCAGTGCGGTGTGTTTGGGATACAGGTTCATTCTGGTGTTTTGAGATACAGGTTCAGTGTGGTGCGTTTGAGATACAGGTTCAGTGTGGTGTAAATAACATACAGGTTCAGTGTGGTGTGTTTGAGATACAGGTTCAGTGTGGTGTGTTTGGTATACTGGCTCAGTGTGGTGTGTTTGAGATACAGGTTCAGTGTGGTCTGTTCTAATACAGGTTCAGTTTGGTGTGTTCTAATACAGGTTCAGTGTGGTGTGTTTGAGATACAGGTTCAGTGTGGTGTGTTCTAATACAGGTTCAGTGTGGTGTGTTTGTGATACGGGTTCAGTGTGGTGTGTTCTACTACAGGTTCAGTGTGATTTATTTGAGTTACAGGTTCAGTGTGGTGTGTTCGAATACAGTTTCAGTGTGGTGTGTTTGGGATACAGGTTCAGTGTGGTGTGTTCTAATACAGGCTCAGTGTGGTGTGTTTGGGTAACAGGTTCAGTGTGGTGTGTTTGGGTAACAGGTTCAGTGTGGTGTGTTTGGGAAACAGGTTCAGTGTGGTGTGTTTGAGATACAGGTTCTGTGTTGTGTGTTTGAGATACAGATTCAGTGTGGTGTGTTTGGGTAACAGGTTCAGTGTGGTGTGTTTGGAGTACAGGTTCAGTGTGGTGTGTTTGAGATACAGGTTCAGTGTGGTGTGTTTGAGATATAGATTCAGTGTGGTGTGTTCTGATACATGTTCAGTGCTGTGTGTTTGCGATAAATGTTCAGTGAGGTGTGTTCTAATACAGGTTCAGTGTGATGTCTTCTGATACAGGTTCGTTGTGATGTGTTTGGGATACAGTTTCAGTGTGGTGTGTTTGAGATAGAGGTTCAGAGTGGTGTGTTTGGGTTACAGATTCAGTGTGTTGTGTTTCAAATACAGGTTCAGTGTCGAGTGTTTGCGATACGGGTTCAGGGTGGTGTGTTTCAAATGCAGGTTCAGTGTGGTGTGTTTGGTATACAGGTTCATTGTGGTGTACATAACATTCAGGTTCAGTGTGGTGTGTTTCAGATACAGGTTCAGTGTGGCGTGTTTGAAATATAATTTCAACGTGGTGTATTTCAGAATCAGGTTCAGTGTGGTGTGTTTGAGATACAGGTTCAGTGTCGTGTGTTTGGGTACAGTTTCAGTGTGGTGTAAATAACATACAGGTTCAGTGTGGTGTAAATAATATACAGATTCACTGTGGTGTGTTTGAGATACAGGTTCAGTGTAGTGTGTTCTAATTCACGTTCAGTGTGGTGTGTTTGAGATACAGGTTCAGTGTGGTGTGTTTGGGATACAGGTTCATTGTGGTGTGTTTGAGATACAGGTTCAGTGTGGTGTGTTCTAATACAGGTTCAGTGTGGTGTGCTTCACATACAGGTTCAGTGTGGTGACCTTTGAGATACAGGTTCAGTGTGGTGTGTTTGAGATACCGGTTCAGTGTGCTGTGTTTGGGATATAGTTTTACTGTGGTGTGTTTGGGATACAGGTTCAGTGTGGTGTGTTTGAGATACAGCTTCAGTGTGGTGTGTTTCAGATACAGGTTCATGTGGTTTGTTTCAGATACAGGTTCTGTGTTGTGTGTTTGAGATACAGTTTCAGTGTGGTGTGTTTCAAATACAGGTTCATTGTCATGTGATTGGGATACAGGTTCAGTGTGGTATGTTTGCTATACAGGTTCAGTGTGGTGTACATGACATTCAGGTTCAGTGTGATGTGTTTGAGATGCAGGTTCAGTGTGCCGTGTTTGGAATATATTTTCAGTGTGGTGTGTTTCAGAATCAGGTTCAGTGTGGTTTGTTTGACATACAGTTTCAGTGTGATGTGTTTGGTGTACAGGCTCAGTGTGGTGTGTTTGAGATACAGGTTCAGTGGGGTGAGAAGTGATACAGGTTCAGTGTGGTGTAAATAATTTACAGATTCAGTTTGGTGTGTTTGAGAAACAGGTTCAGTGTGGTGTGTCCTAATACAGGTTCAGTGTCGTGTGTTCTGATACATGTTCAGTGTGGTGAGTTGGGTAACAGGTTCAGTGTGGTGTGTTTGAAATACAGCTTCAGTGTGGTGTGCTTCAGATACAGGTTCAGTGTGGTGTTTTCAGATACAGGTCCAGTGTGGTGTGTTTGAGATACAGCTTCAGTGTGGTGTGTTTCAGATGAAGGTTCAGCATGGTGTTTTTCAGATACAGGTTCAGTGTGGTGTGTTCTAATACAGGTTCAGTGTGGTGTGTTTGAGATACAGATTCAGTGTGGTGTTTTCTGATACAGGTTCAGTGTGGTGTGTTTGAGATACAGGTTCAGTGTGGTGTGTTTGGAGTACAGGTTCAGTGTGGTGTGTTTGAGATACAGGTTCAGTGTGGTGTGTTTGAGATACAGCTTCAGTGTGGTGTGTTTCAGATACAGGTTGAGCGTCGTTTGTTTCAGATACAGATTCATGTGGTTTGTTTCAGATATAGGTTCTGTGTTGTGTGTTTGAGATACTGTTTCAGTGTGGTGTGTTTCAAATACAGGTTCATTGTCATGTGATTGGGATACAGGTTCAGTGTGGTATGTTTGCTATACAGGTTCAGTGTGGTGTACATGACATTCAGGTTCAGTGTGATGTGTTTGAGATGCAGGTTCAGTGTGGCGTGTTTGGAATATATTTTCAGTGTGGTGTGTTTCAGAATCAGGTTCAGTGTGGTTTGTTTGACATACAGTTTCAGTGTGATGTGTTTGGTGTACAGGCTCAGTGTGGTGTGTTTGAGATACAGGTTCAGTGGGGTGAGAAGTGATACAGGTTCAGTGTGGTGTAAATAATTTACAGATTCAGTTTGGTGTGTTTGAGAAACAGGTTCAGTGTGGTGTGTCCTAATACAGGTTCAGTGTCGTGTGTTCTGATACATGTTCAGTGTGGTGAGTTGGGTAACAGGTTCAGTGTGGTGTGTTTGAAATACAGCTTCAGTGTGCTGTGCTTCAGATACAGGTTCAGTGTGGTGTTTTCAGATACAGGTTCAGTGTGGTGTGTTTGAGATACAGCTTCAGTGTGGTGTGTTTCAGATGCAGGTTCAGCGTGGTGTTTTTCAGATACAGGTTCAGTGTGGTGTGTTCTAATACAGGTTCAGTGTGGTGTGTTCTAATACAGGTTCAGTGTGGTGTGTTTGAGATACAGATTCATTGTGGTGTGTTCTGATACATGTTCAGTGTGGTGAGTTCTGATACAGTATCAGTGTTGTGCGTTTGGGATACAGGTTCAGTGTGGTGTGAATAAAATGCAACTTCAGTGTGGTGTGTTTGAGATACAGGTTCAGTGTGGTGTATTCTGATACAGGTTCAGTGTGATGTGTTTGAGATACAGGTTCAGTGTGGTGTGTATGAGATACAGGTTCAAAGCTGTGTGTTTGGGATACAGGTTCAGTGTGATGTGTTTGAGATACAGGTTCAGTGTGGTGTGTTTGGGATACAGGTTCAGTGTGGTGTGTTTCTGATACAGGTACAGTGTTGTGTGTTTGGGTGCAGTTTCAGTGTGGTGTAAATAACATACAGGTGCAGTGTGGTGTAAATAATATACAGGTTCAATGTGGTGTGTTTGAGATACAGGTTCAGTGTGGTGTGTTCTAATTCATGTTCAGTGTGGTGTGTTTGAGATACAGGTTCAGTGTGGTGTGTTTGAGATACAGGTTCAGTGTGGTGTGTTTGAGATAAAGGTTCAGTGTGGTGTGTTCTAGTACAGGTTCAGTGTTGTGTGTTCTAATACAGGTTCAGTGTGTTGTTTTCTAATACAGGTTCAGTGTGGTGTGTTTGAGATACAGATTCAGTGTGGTGTGTTCTGATACAGGTTCAGTGTGGTGAGTTCTGATACAGTATCAGTGTTGTGTGTTTGCGATACAGGTTCAGTGAGGTGTGTTCTAATACAGGTTCAGTGTGGTGTGTTTGGGTAACAGTTTCAGTGTGGTGTGTTTGAGATACAGGTTCAGTGTGGTGTGTTTGGGTAACAGTTTCAGTGTGGTGTGTTTGAGATACAGGTTCAGCATGGTGTGTTTGAGATACAGGTTCAGTGTGGTGTGTTTGAGATACAGATTCAGTGTGGTGTTTTCTGATACAGGTTCAGTGTGGTGTGTTTGAGATACAGGTTCAGTGTGGTGTGTTTGGGTAACAGGTTCAGTGTGGTGTGTTTGGGATACAGGTTCAGTGTGGTGTGTTTGAGACACAGATTCAGTGTGGTGTGTTCTGATACATGTTCAGTGTGGTGTGTTTGAGATACAGGTTCAGTGTGGTGTGTTCTAATACAGATTCAGTGTGGTGTGTTTGAGATACAGGTTCAGTGTGGTGAGTTCTGATACAGTATCAGTGCTGTGTGTTTGCGATACAGGTTCAGTGAGGTGTGTTCTAATACAGGTTGAGTGTGATGTCTTCTGATACAGGTTCATTGTGATGTGTTTGGGATACAGTTTCAGTGTGGTGTGTTTGAGATACAGTTTCAGAGTGGTTTGTTTGGATTACAGATTCAGTGTGTTGTGTTTCAAATACAGGTTCAGTGTCGTGTGTTTGGGATACAGGTTCAGTGTGGTGTGTTTCAAATGCAGGTTCAGTGTGGTGTGTTTGGTATACAGGTTCAGTGTGGTGTAAATAACATTCAGGTTCAGTGTGGTGTGTTTGAGATACAGATTCAGTGTGGTGTGTTCTGATACAGGTTCAGTGTGGTGAGTTCTGCTACAGTATCAGTGTTGTGTGTTTGGGATACAGGTTCAGTGTGGTGTGAATAAAATGCAACTTCAGTGTGGTGTGCTTTAGATACAGGTTCAGTGTGGTGTATTCTAATATAGATTCAGTGTGATGTGTTTGAGATACAGTTTCAGTGTGGTGTGTTTCAGATACAGGTTCAGTGTGGTGTGTTTGATATACAGGTTCAGTGTGGTATGTTTCAGATGCAGCTTCAGTGTGGTGTGTTTGGGATACAGGTTCAGTGTGGTGTGTTTCTGATACAGGTACAGTGTTGTGTGTTTGGGTGCAGTTTCAGTGTGGTGTAAATAACATACAGGTGCAGTGTGGTGTAAATAATATACAGGTTCAATGTGGTGTGTTTGAGATACAGGTTCAGTGTGGTGTGTTCTAATTCATGTTCAGTGTGGTGTGTTTGAGATACAGGTTCAGTGTGGTGTGTTTGAGATACATGTTCAGTGTGGTGTGTTTGAGATAAAGGTTCAGTGTGGTGTGTTCTAGTACAGGTTCAGTGTTGTGTGTTCTAATACAGGTTCAGTGTGTTGTTTTCTAATACAGGTTCAGTGTGGTGTGTTTGAGATACAGATTCAGTGTGGTGTGTTCTGATACAGGTTCAGTGTGGTGAGTTCTGATACAGTATCAGTGTTGTGTGTTTGCGATACAGGTTCAGTGAGGTGTGTTCTAATACAGGTTCAGTGTGGTGTGTTTGGGTAACAGTTTCAGTGTGGTGTGTTTGAGATACAGGTTCAGTGTGGTGTGTTTGGGTAACAGTTTCAGTGTGGTGTGTTTGAGATACAGGTTCAGCATGGTGTGTTTGAGATACAGGTTCAGTGTGGTGTGTTTGAGATACAGATTCAGTGTGGTGTTTTCTGATACAGGTTCAGTGTGGTGTGTTTGAGATACAGGTTCAGTGTGGTGTGTTTGGGTAACAGGTTCAGTGTGGTGTGTTTGGGATACAGGTTCAGTGTGGTGTGTTTGAGACACAGATTCAGTGTGGTGTGTTCTGATACATGTTCAGTGTGGTGTGTTTGAGATACAGGTTCAGTGTGGTGTGTTCTAATACAGATTCAGTGTGGTGTGTTTGAGATACAGGTTCAGTGTGGTGAGTTCTGATACAGTATCAGTGCTGTGTGTTTGCGATACAGGTTCAGTGAGGTGTGTTCTAATACAGGTTCAGTGTGATGTCTTCTGATACAGGTTCATTGTGATGTGTTTGGGATACAGTTTCAGTGTGGTGTGTTTGAGATACAGTTTCAGAGTGGTTTGTTTGGATTACAGATTCAGTGTGTTGTGTTTCAAATACAGGTTCAGTGTCGTGTGTTTGGGATACAGGTTCAGTGTGGTGTGTTTCAAATGCAGGTTCAGTGTGGTGTGTTTGGTATACAGGTTCAGTGTGGTGTAAATAACATTCAGGTTCAGTGTGGTGTGTTTGAGATACAGATTCAGTGTGGTGTGTTCTGATACAGGTTCAGTGTGGTGAGTTCTGCTACAGTATCAGTGTTGTGTGTTTGGGATACAGGTTCAGTGTGGTGTGAATAAAATGCAACTTCAGTGTGGTGTGCTTTAGATACAGGTTCAGTGTGGTGTATTCTGATACATGTTCAGTGTGGTGTGTTTGAGATACAGGTTCAGTGTGGTGTGTTCTAATACAGATTCAGTGTGGTGTGTTTGAGATACAGGTTCAGTGTGGTGAGTTCTGATACAGTATCAGTGCTGTGTGTTTGCGATACAGGTTCAGTGAGGTGTGTTCTAATACAGGTTCAGTGTGATGTCTTCTGATACAGGTTCATTGTGATGTGTTTGGGATACAGTTTCAGTGTGGTGTGTTTCAGATACAGGTTCAGTGTGGTGTGTTTGATATACAGGTTCAGTGTGGTATGTTTCAGATACAGCTTCAGTGTGGTGTGTTTGGGATACAGCTTCAGTGTGGTGTGTTTCAGATACAGGTTCAGTGTGATGTGTTTGAGATACAGTTTCAGTGTGGTGTGTTTCAGATACAGTTTCAGTGTGGTGTGTTTGATATACAGGTTCAGTGTGGTGTGTTTCAGATACAGGTTCAGTGTGGTTTTTTCAGATACAGGTTCAGTGTGGTGTGCTTGAGATACAGGTTCAGTGTGGTGTGTATGAGATACAGGTTCAGTGTGGTGTGTTTGAGATACAGTTTCAGTGTGGTGTGTTTGAGATACAGGTTCAGTGCGGTCTGTTCGGGACACAGGTTCAGTGTGGTGTAAATAACATACAGGTTCAGTGTGGTGTGTTTGAGATGCAGGTTCAGTGCAGTGTGTTTGGGATACAGGTTCATTCTGGTGTGTTGAGATACAGGTTCAGTGTGGTGCGTTTGAGATACAGGTTCAGTGTGGTGTAAATAACATACAGGTTCAGTGTGGTGTGTTTGAGATACAGGTTCAGTGTGGTGTGTTTGGTATACCGGCTCAGTGTGGTGTGTTTGAGATACAGGTTCAGTGTGGTCTGTTCTAATACAGGTTCAGTTTGGTGTGTTCTAATACAGGTTCAGTGTGGTGTGTTTGAGATACAGGTTCAGTGTGGTGTGTTCTAATACAGGTTCAGTGTGGTGTGTTTGTGATACGGGTTCAGTGTGGTGTGTTCTACTACAGGTTCAGTGTGATTTATTTGAGTTACAGGTTCAGTGTGGTGTGTTCGAATACAGGTTCAGTGTGGTGTGTTTGGGATACAGGTTCAGTGTGGTGTGTTCTAATACAGGCTCAATGTGGTGTGTTTGGGTAACAGGTTCAGTGTGGTGTGTTTGGGTAACAGGTTCAGTGTGGTGTGTTTGGGTAACAGGTTCAGTGTGGTGTGTTTGAGATACAGGTTCTGTGTTGTGTGTTTGAGATACAGATTCAGTGTGGTGTGTTTGGGTAACAGGTTCAGTGTGGTGTGTTTGGAGTACAGGTTCAGTGTGGTGTGTTTGAGATACAGGTTCAGTGTGGTGTGTTTGAGATACAGATTCAGTGTGGTGTGTTCTGATACATGTTCAGTGCTGTGTGTTTGCGATAAATGTTCAGTGAGGTGTGTTCTAATACAGGTTCAGTGTGATGTCTTCTGATACAGGTTCGTTGTGATGTGTTTGGGATACAGTTTCAGTGTGGTGTGTTTGAGATAGAGGTTCAGAGTGGTGTGTTTGGGTTACAGATTCAGTGTGTTGTGTTTCAAATACAGGTTCAGTGTCGAGTGTTTGGGATACGGGTTCAGGGTGGTGTGTTTCAAATGCAGGTTCAGTGTGGTGTGTTTGGTATACAGGTTCATTGTGGTGTACATAACATTCAGGTTCAGTGTGGTGTGTTTCAGATACAGGTTCAGTGTCGTGTGTTTGGGTACAGTTTCAGTGTGGTGTAAATAACATACAGGTTCAGTGTGGTGTAAATAATATACAGATTCACTGTGGTGTGTTTGAGATACAGGTTCAGTGTAGTTTGTTCTAATTCACGTTCAGTGTGGTGTGTTTGAGATACAGGTTCAGTGTGGTGTGTTTGGGATACAAGTTCATTGTGGTGTGTTTGAGATACAGGTTCAGTGTGGTGTGTTCTAATACAGGTTCAGTGTGGTGTGCTTCACATACAGGTTCAGTGTGGTGACCTTTGAGATACAGGTTCAGTGTGGTGTGTTTGAGATACAGGTTCAGTGTGCTGTGTTTGGGATATAGTTTTACTGTGGTGTGTTTGGGATACAGGTTCAGTGTGGTGTGTTTGAGATACAGCTTCAGTGTGGTGTGTTTCAGATACAGGTTCAGCGTCGTTTGTTTCAGATACAGATTCATGTGGTTTGTTTCAGATACAGGTTCTGTGTTGTGTGTTTGAGATACAGTTTCAGTGTGGTGTGTTTCAAATACAGGTTCATTGTCATGTGATTGGGATACAGGTTCAGTGTGGTATGTTTGCTATACAGGTTCAGTGTGGTGTACATGACATTCAGGTTCAGTGTGATGTGTTTGAGATGCAGGTTCAGTGTGGCGTGTTTGGAATATATTTTCAGTGTGGTGTGTTTCAGAATCAGTTTCAGTGTGATGTGTTTGGTGTACAGGCTCAGTGTGGTGTGTTTGAGATACAGGTTCAGTGGGGTGAGAAGTGATACAGGTTCAGTGTGGTGTAAATAATTTACAGATTCAGTTTGGTGTGTTTGAGAAACAGGTTCAGTGTGGTGTGTCCTAATACAGGTTCAGTGTCGTGTGTTCTGATACATGTTCAGTGTGGTGAGTTGGGTAACAGGTTCAGTGTGGTGTGTTTGAAATACAGCTTCAGTGTGCTGTGCTTCAGATACAGGTTCAGTGTGGTGTTTTCAGATACAGGTTCAGTGTGGTGTGTTTGAGATACAGCTTCAGTGTGGTGTGTTTCAGATGCAGGTTCAGCGTGGTGTTTTTCAGATACAGGTTCAGTGTGGTGTGTTCTAATACAGGTTCAGTGTGGTGTGTTCTAGTACAGGTTCAGTGTGGTGTGTTTGAGATACAGATTCATTGTGGTGTGTTCTGATACATGTTCAGTGTGGTGAGTTCTGATACAGTATCAGTGTTGTGCGTTTGGGATACAGGTTCAGTGTGGTGTGAATAAAATGCAACTTCAGTGTGGTGTGTTTGAGATACAGGTTCAGTGTGGTGTATTCTGATACAGGTTCAGTGTGATGTGTTTGAGATACAGGTTCAGTGTGGTGTGTATGAGATACAGGTTCAAAGCTGTGTGTTTGGGATACAGGTTCAGTGTGATGTGTTTGAGATACAGGTTCAGTGTGGTGTGTTTGGGATACAGGTTCAGTGTGGTGTGTTTCTGATACAGGTACAGTGTTGTGTGTTTGGGTGCAGTTTCAGTGTGGTGTAAATAACATACAGGTGCAGTGTGGTGTAAATAATATACAGGTTCAATGTGGTGTGTTTGAGATACAGGTTCAGTGTGGTGTGTTCTAATTCATGTTCAGTGTGGTGTGTTTGAGATACAGGTTCAGTGTGGTGTGTTTGAGATACATGTTCAGTGTGGTGTGTTTGAGATAAAGGTTCAGTGTGGTGTGTTCTAGTACAGGTTCAGTGTTGTGTGTTCTAATACAGGTTCAGTGTGTTGTTTTCTAATACAGGTTCAGTGTGGTGTGTTTGAGATACAGATTCAGTGTGGTGTGTTCTGATACAGGTTCAGTGTGGTGAGTTCTGATACAGTATCAGTGTTGTGTGTTTGCGATACAGGTTCAGTGAGGTGTGTTCTAATACAGTTTCAGTGTGGTGTGTTTGAGATACAGGTTCAGTGTGGTGTGTTTGGGTAACAGTTTCAGTGTGGTGTGTTTGAGATACAGGTTCAGCATGGTGTGTTTGAGATACAGGTTCAGTGTGGTGTGTTTGAGATACAGATTCAGTGTGGTGTTTTCTGATACAGGTTCAGTGTGGTGTGTTTGAGATACAGGTTCAGTGTGGTGTGTTTGGGTAACAGGTTCAGTGTGGTGTGTTTGGGATACAGGTTCAGTGTGGTGTGTTTGAGACACAGATTCAGTGTGGTGTGTTCTGATACATGTTCAGTGTGGTGTGTTTGAGATACAGGTTCAGTGTGGTGTGTTCTAATACAGATTCAGTGTGGTGTGTTTGAGATACAGGTTCAGTGTGGTGAGTTCTGATACAGTATCAGTGCTGTGTGTTTGCGATACAGGTTCAGTGAGGTGTGTTCTAATACAGGTTCAGTGTGATGTCTTCTGATACAGGTTCAGTGTGGTGTGTTTGAGATACAGTTTCAGAGTGGTTTGTTTGGATTACAGATTCAGTGTGTTGTGTTTCAAATACAGGTTCAGTGTCGTGTGTTTGGGATACAGGTTCAGTGTGGTGTGTTTCAAATGCAGGTTCAGTGTGGTGTGTTTGGTATACAGGTTCAGTGTGGTGTAAATAACATTCAGGTTCAGTGTGGTGTGTTTGAGATACAGATTCAGTGTGGTGTGTTCTGATACAGGTTCAGTGTGGTGAGTTCTGCTACAGTATCAGTGTTGTGTGTTTGGGATACAGGTTCAGTGTGGTGTGAATAAAATGCAACTTCAGTGTGGTGTGCTTTAGATACAGGTTCAGTGTGGTGTATTCTAATATAGGTTCAGTGTGATGTGTTTGAGATACAGTTTCAGTGTGGTGTGTTTCAGATACAGGTTCAGTGTGGTGTGTTTGATATACAGGTTCAGTGTGGTATGTTTCAGATACAGCTTCAGTGTGGTGTGTTTGGGATACAGCTTCAGTGTGGTGTGTTTCAGATACAGGTTCAGTGTGATGTGTTTGAGATACAGTTTCAGTGTGGTGTGTTTCAGATACAGTTTCAGTGTGGTGTGTTTGATATACAGGTTCAGTGTGGTGTGTTTCAGATACAGGTTCAGTGTGGTTTTTTCAGATACAGGTTCAGTGTGGTGTGCTTGAGATACAGGTTCAGTGTGGTGTGTATGAGATACAGGTTCAGTGTGGTGTGTTTGAGATACAGTTTCAGTGTGGTGTGTTTGAGATACAGGTTCAGTGCGGTCTGTTCGGGACACAGGTTCAGTGTGGTGTAAATAACATACAGGTTCAGTGTGGTGTGTTTGAGATGCAGGTTCAGTGCGGTGTGTTTGGGATACAGGTTCATTCTGGTGTGTTGAGATACAGGTTCAGTGTGGTGCGTTTGAGATACAGGTTCAGTGTGGTGTAAATAACATAGAGGTTCAGTGTGGTGTGTTTGAGATACAGGTTCAGTGTGGTGTGTTTGGTATACCGGCTCAGTGTGGTGTGTTTGAGATACAGGTTCAGTGTGGTCTGTTCTAATACAGGTTCAGTTTGGTGTGTTCTAATACAGGTTCAGTGTGGTGTGTTTGAGATACAGGTTCAGTGTGGTGTGTTCTAATACAGGTTCAGTGTGGTGTGTTTGTGATACGGGTTCAGTGTGGTGTGTTCTACTACAGGTTCAGTGTGATTTATTTGAGTTACAGGTTCAGTGTGGTGTGTTCGAATACAGGTTCAGTGTGGTGTGTTTGGGATACAGGTTCAGTGTGGTGTGTTCTAATACAGGCTCAATGTGGTGTGTTTGGGTAACAGGTTCAGTGTGGTGTGTTTGGGTAACAGGTTCAGTGTGGTGTGTTTGGGTAACAGGTTCAGTGTGGTGTGTTTGAGATACAGGTTCTGTGTTGTGTGTTTGAGATACAGATTCAGTGTGGTGTGTTTGGGTAACAGGTTCAGTGTGGTGTGTTTGGAGTACAGGTTCAGTGTGGTGTGTTTGAGATACAGGTTCAGTGTGGTGTGTTTGAGATACAGATTCAGTGTGGTGTGTTCTGATACATGTTCAGTGCTGTGTGTTTGCGATAAATGTTCAGTGAGGTGTGTTCTAATACAGGTTCAGTGTGATGTCTTCTGATACAGGTTCGTTGTGATGTGTTTGGGATACAGTTTCAGTGTGGTGTGTTTGAGATAGAGGTTCAGAGTGGTGTGTTTGGGTTACAGATTCAGTGTGTTGTGTTTCAAATACAGGTTCAGTGTCGAGTGTTTGGGATACGGGTTCAGGGTGGTGTGTTTCAAATGCAGGTTCAGTGTGGTGTGTTTGGTATACAGGTTCATTGTGGTGTACATAACATTCAGGTTCAGTGTGGTGTGTTTCAGATACAGGTTCAGTGTGGCGTGTTTGAAATATAATTTCAACGTGGTGTATTTCAGAATCAGGTTCAGTGTGGTGTGTTTGAGATACAGGTTCAGTGTCGTGTGTTTGGGTACAGTTTCAGTGTGGTGTAAATAACATACAGGTTCAGTGTGGTGTAAATAATATACAGATTCACTGTGGTGTGTTTGAGATACAGGTTCAGTGTAGTGTGTTCTAATTCACGTTCAGTGTGGTGTGTTTGAGATACAGGTTCAGTGTGGTGTGTTTGGGATACAGGTTCATTGTGGTGTGTTTGAGATACAGGTTCAGTGTGGTGTGTTCTAATACAGGTTCAGTGTGGTGTGCTTCACATACAGGTTCAGTGTGGTGACCTTTGAGATACAGGTTCAGTGTGGTGTGTTTGAGATACAGGTTCAGTGTGCTGTGTTTGGGATATAGTTTTACTGTGGTGTGTTTGGGATACAGGTTCAGTGTGGTGTGTTTGAGATACAGCTTCAGTGTGGTGTGTTTCAGATACAGGTTCAGCGTCGTTTGTTTCAGATACAAATTCATGTGGTTTGTTTCAGATACAGGTTCTGTGTTGTGTGTTTGAGATACAGTTTCAGTGTGGTGTGTTTCAAATACAGGTTCATTGTCATGTGATTGGGATACAGGTTCAGTGTGGTATGTTTGCTATACAGGTTCAGTGTGGTGTACATGACATTCAGGTTCAGTGTGATGTGTTTGAGATGCAGGTTCAGTGTGGCGTGTTTGGAATATATTTTCAGTGTGGTGTGTTTCAGAATCAGGTTCAGTGTGGTTTGTTTGACATACAGTTTCAGTGTGATGTGTTTGGTGTACAGGCTCAGTGTGGTGTGTTTGAGATACAGGTTCAGTGGGGTGAGAAGTGATACAGGTTCAGTGTGGTGTAAATAATTTACAGATTCAGTTTGGTGTGTTTGAGAAACAGGTTCAGTGTGGTGTGTCCTAATACAGGTTCAGTGTCGTGTGTTCTGATACATGTTCAGTGTGGTGAGTTGGGTAACAGGTTCAGTGTGGTGTGTTTGAAATACAGCTTCAGTGTGCTGTGCTTCAGATACAGGTTCAGTGTGGTGTTTTCAGATACAGGTTCAGTGTGGTGTGTTTGAGATACAGCTTCAGTGTGGTGTGTTTCAGATGCAGGTTCAGCGTGGTGTTTTTCAGATACAGGTTCAGTGTGGTGTGTTCTAATACAGGTTCAGTGTGGTGTGTTTGAGATACAGATTCAGTGTGGTGTTTTCTGATACAGGTCCAGTGTGGTGTGTTTGAGATACAGGTTCAGTGTGGTGTGTTTGGAGTACAGGTTCAGTGTGGTGTGTTTGAGATACAGGTTCAGTGTGGTGTGTTTGTGATACAGATTCAGTGTGGTGTGTTCTGATACATGTTCAGTGCTGTGTGTTTGCGATAAATGTTCAGTGAGGTGTGTTCTAATACAGGTTCAGTGTGATGTCTTCTGATACAGGTTCGTTGTGATGTGTTTGGGATACAGTTTCAGTGTGGTGTGTTTGAGATAGAGGTTCAGAGTGGTGTGTTTGGGTTACAGATTCAGTGTGTTGTGTTTCAAATACAGGTTCAGTGTCGAGTGTTTGGGATACGGGTTCAGGGTGGTGTGTTTCAAATGCAGGTTCAGTGTGGTGTGTTTGGTATACAGGTTCATTGTGGTGTACATAACATTCAGGTTCAGTGTGTTGTGTTTCAGATACAGGTTCAGTGTGGCGTGTTTGAAATATAATTTCAATGTGGTGTATTTCAGAATCAGGTTCAGTGTGGTGTGTTTGAGATACAGGTTCAGTGTCGTGTGTTTGGGTACAGTTTCAGTGTGGTGTAAATAACATACAGGTTCAGTGTGGTGTAAATAATATACAGATTCACTGTGGTGTGTTTGAGATACAGGTTCAGTGTAGTTTGTTCTAATTCACGTTCAGTGTGGTGTGTTTGAGATACAGGTTCAGTGTGGTGTGTTTGGGATACAGGTTCATTGTGGTGTGTTTGAGATACAGGTTCAGTGTGGTGTGTTCTCATACAGGTTCAGTGTGGTGTGCTTCACATACAGGTTCAGTGTGGTGACCTTTGAGATACAGGTTCAGTGTGGTGTGTTTGAGATACAGGTTCAGTGTGCTGTGTTTGGGATATAGTTTTACTGTGGTGTGTTTGGGATACAGGTTCAGTGTGGTGTGTTTGAGATACAGCTTCAGTGTGGTGTGTTTCAGATACAGGTTCAGCGTCGTTTGTTTCAGATACAGATTCATGTGGTTTGTTTCAGATACAGGTTCTGTGTTGTGTGTTTGAGATACAGTTTCAGTGTGGTGTGTTTCAAATACAGGTTCATTGTCATGTGATTGGGTACAGGTTCAGTGTGGTATGTTTGCTATACAGGTTCAGTGTGGTGTACATGACATTCAGGTTCAGTGTGATGTGTTTGAGATGCAGGTTCAGTGTGCCGTGTTTGGAATATATTTTCAGTGTGGTGTGTTTCAGAATCAGTTTCAGTGTGGTTTGTTTGACATACAGTTTCAGTGTGATGTGTTTGGTGTATAGGCTCAGTGTGGTGTGTTTGAGATACAGGTTCAGTGGGGTGAGAAGTGATACAGGTTCAGTGTGGTGTAAATAATTTACAGATTCAGTTTGGTGTGTTTGAGAAACAGGTTCAGTGTGGTGTGTCCTAATACAGGTTCAGTGTCGTGTGTTCTGATACATGTTCAGTGTGGTGAGTTGGGTAACAGGTTCAGTGTGGTGTGTATGAAATACAGCTTCAGTGTGGTGTGCTTCAGATACAGGTTCAGTGTGGTGTTTTCAGATACAGGTTCAGTGTGGTGTGTTTGAGATACAGCTTCAGTGTGGTGTGTTTCAGATGCAGGTTCAGCGTGGTGTTTTTCAGATACAGGTTCAGTGTGGTGTGTTCTGATACATGTTCAGTGTGGTGAGTTCTGATACAGTATCAGTGTTGTGCGTTTGGGATACAGGTTCAGTGTGGTGTGAATAAAATGCAACTTCAGTGTGGTGTGTTTGAGATACAGGTTCAGTGTGGTGTATTCTGATACAGGTTCAGTGTGATGTGTTTGAGATACAGGTTCAGTGTGGTGTGTATGAGATACAGGTTCAAAGCTGTGTGTTTGGGATACAGGTTCAGTGTGATGTGTTTGAGATACAGGTTCAGTGTGGTGTGTTTGGGATACAGGTTCAGTGTGGTGTGTTTCTGATACAGGTACAGTGTTGTGTGTTTGGGTGCAGTTTCAGTGTGGTGTAAATAACATACAGGTGCAGTGTGGTGTAAATAATATACAGGTTCAATGTGGTGTGTTTGAGATACAGGTTCAGTGTGGTGTGTTCTAAGATGTTTTATAAGTATATTAAGGGCAAGAGGATAACCAGGGAAAGGGTAGGGCCCATTAGGGACCAAAGTGGCAACCTGTGTGTAGAGCCAGATGATGTAGGCGGGGTTTTAAATGAATTTTTTGCATCTGTGTTCACTATGGAGAAAGACGATGCAGACATAGAAATCGGGCAAGGGGGCTGTGACATACTTGAACATATTAGCATCGAGAGGGAGGAGGTGCTAGCGGTTTAGCAGGCCAAAAAGTGGATAAATCCCCAGGCCCAGACGAGATGTATCCCAGGCTGCTGTGGGAGGCAAAGGAGGAGATTGCAGGGGCTCTGACACAAATTTTCAGAACCTCTCTGGCCACAGGGGATGTACCAGAGGACTGGAGAACAGCTAACGTAGTACCATTATTCAAGAAGGGTAGCAGGGATAAACCAGGGAATTACAGGCCAGTGAGCCTAACATCTGTGGTAGGGAAATTATTGGAAAAAATTCTGAGGGACAAAATTAGTCTCCACTTGGAGAGGCAAGGATTAATCGGGGATAGTCAGCATGGCTTTGTCAAGGGTAAATCATGTCTGACAAATCTGATTGAATTTTTCGAGGGTGTGACTAGGGGGGTGGATGAGGGAAATGCTGTAGATGTGGTTTACATGGACTTCAGTAAAGCTTTTGACAAAGTCCCGCATAGGAGACTGTTCAAGAAGGTAAGAGCCCATGGGATCCAGGGTGCCTTGGCGCGTTGGATCCTAAACTGGCTGAGTGGCAGGAGGCAGAGGGTGATGGTCGAAGGTTGCTTTTGTGACTGGAAGCCTGTGTCCAGTGGGGTACCTCAGGGATCGGTGCTGGGTCCCTTGTTGTTTGTGATCTACATAAATGATTTGGATGAGAATGTAAAAGGTATGATCAGTAAGTTCGCAGACGACACGAAAATTGGTGGGGTGGTAAATTGTGAGGAGGAAAGCCTCAGGCTACAGGACGATATAAACGGGTTGGTCAGATGGGCGGAAAAGTGGCAAATGGAATTTAACCCTGAAAAGTGCGAGGTGATGCATTTTGGACGGACAAATAAGGCAAGGGAATACACAATGAGTGGTAGGACCCTAGGAAGTACAGAGGGTCAGAGGGACCTTGGTGTACATGTACATAGAGCCCTGAAGGCAGCGGAACAGGTAGATAAGGTGGTTAAAAAGGCATATGGGATACTTGCCTTCATTAGCCGAGGCATAGAATATAAGAGCAGGGAGGTTATGATGGAGCTGTACAAAACGCTGGTGAGGCCACAGCTGGAGTACTGTGTGCAGTTCTGGTCGCCTCACTATAGGAAGGATGTGATTGCTTTGGAGAGGGTGCAGAGAAGATTCACCAGGATGTTACCTGGGATGGAGCGCCTCAGCTATGAAGAGAGGCTGGACAGGCTGGGGTTGTTTTCCTTGGAGCAAAGAAGGCTGAGGGGGGACCTGATTGAGGTGTACAAAATGATGAGGGGCATAGATAGGGTAGACAAAGAGGAACTTTTCCCCTTAGTAGGGGGGTCAATAACAAGGGGGCATAGATTCAGGGTAAGGGGCAGGAGATTTAGAGGGGATTTGAGGAGGACATTTTTCACCCAGAGGGTGGTTGGAATGTGGAACTCAATGCCTGAAAGGGTGGTAGAGGCAGGAACCCTCACAACATTCAAGAAGCATTTGGATGAGCACTTGAAATGCCATTGCATACAAGGCTATGGACCAAATGCTGGAAAATGGGATTAGACTGGACAGGGATGGATGGGCGGCGCAGACACGATGGGCCGAAGGGCCTCTTTCTGTGCTGTAAAACTCTATGACTCTATGACTCTATGTTCAGTGTGGTGTGTTTGAGATACAGGTTCAGTGTGGTGTGTTTGAGATACATGTTCAGTGTGGTGTGTTTGAGATAAAGGTTCAGTGTGGTGTGTTCTAGTACAGGTTCAGTGTTGTGCATTCTAATACAGGTTCAGTGTGTTGTTTTCTAATACAGGTTCAGTGTGGTGTGTTTGAGATACAGATTCAGTGTGGTGTGTTCTGATACAGGTTCAGTGTGGTGAGTTCTGATACAGTATCAGTGTTGTGTGTTTGCGATACAGGTTCAGTGAGGTGTGTTCTAATACAGGTTCAGTGTGGTGTGTTTGGGTAACAGTTTCAGTGTGGTGTGTTTGAGATACAGGTTCAGTGTGGTGTGTTTGGGTAACAGTTTCAGTGTGGTGTGTTTGAGATACAGGTTCAGCATGGTGTGTTTGAGATACAGGTTCAGTGTGATGTGTTTGAGATACAGATTCAGTGTGGTGTTTTCTGATACAGGTTCAGTGTGGTGTGTTTGAGATACAGGTTCAGTGTGGTGTGTTTGGGTAACAGGTTCAGTGTGGTGTGTTTGGGATACAGGTTCAGTGTGGTGTGTTTGAGACACAGATTCAGTGTGGTGTGTTCTGATACATGTTCAGTGTGGTGTGTTTGAGATACAGGTTCAGTGTGGTGTGTTCTAATACAGATTCAGTGTGGTGTGTTTGAGATACAGGTTCAGTGTGGTGAGTTCTGATACAGTATCAGTGCTGTGTGTTTGCGATACAGGTTCAGTGAGGTGTGTTCTAATACAGGTTCAGTGTGATGTCTTCTGATACAGGTTCATTGTGATGTGTTTGGGATACAGTTTCAGTGTGGTGTGTTTGAGATACAGTTTCAGAGTGGTTTGTTTGGATTACAGATTCAGTGTGTTGTGTTTCAAATACAGGTTCAGTGTCGTGTGTTTGGGATACAGGTTCAGTGTGGTGTGTTTCAAATGCAGGTTCAGTGTGGTGTGTTTGGTATACAGGTTCAGTGTGGTGTAAATAACATTCAGGTTCAGTGTGGTGTGTTTGAGATGCAGGTTCAGTGTGGCGTGTTTGAAATATAATTTCAATGTGGTGTGTTTCAGAATCAAGTTCAGTGTGGTGTGTTTGGGATACAGGTTCAGTGTGTCATAGAGTCATAGAGTCATAGAGTAATACAGCACGGATAGAGGCCCTTCGGCCCATCGTGTCCGCGCCGGCCATCAAGCCCTGTCTTATCTAACCCCATATTCCAGCATTTGGTCCGTAGCCTTGTACGCTATGGCATTTCAAGTGCTCATCCAAATGCTTCTTAAATGTTGTGAGAGTTTCTGCCTCCACAACCATTTCAGGCAGTGAGTTCCAGACTCCAACCACCCTCTGGGTGAAAAAGTTCTTTCTCAAATCCCCTCTAAACCTCCCGCCCTTTACCTTGAATCTATGCCCCCTAGTTATTGACCCCTCTACTAAGGGAAAAAGCTCCTCAGCATCCATCCTATCTATGCCCCTCATAATTTTGTACACCTCAATCATGTCCCCCCTCAGCCTCCTCTGCTCCAAGGAAAACAAACCCAATCTGCCCAGTCTCTCTTCATAGCTGAAGCGCTCCAGCCCTGGTAACATCCTGGTGAACCTCCTCTGCACCCTCTCTAACGCGATCACATCCTTCCTGTAGTGTGGCGACCAGAACTGCACACAATATTCCAGCTGTGGCCTAATCAGTGTTTTATACAGCTCCATCATAGCCTCCTTGCTCTTATATTCAATGCCTCGGCTAATGAAGGCAAGTATCCCATATGCCTTTTTTACCACCTTATCCACCTGTTCCGCCGCCTTCAGGGATCTGTGAACTTGCACACCCAGATCCCTCTGACCCTCCGTCTTGCCTAGGGTCTTTCCATTCATTGTGTATTCCCTTGCCTTGTTAGTCCCCCCAAAGTGTATCACCTCGCACTTTTCCGGGTTAAATTCCATTTGCCACTGTTCCGCCCATCTGACCAACCCATCTATATCGTCCTGCAGACTGAGGCTACCCTCCTCGCTTTTTACCACCCTACCAATTTTTGTATCATCCGCGAACTTACTGATCATACCTTTTACATTCATATCCAAGTCATTAATGTAGACCACAAACAGCAAGGGACCCAGCACCGATCCCTGTGGTACCCCACTGGCCACAGGCTTCCAGTCACAAAAACAACCTTCGACCATCACCCTCTGCCTTCTGCCACTAAGCCAGTTTTGTATCCAATGTGCCAAGGCACCCTGGATTCCATGGGCTCCTACCTTCTTGACCAGTCTCCTGTGCGGGACTTTATCGAAGGCCTTACTGAAATCCATGTATACCACATCCACTGCGTTACCCTCATCCACACACCTAGTCACCCCCTCAAAAAATTCAATCAAATTAGTCAGACATGATCTTCCCTTGACAAAGCCATGTTGACTATCCCTGATTAATCCTTGCCTCTCCAAGTGGAGACAAATTTTGTCCCTCAGAATTTTTTCCAATAATTTTCCTACCACTGATGTTAGGCTCACTGGCCTGTAGTTCCCTGGTTTTTCCCTACTACCCTTCTTGAATAATGGTACTACATTAGCGGTTCTCCAGTCCTCTGGCACATCCCCTCTGGCCAGAGAGGTCCTGAATATATGTGTTAGAGCCCCCGCAATCTCTTCCTTTGCCTCACACAGCAGCCTGGGATACATTTCATCCGGGCCTGGGGATTTATCCATTTTTAGGCCAGCTAAAACCGCCAATACCTCCTCCCTCTCGATGTTAATATGTTCGAGCATATCGCAGTCCCCCCGCCCTAGTTCTATGTCTACATCGTCCTTCTCCATAGTGAAAACAGATGCAAAAAATTCATTTAGAACCCCTCCTACATCTTTCGGCTCCACACACAGATTGCCACTTTTGTCCCTAATGGGCCCTATTTTTTCCCTAGTTATCCTCTTACCCTTAATATACTTCTAAAACATCTTAGGATTTTCCTTTATTTTGCTCGCCAGTGTTATTTCATAGCCCCTCCTTGATCTCCTAATTTCTTTTTTAAGTATCCCCCTGCACTTTTTGTACTCCTCTAGGGCTTCCTCCATCTTTAGCCTTTTGTATCTACCAAAAGCCCTCCTTTTTTTCCTAATCCATTCTCGTATATCCCCTGACATCCAAGGTTCCCTGTGGTTTTTGGAACCACTCTTGACCTTTACGGGAACATGTTGCCATTGTATGATCTCAATCTCCCTTCTGAAAGCCTCCCATTGCTCCGATGCGGATTTTCCTACAAGTAGCTGATCCCAGTCCATTTTGGCCAGATCCTGCCTTATCCTATTAAAATCGGCCTTCCCCCAATTTAGGACCTTTATTTCCGGCCCGTCCCTGTCCTTTTCCATGACCACCTTAAATCTTACCATATTATGGTCACTATCACCAAAGTGCTCACCTACTAGCACTTTTTCCACTTGGCCGGCCACATTCCCTAGAATTAGGTCCAGTACCGCCCCCTCTCTTGTAGGACTTTCTACATGCTGGCTCAAAAAGCTCTCCTGGATGCACTTTAAGAATTCTACACCCTCTGAGCCTTTCACACTCTGACTACCCCAGTTAATATTGGGGAAGTTGAAATCCCCCATTATTATTACCCTATTATTTGCACATTTCTCTGAGATTTGCCTACATATCTGTTCCTCTATCTCCCCCTGACTGTTTGGAGGCCTATAGTACACTCCCAGCAAAGTGCTTGCCCCCTTTTTGTTTTTAAGTTCCACCCATATGGCCTCATTAGAGGAACCTGCTAATATATCATCCCTCCTTACTGCAGTAATTGACTCCTTAATTAATATTGCGACACCCCCTCCTCTTATACCTCCCCTCTGTCTCGCCTGAAGATTCTGTACCCCGGAATATTGAGCTGCCAGTCTTGCCCCTCCCTCAACCATGTCTCCGTGATAGCAACAATATCATACTCCCATGTGTTTATCAACACCTTCAGTTCATCCACCTTATTTGCAAGACTCCTTGCATTAAAATAGATGCCATCCAGCCTTGCCCTTATATATTTGCCCTGTCTACCAAGCTGACTTTTTTTTTTCTCTATAATTGGCAGCACATCACCCCCTATTTCAGCTCCCCTCTGTATCCCATCCCCCTGCCAAGTTAGTTTAAACCCCCCCCAACAGTGCTAGCAAACCTCCCCGCAAGGATATTTGTCCCGCTCTGGTTCAGGTGCAACCCGTCCGACTTGTACAAGTCCCACCTTTCCCAGAAGCAGGCCCAGTGATCCAGGAAAGTACAACCCTCCCCCCTACACCAACTCTTTAGCCACGCATTCATCTGCTCTACACTCCCATTCCTATACTTACTAGGTGTGTTCTTTTACAGGCTCAGTGTGGTGTGTTAGTGATACAGGTTCAGTGTGCTGTGTTTGGGATACAGTTTCACTCTGGTGTGTTTGGGATACAGGTTCAAGTGTGGTGTGTTTGAGATACAGGTCCAGTGTGGTGTGTTTCAGGTACAGGTTCAGGTTAGTTTGTTTCAGATACAGATTCATGTGGTTTGCTTCAGATACAGGTTCTGTGTTGTGTGTTTGAGATACAGTTTCAGTGTGTTGTGTTTCGAATACAGGTTCAGTGTCGTGTGTTTGGTATACAGGTTCAGTGTGGTGTGTTTCAGATACAGGTTCAGGTTAATCAGTTTCAGATACAGATTCATGTGATTTGCTTCTGATACAGGTTCTTTGTTGTGAGTTTGAGATACAGTTTCAGTGTGGTGTGTTTCAAATGCAGTTTCAGTGTGGTGTGTTTGGTATACAGGTTCAGTGTGGTGTAAATAACATTCAGGTTCAGTGTGGTGTGTTTAAGATAGAGGTTCAGTGTGGCGTGTTTGAAATATAATTTCAATGTGGTGTGTTTCAGAATCAGGTTCAGTGTGGTGTGTTTGAGATACAGGTTCAGTGTGGTGTGTTCTAATACAGGCTCAGTGTGGTGTGTTTGAGATACAGGTTCAGTGTGGTGCTTTTGAGATACAGGTTCAGTGTGCTGTGTTTAGGATACAGGTTCACTGTGGTGTGCTTGGGATACAGGTTCAACGTGGTGTAAATAACTTACAGGTTCAATATGGTTTGTTTGAGATACAGGTTCAGTGTGGTGTGTTTGAGATACAAGTTCAGTGTGGTGTGTTTGAGATAGAGGTTCAGTGTGGTGTGTTTGAGATACAGCTTCAGTGTGGTGTGTTTGAGATACAGGTTCAGTGTGGTGTGTTTGAGATACAGGTTCATTGTAATGTGTTGAGATACAGGTTCATTGTGGTGTGTTGGGGATACAGATTCAGTGTGGTGTGTTTGAGATACAGGTTCAGTGTGGTGTGTTTGAGATACAGGTTCAGTGTGGTGTGTTTGTGATACAGGTTCAGTGTGGTGTGTTTGGGATACAGGTTCAGTGTGGTGTGTTTGGGCACCGTTTCAGTGTGGTGTAAATAACATATAGGTTCAGTCTGGCACAAATATCATACAGTTTCAGTGTGGTGTGTTTGTGTAACAGGTTCAGTGTGGTGTGTCTGAGATACAGTTTCAGTGTGGTGTGTTTGTGATACAGGTTCAGTGTGGTGTGTTCTATTACAGGTTCAGTGTGGTGTGTTTGTGATACAGGTTCAGTGTGGTGTGTTCTATTACAGTTTCAGTGTGGTGTGTTTCAGATATACGTTCAGTGTGGTGTGTTTGAGATACAGGTTCAGTGTGGTGTGTTTGGTATACATGTTCAATGTGGTGTGTTTGAGATACAGGTTCAGTGTGATGTGTTTGGTATACAGGTTCAGTGTGGTGTGTTTGATATACAGGTTCAGTGTGGTGTGTTTCGGATACAGGTTCAGCGTGGTGTGTTTGAGATACAGGTTTAGTGTGGTGTGTTTCGGATACAGGTTCAGCGTGGTGTGTTTGAGATACAGGTTAAGTGTGCTGTGTTTGGGATACAGGTTCACTGTGGTGCATTTGGAATACAGGTTCAGTGTGGTGTGTTTGGGATACAGGTTCAGTGTGGTGTGTTTCAGATACAGGTTCAGGGTAGTTTGTTTCAGATACAGATTCAGGTGGTTTATTTCAGATACAAGTTCTGTGTTGTGTGTTTGACATTAAGTTTCAGTGTGGTGTGTTTCAAATACAGTTTCAGTGTGGTGTGTTTCAAATACAGATTCAATGTGGTGTGTTTCACATACAGGTTTAGTGTGTGTGTTTCAGATACAGATTCAGTGTGGTGTGTTTCAGATACAGATTCAGTGTGGTGTGTTTCAGATACATTATCAGTGTGTGTGTTTCAGATACAGGTTCAGTGTGGTGTGTTTCAGATACAGGTTCAGTGTGATGTGTTTCAGATACAGATTCAGTGTGGTGTGTTTCAGATACAGGTTCAGTGTGGTGTGTTTCAGATACAGATTCAGTGTGGTGTGTTTCAGATACATTATCAGTGTGTGTGTTTCAGATACATGTTCAGTGTGGTATGTTTCAGATACAGATTCAGTGTGGTGTGTTTCAGATACAGGTTTAGTGTGTGTGTTTCAGATACAGATTCAGTGTGGTGTGTTTCAGATACAGGTTCAGTGTGATGTGTTTCAGATACAGATTCAGTGTGGTGTGTTTCAGATACAGGTTCAGTGTCGTGTGTTTCAGATACAGATTCAGTGTGTATTTCAGATACATGTTCAGTGTGTGTTTTTCAGATACAGGTTCAGTGTGGTATGGTTCAGATACAGATTCAGTGTGGTGTTTTTGAGATACAGGTTCAGTGTGGTGTGTTTGAGATGCAGGTTCAGAGTGGTGTGTTTTAAGTACAGGTTCAGTGTGGTGTGTTTTAGGTACAGGTTCAGTGTGGTGTGTTTGGGATACAGGTTCAGTGTGGTGTGTTTCAGATACAGGTTCAGTGTGATGTGTTTGTTATACAGTTTCTGTGTGGTGTGTTTGAGATACAGGTTCAGTGTGCTGTGTTTGATATACAGGTTCAGTGTATGTGTTTCAGATACAGGTTCAGTGTTGTGTGTTTCAGATACAGGTTCACTATGGTTTGTTTGAGATACACGATCAGTTTGGTGTGTTTGTGATACAGGTTCAGTGTGATGTGTTTGAGATACAGGTTCAGTGTGAAGTGTTTCAGATACAGATTCAGTGTGGTGTGTTTCAGATACAGGTTCAGTGTGGTGTGTTTCAGATACATGATCAGTGTGTGTGTTTCAGATACATGTTCAGTGTGGTATGTTTCAGATACAGATTCAGTGTGGTGTGTTTCAGATACAGGTTTAGTGTGTGCGTTTCAGATACAGATTCAGTGTGGTGTGTTTCAGATACAGGTTCAGTGTGATGTGTTTCAGATACAGATTCAGTGTGGTGTGTTTCAAATACAGGTTCAGTGTGGTGTGTTTCAGATACAGATTCATTGTGTGTTTCAGATACATGTTCAGTGTGTGTGTTTCAGATACAGGTTCAGTGTGGTATGGTTCAGATACAGATTCAGTGTGGTGTGTTTCAGATAGAGGTTCAGTGTGGTGTTTTTGAGATACAGGTTCAGTGTGGTGTGTTTGAGATGCAGGTTCAGAGTGGTGTGTTTTAAGTACAGGTTCAGTGTGGTGTGTTTTAGGTACAGGTTCAGTGTGGTGTGTTTGGGATACAGGTTCAGTGTGGTGTGTTTCAGATACAGGTTCAGTGTGATGTGTTTGATATACAGGTTCAGTGTATGTGTTTCAGATACAGGTTCAGTGTTGTGTGTTTCAGATACAGGTTCACTATGGTTTGTTTGAGATACACGATCAGTTTGGTGTGTTTGTGATACAGGTTCAGTGTGATGTGTTTGAGATACAGGTTCAGTGTGGTGTGTTTCAGATACAGATTCAGTGTGGTGTGTTTCAGAAACTGATTCAGTGTGGTGTGTTTCAGATGCAGGTTCAGCGTGGTGTGTTTCAAATACAGTTTCAGTGTGGTGTGTTTCAGAAACAGATTCAGTGTGGTGTGTTTCAGATGCAGGTTCTGCCTGGTGGGTTTGAGATACAGTTTCACTGTCGTGGTGCACATAGGTACCAACGATATAGGTAAAAAATGGGATGAGGTCCTAAAAGCAGAATATAGGGAGTTAGGAGGTAAATTAAAAAATAGGACCTCAAAGGTAGTAATCTCAGGATTGCTACCAATGCCACATGGTAGTCAGAGTAGAAATAGGAGGATTTTTCAAATGAATACGTGGCTAGAGGAATGGTGCAAGGAGGAGGGATTCAAATTCCTTGGACATTGGAACTGGTTCTGGGAGAGGTGGGACCAGTACAAACGAGATGGTTTGCACCTGGGCAGGGCCAATGCCGATGTCCTAGGGGGAGTGTTTGCTAGTGCTGTTGGGGAGTGTTTAAACTAAAGTGGCAGTGGGTTGGGAACCTGAGAAGGGAGACAGAGGAAAGGGAAACAAGGAATAAAGCAAAAGACAGGAAGGAGAAAAACAAAATATGAAGGAAAAGAACTCAACGGTTTAAATCAAACATGGTCACAGTAAATAATAATTCATAAAAGTCTGAGAGCGTTAAAAAAACAAGCCTGAAGGCTTTGTGTCTTAATGCAAGGAGCATTCGGAACAAGGTGGATGAAT
The DNA here is from genome assembly GCF_052327205.1 of Somniosus microcephalus. Lineage (NCBI taxonomy): Eukaryota > Metazoa > Chordata > Chondrichthyes > Squaliformes > Somniosidae > Somniosus > Somniosus microcephalus. The sequence continues at coordinate 72,550,469 of NC_140987.1, read as the reverse complement.
TAGCTGTGCAAATAGAAGTAAACAAATATGATTTGATTGGGATTACAGAAACATGGCTCCAGGGTGGCCAAGGCTGGGAACTCAATATCCAGGGGTATTCAATATTTAGGAAGGATAGGCATGATGTGCCTCAATAAATCCGAGACTCAATGTTAGCGGAACAAAACAAGGCTTTTATTAACTTAGAAGGTAACACACAGTGGAGAGGTATCTTCCATCCAGAGGTCTGCTGCACTGGATGTGAGGCAGGCTGGGCCTGCTTACATAGGGGCCAGGTATGGGTGGAGCCCTACACACAATACAATACAATGGTGAGGAAACGGAACTGAGGCAAGGGAAATGAAACTGAAACCAAACCACAGTCACAGGCAGAGAATACCGATGAGTGATGAATGGCATATTTCATCACATTCACCCCTTCTATAGATTTAGTCTGTTCGGGGGTTTGATAGTCCTCTGTGACCGACATGGCTGTTGTGGTGCCGCGGGTGTTGGCTGGGTGTCCCCGGTGGCCTCCTGGGTCTCTGCCGGGGGTGCCGCCAGGGTTGTTGAAGGGGTAGTTGGTGGGGGTACCGTTGGTCGATGTTCTTCCGGGGGTGATGAAAGAGTAGTGGGTGGGTAAGAGTTGCTGTGATCGTTGTTGCTGCTGTTGTCGTGGTTGTTGTCGTTACCGGCTGGGGCGACGTCTTTTATGGGCACGGTGTCCTCCCTTCTGTCGGCGTGCCGGACATACGCGTATTGGGGGTTGGTGTGGAGTAGGTGCACTGACTCCATGAGAGGGTCCGTCTTGTGGCCCCTCACATGCCTTCGCACGAATACCGGACCTGGGGTGGAGAGCCATGACGGCATGGATACGCCTGAGGTGGATTTCCGGGGAAAGACAAACATTCGTTCATGAGGCGTGGCATTAGTGGCAGTACACAATAGCGACCGTATCGAATGGAGCACATCTGGGAGGACTTCCTGCCAGCGGGAGATAGGGAGGCCCTTGGTCCTTAGAGCTAGAGTGACTGCTTTCCATACTGCCCCGTTCTCTCGCTCCACTTGACCGTTACCCCGGGGGTTGTAGCTGGTGGTACGGCTCGTGGCGATCCCCCTGGACAGCATGTACCGGCGTAGCTCTTCACTCATGAAGGACGCCCCCCTATCCGTATGGATGTAGCTCGGCATACCGAACAGGCAGAACAGGCTGTTGAGGAATTTAATGACCGTGGCGCTGGTCATGTCTGGGCAGGGGAAGGCGAATGGGAAACGGGAGTATTCGTCCACAATGTTCAGGAAGTAAACATTGCGGTCGACGGATGGGAGGGGGCCCTTGAAACCTAAGCTGAGCCGCTCAAAGGGCCGTGTAGCTTTGATTAAGTGGGCTCTATCTGGGCGGTAGAACCGAGGCTTGCACTCAGCGCAAGTGCGGCAGTTCCTGGTCAGAGACCGAACTTCCTCAATCGAGTAGGGTAAGTTGCGGGACTTTATGAAGTGGAACAGCTGCGTGACCCCTGGGTGGCAGAGGTCGTTGTGGAGGGTCTGTAGCCGATCCCCGGTGGCGCTGGCACACATCCCTCATGAGAGGGCGTCATGTCGGTGGCCGGTAAATGATGTCATAATCGAAGGTGGAGAGCTCGATCCGCCACCTATGAATCTTATCATTTTTAATCTTCTCCCTCTGTTTATTATTGAACATAAACGCTACCGACCGCTGGTCGGTAAGTAGGGTGAAGTGTTTGCCGGCTAGGTAGTGGCGCCAGTGGCGCACTGCCTCCACGATGGCATGGGCCTCCTTTTCCACGAAGGAGTGTCTGATCTCGGGCCCTTGGAGGGTCCTCGAGAAGAAAGCTACGGGCCGCCCTGCCTGGTTGAGGGTGACCGCCAAGGCAAAGTCAGACGCATCACTTTCCACTTGAAAGGGAGTGTTCTCGTCCACTGCCTGTAGCGTGGCCCGCTCAATATCCCGCTTAATGCTTTTGAAGGCGGCGTGGGCCTCAGCAGAGAGTGGAAAAGAGGATGCTTTCAAGAGGGGGCGGGCTTTGTCGGAGTAGTTGGGGACCCATTGGGAATAATAAGAAAATAACCCCAGGCACCTTTTCAGGGCTTTGGGAGTGTTGGGCAGGGGCAGCTCCCGTAGGGAGCGCAATCGGTCGGGGTCTGGTCCGATTTCCCCATTCTCCACCACGCTGCCTAGTATGCAGAGGCGCGTGGTGTTGTAAACGCACTTGTCCTCGTTGTAGGTGAGGTTGAGTTTTTGTGCGGTTTTCAGGAACCTCTCGAGGTTCGAGTCGTGATCCTGCTGGTTGTGACCACAGATGGTGACGTTGTCGAGGTAGGGGAAGGTTGCCTGCAAGTGGTGGTCATCGACCATGTGGTCCATCTCCCTCTGGAAGACCGAGACCCCATTCGTCAGCCCAAAGGGGACTCTGAGGAATTGGTAGAGGCGTCCGTTCGCCTCGAAGGCGGTGTACGGGCGGTCCTCTGGTCTGATAGGGAGCTGGTGGTACGCTGACTTGAGGTCGATGGTGGAGAACACCCGGTATTGGGCGATTTGGTTCACCATTTCTGATATGCGGGGTAGCGGGTAGGCGTCTAGTTGGGTGTACCTGTTGATCGTTTGGCTATAGTCGATCACCATCCGTTTCTTCTCGCTACCCCTTACCACCACCACTTGGGCGCGCCACAGGCTGTTGCTGTGTTCAATAATGCGCTCCTTCAGGAGCCTGTCTACCTCGGTCGCGATAAACCGCCTGTCCTCCCAGCTGTACCTCCTGCTTTTGGTCGCTATTGGCCGGCAGTTAGGGGTAAGGTTCGCGAATAGCGAAGGCGGCTTTACCTTCAGGGTAGCCAGACCGCACACTGTGAGGGGCGGCTGGGACCCACCGTAATTGAATGTGATGCTTTGGTGGTAGCACTGGAAATCCAGGCCCAAGATCACGCTCGCACATGGAATTCTTCCTGGACAATTCCGCAGCCGTCACAGGCACTACGGACGCTGCAAGTATGAAACTCGGAATTCTGCGGAATTGGGTAAGCCACCGGGTTTACCCCCTCATCCAAGACGCCGACACGTACCCGGCCGCCTGCGACATCTTAAAGGTGCATTACCAGCAGCCTACGAATGAGGTGTATGCTAGGCATCTGCTCGCTACTCGCGCACAGCGACCTGGGGAATCGCTGGATGAGTTCCTAGGCACCCTGAAAACGCTTGGCAAAGACTGCAAGTGCCAAGATGTAAAAGCCGCAGTGTACACTGACGAGCTTGTTCGCGATGCCTTTATCACAGGCCTCAGTTCCACTTACATCCGGCAGAGACTGCTGGAAAAAACGGGATTGGACCTGAAACAGACTGTGGACACAACGCGATCCCTGGATGTGGCCCAGAGAAACTCGGACGCCTACTCTTCAGCTCGCGCCGTCCATGCGGCCACGTGTGCACCAAGGGCGCCGCCATCTTGGAAGGCATCTTCCCTGCCCGGCAGCCCGACACCGTCGGGGCCCCGCTCTCCCCGCAGAAGCCCTACGACAGCCGCGACGCGTCGGGGACCCAACTGCTACTTCTGCGGGCAGCCGAAGCACACCAGAAACCTGTGCCCGGCGAAAGGCACCACCTGCTTTAAGTGCGGTAAGAAGGGGCTCTTCGGGAAGGTGTGCAGAGGGAACCCCGCCGGAAAACCCGCCACCGCCGCATGTGCGCCGTGGGAGCAGCCATCTTGGACGCCATCTTGCCCGACCTCGTGGGGTCCACCATCTTGTGAGCAGACAGCGTGGACGCCATCTTGTCTCGATCAGGGCCCTACAGTGGCATCGGTCACTGTGGACCAGACCAGGCCGCACCCGCTATCCAAATCAATGGTGGACATCGAGGTAAACGGGTGCGGGGTTAAATGTTTAATTGACAGTGGAAGCATGGAGAGTTTTATCCACCCTGAACTGGCACAACAACTCTCCCTAAAGGTGGTCCCTACTCGGGGTACCATCTCTATGGCTGATAAAACCCAGACATCGACCATTATGGGTTACTGCGCGGTACAATTGTCCGTTAACGGAACTGTATACGATAATTTTAAAGTACTAATCATGAAGAATCTATGTGCGAGCGTGATCTTGGGCCTGGATTTCCAGTGCCACCACCAAAGCATCACGCTCAATTACGGTGGGTCCCAGCCGCCCCTCACAGTGTGCGGTCTGGCTACCCTGAAGGTAAAGCCGCCTTCGCTATTCGCGAACCTTACCCCTAACTGCCGGCCAATAGCGACTAAAAGCAGGAGGTACAGCTGGGAGGACAGGCGGTTTATCGCGACCGAGGTAGACAGGCTCCTGAAGGAGCGCATTATTGAACACAGCAACAGCCTGTGGCACGCCCAAGTGGTGGTGGTAAGGGGTAGCAAGAAGAAATGGATGGTGATCGACTATAGCCAAACGATCAACAGGTACACCCAACTAGACGCCTGCCCGCTACCCCGGATTGGAGGGTAGCTAATGTTACCCCACTATTCAAAAAGGGTGGTAGAGAGAAAGCGGGGAATTACAGACCAGTAAGCCTGACATCGGTAGTGGGGAAAATGCTAGAGTCCATTATAAAGGATGTAATAGCTGAGCACTTGGAAAACAGTGACAGGATCGGACAAAGTCAACATGGATTTACAAAAGGTAAATCGTGCTTGACTAATCTACTGGAATTTTTTAAGGATGTAACTGGGAATATAGATAAGGGAGAACCAGTAGATGTGGTGTATTTGGACTTTTAAAAGGCTTTCGATAAGGTCCCGCATAAGAGATTAGCGTGTAAAGTTAAGGCACATGGGATTGGGGGCAAGGTATTGACTTGGATAGAGAACTGGTTGGCGGACAGAAAGCAGAGAGTAGGAATTAGCGGGTCTTTTTCCGAGTGGCAGGCAGTGACTAGTGGGGTACCACAGGGATTGGTCCTTGGACCCCAGCTATTCACACTATACATTAATGATCTAGATAAGGGAACTAGATGTAATATCTCCAAGTTTGCAGATGACACAAAGCTGGGTGGGCGTGTGTGCTGCGAGGAGGATACCGAGAAACTCCAGGATGATTTGGACAGGTTGGGTGATTGGGCAGAAGCGTGGCAGATGCAATATAATGTGAATAAATGCGAGGTTATCCACTTTGGTGTCAAAAACAGAAAGGCAGACTATTATCTGAATGGCAATAGATTGGGAGAAGGGGAAGTGCAACGAGACCTGGGTGTCCTTGTGCACCAGTCGCTGAAGGTAAGCATGCAGGTGCAGCAGGCGGTGAAGAAGGCAAATTATATGTTGGCCTTCATAGCGAAAGGATTTGAGTACAGGAGCAAGGATGTCCTGCTGCAGTTGTACAGGGCCTTGGTGAGACCACACCTTGAGTACTGTGTGCAGTTTTGGTCGCCTTATCTGAGGAAGGATGTTCTTGCCATGGAAGGAGTTCAGCGAAGATTCACAAGGCTGATCCCTAGGATGGCAGGAATGACGTATGAGGAGAGATTGGGTCGATTGGGCTTATACTCGCTGGAGTTTAGAAGAATGAGAGGGGATCTCATCGAAACTTATAAAATTCTGACAGGTCTGGACAAACTAGATGCAGGTAGAATGCTCCCGATGGTCGGAGAGTCCAGAACCAGGGGTCATAGTCTAAGGATAAGGGGTAAGCCATTTAGGACAGAGATGAGGAAGAATTTCTTCACCCAGAGAGTGGTGAACCTGTGGAATTCTCTACCACCAAATGCGATTGAGGCCAAGTCTTTAAATATTTTCAAGAAGGAGTTAGATATATTTCTTAGAGCTAAAGGTATCAAGGGATATGGGGAGAAGGCAGGTACGGGGTACTGAGTTTGGATGATCAGCCATGATCTCATCGAATGGTGGAGCAGGCTCGAGGGGCTGATTGGCCTACTCCTGCTCCTATCTTCTATGTTTCTATGTCTATGTTTCAGACATATGTTCAATGTGGTGTGTTTGGGATACAGCTTCAGTGTGGTGTGTTTGGGATACAGGTTCGGTGTGGTGAGTTTGGGATAGAGGTTTAGCATGGTGTGTTTGTGATACAGTTTCAGTGTGGTGTGTTTCAGATACAGGTTCAGTGTGGTGTGTTTGAGATACAGGTTCAGTGTAGTGTGTTTGAGATACAGCTTCAGTGTTGTGTGTTTGAGATGCAGGTTCAGTTTTGTGTGTTTGAGATGCAGGTTCAGTGTGGTGTGTTTGGGATACAGGTTCGGTGTGGTGAGTTTGGGATAGAGGTTTAGCATGGTGTGTTTGTGATACAGTTTCAGTGTGGTGTGTTTCAGATACAGGTTCAACGTAGTGTGTTTGAGATACAGGTTCAGTGTGGTGTGTTTGAGATACAGGTTCAGCGTGGTGTGATTCAGATACAGGTTCAGCATTGTGTGTTTTAAATGCAGGTTCAGTGTGGTGTGATTTAGATACAGGTTCAATGTGGTGTGTGTAAAGTCTGTGGGTTGTTTAGTTAATTAATACACAGACTCCAAGAGTAACTTAAAACAGGATGATGTAAGAAAAAGGAGACTTACCATCAAGTAACTTTAAAGTAAGCTTTAAGTAACTTATAAACACACTATATACACAAGAGAGGTCTTTACCATGCCTCTGGTAGAAGCCTCTTACAATACTGAACAGACCAGTATTTATAGCAGTCCAACAGGAAGTGACATATGACAGGAAGTGAGGTATGTACACAGTTCATAGTTCATAGTTCATAGTTCACAGGAAGTGATGACATAACTTCCCGGAAGTTATCATTTTTATCACATTCTTCCCTCCTGCAGGATTAGGAGGCTGTGGTCTACCTTTTGGTCCGCAGCCGCCGAACAAGGAAGAGTCGCACCCGTTTGGATTCCCGTCGTAGAGGGTCGCTGGTCCGCTTACATGCGGTTGGCCATTGGTCAGAGTCTGTGTGGCCTGGATTGCCCTGTGAAGGGTCGGGGAGATCATGGCTTCGAGTACGAGCCCCAATAGGTTCAAAGTCGGACTGCCTCTGTTCAGAGGGAGGTGCAGAGCTGGTCTGTGGCGGATCAGTACTTTCATGCGCGGTACTGGGAGGGTCGCAACCTTGAGCACGGGGTTCTACCGGCACCAAGCTAGTTGGTGTCCGATCAGGATCCTGGAGAGGGGTACCCGATAGGTCCCAAGAGTTTCCTGGAGAAATGCCATCACCCGATGTCCCACTAGGTCCTGGTGGGCAGGGAGCCAGATCCCGTAATGATACGGTAGATTCTCGGCCGTCGGAATATCGTATGTTTGCATAGGTGGGGTTGGCATCGGTTAGTTCGACCTCGTCTACAAGAGGGTCATTTTTAGACGTCTGAACGTATCTTCGGAGTAATACAGGTCCAGGAGTAGTTAGCCATGACGGGAGTGATGTCCCATGAGATGAGCGACGCTGGAATCCAAAGAACCGCTCATGAGGTGTAGTATTTGTGGCTGTAGAAAGCAGGGACCGTATAGAGTGCAATGCATCCGGAAGCACTGTTTCCCATTGCTGGTCTGGTAGGCCCCGAGATCTTAAAGCGAGACGTACGGAATTCCAGATGATACCGTTATACCTCTCTACCTGCCCATTTCCGATGGGATGGTATGGTGTTGTTTTGCTTGTAGCAATTCCCCGTTCTGAGAGGTAGTCCTTGAGTTCCCTTGACATAAAGGATGGATCCCGATCTGAGTGAATATAAGCCGGCATGCCACAGAGAGAAAATACCTGCTCAAGGCAGCAGATTACTGTGGACGCCAGCATATTGGAGCAGGGGAAGGCAAACGGAAAACGTGAATATTCGTCGATCATGGTGAGCAAATATGTGTTCCGAGTTGAAGAGGGCACTGGGCCCTTAAAATCGATGCTAAGTCGTTGCATCGGTTGGGTTGCATGTATGAGTATACCATCTGAGGGGCGGAAGAACTGAGGTTTTAATTCCGCACAAAGCCGGCATTCTGAGCATATTTTCTTTACATCTCCAGTGGAAAAAGGGAGATTCCGTGATCGTACGAAATGTAGCATGCGCGTAACGCCAGGATGACACAAACCATTGTGGACATCCATGAGAGTGGAGGATGACATAGTGGAGCAGAATGCCCGGAGGGTGTCCGGGGCCACATTCTCCTTGCCAGGCCGATAGAGAATGGTATAACCAAAAGAGGCCAGTTCCATCCTCCAAAGTTGTATTTTATTATTCTTAATTTTGATTCGTTTTCGATTATCGAGCATGAAGGCGACTGATCGTTGGTCCGTGATCAATGTAAAGTGCTGGCGAGCTAGAAAATGGTTCCACTTCCGTACTGCCTCTATGATGGCTGTGGCTTCTTTCTCAACCGGAGGATAATGTAGCTCGGCACCTTGTAAGGTCCTGGACATAAATGCTACAGGACGACCTTCCTGATTCAGAGTAGCCGAGATCGCCACCTCCGAGGCATCACATTCAACCACGAAAGGGAGATTCTCATCAATGGAGTGAAGAGCCGCTTTCTCCAACTGTTTTTTTGAGAAGGTTAAAGGCTGCAACAGCCGCTGTTCCCAGTGGAAATGATCTAGCATGCAGCAAGGGTTGGATTTTGTCCGAAAAATTAGGAATCCATTTAGCGTAGTATGCAAACAGACCGAGAGCCCGACGTAAAGAAGCCGGATTCTTAGGTGACGGGAGCTCTTGGAGCGGGCGAAGTCTTTCTGGGTCTGGCTTAATGATACCATTGCCTACGCAGTAGCCAAGGATGTTGATGGTCGGTTGCGACTCAACAGATTTGGATTCATTCAGGGTCAAATTACGGCGATGGAGGGCGTCCCGAAATTTTTGGAGGTTGGAGTCGTGTTCCTGTTGATCGTGACCTGCAATGGTAATGTTATCAAGATAGGGAAAAGTGTCCCTTAGGTTTTCCTGCTTAACCAGGCCATCCATTGCCCGTTGAAAGACAGCCACTCCATTAGTAACCCCGAATGGGAGGCGACGAAATTGGTACAGCCGTCCATTAGCCTCAAAGGCTGTGTAGTGCTTATCTGAGACCTTCAAGGGTAACTGATGATAGGCACTTTTTAAATCGTAAGTTGAGAACACTTTGTATTCGGCCAGTTTATTAACCATATCATCAATGCGTGGCAATGGGTAGGCGTCCAAGTCGGTATATTGATTGATGGTTTGCGAATAATCGATGCATAGTCGCTGTTTGTGAGGTTTTAGAGGGTTCTTGACAATGACGACTTGAGCCCGCCAGGGCGACGAACATGGTTCAATGATATCCTCTGCTAGAAGTCGAGAGATTTCAGCCGCAATAAAAGATTGGTCTTCCTGATTAAAGCGCCGTGATTTCGTTATTATCGGTTGGCATTGAGGCGGAATACTGGCAAATAATGAGGGTTCATCAAGTGAAGCTGCTGATAATGCACAAAATGGTAATTTAGACGGTATATTAGAAATAGTAAGTCCGGGTTTGGATCCACCAAACTCAATGGTGAGTTTCTTATGCCGTTTTTGGAAGTCCAGCCCTAAGAGGAGATCACTACATAAGTCCTTGAGCACCGAAAGTCGGGTGGAGGGATACATACGACCATGAAGTGTCATATCAACAACACAAAAGCCGGAGATTCTGGTATTAAGTGATGACTGGGCCATCGCAATTGCCTGGTCCGATGGGAAGACATGTAGTTTCAATTTCGCAACAATCTGTTCCTTAATGAAACTATCAGTACTTCCTGAGTCAATTAAGGCATCTAAGGTATGCCCTTTAATTGAAATTTTTGTGGCTGCATGAGACAGGTTCTGTGGGCAAGCAACAGTAATTGGTGTCGTTGCACAGAGAGTGGCTAAAACTCTCGGTGTGCTTCTTCGGGAGAGAGCTCGAGAGGAAGCTTGATAGGTCCTAGCTGGAGCATCTTGATAGGCCCTAATTGGGGCAGTTCGGTAGGCCTTAGCTGGATTGGCCCTCGTAGAGGCCCTTGATAGGCAAACTTTAGCAAAGTGTCCTTTTTTCCCGCAATAACTGCAGATTGCATTGCGAGCAGGGCAGGTTTTCCTAGGGTGAAAAGCATCTCCACAAAAGAAGCATTCCTTCCTAGATTGCCAAGAGGCTGCTAAAGTGGGGTTGTCCTCCTCTTCTTCATCAGAATTATCAGAATTAGATTCCCCCATGATAGGGTTCACCTGAGACCGCTTGAATTGTCTGGTTGCTGCTACAGCAGCAGATCGAGATCTGGGCAACTGATAGAGGTCTGCATTTCTCTTTGCCAAATCCAGTGAACAAGCTAGGTCAAAAGCTTTTTGTAGCTCAAGTGTTTTACTTTCTAGTAGACGCTGGCGTATAAATGGAGAGGCAATCCCGCAGATGAAAGCATCACGAATCATTTCTTGGCGGTACAGCTCAGCTGAGGCTGCCTGAAAGTTACAATCTACGCTGAGCCTGCGAAGTTCTTGCAGGAATTCGTCAATTGATTCCCCTGGCCCTTGTCGGGCTGTGGCCAGTAGATGTCTAGCATAGACCTCATTTGGGGTCTTCGCATACAGTTTCTTAAGTGCCCGAATCACCTCTTCGTAATTATCCCAGTCATCAACATATTCGAACACTTTTGGGGTCACATAATTGACAAGTATCTTCAATTTAGCAGGAGCATCCGCTTTACATTCATCCAGAAAATTCTCAAAAGTACGATACCAATGCTTCCATACCCTGCCAGCTGCTGGTGTATTCGGGTCCAAGTCCAGACGAATAGGTCTAAGGATTTTCTCCATGATGGGTGGTTCCCTGGATCCTTAACTTCCGAGTTTGTCTGAAGGTCTAGTATTTGTCAGTGTAAATATTAAGTTACTTAAATTGATGTAAGAAAAAGGAGACTTACCATCAAGTAACTTTAAAGTAAGCTTTAAGTAACTTATAAACACACTATATACACAAGAGAGGTCTTTACCATGCCTCTGGTAGAAGCCTCTTACAATACTGAACAGACCAGTATTTATACCAGTCCAACAGGAAGTGACATATGACAGGAAGTGAGGTATGTACACAGTTCATAGTTCATAGTTCACAGGAAGTGATGACATAACTTCCCGGAAGTTATCATTTTTATCACACAGGACTTTACTATTCGAAGGTCAGGGCGAATCTGCCCAATAACTCCTGGCGCAACACTTATATACTGGTGTGGTCACTGTCGGTATTACCGTATACAGAAGCCAAACAAAGTAGTGCCACACCTAAAATAGTTCTCTTAAAGGTGAACGGTTACATACAATAGTTCTCTTAAAGGTAGACGGGTACATACACTACAATCCTCCCTTTTTAGCTTACAACATGCTTATTCCCCATTAAACATAACATATAATCAACTTCATGTAAAACAATTCACAGATATAGTCTCTGCGGGAAACAGTTCACAGATTCAGTCTCTGCGGGAACAGTTCACAGATTCAGTCTCTGGTCTTGACTCGGTCCGAACAACATCTCTGTGGTGTAGCCGGTTCACATTTCTAGCGTGACTCATCCAATAGTCTTTCCCTTGGCTTAACAGCTTGAACTTCCGTCCTGCTGAACCAGCAGTGCTGACTTTTACAAACAGCTGGACTGCCTTGGTAATTTTTCCTACTTTCCAACTGATTTGGCCCCCTTCGTGGGCCCACGTGCATGATCTGATAGAAATGATAATGATTTAGATGGTTATCATCTTCTGCTTCGTCTTTTTCTTTTCTGCTTCTTGGAGACTCTCGGGGCTCCCTTATCCGCTGCCAGCTGTAGCGCCACCATCTCCCTATGTTCCTTAGACTTTAAGTGCTTCATCCTGATTTCTGCACTTTGGGAGTTTTCATCACAAGCTGGGCAGACCAAGTCATCGTAATATTCCGTGTCACTCAACAGGTCATGGTAATATTCGGTGTCGTCCTGAGCTAGTCTAGCGAGAGGGCCTGCTACTTCTTCCGTACCCAACTGGACGTTAGCCGACTGTTGTTCACTCCCTAGACATCTTTCCTGAAGAGACTTCTTCATGCGTTCATATTCATCCCGCTCTTCCTGGGTTTCCTGCAAATCCTTCACTAATGACCTCGTTTGTGATTTCAATACTTCCCCTTCCCTCGGGGATTGATTGATCAGGCTATTCAATCCTTCTACTGGAGCAGCTGTTTCAACATTCTGCTGTTCACATTGACGTGATTCAGCGTACTTTTGGCATCCCTGTAAAATCTGTGTTGCAACCTCAGCTATTTCCATAACTTTTGAGAGCTCCGAACTCCTTCCCTTTGAAGATTGAAGCTCGTGTTCAGATTGTTCCCATTGTAGAGTCTTGTCCTTCAGCATATGAAGGAGTTGGCTGACCATTAACTCTTCCACGGGAACATTGTGGGTCAGAGTCTTCTCCATTTCATCCACATTTTCCTCCAATGCTTTCACCTTCTTTTCCTCTTGTACTTTGGCTTCCAGCGCTCGGAGAAGTTGCGCCTTGATGCTCTCTAGCTCATGTTCAGAGGCCATTCTTACAGTCTCTGTGTTTCTTACAGTTCCCTTTTCTTCCACTGAACGGATTCCCAGTTGAATCTGTTCTTCAAGTTGTTGAATCTCGGTCATTGCCGCCCCATATTTGTCTTGGGTTTCCTTTAATATTTTTATGAGTTCTTGTACATCTTGTCTTTCATGTTCTGCCATGTCTTTCACCTCTAATTTCTCATCTATGGATGGAACTTCTACCGATGAGTCTGTCTTGGCCTTGAGCTCATCAAGAATTTCCTGCAGCCTTTGGACTTCTTGCTCATGTTCAACCTTCAGTTGCTCATATGCTTCCACTGAAACTAGCTTTTCGGAGGTTGCCGAGTTAACCCCTTCCAGAATTGTAGCCTGGGCCTGTTCATACTGTTCTTTCAACTTCTCACACTCTGCTTGTAAGGAGTCGTAGAGAAGAACTGGAATAAAATCCTGGCTTCCTGAAGATTCCTCTTCATTTGCTTCTTCCTGCAAATATTCTAACTCCTGAACAGCATAAGGGAGATGTGATCGGTAATTGGTCACGATGGCTCTATGGTCGCTCTCTGTTTGAGCTAGCTGCTTCTGTTGTCTTTCCAGATTCTCCCATTCGGTGTCATAGAACTTTTTCATTGTTTTCATCTCTTGTACGAGACGGTAACTCAATTGTTCTAATTGTTGTCGTAATTTGAAATAAGTTTGACTCCGAGCTCGGTGTTCTTCCGTCATGGATATGTCCGTAACTTGAACAGGCTCAGAATTTTCTGTCAAACTAGGTTGTCGTTGTTCGGTGGAGTTCTGCTCTGAAACTTTGTTCTTCTCTGGAGCATAAGCCTTTATGCATGCCTTCGTTTTTCCAACCTTCGTCGGCAAGTCCATTTCAGTCTTGTCTTTCATATTTGGGTTGGTCTTATCGTCATCCGTTTCAGAATCTGAGCTGATTGTCTGCACCGAGTCCTCACTCGTTATGGCTTTTAGATAGTGCCATTCCATGTCTATTTTCTTGATCCACTCACGTCCTAGAAGTGGTGGTCCTCCCTCATGTAGTACGTATAAGTTCATTCTTGGGTGTTCTTTACCCCTATCTCTCACTTTGACTCTTATCTTTCCCATGGGGTATACTTTATGCCCCGTGTATGTCTGCAATATGAACTTGGTATCTCTTAAGGGTATATGTGAGAATAGCCGGTGGTAATCCCTTCGATTTATGACTGATAGAGCTGATCCAGTGTCCAACTCCATTTTCACTTGGATTCCAGCTATTTTTAGCATGACCCAGATAGTTTGTAGGTCAGCTTCCTTACTCACATTGTGAATTCTCAGACTACCCAGCTCCTGGCCGTTTGGGTCTGAGTCTGAATTCTTCTCAGCCACCTTGTGTACCTTGTTGTACTTTTCCTGTGATGGCTTCCTTTGGTTGTTGGTCCTTTGGTTGTTGGTCTTCTTCCGAGACTCCAAGATGGTATGTTGCCTCCCTGGTGCAAGGGTCAAGGATGTCTCGGAGCGGGTGCAGAGCATTCTGAAGGGGGAGGGGGATCAGCCAGTTGTCGTGGTACATGTAGGTACCAACGATGTAGGTAAAAAGAGGGAGGAGGTCCTACAAGCTGAATTTAGGGAGTTAGGAGCTAAATTGAAAAGTAGGACCTCAAAGGTAGTAATCTCTGGATTGCTACCAGTGCCACGAGCTAATAAGTTTAGAGAGAGTAAGATAGATAAGCTAAATACGTGGCTTGAGCAGTGGTGCAAGGGAGAGGGATTTAAATTCTTGAGGCATTGGAACCAGTTCTTGGGGAGGAGTGACCTGTACCAAGGGGACGGTCTACACCTGAACTGTGAGGGAGCCGATGTCCTCGGGGTAATATTTTCTAGGGCGGTTCGAGAGGATTTAAACTAATTTGGCAGGGGGATGGGAACCTAGGTAGTGGAAAAGAGGGAAGTCATATGAAGTCGGAAATAGATGGTAGAAAGGTGAGAAGCAATAAGCAAAGGAGAGAAACACAAAGGGCCAAACTAATTCATAATGAGAGTGTGAAAAAAGCAAGCCTGAAGGCTTTGTATCTTAATGCTAGAAGCATTAGGAACAAGGTGGATGAATTAGTTGTGGAAATAGAGGTAAACAAGTATGATTTGATTGGGATTACAGAAACGTGGCTGCAGGGTGGGCAAGGCTGGGAACTTAACATCCAGGGATATACAATATTTAGGAAGGATCGGCAAAAAGGTAGGGGAGGTGGGGTAGCATTGCTGGTAAAGGAGGGGATTAATGCAATGGAAAGGAAGGATATTAACTCGGATGAAACGGAATCTGTATGGGTAGAAATGAGAAATAGCAAGGGGAGGAAAACGTTAGTGGGTGTGATATATAGGCCTCCAAATAGTAATATGGAGGTGAGGGAAGGCATAAAAAGGGAAATTAGAGAAGCGTGCGATAAGAGCACAGCTGTCATCATGGGTGACTTTAATTTACATATTGATTGGACTACCCAAATTAGTAAAAATTCTGAGGAGGAGGAATTCCTGGAATGTTTTCGGGACGGTTATCTGGACCAATATGTCGAGGAGCCGACTCGAGATCAGGCCATTTTAGACTGGGTATTGTGCAATGAGAAGGGACTTATCAGCAATCTTCTTGTACGAGGCCCCTTGGGTCAGAGCGATCATAATATGATCGAGCTCTCAGTCGAGATGGAGAGTGAGGAAATTGAATCAGAGACTAAGGTCCAGAACTTAAATAAAGGGAATTACGAGGGTATGAGACGGGAATTGGGTAAGATTGATTGGGTGGTGTTTCTGGGGGGATTGACAGTGGATAGACAATGGCAAGCATTCAAAGATAGAATGGAAGAATTCCAGAACATGTTTATACCAGTTTGGCACAAAAATAAATCTAAAAAGGTGACTCAACCGTGGATAACGAGGGAAATTAGGGACAGCATAAAATCAAAAAAAAGGGCATATCAACTGGCAAAAAAAAGCACCAGACCGGAAGATTGGGGGCAGTACAAGATACAGCAAAAGAGGACAAAGGGATTAATCAGGAAGGGGAAAATAGAATACGAAAGTAAACTTGCAGCAAACATAAAGACAGACTGCAAAAGCTTTTATCGGTATATCAGGAGGAAAAGACTGGTAAAATCCCAAGTCGGTCCCTTGCAGTCCGATTCGGGAGAATATATAATGGAGAATAAGGAAATGGCAGACCAATTAAACTCATACTTTGGTTCTGTATTCACAAAGGAGGACACAAATAACCTCCCAGGAATATTGGCAAACATAGGGACTAATGAGAGGGAGGAGCTGACAGAAATTAGTATCTCTAGGGATATGGTGCTGGGTAAGTTGAGGGGACTGAAGGCCGACAAATCCCCGGGGCCTGATAAACTACATCCTAGGGTACTTAAGGAGGTGGCCCTGGAGATAGCAGATGCTCTAAGGATCATCTTCCGGAACTCCATTGACTCGGGAACAGTACCCGTGGATTGGAGGGTAGCTAATGTTACCCCAATATTTAAAAAGGGGGGTAGAGAGAAAGCAGGGAATTATAGACCAGTAAGCCTTACATCGGTTGTGGGCAGAATGCTAGAGTCCATTATTAAGGATAAAATAGCGGAGCACTTGACAAATGGGGAAAGGATCGGACAGAGTCAACATGGATTTACAAAGGGTAAATCGTGTTTGACTAATCTGCTGGAATTTTTTGAGGAAGTAACTGGTAAAATAGATGGGGGAGAGCCAGTGGATGTGGTGTACCTTGACTTCCAGAAAGCCTTCGATAAGGTTCCACACAAAAGATTATCATGCAAAATTAAGGCTCATGGGATTGGGGGCAAAGTATTAACGTGGATAGAGAACTGGCTGGCGGATAGAAAACAGAGAGTTGGAATAAACGGCTCGTTTTCGGAGTGGCAGGCAGTGACCAGCGGGGTGCCGCAAGGATCTGTCCTGGGACCCCAGCTGTTCACAATATATATAAATGATCTGGATCAGGGAATTGGATGCAATATTTCCAAATTCGCTGACGACACTAAACTAGGAGGAGGGGTGGGCTCTGATGAGGATGTCAGGAGGCTACAGTGCGATTTGGACAGGTTGGGGGAATGGGCGGATACGTGGCAGATGCACTATAATGTGGATAAATGCGAGGTTATCCACTTTGGGGGTAAAAACAGGAGGGTAGATTATTATCTAAACGGCAATAGATTGGGAGATGGGGAAGTGCAGAGGGACCTGGGTGTTCTTGTGCACCAGTCACTGAAGGAGAGCATGCAGGTGCAACAGGCGATTAAGAAGGCAAATGGTATGTTGGCCTTCATATCAAGGGGGTTCGAGTATAGGAATAGGGATACCTTACTACAGCTGTACAAGGTGCTGGTGAGACCGCATCTGGAGTATTGTGTACAGTTTTGGTCACCCCATCTGCGGAAGGATGTTCTTGCCATGGAAAGAGTGCAACGGCGATTCACCAGGCTGATACCTGGAATGGCGGGAATGACCTACGAAGAGAGATTAAATAGTTTGGGCTTGTACTCACTGGAGTTTAGAAGATTGAGAGGTGATCTCATCGAAACATATAAAATTATGGCAGGCCTGGACAGGCTGAATTCAGAGAGAATGTTTCCAATGGCCGGGGAGCACAGAACCAGGGGCCACAGTCTAAAAATAGTGGGCAAATCATTTAAAACAGAGATGAGGAAGAATTTCTTCACTCAAAGAGTGGTGAGCCTGTGGAATTCCCTGCCACAGAGGGCTGCGAAGGCTAATTCAATAAATATTTTCAAGAGAGAATTGGATATATTTCTGAAGGCTAAGGGGATTAAGGGTTACCGAGAAAAGGCGGGGACGGGGTACTGAACTGGTAAGATCAGCTATGATCTCAGACGAAGATCAGCCATGATCTCATTGAATGGCGGAGCAGGCTCGAAGGGCCGAATGGCCTACTCCTGTTCCTATCTCTATGTTTCTATGTTTCTATGTTTCCCTGACCGGCATACCTTAGCTATGTGACCCAGTTTGCCACATTTCCTACATTCCTGGTTCTTAAACCAGCATTGGTTCTGGTCGTGTGTTGTCTTCCCACAACGATAGCATTTGGTTGTTGTCGAGGTAATTTGATCCACACTTAGTGCTGCTGTCTTTAGCTGCATTTCCGCAGTTCCCTTCGCTGCGGCTTCGTGCGATGCTGCAATAAGGACAGCCCTGTCAAGTGTAAGGTCGTTCTCTTCGAGTAGTCGCTTTTGCGTTCCTTCCTTTGCCAACCCGCACACGAACTTGTCTCGCAATGCCTTGTCAGATTCCCTCCAAACTGGCAGTATTTCGCTAGTCTACGCAGTTCGACCAAGTATTCTGCGTTGCTTTCGTCTTTCCGTTGCGTTCTCGCATAGAATTTGAATCGTTCCGCCAACATCAACAGTGTGGGGTTCAAGTGATCCTTCAGAACAGCCACAATATCATCGAAAGTCTGATCGTCCGGTTTAGCTGGTGCTAGTAGATGCTTCAAGAGCTCGTATGTCTTCGCGCCCATCGAGTTTAGCAAGGTTACAGCTTTGTCATCTTCTTCTATTTTATTGGCCTCACAATAGATCTCAATGCGTTCCACATACGTGGCCCAGTCTTCTACCTCGGAATTATAATCGTTGATGTTACCACACTTAGGCATCTTCCTCTCTTCCTGATAACACCACGAATTATTTCTTTAAATTTTCTTTTTTTTTCCAAGATGGCGGTTCCCGCGAAAATGGCGGTTTCCCGCGCTTATCTTCTCTCCCCGCCCACTTCAATGGCAGTTCCCCGCTTCTGTCTTCTTCTCCGCCTAATGGCGGCTTCCCGCGTTTCTTCCCCTGGCGGGAGGGGTACACTTTCCCCCACAGGCGACGGCCGCTGGCTTTCAGATTCACAGCCTGCGCGTCGGCTTCAGTGCTTTCCCTTTTCTCGGCAAGGCAACCGGCGCTGGGTACACCCCGTTGACGGCGAACAGGTTCAGCTGCTGGGCTGGCTCTCGCTCAGTTCCCCTTGCTCGGGCTCGGTCTCTCTCCCACTCTTTCGGCTCTACCGGCGCTGGGTACACCCCGTTGACGGAGAACAGTTTCAGCCGCTGGACTGGCTCTCGCACAGTCTCCCTTGGTCGGCTCTGCCTCTCCCGCTCGCTCGGCTCTACCGGCGCTGGGTACACCCCGTTGACGGAGAACAGTTTCAGCCGCTGGACTGGCTCTCACGCAGTCTCCCTTGGTCGGCTCTGCCTCTCCCGCTCGCTCGGCTCCCAAACGCCTCTCCCAGCCGTCTCGCAGTCCGGTGCTTCCCTCCCCGGCTGCGGCTGAGTTTTTATATCTTCCCGCGCCTACGCTCCCGGTCGCAGCGCTTCATGGCTTCGGTCGCTGCCCGGCCTTTTTCGCCGGTCGCGGTCTAGCTGTCTCACAACGCCGTTGCGTCCCCAGCCTGTCTGTACCGCGGCTTCCTTGCTCCACGCTGCCCCAGTCTCAGCGCCTCTGGGCCCAACTTCTGTCCGGCTCCTTTCCCCCTCGACCGTGGTCGAGTGCACTGCCCTTATCCTCCGGTTATTCTTTTTACTTTTCCCTTACTCACAGTCACCGTGGCCGCCTTGCTTCTCATGCTGATCGGCTCACTCCTCACCGTGGCAGAAGGGACAGTCAGTGCCTGTTGCTGATGGAAGTCTTTGTCTCTGAATTCTTCCTCCTTTCCAGCTCTGCAGACTCGAGTTTTCTCCCAGCAGAATGACGAGGGCGGTTGCCTCTTCTCGACGCTCGTTAACTGCTTCGGAATTATTGTTGCCGTAGGGTACGATCAGACTCGTCGCCACTGTAAAGTCTGTGGGTTGTTTAGTTAATTAATACACAGACTCCAAGAGTAACTTAAAACAGGACTTTACTATTCGAAGGTCAGGGCGAATCTGCCCAATAACTCCTGGCGCAACACTTATATACTGGTGTGGTCACCGTCGGTATTACCGTATACAGAAGCCAAACAAAGTAGTGCCACACCTAAAATAGTTCTCTTAAAGGTGAACGGTTACATACAATAGTTCTCTTAAAGGTAGACGGGTACATACACTACAGTGTGTTTGCTATACAGCTTCAGTGTGGTGTGTTTCAGATACGGGTTCAGTGTGGTGTGTTTTAGATACAGGTTCAGTGTGGTGTGTTTGGGATAGAAGTTCAGTGTGGTGTATTTCATATACAGGTTCAGTGTGGTGTGTTTGAGATACAGGTTCAGTGTGATGTGTTCTAATACAGGTTCAGTGTGGTGTGTTTCAGATACAGATTCAGTGTGGTGTGTTTGAGATACAGGTTCAGTGTGGTGTGTTCTAATACAGGTTCAGTGTGATGTTTTTGATACAGTTTCCGTGTGCTGTGTTTCAGATACAGGTTCAGTGTGGTGTGTTTTAGATACAAGTTCAGTGTGGTGTGTTTGTGATACAGGTTCTGTGTGGTGGGTTTGAGATACAGTTTCACTGTGGTATCTTTGAGATACAGGTTCAGTGTGGTGTTTTGGGGATACAGGATCGGTGTGGTGTGTTTGGGATACAGGTTCAGTGTGTTGTGTTTGAGATGCAGGTTCAGTGTGGTGTGATTGAGATACAGGTTCAGTGTGGTGTGTTTGAGATACAGCTTCAGTGTGGTATGCTTGAGATACAGGTTCAGTGTGGTGTGTTTGAGATACAGGTTCAGTGTGGTGTGTTTGAGATACAGGTTCAGTGTGGTGTGTTCTAATACAGGTTCAGTGTGGTGTGTTTGAGATACAGCTTCAGTGTGGTGTGCTGGAGATACAGGTTCAGTGTGGTGTGTTTGAGATACAGGTTCAGTGTGGTGTGTTCTAATACAGCTTCAGTGTGGTGTGTTTGAGATGCAGGTTCAGTGTGGTGTGTTTGAGATACAGGTTCAGTGTGGTGTATTTTAGATACAGGTTCAGTGTGGTGCGTTTGAGATACAGGTTCAGTGTGATGTGTTTCAGGTACAGGTTCAGTGTGGTATGTTTTAGATACAGGTTCAGTGTGGTGTGTTTGAGATACAGGGTCAGTGTGGTGTGTTTGAGATACAGGTTCAGTGTGGTGTGTTTCAGATATAGTTTCTGCATGGTTTGTTTCAGATACAGGTTTAATGTGGTGTGTTTCAAGTACAGGTTCAGTGTGGTGTGTTTGAGATACAGGTTCAGTGTGGTGTGTTTGAGACACAGGTTCAGTGTGGTCTGTTTGGGATACAGATTCAGCGTGGTGTGTTTGGGATACAGGTTCAGTGTGGTGTGTTTCAGATACAGGTTCAGTGTGGTGTTTTCAGATACAGGTTCAGTGTGGTGAGTTCTGATACCGGTTCAGTGTGGTGTGTTTGTGATACAGGTTCAGTGTGGTGTGAATAACATAAAGTTTCAGTGTGGTGAGTTCTGATACTGTTTCAGTGTGTTGTGTTTGAGACACAGGTTCAGTGTGTTGTGTTTGAGATACAGGTTCAGTGTGGTGTAAATAACATACAGGTTCAGTGTGGTGTGTTCTAATGCAGGTACATTGTGGTGTGTTTGAGATACAGATTCAGTGTCTACATATTTTCTTTGTTTGATTCTTATTGCTTCCTTTTGTTATGGTTTATCTGCAGACATGTTCTTGCAACTTACCTGTGAAAGAAAAAGTTTGTAGGTTTTTAACATGAATTTAAAGTTTAAGATGACGTTTTGAAATGGAACCTACTGTACTTTAAGCTTCCCTGCTCTTTGCCAGTCCTTGAAGCTTTGAAGACTTTTATATGTTAATTAATTTACCTTTGCTTTCTATGCTCTCTTCCATCTCCCATGTCCTTCCACAGAAATTGTTTCTCCCCAGGACAACAATGTGCACCAGAAATTTTTCAGTAACACAGCATTCTCCACTGGAATAGCTCCCTCCATTGGACACTGTGCGGTTGGCCAGCAGAGTTTACACAAATTGATATTTACTAGACGGTGCATCAGAATCGTTATCTGTGGTCAGTATTCTCATACAGAGGCTCAGTGTGATGAAGTATATGCCTTCATCAGCCCATGTGTTTTACCTGCTTGTATTGTGTGAACCGCCCCCTTTTGTTCCTATTGTGTGTATTGGCTACGCCCCTGTTTTTTGCCATATAAAGGTCTCAAGAGCTGTATGAGTCATTCCTACCAGACGAACCCGATGTGGGAAGACCTGCAATGCTGCAATGTTCTTAGTGATTAAAAGCCTTCAGTTGAATCCTTGTCTTTGAGTTATTGATGGCATATCAATTTTAATCACTAAAACACCAAGATGGATCGACTCCTGAAACCAGAGCGCTTGGATCTGGACCCCCATGCCTCAGACACAGCCACACAGTTCAGACACTGGTTCCAATGCTTCGAATTTTTCATTGCAAACTCATCCACCGCCATAGCAGCCACAACCGCTACCGGAGACATGAAACTGGGAATCCTGCGAAACTGGGTGAGCCATCGGGTCTCCCCTCTCATCCAAGATGCCACCAGCTACGGGGATGCCTGCACCATTCTGAAGGCCCACTACGTGCGGCCAATAAACGAGGTGTACGCCAGGCATCTTCTGACTACTCGCACGCAGCGGCATGGTGAGTCACTAGAGGACTTTATACTAAGCCTAAAAGTACTGGGCAGAGACTGTAACTGTAAGGCCGTGTCTGCCATCGTGTACACGGAGGAGCTGATTCGAAACTCCCTTATTGCGGGCCTCAGTTCAAATTTCATTCGGCAGAAACTGTTTGAAAAGGAGGGACTGGACTTAAAACAGGCTATAGATATAGCGCGATCGCTGGATATGGCCCAGAAGAACTCTGAATCCTGTTCCCCAGGCCACGCGGCCCACTCCGCCTCGTGCGCGCCGTGGGGGCCGCCATCTTGGAAGCCATCTTCACCTCCCAGGTCTCAGGCCAGCCCAGCACCATCGGAGCCCCAGCCCCCACCCAGGAGCCCCACTACTGCCGCGATGCATCGGGGCCTGAAATGCTACTTCTGCGGCCAGGACAAACACTCCAGGCATCTGTGCCCAGCGAAAGGCACCACCTGTTTTAAATGCGGGAAGAAAGGACATTTCAGCAAAGTCTGCAGAGGGAACCCCGCCTCCAACTCCACCACTGCCGTGTGCGCGCTGTGGGAGCGGCCATCTTGGAAGCCATCTTGTCCACCCTCATGGAGTCCACCATCTTGCCCCGACTACACGGACCTCCAGGACCCACTGGTGGCCTCAATCACTGTGGATCAATCCAGGCCGCACCCGTTGTCTGAATCGATGATGGACATAGAGGTAAACGGAAACAAGGTTAAATGCTTGATTGACTGCGGGAGCACCGAAAGCTTTATTCATCCTAGCCTGGTAAAACGACTTTCACTAACGATAGTCCCCACACAGGGCAAAATCGCCATGGCCGATAAGACTCTTACCTCAAAAATTACAGGTTTCTGCGTGGTTATGTTGTCGGTAAAAGGCAATGATTACAGAGATTTTAAACTATTGATAATGCCAGATCTCTGTGTGAACGCGATCTTGGGTCTGGACTTCCAGTGCCACCACCAAAGTATCACGCTTACCTACGGTGGGTCCCAGCCGGCCCTCACAGTGTGCGGTCTGGCTACCCTGAAGGTCAAGCTGCCCTCTCTGTTCGCCAACTTCGCACCCAACTGTCGACCCATAGCGACCAAGAGTAGACGGTACAGCTGGGAGGATAGACAGTTCATTGTGTCGGAAGTAGAAAGACTCAAGCGGGAGGGTATCATCGAATGCAGTACCAGCCCGTGGCGCGCCCAGGTAGTAGTAGTTAAGGGTAGCGAAAAGAAGCAGATGGTGATAGATTATAGCCAGACGGTTAATCTATACACCCAGCTAGATGCCTACCCTCTGCCCCGCAGAGCGGATATGGTTAACCAAATCGCGCAATACCGGGTGTTTTCCACCATCGACCTAAAATCGGCATACCACCAGCTCCCCATTAGGCCGGAGGACCGTCCATACACTGCCTTCGAGGCGAACGGACGTCTCTACCACTTCCTCAGAGTCCCCTTTGGGGTAACGAACGGGGTCTCGGTCTTCCAGCGGGAGATGGACCGCATGGTCGATGAGAACCAGTTAACAGCCACCTACCCATACCTAGACAACGTCACCATCTGCGGCCACGACCAGCAAGACCACGACTCAAACCTCGCGAGATTTCTGAAAACCGCCCTCAGACTCAATCTCACCTACAACGAGGATAAGTGTGTCTTTAGCACCACGCGCCTCTGTATCCTGGGCTGCGTGGTGGAAAACGGGGAAATCGGTCCGGACCCCGACCGATTGCGCCCCCTACGGGAGCTACCCCTACCAAACACTCCCAAGGCCCTGAAAAGGTGCCTGGGGTTCTTCTCCTATTACGCCCAATGGGTCCCCAATTATTCCGACAAGGCCCGTCCCCTCCTGAAATCAACGTCCTTCCCGCTCACGGCCGAGGCCCACGCCGCCTTCAACAGCATTAAACACGACATTGAGAAGGCCGCGCTGCGGGCAGTGGACGAAAACATCCCTTTCCAGGTCGAAAGCGATGCGTCCGACTTCGCTTTAGCAGCCACCCTCAACCAGGATGGGCGGCCCGTAGCCTTTTTCTCAAGAACCCTCCAAGGGCCCGAGATCAGGCACTCCTCGGTAGAGAAGGAGGCCCAGGCCATAGTGAAGGCAGTGCGGCACCGGAGGCACTACCTAGCCGGCAAACGCTTCACCCTGCTTACCGACCAGCGGCCGGTAGCCTTCATGTTTAACAACAAACAGAGGGGGAAGATCAAGAACAACAAAATTCTCAGGTGGCGGATCGAACTCTCCACGTTTGAGTACGACATAATATATAGGCCGGGGGCCCTCAACGAATCCCCCGATGCCCTATCACGAGGGATGTGTGCCAGCATCCAGGGGGACAGGCTATAGGGCCTCCACGATGGCCTCTGCCACCCAGGGGTCACCCGGCTATTCCACTTTATAAAATCCCGTAACCTGCCCTATTCCATCGAGGAGGTCCAGTCTATGACCAGGGACTGCCGCACCTGTGCGGAATGCAAGCCCCGTTTTTTCAGGCCCGACCGAGCCCACCTGATCAAAGCTACACGGCCATTCGAGCGCCTGAGCTTAGATTTCAAGGGACCACTCCCCTCCACCGACCGCAATGTGTACTTTCTCAACATTGTGGACGAGTACTCCCGCTTCCCATTCGCCTACCCCTGCCCAGATATGACCAGTGCCACGGTCATCAAGTGCCTCGGCAACCTGTTTTGCACGTTCGGCATGCCTAACTACATCCACACTGACAGGGGGGCGTCGTTCATGAGCGATGAACTGCGCCAATACCTGCTGTCGAAGGGGATAGCCACGAGTCGGACCACTAGTTATAACCCCCGGGGTAATGGGCAAGTGGAGAGGGAGAACGCGACAGTGTGGAAGGCGGTCACCTTAGCACTAAGGTCTAAAGGCCTCCCCACCTCCCGCTGGCAGGAGGTCCTCCCAGACGTACTCCACTCGATAAGGTCGCTACTGTGTACTGCTACTAACGCCACTCCTCACGAGAAGATGTTTGTTTTTCCCCGCAAATCAACCTCTGGAGTATCCCTACCCTCGGGGCTCTCCACCCCAGGGACAGTCCTGTTACGGAAGCATGTGAGGGGCCACAAAACGGATCCCTTCGTGGAGGCAGTACACCTACTCCACGCAAACCCACAGTACGCATACGTCAAGCACGCCGACGGGCGTGAAGACACCGGCCTAGAAATTCGCTATCGCCGCGCCAGGTCTTTAGCGCCCGAAATTTAGCACTCGCCCAGATTCCCGTAGCGCCCGCCTGAAATTCAGTTGCGGCGCCCCAAGACGGAGGCGGGCGCTATTGCAGGGTTTGGCCGCCTCGCTTGGGGCGATGAAAGTCAATTTCAGGCGTCCAGCTGCCGCTGCGGCACCCGATGCGGTGCGGCAGGCTGGGGTACTGCAGGCCTCCTCCTTCTCTTAAGGAGGAGCTGCCTGCAGCCGTGAGATCGCCGCTGGATTCCCCCGGCAAATGAGCCCGGCACCACGGAGAAGTGCCGGGCTCGCGGGAGTCAGACACCAATGCTGCGGGGGGGTGGTGCAGGAGTCCGGGGAGGGAGCTGCGGCCAGGCGGCCGCCGGGAAAGCGGCCGGCCGCCCCTCCACCTTTATGCGCCGGCCTCTCGGAGCTGCAAGACCCCGTTTTTCAAACGCTGTTTGCGGCCGCTACGGGCGAGGCGGCCGCAACTGAATTTGGCCGTCGGCACAGAATCGCGTTGGAACCGGGGCGCTGTGCACACCGATGACGCCATCGGAGCCGGCGCAGCGCTACCAGCTAACGCCGATTTTAGGGACCAACTGAATTTCGGGCACTAAAAAACTTCCGGCGCAAACCACTCTTTAGCCAATAAGTGGGCGCAAACGCGACTGAATTTCTAGGCCACCGTGTCCATAAAGGACCTCGCCTCGGCAGGAAGCGACGACGACGACCCATTATCACCACCCCCAGAAGAACCTCCACCATCCCCAGAGGTATCCTCACCACCCACAGAAGTACCTGCAACAACCCCAGCACATGGGTATGCCCAGGAGGGCACCACGGACTCCCGGTCGGAACCCGAGGTACTGTTGCGACGTTCAGGAAGGACTATCACACCCCCGGACAGACTAAATCTGTAGAAGGGGTGAATGTGATGAAATATATGCCTTCATCAGCCTATGTGTTTTACCTGCTTGTATTGTGTGAACCGCCCCCTTTTGTTCCTATTGGGCCAGAAATTCCAGGCCAGAAGCGTGAGTACGGTCGGGTTACTCACGCATCTGGCCGTTGGAAATGCCGGCGTTCAGCAGGAACAGCGCATGCGGGGAACGCCGGCATTTCCAGACCCGAGGTCTATTCACAGCGCGTGCGACTGCACAGGCAGCGCTTGCGCAGTGAACTTTGTAGATTTCACTGATGGATTCAGTAAGGGTAAGTCCCTAGAACTTGCACTTAAAAAAAGCAAGTGTAAAGTTGTTCATTGGCTGGGGAAGGAGATATATTTTATGGAGGAGCTTATGAAATGCAATATTTAGGTTTGGGAAAGGGAGGGAAGTTATTTTAAGAAATTTTAACTAAGTTTTAAACTTTAATTTTTTTTTTTTGAACGGGTTTTCAGAACGGTAGGTAGAAGGAGCAATTGTGGCTGTGTGAATGGAATGTGAGAATGAGTTATGTATGTATGTGCACATATATTCCTTTACGTATATGTATGTATGTTTTATATTCCTTTACTAATGTGTATGAATGTATATTTTTAATTATGATTTTCCAATAAGTTACTTTCTCTGAAAGTCATAATTAAATAATACATTCATACACATAAGTAAAGGAATATATACATAACACGCAAAGGAATATATACAGACATACATACTTTCAGGAGCTCCACGATAAGAAATATCTTCCTCCGCAGCCTCTGGAGCAACTGTACCCATGCTTTTTTCATGTGTAAGCTGTAATGACTGGACCTCACTGAAAGCATTATTGAAAGCGGCGAATTATATTGCGCACGCGCTGCCTGTGCAGTCGCACGCGTTCTGCCTCTGAACCCCTTCGTTCAGAGGACAGGAAATGCCGGTTTTCCCCACATGCACTGTACTGTGCATGCTGAAAACCGGCATTTCATCCGGCCAGATGCGTAAGTACCCCGACCGCACTAGCGCATTTGGAAGGGAACTACTGGGCCAACATTTTACATGTCAATAAAATAAAAAATTTAACAATTGCACAACTTGCCCCCTAGCATCTGCGACTGAGGGTCCAAGGAGGTGCATTGCGCAAGAGGTCATCATCGTACGTATCCTCACACTGTTCCCTTTGGGGAACTGTATGAAGTGGTGGAAGGATTTATGGCCGTGATTAACGCTCATTCCGTGACCGTAACCATCTTTGAACCAGCCATTAGGGTGGTTAGTCCTATGGCGGGCGGGTTTTACGGGCTCCCACAACCCATCTGAGGGGGGGCCACCAACACCCACGGACGCAAGCATCCCGCTGGATGTCCACCCAGAATTTAAAGTTGGAGCTCCGACTCCACTTGCCGGGACTGTCTGGAGTGGGGTTCAAAACCCTACCCCTTCTGGCCCAGCGGCGGGGATGCTTACTGCTACGCAAAAGGCCCACTCCGCACAAAAGGTGACACCCATACGTTTCCTGCGCCTTTTCCCTCCCCGTGACTGGAGCCCTATGCTGCCATTTCACGATGCTAATTGGATTGGGCCTTGTCATAGCGATAGGATCCCCGCCGCTGGGCCAGATCAGGGTAGGGTTTCGAACCCCGCTCCAGACAGTCCCGGCAAGTGGAGTCGGAGCTCCGGCTCTAAATTCTGGGTTGACATCCAGTGGGATATTTGCGTCCGTGGGTGTGGGTGGCCCCCCCTCCTTGTATAGCTTGTGGGAGCCCGTAAAACCCTCCCGCCATAGGACTAACCGCCCTAATGGCTGGTTCAAAGATGGTTACGGTCACGGAATGAGCGTTAATCATGGCCATAAATCCTTCCACCACTTCATACAGTTCCCCAAAGGGAACAGTGTGAAGACACGTATGACGACGACATTGCTAAATAAATAAATGGAATTAAAAAAATTCTTTTAGGGCTTTTAAAAGTCTTTAAATTGCTTTCATTCTGTTTAAAACTACTTCAGATTACTCAAAATAATGTAAACATTTTAAAAAGTTTATAAAAGTTACCAAAATCTTCAAAAAACTTCCAAAAACCTATTTAAACTGCTGCTTTGCATGTAAAAATGCTTAGCAGCTTGACAGAAACATTGGGGGCGTGTCCAGTGAAACAGAGACCTCAAGGGGCGTGTCTCACTTGCACTGCACGCTCCTTGCTTCGCGCTGGCTGCACTCCTGGGCGGCGTGACGTCATACGCTGCCCGGGATTCTTCTTTCTGTTTCACCAAGTGCAGGCGTCCCTGGAGCTGATCGGCAGTAGCGCGGGGTAAGTGCAAAAACGGGGCTGCAAGCCCCGTTCAGCAATTTCTGGCCCATTGTGTGTATTGGCTACGCCCCTGTCTTTTGCCATATAAAGGTCTCAAGAGCTGTATGAATCATTCCTACCAGACGAACCCGATGTGGGAAGACCTGCAATGCTGCAATGTTCTTAGTGATTAAAAGCCTTCAGTTGAATCCTTGTCTTTGAGTTATTGATGGCATATCACTCAGCTTACATTGTAATATTTTACAGCTATTTGCATGGCTGCCTCCCTAGCATTCCTGTTCCCTCCGCTACAGCTTCAGTAGTTTCAGCCCCACAGTTTGGGGCTCCCATGCCACTATTCAAAGAGGAGCAGGGGAGTTCTTCTTGTTTCCTGGACAACATTAATCCCTCAACCAAACGTCTCTAAAAACAAATTTGGGTAGAAATTGGTCCTCGTTGTGCCCGTTTTCTGCCCCATTCTCTGGTCATTAATCGCACTGCTGTTTGTGGGACCTTGCTGAGTGCATAATTGTTGCTACGTTTGCCTACATTACAACAGTGACTGCACTTCAAAAGTACTTCATTGGTTGTAAAGTGATTTACGACATCTTGAGGTTGTGAAAGGTGCTGTAGAAATGCAAGTTTTTTTTTCCTGCCGACCGCCAATCCCTCTGTGGAACCCCACTAACACCTGCCCCACACCCTTAACTAAATTTTGCCAGCTCGGCTATGCTAGATTTCCCACCTCCCCCCTCAGCGATATGCACTATATAAAGGCATGTTCTTTCTTCCATTGAGTAGTGTCATGGGATCTTTAATGTCTACCTAAACAGGAAGTAGAGTCTTATCTTAATGGGCCAGAAATTAGGATCGGGGGCTTGCCGCACGTGCAAGCCCCTGATCTGCACTCACCCTGTGCGCTGACATCTGAAGCCCGGGCCTGCTTGCATTTCCTGTCACTGGCCCGGTTCCGATGTCGGCGCGATGTGCTTACCTGATCCAGCGGCGTAGTTAGTGCGATGTGCCAGCTGGGATCAGGTGAGCACTCTGCAGCCAATCAGGGGAGGGGAAACTCATTCATGAGTTTGATAGTAAAGACAGTCAAACTCATGAAAAGTACGAGCGCCCAAAAGACTACTTTAACTTTAATTAAAATTTTAAAAAACATCCCAATAATTAAATAAATTATAAATAACTTTAAAAAACTATTTAAAACAATTAATAAAATTAAAAAAAAAAAATTTTTCACGAATTCGGGTCTAAAAATAAACTTACCTTGCTGTAAATTCCTTAAAAACAATGAAGCTGTGGAAAAAATGTAACAATTTTAAATATTAGACCACTTACCTTCAAGAATCCACTGCTTACGCCTCCTTTTTTCATTTCCAAAAAGTTCAGTCCCTTGCACACGCGCAAACCTGTCTAAGCGAAGGAAGTTCAACGTGTGCGCGCAGAGTCCCGCGCGCACGCGTTGGACCTCTTAACCCCTTAGTTCGATGGAGAGGAAATGCCGGTTTCCCGCGCATGCGCTGTGCATGCTGGAATCCGGCACTTCCAACGGGCCCACGCGTGAGTACCCCGTCCGTACTCACGCGTTGGGACCGGAATTACTAGCCCATAGTCTCATTCAAAAGAGGGTGGCGCACCTTCACTACTGCAGTGGAGTGTCAAGCGATATTGTCTGAGAAATTCTTAATGCCTTTGCATGGCAATCCTCTATTTATTAGTGTCCTTTATTTTGAATGGGGTAGCACCTCTTTTAAGATAGCCAAACGAGGAAAGCCAAACAGTGTTTGTGTGCTAATCTCAGCAGCGTTAATTTCTAGCCTTTCAAGCTTTACCCTGGGGAAACCGACGCCTCGTCTGCCCTCTCAAGTGAACATCAACGATCCCATGCCACTATTTCAAAGAAGAGCAGGGGAGTTCCCCCAGTGTCCTGGCCAATATTTATCCCTCAACCAACATCACTAAAACAGATGATCTGGTCATTTATTTCATTGCTGTTTGTGGGACCAAATTGGCTGCCGTGTTTCGTACATTACAACAGTGACTGCACTTCAAAAATACTTCATTGGCTGTAAAGCACTTTTGGACGTCCTTAGGGTGTGAATGGCACTGTATAAATGTAAGTTGTTTCTTCTTTATTTTCTTTGAATGAAATCTAAGGGTAAATATTAGGACTTCGCACTCCCAACACAGAGCTTTCCAGGACAGGGGTGCATATCTGCAAATGGGGAATGTTTCTGATTCGGTTGGCCCAATTTTCCGTCTTATTAAAATCCTGTGAGCCGCAAATCGGGCTCAGACCCAAATCCCTGATACTCGCTCCCATCGCGCTGGGAGAGTTAAATCCTAAAATTTACCCTTCAACAAAAATAGCAAAAAAAGGCATCAAAGAAATGAGGGAACACCCGAGGACTGGGCAGGTCCTTCCATTTTCCTTTGATTTTCTTGGCAACTGGGAAGCTAAGAATTCTGCGGCAGTTGAAAGCTCTCTGTTTGATTTTAACTTGAGGCAGACTGTGGGAATCATTTTAACTTTTTGTCATCGGGCAATAGGGAACTGGCAGCATGTTGTACAACCAGCCCGATTTTCTTTTCCATTGACTTCATTGCAAAAGAGAATCGGGCGTGTAAAATCAAGGTGTAAAATGGGCTAGGATTCACCATCAACTCTTTCTCGCCTGGTGATAAAAGTTAAAATGACCTCTGTGTGTTATTAACAGTCACCCTACGATGCAGCTTTATCATGGTGCACTTCCTGCGACAGTTCTAACTACACTTCCTCGCTGTACCATTAGAATCCCCCGAGAGACACGAGCGAAAACAGGTTTTTTTTGGGGGGGTTCGGGGTGGGGGATGGACATGAGCTTGCCAGACCAAACAAAATTGCTTCAAAGGGACCATTTCTCAAATAGGAATTTTACAATAAGGTTCAAATAGAAACATTATTACTTCCATTAATCTAGAGCATGATTAGAAGAACATGCCAGGAGCAGCACCAGGGTACCTAAAAATGAGGTGCCAACCTGGTGAAGCTACAACACAGGACAACATTCATGTTAAACAGCGAAGGCAACATGCTATAGACAGGGCTAAGTGATCCCACAACAAACGGATCAGATCAAAGCTCTGCAGTTCTGCCACATCCAGTCGTGAATGGTGGTGGACAATTAAACAACTAACGGGAGGAGGAGGCTCCAGGAACATCTCCATCCTCAATGATGGCAGAGGCCAGCACGTGAGTGCAAAAGGCAAGGCTGTAGCATTCGCAACAATCTTCAGCCAGAAGTGCGGAGTGGACGATCCATCTCGATCTCCTCCTGAGGTCCACACCATCACAGCAGCCAGCCTTCAGCCAATTTGATTCACACCATGTGATACCAAGAAACAGCCGAGCGCACTGGAGACAGAAAAGGCTAAGGGCCCCGACAACATTCCAGCTGCAGTGCTGAAGACTTATGCTCCAGAACTAGCTGCACTGCTATCCAAGGCAACATGCAAGCTTGGGCTGATAAGTGGCAAGTAACACTTCCGCGACACGAGTGCCAGGCAATGACTATCTCCAACAAGTGAGAGTCTAACCACCTCCCCTTGACATTCAACGGCATTAACATCACCGAATCCCACACTATCAACATCTTGGGAGTCACCATTAACACGAAACTTAACTGAACCAGCCACACAAATACTGTGGCAACAAGAGCAGGTCAGAGGCTAGGTACTCTGCAGCAAGTGACTCACCTCCTGACTCCCCAAAGCCTTTCCAACATCTACAAGGCACAAGTAAGGAGTGTGATGGAATACTCTCCACTTACCTGGATGAGTGCAGCTCCAACAATACTCAAAAAGCTCGACACCATTCAGGGCAAAGCAGCCCGCTTGATCGACACCCCATCCACCACCCTAAACATTCACTCCCTCCACCACTGGTGTACCGTGGCTGCAGAGTGTACCATCTACAAGATGCACTGCAGCAACTCGCCAAGGCTTGTTCGACAGCCCCACCGAAACCTGTGACCTCTGCTACCTAAAAGGTCAAGGGCAGCAAGTGCATGGGAACACCGCCAGCTTCAGGATCCACTCCAAGTCACACACCACACTGACTTGGAAATATATCGCCGATCCTTCATTGTCGCTGGGTCAAAATCCACTCCCTACTTAACAGCATTGTGGGAACACCTTCACTACACAG
Organism: Somniosus microcephalus; assembly: GCF_052327205.1. Taxonomy (NCBI): domain Eukaryota; kingdom Metazoa; phylum Chordata; class Chondrichthyes; order Squaliformes; family Somniosidae; genus Somniosus; species Somniosus microcephalus. The sequence goes on along the minus strand of NC_140987.1, from coordinate 72,517,874 downwards.
ACTGCAGCGGTTCAAGAAGGTGGCTCACCACCACCTTCTCAAGGGCAATTAGGGATGGGCAATAAATGCTGGCCTTTCCAGCGACGCCTGCATTCCGTGAATGAATAAAAAAAAAATAACAATTCAAATAAAGCAAATGACAAGGAAAAACAGGCTTGTAGGACACAGAATGACGTTGATGTGCCAGTTATGTGTTGCTGCTCTATCAACAACTTCCCACTGTTCACCCCAATATCCCAGCAAACATTTAGAAGCATAAGCCCAACTAATGGATTTTCACTGCTCGAATTGTGGAACTGACCTACTCTGGAAGAACATCTGTTGTTTCTGTGTTTCTATAAGGTGATCTGTGGAATGTTCTTTTGAAGGAATGTGTGGTCTGATGAATAAAACATAAAAATTTCAGGGGGTGTTTGAAACTCTGAACACTGCCATGGCTACATCCATGCCAAGAGAACTTGATCTCAATGTCCTTTGCCCTTTGTATTAGAAAAAAGCAGAAGGAGGTTTCTGCTCTGGGGTTCCTGTGAGTTCTGGGATCCCTATTTTTATATTTGTGGGTGACGCTGGCAAGGTTGGCATTTGTTGTACACCCCTAGTTGCCCGGAGAAGGTGATGGCAGGCCACCTTCTCAAACCACTGCAGTCCTTGTGGTGATCGTGCTGGTGTGATAGTGTTAGGTAAGGAATTGCAAGATTTTGACCCAGCAACAAGGCAGGATGGTGTAAAACTTGGAGGGGAACTTGGGAGACGATAACACTCCCACAACTTAGCTGCTTTTATCCTTCTTGGTGGCAGAGGTTACAGGGGTGGGAGGTGTGTTCAAATTCACCTTGGTGAATTACTGCAGTGCATCCAAATGGAAAAGGAGGAGGGGTAGCCCTGATAATAAAGGATGGGATAAAGACAGTAGAAAAAAAGGATGTTAGCTCTGAAAATCAGAAGTAGAATCAGTTTGGGTAGAGCTAAGAAATAGCAAGGGGCAGAAAACATTGGTGGGAATTGTTTATAGGCTCCCAAACAGTAGCTGTAATGTAGGGTAGAGTATAAATCAGGAAATTAGAGGCGCACGTAACAAGGGTAATACAGTGATCATGGGGGACCTTAAACTACATATAGACTGGGCAAACCAAATTTGCAGTAATAGTGTAGAGGACAAATTCATGGAATGTATACAAGATAGTTTTCTACATCAGTATGTTGAGGAACCAACTAGGGAACAGACTATTTTAGATCTAGTATTGTGCAATGAGAAAGGGTTAATTAACAACCTTGTGGTAAAGGGGCCCTTAGGGAACAGTGACCATAATATGATAGAATTTTATATTAAGTTTGAAAGTGATTTAGTTAAATCTGAAACTAGGGTCTTAAATTTAAAACAAAGCAAACTACCTAGGTATGAGGGGCGAGTTGGCTAATGTAGATTGGGAAATTACATTAAAAGGTATGACGGTAGACAAGTAATGGCTAGAATTTAAAGAATTAATGCATAAATTACAACAAATATACAGTCGTTTAAGACACAAGGGGGGGAAAATTCAGTTGGTTTGCGCCTTCCGTTAGCGCCTTAAGAGGGTGCTAATGTGGCGCAAAGCAACCAGCACCCATGCGCGGCGATGTTTGCGCCACTCATGAAATTGACTAGACATTTTGGGGCGACGCTAAACACTACCGCCATGATCTCCTGTGCCCGCAGATCATGACATCAGTCGAGCGTGCAACATCCCGGTAGTGCCCTGGACCGGATATTGGGCTAGATTTTCAGTTGCTTGCGCCAGCAGTTAGCGCCTTAAGAGAAGTGATTTTCGGGCGCTATGCGTGTAGCGCCTGGGCGCAGCGCAGTTTGCGCCCCGCCCCAAATTAAGTTGCCCGTTAGCGCCGGCGCAAAGTTTAGCGGCCGCCCGGATGCGCGCGCAGAAAATGACGTCACATCCTCGTGCAACGCCCTTTGGCCGCCCCGAATCCAAACTTCAGTCGGACCGCCCCATTGTGCGGCTGGCGTCCAGAGCGTTTGTAAAATGGAACGCAACACACCCTGGGGAGCGCAAATTAAAGGGCACTCCTCCTGCACTATATACGGCACTCTGCATGTGTTGTGTGGAAGGATCCAGTGTGTGGTTGTGAACGGTGTATTTATGTTTCCGGACACCACCACCACCACCACCTCCTCCTCCTCCTCCTCCTCCTCCTCCTCCTCCTCCTCCTCCTCCTCCTCCTCCTCCTCACCGTTTCTCCCCAGACTTTGCATTTGAAAAAAATACATGCACCCTTCCCCTTTAAGAGCTCACTGGCACCAGAGTGTCTGCCGTGCGCTGCGCCCGAGCTCGGGTGTTGCGCTCTCCACCGCCGGCTTAGCGCCTAAAGATACTAGTGGAACGCCTCTTTTAGCGCTCCACCAATCTCTTAGGGCGAAGCCACTGAATTTCCGGCAACGGGGCGCTACTTTGGGGCGGGCGATAACTTCGGGCGGGCGCTAAGCTTAGCGCCCCAAAACTGTCTATACTGAAAATCTAGCCCATTGAGTGGCGCCCCCTGTCTTACTGCCTGCCGCTAGCAACAACAGGTTAAGTGGAGCGTTTTGCAGTCGGGAAGGGACTGGGGGAGCGCTATTTTAAGGCGATGGCTTCCTGCCTTTTTTTCTCGGGGAAATTTTTTCACCATGCATCCTGGGTGAGAGAGAGAGACTGCAGAAGATATTCAAAGCTGTGTTGAGGAGGTTTGGATACTGAGCAGCACTTTGCACGTTCTTTTTTATTTGATCTTCCTTGCATCGATTTAGAAGAGACTAGGGGGGCTGCACTCTGAGCTCTTTCCTGGGCCTCTCCATTGTTCTTTCCAACAGATTTGATGTACAGGTCTCTCCAGGCCTAGATTCAAGGCTGCAATGAGCAGGGTGTGGATGGAGAGCAAGGTCGACACAATCCCCTTTAAGAACTGGCCGGCGACAGTCTGTGTTCCATCGCTGACTGACATCGCATGAGCTTCGCCAGTGCTCTGAGTTAGCGCCTCGCTCCTCAGCCTTTGCACCTTAAGACAGGTGTGCAGCGCCGGATTTAGTGCTCCAACCACCTCCAGGGGCGATAAAAGCCAAGCTTGCAGTCGGAGGCGATAATTAGCGCCAGGCGCTAAACTTTGCACCCGGCCAATAATCATGCCCCAAACGGGGCAGTACTGAATTTCTCCCCCAAGAACCCCACAGGAAAAGTGGTCCAACCGTGGCTAACAAGAGAAGTTAAAGATAGTATTAGATGAAAGGAAGAGGCTTATAATATTGTCAAAAAGAGCAGTAAGCCTGAGGATTGGGAGGATTTTAGAATTCAGCAAAAGAGGACCAAGAAATTGATTAAAAAAAAGGGAAAATAGAATATGAGAGTAAACTAGTGAGAGACATAAAAACAGACTGTAAAAGATTCTATAGGTATGTAAAAAGGAAAAGATTAGCAAAAGTAAATGTGGGTCCCATACAGGCTGAGACAGGAGAAATTATAATGGGGAATAAGGAAATGTCAGAGAAATTGAACAAATACATTTGGCTCGATTTTCCAAGCCCCGAGGAGATGGGTTTGGAGGCGGGAGTGGTGGGAAAATTGCAGAATCGGGTGGCAGGAACCCATCCCGTCCCCAACCCACCTCTGTGCCAATGTCCCAGTAGGCAGGTACCCGACCTGTGCTGGGAGCCGCCTCCCCGAGGCGGGAAGGGGATTAGTGCCAATTAACTGCCTGTTAACAGGTAGTTAACAGGCAGTTTTACGCCTAATCCCTATTTTTAGCCCTGAAGTGTGGGCTCTCTGACGGCTCCGAACCACGCCAAGTTAGCGAGGCAGACCGTCAGTCTGCAGGGATTGGAGGGGTTGAGATGTCTGTTGTGCAGGTGAGTGATGGGTGCATGTGTGCAGAGGTAAGTGTGTGAGGTAAGTGTAAAGTGTTTTAATAAGTTTTACTTACCTTTACTTTCTCCTGCAGGCTTCCTTCCTTCAGTTCTCGGGAGTCCCTCAGCTCACCGGCGCAGAAAGCAGAATGACCTGAACTGTCAAAAGCTGCAGCCTCTGCTTTCTGGTCTGGAGAGCTCCCTAACTGAGTCTGAGTAGAAGGACTCAAGTTAGAAGACAGATTGTCAGTGTTTGACAGCTTCACAGAGCTGTCAAATGCTGATTTTTCATCTGTCAAAAGCTCTTGACAGATGAAATGTCAATCGCTGACATCACCAGTAACCAGGTGTCCCTTAATTGGCCTGCTAAACCCACTGGGCGGGCTTAACAAGGTTAATCAAGGGAAAATAGCATGGGTTGGCCACAAGACGATGGAGGCGGGACTACAACCCAAAAAGTGGGAGTCCCGCCTCCAAAAGCTCCCCATTGACAAAATCGAGCCCTTTGAGTCTGTCTTCACAGAAGAAGACGCAAAAAGCCTCCCGGAAATAATGGAGAACCAAGGGTCTAGTGAGAATGCGGAACTGAAAGAAATTAATATTAGTAAAAAAATAGTACTGGAGAAATTAATGGGATTGAATGCCAATAAATCCCCTGGACCTGATGGCCTACATCCTAGGGTTTTGAAAGAGGTGGCCATAGAGATACTGGATGCATTGGTTGTCATCTTCCAAAATTCCATTGATTCTAGAACAGTTCCCACAGATTAGAAGGTAGCAAATGTAACCCCACTTTTTAAGAAAAGGAGGGAGAGACATAACAGGGAACTACAGACCAGTTAGCCTGCCATCAGTAGTAGGGAAAATGCTAGAACCTATTAAGGGCGTGGTAACAGGGCACTTCGAAAATAATAATATCGGGCAGAGTCAATATATATTTATGAAAGGGAAATCATGTTTGACAAACTTGTTAGAGTTTTTTGAGGTTGTAAGTAGCAGAATAGATAAGGGGGAACCAGTGGATGCGGTGTATTTGGATTTTCAGAAGGCAATTGATATGGTGCCACACAAGAGGTTATTAAACAAAATTAGGGCTCAAGGAATTGGGGGTACTATACTAGCATGGATTAAGGATTGGTTAACAGACAGGAAACAGAGAGTAGGAATAAACGGATCATTTTCGGGTTGGCAGGCTGTAACTAGTGGGGTACCTCAAGGATCAATGCTTGGGCCTGAGCTATTCACAATCTATATCAATGATTTGGATGAGGGGACCAAATGTATTATATCCAAGTTTGCTGATGATACAAAGTTGGGTGGGAATGTAAGTTGTGAGGAGGATGCAAAGAGGCTTCAAGGGGATATAGACAGGCTAAGTGAGTGGGCAAGAACATGGCAAATAGAATATAATGTGGAGGAATGCGAAGTTATTCACTTTGGTAGGAAAAATAGAAAAGCAGAGTATTTTTTAAATGGTGAGAGATTGGGAAATGTTGTTGTTCAGAGGGACCTAGGTGTTCTTGTACACAAATCACTGAAAGTTAACATGCAGGTACAGCAAACAATTAAGAAAGCAAATGGTATGTTGGCCTTTATTACAAGAGGATTTAAGTATAAGAGTAAAGACATCTTATTGCAATTATATAGGGCCCTGGTGAGATCACACCTGGAGTTTTGGTCTCCTTACCTAAGGAAGGATATACTTGCCATAGAGGGAGCGCAACGAAGGTTCACCAGAATGATTCCTGGGTTGGGAGGGATTGTTCTATGAGAAGAGATTGAGTAGACTATGCCTATATTCTCTGGAGTTTAGAAGAATGAGAGGTGATCTCATTGAAAGATACAGAATTGTTACAGGGCTTGACAGGGTAGATGCAGGGAGAATGTTTCCCCTGGCTGGGGAGTCTCAGAATAAGGGGTCAGCCATTTAGGGCTGAGATGAGGATAAATTTCTCCACTCAGAGGGTGGGGAATCTTTGGAATTCTCTACCCCAGAGGGCTGTGAAAGCTCAGTCACTGAGTATATTCAAGACAGAGATCAATAGATTTTTGGATATTAACAGAATCCAGGGATATGGGGATAGTGCAAGAAAGTGGATTTAAGGTAGAAGATCAGCCATGATGTTATTCAATGATGGAGCAGGCTCGAGGGGCCGTCTGGCCTACACCTGTTCCTATTTCTTATGTTCTTATGTTATGTTCTTAAGGTGTCAAAAGGTTGTGGGTTTAAGTTCCACTGCAAAGACTTGAGCACAAAATACAGGCTGACACTTCAGTGCAATGCTGAGGGAATGTAAGTTGCAGGGTTCTCAAAATTCCCACACTCCCCAAGTTATGGATCAAGGGACCCTGTTTTGGACAAGTTATTAAAAGCAGGGTACTCAAAATGGCTTCTGTAAACCTTGTGACCAAAAATGACAGGATTTTTAAAAGCAAGGCTCTGCAGACAAGCAGGCCCGGAGACGAAACTTAAAATGCAGGAATCTGTGAAAGAGGACTCTCTGGAGCCAGCCAGACAAAGTAAACACAGAATATGCATTCATTCGACTTGAATCAAATCAAGCTAGAATGGGCCTATAATCATGGCCATTAGGTTTCTGCATGTTTAATCGGTAACAGCTTACAGTAGCCATCAAGTCAGGATGGGGACAATTAGGTCTTATCCATGACAAACAACCAGGACATCGGGGCCGTTAGACCTGGAGACAACTGCTCCAAAAGTCGATAAAGTAAATGGTTGTAATCATTTAAACAAGCCCGCCAAAAGTTAAACAATGGACTGACCTGATTTGGTGCACAGATAAGGAGTCGAAGAACGGGTATAATTGTAGGCCCATCAGTAGCAATCTCTCTCTTATCTCTCTTGACTCTGACCTCTTGCCTGTGGCCTTGGCCTGCTGCCGCTCATACTCATGCCCTGGCCTCGTGGTGGGTTCTCTTCTCGCTCCCCGCACCGCTCAACAACCAAGGACACCCATTACACCGGGGCCAAACGCGGGAGGAGAACGAGACCCGAGTTCAAAGCCACACAGGACACAAAGGCCACAAAGGGGCAGACGAGACGAGATGAGATGAAGAAGAAGGTAAACCGATAAAAGCAGAGAAAGGCAGTGAAAGACGCATTGGGAAAAACCAAACGCCTAGTTATAAGCTGGTGTTTGGTGAAAAAGTTGGCGTTGCATGCGTGGACAGTACAAATAAGCTGGCGCTCGAAGAGTGGGTGGCAGCGCCCGTGACGAATAAATTAGCTTTCGAAGCATGGGTAGTAAAATCTTTTAGAAGGTAAAGACCGCCAATCGACCCCCGACCGTAACATTATTGCCGACAACCGCCCGAGGGAGAAGAGGATGAAAACCCATCGCGATGAGACGACGACGGTAGCTGAGGAAAAAGGAGGGTGCTTCGCAGCAGCGCCGCACCCTGAGACCATGTGGTGATGGGGTACCCCAAAGGACAGTGGGAGCGAACCTCAAAACTCACAACCGTTTAAGCAATAGGTTTTGGATTGGTGAGCATGAATTCCTGGCCCCTCATAGCTTAGTCTAGTTAGGTATAGAGGGTGGGATTAAGGATAAGGGGATTGTTAATGTAGTTGCTTTCCCTCGATGTGCCGTGTGTTCCCCATTCCCATATAAGTGTAATTGTTTATGCCTGTATTCCATACCAGTAATTTTCATAAGATTGTTTTATTCTGTTTTAACAAAATTTTGGTTTTCTTACACCAAACCACTTGTCTACTCGATTTTCTGTATCGCCGCCTGTACCTAAGTCCGGTGTCCAGAACCCAAGGGTGTGGAATTGATTCGAACCGCTCAAACGACAGTCAGAGGCGAAGCTGACTGGGTGCACACGCCACCCCTCTACAGAAATGGCGACCGCGGCAGGACTCCGGCAACAGGGGTGCGATACAGTAGACAATGGTTCGGATGAGCAAACCATGATGGAGGAAAGGATTTCTGATTATGTGTTTAGCAAGGTGAATATCACAAAGAAGTGGATCACCACTCTTTTAAGGGCTGGGCGTCCGGTAGATGCAGCAGCTAAGTGGACAGAGGGGAAGGAACACAAGAAGTCCTTAGAGAAGGCAGTCTGGCTGATGTGTTTCAGAAAGCAAGTCCAGCTTTTGGACAGGCTCGTTGCAGCACAGGCAGCCGAGTTAAAGGAGTCATCCCTGGAGATCCAGGATAATGCTCTAGCAGGGAAGAAGTTACTGGTAGCATTGCAGGCCCTGAATCAGGAGAGTTTGCATTTAATGGGAGAACACAAGGCCCAGTTGGAATACCTACAGTGCCAAGTCACCGAAGCCAAGGGTAATGAGTTAATGTTGTGGGAAAAGAACGCCCGCCTAGCAAGGCAAGTTAGAGAGCAGGAGGAGAAAGTAAAAGAAGTAAAGGCAGCTTACAAGCTAACGAGAGAACAGGGGTTTGAAGATGCAGATCATGGCCCCTGCAAGGAACAGATAGAAAATCTGAGCCTGGCCTTGAGGAAGGCAAAAGGCATGGTGTGCCTCATAAGCCCAAAGGCAGTCCAGGCGGATTTTATGGGGAACAAGGGGAGAACGGTTCAAACATCACTGGTAGTGCCCAGGGACAACCCGGTTGAGGAACAGGAGGTCTCACAACCACCACCCATAGCGCCAGGTTTCAACGAGGTCTGGCAGCAAGGGGAGGTGGAGCCAGAGGTGGGAGCGGTGGTGGAACAATCCCCGCCAGAGAGGTCGGAGCCGGGACCGATGTGCCCGGCCCGGCATCGGAGGTTCGGCCCACCCGTCAATGGTGACGATGAGGGACCCCTCCAAAACCAGTTCATATTACCCTATAGTACCCAACAGCTTAGGGCTATGGTGAGCCATATCCCAAAGCTCTCCGAAAAGGGAGACCCCTCGATCCACTTCAAGGAATTAAAGCAGGCAGCCAGCGTCAACGACTGTGATGGCGCTGAGCAGGCCAAAATGCTGCTATTCTCCCTGGAGAGTAGGCTCCTCCAATCCCTCTCTGACGAGTGTAAGAAGGGGCAGAGTGGGTATGAGGCGTTCAGGGATGAAGTTCTGGAGGCCATGGGGATGAATGAGGGAAGTCCTTTCTCCCGTGTGTAGAAGACGGTCCAGCTCACAGGGGAAACCCCGCAGGCTTTTGCGGACAGGTTATGGCCGGTGTACTGGAGTGCCTGTCTGGGGACACCTAACCGGGCGTACCTGAACGGGGATCCACTGGCTCATTGGCTCCGGTGCCTGGTGGCAAACAGCTTGCCACAGGTCCGGGCCAAGGCGGAAGCCTGGTTCGACCCCAAAGATCCCCTGACCACCGAACTTACGGTGATCCGACAGTTGACCCTAGCCTATAAGAACGGTAGGGGACCCGATGCACACCCACCCAAGGGGAAGGTGCATGAGGTAAAACCCGGACAGGGTAGGAAGGAGTGGCATCAGGAAGGGAATAACCCCCCCCCAACACAAAGACGAATAGCTATGGGTGTGGGAAGGACGGTCATTGGCGCAAGGAGTGCAAAAACCCTTGGAAAGATAACAAGGGAAAGAATTCCACGGCCCCAGCCCAAAAGGCGGAGGCGGGAATCCCTCCCGCCGCGGTCGAGTCATTTTTGGACACCATGAGGTCCTTATTGACTGGCCACGGGAAAGTAGCAGCCGCTACCGGTGCTCTGACCCCATCAGCCCCATCCAACCCACAGCCATGACTAGAGCCAGTGCAGCCTGTTTACCTGTGTTCCCTTCGATACGATGAATGGAAAAGACCCCTCGTGGAGATGGAGGTAGAAAAGGTGAAGGGGACCTATCTGTTGGACACGGGGGCATCATGCACCGTGCCTCTATCTAACGGGGTCCCATACAGTCTGTCGGGGTTCACAGGCAAGGAACAGGCCGGCTTGTTTTCCATCCCGCTCGCCATTCGTTTAGGACCGCTCCACTCTAAGTGGACCTGTGTCCTGATGAAGTGGGAAGTGGAGGGTGGAAGAGGGGTCCTGGGAGCCGACTTCATTGTAGGCCACAGGATCCTGGTCGATTTAAGGAATCATTGTCTATGGGGGGCAAGTGAAGGAAAGGACGACGAGGTAGTAGTAATCCCAGGGAAAGAAGGGAAGGGGACCCTGTGCACCATGAAGCCCAAAGGGGGTTATAACCTCGAGCTTATGGTCAGTAACACCACACAGGAGTTCCAGGCATTTGTGCAGGCCCACCAAGCCACATTTGCCACCCACAAACACGACTGCGGGAGGGTCAACGGGTTTGAGGTCAGCGTAGACGGGGACCCCATGGCCCGACCACAGAAACAGTATAACTTCCCCAGGGAAGCGGAGCCAGACATGGAAGCAGCAATGTCCTCTTTAGTACAGCAGGGGGTTCTGAGACCGATAGCCACCCACATAAACTCTCCATTGTGGCCAGTTAGAAAGCCGGACAATTCCTGGAGGGCCACAGTGGACTATCGAGTGCTCAACAGTAACATCCCAGCCTGTGCACCCACGGTAGCAGCAGTTGCTGACCTGATAGGAAGTATCCCAGCATCCGCGACCACTTTCACGGTGCTGGGTATTTCCAATGGGTTTTGGTCCATCCCTTTAAGGAGGGAGGATCAGTACAAGTTTGCCTTTATATTTAAAGGGCAACAGTACACGTGGAACTGCTTGTCTCAGGGCTTTCATAACAGCCCCAGCATTTTCCATCAGTGCATGGCAAACAGTTTAAAGGATTTCAGTCAGCCCAGACAGTTGGTACAATATGTGGATGACCTGCTCCTGTTCGCCGATTCAAAAGAGGAGCGTGGCCCACTATTGGCCGGACTGCTGGAGCTGCTCAGGCAGAAGGGTTTTAAGGTAAACCCCAAGAAAGCGCAGATCGGCCAGCAGGAGGTGAAATTCCTAGGCCTGACTGTACGCGCTGGAGATAGGGCCATAGATAAGGCTAGGAGAGAAGCGGTACAGGAGTTACCAGTCCCCAACACAGTCACGGGTGTGAGGTCGTTCCTAGGGCTAACCGGGTACTGCAGAGACTTCATTGAAGACTATGCAGCCACGGCAGCCCCTCTGCTCCGACTCCTACACAAGGGAGTGGAGTGGGTTTGGGATGAGGGTTGCCAGGCAGCATTTGTCAGGCTCAAGAAGGACTTGCAGACCGCACCAGCTCTAGGGGCCATAGATGGGGGGAAAGAGTTTTTCCTGGAGGTAGCAGCCAGCGGGGATAGCCTGAGTGCCGTGCTGCTCCAAGAGCGGCACGGCAGGCTAAGGCCGGTGGTCTACTCCTCCAGGATACTCACGGATGTGGCGAGGAGCTACTCCAACTGTGAGAGGCACCTCTTGGCCACACATTGGGCTGTGAAGAGATCACTGATCTTCACAGTCACCTCTCCCATCACCCTCCTCACCCATCACACACCCACCCAGATGCTCCTGGATGGGAGGATCAAGGATGGGACAGTGAGCAGTGCCTGCATTGCTCGCTGGACCCTGCCCCTCTCACAGATGGATCTTAAGGTGAAGGGTCTCTGCGAGCCAAAGCTCGCAGCCAACCTGGTATATCCTGGAACAGCCCACCGGTGTTCCATAGAAGGGGTTTGGGAAGTGAACATAGGTTTACGGGTCGGGATACATCCCACGGGCCACGAGATCTATGTAGACGGTTCCAGCACGGTATCTGCTGGCGAGCGTCTCACGGGGTGTGGAGTTTATGACCCAGCGGCAAATATTGCCCTGGCGATTAAGCTCCCCAGCACCATGAGCGCCCAGCAGGCTGAACTGTCCACGATAGTGTACGCCATTACACACCCCGAAATCTTCCATACTCCATACACGATTTGCTCGGACAGCATGTTTACGTGCAATTCGTGTACGGAGTACCTGGCCATCTGGTCCCGCCGCGGATACACCTCCGCCGACGGGAGACCCCTCACAGTAAAACCCCTGCTGGAGAAAATCCTAGCAGCAGTGGGGGAGGGAGGGGAGATTTTCATCCACAAGGTGAAGGCCCATTCCTCCACAGAACCCTGCAGCCAAGTCAACCTGTGCAGGCTGACATGCTCGCCTAGGAGGGTGCCCACGCAGGCATTTTCTGGGACCCATATGGGTCCAGACCCATGGCGGCAGTCAGAGGTAGGGACGGGACCCAAGGGAGTGCAGGGGTAGCTTTAGCCCCGGACCTTAAGACGGTCCAAGCCCAAGACCCCGTCCTCAAATCAGTCCTCAGTGCAGTGACTGAGGGAAAAAGGGTAGAGGGTGCTTACGGCACAGCAACCCTCTCCGTCAAAGAGGGCATGCTGTTCCAGGGGGAGCAGTGAGTTGTGCCGCAGCAACACCGGAGGGAATTCCTTCAACTGGCCCATGAGGGTCCAGAAGCGGGGCATCCCGGGCCTGAGACCACCTGGCAACGGGTGGAACAGACGGGATGATGGCCAGGACTCAGGGAAGATGTCCGCGAGTTCTGTGCTGGCTGTCTGGTGTGCGCTGCTAATTACCCTGACCCCCACAAAAGGAAGATACCTATGGGACACATCAGGAGGGTAGAGGGACCATGGCAGTCGATACAGGTCGACTACATTGGGCCCCTAACCACCGCCCAGGGAGGCTACAAGTACTGCCTAGTCCTGGTGGATGTGTTCACCAAATGGGTAGAGGCCTTCCCCTGCAGTACAGCCACAGCTCTGGGTACTGCCAGGATCCTGGTCCAGGAGGTGTTCTCATGGTGGGGGCTACCACAGTATGTGGAGTCCGACCAAGGGAGTCACTACACCGGACAGGTGATGCAGAATACCCTTATGCTGCTAGGCATCGAGGGGAAGCGGCAAGTGGCCCACAACCCACAGTCACCAGAGATTGTGGAGAGTGTTACATCCGTGGTTCAGTGGATAAATAATTACACGGATGCTGTACATAAACAAATAACAGGTCTTTACTGGAGGAGGGTAATCTCTAGACTGGGGTACAGAGGCATGCGCACAGCTTATATACCGGTATTGTCACTGCCGGTACTACAGTATACAGGAGCTGTAAAAAGTAGTTCTGACTTAAAGCACATACACTACAATTCCTCCCTTTTTAGATTAATAATACCCCCTTAATATTCAAATAACAATTACATTTTTACATGTACATTCAATAACAAAAGTCCATTTATAGATTCAGTCTTTGGGGCGGCTTCCTGACCCTTTCTGGATGCGCCTTTCCGGAGGTTCTTGTTCTTGTTGCAGTGGCGATTCTGACCCCCTTTCATCGGGTAGTTCATCGGGTTCCACTGTGTAATGAAATCTGTTTGTCTTGATCCTGTATTCGTTTTGCACTCATGCATATTACCCTCCCCCACTGTGTATAGTTTCACTTCCTCTTTCCCGACTAACCTGGGAGGTTCCAGGTCTTGGCTCTTGGCTCCGCCCCTGACTTCTTTTACATAAAGATCCCAGGATCTGTATGGCTCATTCCTGTGAACCAGTCGGCGTGTTGAGATGTTAGCTCTGATCTTAGTGATTAAAAGCCAACTTGTTTAAGTCTATAACTTCTAGTTTTGTGGTTATTGAAGGCCCATCAATTTTAATCACTAAAGAATACTAGGATGGATCGACTCCTAAAACCAGAGCGTCTGGACTTGGATCCACATTCTGCTGAAGCATCAAATCAATTTGGACACTGGCTCAAATGCTTCGAACTCTTCGCGGGGGCCTCATCCGCTAGCGAGGTAGGTAAACCGAGTCTACTGACTACTCGCGTAAGTCATCGGATTTATTCGTTTATCCGGGACGCCACCCCTTACACGGAGGCCATCACTATCCTGAAGGCCCAATACCAGAGGCCGGTAAACGAAGTGTACGCCAGACATCTGCTGGCTACACGCAGGCAGCGACCAGAGGAATCAATGGACGATTTCTTACAGGGCCTAAAGGACCTGGTCCGGGACTGTAACTGCAAGGCCGTGACGGCCAATGCGTACTCTGACGAATTGGTCCGCGATTCCTTCATCACGGGCCTCAAATCAAATTATATCCGGCAGAGACTGCTGGAGAAGGAGGTCCTGGACTTAAAAAAGGCAGTGGCCACTGCGCGATCGCTGGATGTGGCCCAGAAAAACTCTGACTCTTATTCTTCCGGCCATGCGGCCCTCACCGCCTCGTGCGCACCGAGGGGGCCGCCATCTTGGAATCAGCCATCTTCCCCATCCAGGTCTCAGACCAGCTCTACGCCGCCGGAGTCCCCACACAGAAGTTCACCCAGGAGTCCTACTACAGCGGCAATGTCTCGAGGCCCGAAATGCTACTTCTGCGGCCAGGCCAAGCACCCCAGACAACGATGCCCAGCGAAGGACGCTACATGCTTCAAATGTAAGAAAAAGGGGCATTTTAGCAAAGTCTGCAGGGGGAATCCGATTTCCAACTCCGTCACCGCCTCGTGCGTGCCGTGCGGGCCGCCATCTTGGGATCCGCCATCTTTTCCCAACTCAACGGCCGCCCAGGGCCCAACAGTGGCTTCGATCACGGTGGATCAATCCAGGCCACATCCGTTGACAAAATCCATGATGGACATACAGGTAAACGGGAATTTAACGAAATGTTTAATTGACTGTGGGAGTACCGAGAGTTTTATCCACCCTAGCCTGGTACGGCGGCACTCATTAACGGTAACCCCTACACGGAGCAGAATTGCTATGGCTGCTAAGCCCCACACTTCGGACATTTTGGGCTACTGTGTGGTAACACTGACTGTAAAAGGCACGGACTACAAGGATTTTAAACTCCTCATGATGCCAGAACTCTGTGTTAATGTAATCTTGGGCCTGGACTTCCAGTGCCACCACGAAAGTGTCACGCTAGCATATGGCGGGTCCCAGCCGCCACTCACAGTCTGTGGCCTATCAACCTTAAAAATCAGCCCGCCCTCTTTATTCGCTAATCTCGCTCCGAACTGTAGGCCCATAGTGACCAAAAGTAGACGGTACAGTCTGGAAGACAGACACTTTATCAAGGCGGAAGTGGACAGACTCCTGCGGGAAGGCATTATTGAATGCAGTACCAGCCCGTGGCGTGCCCAAATAGTCATAGTTAAAAATAGCGAAAAGAAACGGATGGTAATTGACTACAGCCAGACTGTTAATATTTATACCCAGCTGGACGCCTACCCTTTACCCCGCATATCAGAAATGGTCAACCAGATTGCGCAATACCGAGTCTTCTCGACTATCGACCTCAAATCCGCGTATCACCAGCTCCCCATTAGAACGGAGGACCGCCCATACACCGCCTTCGAGGCGAACGGGTGCCTCTACCATTTTCTCAGAGTGCCCTTCGGGGTAACAAATGGGGTCTCGGTCTTCCAACGTGAGATGGACCGCATGGTTGACGAGAATAAACTACAAGCTACCTACCCCTATCTGGACAATGTCACTATCTGCGGGCACAACCAGCAAGACCACGATCTAAATCTTGCGAGATTTTTAAAAACTGCCCTAAAGCTGAATCTAACCTACAACGAAGACAAATGTGTCTTCAACACAACCCGTCTCTGTATCCTCGGCTGTGTGGTGGAAGATGGGGTAATTGGACCGGACCCTGACTGATTACGCCCCCTAAAGGAACTGCCCCTGCCACACAATCCCAAAGCTTTAAAAAGGTGCCTGGGATTTTTTTCGTATTATGCCCAATGGGTGCCCAATTACTCTGATAAGGCCCGACCCCTCATTAAATCGACGTCCTTCCCACTATCAGCTGAAGCTCGGGAGGCTTTCACCAGTATTAAACAGGACATTGAAAGGGCTGCAGTGTGTGTAGTGGATGAATGCATTCCCTTTCAAGTCGAAAGCGATGCGTCAGACTTTGCCTTAGCTGCGACCCTCAATCAGGCTGGGAGACCTGTGGCCTTCTTCTCCCGAACCCTTCAGGGACCTGAAATCAGGCACTCTTCTGTCGAGAAGGAGGCACAGGCTATAGTGGAGGCAGTGCGGCACTGGAGACACTACCTAGCCGGCAAACGTTTCACCCTGCTCACAGACCAACGGTCGGTGGCTTTCATGTTTAATAACAAACAAAGGGGGAAAATCAAGAATGACAAAATACTCAGGTGGAGGATCGAACTATCCATGTTCGACTATGATATTATGTACAGGCCGGGAGCCCTTAATGAACCCCCAGACGCCCTATCGCGGGGAATGTGTGCCAGCATTCATACGGACAAATTACAGGGTCTCCACAATGACCTCTGTCACCCAGGGGTCACCCGACTATACCATTTTATAAAGTCCCGCAATCTGCCCCACTCCATCGAGGAGGTCAGGGCAATGACCAGAGCCTGCCGCATCTGTGCGGAATGCAAGCCTAGTTTCTACAGGCCTGACCGTGCACACCTTATCAAAGCCACACGGCCATTCGAGCGCCTAAGTCTGGACTTCAAGGGACCCCTTCCTGTGGTGTATGTAACCGTTCCACCTTTAAGAGAACTATTTTAAGAGATGCACTACTTTATCTTGGCTGCTGTATACTGTAATACCGGTGGTGACCACACATAAGTGCTGTGTAATGATTTATTGGGCAGTTCAGCCTGACCTCCGACTAGTAAAGACCTGTTGAATTTACTCTTGTGGTCTGTGTGCAGTGATTCTTATTAACAATAACTAGAAAACACAGACTTAACAGTGGCGACGATGACGATCTTACCCTGCGGCAGAGATATATCCAAGGCAGTTTAACGGGCGTCGAGAAGAGGCATCCGCCCTCATCATCCTGCTGAGAAAAGGCTCAGAGGGTGAAAGGCTCAGAGGGTGTAGAATTCTTAAAGTGCATCCAGGAAAGCTTTTTGAGCCAGCATGTAGAAAGTCCTACAAGAGAGGGGGCGGTACTGGACCTAATTCTAGGGAATGTGGCTAGCCAAGTGGAAAAAGTGCTAGTAGGTGAGCACTTTGGTGACAGTGACCATAATATGGTGAGATTTAAGGTGGTCATGGAAAAGGACATGGATGGGCCGGAGATAAAGGTTCTAAATTGGGGGAAGGCCGATTTTAATAGGATAAGGCAGGATCTGGCCAAAATGGACTGGGATCAGCTACTTGTAGGAAAATCCGCATCGGAGCAATGGGAGGCTTTCAGAAGGGAGATTGAGATCACACAATGGCAACATGTTCCCGTAAAGGTCAAGGGTGGTTCCAAAAACCACAGGGAACCTTGGATGTCAGGGGATATACGAGAATGGATTAGGAAAAAAAGGAGGGCTTTTGGCAGATACAAAAGGCTAAAGACGGAGGAAGCCCTAGAGGAGTACAAAAAGTGCAGGGGGATACTTAAAAAAGAAATTAGGAGATCAAGGAGGGGCCATGAATTAACACTGGCGAGCAAAATAAAGGAAAATCCTAAGATGTTTTATAAGTATATTAAGGGTAAGAGGATAACTAGGGAAAAAATAGGGCCCATTAGGGACAAAAGTGTCAATCTGTGTGTGGAGCCGGAAGATGTAGGAGGGGTTCTAAATGAATTTTTTGCATCTGTTTTCACTATAGAGAAGGACGATGTAGACATAGAAATAGGGCGGGGGGACTGTGATATGCTCGAACATATTAACATCGAGAGGGAGGAGGTACTGGCGGTTTTAGCTGGCCTAAAAATGGATAAATCCCCAGGCCTGGATGAAATGTATCCCAGGCTGCTGTGTGAGGCAAAGGAAGAGATTGCGGGGGCTCTAACACATATATTCAGGACCTCTCTGGCCACAGGGGATGTGCCAGAGGACTGGAGAACCGCTAATGTAGTACCATTATTCAAGAAGGGAAGTAGGGAAAAACTGGGGAACTACAGGCCAGTGAGCCTAACATCAGTGGTAGGAAAATTATTGGAAAAAATTCTGAGGGACAAAATTTGTCTCCACTTGGAGAGGCAAGGATTAATCAGGAATAGTCAACATGGCTTTGTCAAGGGAAGATCATGTCTGACTAATTTGATTGAATATTTTGAGGGGGTGACTAGGTGTGTGGCTGAGGGTAACGCAGTGGATGTGGTATACATGGATTTCAGTAAGGCCTTCGATAAAGTCCCGCACAGGAGACTGGTCAAGAAGGTAAGAGCCCATGGAATCCAGGGTGCCTTGGCACATTGGATACAAAACTGGCTTAGTGGCAGAAGGCAGAGGGTGATGGTCGAAGGTTGTTTTTGTGACTGGAAGCCTGTGGCCAGTGGGGTACCACAGGGATCGGTGCTGGGTCCCTTGCTGTTTGTGGTCTACATTAATGACTTGGATATGAATGTAAAAGGTATGATCAGTAAGTTCGCGGATGATACAAAAATTGGTAGGGTGGTAAATAGCGAGGAGGGTAGCCTCAGTCTGCAGGACGATATAGATGGGTTGGTCAGATGGGCGGAACAGTGGCAAATGGAATTTAACCCGGAAAAGTGCGAGGTGATGCACTTTGGGGGGACTAACAAGGCAAGGGAATACACAATGAATGGTAAGACCCTAGGCAAGACGGAGGGTCAGAGGGATCTGGGTGTGCAAGTACACAGATCCCTGAAGGCGGCGGAACAGGTGGATAAGGTGGTAAAAAAGGCATATGGGATACTTGCCTTCATTAGCCGAGGCATTGAATATAAGAGCAAGGAGGTTATGATGGAGCTGTATAAAACACTGGTTAGGCCACAGCTGGAATACTGTGTGCAGTTCTGGTTGCCACACTACAGGAAGGATGTGATCACGTTGGAGAGGGTGCAGAGGAGGTTCACCAGGATGTTACCAGGGCTGGAGCGCTTCAGCTATGAAGAGAGACTGGGCAGATTGAGTTTGTTTTCCTTGGAGCAGAGGAGGCTGAGGGGGGACATGATTGAGGTGTACAAAATTATGAGGGGCATAGATAGGATGGATGCTGAGGAGCTTTTTCCCTTAGTAGAGGGGTCAATAACTAGGGGGCATAGATTCAAGGTAAAGGGCGGGAGGTTTAGAGGGGATTTGAGAAAGAACTTTTTCACCCAGAGGGTGGTTGGAGTCTGGAACTCACTGCCTGAAAGGGTTGTGGAGGCAGGAACCCTCACAACATTTAAGAAGCATTTGGATGAGCACTTGAAATGCCACAGCATACAAGGCTACGGACCAA
The DNA here is from genome assembly GCF_052327205.1 of Somniosus microcephalus. Lineage (NCBI taxonomy): Eukaryota > Metazoa > Chordata > Chondrichthyes > Squaliformes > Somniosidae > Somniosus > Somniosus microcephalus. The sequence continues at coordinate 72,498,945 of NC_140987.1, read as the reverse complement.
ATGCTGTAATATGGGATTAGATTAGACTGGGCTTGAGGGCCGGCGCGGACACGATGGGCCAAAGGGCCTCTATCCGTGCTGTATAACTCTATGACTCTATGACTCTAAAAGACTCGGGTCTGAAGAGCAAGGAAGAATCCTGACACGAAGCCTTCCATCAGCAACAGGCAGTGATCATCCCTTCTATCACGGTGGTGGGTAAGCCGATCAGCGACGAGCAGCAAGTCGGCCACGTTGGCTGTGAAGTAGGGGAGGAAAAAAAAAAAAAAAACGGATGATATAAGGGCGGAGAACTCGACCACGGCCGGGGAAAAGAGCCGGACAGAAGTCGGGACCAGAGGCGCTGAGACTGGGGCAGCGTAAGGCACGGGAGCCGCGGTGAATGCAAACGCAGCCGGTGTAAAAGACCGGGCTGCAAGCGGGCTGGGAGACGCAACAGCGTCGAGAAAGAGCTCGACCGCGACCGGGGAAAAAGGCCGGGCAGCTACCGAGGCCGCGAGGCGCGGGATAAAACATTTTTTTTAAAACGCGGAGAACTCAGCCGCAGCCGGGGGAAAGGACCGGACTGCAAGAGGGGCTGGGAGGCACGATTTGTGAACCGCTGGGGAGGGCGAACGCAGCAATACGGCAATCGCCATTACAGCCAGCGGGGGGAGAAAGGCAAACGCGGGAAGCCGCCATTTTCGTAGGCGGGGGAAGAAGACAAGCGCGGGAAACCGCCATTTTGAAAAAAAAATAAAAGAAAAATTTATTTTTGTTTCTCAAGAAGATTGCGAGGATGCCTAAGCGTGGTAACATCAACGATTTCGATCCCGATGTTGAAGATTGGGCCACGTATGTAGAACGCATAGAGATTTATTGTAAGGCAAATAAAATATCAGATGAAGATAAAGCACTAACCTTACTAAACCCAATGGGTGCGAAGACATACGGGCTATTGAAGCATCTTCTATCACCAGCTAAACCGGCGGATCAGACTTTCGCTAATATTGTTGCTGTCCTGAGAAATCATTTGAACCCCACACTGCTGATGTTAGCGGAACGATTTAAATTTTATGCGAGAACGCAACTGAAAGAGGAAAGCAACGCGGAGTATTTAATTGAACTGCGTAAGCTAGCGAAATACTGTCAGTTTGGGGAAAGACTGACAGAGGCATTGAGAGACAAATTCGTGTGTGGATTGTCGAAAGAAGGAACACAAAAGCGGCTGCTTGAAGAGAATGATCTTACACTTGATAAGGCTGTCACTATTGCAGCATCGCACGAAGCCGCAGCGAGAGGCACTGCAGAAATGCAGCTGAAGGCAGCGGTACTCAGCGTAGATCAAATGGCTTTGGGTACAGCGAAATGTTATCATTGTGGAAAGACAACACACGATCAGAACCAATGCTGGTTTATAAATCAGGAATGTAGAAAATGTGGCAAGCTTGGTCACATAGCTAAAGTATGCCGGTCAGGAAAGAAGACCAGCAACAAAAAGTCACCGCAGGAAAAGTGCAGAAAGGTACATAAGGTGGCTGAGAAGAGTTCGGATGAACAGAATTCGGATTCAGACTCCAACAGCAAGGAACTGGGTAGTCTGAGAATTCACAATGTGAGTAAGGAAGCTGACCTACAAACTATCTGGGTCACACTTCAGATAGCAGGAGTCCAAGTGAAGATGGAATTGGACACCGGATCGGCGTTGACGGTCATGAATAAGCAAGAGTACAAAAGGTTATTCACACATATTCCCCTACGGGATACGAAGATAGTATTGCAGACATACACGGGGCAAAGAGTATACCCCATCGGAAAGATAAAAGTCAAGGTGGTACACAAGGGCAAAGAACACCAAGGAATGGACTTATATGTACTACCTGAGGGAGGTCCACCACTTCTGGGACGGGAGTGGATCAGGAAAATAAATATGGACTGGCACTCCCTAAAAGCAATAACGGTAGATTCCGGAAAAAAAGATGTCAAACCTGAACGATTGTCCAGAATATTGGATGAGGCTAAAGAGGTGTTCCAACAGGGACTGGGAACACTGAGAGGAATTACGGCAAAAATCAAGATTGCAGAACATGCAAACCCAAAATTTTTCAAAGCCAGACCGGTACCTTATGCGATACGACCTGCTGTGGAAGCTGAGCTGGAAGGGCTAGAACGTTCAGGAGTACTGTCTAAGGTGGACTGGAGTGAGTGGGCCACGCCCATTGTTCCCGTCATGAGGCGTTCATCGAGTAACAAGCCAGGGGAACCGGGGAAGGTCCGCATCTGTGGAGACTTCAAGATCACGGTTAATCCGGTGCTTCACACGGTGCAATATCCGCTTCCGCGGATTGAGGATATCTTTGCTTCATTGTCTGGTGGGAAACACTTCACCAAGATAGACCTGGCGCAAGCGTACTTACAGGTGGGAGTTGAGGAAGAGTCGCGCCAGTATCTCACAATCAACACGCACAGAGGCTTGTATCGATATAATAGACTGGTTTTTGGAGTGGCTTCGGCTCCAGCAATTTGGCAGAGCGCCATGGAGCAGGTATTACAGGGAATTCCAAGCACTCAATGTTACTTGGACGATATCCTGATTACAGGAGATGACGATGAGGAACACCTTGCAAATTTGAAACTGGTGCTCACCAGATTGAAGGAATATGGACTTCGAGTTAATCGCCAGAAATGTGAGTTCTTTCAGAAACGGATCTCGTACTGTGGTCATGTCATTGACCAGGAGGGGCTGCACAAGTCACCTGACAAGATCGAAGCTGTTGTGAAGGCTCCCGCTCCGGAAAATGTATCCCAGTTGAGGTCGTTCCTAGGGTTGATTAACTATTACCATAAGTTTCTGCCAAATCTATCCACGGTGCTGCACCCGCTGAACGCTCTTTTGCAGAAAGAAGTACCATGGAAGTGGAGCGAGGACTGTAAGAAGTACTTTCGCAAAAGCAAGGCATTGATCACCTCAGAGGAAGTGTTGGGTCACTTCAACCCAACGCTACCTATTCGTTTAGCTTGTGATGCTTCTCCTTATGGTATTGGAGCAGTACTCTCACACAAGTTGCCAAATGGCTTGGAAAGGCCAGCCGCATTTGCATCCAGATCATTGACCTCCGCTGAGCGCAACTATGCTCAGATAGATAGGGAGGCTCTCAGCCTTGTGTGGGGAGTAAAGAAGTTTAATCATTACCTGCAGGGCCAGAAGTTTACACTGCTGACAGACCACCAGCCGTTGGTATCCATTTTTAACCCTAAGAAGGGTGTTTCGGTGATGACAGCACAGAGGCTCCAGAGATGGTCCCTTTTCCTAGGGGCACATCAATATCAGATAGAATTCAAAGGTACAAAGCAGCATGGTAATGCTGATGGGCTGTCGCGCCTGCCACTACCTACTGAGGAGGAGGCACCGACGGTTGACCCGGTGGAGTTATTTCACTCGACCATCATCGAATGTTTACCTGTCACCAATGCAAATATTGAAAGGGAGACTAGGAATGACCCGACACTGTCCCAGGTCTACGAATTGACAGTAAAGGGATGGCCAGCCCATGGTGATCCACTGTTACCGGCATTCTCAGCAAGACGAGAGCAGCTGTCCATCTGTCAGGGAACATTGATGTATGGAACAAGGGTGATTATCCCTCCTAAGTTAAGAGAGAGAGTTCTAAAAGAACTACATGAAGGTCATCTGGGGGGAGTCAAGGTGAAAAGCCTTGCTAGGGCTTATGTGTGGTGGCCAGGTATCGACCAACAGATAGAGGATCTGACGAAAAGCTGCTCAGGGTGCCAAAAAGTCCAAAATGCACCTCCAATTGCACCGCTGCATCCATGGGAATGGCCTTCAACCCCATGGCAACATGTACATATTGACTTTGCTGGTCCATTCATGGACTCCATGTTTTTAATTGCGGTGGACGCACATTCTAAATGGCCACAAGTGATTAAAATGACTACCACTACCTCGGAGAAGACGATCGCGGTGCTAAGAACGATATTTGCAAGAAATGGATTGCCAGAGCAAATATGTTCAGACAACGGACCACAGTTCGTGTCAGAGGAATTCCAGAAATTCCTGAAGAAGAATGGGGTGAAACATTATACCTCTGCCCCATATCATCCAGCTACGAATGGGCTGGCCGAGAGGTTTGTACAGACGTTCAAAAAGGCAATAAAGGCCATGAGCGAAGATCAGGTTCCACTGCAACACAAGGTGGACAATTTCCTACTGGCATATCGAAACGCCACCCATGCAACAACAAACCAAAGCCCTGCCATGATGTTCTATAACAGGAGGTGGCGGTCCAGGTTGGACTTGTTAAAACCAAATGTGCGGAGGGAAGTCGAAAACAAACAGTTCCAGCATATCAATAACAAGCCCACTCGGAGTTTTGAAATAGGACAACCGGTGTTAGCCAGGGACTATAAAAACGAGAAATGGCAATCTGGAACAATTCGGGCCAGACAAGGACCCCTGATGTACACGGTAGATGTTGGTGGAAATGTAATGCGATGTCATGCTGACCAACTGGTGGGATCGAGAACAAGGGTCGAGCCCATGGTTACGACAGAGACAACCGTGGAGGAAGTTAGTGAACCTGAAGCATCTACCTCAGAAGTGAATATACCTGATGATGATGTCCTATCCATAGGGGATCAACTAGATGAGTCACCCCAGCAACGAGAACCAGAGACTCCTGAAAGGCGTTATCCGTCTCGGATCAGGAGGCCTCCTCAGAGACTGAATCTGTGAACTGTTTTTACATGAAGTTGTGTATATATGTTATTATGTTATGTTTAATGGGGAATATATACTGTTAAGCTAAAAAGGGAGGATTGTGGTGTATGTAACCGTTCCGCCTTTAAGAGAACTATTTTAAGAGATGCACTACTTTATCTTGGCTGCTGTATACTGTAATACCGGTGGTGACCACACCGGTATATAAGTGCTGTGTAGTGATTTATTGGGCAGTTCAGCCTGACCTCCGACTAGTAAAGACCTGTTGAATTTACTCTTGTGGTCTGTGTGCAGTGATTCTTATTAACAATAACTAGAACACACAGACTTAACACTTCCCTCTGCCGACCGTAACATATACTTCCTCAATATCATTGATGAATATTCCTGCTTCCCCTTCGCCATTCCCTGCCCAGACATGACCAGTGCCACGGTCATCAAGTGTCTCTGTAATCTATTCTGCATGTTTGGCATGCCGAACTACATACACAGCGATAGGGGGACGTCATTCATGAGTGACGAGCTGCGCCAGTTCTTGCTCTCGAAGGGGATAGCCACTAGCAGAACCACTAGCTACAACCCCGGGGTAATGGGCAAGTGGAAAGGGAGAATGCTACTGTTTGGACGGCTGTCACGTTAGCCTTAAAGTCAAAAGGCCTTCCGACCTCCCGCTGGCAGGAAGTCCTCCCAGACGTGCTCCACTCCATAAGGTCTCTGTTATGTACTGCCACTAACGCTACCCCTCACGAAAAGATGTTCGTTTTCCCCCGGAAATCCACCTCGGGCATATCTCTACCCGCGTGGCTGATGTCTCCGGGGACAGTACTATTGCGGAAGCACGTGAGAGGCCATAAAATGGACCCCCTTGTGGAAAAGGTACAGCTCCTCCATGCAAACCCTCAGTATGCCTATATCAAATACTCTGACGGGCGAGAGGACACTGTTTCCATAAAAGGCCTCGCTCCCTCGGGGAGCGGAGAGAACGATGGGAGACTACCCGATGAAGACCTACACTACAAAGAGGCAGGACGCTCAGAGGTATCAATACCCAACTTTAACCTGGAGGAGACTGCAGATAACCTGGAAGACACTGCGGCGGCCCGGACAGCGGAGGAACCAGAATCCACTCCCCTAGAGGCACCCCAACCGGCTTTGCGCTGATCACTGAGAACTGCAAAACCTCCTGACAGACTCACTTATACCAACCTTTAAGAAACATCACCCCGATGGACTAAATCTATAGAAGGGGTGAATGTAATGAAATCTGTTTGTCTTGATCCTGTATTCGTTTTGCACTCATGTATATTACCCTCCCCCACGTATAGTTTCACTTCCTCTTTCCTGACTAACCTGGGAGGTTCCAGGTCTTGGCTCTTGGCTCCGCCCCTGACTTCTCTTACATAAAGATCCCAGGATCTGTATGACTCATTCCTGTGAACCAGTCGGCGTGTTGAGATGTTAGCTGTGATCTTAGTGATTAAAAGCCAACTTGTTTAAATCTATAACTTCTAGTTTTGTGGTTATTGAAGGCCCATCACACTGCTACTGGGTCTGAAGTAGATACTACCGGTATGTCGGGTTCATCCCCAGGTACTCGAGACATGGGGTTGACGCATTCCTGTGATGCTAAGATCTGATCGACGTGGCGTCTCACAATGTTCTCCCCGACATCCACTGTGTACATTAATGGCCCCTGCCTTGTACATATCGTTCCGGGTTGCCACTTCTCTGTTCGATAGTCCCGGGCCAAGACTGGTTGCCCTACATTGAAGCTCCTTGTCGGCTTCTCGTTGATGTGCTGGAATTGTTTGTCCTCAACATTTCTTTGCACATTTGGTCTGAGCAAGTCCAGACGAGATCTCAACCTTCGGTTAAAGAACATCATGGCCGGGGTCTGGTTGGTAAGTGCATGTGTCGCGTTTCGGTAGGCTAATAAGAATTTGTCCATCTTATGCTGTAGTGGAATTTCCTCATCGCACATGGCCTTTATCGCCTTCTTAAAGGTTTGTACGAACCTCTCAGCCAATCCATTGGTGGCTGGATGATACGGGGCGGATGTGTAATGCCTTACCCCATTCCTTTTCATCAATTTTTGGAACTCGTCGGACACAAACTGTGGTCCATTATCAGAGCAGATCTGGTCTGGCAACCCATTTCTGGCAAATATGGTCCGTAGGACTGCAATCGTTTTCTCTGTAGTGGTTGAAGACATCTTTATCACCTCAGGCCACTTTGAATGAGCATCCACTGCTATTAAGAACATTGAGTCCATGAATGGACCAGCGAAATCAATGTGCACCCGTTGCCATGGAGAGGAGGGCCACTCCCATGGGTGTAGAGGGGCATGTGGTCGTGCATTTTGGACCTTCTGGCATCCTAAGCAGCTCGTAGTTAGGTCTTCGATTTGTTGATCGATTCCCGGCCACCACACATAAGCCCTAGCTAGGCTTTTCATTTTCACTCCCCCCAGATGACCTTCATGTAGCTCATTTAGCACTCTCTCCCTTAACTTGGGTGGAATCACCACCCTGGATCCACACATCACTGTCCCCTGGCATACTGACAGCTGTTCTCTTCTGGATGAGAATGCTGGCAACAGTGAGTCGCCATGTGTTGGCCATCCCCTCACCGTCAATGCATATACCCGTGACAGCGTCAGATCATTGCGGGTCTCCTTCTCTATATCCGCGTTTGTTACTGGCAATCGTTCAATTATTGACGAATAAAATATCTCGATAGGGTCCACTGCTGGTGCTTCCTCCACAGTAGGCAGTGGCAGGTGCGATAGCCCATCAGCGTTCCCATGCTGTCTCGTGTCTTTATATTCTATTTCATATTGATTCGCCCCTAGAAACAGGGACCATCTTTGTAACCGCTGTGCAGCCATTACTGGCACGCCCCTTCTTAGGATTAAAGATGGAGACAAGTGGTTGGTGGTCAGTCAGCAAGGTAAACTTCTGTCCATGCAGATAGTGGTTGAATTTTTTTACTCCCCATACTAGGCTGAGGGCCTCCCTGTCAATCTGGGCATAGTTGTGCTCGACTGAGGTTAGTGACCGAGACGCAAAGGCTACTGGCCTCTCCAACCCGTCTGGGAATTTGTGCGACAGCACCACTCCAATGCCGTAGGGTGATGCATCACATGCCAAATGAATTGGTAGTGCTAGGTTGAAATGGGCCAACACCTCTTTTGATGTGATCAATTCTTTACACTTCTGGAAAGCTCGTCTACGTTCGTCATACCACTTCCATGGTACCCCTGTTTGCAGTAGGGTGTTCAGCGGGTGTAATAACGTAGGCAAATTTGGTAAGAACTTGTGGTAATAGTTTACCAGCCCGAGGAACGACCTCAGTTATGACACATTTTCCGGTGCTGGAGCCTTAACTACTGCCTCTATCTTGTCAGGGTACTTATGTAACCCCTCTTCACCGATGACGTGACCGCAATACGAGATCTGTTTCTGGAAAAACTCGCACTTGTGGCGATTAGCTCGTAGCCCATATTCCTTTAATCTGGCGAGCACCTTCTCCAAGTTAGCGAGGTGATCACCGTCATTTTCGCCCGTGACCAAGATGCCGTCCAAATAACACTGGGTCCCTGGAATCCCTTGCAGGACCTGATCCATCGCCCTTTGCCAGATAGCCGGAGCCGAGGCTACTCCAAACACCAGCCGGTTCTATTGATAGAGACCTTTATGGGTGTTGATCGTAAGGTAATGTTTCGAAGCTTCTTCCACTTCCATTTGCAAGTACGCCTGGGCTAGATCAATTTTGGTGAAGTGTTTACCACCAGATAGTGAGGCAAAAATATCCTCAATTCGTGGAAGGGGATATTGCACCGTGTGAAGGACTGGGTTCACTGTCACCTTAAAATCCCCACAGATGCGGACCTTCTTTGGTTCCCCAGGCGTATTACTCAACGACCTCTTCATTACAGAAACGATGGGTGTAGCCCACTCGCTCCAGTCCACTTTGGACAGTACTCCTGAACGTTCCAACCCTTCCAGCTCTGCTTCAACCGCTGGTCTGATCGCATAAGGCACTGGTCTGGCCTTAAGAAACTTTGGGCTTGCGTTATCCTCTATTTTAATTGTTGCTGTTATTCCTTTTAGTGTTCCTAGTCCCTCCTGGAACACTTCTTTTGCGTCAGTTAGCATTTTTGACAGTCGTCCAGGTGTGACGTCGTCATCCTTTTTGGCCTCCACCTTCAGTGCCTGTATGGAATGCCAATCTAAATGTATCTTCCGGATCCATTCACGTCCTAGCAGTGGTGGTCCTCCATTTGGCAATACATATATATCCATTTTAGGTATTTCCTGACCTTTATATGTCACTTACACCCTTATTTTTCCTTTGGGGTAGACTTTTTGCCCCGTATACGTCTTCAAGACAATCTCTGTAGCTTTCAAGGGTATGTGTGAAAATAGCCGCTTGTAGTCTCTTTGATTTATGACTGTTAGAGCTGACCCTGTGTCCAATTCCATTTCCACTTGGACTCCGTCTATCTTGAGTGTAACCCAGATAGTCTGGTGATTCTCCATTTCGGTTACATTATGTAGTTTCAGACAACCCAGCTCCTTGCTTCCAGAGTCTGTGTCACTTTTCTGTTCATCTGAACCACTGTCCATCACCTGGTGTACGTTTTTGTACTTCTCCTGTGGAGATTTCTTACTGTTGGTTTTCTTCCCAGACCTGCAGACTCTTGCTATGTGTCCTGCTTTCCCACACTGTCTGCACACTTGGTCCTTGAACCAACAATCTTTCTGGTCATGTGTTGTTCTGCCACAGCGATAGCACTTCCCTATTCCATAGGTCATTTCGCTGGTGCCATATTCTTGCAGTCTCCATTGTATCTCTGCAGCGCCCCTTGTGGCTGCTTCGTGTGATACTGCCATACTGAAAGCTTTGTCCAGCGTAAGGTCCTTTTCTGATAGAAGCCGTTTCTGGGTGCCTTCACTTTGTAGCCCACATACAAACTTGTCCCTTAACGTGTCTGCTAGTCCCGCTCCAAACTGGCAGTATTTCGATAGCTTGCGCAGTTCCGTTAGGTACTCAGCATTGCTTTCGTCTTTGTGTTGGTTCCTTTTATGGAACTTAAATCGTTCTGCTATCAGCAGCGGTGTGGGGTTTAAGTGGTCCTGTAGGATTTCTACTATGCTTTCGAAATTCTTGTTTACCGGCTTCTCTGGGGTTATTAGATTTTGCAGTAACCCATAAGTTTTTGCACCCATGGAATTTAACAGAACCAGTGCTTTATTAGCATCTGGCACTTCATTCGCCCTGCAGTACACCTCAATACGTTCCACATATGTCGCCCAATCTTCGACTTCATTGTCGAACGTAGAGATACTGCCACTCTTCGGCATCCTTGGTTGTGCGTTAACTATCACCAATGGCGCCTCCCGCGCTTCCCCTTCTTCTCCGCTGGCACAAAATGGCGTCTCCCGCGCTTTCCTTCCTTCCCGCGCTCGCCCGTCTTCTCCGCTGCTGCTTCGCAAAATGGCGTCTCCCGCGCTCTTCCTTCTTCTCCGTGGCTCAATGGCGCCTCCCGCGCTCTCCCTGCTTCTCCGCGGCTCAATGGCATCTCCCGCAGTCTCCCTGCTTCTCCGCGGCTCAATGGTGTCTCCCCTTGCTTCGCCCCGCGGACCCTGATCAGCCCGTGATCCCTGGCTGTGCTCTGCGCATTCTTCTCTTGATATTTGTCGACGCCGCTCAGTCTAGAACCCGGCTGTTTCTTACCCTCTCTCTCTCCGGTTTGCAGTATTTTTCCTCGACGCCGCTCGGTGATCAACCCCCAGCTGCGTCCTGCTCTCTTCACCCTCTTTCTCACCCCGTCGACGCTGCCCGGCTCTCTCTCTCTGCCATCGGTCGGCTCCAGCCGCCGCTGCTCGGGAAGGGTCTGCTCTGGACCTGTCGTCGGTCTCTTACTGCTCGTTGTGGCTGGGGAACCAAGCCCGGCTCTCCACAGCCTCCCCAGCGACGTTGGATCTCTGCCTGACTGCTGGGCGGTTGCTCGCGGTCGACGCCCGTTTTCCTGGACTCGACTATTTTTTTTTATGTTGCAGGTAGATTCGCATCAACACTCGTCGCCACTGTTAGATCCGTGGTTCAGTGGATAAATAATTACATGGATGCTGTACATAAACAAATAACAGGTCTTTACTGGAGGAAGGTAATCTCTAGACTGGGGTACAGAGGCATGCGCACAGCTTATATACCGGTGTGGTCACTGCCGGTACTACAGTATACAGGAGCTGTAAAAAGTAGTTCTGACTTAAAGCACATACACTACAGAGAGGATGAATAGGACCCTAAAAGAAAAGTTGAGGAAGGAGACAGTGGACTCGCCCCGTAAATGGGCCGAAGTCCTACCATTGGTTCTGATGGGGATCCGGGCCAGCCAGTCAAAAAGCACGGGGTACTCCCCGTACGAGCTGATGACTGGCAGGGTTATGCGGACCCCCACCCATGTATTAGCCCCGGTGCTCACAGAAGGTCAGCTCAGAGAGGTAAACCGGGACAGGTTCGCTCGAAACCTCTTCAAGCACCTTAAACAGGTCCACGAGCAGGCGGCTGGGAACATGGGAAAGCAGCATCAGAGCAACCGATTGCTGCTCGAACCCCGTAAGCCCCACGAGTGGGAGGTAGGAGATCAGGTCATGGTGAGGAACTATGCCCGAGTAGGGAGTCTAGAACCATTATACATGGGGCCCTACTGCATTGTAGACAAAGACAGCCCCATCGTTTACGCTGTTAAGATGCCTCGGCGCACCAAATGGTTTCACATTAACCAGTGTAAACTGCTTAAACCTGAAAAGAGAAAACAGCCAGTTGGGGTAGGGCCTGAGGATAGAAATCCTCAGCCTGCAGCGGGAGCGAGTTCACAGACTGCACAGGCAGGTACTGTGGCTTGCTTAAGGGGAGGGGCCATCCCGCCCACCGATTGGGACACTACCCCACTCTTCTGGGATCTAGAGGAGGAGGGACCCGAGGGCAAAGACCCCGCCCCTGACCCAGGTTTAGAGGAGGAGGGACCCGAGTGTAGTGTATGTACCTTTAAGAGAGAACTACTATTACAGCTCCTGTATACTGTAGTACCGGCAGTGACCACACCTGTATATAAGCCTTGAGCATGCCTCTGTACCCCCAGTCTTGAGACTACCCTACTCCAGTAAATACCTGTTGATTGTTAAGTTACAGCATCCGTGTGGTTATTGAAAAACATGATACTCTCAGAATCACGGATCTAACAGTGGCGACGAGTGTCGATTCGAATCTACCTGCAACTCTGCATTTCCCTTTGAGGATTCGCTCCGGGAGGGCGGTGGAAGAAAGTCGAGGCCAGAAACATGGGCGTCGACCATGAGCAACCGGCCAGTCATCCGGCAGCGAGTGAACATCGCAGGGGAGTCTGTGGAGAGCCGGGCTTGATTCCCCAGCCACGACGATCAGCAACAGACTGACGACAGGTACCAGGTACAGCGCAGACCCTTCCCGGACAGCAGCGGCTGGAGCCGACCGACGGTAGAGAAAAAGCCGAGCAGCGTCGACGGGGTAAGATAGAGGGTGAAGCGCACAGGGCGCAGCCGGGGGTTGAAAACCGAGCGGCGTCGAGGAAAAACAAAACGGAGAGAGAGAGGGTAAAGCAGCAGCCGGGTTCAGGACCGAGCGGCGGAAATGGGAAAGGCGCACAGAGAAAAAAAACGTGCAGAGCACAGCCAGGGCTCAAGGGCTGAACAGTGTCCACGGGGAGAAGAAGGGAGAGCGCGGGAGATGCCATTGAGCCGTGGAGAAGACGGAAGAGCGTGGGAGACGCCAATTTTAGAAGCTGCAGCGGAGAAGAAGGGCGAGCACGGGAAGAAAGGAAAGCGCGGGAGACGCCATTTTGTGCCAGCGGAGAAGAAGGGAAAGCACGGGAGATGCCATTTTTGACAGCTAAATCACACCCAGGGATGCCGAAGAGTGGCAGTATCTCTACGTTCGACAATGAAGTCGAAGATTGGGCGACATATGTGGAATGTATTGAGGTGTACTGCAGGGCGAATGAAATGCCAGGTGCTAGGAAAGCACTGGTTTTGTTAAATTCCATGGGTGCAAAAACTTATGGGTTACTGCAAAACCTAATAACCCCAGAGAAGCCTGTGAATAAGAATTTTGAAAGCATAGTAGAAATCCTACAGGACCACTTAAACCCCAACCGCTGCTGATAGCAGAACGATTTAAGTTCCATAAAAGGAACCAACACAAAGACGAAAGTAATGCTGAGTACTTAACGGAACTGCGCAAGCTATCGAAACACTGCCAGTTTGGAGTGGGACTAGCAGATACGTTAAGGGACAAGTTTGTGTGTGGGCTTCAAAGTGAAGGAACCCAGAAACAGCTTCTATCAGAAAAGGATCTTATGCTGGACAAGGCTTTCAGTATGGCAGTATCACACGAAGCAGCCGCAAGGGGCGCTGCAGAGATACAACGGAGACCGCAAGAGTATGGCACCAATGAAATGTCCTATGGAACAGGGAAGTGTTATCGCTGCGGCAGAATAACACACGACCAGAAGGATTGTTGGTTCAAGGACCAAGTGTGCAGATAGTGTGGAAAAGCAGGACACATAGCAAGAGTCTGCAGGTCTGGGAAGAAAACCAACAGCAAGAAATCTCCACAGGAGAAGTACAAAAAGGTACACAAGGTGATGGACAGTAGTTCAGACGAACAGAAAAGTGACACAGACTCTGGAAGCAAGGAGCTGGGTTATCTGAAACTACATAAGGTAACCAAAATGGAGGATCACCAGACTATCTGGGTTACACTCAAGATAGACGGAGTCCAAGTGAAAATGGAATTGGACACAGGATCAGCCCTAACAGTCATAAACCAAAGGGACTACAAGCGGCTATTTTCACATATACCCTTGAAAGCTACAGAGATTGTCTTGAAGACGTACACGGGGCAAAAAGTCTACCCCAAAGGAAAAATAAGGGTGAAAGTGATATACAAAGGCCAGGAAATACCTAAAATGGACTTATATGTATTGCCATATGGAGGACCACCACTGCTAGGACGTGAATGGATCCGGAAGATACAATTAGATTGGCATTCCATACAGGCACTGAAGGTTGAGGCCAAAAAGGAGGACGACGTCACACCTGGACGACTGTCAAAAATGCTAACTGACGCAAAAGAAGTGTTCCAGGAGGGACTCGGAACACTAAAAGGCATAACAGCAACGATTAAAATAGAGGAAAATGCAAGCCCAAAGTTTCTTAAGGCCAGACCAGTGCCTTATGCGATGAGACCAGCCGTCGAAGCAGAGCTGGAAGGGTTGGAACATTCAGGAGTACTGTTCAAAGTAGACTGGAGCGAGTGGGCTACACCCATCGTTCCTGTAATGAAGAGGTCGTTGAGTAATACGCCTGGGGAACCAAAGAAGGTCCGCATCTGTGGGGATTTTAAGGTGACAGTGAACCCAGTCCTTCACACGGTACAATATCCGCTTCCACGAATTGAGGATATTTTCGCCTCGCTATCTGGAGGTAAACGCTTCACCAAAATTGATCTAGCCCAGGCGTACTTGCAAATGGAGGCAGAAGGAGCCTCAAAACAATACCTCATGATCAACACTCATAAAGGTCTCTATCAATACAACCGGCTGGTGTTCGGGGTAGCATCGGCTTTGGCTATTTGTCAAAGGGCGATGGATCAAGTCCTGCAAGGGATTACAGGGACCCAGTGTTATTTGGATGACATCCTGGTCACTGGCGAAAATGACAGTGATCACCTCGCCAACTTGGAGAAGGTGCTCACCAGATTAAAGGAATATGGGCTACGAGCTAATCGCCACAAGTGCGAGTTTTTCCAGAAGCAGATCTCGTATTGTGGCCACGACATCGATGAAGAGGGGTTACATAAGTCCCCTGAAAAGCTTGAGGCAGTAGTCAAGGCTCCAGCACCGGAAAATGTGTCACAACTGAGGTTGTTCCTCGGGCTGGTAAACTACTACCATAAGTTCTTACCAAATTTGTCCACGGTATTACACCCACTGAACACCCTACTGCAAACAGGGGTACCATGGAAGTGGAATGACGAATGTAGACAAGCTTTCCAGAAGTGTAAGGAATTGATCACATCAAAAGAGGTGTTGGCCCATTTCAACCCAGCACTACCAATTCGTTTGGCATGTGATGCATCACCCTATGGTATTGGAGTGGTGCTGTCGCACAAATTCCCAGACGGGTTGGAGAGGCCAGTAGCCTTTGCGTCTCGGTCACTAACCTCAGCCGAGCCAGTAACGAACGCGGATATAGAGAAGGAGACCCGCAATGATCCGACGCTGTCTCGGGTATATGATTTGACGGTGAGGGGATGGCCAACACATGGCGACTCACTGTTGCCAGCATTCTCATCCAGAAGAGAACAGCTGTCAGTATGCCAGGGGACAGTGATCTGTGGATCCCGAGTGGTGATTCCACCCAAGTTAAGGGAGAGAGTACTAAATGAGCTTCATGAAGGTCATCTGGGAGGGGTGAAAATGAAAAGCCTTGCTAGGGCTTATGTGTGGTGGCCAGGGATCGATCAACAAATTGAGGACCTAACCAAGAGCTGCTCAGGATGCCAAAAGGTCCAAAATGCACCACCACATGCCCCTCTACACCCATGGGAGTGGCCCTCCTCTCCATGGCAACGGGTGCATATTGATTTTGCTGGTCCATTCATGGACTCAATGTTCTTAATAGCAGTGGATGCTCACTCGAAATGGCCTGAGGTGATAAAAATGTCCTCAACCACTACAGAGAAAACGTTTGCAGTCCTACGGACCATATTTGCCAGGAACGGCTTGCCAGAGCAGATTTGCTCTGATAATGGACCACAGTTTTTGTCCGAAGAATTTTGGAAATTTATGAGAAGGAATGGGGTCAGGCATTACACATCCGCCCCGTCTCATCCAGCCACAAATGGATTGGCTGAGAGGTTCCTACAAACCTTTAAAAAGGCGATAAAGGCCATGTGCAATGATGAAATTCCACTACAGCATAAGGTGGACAATTTCCTATTAGCCTACATGCAGTCACCAATCAGACCCCGGCCATGATGTTCTTTAACCGAAGGTTGAGATCTCGTCTGGATTTGTTCAGACCAAATGTACGAAGAAATGTTGAGGATAAACAATTCCAGCACATCAATGAGAAGCCGACAAGGAGCTTCAATGTAGGACAACCAGTCTTGGCCCGTGACTACCGAACAGAGAAATGGCAACCCGGAACGATATGCACAAGGCAGGGGCCATTAATGTACACAGTGGATGCTGGGGAGAACATTGTGAGATGCCACGTCGATCAGATCTTAGCATCACAGGAACGAGTCAACCCCATGTCTTGAGTACCTGGGGATGAACCCGACATACCGGTAGCATCTACCTCAGAACCAGTAGCAGTGGAAACCGATGAACTAACCGACGAAAAGGGGCCAGAATCGCCTCTGCACCAAGAACAAGAACCTCAGGAATGGCGCTATCCCGAAAGGATCAGGAAGCCGCCCCAAAGACTGAACTATAAATGGACTATTGTTGTTTAATGTACATGTTAAAGTTTTAATTGTTATTTGAATATTATGGGTACTGCTAATCTAAAAGGGGAGGAATTGTAGTGTATGTACCTTTAGGAGAGAACTACTTTTACAGCTCCTGTATACTGTAGTACCGGCAGTGACCACACCTGTATATAAGCCTTGAGCGTGCCTCTGTACCCCCAGTCTTGAGACTACCCTACTCCAGTAAATACCTGTTGATTGTTAAGTTACAGCATCCGTGTGGTTATTGAAAAACATCATACTCTCAGAATCACGGCTCTAACACCGAGAGCGAAGACCCCGCCCCGGACCCAGGTTTGGGACCTGGGGGCGGAGACTCTCAGCCTGCAGCACAGGCTGCGAAGAGATACCTGCCCCTAGCCCAGGTTCGGGAGAGGTGAAGCCTGAAGGCGAAGATCCCCAGCCAGCGGCAGTTGTAAGCCCACAGACCGCACCGGAGGGGATGGCGGTTTGGGTTAAAGGCCCACCAGCCAAGAAAACCCCACCCGCCAAGGCCCCTAGAAAGTCCCCACGGACGCCCCAGCCAAGGAAACCCTGGTCACCGGCTCCCCATTTTAAAGGGACAGCCTCCAGAGTTAGGGGGAAGTCCAAGGACAGAGATCCCTAGCCAGCAGCCACAGGCTGCGAGGGACCGACAGTGCAGGGCAGTGCGGCCACGCTGAAGGGAGCGGTGTGCCGCAGCCCAAACAGGGGTTAGGCTGGCTGCCCGGAGACGGGCGGCGGATGTACATAGTTTAGGTAATTTAAGTTTAGGTATTTAGCTTAAGTTTGGGTGTTTAGCTTAAGTTAAGTAAGGTGATGGGTAGTTTTAGATAAGTAATAGTCTGCTAAGAGTGTGTGTATTGGAGTCGAGGTCGCGAGACCCGACTATGCTTCACCCAAGCCAGAGAATCTCCTGGGGACCTGGCTGTATGTTTTGTATCTGTTGCAGAAAGACTTTCAGGATGAATGGGAGCATAATCCTACTCGTCCTGATAGGACTGAGCATCGGAAAGAGAGGCGACGTGGAGGACTCTCACATCTATGGGTGCTCAGGAGTTAGAGCACCCCGACGGAAGCGGCGAACAGGATGTGGAGGAGACCGCCGTCTACGTCCATGAGGGAAGGTGGCCAGGGTGGCTGGGGTCCAATTCATCTCAGTACTCCAGCCAGACCGTGTCCACGTACGGAGAGGCCTCCCTCCTGTGCCCCAGGGTACAGGTCGTTACCACAAGGGTTAGCATCACCGTAGGGAACCGTGTATGCTTATCGTGCAAAGGACACATTCCTTTGGATAGGTGGTGGTGGCTCAGAAAGCTGAGCAAAGATATGAGAAACCCTGCAGTCGAGTGGGAACGGTTGGGGAACAATACCCACCAGACGATTACAGGGACTCACGGAGGATTAATTGTGTGTTGGGACAAGTGGTGGGAACCGGATCAAGGGATTTATATCTGTATGTGGGGGTCAGAGAGGGTCTGCCCCACAGGCATATC
Organism: Somniosus microcephalus; assembly: GCF_052327205.1. Taxonomy (NCBI): domain Eukaryota; kingdom Metazoa; phylum Chordata; class Chondrichthyes; order Squaliformes; family Somniosidae; genus Somniosus; species Somniosus microcephalus. The sequence continues at coordinate 72,481,170 of NC_140987.1, read as the reverse complement.
CATCATTTTCCACCGACAGTGGCAAGACACCGGGGAGGGGATGAAGTGGGATACCAGCCTGAATGCGTGCACGGTCCCATACTCCCCGATCCCAGTCAATGCCACTGAGCTTGTGACCTGCCCCCGTAAGCCCCTGCCCACGACGCAGGCAGCGAGGACACACAGGGAAGGGTGACCTGCCACCACCAAGGGACCAGGGAATGGACTGGTACTAGTGCCTACTGATCAGGTGCTGTGCCAGGGGGTACACTACATGGTAGCCTCCGTGATTTTAAATCTCACCGAGGTACACCTACCGGAGTGGTGCCCCAAAGAAACAGAGCAGCTATACCAGACCCTATTAAAGGAGATGTTCAAGAAGTTTTATGAGTTCGATTTCGCCAATGTCGACAAAACCGAACTGTACACCACGCACCGCGAGTTTTTGGGTAATGCAGGGAGACAAAGAAGTGGAGCATGGAATGATGTTTTTACTGCATTTAACACTGGGTCCTCTGTCATCAACAGTTTAGATGACATAGAATTACAGAACCAGATAAACGGTTTAAAAACACAGTTAAGGAAAATATTAATGGATGAGAACAAAGTGATGGGCTCAGAGTTACATGAGGACCACGCCATGATGGTCCATTTAAGAGAGATTATAGTGGAGTTGGAGAAGCACGCAAAGACTGTAAATGCCCTCATAAGGGAGGACAGAAATGCTTCTGACCAGGCTCCGCAGAACGAGGTGTGCTTGCTGTATGGGGCATGGTTGCTGGACAAGGGCCGCAGTAATCTGGAGGATTTAAAACAGGGTTTAGTCCCCTCCTGGATCAGCAACAAGCACCTCACAGCCTTCCATCCGTTTGAGAACGCAATAAGCCCATGCCAACTCCGGCTAGCTTCCGAGGCCTACCCAGTCCCAGTGGATTGTGGGCAGTCCAACAACACCATCATGGGGATAGTAGTGAGAATGCCGGGCATGGGTAGGACAGCCCGACCCGCACTGGTATACAGGGTAGAGAACATTGGAGTCATTCAAGGGGGTGCACACATTCGTTTCACAGCGGTCTCACCTTACGTCATAACGTGGGAGCTCGCTATGACAGGTACTGACCTCTCGGGGTGCCGGAGCCGGGGAGCACACATAATCCTGTGTCCCCAGCACTTGAACGCCTATTCAAAACCACAGTGCGGGTTCAGAGCTGCTGGCACGAAACCTATAAATTGTGCCATGGAGGCAATGGCACAAGGCCAAGTTCCCACGCAGGTAGCATATATAGGAGGTGGGACATATTGTGTCACCACAGGAGCGCCCCACTACCAGCATGGACAGCATAGCTGGTGTCCGGTAAGTGACAGCAGTTTCTGCTTTAAACCCAAGGCAGAAGTTCAAGTGGCCCAGGAAAGAACTGTCCCCATTCCTGAACCCTCCACTGTTCACCTTGTTATGTTCATTAATAAATAGACACTCTTATTATGAACACAGCTAGCTTCTAAGCTAGTCACTTTATTTAGTATATGAGGACTTCAGTACATGAGGACTTCTACAGCGTCATTCTAGAGATTTCCATCTTGACTACTGCCTTGTGGGTAGCCTAGTGCCTCGTGGGTAATGTAGTCATATATATATATATAGACATACAGCAATATACAGCTCTACACAGCTCTACGGCTCCACCTAGTGTCCACTATAGAATGACATGTTATTGATCATTACACACCTCACCGTAAAGGAGAATTTTACCAATTTGCAGAAGTATGTAGTGCATTTCGGCTACGAAATTCCCCCTCTCCCAGAACACCTTACCAAAATACTCAAAGCCGTTATAGTTTCACAGAAACATTTTTACACTCTGGAGCAGAAAACAGTAGAGTTAGGGGCTAAGGTATTGGACATTGTGATCCCACCCTGGTGGGACATTTTCAATAGTATAGAGGTCCCTTCGTGGATCAAACTGGCTTCCCACATTCTCGTGGTTTGCCAGTTGGGGATAGTATTGTACCTAGTCTGCACTCAGTGCAAGGGAAAAGGTCAAATTTCGAAACCAGAGGGCCTGGAAGGAACATTATGTGAGGGTGGAGGGAGATACACCTGTTTGAGTTTTTTTGTATTTCTGATTAAAGATATTTTTTTGTTCTTTTATTGTTTTTAATAAAGATGTTCAGCGTGTTGTTTGTAATAAAGATGTATGTGTACCAAGTGGTGCAGGGGTGTCAGACCCCCTCCGTGCTTGGATGTGTGTAAAACGACTGTGATTATTCTATGTATACTTATGTACACCACATTTTCGTGGAATGGGAAGTGCATGTGCCGTTGCATGCATGGACAGTACGAATAAGCTGGCGCTCGAAGAGTGGGTGGCAGCGCCCGTGACGAATAAACTAGCGTTCGAAGCATGGGTAGTAAAATCTTTTAGAAGGTAAAGACCGCCAATCGACCCCCGACTGTAACATTACTGCCGACGACCGCCCAAGGGAGAAGAGGATGAAAACCCATCCCGACGAGACGACGACGGTAGCTGAGGAAAAAGGAGGGTGCTTCGCATCAGCGCCGCGCCCTGAGACCACGTGGCGGCGGGGTACCCCAAAGAACAGCGGGAGTGGACCTCAAAACTCACAACCGTTTAAGCAACAGGTTTAGGATTGGTGAGCATGAATTCCTGGCCCCTCATAGCTTAATCTAGTTAGGTATAGAGGGTGGGATTAAGGATAAGGGGATTGTTAATGTAGTTGTTTTCCCTCGATGTGCCATGTGTTCCCCATTCCCATATAAGTGTAATTGTTTATGCCTGTATTTCATACCAGTAATTTTCATAAGATTGTTTTATTCTGTTTTAATAAAATTTTGGTTTTCTTACACCAAACCACTTGTCTACTCGATTTTCTGTATCGCCGCCTGTACCTAAGTCCAGTGTCTAGAACCCAGGGGTGTGGGAGCGATTCGAACTGCTCAAAAGACAGTCAGAGGCGAAGCTGACTGGGCGCACATGCCACCCCCCTACAGGGAGTGCTGCACTGTTGGAGGTGCTATCTTTCAGATGCAGCATTAAACTGAGGCCCCGTGTTCCCTCTCAGGTGAATGTAAAATATCCCATGGCACTATTTTGATGAAGAGCAGCGGAGTGCTCCTGGTGTTCTGTCCAATTTTTATCTCGAAACCACCATCACTAAAATATATTATCTGGTCACTATTACATCACTGTACGTGGGACCATGCTCTTCGCTTTTGGCTGCCACATTTCCCTGCATTACAACTGGCTCTGCACTTCAAAAGTACTTAATTGGCTGTGAAGTGCTTTGGGACGTCCGAAGGTTGTTAAAAGCGCTATATAAAGGCAAGTCTTTCTTTCATGATATTTTCATAGAATCCTCAAAGTGTGCATAACAGAAACAATGAACCATACCCTACAGTTCTCAAATGATGTCCTTTGAATATAAGTGCCTGGCACAGAGTCTCTCCTGCTGGGGGCATGTATCGGGAAATAGCAATCTCACTCCCACAATTTTCCACCCACAATGCGTATTCCCGGGGGGCAAGCCTCTGAATCAGGAATGTGCGTTCAAAACATTTCCCCTTAGTTATTTTGATATGGGTGTCACAATCATTTCTCCCTCACAGTCCACTCTGTTCAGCAATTGCCAAATTGCCAGGAAATAAATAAATTACTTTAGAACTCACTAACATTTCCCAGAATTGTAACCTGCATTATCTCAGCTCTCACATATGGTCATTATCATTCGTCTCAATCCGTGGTAAATATTCTGACCCACGATTTATGGCCAATGAAAGGTAACGATTGTTGTTCAGTGCTGCGATCAATCTCTATCAGCGAAAATCATCTACCCTTTTACCCTCTTTATGCACTTTACTTATATCTTCCTGAACATTTTACTCTCTCAATAATCTTTATATTTTGTACCTTTCTCTACTTTTTCTTTCACTGTCTTCTCTTCCTTCAGATTTTGCATGGTTTCTGTCTTTCTTTTTCCTTTCCATTCCTGCTATTATCACAGCTGTGGAGTGGGTGTCAGCCATGGCTCAGTCAGTAGCACTTTTGCCTCTGAGTTAGTAATGGTTGTGGGTTCTAAACCCAACTCCTGTAGAACCAAGTACAAAATCTCGGCTGACACTCCAGTGCAGTACTGAGAGAGTGCTGCGTCATCTGAGGTGCTGTCTTTTGGACAAGATGTTAAATTGAGGCCCCGTCTGCCTTCTCAGGTGGATGTAAAAGATCCCATGGCACTATTTCAAATAGTGTCCTGGCTAATATTTATTGCTCAACCAACACTATTACACTAGTACGATAGCAAAATACTGCAGATGCTGGAAATCCGAAATAACAACAGAAAATGCTGGAAAAACTCAGCAGGCCAGGCAACATCCGTGGAGAGAGAAACAGAGTCAACGTTTCGGGTCAAACCCTTTGTCAAGACTGGAAAAGCACAGGAAATGAAATAGATTAAAAGGCCGGGCTGGGGGCAGATACCTGATCAAACACGAGAAGGGAACCTAAAAGTAATGAAGATGAACAAGGTTGAAGAGCCAAACGGAAATCCCGTCGAAGAGAAGAGCAGAACTTCTTCAAGGTAGGCATTCCTAGAAGAGGTGTGGCAGTGAACCAAACACTAGTATGATAGCAAAATACTGCTGATGCTGGAAATCCAAAATAACAACAGAAAATGCTGGAAAAACTCAGCAAGCCAGGCAACATCCGTGGAGAGAAAATAGAGTCAACGTTTTGGGTCAAACCCTTTGTCAAGACTGGAAAAGCACAGGAAATGAAACACGATTACATTGCTGTTTGTGGGACCTTGCTCACAATGGCTGCCATGTTTCCTACATTACAACAGTGACTACACTTAAAACTACTTCATTGGCTATAAACCACTTTGGGATAGCTTGAGACTGCAAGTTTTTTCTTTCTTTTCTTTCAGTTAGTTATCACAGTCTGAGTGATATCAGGACTGCGCTAAATGCTTTTTCTGGCTGAGGGGTGAGAGAGGTTGCTGGGCGTAGATGACCTCATGATCGACCCCAGTACGCCCCACCCCCCGCACCCCATTCCACTCCAGTGGAATAGTCTTTGGAAATCCAGGCCCCCGGCCTAAATCCGGCGAAGCCCACCAGAAACAGCAGGACCCTGGTTGTGCCGGGTCTCTGCTGCCTCTGGGATTTTCCAGACTGCTTTGTAAGGGGCGGAACCTCAGCCTTCCCCTTGCAAGGCAAATGTCATCATGGGAGTGGAAATCTGAGAGAAGACAGGGTCTCGCTACATCAGAGGTTACCAGTTTATTTGGGCCCAAAGTAATGCTGAGGCTAGCAAACTCAGTGAGTTGAGGTCTCCCAAAGGGCCCCACCATGGGGAAGGTGTCCAGGGCAGGCAAGCCACCCAGATCCAGTTTTAATCACAATGTGAAGCGTCTATGTTGTGCCAGCAGTCGGCATGTATCCATATAACTGCTACCGAAAAAGGATCGATTAGTAGGTAAATCTACTGAAAAGCCCTAATTAAGGCCAGAATTTTCCCCTAAAAAAAGGGTGGGTTTGGAGCATGGGGGCAGTTAAAGTGTTAAAAATGGGATTCCCGACCTGATCCCGCCTCCAACCTGACCACATCTGGTTTTGCCGGGGGCGGGCGCCCAACCCACTCCCGGGGGCGTTACCTCAATTTAAATATTATAATGAGGCTGGAAGCCTTTTTTTTCCCCCTCCATTTTGAGTTTAACTGCATGGGGACGGGTTTCACACAATTCGTGAAACCTGGCAGTTAAACAGAGGCGGGGGCTGCTGCATCCAGGAGGTAAGTGGCTTTATACCTACCTCTTGGATCCAGGGTCCCTGCCTAACCCAGCCCCCATGATCGGAAAAGTCCCCCCCACGCCCCCAAGCCTCCGATCACCTTCCTAGGCCTACCCCTGCCCCCCCAGGCCTCCCCCCGCAATGATGATGACGATGAGGCCGGCCACGATCCTCCCTCTTCCCCGCCCAATCCCAGGGCCAGGTTTCTCCTCTGCCACAGTGCCTGAAATTGGGTGGGATCATGGCAGAGTATGAGGCCTACTGCTGCCTCACTGCACCAACTGCAACTTCCCTTCCCCCTCTCCCACACTTTTCCCTCCCTCCCTGCTCACCACATACAAATTGCGGCAGGGGTGGAGGTGGGGTGGGTGAGGGGGGCGAGGGGTTGGGGATATCCGTGTTCATGGAGGATTTCCCTCATGTTTGCTTCACTTACCGCCACTTCTGGGGGCTGTCACGTGATAGATGGTAGTAGGCCCCCACAATAAGAAAGAGAGAACTTGCATTTCTATAGCGCCTTTCATGACCTCAGGACAGCCCAAAGCGTTTCACAGCCAATGAAGTACTTTTTAAAGTGCAGTCACTGTTGTAATGTAGGACAACCTGGTAACCAATTGGCACAATTGAAAACAAAAGACACGGCAGGTCAATTAACAACTGCATCACAGGCACCAAGGACGGGAGTCTCCCATTCTCTACTCAATGCAAGGTGTGTGGGATCATGTGGTGTATGTAACCTGTTCCACCTTAAGAGATGTACTACTTTCTCTGGCTGCTGTATACGTAATACCGGTGGTGACCACCGGTATATAAGTACTGTGTAGTGATATTGTATTTAGTACAGTCCTGACCTCCAACTAGTAAAGACCTGTTGAAACTTTATTCTTGTAGTCTGTGTCAGTAATTAATCTTAATACAACTGGAACACACAGACTTAACAGTGGTGACGAGTCCGATTCTTACCCTGCGGCAGTTTATATCCACGGCGGCTTCGTCCACAGAACGGGCGTCGAAGAGAGGCATCCACCCTCATCACCCTGCTGGAAGACACGTCGAGCGGCAGGCATCGAGATCCCAGAGTACAGAAGACATCCTGAACTCGAAGCCTCCATCAGCGGCAGTCAGCTATCTTCTTTCTACCTCGGTGGTGGGTAAGCCGGTCAGCGACGCGAGCAGAAAGTCGGCCGCGTTGGCTGTACAGATGGGGGGAGGAAGACGGAGGAATAAGGGCGGTGAGATCGATCGCGACCGGAGATAAGGGCCGGGCCGCATTCGGGCCGAAAGGTCCAGCGCGGGGACATCGATCGCGGCTGGTGATCAGGGCCGGGCCGCTTTCGGGCCAAAAAGGCGCAGCGTCTGGGGCGACTGAAGGCGCGAGAGCCGCGGTGAAGGCGAATGCAGCCGGTGCTAATAACCGGGCTGCAAGAAGGGCTGCGAGGCGCGACATCGTGGAAGTGCGAATGCCCGAGGGAGCTGTGGTGAAGCGGAGACAGCGTCGGGGGAGTTACTAACCGCTGGGAAAGGGGAGCAGCAGCGGCACGCCAAACGCCATTGCAGCCAGTGGCTGAAGACCGCCAAGCGCGGGAAAACCGCCATTTTGTAGGCGGAGGATGAAGACAAGAGCGGGAAGCCGCCATCTTGGGATAAAATAAAAATAAAAAATAAATAAAATAAATTGCGACGATGCCTAAACATGGGAACATTAATACCTTTGATAGCGACATCGAAGATTGGGCCATGTATGTAGAACGCATACAAAATTATTGTAAAGCAAATAAAATCCCGGATGCAGAGAGAGCACTAACTTTATTGAACTTAATGGGTGCTAAGACATACGGGCAATTGAAACACCTTTTATCACCAGATGAACCGGCGGATAAGACGTTCGAGGAGATTGTTACTGTCCTGAAAAATCATCTAAACCCCACGCCGCTGATGCTAGCGGAACGATTTAAATTTTACAGCAGAAGGCAGCTGAAGGATGAAAGCAATGCTGAATATTTAATGGAATTGCGTAAGCTGGCAAGGTACTGTCAGTTTGGAACGGGACTGACAGACGCGCTAAGAGATAAATTTGTGTGTGGATTATTAAAAGGAGATACACAAAAGCGACTGCTCGAGGAGAATGAGCTGACGCTTGAGAAAGCGGTCACTATGGCAGCAGCACACGAGGCCGCAGCGAGAGGCACGGCAGTAATGCAGCTATGGTCACCGGAACTCAGTACAAATAAATTGGGTTTCAGTACTGTAAAATGTTATCGTTGTGGAAAGACAACACACGATCAGAACCAGTGTTGGTTTAAAAACCAAGAATGCAGAACGTGTGGCAGGCTTGGCCACATAGCTAAAGTATGCCGGTCAGGAAAGAAGACCAGCAACAAAAAGTCACCGCAAGGAAAATACAAAAAGGTGCACAAGGTGACAAAGGCCAGTTCGAACGAACAGAAGTCAGATTCAGATGCTAGCAGTAATGAACTGGGTAGCTTAAGAGTACACAACGTTGGTAAGGATGCAGATCTTCAGACAATTTGGGTCACTCTTCAGATAGCAGGAGTCCAAGTAAAGATGGAATTGGACACTGGATCGGCATTGACGGTCATGAATAAGAAAGTTTACAAAAGGTTATTCCAACATATTCCCCTACAGGATACGGAGATTATATTGAAAACATACACGGGGCAAAGAGTGTACCCCATCGGAAAGATAGAGGTAAAAGTGGTCCACAAGGGCGAAGAAAGCCAAGTAATGGACTTATATGTGCTACCTGAAGGAGGTCCACCACTACTGGGGCAGGAGTGGATTAGAAAAATGAATATGGACTGGCACTCCTTAAAAGCACTAACGGTAGATTCCGGGGAAACAGATGTCAAACCTAAACGATTGTCCAAAATATTGGATGATGCTAAAGAGGTGTTACAGCAAGGACTGGGAACACTGAAAGGAATTACGGCAAACATCAAGATTGATGAACATGCACAACCAAAATTTTTCAAAGCCAGCCCGGTACCCTATGCAATACGACCTACTGTAGAAGCGGAACTGGAAGCGTTAGAATGTTCAGGTGTACTGTCTAAGGTAGATTGGAGTGAGTGGGCTACTCCCATTGTTCCCGTTATGAAACGTCCTTCGAGCAACAAGCCAGGAGAACCAGGGAAGGTTCGCATCTGTGGAGATTTCAAGATCACCGTTAATCCGGTGCTTCACACGGTGCAGTATCCGCTTCCGCGGATTGAGGATATTTTTGCTTCGTTGTCTGGCGGGAAACACTTCACCAAGATAGACCTGGCGCAGGCGTACTTGCAGATGGAGGTTGAAGAAGAGTCACGCCAGTACCTCACGATCAACACGCATAGAGGTTTGTACCGGTATAATAGGCTGGTTTTTGGAGTGGCATCGGCTCCGGCAATTTGGCAGAGGGCCAAGAAGCAGGTATTACAGGGAATTCCAGGCACACAATGTTACCTGGACGATATTCTGATTACAGGTGATGGTGATGAAGAACACCTCGCAAACTTGGACTCAACAGACTGAAAGAGTATGGACTTAGAATTAATCGGCAGAAATGTGAGTTCTTTCAGAAGCGGATCTCGTACTGTGGTCATGTCATTGACCGGGAGGGGCTTCATAAGTCTCCTGACAAGATAGAGGCAGTTGTAAAGGCTCCCGCTCCGGATAATGTCTCTCAGTTGAGGTCGTTTCTGGGATTGATTAACTATTACCATAAGTTTCTACCGAATCTATCCACGGTACTGCACCCGCTGAACGCTCTTTTACAGAAGGGGGTACCATGGGAATGGAGCGAAAACTGTAAGAAGGCATTTCGCAAAAGCAAAGAATTGATCACCTCAGAGGAAGTGTTGGCTCACTTCAACCCGACACTGCCTATTCGGTTGGCTTGTGATGCTTCTCCATATGGTATTGGGGCAGTACTCTCACACAAGTTGCCAAATGGCACGGAAAGGCCAGTCGCGTTTGCATCCAGATCATTGACCTCCGCTGAGCGCAACTATGCGCAGATCGATAGGGAGGCTCTCAGCCTTGTATGGGGAGTGAAGAAGTTTAATCATTACCTGCAGGGCCAAAAATTCACACTTCTGACAGACCACCAGCCGTTGGTATCCATTTTTAACCCTAAGAAGGGTGTTGCGGTGATGACAGCACAGCGACTCCAGAGATGGTCCCTTTTCCTAGGGGCACATCAATATCAAATAGAATTCAAAGGTACAAAGCAGCATGGCAATGCTGATGGGCTGTCGCGCCTGCCACTACCTGAAGCGGAAGAGACGACGAAAGTTGACCCTGTTGAGTTATTTCATTCGACCATCATCGAGTGTTTACCAGTCACCAATGCAAGTATTGAAAGAGAAACCAGGAATGACCCGACACTGTCCCGAGTTTACGAGGTGACAGTGAAGGGATGGCCAACACATGGTGATCCTCTGTTACCGGCATTCTCGGCAAGGCGAGACCAGCTGTCCGTCTGCCATGGTACTTTGATGTACGGGACAAGAGTGATTATTCCTCCCAAGTTACGGGAAAGAGCTCTAAAGGAACTGCATGAAGGTCATCTGGGGGGAGTTAAGATGAAAAGTCTTGCTAGGGCTTATGTATGGTGGCCGGGCATTGGCCAACAGATAGAGGAGTTGACAGAAAGCTGCGCTGGGTGCCAAAAAGTGCAAAATGCACCTCCGATCGCACCGCTACACCCATGGGAATGGCCTTCAGCCCCATGGCAACACGTACATATTGACTTTGCTGGTCCATTCATGGACTCCATGTTCCTAATTGCGGTGGATGCACATTCCAAATGGCCAGAAGTGATCAAGATGAATACCACTACTTCAGAAAAGACAATTGCGGTGTTAAGAACAATATTCGCAAGGAACGGATTGCCAGAACAGATATGTTCGGACAACGGACCACAGTTCGTGTCGGAAGAATTCCAAAAATTCTTAAAGAAGAATGGGGTGAAACATTATACCTCTGCCCCATATCATCCGGCGACAAACGGGTTGGCCGAGAGATTTGTCCAAACATTCAAAAAGGCAATAAAGGCCATGAACGATGATCAGATTCCGTTACAACACAAGGTGGACAATTTCCTAATGGCATATCGAAACGCCGCTCATGCAGTGACTAACCAAAGTCCTGCCATGATGTTTTATAACAGGAGGTTGCGGTCCAGGTTGGACTTGTTAAAACCAAATGTGCGGAGGGAAGTGGAAAACAAACAGTTCCGGCATATTAATAACAAGTCCACTCGAAGTTTCGACGTAGGACAACCAGTGTTGGCAAGGGGCTATGGAAACGAAAAATGGCAGTCCGGAACAATTCGGGCCAGACAAGGACCTCTGATGTACACAGTAGATATTGGTAACAATGTGATAAGGCGTCATGCGGATCAACTGGTCGAATCAAGAGCAAGGGTCGAACCCATGGTTGCGACAGAGACAACTGTGGAAGACGTTAATGAACCTGAAGCATCTACCTCGGCAGGGACTGTACCTGATGATGACGTCCAATACATAGGAAACCAACAAGAAGAGTCACCTCAGCAACAAGAATCAGAGACCACTGAAAGGCGTTATCCAAACCGAATCAGAAGGCCTCCTGAGAGACTGAACCTTTGAACTGTTTATACCTGAAGTTATATATGTATATATGTTATGATGTTATGTTAAATGGGTATATGACTGTTAAGCTAAAAAGGGAGGATTGTGGTGTATGTAACCTGTTCCACCTTAAGAGAACTTAAGCCTGTTCCACCTTAAGAGATGTACTACTTTCTCTGGCTGCTGTATACGTAATACCGGTGGTGACCACCGGTATATAAGTACTGTGTAGTGATATTGTATTTAGTATAGTCCTGACCTCCAACTAGTAAAGACCTGTTGAAACTTTATTCTTGTAGTCTGTGTCAGTAATTAATCTTAATACAACTGGAACACACAGACTTAACAGATCACGGCAGAGAAAGAGGGGAACTAAGGGCGGTGAGGCCTATCGTTGGCTCACTGTGGCAAATGGGAATTCCCTTCCCCTGCCCTCACCAGGGCTGCTGCCTACCCGCCATATGTAAATAGTGACTGGGGGTACGCTGCCGCCTTGCAAGGTTTTCCACAGGCCACCTACAAAGTTCACCAGCTATCACAGTATACCATGTACACTGCCCTGTATTAAGTGGTCATTCCCGACTATGAAGGAAAAACTCACTTCTGCACCTGCTTCATGTCCATTGTAGCCCGCTGGACGTACATGTGCATGAACTTTGAGCAGGAAGAACATCCTGTGTCGATTTGCACTTGAAGAAGGGGCACTTGGGGGAGATGCTTAGTATTATGTCCGTGTATAATTGAGACATGGACTGCAGGAGTTGATTATAACAAGTCTTTACTGAATGGAGACAACCTGGAAACTGAAACTACAGAAGCCTGCTAGGGCCTTTTATACGGGGGTGGTCACTGCCGGTACTGCAGTCTGAGACCAGTTACTCCCTTAAAGGTACATACACAACAATTCCTCCCCTTTGAGATAAACAGTACATAACATTCATTTAACAACTAAATAATAACTAATTACAATTACAATTACGGTTGCTAGATAGATTGGTTGAAGTTAAGCAATTATAAGTTCAGTCTTTGAGGAGGCTTCCTGATTCTGTCTGGATAACGCCTCTTTGGGATATCAGGTTCTTCTGGCAAGGTTGAGTTGGGATCAATGTCGTTGTTTGGTTCGTCTGCTTCCAATATCACCGATTCTGCGGTAGATGCAATTGGTACTTCGGTTTCATCGCCAGGTGTATCAGATCATGGTGTGGAGTTGACGTTTTCCAGTGACTCTAGAATCTGGTCAGCATGGCGTCTTACAATGCTCTCTCCAACGTCCACGGTATACATTAGAGGTCCTTGCCGTGTACAGATCGTTCCTGGCTGCCAGTTCTCTGTGCGGTAGACCCGGGCCAAAACTGGTTGACCTATCTTAAAACTCCTGGTCGGCCTTTCATTCATATTCTGAAACTGCCTGTTCTCCACATCTCTTCTGACGTTTGGCTTAACCAAATCCAAGCGGCATCGTAGTCTTCGATTGAAGAACATCATGGCTGGAGTTTGGTTGGTAACCGCATGTGTCGCATTCCGGTAGGCAAACAAGAAGTTGTCCACCTTGTGTTGTAGGGGCATATCTTCATTACACATTGCCTTGATAGCCTTCTTGAATGTTTGAACAAACCTCTCGGCCAATCCATTAGTGGCTGGATGATATGGGGCGGATGTGTAATGCTTAACACCATTGTTCTTTAAGAGCCTCCGGAACTCTTCAGACACAAACTGTGGTCCACTGTCAGAGCAAATCTGTTCAGGCAGACCATTCCTGGCGAATATGGTTCGTAAGACTGTGATAGTTTTTTCTGTGGTGGTTGAGGACATTTTTATTACCTCTGGCCACTTTGAATGTGCATCCACCGCAATTAAAAACATCGAGTCCATAAAGGAACCAGCAAAATCAATGTGCACCCTTTGCCATGGAGATGAGGGCCACTCCCATGGATGTAGAGGGGCTTGTGGTGGGGCGTTTTGGACCTTCTGGAATCCTGTACAGCTCTTGGTCATCTCTTCGATTTCTCTATTGATTCCCGGCCACCACACAAACGCTCTGGCTAAGTTCTTCATTTTTACCCCTCCCAGATGACCCTCATGAAGCTCATTGAGCACTCTATCCTTCAATTTGGGTGGAATTACTACTCTGGATCCACACATCAAGGTTCCTCTGCACACTGACAGCTGTTCTCTTCTCGGCGAGAATTCTGGCAGCAGTGGTTCGCCATGTGCTGGCCATCCCTTCACCATTAAATCATAGACCCAGGAGAGTGCCTGGTCATTTCGTGTTGCCTTTTCTATTTTTGCATTCATCACAGGGAGACATTCGACTATAGTCGAGTGGAATAACTCCACTGGATCCACTGCCAGTTCTTCTTCCACCATCGGCAACGGTAGGCGCGACAATCCATCAGCATTCCCATGCTGTTTAGTTCCTTTGTACTCGATGTCATATTGGTGTGCCCCTAGGAAAAGGGACCACCTCTGTAGCCGTTGTGCTGTTATTATCGGTAAGCCCTTCTGAGGGTTGAAAATGGAGACGAGAGGTTGATGATCAGTTAGTAGAGTAAATTTCTGACCGTGCAGGTAGTGATTGAACTTCTTCACCCCCCACACCAGGCTGAGGGCCTCTCTGTCAATCTGGGCGTAGTTACGCTCGGCTGAAGTTAACGAGCGTGACGCAAAAGCTATCGGCCTCTCTGAACCATCAAGGAATTTATGTGACAGTACCGCCCCAATGCTGTAGGGAGACGCATCACACGCCAGTCTTATCGGTAGTGATGGGTTGTAGTGAGCCAATACTTCTCTTGAAGTGATTAGGTCCTTACTCTTCTGAAAGGGCCGCTTACATTCATTGCTCCATTTCTATGCTACTCCCGTTCGGAGAATTGTGGACAAATTCGGCAAAAACTTATGGTAGTAATTCGCCAATCCGAGGAATGACCTCAGTTGCGACATATTTTCAGGCGCTGGAGCCTTAACTACCACTTCAATTTTGTCAGGGGACTTATGCAACCCCTCTTCATCAATCACGTGGCCATAATACGATATCTGTTTCTTAAAAAACTCGCACTTGGGGCGATTGGCTCGTAGCCCATGTTCACGTAGTCTAGTGAGCACCTGCTCTAGGTTGGCAAGGTGTTCACTGTCATCTTCACATGTCACTAGGATGTCGTCCAAGTAACACTGAGTCCCCGGAATCCCTTGCAGGACTTGTTTCATCGCTCTTTGCCATATCGCCGGAGCTGATGCTACTCCGAATACCAGTCGATTATACTGGTAAAGGCCTTTGTGAGTGTTTATCGTGAGATACTTCCTAGAGGATTCTACAACCTCCATCTGCAAATATGCTTGTGCTAGGTCAATTTTTGTAAAACGCTTCCCTCCAGATAGTGAGGCGAAGATATCTTCTATCCTTGGAAGATGATATTGTACTGTGTGAAGGACTGGGTTCACCGTCACCTTGAAGTCCCCACAGATGCGAACCTTCCTTGGCTCCTCAGACTTATTGTTTAACGTTTTCTTCATGACAGGAATGATGGGTGTCGCCCACTCGCTCCAGTCTACCTTAGATAACATGCCTGCATTCTCCAGATTCTCCAGCTCTGCCTCGACGGCTGGGTGAATTGCATATGGTACCGTTCTTGCTTTGAAAAACTTGGGAATTGCATTCTCCTCTATTTTTATCGAGGCGGTTACGCCTTTAAGAGTGCCCAGTTCTTGTTGAAATACCTCTTTGGCGTCAGCTAAGATTGTTGACAATCGACCAGGAGTGACGTCGTCATCCTTTATACCAGCCACCGTTAGTGCCTGAATGGAGTGCCAGTCTAAACTTATCTTTCTGATCCATTCACGTCCCAATAATGGTGGTCCACCATCTTGCAGAATGTAGAGATAAAATTTTCTTTTTTTGCTTGCCGTTGTATTCGACAGGCACCCTTATTTTTCCTCTGGGGTATACTTTTTGCCCCGTATACATCCTCAAGACAATGGATGTCTCTCTCAAGGGTATGTGTGAGAATAGCCGCTCGTAGTCTTGTTGATTCATGACGGTTAGAGCTGATCCTGTATCCAATTCCATTTTGACTTGGGAGCCTGCTATCATGAGGGTGACCCAAATGGTTCGGTGATCCTCTTTGGTGATTACATTGTGAAATTTGAGACAGCTTAGTCTCTTGTTCCCGGATTCACTATCGCTCATCTGGTCTTCGGAACTACTGTCCATCATCTTTTGTACTTTCCTGTATGGTTCCTTAGTAGCCTTTTTGTTGTTGTTGGTCTTCTTCCCAGGCCTGCAAACTCGTGCAATGTGTCCCATCTTTCCGCATTGCCTGCATATTTTGTCCTTGGACCAGCAGTCCTTCTGGTCATGGTTTGATCTTCCGCAGCGATAACATTTTGCAAATCCCCGTGTCATTTCGTGGGTGCCGTATTCCTGTGGCTTTTGTTGTATTTCTGCAGCTCCCCTTGCTGCTGCTTCGTACGATACTGCCATGCTGAAAGCCTTATCTATCATCAGCTCTTTCTCTGAGAGTAACCTCTTCTGGGTTCCTTCACTCAGGAGTCCACAGACAAATTTGTCCCGTAAGGTATCTGCCAGTCCTGCTCCGAACTGGCAGTGCTTTGATAGCTTGCGTAGTTCCGTAAGGTTATCAGCATTGCTCTCATTTTTATGCTGATTTCTCTTGTGGAATTTAAATCTCTCTGCTATCAGCAGCGGTGTAGGATTTAGGTGTTCCTGTAGGATAGCAACAATTTCGTTAAAACTCTTCGCCTTCGGTTTGGCTGGAGTAATCAGGTCCCGCAATAGGCCGTACATTCTTGCGCCCATTAAATTTAGCAATACCGATGCCTTTTTCTCATCGGCTATTTCGTTTGCCTCGCAATACACCTCGACTCTTTCCACATACGTGGTCCAGTCTTCTATTGCATTATCGAAGGCAGCCATATCGCCAGTCTTTGGCATCTTGAAAATCTAAGATGGCGCCTCCCGCGCTTTGCCTTCATCCCCGATGGATCAAAATGGCGCCTCCCGCGCTTTTCCTTCTTCCCCGCCGAGTTAAGATGGCGCCTCCCGCGCTTTCCCGCCGCTGCCGCTGCTGCCAACGCTGTTGCTGGCGATTATATTTATTTTACTATCCTGTAATGGCGATGCCCTATGGTCTTCGCGCCTCCCCGATCGCTGCTGCCAACGCCGCTCTCCGCGGTATTTTTATTTTTCTATCGCGCTTCAATATTTGCTCCGTTAATTGAAGAACCGTTCCCGTCGTGGAGCAGACCCTCTGGGACACTTCCCTCCCTCTTCTTAGGTCCGAACGCTGCCCAGCTTCGAAGCACCGGCTGCGCCCTGTCTGCTCCACCCTCTCTCTCTCTCTTTGCTTCCCGACTCGTTGCCCGGCCCCGTTGCAGAGCCACTCGATCGAGCTCTAGCCCGCCGCAGCCCAGGAAGGATCAGTGCACTACCTGCCACCAGCCCGATTAGCTGGGAAACCACAGACTGAAGAACCAAGCCTGACTCTCGACAGTCTCTCCTGCACTTTTCAATCCGATGATTTGGAGGGCGGTTGCCCACGGTCGACGCCCGTTTCTCGAGTTTCTTTGGATTATTTTTTTTTTACTTTCTTCTGGCTTCGTCCTTCAATAACGTCGTCTGAGGTGCTGCCGAGGTGCAGGTAAGTTCGTTTCTTACTCGTCGCCAGTATTATGTCTGTGTATAATTGAGACACGGACTGCAGGAGTTGATTATAACAAGTCTTTACTGAATGGAGACAACCTGGAAACTGAAACTACAGAAGCCTGCTAGGGCCTTTTATACAGGGGTGGTCACTGCCGGTACTGCAGTCTGAGACCAGTTATTTCCTTAAAGGTACATACACAACACTTAGAGGGAGTTAAAATAGGGGTTAAAGAATTGCATCTTTGGGTTAAATATTCTGCACCAGTTTCTACATACCTTGTGTTCTGTAAACATGTCTCTGTGATCATAATTTTGTTTTGTTTGAAAGCTCCTCCGGGCCTCACAAGAATAATTCCATATTTATCTTGGCTGGGCCTCTTCGGCTCCATTGCCTGTGGAACTGGTTGGAGTCTGTGCCATGCAGACTCTGACCTAAAATGGCGATTGGGGGGTCCTAGGTCCCGGATTTGCATCTTAAAAAGAGCCTACCGCCGGAAAGAGGCGGGCACTTTGGGAGCCCAGCTACAGGCCCCTTACAAAATGTCGCCGGCCTCTTCATCGGTGATCAGGCTACCGCAACCTCATTTTGAGGCCGTTATCATCCCGTTAACGTCAGGAAGTACTGTGCAGGCTAAGTGTGCGCCATTAATGAATGACATCCTTTTGGAGCAGCTGCCTCACTGCAAGAGCAAAGTTTTCATTCAGAAATGCTCGTCCAGTGCCCAGCAAGACCCAGGGCGTGTGATGTTCAGCCAGAAGTCAGTTGCACACCTGCGGCATTACCTTGTACCGAAAGCATCAACGTGGTTAAGAGTGATAACTGTCCATGTGCCAGTTATGTGTCGCCAGTCTATCAACAGCTGCACCGAAAAGGAAATCTTCTTGTGGAGGCAGAAGGCATGGCTGAGGTACAAAATGAATACTTTGCATCAGTCTTCATTAATGAAGAGGATGCTGCCAATGTCACAGTAAAGGAGGAGGTTGTAGAAAAATTGGATAGGATAAAAATAGATAAAAAGGAGGCACTTGGGCCACAAGTGAAAGCCCTGTCCATGTTTTAATCTGAATCTGCTCCATTGTTATCAGCTGCTACCAGTCACTAATATTTTCCAGTTATGGTTAGAATGGTTAATTCATGTCTCTTTGGTGCTGATTAACTGTTCTCTTACTTCAATTCTTGACAGTGGCATAAGCAGAATTTTTTTTTTAGGGGCTGTTTGGACATGAGCTTGTGAGATGAAACAAGACCACTTCTAAAGGTCAGTTCAAATATAAATTTCATAGTAGGGTTGAAATAGAAACATTATTACATCCATTAATCTAACAATTCACATAAAGCAAATGAAAAGTAAAAACAGATTGTTGGTCAAAAACTCTAAAGCACGAAATCCATGTGCCAGTTATGCGTCGCTGGTCTATCAACAACTGCACCAAAAAGGAGATCTTCTTGTGGAGGCAGAAGGCATGGCTGAGGTACTAAATGAATACTTTGCATCTGTCTTCACTAATGAAGAGGATGCTGCCAATGTCACATTGTAGTAGAAAAATTGGATTGGATAAAAATAGTTAAAAAAGGAGGTACTGTACATAAATGGTTGGCAGGGCTCAAAGTAGAAAGGTCACCCGGACCGAATGGGATGCATCCTAGTTTACTGAGGGATGAGGGTAGGGACAGCGGGGGCTCTTGCCACAATCTTCCAATACTCTTTAGATATGGGAGTGGTGCCAGAGGACTGGCGGGTTGCAAATGTTATACCCCTGTTTAAAAAAGTGGAGAGGGAAAAAACATGGCAACTACAGGCCAGTCAGCCTAACGTCAGTGGTGGGGAAACATTTAGAGACAATAATCCGAGACAAAATTAATTGACACTTGGAATAATATGGGTTAATAAATAACAGCCAGCACATATTTGGTAAATCAAATTGTGGTTGACTAATTTGAATGAGTTCTTTGAGCTTCAAACACTGAGACACATCAGGGAGGGGGAGAGTTACCTGGACTCTGTGTATCACGAGGTATTCACACCAATTAGATTAATTAATTCAGATGTGGTCCGTGGCCAGGGTCAGGATGGTGTGACTAGAAGTGAGGCAGGTACGGGGATCCAGGAGGTAGTGTTGGAGGAGCCGCAGCCCTTGCACTTGTCCAACAGGTTCGAGGCTCTTACTCCCTGTAAGGATGGGAACAGGGACTGCGGGGAGGATGAGCAACCTGGCCACAGCACCGTGGAGCGGGGGGCCATTCAAGTGGGGGGAGTTAAAAGAAATGTTGTAGTGGTAGGGGATAGTATCGTTAGGGGGATAGATAGAGTTCTTTGCAGCCGAGAGCAAGAGTCCCGAAGGCTGTGTTGCCTGCCCGGTGCCAGGGTTAAGGACATCTCCTCTGGACTGGAGAGAAACTTGGAGTGGGAGGGGGAGGATCCAGTTGTTGTGGTCCATGTTGGTACCAACGACATAGATAGGACAAGGAAGGAGGTTCTGCTGAGGGAGTTTGAGCAGCTAGGGGCCAAATTAAAAAGCAGAACCACAAGGGTAATAATCTCTGGATTATTACCTGAGCCACGAGCGAATTTGGCTAGGACAAATAAAATTAGAGAGTTAAATGCGTGGCTCAAAGACTGGTGTGGGAGAAATGGGTTTTGCTTCCTGGGACACTGGCACCAGTACTAGGGCAGGAGGGAGCTGTTCCGTTGGGACGGGCTTCACTTGGCCAGTGCTGGGACTAGAGTCCTGGCGGATCATATAACTAGGGCTGTAGAGAGGGCTTTAAACTAACTAGTGGGGGGGAGGTTCCTAGAGAGCAAATACTAAAAATGACAACAGAGAAGGTCATAGACTTAGGTAGCAGTGGGGAAATTAAAAACCAGAGCGTGTCAGGAAGGGGCAGAAGGTATGGAGTAAAAGGAAAAGTAATAAAAAGGGCAAAAGCAGGAACTAAGTGTCACAAAACATCTTTGAAAGTTCTCTATCTGAATGCACGTAGCATTCGTAACAAAATAGACGAGTTAATGGTACAAATAACTACATATGGGTATGATCTTGTGGCCATTACAGAAACATGGCTGCAGGGTGACAATGCCTGGGAATTAAACATACCAGGTTATTTAACGATCAGGAAGGACAGGCAGGAAGGAAGGGGAGGTGGGGTGGCTATGTTAATAAAGGAAGGAATCACTGTAATACAGAGAAATGATATTGGGTCAAAAGATCAGGATAATGAAACAGTTTGGGTGGAGGTAAGGAATAATAAGGGGAAAAAACACTAGTGGGCGTAGTCTATAGGCCTCCGAACAGTGACAACTCTGTTGGACGGAGTATCAATCAGGAAATAGTTGAGGCTTGTAATAAGGGAACATCTATAATTATGGGGGATTTTAACTATCATATTAATTGGACAAATCAAATTGGGCAGGGCTGCCTTGAGGATGAGTTCATTGAGTGTATTAGGGATGGGTTTCTTGAGCAGTATGTAACTGAACTGACCAGGGGGCAAGCAACCTTAGATCTGGTCCTGTGTAACGAGACAGGATTAATTAAAAATGTTCTAGTAAAGCATCCCCTTGGAATGAGTGACTATAACATGGTTGAATTCCATATTCAATTAGAGGGTGAAAAGGTTGGATCTCAAACAAGCGTGCTAAGCATGAATAAAGGAGACTATGAAGGTATGAGAGTGGAATTGAGTAGAGTGGATTGGGAAAATAGATTAAAGGGTAAGACGATACATGATCAGTGGTGTACATTTAAGGAGTTATTTTACAACTTCCAAAAAATATATATTCCACTGAGAAGAAAAGGGTGTAAAAGAAAAGACAGCCATCCGTGGCTAAGTAAAGAAATTAAGGATAGTATTCGACTAAAAACAAGGGCATATAAGGTAGCCAAATCTAGTGGGAGGATAGAGGATTGGGAAAATTTTAAAAGACAGCAAAAAATAACAAAAAGATTAATTAAGAAAGGGAAGATAGATTATGAATGTAAATTAGCAAAAAATATAAAAACAGATAGTAAGAGTTTTTATAGTTATATAAAAAGAAAAAGGGTGGCTAAAGTAAATGTTGGTCCCTTAGAGGATGAGACCGGGAAATTAATGGTGGGAAATATGGAGATGGCAAAAACACTGAATGAATATTTTATATCAGTCTTTACAGTAGAAGACACTAAGAATATCCCAACACTGGACAAACAGGGGGCTAAAGGGGGGGGAGGAGCTAAACACGATCAAAATCACTAAGGAAGTGGTACTCGGTAAAATAATGGGACTCAAGGCGGATAAATCACCTGGACCTGATGGCTTACATTCTAGGGTCTTGAGGGAAGTGGCAGTAGGGATTGTGGATGCATTGGTAATAATTTTCCAAAACTCCCTGGACTCAGCAAAGGTCCCAGCAGACTGGAAAACTGCTAATGTAACACCCTTATTTAAAAAGGGCAGTAGACAGAAGGCTGGAAACTATAGACCGGTTAGCCTAACATCTGTGGTAGGTAAAATTTTGGAGTCCATTATTAAGGAGACAGTAACAGGACATTTGGATAATCATAATTTAATAGGACAAAGTCAGCATGGTTTTATGAAGGGTTGTCATGTTTGACAAATTTGCTGGAGTTCTTTGAGGAAGTAACATATAGGGTGGATAAAGGGGAACCAGTGGATGTAGTGTATTTAGACATCCAAAAGGCATTTGACAAGGTGCCACACAAGAGATTATTGCTTAAGATAAAAAATCACGGGATTGGGGGTAATATTCTGGCATGGATAGAGGATTGGCTATCTAACAGAAGGCAGAGAGTTGGGATAAATGTTTCATTCTCAGACTGGCAATCAGTAACTAGTGGTGTTCCGCAGGGGTCAGTGCTGGGTCCCCAACTCTTTACAATCTATATTAATGATTTGGAGGAGGGGACAGAGTGTAACATATCAAAGTTTGCAGATGATACTAAAATGGGAGGGAAAGTAGTGAGTGAGGAGGACATAAAAAACATGCAAGGGGACATAGACAGGCTAAGTAAGTGGGCAGAGATTTGGCAGATGGAATACAATACTGGAAAGTGTGAGGTTATGCACTTTGGCAGGAAAAATCGTAGAGCAAGTTATTATTTTAATGGCAAGAAACTGAAAAGTACTGAAGTACAAAGGGATCTGGGAGTGTAGGATTCACAAAAATCCATGAAATACAGTATACGGGTAGGGCCCCTGAAGTGGCCACATTGTGAGAACACAGAATGGAGTTGGCAGTTCTCATGGCCCAGTTCAAAAGGACACACACACAGTACCTAACAGCAGTCTGAGTCATCATCGATTAGAAGAATCCAGAACCTTGCTGTTTTTGATATTGTAATGTGGTTACAACAGTAAACAAAACTATTAGCACCTGGAGGTGCGCTAATCGCTGGCAGAGCGGTAACCGATCTCAGAAACCGCTGAGCACACACAAACGGAGGGACACTAAACGGATTCCCATTATAGCAAAGCGTTAACCGATCTCAGAAACTGCTGAGCACACACAAACGAAGGGACACTAATCGGATTCCCATTAGTTCGATTTACGAGCAGTTAAAAGTAATGTGCTTGCTTTTGTTAAAGCAACCTTAACAAAGGAAAACGGTTGATTTGGCGCCAAGATTAGGGCCAGAAAAGAGTATAACCGTTCAGGTAAATCGTCAGCAAGCCAGTCTAAGATTCGACCAGAGTAAGGAAGACTCCTCCAGAGACGGTTCACACCGTGAAGTCCAAGTCCAGTTACCATCAGGAGTTCGAGGACCGTGCGGAACAGAAAACGGCTCGAGGATTTCGGAGGACTTCCAAAGTTTGTACAGGAGAGCGATTCCAGGAGCTGGTCCCATAAGGAAGGTCGGAGGTCCCGGACGACACCAAGTATCAGGGTCCAGGAGCCGGTCCCATAAGGAAGCTCGGAAATTCCAGACGTAACAAGAAGTACCAAGGTCCAGAAGGGTTTTGAAATTCTGGTGAGCATAAGGGCCCAACTCTACCTAACTGACATAATTGAGGTATATTCAGTAATAGGAGGGTTTGTAACGTTAAGGGTATTTGTAAGTCAGGAGTGTGATTTATCCCTCGATGTGTCCGTGCGCTTCCCTCACCCCCGCTTTTAGCTTATCGCTATTTTAGAACTGTTTATATGCTTTAAAGTTATTTTTCTCAGTGTATAATTTAGTCCTCTGTGAGAAACGTTATTTTTCGTCTGCATTTATTCTTGCCATTTTTCTCTGTGTACATTCTCTTTCAAAAATAAAGATCGTTTTGATTTAAAACTCAATCTGTCTCATCTGACCATTTGTCTTCCGAGTCACGAGTTGGGCCAACACACAAAGGTTGTCTGGCAATAAGCCCAGTGCCTAGAACCGTGAGCAGGGAGCGCTTTGAAACCGCTCACGAGTAGTGCGAAAATCAAAACCGATTTAGCACACCATAAGCTCGTTAAAATGACCCCTTACAGAATGGCGACCGCGGCAGGACACTGGCTACAGAAACCTTGTGTGGTGGACAAAGACTCGGGTGAGACAGATGTGATGGAAGATAAGTTAGCTTCCTACGTGTGTGGGAAAGTCAATGTAGCGAAAAAATGGGTGTATGACATGTTAGGAGCCGAGCGTCCCCTAAAGGCAGCCGCTCTGTTGACTGCTAGTAAAAAGCACCGCAAGGGCATTGAGAAAGCGATATGGCTCATGTGTTATAAAAAGCAGGTTCTGGTACTGGACCACGCGGTGGCCAGTAAAGAATCTAAGATTAGGCATTTGTCCCAAGAGCTGCAGGAAAAGGTTGCAGCAGAAGGGAAAGTGTTAGTGGCCCTGGAGGCAATAAGCCAAGAGAGGGCAGCGATGGTCCGGGATCATCGGGGGAAAGTAGAGCACATGGAAAGCCAGGCCGCTGAAGTACAGCATGAGCACCAAGCCAGGGTAGAAAGGCTAAAGGGCAAGATAGCTGAGTTAGAGGGGAGTGCTAGTTTTAGGGTAGAACATGTTGAGTACCAAGCAAGAGAATCTAGGGAAAGAGAAAGGAAGTTAAAGGCGGAAATTAGCAGTCTCACGGGGGAACTTAAGGCACAGGAGGAGAAAGTAGCCGAGGTAAAAGCAACATATAAGGTGGCTTGCGCTCAGGGGTTTGAGGAAGCAGACCACGGCCCCTGTAGGCAGGAAATTGAAAGCCTACGTATGGAGTTGGCCAAAGCAAAGGGGATGATATGTCTCATTAGCCCAAAAATCGGCCAGGCCGAATTTAACGGCAACCCAGTCAGGGCAGTCCCGCAGGTGTTAAGTCTGTGTGTTATATTGCGAATTACTACACAGACCACAAGAGTAAACTTTAACAGGACTTTACTGGTTGAAGGTCAGGGCGGATCTGCCCAATAAATCATTACACAGCACTTATATACCGGTGTGGTCACCACCGGTATTACAGTATACAGCAGCCAAGATAAAGTAGTGCAACCCTTAAAATAGTTCTCTTAAAGGTGGAACGGTTACATACACTACAATCCTCCCTTTTTAGGTTAACAGTATATCTTCCCATTAAACATAACATCATAACATATATACACAACTTAATGTAAAAACAGTTCACAGATTCAGTCTCTCTGGAGGCTTCCTGACTCGGTCCGGATAACGCCTCAGTTGTGTGGTAGTTTTCGGTGGTGTAGTAGGTTCTTTTGGCAGAGTCGATTCGGCTTGAATGTCAGTGTCGGGTTCATCTGGTTCCAGTATCACCGGATCGGGGGTAGATACTATGGGTATCTCTGCTTCATCATTAGGCGTATAGAGTTGTGGTGTAGGTTGTCCCTTTTCGGATGACGCTATGATCTGGTCAGCATGGCACTTTATTATGCTTTCACCAATGTCCACGGTATACATCAGCGGTCCTAGTCGTGTGCAAATAGTTCCAGGCTGCCATTTCTCGTTACGGTAGTCCCGGGCCAAAACTTGTTGACCTATCTGGAAGGTTCTAGTTGGCCTTTCATTCATGCCTTGAAATTGCCGGTTCTCTACGTCCCTTCTGATGTTTGGCTTGATCAAATCCAGCCGACATCTTAGTCTTCTATTGAAAAACATCATGGCGGGAGTTTGGTTTGTGACCGCATGTGTTGCATTCCTGTACGCCAACAAGAAGTTATCTACCTTATGTTGTAGATTTATGTCTTCATTACCCATGGCCTTTATGGCCTTCTTGAAGGTCTGGACAAACCTTTCAGCTAATCCATTGGTGGCGGGATGGTATGGGGCGGACGTGTAGTGCTTAACCCCATTGTTTTTTAAGAACTTCCTGAATTCTTCGGACACAAATTGCGGTTCATTATCAGAACAGATCTGTTCCGGCAGCCCATTCCTGGCAAATATGGTCCTTAATACTGTGATGGTTTTTTCCATGGTGGTGGAGGACATCTTTATTACCTCCGACCACTTGGAGTGTGCATCCACCGCGATTAAGAACATTGAGTTCATAAATGGACCAGCAAAGTCGATATGTACCCTTTGCCATGGAGATGAGGGCCACTCCCATGGATGCAGAGGAGCTTGTGGTGGGGCGTTTTGGACCTTCTGGCATCCTAAACAGCTCTTGGTCATTTCTTCGATGTCTCCATCGATACCTGGCCACCACACGAACGCTCTGGCTAGGTTCTTCATTTTCACTCCACCCAGATGCCCCTCGTGGAGCTCCTTTAGCACTTTTTGCTGGAGTTTGAGTGGAATCACCACCCTGGATCCACACATCAAAGTTCCCCGGCACACTGACAGCTGTTCTCTTCTTTGCGAAAATGCTGGCAACAGTGGTTCGCCATGTGCTGGTCATCCCTTCACCATTAAATCGTAGACTCGTGAGAGAGTCGGGTCATTTCTTGTTTCCTTTTCGATCGTAGAATTTGCTACTGGTAGACATTCCACTATGGTTGAGTGGAACATCTCCACTGGGTCCACTGTCGGCGCCTCTTCTACCGTTGGCAACGGTAGGCGTGATAAACCATCAGCATTCCCATGCTGTTTTGGTCCTTTGTATTCTATGTCATACTGGTGTGCCCCTAGGAAAAGGGACCACCTCTGTAGCCTTTGCGCTGTCATAGTGGAAACGCCCTTTTTAGGGTTGAATATGGATACCGACGGCTGGTGGCCTGTCAGCAGTGTAAACTTCTGGCCCTGCAGGTAATGATGAAACTTCTTTACTCCCCACACCAGGCTGAGAGCCTCCCTATCTATCTGAGCAGAGTTGCGCTCAGCGGAGGTCAATGATCTAGATGCAAATGCGACTGGCCTTTCCGAGCCATTTGGCAACTTGTGTGAGAGTACTGCTCCAATACCATAAGGAGAAGCATCACAAGCTAAACGAATAGGTAGCGTTGGGTTGAAGTGAGCCAACACTTCCTCTGAGGTGATCAATGTCTTGCTTTTGCGAAAGGCCTTCTTACAGTCCTCGCTCCACTTCCATGGTACTTCTTTCTGCAAAAGAGCATTCAGCGGGTGCAGCACCGTGGATAGATTTGGCAGAAACTTATGGTAATAGTTAATCAACCCGAGGAACGATCTCAACTGGGATACATTTTCCGGAGCGGGAGCCTTCACAACCGCTTCGATCTTGTCAGGTGACTTGTGCAGCCCCTCCTGGTCAATGATATGACCACAGTACGAGATCCGTTCCTGAAAGAACTCACATTTTTGGCGATTAACTCGAAGGCCATATTCCTTCAACCTGGTGAGCACCAGTTTCAAATTTGCAAGGTGTTCCTCATCATCATCTCCTGTAATCAGGATATCGTCCAAGTAACATTGAGTGCTTGGAATTCCCTGTAATACCTGCTCCATGGCCCTCTGCCAAATTGCCGGAGCCGAAGCCACTCCAAAAACCAGTCTATTATATCGATACAAGCCTCTGTGCGTGCTGATTGTGAGATACTGGCGCGACTCTTCCTCAACTTCCATCAGTAAGTACGCTTGCGCCAGGTCTATCTTGGTGAAGCGTTTCCCACCAGACAATGAAGCAAAGATATCCTCAATCCGCGGAAGCGGATATTGCACCGTGTGAAGCACCGGATTAACTGTGATCTTGAAGTCTCCACAGATGTGGACCTTCCCCGGTTCCCCTGGCTTGTTACTCGATGAACGCTTCATGACGGGCACAATGGGCATGGCCCACTCACTCCAGCCCACCTTAGACAGTACTCCTGAACGTTCCAACCCTTCCAGCTCAGCTTCCACAGCAGGTCGTATCGCATACGGTACCGGTCTGGCTTTGAAAAATTTTGGGTTTGCATGTTCTGCAATCTTGATTTTTGCCTTAATTCCTCTCAGTGTTCCCAGTCCCTGTTGGAACACCTCTTTAGCTTCATCCAATATTCTGGACAGTCGTTCAGGTTTGACATCTTTTTTTCCGGAATCTACCGTTATTGCGTTTAGGGAGTGCCAGTCCATATTTATTTTCCTGATCCACTCCCGTCCCAGAAGTGGTGGACCTCCCTCAGGTCATACATATAAGTCCATTCCTTGGTGTTCTTTGCCCTTGTGTATCACCTTGACTTTTATCTTTCCGATGTGGTATACTTTTTGCCCCGTGTATGTCTGCAATACTATCTCTGTATCCCGTAGGGGAATATGTTTGAATAACTTTTTGTAATCTTGCTTATTCATGACCGTCAACGCCGATCCGGTGTCCAATTCCATCTTCAGTTGGACTCCTGCTATCTGCAGTGTGACCCAGATAGTTTGTCGGTCAGCTTCCTTACTCACGTTGTGAATTCTCAGACTACCCAGTTCCTTGCTGTTGGAGTCTGAATCCGAATTCTGTTCATCCGAACTCTTCTCAGCCACCTTATGTACCTTTCTGCACTTTTCCTGTGGTGACTTTTTGTTGCTGGTCTTCTTTCCTGACCGGCATACTTTAGCTATGTGACCAAGCTTGCCACATTTTCTACATTCCTGGTTTTTAAACCGGCATTGGTTCGGATCGTGTGTTTTCTTCCCACAACGATAACATTTCGTTGCACCCGAAGCCTTTTGATCTACGCTGAGTACCGCTGCCTTCAGCTGCATTTCCGCGGTGCCTCTCGCTGCGGCTTCGTGCGATGCTGCAATAGTGACAGCCTTATCAAGTGTAAGATCATTCTCTTCAAGCAACCGCTTTTGTGTTCCTTCTTTCGACAATCCACACACGAATTTGTCTCTCAGTGCCTCTGTCAGGCTTTCCCCAAACTGACAGTATTTCGCTAGCTTGCGCAGTTCAATTAATTACTCCGCGTTGCTTTCCTCTTTTAGTTGCGTTCTCGCATAAAATTTAAATCGTTCCGCTAACATCAGCGGTGTGGGGTTCAAATGATTCTTCAGGACAGCAACAATATTAGCGAAAGTCTGATCCGCCGGTTTAGCTGGTGATAGAAGATGCTTCAATAGCCCGTATGTCTTCGCACCCATTGAGTTTAGTAAGGTTAGTGCTTTATCTTCATCTGATATTTTATTTGCCTTACAGTATATCTCTATGCGTTCTACATACGTGGCCCAATCTTCAACATCGGAATCGAAATCGTTGATGTTACCACGCTTAGGCATCCTCGCGATCTTCTTGAGAAACAAAAGAATTATTATTTTTTTATTTTTTTTTACAAAATGGCGGTTTCCCGCGCTCGTCTTCTTCCCCCGCCTCCAAAAATGGCGGCTTCCCGCATTTGCCTTTCTCCCCCGCTGGCTGTAATGGCGATTGCCGATTTGCTGCGTTCGCCCTCCCCCAGCGGTTTCAAATCGTGCCTCCCAGCCCCTCTTGCAGTCCGGTCCTTTACCCCCCGGCTGCGGCTGAGTTCTCCGCGGTTTTTTTATTTTCTCCCGCGCCTCACGATCCCGGTCGCTGCGCCTCGCGGCCTCGGTAGCTGCCCGGCCTTTTTCACCGGTCGCGGTCGAGCTGTCTCTCGATGCTGTTGCGTCTCCCAGCCCGCTTGTAGCCCGGTCTCTCACACTGGCTGCGTTCCCGCTTTCACCGCGGCTTCCGTGCCCTACGCTGCCCCAGTCTCAGCGCCTCTGGCCCCGACTTCTGTCCGGCTCTTTTCCCCGGCCGTGGTCGAGTTCTCCGCCCTTATATCCTCCGTTTTTGTTTTTGTTTTTTTTTCTCCCCTACTCACATTCAACGTGGCCGACTTGCTGCTCGTCGCTGATCGGCTTACCACCACCGTGATAGAGGGATGATCACTGCCTGTTGCTGATGGAAGGCTTCGTGTCAGAATTCTTCCTTCTGCCTTTGCTCTGCAGACCCGAGTCTTTTCTCAGCAGAATGATGAGGACGGATGCCTCCTCTTGATGCCCGTTAAACTGCCTTGGATGTATCTCTGCCGCAGGGTAAGATCGAACTCGTCGCCATTGTTAAGTCTGTGTGTTATATTGCGAATTACTACACAGACCACAAGAGTAAACTTTAACAGGACTTTACTGGTTGAAGGTCAGGGCGAATCTGCCCAATAAATCATTACACAGCACTTATATACCGGTGTGGTCACCATCGGTATTACAGTATACAGCAGCCAAGATAAAGTAGTGCAACCCTTAAAATAGTTCTCTTAAAGGTGGAACGGTTACATACACTACAGCAGGCAGCCCCTAGAACTAAACGGGTTAGGGAACCTGAGGTTGCACAGCCACCACCCCTAGCCCCTAGTTTTCCAGAGGTCTGGGAACAGGAGCAGGTGGGGGATGAAGAACCCCAGGTAGACCAGGCTAGCCCAAGAGAGAGTCAGGGACCGGGACCGGTGTACCCCGTTATACAGCGGAGGTACGGACCACCCGGTAACGACGGGGAAACTGGGGACATCCAGAACCAATTCCAGATTCCACACGGTACGCAACAATTGCGTTCCATGGTGAGCTACATCCCCAAGCTCACCATGAGGGGGGACCCTTCCCTGCACTTTAGGGAGATAGAGCAGGCGGCCTGTGTGAATGACTGCGACGAGGCAGAAAAGGCCAAAATGATGCTGTTCTCCCTGGGTAGCGATCTCCTCCAGACGCTACCCGATGAGTGTAAGAGGGGTCAGGAGAATTATGGCAAGCTCAAGGAAGAGATCCTGGAGGCCATGGGGATGAACGAGGGGAGTCCGTTCTCCCGGGTAGAGAGAACAGTCCAGCTCCCCGGGGAATTCCCGCAGGCGTTCGCGGACAGGCTGTGGCCAGTCTACCAGGATGCGTGCCCGGGAATGCCGGCGCGAGCGCACCTGGACGGGGAACCGTTAGTTCACTGGCTAAGGTGCCTTATGAATAACTCCCTGCCCCGCGTTCGAATGCAGTCAATGGCTTGGTTCGACCCCCGAAACCCTCTGACCACGGAGGCGACGGTAATCCGTCAACTCACAGTCACTTTTAGAAATGGTAGAGATAGTGAAACCCCCCCGAAAAATGGGAAGGTTTGTGAGGTCAGGCCTGGTGACCAGCCCCGTAAGGAGTGGCGCCAGGAAGGGAGCCGTCCCAACCAAAGCAGGCAAACTTGCTATGGTTGCGGAAAGGAAGGGCATTGGCGCAGGGACTGCAAAAATCCTTGGAAGGATAATAGGGAGAAGGTCCCAACAGCCCCAGCCCAAGCCCCGGCTACAACCCCGACCTCTGCCCCAGAAAAAGAAACGGAGCCAAATGCTCCTCAAGAGCTGCTGGACATGCTGCTAGCTTCAGTGAGATCATTGGCCCTCACAAAGGGTAAGGTAGCAGCCACCACCGGTCCAGTGGTTCCCCCAACCCCTTCCCAAGGTGGCCCGCAATGACTGGAACCCGCGCAGCCCGTCTATCTATGTGCGCTCCGGTATGACGGATGGAAGAGACCGCTCGTGCAGATGAAGGTAGAGAAGGGTACGGGGACTTATCTGTTGGATACGGGGGCTTCCTGCACCGTGATTCATACGGAGAATCCCACCGCCTCACCTCTGTCTAGCGGGGTTCCATACGTCTTATCGGGGTTCACAGGGGCAGAGCAGACGGGTGCGTTCTCCAGGCCGCTCTCGATCCGCTTGGGCAC
Source organism: Somniosus microcephalus (assembly GCF_052327205.1). Lineage (NCBI taxonomy): Eukaryota > Metazoa > Chordata > Chondrichthyes > Squaliformes > Somniosidae > Somniosus > Somniosus microcephalus. Next base: position 72,450,130 of record NC_140987.1, on the reverse strand, counting down.
ACTACACACAAAGTGGACATGTGTCCTGGCGAGATGGGACGCGGAGGGAGGTAAAGGGATCCTAGGGGCCGACTTCATCGTGGGCCATGGGATCCTCGTAGACCTCAGGAACCATTGCCTTTGGGGGGCCAATACCGGGAAGGAAAGTGGAGTAGTAGTAATCCCGGGAAAGGATGGGAAGGGAACCCTGTGTACCATGAAGCCGAAAGGGAGTTACGACCTCGGTGAAATGATGGAGGGTATCCCGGTAGTATTTAGGGCCGAAGTTCAGGCTCAGTTAGGTGCGTTCACCACGCACAAACACGACTGTGGGAGAGTCGTCAGCTTTGAGGTCAGGGTAGATGGGGATCCCATGGCCCGGCCCCAAAAGCAGTACAACTTCCCAAAGGAGGCAGAGGCTGATATGGAGGTGGCCATATCAGTGCTGGTACAGCAGGGGGTGCTAAGGCCTATAGCCACCCATGTGAACTCTCCGCTTTGGCCGGTTAAGAAACCGGACAATTCCTGGAGAGCCACGGTGGACTATCGGGTGTTGAACAGCAACATCCCCGCATGTGCCCCTACAGTGGCAGCAGTGGCCGACCTCATTGGGAGTATTCCCGCATCCGCGACCACGTTCACGGTGCTGGATATTTCTAATGGGTTCTCGTCAATCCCTGTGCGGAGGGAGGACCAGTATAAATTTGCCTTTACTTTTAAGGGGCAACAATATACTTGGAACTGCTTGCCACAAGGCTTCCACAATAGTCCCAGCATTTTCCACCAATGCATGGCGGACAGCCTGAAGGAGTTCAGTCAGCCCCTTCAGTTAGTGCAGTATGTGGTCGACCTGCTCCTGTTTACCGACACGGTCGGAGAGCACGGCCCACTGCTGGCTGAATTGTTGGAGCTACTGACCCGAAAGGGGTTTAAGGTTAACCCAAAGAAGGCACAGATCGGTCAGAAGGAAGTCAAGTTCCTGGGGCTGACCATCCGCGCCGGAGAAAGGGCCATCGATAGGGCTAGGAGGGAGGCGGTACAGGAGTTACCGGTCCCCGTCACTATAAAGGGTGTGAGGTCATTTCTAGGGCTAACCGGGTACTGCCGAGACTTCATGGAGGACTATGCGGCCATGGCAGCCCCGCTACTCCGACTCCTGCACAAGGGAGTGGAGTGGTCGTGGGATGAAGGATGCCAGGCCGCGTTCGAGCTCCTAAAAAGGAAGCTGCAGACCGCACCGGCCCTGGAAGCGATAGATGGGGGAAGGGAGTTCTTCCTGGAGGTGGCAGCCAGCGGGGACAGCCTCAGCGCTGTGTTGCTCCAGGAGCGGCATGGTAGGCTGAGACCCGTGGTTTACTCCCCCAGGGTGCTCACCGATGTGGAGAGGAGCTACTCGGTCTGCGAGCGGCACCTCTTGGCCACACACTGGGCCGTGAAGAGATCCGCAATCTTCACGGGCACCTCCCCCATCACCCTCCTCACACACCACACGCCTACCAAGATGCTGTTGGATGGGAGGATCAAGGATGGGACCGTGAGCAGTGCCCGCATTGCTCACTGGACCCTACTCCTCTCCCAAATGGATCTGCGGGTAAAAGGCCTGTGTGAGCCCAGATTAGCCGCCAACCTGGCTTACCCTGGGACAGCCCATCAGTGTTCTGTAGAAGGGGTATGGGAGGTCAACGTGGGTCTCCGGGCTGGGATACATCCCACCGGCCGTGAGATCTACGTGGATGGTTCCAGCATGGTATCTGCTGGAAAACGGCTCACGGGGTGCGGAGTTTATGACCCGACGGCAAACATTGCGTTGGCAATTAAACTCCCCAGCACCATGAGCGCCCAGCAGGCAGAACTGTCCGCTGTGGCGTATGTGGCCACCCACCCCGAAGTCTTCCCTACCCCGTACACGATTTGCTCGGACAGCATGTTCACATGCAATTCGTGTACTGAGTACCTGGCCATCTGGTCCCGTCGTGGATTCGCTTCTGCGGATGGGAGACCCTTGGTGGTCAAGCCCCTGCTGGAAAAGATCCTGGCAGCCGTGGGGGAGAAGGGTGAGGTCTTCATCCACAAAGTGAAGGCTCACTCCTCCACAGAACCTCACGGTCAGGGAAACCAGCGAGCTGACACACTGGCGAGAGAGGGTGCCATGTCCGGCATTCTCTGGGACCCCTACGGGCCTGGACCAGTGGCAGCTGTAAAAGGCAGGGATGGGATTCAGAAGAGTGTAGGGGTAGCACTAGCCCCGGACCTCAAATCGGTCCAATCTCAGGACCCTGCCCTGAGAGGGGTATTTAACGCGGTTAGCGAGGGGAAGAAAATAGAAGGCCCATATGGTGCAGCATCCCTGTCCATAAGAGAGGGGATGCTGTTTAGAGAAGAGCAGTGGGTGGTGCCTCAGCAGCACCGGAGGGAATTCCTTCAACTGGCCCATGAGGGACCAGGAGCAGGGCACCCCGGGCCTGAGGTCACTTGGCAGCGGGTAGAGCAGGCAGGATGGTGGCCAGGACTCCGGGAGGACGTCCGGGAGTTTTGCGCGAACTGTCTTGTGTGCGCAGCAAATAACCCCGACCCTCACAGGAGGAAGGTGCCAATGGGACACGTTAGGAGGGTAGAGGGACCATGGCAGTCAATCCAAATTGACTATATCGGACCCTTACCCGCCACCCAGGGAGGCTATAAGTATTGCCTCGTTCTGGTGGACGTGTTCTCTAAATGGGTTGAAGCCTTCCCCTGCCGAACAGCCACAGCGTTAGGAACTGCAAGAATCTTGGTGCGGGAGGTGTTCTCGAGATGGGGACTGCCCCAGTTCGTGGAATGCGATCAGGGAAGCCAGTTCACTGGCCAAGTCATGCAGAATACCCTGATGCTGCTGGGCATTCAAGGGAAATGGCACATCGCCTACAATCCCCAGTCATCTGGGATTGTAGAGCGGATGAACCGCACCTTAAAAGAGAAAATAAGGAAGGAGATAATGGGTTCGCCCCAAAGGTGGGCAGAAGTCCTGCCTCTTATCCTCATGGGGATCCGTGCCAGCCAATCAAAGAGTACGGGGTACTCTCCGCATGAGCTCATGACCAGCAGGGTCATGAGAACCCCCACTCATGTCCTGGCCCCAGTCCTAACGGAGGGGCAGCTAAGGGAGGTGAATCGGGACAAATTTGCCCGCACGCTCCTTGAACGCCTCCAAAGGATTTATGAGGGAGCCACAGGTAACATGGGGAGGCAGCATCAGGGAAATAAAATGCTGCTCGAGCCCAGTAAAACCCATCGCTGGGAGGTAGGGAACCTAGTAATGGTAAGAAACTTCACCCGTGTGGGGAATTTCGAGCCACTTTACATGGGTCCCTACAGTATTGTAGATCAGGCCAGCCCCATGGTGTGTGCTGTGAAACTGCCCCGGCGCACTAAATGGTTTAAACCGGAGGCAGGGAAACAGGCAGCGGGGGCTGAAAAGACCAGTAAAGAATCAAACGCTGTAGGGGAGCTGCAGCCACAGGTCACACAGGCTGGACGTGCAGCCTGCGTGAGGGGAGGAGTTGACCCATCTAAGCGGGAGACTCCCCCATTGTTCTGGGACCCAGGAGGGGAGGAGCCGGAGGTCCTAGGTCCTGTCCCTGGCCAAAGTGAAGCCGAGTCGGAGGACGAAGGTCCCGCCCCCGACAGCGGTGAAGGGGAGGAGCCAGAGGTCTTAGGTCTTGCCCCTCAGTGTAGCATTGAAAAGGTCTGGTCGCCGGTTACTGTAAAAAGATACCCCCGTAGGAAAGCTGTGGGAATTTTAAACAGTTCACAGCCAGCGGCTACAGGCTGCTAGGGACCAGCAGCTGAAACTGAGGTGGGAACGCCACAGGGGGAGGCCTGCGACAGTCCCCACAGATGTTAAGCTGGCCGTCCGGAGACGGACGGCACATGTACATACACCATAGTTTGCTAAGTAAGGTTTAGTTATTTGTAAATTTAGTATGTATGTATAAGGTTTTTCTGAGGTATGATGGCATTTTGGAACGGTACAGAGTGGCAAGTTAAGTGAGCTAGGGTCGCGGGACCCACTCACCCCACACCCAAGCTGAGGAGCCCAAGGAGCCCGGCTCGAACGTTCTCTTTTATCTCTCCAACACATATTAATCCAATGATGCTACTAAGAGGCATCATCCTCGCGGCCCTGGTGGGCCTCAACATCGCGTGGTGAGGGGAGACGGAGGATCACCACATCTTCGGATGTACCGGGGAAATGGCGCCCCTGGCCCACGACGGGCAGGGCCTGCGCAAGGCAGAGGAAGTCGCTAGATATACCCACGAGGGCAACTGGCTGGGTTGGCTGGGATCGAACGCCACTAAATACTCTAATGACATTGGTTTCACTTATGGAGAAGTTTCACTATTGTGTCCGCGGATCACGATCAAGGCCACGCGGATCAGTTTTACTGTGGGAAAACAAATTTGTTTAACGTGCAGGGGGAACGTCCCCCTGGATAGGTGGTGGTGGCTCAGGAAACTGAGCAAGGACATGGGGAACCCCAGAGGACAGTGGGAAAGGTTAGGGAACAACACTCACCGGACCATCACAGGGACCCAGGGAGGGCTGACAGTGTGCTGGGATAAATGGTGGGAACCCGATCAAGGGATTTACGTATGTATGTGGGGTTCAGGAAAAGTCTGCCCCGCAGGTGTTTCCATCATTTTCCACAGCCAGTGGCAAGATAACGGGAGGGGGATGGACTGGGAATCGCGCTTGGACGCATGCGCGGTCCCCTACTCCCCAATCGCAGTTAATGCCACTGAGTTAGTGACCCACCCCCGACAGCCCCTGCCCATGAACAAGACACCATGGACGGTAACAGAGGGGTGCCCCACCACCACCAAGGGACTGGGGAATGGTTTAGTTTTAGTTCCGACTGATCAAATGGCTTACCAGGGGGTCCATTACGCGGTGGCCTCGGTCATCCTCAACCTGACCGAGGTGCACCTGCCGGAATGGTGCCCCATAGAAACAGGAAGGCTATATCAGGCCCTGCTAAAAGAGACCCTGCAGAAGTTCTTTGAATTTGACTTCGCAAGGGTCAACAGAACCAAGCTGTATACCGAAAGCCACAAGCAATGGGAGCAAGCAGGGAGACTAAAAAGGGGCACCGTGAACGACTGGTTCACAGGGTTTAACACTGGGTCGTCCATCATAAATAGTATGGACGACATCGAATTGCAACGGCAGGTTAACGGGTTAAAGACCCAGTTGAGGGGGATCCTCACGGACGAAAATCGGGTGGTGGGTTCGGAGCTCCATGAGGATCAGGCTATGACTCTCCACTTAAAAGAGATCATAGCAGAGCTGGAGAAGCAGGCTCGGATGGTCAACGCTCTCATTAGGGAGGACAGGAACGCCTCAGATCAGGCTGCACAGAATGAGGTGTGCGTGCTGTACGGGGCATGGTTGCTGGGCGAGGGCCGCAGCAATCTGGAGGACTTGAAACAGGGTTTGGTCCCCTCCTGGATCAGTAACAAACACCTCGCAGCCCTCCACCCTTTTGAGAACGCGTTGAGTCCCTGCCAGCTCCGGCTCGCTTCTGAGGCCTATCCAGTCCCGGTGGACTGTGGCCGCTCCAACCATACCATCATGGGGTCGTCGTGCGGATCCCCATAATGAGCAGGACAGCCCGACCTGCACCGGTGTATAGGGTGGTGAACATTGGAGTCATTCGGGGGGGAGCTCATGTCCGTTTTGCAGCGGTCCCACCCTACGTCATTAAGTGGGAGCATGCTATGACGGGGACTGACTTCTCGGGGTGCCGTAGCCGGGGAGCACACATAATCCTGTGTCCCTAGCACTTGAATGCCTATTCAATACCACAATGCGGGTTCAGGTCTGCTGACGCTAAGCCTATCAATTACACTATGGAAGCCATGGCACAGGGCCATGTTCCCCCACAGGTGGCATACGTAGGAGGTGGGACATATTGTGTCGCTACCGCAGCGTCTCACTACCGGCACGGACAGCACGGCTGGTGCGCGGTCAGTGACAGCAGCTTCTGTTTTAAACCCGAGGCAATAGTTCAAGTGGCACAGCTGCAGATTATCCCGATCCCCGAACCATCCACTGTTCACCTCACCGTGAAGGAGAATTTCACTGATCTCCAAAAGTATGTGGCACATTTTGGTTTTACGATTCCCCCTCTCCCAGAACACCTAACTGCGCTGCTCAAAGTGGTCGCCATCTCGCAGAAACACTTTTTCACTTTGGAACAAAAGACCGTTGATATAGGGGCAGAAATTCAGGATATAGTGGTTCCACCGTGGTGGGACCTTTTTGATAATAAAGAGGTCCCATCATGGATCCGACTGGCTTCCCACATTTTGGTGGTGTGCCAACTGGGGATAGCTTTGTACCTGGTCTGTGTACAGTGCAGATGGAAGGGACACAGCAGGGAATTCCCTAGTCAGCTGAATTGGCGGGGCCACTATGTCAGTATAAACGGGGAGTCGCCCGTGTAATTACTGTTGTTTTAATATTTTGGATTGTTCTGTACCTTGTTTGATTTCACATTATATTGTATTATGATTATTCTGTTATGACTCTAGGTGAGTCTGTATATTGTTTAAAGGTTTGTCTCCAATAGGAAATGTTTTCTCAAACTTCGTTGTTCGGAATGAGGAAAGTGCGGGCGAGGTACACTCCTTAGCAAGGTAAATTATGGGAAGGTCAGTTGGGGAGGGAACGGATTTGTGCTCACCCAAAGACATTTTATGATACAAAGACGATTGAAGATGCTCATTGTATCACAGGGAGGACTGTAGGATTCGCAAAAATCCATGAAATACAGTATATGGGTAGGGCCCCTGAAGTGGCCACATTGTGAGAACACAGAATGGAGTTGGCAGTTCTCATGGCCCAGTTCAAAAGGACACACACACAGTACCTAACAGCAGTCTGAGTCATCATCGATTAGAAGAATCCAGAACCTTACTGTTTTTGATATTGTAATGTGGTTACAGCAGTAAACAAAACTATTAGCACCTGGAGGTGCGCTAATCGCTGGCAGAGCAGTAACCGATCTCAGAAACCGCTGAGCACACACAAACGGAGGGACACTAAACGGATTCCCATTATGGCAAAGCGTTAACCGATCTCAGAAACTGCTGAGCACACACAAACGGAGGGACACTAATCGGATTCCCATTAGTTCGATTTACGAGCAGTTAAAAGTAATGTGCTTGCTTTTGTTAAAGCAACCTTAACAAAGGAAAACGGTTGATTTGGCGCCAAGATTAGGGCCAGAAAAGAGTATAACCGTTCAGGTAAATCGTCAGCAAGTCAGTCTAAGATTCGACCAGAGTAAGGAAGACTCCTCCGGAGACGGTTCACACCGTGAAGTCCAAGTCCAGTTACCATCAGGAGTTCGAGGACCGTGCGGAACAGAAAACGGCTCGAGGATTTCGGAGGACTTCCAAAGTTTGTACAGGAGAGCGAGTCCAGGAGCTGGTCCCATAAGGAAGGTCGGAGGTCCCGAACGACACCAAGTATCAGGGTCCAGGAGCCGGTCCCATAAGGAAGCTCGGAAATTCCAGACGTAACAAGAAGTACCAAGGTCCAGAAGGGCTTTGAAATTCTGGTGAGCATAAGGGCCCAACTCTACCTAACTGACATAATTGAGGTATATTCAGTAACAGGAGGGTTTGTAACGTTAAGGGTATTTGTAAGTCAGGAGTGTGATTTATCCCTCGATGTGTCCGTGCGCTTCCCTCACCCCCGCTTTTAGCTTATCGCTATTTTAGAACTGTTTATATGCTTTAAAGTTATTTTTCTCAGTGTATAATTTAGTCCTCTGTGAGAAACGTTATTTCTCGTCTGCATTTATTCTTGCCATTTTTCTCTGTGTGCATTCTCTTTCAAAAATAAAGATCGTTTTGATTTAAAACTCAATCTGTCTCATCTGACCATTTGTCTTCCGAGTCACGAGTTGGGCCAACACACAAAGGTTGTCTGGCAATAAGCCCAGTGTCTAGAACCATGAGGGGGGAGCGCTTCGAAACCGCTCACGAGTAGTGCGAAAATCAAAACCGATTTAGCACACCATAAGCTCGTTAAAACGACCCCTTACAGGGGTCCTGGTGCACGAAACTCAAAAGGTTAGTATGCAGGTGCAACAAGTGATTAAGAAGGCCAATGGAATGTTGGCTTTCTTTGCTAGGGGGATAGAATATAAAAATAGGGAGGTATTGCTTCAGTTGTACAAGGTATTGGTGAGACCGCACCTGGAATACTGCGTACAGTTTTGGTGTCCATACTTAAGAAAGGACATACTTGCTCTCGAGTCAGTACAAAGAAGGTTCACTCGGTTAATCCCGGGGATGAGGGGATGGACATATGAGGAGAGGTTGAGTAGATTGGGACTCTACCCATTGGAGTTCAGAAGAATGAGAGGCGATCTTATTGAAACATATAAGATTGTGAAGGGGTTGGATCGGGTGGATGCGGGGAAGATGTTCCTGATGATGGGTGAAACTAGAACTAGGGGGCATAGTCTTAGAATAAGGGGCTGCTCTTTCAAAACTGAGATGAGGAGGAACTACTTCACTCAGAGGGTGGTAGGTCCATGGAATATGCTGCCCCAAAAAGCTGTAGAAGCTACATCATTACATAAATTTAAAACAGAAATAGACAGTTTCCTAGATGTAAAGGGAATTAAGGGTTACGGGGAGCGGGCAGGAATTTGGACATGAGTCTAGGTTCGGATCGGTCATGGCCCTGTGGGTAGCGGAGCGGGCCCAGGGTGCCGTGTAGCCTGATCCTGCTCCTATTTCGTGTGTCTAATTCTGTTAGATTCAGGAGATGGTTCTGTGATAGTGGATTGGCGGTTAGGATCAGATCAGCCATGATCTTATTGAATGGCGGAGCAGGCTCGAGGGGCCGATTGGCCTACTCCTGCTCCTATTTCTTATGTTCTTATGTTCTTATAACCTCCTGACTCCCCATAGCCTTTCCACCATCTACAAGGCACAAGTCAGGAGTGTGATAGAATATTTTCCATTTGCCTGGGTGAGTGCAGCTCCAACAACACTCAAGAAGCTCGACACCATCCAAGACAAAGCAGCCCGCTTGATTGTCACCCCATCCACCACCTTAAACATTCACTCCCACCACCACCGGCGTACCGTGGCTGCAGTGCATACCATCTACAAGATGCACTGCAGCACCTCCCAAACCCGCGACCTCTTCCACCTAGAAGGACAAGGGCAGCAGGCGCATGGGAACATCACCACCTCCAAGTTCCCCTCCAAGTCACACACCATCATGACTTAGAAATATATTGCCGATCCTTCATCGTCGCTGGGTCAAAATCCTGGAACTCCCTCCCTAACAGCACTGTGGGAGTACCTTCACCACACGGACTGCAGCAGTTCAAGAAGGCGGCTCACCACCACCTTCTCAAGGGCAATTAGGGATGGGCAATAAATGCTGGCCTTGCCAGCGATGCCAACATCCCAGGAACGAATGAAAAACATAACAGAGAGGATTGATGAAGGTAGTGCGGCTAATGTTGTGTATACAGACTTTCAAAAGATGTTTGAAAAAGTACCACATAATAGACTTGTTAGCAAAATTGAAGCCCATGCCATTAAAGGGGCAGTGGCTGCGTGGATACGAATTGGCTAAGAAACAGAAAGCAGAGGCTAGTGGAGAACAACAGGTCCCGCTCAGTTGGTGAGCCAGCTTTTAAATAGAGAGGGCTTGACAGGGTAGATGCTGAGAGGTTGCTTCCCTTGGTTGGAGAGTTTAGAACTAGGGGGGCATAGTCTCAGGATAAGGGCTCAGCCATTTAGGACTGAGATGAGGAGAAATTTCTTCCTGCACTACCTTCAGAGGGTTGTGTATCTTTGGAATTCTTTAACCCAGAGGGCTGTGGATGCTGAATCGTTGAGTATATTCAAGGCTGAGACTGATAGACTTTTGGACTCTAAGGTAATCGAGGGAAATGGGGATCGGGCTGGAATGTGGGTTTGAGGTCGAGGATCTGCCATAATATTGAATGGCACAGCAGGCTCGAGGGGCCGTATGGCCTACTCCTGCTTCCATTTCTTATGTTCTTAAAAACCATGCATGCGCGGAGTTTTGAATGGCCTGCGCAGCCCATTAAAGGGAATGTGCGAGCCAAAACAAAATTAGAGGGAACATTGGTGGTGAACGGTTGTTTTTCAGACTGGAGGAAAGTATACAATGATGTCCCCAGGATTAAGACCACTGCTGTCTTTGATATATATTAATGACCTGGACTTGGGTATACAGGGCATAGTTTCAAAGTTTACAGATGACACAAAACTTTTAGTGAACAGTGAGAAAGATAGTAACAGACTTCAGGAGGACATAGAAATACCAGTGAAATGGGCAGACACATGGCAGATGCGATTTAATGCAGAGAAGTGTGAAGTGATTCATTTTGGTAGGCAGAATGAGGAGAGGCAATATGAAATAAATGCTACATTTTTAAAGGAGGTGCAGGAACAGTGCATTTTGGGGGTGTAGGTCTACAAATCTTTGAAAATGGCAGGACAAGTTGAGAAGGCTGTTAACAAAGCATACGGGATCCTGGGCTGTATAAACAGAGGCATAGGGCACAAAAGCAAGGAAGTTATGTTAAACCTTTATAACTCACCTGTTAGGCCCCAGCTGGAGTATTGTGTCCAATTCTGGGCACCACACTTTAGGAAGGATGTCAAGGCCTTTGAAAGGGTGCAGAGGAGATTTACTAGAATGGTACCAAGGATGAGAGACTTCAGTTACGTGTAGAGGCTAGAGAAGCTGGGGTTGTTCTCCTTCGAACAGAGAAAGTTAAGAGGAGATTTAATAGAGGTATTCAGTATCATGAAGGGTTTTGATAGAGTAAATAAGGAGAAACTGTTTCCAGTGGCAGAAGGGTCGGCAACCAAAGGAAACAGATTTAAGGTAATTGGCAAAAGAACCAGAGGGGAGATATGGAGAATTTCTTTTACGCAGTGATTTGCTATGATCTAGAATGCACTGTCTGAAATGGTGGTGGAAGCAGATTCAATAATAACTTTCAAAAGGGAATTGGGTAAATACATTTTTTAATTCATTCACAGGATTGTAGGATTCGCAAAATTGGACTTTGTATTAATAAGGGTCAAATGGCAGAAAGAGGCCATGATTTTTAAAGACTGTTTTAAAAGAAGCCCAGAAAAAGGGGTATACAAAATGGCTGCCATACCATGTGACCGGCTTATTGGGACATTTTAAAATGGTTCCTGCGAATCCTCAGACAGCTTTGTGGATTCAACCCACAGTAAGTTCTGGAAGCCGTTTCTGAGAGAACGAAACCAGACCCACACATATATATATGGATTAGATGCAGATCCAGTCAAGATCGGCCTGGAGACAGAGGCCATCTAAATGTTGACCCAGACAAAAGGGGACAATTTCATATTCATGAGAACAGCACCAAGGACTAGATAACAAGATCACCAGGACATTAAAAACAATGAAGGTCATTCCAGACCAGAGATGGGCCTTTACCGGCCATCTAAAACATTAAAAAATATAATCAACTACCCCGCTGTGCTCCCAGCCTGCCAAAAGTTAAACAAAGACTAACCTGATTTTGGGCGGGAAGTGGAGACTCCTGAAGAAAGGTATAACTGGAGGAGTTCAAGTTGTACAGACACACTGAAGGAGACACCGGAGTTGTAGTTGCGGAGACAGTTGGAGACAGCTACACTCAGAAACACACGACCGAGTGGCAGTGGGTGAAGAGGAGTCACTTCGGGAGAAGATCAGCAAACTCCTCTCCACCACCGGAGGAGGAAGAAGAATTAAGCCAACATCAGGAAGGCCGTTCGAAGCCGGCGTCCTGCCCCGGGGAAAACATCGGGAGATCATAGACCATCCCCGGGCCGTTGCCGAAACGAGAGGCCGTCGACCCAACTCGGGAAAAGAGACAAAAACGAATTGAAGAAATGATGGGAGCCAGCCCAAGGCTCCTCTGACCGGGGTCGAGCCGACGATCCCCGACCCCGCCGACAGCCAGAACCAGCCGGTGTCCAGCTGCCCCCGACCCCCACCTCAGGAGAGAGGTGTGGCGCAGCTCGCTGGGGCTCCACGATCCACGTGGAGACGGAACGCCTGAAAGGATCAAACGCAGACTGGTTCAAAACCTTGGACTTCCTAGTTGGAATGGTGAGCATGTTTCTGGCCCTTCACAATCAGATCTAGATAGGTTTAAGGGGGTGGAGTTAAGGGTACAATTAACATGAGTTGTTGTCCCTCGATGTTCCATGTGTTTCTTTATTTCATGATGATCTTTGTAGAGTATAAGATGCCTGTATTTGCCTTAGTTAGTATTGTGTCGTTATGATTTGTTTGTGTTTTTCCCTCCCATGTACTCTCTTATCTGCTTGCATTTGCTTTATTTTTCCATATGCAATAAAATTTCATTTTGTTTCATCAAACTTGGTCTACAAGAGTTTTCTCTACATTGTAGTTCCTGCCCCAAAGTCCAGAGTATAGAATCTAAGGGGCGAGTGGGTCGAACCACTCAAGGTTTTACTGTGCAAAAGAGAGAGGCCTCTGGAGAGAGAAACCTCTGCAATCTAAAACCCCTTACAGAAAATGGCGACCGTGGCAGGACTCTGGCAGCAGAATTGCAATGTAGTAGATCCAAGTTTGAATGGTCGAAATGCAATGGATGAGAGGATAGCAGATTATGTCTTTGGCAAGGTAAATCTCACTAAGCAGTGGATTTCTGATCTCTTACTGGATGGGCATCCGGTGGACGCAGCCATCAGGTGGGCAGAGAGCAAAAAGCATAAGAAGTCAGTGGAGAAGGCAGTGTGGCTGATGTGTTACAAGAAGCAGGTCCAGATCTTGGACCGAGTCATTGCAGCACAGGCAGCCAAGATCGCAACCCAGGCAGCAGAGATAGAGGAAAAGGCCATGGGAGGGGAAAAACTCATCACAGTGCTTCACGCGCTGAATCAGGAACGCCAAGTGGTAGCGAGTCAACATCAGGCTAGGATAGAATACCTGGAGTGCCAGGTTACTGAGGCAAAGAGCAATGAAATGAGGATACGGGAGAAAAACGCCCGCCTCGCACAACAGCTAAGAGCGCAGGAGGAGAGAGTAGTGGAGGTTAAGGCAGCTTACAAGCTAGCCCTCGAGCACGGGTTTGAGAGCACAGACCACGGCCCCTGCCAAAAGACCATAGAGGACCTAAGAATGGCCCTGGTAAAGGCAAAAGGCATGGTGTGTCTCGTCAGCCCGAAAGCTAGTCACATGGACTTTTTAAAGGAATCAAAACAGCCGATTCCAGCTGAGGTAATTGTGATACCAGCCACCGAGCCCTCAGCACCGCCGAGCTATAGTGAGACTTGGCCGGAAAAGGAGGGGGTAGTGAAAGAGGAGGTAGCCGAGGTGGAGTGTGAGGAAGAACCACTGGTGGCAAAGCCGGGACCGGCACCAATGTGTCCCGCTCGGCACCAGAGGTTCGGTCCCAACGCTGCCGATGGCGGTATCGGACCCCACCAGAACCAGCTCGTGGTGCCCTACACTGGCCCGCAATTAAGGTCCATGGTGAGCCACCTCGCACGACTCACCGTAAAGGGAGATCCCTCGATTCATTTCAGGGAGATAGAGGAAACAGCAGCCATTAATGACTGTGATGATCAGGAACAGGTGAAACTGTTGCTTTTCTCCGTGGATTGCACAATCCTTCAGTGCCTCTCAGAGGATAGTAAGAGGGGACGGAAAGGGTATACGGATCTCAGGGAGGAAGTTTTAGAAGTAATGGGAGTGGACGACGGTAGTCCGTTCGACCGTGTAGAAGGGACCGTGCAGCTATCTGGAGAACCCCCACAGGTTTTCGCAGAAAGGCTGTGGCCAGTGTATCGACGCAGCTGTCCGGGTATGCCTGAACGGGCTGCAATGAGCGACGAACAGCGGGTTCATTGGCTCCGTTGCATGGTTACCAACAGCTTGCCAGAGATACGGGCCCTAGCCAGGTCATGGTTTGATCCCCAAGGTCCCGGTGTCACGGAGGAGATGGTGCTCCGTCAGCTAAATGTTGCGTACAAGAATTGTAGAGGTCAGGAAACCCCTCCCCAGAAGGGAAAGGTGCATGAGGCAAAACCCGCAGCCCCAAGCAAGAAGGAGTGGCGTTAGGAGGGGAATCGCCCTGTCCAAGCCAAGCTCAATTGCTATGGGTGTGGGAAGGATGGACATTGGCGCAAGGACTGTAGAAATCCATGGAAGGATAATAAAGGGAGATTTCCCACAGCCCAAGCCCAAGCCCAGACCGCCGCCCCAGCTCCAGCCCAAACCCAAGCCATAGCTCCTGCCCCAGCACAAGGAGCTGGTGCAGTTATGGATCCAGCTGCGATTGAATCAATCATAGAGACAATGCGGTCTCTGATGATTTCGCAGGGGAAAATAGCCGTCACCACTGGTCTTGTCGCTCCCGAAACCCCGACCGCTCTGCCCAAATGACTAGAGCCAGCGCAGCCTGTCGACCTGTGTCCCCCAGAAAGACACGCACAGGAAGAGACATAGATACATAGATAGATACATAGAAGATAGGAGCAGGAGTAGGCCATTCGGCCCTTCGTGCCTGCTCCGCCATTTAATGAGATCATGGCTGATCCTTTAATTCAGTATCCCGTCCCCGCCTTCTCTCCGTAACCCTTAACCCCTTTTGCCCGTAGAAATATATCTAATTCCCTCTTAAATATATTTAATGAGCTGGCGTACACTGCCCTCTGTGGCAATGAGTTCCACAGGTTCACCACTCTCTGAGTGAAGAAATTCCCCCTCATCTCTGTCCTAAATGGTTTAGCCCTTATCCTTAAATTATGTCCTCTAGTTCTGTTCTCACCCGCCAAGGGAAACATTCCTTCTGCATCCAGTCTGTCTAGACCTGTCAGAATTTTATACACTTCTATGAGGTCCCCTCTCAATCTTCTAAACTCCAGTGTGTACATCCCTAAACTACATAGTCTCTCCTCATAGGTCATTCCCGCCATTCCTGGTATCAGCCTGGTGAATCGCCGCTGCACCCCCTCCATGGCAAGAACATCCTTCCTCAGATGAGGCGACCAAAACTGTACACAGTACTCGAGGTGTGGTCTCACCAGTGCCCTGTACAGCTGCAGCAAGGTATCCCTGTTCCTGTATTCTAACCCTTTTGCTATGAAGGCCAGCATACCGTTTGCCTTCTTGACCGCCTGTTGCACCTGCATGCTCGCCTTCAGTGACTGGTGTACAAGAACACCCAGGTCTCTCTGTACTTCCCCCTCTCCCAATCTATTGCCATTTAAATAATAATTTGCCCTCCCGTTCCTGCACCCAAGGTGGATAACTTCGCACTTGTCCACATTATAGTGCATCTGCCATTTATCCGCCCAATCGCCCAGTCTGTCCAAATCGCTCTGGAGCTTCCTGGTCTCTTCCTCTGAGCCCACCCCACCTCCTAGTTTAGTGTCGTCTGCAAATTTGGAAATGCTGCATCCGACTCCCTGATCCAGGTCATTAATGTAAATTGTGAACAGCTGGGGGCCCAGGACAGATCCCTGTGGTACCCCACTTGTTACTGCCTGCCATTCAGAAAATGAGCCGTTTATTCCAACTCTCTGTTTTCTATCTGACAGCCAGTTCCCTATCCACGCCAAAACTTTCCCCTTTATCCCATGAGCCTCAATTTTCCATGCTAATCTTTTATGTGGGACCTTATCGAAGGCCTTTTGGAAGTCCAGGTACACCACATCTACTGGCTCTCCCCCATCTATTCTACCAGTTACTCCCTCAAAAAATTCCAATAGATTAGTCAAGACCTCCTGTAAAATGGAGGAATACCTGCGGTGCCAGGTTGCGGAGGCTAAGTTAGTTGAGCAGGCTTTAAGGGAGGAGAACGCTAGGTTAACAGCGAGGGCTGGCAGTTTAGAGGGTCAGCTAAAGGCTTGTAAATGGTTTCACATCAATCAGTGCAAACTGTTTAAGCCGGGTGCAAGAGTACTAGCAACCGAAGCCAGGTCTGAGGGTAAAGATCCTCAACCTGAGGCGCGCGATGAGTCACAGACCACACAAGCTGACGTTGTAGCCTGCTTGGAAGGAGAAGCTGTCCCGCCCACCTGGGGGGAGCTTTCCCCGGTGGCCTGGGACTCGGACGAGGAGGGGCCCGAACAACAAGGTCCCGCCCTCGACACGATTCTGGAGGAGGTGGAGCCGGAGGACGGAAGTCCCGCCCTCGACTCAAGCGTGGGGGAGGTAGAAATTGGGGGCAGAGATCCTCCACCTGTAGGGACAGGTGAGGAGGAGGCGTCTGCCACTGACCCAAATCCTGAAGGGACGGAGCCTGAGGGGAGGGAGCCGAAGCCCACAGTCGTGGAAGAGCCACAGGCTGTGAGAGCTAAAGTCCCACCCGAAGGTCCACTCGCCAAGGGAGCCTGCCCGAATCCCAAAGGGGCGGAACCTGAGGGAAGGGAGCCGAAGCCCACAGTCGTGGAAGAGCCACGGACTGTGAGAGCTAAGGTCCCACCCGAAGGTCCACTCGCTAAGGGAGCCACACCCAAAGTACCTTTTCGCAGGTCGACTCGTACGCCTCAGCCAGTAAAACCTTGGCCCGAGTCCCCCGCTCCCAGTAAACGCCGACCTGAGAAATCCTTGACAAAACGCAGTCCCCGATTAACAGCAAAAGGCTGCGGGGAACCCAAGCCACGGGTCACTGCAGCCCCGCCACAGGGAGCGGCGAGCTGCAGGCTAATCAGGGATTAGGCAAGCCGCCCGGGGACGGGCGGCGCTGTACATAAGTTAAGTTTAAGTTTAAGTTTAAGGTGTGTAAATATTAAAATGATTAGAGTTTAAGTAGTTTTAAATCTACCCAGTATGTGTGTAGTTTTGGATCGAGGTCGAAAGACCCGATCATGCCGTCACCTAAGCCAGAATCTCTCGGGAGACTGGCTATATAGTGTGATTTGTTGCAGGAACCAGGAGAAAGATGAGAGGGATCCTCGTCGCGTTCGTGACGATCGGGTGGAGCTGGGCCTATCGGGGCCGCACTAAGGACTCTACCATATACGGGTGTTCTGGCAAAAGAGGCCCCATCGCGACTGATGGAACCAGCTCACGGGACGCTGAAGAGACTGCTGCCTACTTCCATGAAGGAAGATGGCCAGGCTGGCTGGGGTCGAACTCTACTGAATACTCCAGCCAGACGGGGTTTGCGTACAGAGAAACACCTCTGATGTGCCCCAGGGTGCGGATCATTGCACCCAGGATCAGCGTCACCGTGGGCAAGAAGATTTGCTTGAACTGTCTGGGACATGTACCTTTGGACCGTTGGTGGTGGCTGCGCAAGTTGAGCAGCACCATGAAGAACTCCACTGTGGAATGGGAGAGATTGGGTAACAACACCCATCGGACGATAACGGGAACGCACGAGGGGTTGAGTGTCTGTTGGGACAAATGGTGGGAACCAGATGAGGGGATCTACATCTGTATGTGGGGTTCAGAACGCGCTTGCCCCACAGGCGTCTCCATCTTTTTCCAAAGACAGTGGCAGGATGCTGGACAAGGAATGAGGTGGGACATCAGCACATGGGCGTGTGGAGTCCCATACTCTCAGATCCCAGTAAATGCCACCGAGCTCATCACCCGACCCCGCAAGCCCCTGCCCACAGTTCCGGTAGCTAAAGGCCTCAAGGAAGGGTGCCCCACCACGACAAAGGGACCCGGGAACGGATTGGTATTGGTACCCACAGGTCAGATACTGTACCAAGGGGTCCACTACGCGGTGGCTTCGGTGATTTTAAACCTCACCGAGGTACAATTGCCAGAGTGGTGCCCCAGGGAAACGGAGCAATTATACCAGGTCCTGTTAACAAACATGTTTAAACAGTTTTACGAATTCGACTTTGCCGATGTCGACAGAGCCGAATTGTACACCACACCACATGAGGCCTTGGACAGAGTAGGGAGACAAAGAAGGGGTGCAGTAAATGATATTTTCACAGCTTTTAACACAGGAACTTCCGTCATCAACACACTGGATGATGTGGAGCTGCAAATCCAGATCAATGGTTTGAAAACACAGTTAAGAAAGATACTGACTGATGAGAATAAGGTAGTGGGTTCTGAGTTACACGAGGACCAGGCCATGACACTACACTTAAAAGAGATGATAGATGAGCTGGAGAAACATGCCAGAACGGTAAATGCCCTCATTAGGGAGGATCGGAATGCGTCTGATCAGGCTGCGCAGAACAAAGCTTGTGTGCTATATGGGGCGTGGTTACTGGGCGAGGGTCGCAGTAATCTGGAGGATTTAAAGGAAGGTTTAGTCCCCTCCTGGATCAGCAACAAGCACCTCGCAGCCCTCCACCCTTTTGAGAACACATTGAGTCCGTGCCAGCTCAGACTAGCTTCAGAGGCCTACCCAGTCCCAGTGGACTGTGGACGGTCTAATCACACCATTATGGGTATAGTGGTAAGAATGCCGGTGATGGGTAAGACAGCAAAACCCGCCCCGGTATACAGGGTGGAGAACATTGGAGTCATTCAGGGGGGTGCACACATTCGCTACACAGGGGTCCCACCTTACGTCATTTGATGGGAGCATGCAATGACGGGTACCGACCTCTCAGGGTGCCGGAGCCAGGGAGCACACATCATCCTGTGTCCCCAGCACTTGAATGCCCATTCAAAACCACAGTGCGGGTTCAGAACTGCTGGTGCGAAGCCTATAAATTGCACCATGGAAGCAATGGCACAAGGCCATGTGCCCCCACAGGTGGCATATATAGGAGGTGGGGCATACTGTGTCACCACTGCAGCGCCCCACTACCAGCATGGACAGCACGGTTGGTGTCCGGTCAGTGACAGCAGCTTCTGTTTCAAGCGCAGGGCAGAAGTTCAAGTGGCCCAAGAGCGAATTGTCCCCATTCCTGAACGTTCCACTGTTCATATCACTGTGAAAGAGAATTGCACCAATCTGCAGCGATTCATTGCACATTTTTGATATATCATTCCCCCTCTCCCTGAACACCTCACCAAGATATTAAAAGCCGTTGTTGTTTCACAGAAACACTTCTACACACTGGAGCAGAAGACTTTAGAGATAGGAGCAGACATATTGGACATAGTAACCCCACCATGGTGGGACCTGTTCAGGAATATAGAAGTCCCTTCCTGGATTAGGATAGCCTCCCACATTCTTGTAGTGTGCCAGGTTATCATTGTAGTTTATTTACTGTTTGTACATTGTAAAAAGGTCAAACATTCGCATAAGTACGAGAATAGAGGGGAATGGAGGGAGCATTATGTGTGGGTAGAAGAAGAGACACCCGTTTAGATTTTTGCTGTTTTGTATAAAGTTAAAATTTTCCCTCCCTCCTCTGTATTATTTTTGATATGTATTCATTTGCATTGTTATTCTCGTGTGTATTTTATCCTATTATTTGCTTATTAGATGTGATGTTATTATTAGAAGGTAATGTGTATGCACTAGCTGATGTAGGGGCATAAGGCCCCCCTCCACGCCTGGAAGTGAGTTGTTAGATTTTAACTCCAAGATATTGCCATCTATAGATGCTTAATGTACACTAGATTTTTCTGAAATGGGAAATGCATGTGTCGTGGGGTCATAGATAGGTAAATACTGGGGATGGTTAGATTGTGGAAAGTCAGAAAATTTTGCTCACCCAGAATTATGATACTTCAAGCAAGTTACAGTATCATCAGGGGGGAGTGTAGGATTCGCAAAATTGGACTTTGTATTAATAAGTGTCAAACGGCAGAAAGAGGCCATTATTTTTAAAGACTGTTTTAAAAGAAGCCCAGAAAAAGGGGCATACAAAATGGCCGCCATACCATGTGACCGGCTTATTGGGACATTTTTAAATGGTTCCTGCGAATCCTCAGACAGCTTTGTGGATTCAACCCACAGTAAGTTCTGGAAGCCGTTTCTGAGAGAACGAAACCAGACCCACACATATACATATGGATTAGATGCAGATCCAGTCAAGATCGGCCTGGAGACAGAGGCCATCTAAATGTTGACCCAGACAAAAGGGAACAATTTCATATTCATGAGAACAGCACCAAGGACTAGATAACAAGATCAGCAGGACATTAAAAACAATGAAGGTCATTCCAGACCAGAGATGGGCCTTTACCGGCCATCTAAAACATTAAAAAATATAATAACTACCCCGCTGTGCTCCCAGCCCGCCAAAAGTTAAACAAAGACTAACCTGATTTTGGGCAGGAAGTGGAGGCTCCTGAAGAAAGGTATAACTGGAGGAGTTGAAGTTGTATGGACACACTGAAGGAGACACCGGAGTTGTAGTTGCGGAGACAGTTGGAGACAGCTACACTCAGAAACACATGACTGAGTGGCAGTGGGTGAAGAGGAGTCACTTCGGGAGAAGATCAGCAAACTCCTCTCCACCACCGGAGGAGGAAGAAGAATTAAGCCAACATCAGGAAGGCCATTCGAAGCCGGCGTCCTGCCCCGGGGAAAACATCGGGAGATCATCGACCATCCCCGGGCCGTTGCCGAAACGAGAGGCCGTCGACCCAGCTTGGGAGAAGAGACAAAAACGAATTGAAGAAATGATGGGAGCCAGCCCAAGGCTCTTCTGACCGGGGTCGAGCCGACGATCCCCGACCCCGACGACAGCCAGAACCAGCCGGTGTCCAGCCGCCCCCGACCCCCACCTCAGGAGAGGTGTGGCGCAGCTCGCTGGGGCTCCACGATCCACGTGGAGACGGAACGCCTGAAAGGATCAAACGCAGACTGGTTCAAAACCTTGCACTTCCTTGTTGGATTGGTGAGCATGTTTCTGGCCCTTCACAATCAGATCTAGTTAGATTTAAGGGGTGGATTTAAGGGTACAATTAACATGAGTTGTTGTCCCTCGATGTTCCGTGTGTTTCCTTATTTCATGATGATCTTTGTAGAGTATAAGATGCCTGTATTTGCCTTAGTTGGTATTGTGTCGTTATGATTTGTTTGTGTTTTTCCCTCCCATGTACTCTCTTATTTGCTTGCATTTGATTTATTTTTCCTTATGCAATAGCATTTCATTTTGTTTCATCAAATTTGGTCTATAAGAGTTTTCTCTACATTGTAGTTCCTGCCCCAAAGTCCAGAGTACAGAATCTAAGGGGCGAGTGGGTCGAACCACTCAAAGTTTTACTGTGCAAGAGAGGGAGGCCTCTGGAGAGAGAAACCTCTGCGATCTAAAACCCCTTACAGGATGTGAGGCCAGCAGTTATTGCCCATCCCTAATTGCCCTTGAGAAGGTGGTGAGCTGATTTATACAACTGAGTGGCTTGCTAGGCCATATCAGAGGGCAGTTAAGAGTCAACCACATTCCTGTGGGTCTGGAGTCACATATAGACCAGACCGGGTAAGAATGGCAGATTTCCTTCCCTAAGTAAAGGACATTAGTGAACCAGATGGGTTTTTACGACAATCCAGTAGTTTCATGGTCACCATTACTGATACTAGCTTTTTATTCCAGATTTATTTAATTAACTGAATTTAAATTCCCCAGCTGTGGTGGTGGGATTTGAATTCATGTCTCTGGATTACTGGTCCAGTAACAAAACCACAATGCTACCATGCTTGAAGGGGGAAAATTTGCAGGGCTATGGGGAAAGGGCACGGGAATGGGACTAATTGGATAACTCTTTCAAAGAGCCGGCACTGACACGTTAGGCCGAATGGCCTCCTTCTGTGCTGTATCATTCTATGATTCTATGATTCCATATCCCTGTGAAGATTCAGAAGTGCAAGCCCAACTAATGGGTTTACACTGGTCGAATTGTGGAGCTGACCAGCTGTGGAAGAACATGCATTGTTTCTGTTTTCTATCAAGTGATCAAAGGCACATTCTTTCGAAAGGAGTGGTCCGATATTAAAAAACATAGAAATTTTGGGGGGATGTTTGAACACCTTGGCTCGGCACTGATCTTTGATGCTCTTGTTCCCTCCAAATATCTCACTGTCTCTCATCCCTGCCATTACCACTGCTGTAGTCCTCATTTACATCTCCTCAAGTCAGAGAGCTATAAGCCAGAGAAGACCAGATCTGGGTTGACCAGGTTCCTGGAGTAATAGAACCTTTTTAATACTCCAGGATGATCATGGAGGGCAAGGAATTTTTTGCACAACTAGCCATCTCCTCAAACTCCTTTGATCCCTATCCCTCCCACCCTCACCACTAATGCCAAGAGCAACGAACTGATGGATTGAGACCATTTGTGCAGCTGCCTCTGTGCTAACTCCATTTTCTCTCTCTTTCTCCAAGCCACTCCCGATCTTCTCCTGTTGCCTTCCCACTCGATCCCTGATCCCCCGTCACTCTGCTGTTTCACTTCCATTTCTCCTACCTACTCATCTCCTCTCTGAGATCCACCTCCTGCTCCTTGTTGCCCTCCCCACTCAACTTCTGACCACTCAACTTGCCCACCTAACTGCCCTTCTCACAGCTGTAGCTAAAGTCACAAATATCATCGCCTGTGACTGTGACCATGGTGCGTTATCCCTCCTTGTTCTCTTCGACCTTGCTGCTGCACTTGAGATAGTCAACTATGCCATCCTTCTCCATCACCTCTCCATCAATGTCCAGGTCCATTGGGACTGCTGTCACTTGATTCCGGTCCTACCTGTCCCAATGCAGCCAGCACATCTCCACCAATCTTCCCACCTCAACACTCTCACCTCAGGAAGCCCACAAGGATCCATCCTCGGCCTCTCACCTTCCTCATCTATATGTTTCCCCCTGTCAACATCATCTGCAGGCACAGCTTTTACATGTATGCTGAGGACATACTGCGTTACCTCTCCACCGTCTTTCTCAACCCCTGATCACCTGTTGGATGAATCTCAATTGCCTCCAACTTTAGTTTAGTGTTGGGCTGGGGATTTCCTGGGAGATGCTCCTGCTCTGCCACTGTAGTTGCACTGGACGTACGGCAGAAACCCCGGTTATGCGCACAGAGTTCCGCTGCACCTTATGATGAAGTTATGGCAACAGAGCAGGAGCAGCACCGAGGAAATTCCCAGTGTTGGTGTGAAGTGGTTTTGGATGTAAAGGCCCAAACTGAATCCAAAGTGAAGTCGAAGCCTCACTCCGCTTCACTTTGATTTCGTGTCAAGCCCTGATTCTAGATTCGGACTGCATTTACATTCTAACTGCAGGTTTGGTGTGTAGTGAAAATGCTTTGCATCAACCTTATAAGAACATAAGAACATAAGAATTCGGAGCAGGAGCAGGCCATACGGCCCTTGGAGCCTGCTCCACCATTCAATAAGATCACTGCTGATCTTCAACCTCAATTCCACTTTCCAAGAGTCCAAAAATCTTGTTGTTGTAGTGTGTGTACACTCTAATTATCTTGTTCCTGATTGGGGAGACATTCGAGAGCATTAACTGCACGAGAGAACATACTTGTAACTATACAGGTCATTGCAGCCGATATTACCTATGAAATACAGAGTATGTATGACTGAGAAGTAGTGAGCTCATTAGCAGAGAACACTGACTGCATTTAAAATTGCAGTCTTATTGGTTGACTTTACTGGTAACAAAGAACATTATAGCCACACACTGTGGACGATTTTGAGGCAGCAAGAATGAAAATTAAATTGAAAGTTGTCAAAACAATTTGGTTCATCACTTGTAGCTCCAAGATCTCGCTGTCAAAATGCTGCCAACAGAAAAGGTTGCCTACTGCAGTACAGCACACCCACAGGCTTGCTTGTTTGTTGATCTTAATTGATCATTCATATTGTCTCTCTCTTGAAGGGACAGCCTCTGTCAAATATGCTGTTTTTAGTAATTCCTTGGCCAGAAAGTCCATTTCCGTATCACAAAACCACTTTCTGGCTCAGTGGTCTCACTCTCGCCTCTCAGTCAAACCGTTGTGGGTTAAAGTCCCACTCCAGGGACTTCAGCACATAATCTAGGCTGACACTTCAGTACAGTACTGAGGGAGTGCTGCACTGTTCAAGGTGCCATCTTTTGGATGAGACATTAAACCGATCGACATAAAAGACCCCACAGTGCTATTCGAAGAAGAGCAGGGAGTTCTCCCAGTGTCCTGGCCAATTCTTATCCCTCAACCAACATCACCAAAACTAAAAATCTGGGGGTTACTCACCACTTGTGAGTAACCCAATTTTAAATTACTGAATCCACATTTTTAAGAATGTAGCGAACCATTTGCTAGTTATATTGGGGTACAGTAGTTCCATAGTAAATTAAAAAAATTACGTTCAAAAGCTTTTAAATCATTCTTATTAGTCCTTGCGCCCTAAAGAACCAGCTTAATTTTTAGAGCCTCTTCGAAGCCGTGCAAGCGAGTGCAATTAGCGGAAACCCGCAATGGTGATTAACTCATCCTGGAGGCATGGCCAGTTTTGTGGGCGGGACCGGCTTAGAAACATAGAAGATAGGAGCTGGAGTAGGCCATTCGGCCCCTCGAGCCTGCTCCGCCATTCAGTGAGATCATGGCTGATCATCCAAATTCAGTACCCTGTCCCTGCCTTCTCCTCATATCCCTTGATTCCTTTAGCCTTAAGAAATATATCTAACTCCTTCTTTGAATATATTTAATAGAAACAAATCTTCTAGCGCGATGTTTTTTAAACTAGCGCAAAAGATCCCGGAAACTTGATTTGCGCTGAACGTAATTTGCACTTAAAATTCCGCAATCTTTTGCACGGGTTACGCCGATTTCGGGTGAATTGCAGCGAAAAGAACAGTGCAACTGAGCAGAAACTCTACCCCTAGGCCATCATCTCATAGCTGTTTATGGGATCTTGCTGTCTACAGATTGGCTGCTGTGTATCCTACATTGAAACATTGACGACACTTCAAAAGTACTTAATTGGATGTAAAGTGCTTTGGGACGTCTGGAAGTTATGAAAGGCGCTATATAAATGCAAGTCTTTTTTTCTACTTTTTTTCTAGATGTTCTTTCTGTTAAATGTGCGCTTTCTGTTCTGCTGACCTTTATTTAACAATGACTGTCATAGCCCCTCCACGAACGGAATACACGTGTTGATTAAATGGTGAAGTTTAGTGACAGTGAGGGAGATTTTCATATTTCCTTGCACCCAGAGAATCTGCATTCCTCAGGGAAGAGGACAAAAGGCTGGAGACCCAGTATATCAGGTCTGTGCCCCCATTGAACCCTCTCAGGATTTCGTGCAGCTTCCTCGCTGGACTGAACTGTTCCTGAGTCTCTAACTGACAGGAGGAAGCGTTCCCAGCCTTCCTCCAGTTACGATCCAGTTCCTGGAATATTGCAGTCTAACGTCAGGGATACTTTTGGCAGTGTTTATGCTGCCTTGCAGGTTCCACTGATATATATTCCAGTGCTGCTCCTGGGGCATGTTGGCAGGAACGAAAGGATGAAAGAAAGGACCTTCACTTATATACCACCTTTCACATCCTCAGGATGTTTCAAAGTGCTTCATAACCAGTGGATTACTTTTCAAGTGTAGTCACGGTTGTTGTGTCGGGAAACTCAGCAGTCAATTTACACACAGCAAGCTCCCACAAACAGCAAATGAGATAATTGGCCAGTTGATCTGTTTTTGGTAGTGTTGGTTGAGGGAGGCATGTTGGCCAGAACATTGGGAGAACACCCTGTTTTTCTTCGAATAATGCCATGGGATCGTTTATATTCACCTGAACAGGCAGACAGGGCCTTGGTTTAAAGCTTCATCTGCAAGATGGTTGCTAGATTTTCTCTTAATCTGTCCCACTTAATATGGTGGTAGTGCCATATGACACAATGGAGGGTGTTCACAAGGACCGTGTGGTGGTCACTCCAACCAATACTGTCATGGACAGAGGCATCTGCAACAGGTATATTGCTGAGGATGAGGTCAAGTAGGTTATTCCCTTGTGTTGGTTCTCGCACCTCCTGGTACAGGCCCAGTCTGGCAGCTATGTCCTTCAGGGCATAGCCAGCTCAGTCAGTGGTGGTGCTACCGAGCCACTCTTGGTGATAGACACTGAAGTCCACCGCCCCCCCCCCGAAAGAATATTCTGTGCCCTTGCTACCCTCAGAGCTTCCTCCAAGTTGTACCCATGTTTGACCTGAAGCCATGAGACTTCATGGGGTCTGGAGAAAATGTGTAGGACTCCCAGGGCCACTCCCACATGACTGTATACCACTGTGCGCCCACTACTGGTGGGTCTGTCCCGCCCATGGGATAGGACATACCCAAGGATGGTGATGGAGGCATCTGGGATGTTGGCTGACATATATATGATTCTGAGCGTATGACTATGTCAGGTTGTTGCTTGGCTAGTCTGTGGAACAGTTCTCATAATTTTGTAACAAGTCCCCAGATGTTAGGGAGGAGGACTTTGCAAGGTTAACTGGGCTGGGTGTGTCATTTTCGTGTCCAAATCCGATGCCTAGGTTGATGCTGGGTGGTCTGTCCGGTTTTATTCTTATTGTACGTTTTTATAGCAGTTTGATACAACTGAATGGATTGCTGGGCCATTTCAGAGGGCAGTTAAGAGTCAGCCACATTGCTGTGGGTCTGGAGTCACATATGTAGTGTATGTAACCGTTCCACCTTTAAGAGAACTATTTTAAGAGTTGCACTACTTTATCTTGGCTGCTGTATACTGTAATACCGGTGGTGACCACACCGGTATATAAGTGCTGTGTAATGATTTATTGGGCAGTTCCGCCCTGACCTTCGACTAGTAAAGACCTGTTAAAGTTAATCTTGTGGTCTGTGTAGTAATTCTCAATATAACACACAGACTTAACAGTGGCGACGAGTACGATCTTACCCTGCGGCAGAGATACATCCAAGGCAGTTTAACGGGCGTCGAGAAGAGGCATCCGCCCTCATCATTCTGCTGAGAAAAGACTCGGGTCTGCAGAGCAAAGGAAGAATTCTGACACGAAGCCTTCCATCAGCAACAGGCAGTGATCATCCCTTCTATCACGGTGGTGGGTAAGCCGATCAGCGACGAGCAGCAAGTCGGCCACGTTGACTGTGAAGTAGGGGAGGGAAAAACGGAGGATATAAGGGCAGAGAACTTGACCACGGCCGGGGAAAAGAGCCGGACAGAAGTCGGGGCCAGAGGCGCTGAGACTGGGGCAGCGTAAGGCACGGAAGCCGCGGTGATTGCAAAGGCAGCCGGTGTGAGAGACCGGGCTACAAGCGGGCTGGGAGACGCAACAGCGTCGAGAGAGAGCTCGACCGCGACCGGTGAAAAAGGCCGGGCAGCTACCGAGGCCGCGAGGCGCAGTGACCGGGACGATTGTAAGGCGCGGGAGAAAATAAAAAAACCGCGGAGAACTCAGCCGCAGCCGGGGGGGAAAAGACCGGACTGCAAGAGGGGCTGGGAGGCACGATCGTAAGGCGCGGGAGAATTTTTTTTTAAAAAAACGCGGAGAACTCAGCCGCAGCCGGGGGGGAAAGGACCGGACTGCAAGAGGGGCTGGGAGGCACGATTTGAGAACCGCTGGGGAGGGCAAATGCAGCAATATGGCAATCGCCATTACAGCCAGTGGGGGAGAAAGGCAAACGCGGGAAGCCGCCATTTTCGTAGGCGGGGGAAGAAGACGAGCGCGGGAAACCGCCATTTTGTAAAAAAAAAAAAAAAAATTCTTTTGTTTCTCAAGAAGATTGCGAGGATGCCTAAGCGTGGTAACATCAACGATTTCGATCCCGATGTTGAAGATTGGGCCACGTATGTAGAATGCATAGAGATTTATCGTAAGGCAAATAAAATATCAAAGAATGATAAAGCACTAACCTTACTAAACTCAATGGGTGCGAAGGCATACGGGCTATTGAAGCATCTTCTATCACCAGCTAAACCGGCGGATCAGACTTTCGCTAATATTGTTGCTGTCCTGAGAAATCATTTGAACCCCACACCGCTGATGTTAGCGGAACGATTTAAATTTTATGCGAGAACGCAACTGAAAGAGGAAAGCAACGCGGAGTATTTAATTGAACTGCGTAAGCTAGCAAAATACTGTCAGTTTGGGGAAAGACTGACAGAGGCACTGAGAGACAAATTCGTGTGTGGATTGTCGAAAGAAGGAACACAAAAGCAGTTGCTTGAAGAGAATGATCTTACACTTATAAGGCTGTCACTATTGCAGCATCGCACGAAGCCGCAGCGAGAGGCACTGCGGAAATGCAGCTGAAGGCAGTGGTACTCAACGTAGATCAAATGGCTTTGGGTACAACGAAATGTTATCGTTGTGGAAAGACAACACACGATCAGAACCAATGCTGGTTTAAAAACCAGGAATGTAGAAAATGTGGCAAGCTTGGTCACATAGCTAAAGTATGCCGGTCAGGAAAGAAGACCAGCAACAAAAAGTCACCACAGGAAAAGTGCAGAAAGGTACATAAGGTGGCTGAGAAGAGTTCGGATGAACAGAATTCGGATTCAGACTCCAACAGCAAGGAACTGGGTAGTCTGAGAATTCACAATGTGAGTAAGGAAGCTGACCGACAAACTATCTGGGTCACGCTGCAGATAGCAGGAGTCCAAGTGAAGATGGAATTGGACACCGGATCGGCGTTGACGGTCATGAATAAGCAAGATTACAAAAGGTTATTCACACATATTCCCCTACGGGATACGGAGATAGTATTGCAGACATACACGGGGCAAAGAGTATACCCCATCGGAAAGATAAAAGTCAAGGTGAGACACAAGGGCAAAGAACACCAAGGAATGGACTTATATGTACTACCTGAGGGAGGTCCACCACTTCTGGGACGGGAGTGAATCAGGAAAATAAATATGGACTGGCACTCCCTAAAAGCAATGACGGTAGATTCCGGAAAAAGAAAAGATGTCAAACCTGAATGATTGTCCAGAATATTGGATGAGGGCGTATGCAGCAGTGACAGTGACAAAGCAGAGAGTGAGAACTCGGTGAAGACAATCAGCTCAGACTCTGGAACTGATGATGGTAAGACCAGCCCATGTGCAAAAGACAAGTCTAAAATGGACTTGCAGACTAATGATGGAAAAACGAAGGAGTGCATAAATGCTTCAGAAGAGAACAAAGTATCAGAACAGAATTCCACTGAACAACAACAACATGGTTTGACAGAGAATTCTGAGTCTGTCCAGTCTACAGACATGCACATTTCTGAGGAACACCGGGCTCGAACTCAACTCCATTTCAAACTACAACAGCAATTAGAACAAATGATTCGCCGTTTTGAGCAAGAGATGAATGCAAAGAAAAAGTTCTTTGACACAGAGTTGGAGAATCTGGGAAGACAGCAGAAGCAGCTGATTGAGAAAATGGAGCAGGAACACACAAACTGTCTGCGCGGTGAGGCCAAACGAATCAAAGCTGAGCAAGAAAGGGAATATGTCAAATTCTTCGATCAGTTGAAAACTAAGAAGAAAGAGCACCCTTTTGTGAGCAGTGTCAGCAGTAATAAGCCACTCAGGGGATTGGTGGCAGAGGCAAAAGCTGAAGTGATGGAGGAAATAGAAGACAATAGAGAAGAAGCAGAAGATGATGACTCATCTGAACCATTATCACCCCTATCAGGTCACGCACGTGGTCCCTCCGAACTGAGTCAAATCAGTCTGGAAGTAGAAAAACTTCCCAAGGTACTCGAGCCTTTAGAAGTCAGCAATGCTGGTTCTGAAGTTATGAAAGTTCAAGCTGTTAAGTCCAGTGAAGGACTATTAGATGAGTCACCCCAGCAACGAGAACCTACTACACCACCGAGAACTACTACACCACCGAGGCGTTATCCGGACCGAGTCAGGAGGCGCAGGAGGCGCCGCCTCAGAGACTGAATCTGTGAACTGTTTTTACATGAAGTTGTGTATATATGTTATGATGTTATGTTAATGGGGAATATATACGGTTAAGCTAAAAAGGGAGGATTGTAGTGTATGTAACCGTTCCACCTTTAAGAGAACTATTTTAAGAGTTGCACTACTTTATCTTGGCTGCTGTATACTGTAATACCGGTGGTGACCACACCGGTATATAAGTGCTGTGTAATGATTTATTGGGCAGTTCCGCCCTGACCTTCGACTAGTAAAGACCTGTTAAAGTTACTCTTGTGGTCTGTGTAGTAATTCTCAATATAACACACAGACTTAACAACATATGCTTCAGACCAAGAATGGACGGCAGATTTCCTTCCCTAAAGGACATTAGTGAACCAGTTGGGTTTTTATGACAACCTGACAGCTTCATGGCCACCATTACTGATACTAACTTTTTATTCCACATTTATTTAATTAACTGAATTCAAATTCACAAACTGTAATTTCTGGGATGTTGGCTGATAGGTAGGATTCTGTGAGTATGACTATGTTAGGCTGTTGCTTGACTTGCCTGTGGGACAGCTCTCCCAATTTTGGCACAAGTCCATAGATGTTAGTGAGGAGGACGCTGCAGGATCGACTGGGCTGGGTGTGCCTTTGTCGGCCCGATGCCGAGGTCACAGCTGAGTTGTCCATCTAGTTTCATTCTTCTTATTCCCTTTTGTAGCAGTTTAATACTTAGAGTGACTTGCTAAGCTGTTTCAGAGGGCAGTTAAGAGTCAATCACATTGACTGGAGTCACATCTGGGCCAGACCGGGTAAGGACGGCAGGTTTCCTTCCATAAAAGACATTAGTGAACCAGCTGGGTTTTTATGAAAATCCGACAGCTTTGTGTTCACTTTTACTGATACTAGTTTTTTATTCCGAATGTATTTAGCTTTTGTTCAGCCTGTTACCTCTAAACTTGATTATTCCAACTCACTCCTGGTTGGCCTCCCATCTTCCACTCTCCATAAATTTAAGCAACGCCTTGATTTTAAAATTTTCACCCTTGTTTTCAAATCCTTACATGGCCTCGACCCTCCCTATCTCTGTAACCTCCTCCAGCCCTACAACCGTCCGGGATCTTTGCGCTTTTCCAGTTCTGGCCTCTTGCGCATCGCTGATTTTATTTGCTCCACCATTGGCGGTCATGCCTTCAGCTGCTGAGGCCCTAAGCTCTGGAATTCCCTCCCTAAAAGCTTTTATAGATATGTGAAGAGGAAAAGATTGGTGAAGTCAAGTGTTGGTCCCTTGCAGTCAGAATCAGGGGAATTTATAATGGGGAACAAAGAACAGGCTGACCAATTAAATACATATTTTGGTTCTGTTTTCACAAAGGAGGACACAAATAACCTCCCAGAGATGTTCGGGAACATAGGGTCTGATGAAAGGGAGGAACTGAAAGAAATCAGTATTTGTAGGGAAATGGTGTTAGGGAAATTGATGGGATTGAAGGTGGATAAATCCCCAGGGCCTGATAATCTACATCCTAGGGCACTTAAGGAAATGGCCCTAGAAATAGTAGATGCGTTGCTGATCATCTTCCAACATTCAATGGACTCTGGAACAGTACCCATGGATTGGAGGGTAGCTAATGTTACCCCACTATTCAAAAAAGGTGGTAGAGAGAAAATGGGGAATTACAGACCGGTAAGCCTGACATCGGTAGTGGGGAAAATGCTAGAGTCCATTATAAAAGATGTAATAGCAGATCACTTGGAAAACAGTGACAGAATCGAACAAAGTCAACATGGATTTACAAAAGGTAAATCGTGCTTGACTAATCTACTGGAATTTTTTGAGGATGTAACTGGTGAAATAGATAAGGGCGAACCAGTGGATGTGGTGTATTTGGACTTTCAGAAGGCTTTTCATAAGGTCCCGCATAAGAGATTAGCGTTTAAAGTTAAAATGGCACATGGGATTGGGGGCAAGGTATTGACTTGGATAGAGAACTGGTTGGCAGACAGAATGCAAAGAGTTGGAATAAACGGGTCTTTTTCCGAGTGGCAGGCAGTGACTAGTGGGGCACCGCAGGGATCGGTCCTAGGACCCCAGCTTTTCACAATATATATTAAGGATCTAGACAAGGGAACTAGATGCAATATCTCCAAATTTGCAGACGACACAAAGCTGGGTGGGCGTGTGTGCTGTGAGGAGGATGCCGAGAAACTCCAGTACGATTTGGACAGGTTGGGTGATTGGGCAAAAGCATGGCAGATGCAATATAACGTGGATATATGTGAGGTTATCCACTTTGGTGGCAAAAATAGGAAGGCAGATTATTATCTGAATGGCAATAGATTTGGAGAAGGAGAAGTGCAACGAGACCTGGGTGTCCTTGTGCACCAGTCGCTGAAGGTAAGCATGCAGGTGCAGCAGGTGGTTAAGAAGGCAAATGGTATGTTGGCCTTCGTAGCAAGAGGGTTTGAGTACAGGAACAAGGATGTATTGCTGCAGTTGTACAGGGCCTTGGTGAGACCACATCTTGAGTACTGTGTGCAGTTTTGGTCGCCTTATCTGAGGAAGGATGTTCTATGCCATGGAAGGAGTTCAGCGAAGATTCACCAGGCTGATACCTGGGATGGCAGGAATGACGTATGAGGAGAGATTGGGACGATTGGGCTTGTACTCGCTGGAGTTTAGAAGAATGAGAGGGGATCTCATTGAAACTTATAAAATTCTGACAGGACTGGACAGACTAGATGCAGGAAGGATGTTCCTGATGGTCGGGGAGTCCCGAACCAGTGGTCACAGCCTAAGGATAAGGGGTAAGCCATTTAGGACAGAAATGAGGAGAAATTTCTTCACCCAGAGAGTGGCGAACCTGTGGAATTCTTGACCACAGAAGGGAGTAGAGGCCAATTCATTAAATATATTCAAGAAGGAGTTGGATATATTTCTTAAGGCTAAAGGGATCCAGGGGTATGGGGAGAAAGCAGGGACCAGGTACTGAAATTGGATGATCAGCCATGATCGCATTGAATGGCGGAGCAGGCTCGAGGGACCGAATGGCCTACTCCTTCTCCTATCTTCTATGTTTCTATGTTTCTATGTAAACCTATCTACCTCTCTTTTGTCCTTTAAGACGTTCTTTAATACCTACCTTTTTGACCAAGCTTTTGGTCATCTGCCCTAATATCTCCTTATGTAGCTCGGTGTCAAATTTTGTTTGATAACATTCCTATCAAGCACCTTGGGATGTTTTACTACATTAAAGGCGCTATATAAATGCAAATTGTTGTTTTTTAAACTGAATTCAAATTCACAAACTGCCATGGTGGGATATGAACTCGCATTCTCTGGAGTATTCGTCTGGCCTGCTGGATTACTAGTCCAGTAACATAATCACTATGCTTACGTTCCTTCTTGAGCAGCAGCATGGGAGCTGGGAGCTGAAGCCTAAAAAAAGACATCTTTTTCTTTGGCCCAGTTGGACCTCACATGTTGCGGAATGGTGCCACTCCACCTTACAAGAGTGGATCAGGTCATATTGGACCAACGCGGATGCCACTGATGCAACCTTCCAGGCATCAGTAAAGTACCCCATGCCCCGGATCTGGGACGGGGGCTGAATTCCATCCTCTCTGCCAGGAAGGAATAGGGCGGTAGTGTGCTGAAAATTTAAGGTGCAGTACTTAACGCCATGTTCCCGCCGACATCTGAGCTGTGCCATTTTGGTAGGGTCCTTGATATGGGCGGCACTAACACCCGCCGAAAACAGGCAGGCGTCTCCTTAGCCCAAACAAATTGTCTACGTCATCAATACCACTCCATGGTGCCAATGAGTGGAAGGTGAGCTGGGCATTGTACTCCACTGGTACTTGCGGTGAGTGCCCTAAACAGCCACTCTCAAAATACTGCAGGTAATGTGCAGTGAGGTTTCAGCCTTGTCTCAGTGGTAGCACTCTTGCATCTGAGTCAGAAGGTTGTGGATTCAAGTCCCACTCCAGAGACTTGAGCACATAATCTAGGCTAACATTTCATTACAGTACTGAGGGAGTTCTGCAGTGTGGGAGGCGCCATCTTTTGGATGAGACGATAAACTAAGGCTCCAGCATTATGATGGGAATGTGGTTAGCAATGGGGATCTGGGGTTTCATTCGGTCAAACCGGAGTCTGATGAGGCGTTCACGGATAGCCCATGCGGAAAGGGAATTTTCTGCCTGCCTCCTCCCTTCCTCCTCGTCCTCCTCCTCCTCTTCCTCCCCCTCGCCTCTTCCTGAGGTGGTCTCACAATCCCTGCTGGCAAGGGCTGTGCCCTCATGATGGCTAGGTTGTGAAACATGCAGCAGACCACCACGAAATGGGACACCTGCTCCGCCGAGGGCTCCTCCCGAGCGGTCAAGGCAGCGGAACCGTTGCTTCAGCAGCCCGATGGTCTGCTCGATGATGTTCCTGGTGGCAGCATGGCTCTCATTATATGAGTACTGGGCAGGCGTGGTGGGGTTGTGGAGGAGAGTCATCAGCCAGGTGCAGAGCGGATAGCCCTTGTCTCCGAACAGCCACCCTTGTTTTGACATGGTCGCTGGAAGACTGCTGGCACACCGGACTGGTGCAGGATGAAGGCATCATGACTGCTGCCAGGATAGCGGACATTGGTCATCAGATGCTCTGGGCGTGGTTGCACAGCAACTGCACATTAAGTAAGTGGCAGCCTTTGCGGTTATGGAAGATCTCAGGATTGTTATGTGGCACCTGCAAAGCCATGTGGGTGCAGTCAATGGCGCTCTGCACCATGGGGATGCCTGCTTTCCTGGCAAAGCCACATACGCTCCTCCTGTTTCTCTCTGTTCAGAGAGAAGACAACGTAATCCCTTCTCCTGGTGTAGAGAACCTCTGTGACTTCCTGGATGCAGTGATGAACGGCGAACTGGGAGATGTTAGCTATATCTCCTGCTGCAGACTGGAAGGATCTTAAGGGCCAGCCATGGTCGCCCTGCTCTGAGGCTGCATGTCTGGTTGCATTCGGTGGTAGAGTTCTGTGACCACCCCCTTGGTGAAGCGGAACCTCCTAATGCACTTCTCCTGGCTTAAGTGGATATAAGAGAAGTGCTCTCTAAAGACGTTAGGTGGGTAAGGCCTCCTGTTGAGAGCCCTCCTGGCCCTCCTCCTCCCTCTGTGCACATCTTCTCTTCTTCACTGCCTCCGCTTCCTCTCCGGAAGATAGTTGCGGGCGAGGGGGACTGTAAGTAGAGGCCCCATGACTGTGAGCAAGTGTTGTGAGCAGAAGCCTTTAAATAAGAATGAAGGTATTCTCCACTTGCAGCAACATTCCCCGTCACCTTAGGAACTTGAAAGAAGTTT
Source organism: Somniosus microcephalus (assembly GCF_052327205.1). Classification (NCBI taxonomy): domain Eukaryota; kingdom Metazoa; phylum Chordata; class Chondrichthyes; order Squaliformes; family Somniosidae; genus Somniosus; species Somniosus microcephalus. The sequence goes on along the minus strand of NC_140987.1, from coordinate 72,414,993 downwards.
AGAAAGCTGCTAGAGTTGCAGAAAGTTCCACAGAGCTGGTCAAATTGAACAAGCATGTCAGCTGCAAGTTGTTGCTGATGATCCCTTTAAATAGCACTGTTGGAGGCTCCTTCCTGCTTGTGAATGCTTGGTCAGCTGGTTGTAATAACAAAGGCCGGTAAGTGGAGCGGTGAACTCCAAGATGGCAGATCAGGCATCAGGTGAGAGTTGCACATTCACTGATGTCACGATCTGCATAATCTACATATCGCTAGTGAGCGTGGACATCGGCAGCGAGGCCGCACAGCTGAAAATGGCGGCCACCGCGGACCCACCGGCAGCGGGCGAAAGTGAAGCGGCCGCCATTTTTTGCCCAAACGGGCCTTAAAGCGCTAACACCTCCAATTTCTGGGCCCTAGTTTAATTCTGTGTGGGAATAGTAGTTCGAAGGAGGATCAATTAGTTCTTGTCATTTCGTTTGCACAGAGTGTAAAGTTGGGGTGTTGCCCTTTGGGCTGTTAATTAATTGAACAGAATCACCCTAAGGAAGTGAATTTAACAGCTGGACCTTTAAAAAAAAATCTCAACAGGTTTCCCAGCCACATGCAGTCAGATTGGCTGTCAGGCAGGAAGGCAGCCGGGGGGCGGAACAGAAATAAGTCCGACATGGGTGGGATGGAGTCGGACACTGCGCGGGGGGGGGAGAGGACTTTGGATATCGGCGGGGGGGGTGGTGGTGGGGCTGGCCGATCACAGGGGTCCCATCATCAGGAGTTAAGCTTGGTGGGTTGAGGAGAAGCAGTCCTGCTCCTCCTGGCCCACAAGCAATGCTGTAAAGGCACTTAACCTGATGAATCTGCCCATTCATGCTTCCCTTCAGCTGCTAGTTTTCCCAGAGCCTAGGTTTTAAAACTAAAAGTTAAGTTAAATTGAAGGCACGCAGCCTTCTTAAAATAATTAATGGCCGAGCCGCCTCCTGAGAGCGGGTTAGTCGTCTGCCCCCAAACTTGTTGGAGGTGGATTGGAGTCGGGTTGCCCATTTGTTATGGAGCACGCAGCAAAAGGTAATGATTTAGGCAAGTTAATTCAATTAAATAGTTCAGTTGTATCAAATCCAATGCAGTACATTAACAGTGTGCAGTTATATTAGTGTATTGTACCAGGGTAAGAGATGATCTATGAGGCAGTGTATCTGAAATTCATAACTGTTTTTATTAAACATCACTGTGGTATCTACTCCCAAGTGGTTCCTTAAACAAATTTCAGGGCTCAGGGCAGTGATGAAATACATTCTATGGAACGATTTATGCTGTTTTCAGGCACTTCAGATTGTGTAAAGTAAATGGAATGCATTGGTAAGTGGAAAGTTTGAACTTAAGAACGTTGATGGTTTTTAAGGAAACCTTAAGAGGCTTGAAGTGAAAAGCACAGAGATGCCTGATTAAGAGTTTAACCTGTGAGTCTGCAACATTACTGTATCAGCTATGGGATATCTGCAACATAAGCCAGATGGCAGTAAGGGCATCAGGGAACAGTAAAAGTGACAGAGGGTAGTAAGGGCATCAGAGGGCAGTAAGGGTATCAGAGAGTAGTAAGGGTATCAGAGGGAAGTAAGGGTATCAGAGGGTAGTAAGGGTATAAGAGGACATTAAGGGTATCAGAGGGCAGTAAGGGTATCAGAGGGTAGTAAGGGTATCAGAGGGTAGTAAGGGTATCAGAGGGCAGTAAGGGTATCACAGGGTAGTAAGGGTATCAGAGGGCAGTAAGGGTAACAGAGGGTAGTAATGGTAGAGGGTAGTAAGGGTATCAGAGGGTAGCAAGGGTATCAGAGGGCAGTAAGGGTATCAGATAGTAGTAAGGGTATCAGAGGGTAGTAAGGGTATCAGAGGGTAGTAAGGGTATCAGAGGGTAGTAAGGGTATGAGAGGGTCAAAATCGTATCAGAGGGTAGTAAGGGTATTAGAGGGTTGTAAGTGTAACAGAGGGTAGTAATGGTATCAGAGGGTAGCAAGGGTATCAGAGGGCAGTAAGGGAATCGGAGGGTAGTAAGGGTATCAGAGGGCAGTAAGGATATCAGAGAGTAGTAAGGGTATAAGAAGACATTAAGGGTATCAGAGGGCAGTAAGGGTATCAGAGTGTAGTAAGGGTATCAGAGGGTAGTAATGGTATCAGAGAGCAATAAGGTTATCAGAGGGTAGTAAGGGTATCAGAGAGTAGTGAGGGTATCAGAAGGCAGTAAGGGTATCAGAGGGTAGTAAGGGTATCAGAGGGCAGTAAGTGTATCAGAGGGTAGTAAGGGTATCAGAGGTCAGTAAGGGTATCAGACTGCAGTAAGGGTATCAGAGGGTACTAAGAGTATCAGAGGGTAATAATGGTATCAGAGTGTAGTAAGGGTATCTGAGGGTAGTAAGGGTATCAGAGGGCAGTAAGGGTATCAGAGGGTAGTAATGCTATCAGAGGGAAGAAAGTGCATTAGAAGGTAGTAAGGGTATCAGAGGGTAGTAATGTTATCAGAGGGAAGTAAGGGCATCAGAAGGCAATAAGGGTATCAGAGGGTAGTAAGGGTATCAGAGGGCAGTAAGGGTATCAGAGGGTAGTAAGGGTATCAGAGGGTAGTAAGGGTATCAGAGGGCAGTAAGGGTATCACAGGGTAGCAAGGGTATCAGAGGGTAGTAAGGGTATCAGAGGGTAGTAAGGGTATGAGAGGGTCAAAATCGTATCAGAGGGTAGTAAGGGTATTAGAGGGTTGTAAGGGTAACAGAGGGTAGTAATGGTATCAGAGGGTAGCAAGGGTATCAGAGGGCAGTAAGGGAATCGGAGGGTAGTAAGGGTATCAGAGGGCAGTAAGGATATCAGAGAGTAGTAAGGGTATAAGAAGACATTAAGGGTATCAGAGGGCAGTAAGGGTATCAGAGTGTAGTAAGGGTATCAGAGGGTAGTAATGGTATCAGAGAGTAGTAAGGTTATCAGAGGGTAGTAAGGGTATCAGAGAGTAGTGAGGGTATCAGAAGGCAGTAAGGGTATCAGAGGGTAGTAAGGGTATCAGAGGGCAGTAAGTGTATCAGAGGGTAGTAAGGGTATCAGAGGTCAGTAAGGGTATCAGACTGCAGTAAGGGTATCAGAGGGTACTAAGAGTATCAGAGGGTAATAATGGTATCAGAGTGTAGTAAGGGTATCTGAGGGTAGTAAGGGTATCAGAGGGCAGTAAGGGTATCAGAGGGTAGTAATGCTATCAGAGGGAAGAAAGTGCATTAGAAGGTAGTAAGGGTATCAGAGGGTAGTAATGTTATCAGAGGGAAGTAAGGGCATCAGAAGGCAGTAAGGGTATCAGAGGGTAGTAAGGGTATCAGAGGGCAGTAAGGGTATCACAGGGTAGTAAGGGTATCAGAGGGCAGTAAGGGTAACAGAGGGTAGTAATGGTAGAGGGTAGCAAGGGTATCAGAGGGTAGCAAGGGTATCAGAGGGCAGTAAGGGTATCAGATAGTAGTAAGGGTATCAGAGGGTAGTAAGGGTATCAGAGGGTAGTAAGGGTTTCAGAGGGTAGTAAGGGTATGAGAGGGTCAAAATCGTATCAGAGGGTAGTAAGGGTATTAGAGGGTTGTAAGGGTAACAGAGGGTAGTAATGGTATCAGAGGGTAGCAAGGGTATCAGAGGGCAGTAAGGGAATCAGAGGGTAGTAAGGGTATCAGAGGGCAGTAAGGATATCAGAGAGTAGTAAGGGTATAAGAAGACATTAAGGGTATCAGAGGGCAATAAGGGTATCAGAGTGTAGTAAGGGTATCAGAGGGTAGTAATGGTATCAGAGAGTAATAAGGTTATCAGAGGGTAGTGAGGGTATCAGAGAGTAGTGAGGGTATCAGAAGACAGTAAGGGTATCAGAGGGTAGTAATGGTATCAGAGTGTAGTAAGGGTATTAGAGGACATTAAGGGTATCAGAGGGCAGTAAGGGTATCAGAGGGTAGTAAGGGTATCAGAGGGCAGTAAGGGTATCAGAGGGTAGTAATGCTATCAGAGGGAAGAAAGGGCATCAGAAGGCAGTAAGGGTATCAGAGGGTATTAAGAGTATCAGAGGGTAGTAAGGGTATCAGAGGGTACTAAGAGTATCAGAGGGTAATAATGGTATCAGAGTGTAGTAAGGGTATCTGAGGGTAGTAAGGGTATCAGAGGTCAGTAAGGGTATCAGACTGCAGTAAGGGTATCAGTGGGTACTAAGAGTATCAGAGGGTAATAATGGTATCAGAGTGTAGTAAGGGTATCTGAGGGTAGTAAGGGTATCAGAGGGCAGTAAGGGTATCAGAGGGTAGTAATGCTATCAGAGGGAAGAAAGTGCATTAGAAGGTAGTAAGGGTATCAGAGGGTATTAAGAGTATCAGAGGGTAGTAATGTTATCAGAGGGAAGTAAGGGCATCAGAAGGCAGTAAGGGTATCAGAGGGTAGTAAGGGTATCAGAGAGTAGTAATGGTATCAGAGGGTGGTTAGGATATCAGAGGGTAGTAAGGGTATCAGAGGGTAGGAAGGGTATCAGAGGGTAGTATGGGTATCAGAGAGCAGTAAGGGTATCAGAGGGCAATAAGGGTATCAGAGGGCAGTAAGGGTATGAGAGGTTTGTAATCGTATCAGAGGGTAGTAAGGTTATCAGAGGGCAGGAAGTGTATCAGAGGGTAGTAAGTGTATCAGAGGGCAGTAAGGGTATCAAAGGGTAGTAATGGTATCAGAGGGTAATAATGTTATCAGAAGGCAGTAAGGGTATCAGGGAGCAGTAAGGGTATCAAAGGGTAGTAATGGTATCAGAGGGTAGTAAAGGTATCAGAGGGCAGTAAGTATATGAGGGTAGTAAGGGCATCAGAGGACATTAAGTGTATCAGAGGGCAGTAAGGATATCAGAGGGTAGTAATGCTATCAGAGGGAAGAAAGGGCATCAGAAGGCAGTAAGGGTATCAGAGGGTATTAAGAGTATCAGAGGGTAGTAAGGGTATCAGAGGGTACTAAGAGTATCAGAGGGTAATAATGGTATCAGAGTGTAGTAAGGGTATCTGAGGGTAGTAAGGGTATCAGAGGTCAGTAAGGGTATCAGACTGCAGTAAGGGTATCAGAGGGTACTAAGAGTATCAGAGGGTAATAATGGTATCAGAGTGTAGTAAGGGTATCTGAGGGTAGTAAGGGTATCAGAGGGCAGTAAGGGTATCAGAGGGTAGTAATGCTATCAGAGGGAAGAAAGTGCATTAGAAGGTAGTAAGGGTATCAGAGGGTATTAAGAGTATCAGAGGGTAGTAATGTTATCAGAGGGAAGTAAGGGCATCAGAAGGCAGTAAGGGTATCAGAGGGTAGTAAGGGTATCAGAGAGTAGTAATGGTATCAGAGGGTGGTTAGGATATCAGAGGGTAGTAAGGGTATCAGAGGGTAGGAAGGGTATCAGAGGGTAGTATGGGTATCAGAGAGCAGTAAGGGTATCAGAGGGCAATAAGGGTATCAGAGGGCAGTAAGGGTATGAGAGGTTTGTAATCGTATCAGAGGGTAGTAAGGTTATCAGAGGGCAGGAAGTGTATCAGAGGGTAGTAAGTGTATCAGAGGGCAGTAAGGGTATCAAAGGGTAGTAATGGTATCAGAGGGTAATAATGTTATCAGAAGGCAGTAAGGGTATCAGGGAGCAGTAAGGGTATCAAAGGGTAGTAATGGTATCAGAGGGTAGTAAAGGTATCAGAGGGCAGTAAGTATATGAGGGTAGTAAGGGCATCAGAGGACATTAAGTGTATCAGAGGGCAGTAAGGATATCAGAGGGCAGTAAGGGTATCAGAGGTTAGTAAGGGTATAAGAGGGCAGTAAGGGTATAGAAACATAGAAGCAGGAGTAGGCCATTCGGCCCTTCGAGCCTGCTCCGCCATTCAACGAGATCATGGTTGATCATCTAAACCCTAGCACCCGGTCCCTACACCGACAGCCATCCCACCCAAGCCCTATCCCCGTAACCCCGTAACCCCACGTATTTAATCCCCCCTAACACTAAGGGTCAATTTTTTATCATGGCCAATCAACCTAACCCGCACATCTTTGGACTGTGGGAGGAAACCGGAGCACCCGGAGGAAACCCACGCAAACACGGGGAGAATGTGCAAACTTCACACAGACAGTCACCCGAGGCCGGATTTGAACCCGGGTCCCTGGCGCTGTGAGGCAACAGTGCTAACCACTATGCCACCGTCAAACGGTAGTAAGGGTATCAGAGGGCAGTAAAGGTATCAGAGGGCAGTAAGGGTATCAGAGGGCAGTAAGGGTGTCAGAGGGCAGTAAGGGTTGACGGTGGATAGGCAATGGCAAACATTCAAAGACCGCATGGATGAACTACAGAATTTGTTCATTCCAGTTTTACATAAAAATAAAAATAAAAAGGTGACTCAACTATGGCTAACAAGGGAAATTAGGGATAGCATAAGATCCAAGGAGAGGACATATAAATTGGCCAGAAAAAGCAGTAAACCTGAGGATTGGGAGCAGTTTAGGATTCAACAAAGGAGGACAAAGGGTTTAATTAAGAAAGGGAAAATAGAATATGAGAGTATGCTCGCGGGGAACATAAAAACTGACTGTAAAAGCTTATATAGATATGTGAAGAGAAAAAGGTTGGTGAAGTCAAGCGTAGGACCCTTGCAGTCAGAATCAGGGGAATTTATAATGGGGAACAAAGAAATGGCAGACCAAGTAAATACATATTTTGCTTCTGTCTTCACAAAGGAGGACACAAATAACCTCCCAGAGATGGTGAGGTACATAGGGTCTGATGAACGGGAGGAACTGAAAGAAATCAGTATTTGTAGGGAAATGGTGTTAAGGAAATTGATGGGATTGAATGCTGATAAATCCCCAGGGCCTGATAATCTACATCCTAAGGTACTTAAGAAAGTGGCCCTAGAAATAGTTGATGCATTGCTAATCATCTTCCGGCATTCGATGGAATCTGGAACAGTACCCATGGATTGGAGGGTACCTAATGTTATCCCACTATTCAAAAAAGGTGGTAGAGAGAAAACGGGGAATTACAGACCGGTTAGCCTGACATCGGTAGTGGGGAACATGCTAGAGTCCATTATAAAAGATGTAATAGCAGAGCACTTGGAAAACAGTGACAGGATCGGACAAAGTCAACATGGATTTACAAAAGGTAAATCGTGCTTGACTAATCTACTGGAATTTTTTGTGGATGTAACTGGTAAAATAGATAAGGAAGAACCAGTGGATGTGCTGTATTTGGACTTTCAGAAGGCTTTTGATAAGTTCCCGCATAAGAGATTAGCATGTAAATTTAAGGCACATGGGATTGGGGGCAAGGTATTGACTTAGATAGAGAACTGGTTTGCAGACGGAAAGCAAAGAGTGGGAATAAACAGGTCTTTTTCCGAGTGGCAAGCAGTGACTAGTGGGGTACCGCAGGGATCGGTCCTTGGGCCCCAGCTGTTAACAATATATATTAATGATCTAGACAAGGGAACTAGATGTAATATCTCCAAATTTGCAGACGACACAAAGCTGGGTGGGCGTGTGTGCGTTGAGGAGGATGCCGAGAAACTCCAGGATGATTTGGACAGGTTGGGTGATTGGGCAAAAGCATGGCAGATGCAATATAACGTGGATAAATGCGAGGTTATCCACTTTGGTGGCAAAAACAGGAAGGCAGATTATTATCTGAATGGCAATAGATTGGGAGAAGGGGAAGTGCAACGAGACCTGGGTGTCCTTGTGCACCAGTCGCTGAAGGTAAGCATGCAGGTGCAGCAGGTGGTTAAGAAGGCAAATGGCATGTTGGCCTTTGTAGCGAGAGTGCATGAGTACAGGAACAAGGATGTCTTGCTGCAGTTGTACAGGGCCTTGGTGAGACCACATCTTGAGTATTGTGTGCAGTTTTGGTCGCCTTATCTGAGGAAGGATGTTGTTGCCATGGAAGGAGTTCAGCGAAGATTCACCAGGCTGACACCTGGGATGGCAGGAATGACGTATGAGGAGAGATTGGGTCAATTAGGCTTATACTCGCGGGAGTTTAGAAGAATGAGAAGGGATCTCATTGAAACTTATAAAATTCTGACAGGACTGGACAGACTAGATGCAGGAAGGATGTTCCCGATGGTCGGGGAGTCCAGAACCAGGGGTCACAGTCCAAGGATAAGGGGTAGGCCATTTAGGACAGAAATGAGGAGGAATTTCTTCACCCAGAGAGTGGTGAACCTTTGGAATTCTCTACCACAGAAGGCAGTAGAGGCCAATTCATTAAATATATTCAAGAAGGAGTTGGATATATTTCATAAGGCTAAAGGGATCAAGGGGTATGGGGAAAAAGCAGGGACCGGGTACTGAATTGGGATGATCAGCCATGATCGCATTGAATGGCAGAGCAGGCTCGAGGGGCCGAATGGCCTACTCCTGCTCCTATCTTCTATGTATCAGAAGGTAGTAAGGGTATCAGAGGGCAGTAAGGGTATTAGAGAGTATTAAGGGTATCAGAGCGCAGTAAGTATATGAGGGTAGTAAGGGTATCCGATGGTAGTAAGGGTATCAGAGAGTAGTAAGGGTATCAGAGAGTTATAATGGTATAAGAGGATAGTAACGGTATCAGAGGGCAGTAAGGGTATTGTTGTGTTTGTACCACTACACACAACTACATAAAATAATAAAGTAGCAGAGACTGAGAGTAACTTCAAGTGATCTTTACTGGGTAACTGGAACTTCGGCACTGACTATACAAATCGATACACGTCTGTTATATACGCTCGCAACTAAGGATATACATCCACAATACAAAGTAGTCCCTTCAATGTTGTATTCATTACACTTCCTCCCCCTTTAGTTTAATAGTATATTAACGCAAAATTTCTATAATTAACATACAGAGCCTGTCTTTACAGTAACAAAATTCAATTTCCAACATAACATTTTATTTTGTCAACAGCCCTTTTACAAGTCAAGTCTCTGGGGAGGCCTCCTCTGCCTCTCTGGGTAACGTCTCTCCAGACTCTTTTGCTTTGGGGAATGAGACTGTACAAGTACAATTGCATCAAATGAGCTATCAACACAAGTAGAGCTCTCATTTGTGGATAAGGCTGGTGCTGATGCTGATGAATCAGGAGTGGCTGTTTCCATATCAAGTGAGTCTGGGCGAGGTATAGGGGTGTTTTCCACCTGAACGTCCAGAATTTGATCCACATGACATCTCAAAACGTTCACTCCCACATCCACAGTATACATCAGTGGTCCCTCTCTTGTGGATATTGTACCTGGTTGCCACTTTTCCATCCGGAAATCATGAGCAAGAACTGACTGCCCCACACTGAAGCTTCTAGTTGGCTTAGCATTCAAATGTTTGAACTGTTTGTTCTCTACATCACGACGTACATTCGGTTTAAGAAGGTCCATGCGAGATCTCAGGTTCCTGTTCAGAAACATCATCGCTGGAGTCTGATTAGTGGCTGCGTGTACTGCGTTCCGATAAGCAAACAGGAAATTGTCTATCTTGCGTTGCTTTGATGGCCTTCTTGAAAGTCTGTACGAATCTTTCTGCCAAGCCATTTGGATGGTACGGGGCAGATGTGTAGTGCTTGATTCCATTTTTCCTCGTGAACCTTTGGAATTCGCCAGAGACAAATTGTCATCCATTGTCTGTGCAGATTTGTTCTGGTAGTCCATTTCTAGCGAACATGGTCCTCAGAACTGAAATGGTCTTTTCAGATGTGGTTAATTTCATTTTAATGACCTCGGGCCATTTGGAATGTGCATCAACTGCAATCAAGAACATGGAGTCCATGAACGGTCCAGCAAAGTCGATGTGCACACGTTGCCATGGTGATGAGGGCCATTCCCACGGATGGAGATGGGCTTGTGGTGGTGCGTTCTGGACCTTTTGACATCCTGAGCAGCTCTTTGTCAGGTCCTCGATCTGTTTGTCAATTCCCGGCCACCACACGTATCCACGAGCAAGGCTTTTCATCTTTACCATACCTAAGTGGCCTTCATGCAGTTCATCTAGCACTCTGTTACGAAGCTTGGGAGGAATCACAACTCGTGAGCCGCACATCAGTGTTCCCCGACACACTGATAACTGCTCCCTCCTAGCTGAGAATGCTGGAAACAATGAGTCACCATGCGCTGGCCATCCCTTCACAGTGATGTCATAAACTTTTGACAATGTAGGGTCATTGCATGTTTCTCTTTCAATGAGGGAGTTTGTCACTGGTAGCTGCTCAACTATTGTTGTGTGAAATACCTCTGCTGAGTCAACTGTTGTAGTTTCCTCTGAGGTCGGCAGTGGTAAACGTGACAAACCATCGGTGTTGCCATGTTGCTTGGTCCCCTTGTAATCAATGTCATACAGGTGAGCCCCTAGGAAGAGTGACCATCGCTGTAGCCGTTGTGCCGTCATCATTGGAATGCCCTTCCTTGGGTTGAAGATTGAAACGAGAGGCTGGTGGTCAGTTAACAGTGTAAACTGTTGACCATACAAGTAGTGGTTGAAATTCTTGACTCCCCACACAAGGTTGAGGGCCTCTCGGTCAATCTGTGCATAATTGTGTTCAGCTGTAGTCAATGATCTTGAAGCAAAGGCTATTGGTCTTTCTGAGCCATCTGGGAACTTATGTGACAACATGGCACCAATGCCATAGGGTGAAGCATCACATGCCAGTCGAATAGGTAAGGATGGGTCAAAGTGAGCTAGCACCTTTTCTGCAGTAATGAGTCTTTTACTCTCTTGAAAAGCTTGTTCACAGCTGTCACTCCACTTCCATTGTGGCCCTGTCTGTAGCAGTGCATTTAGTGGATGTAACACTGTGGATAGGTTGGGCAAGAACTTGTGATAATAGTTCACTAGTCCAAGATATGATCTCAACTGAGACACATTTTCAGGTGTTGTTGCATTAATCACAGCTTCAATCTTGTCTGGAGACTTCTGTAAACCGTCCTTGTCAATCACATGTCCACAGTATGAGATTTCCTTTTTGAAAAACTCACACTTGTCTCGGTTCGCTCGGAGCCCATACTCCCGTAACCTGATGAGCACCTGTTCGAGGTTGGAAAGGTGGTCGTTGTCATTCTTGCCAGTAATGATGATGTCATCAAGATAACACTGAGTACCTGGGATCCCCTGCAGGACTTGGTCCATTGCTCTTTGCCAGATTGCAGGAGCTGGTGCTATTCCGAATACCAGCCGATTGTACTGGTAAAGGCCTTTGTGCGTATTTATTGTCAGGTACTTCTTTGATGCATCATCAATTTCCATTTGGAGATAGGCCTGGGCCAAGTCAATCTTTGTGAAGCGTTCCCCTCTTGACAGGGAAGCAAAGATGTCCTCAATGCGAGGCAATGGGTACTGTACTGTGTGGAGGACTGGGTTAACAGTCACTTTAAAGTCTCCACAGATGCGCAATTTTCTTGGCTTTCCTGGTTTTGTGCTGGAGGTTTTCTTCATCACTGGAACTATAGGTGTGGCCCATTCACTCCAATCCACCTTGGACAGGACCCCTAATTGCTCCAAGTTCGCCAGCTCTGCTTCTACAGAAGGGCAAATTGCATAAGGCACTGGTCTGGCCTTGTGGAACTTTGGATTTGCGTTCTCCTCAATCTTAATTTTTGCTTTCATGCCCTTAAGTGTTCCTATTCCCTTCTTGAACACTTCCTGAGAGTCAGAGAGTATTTGTGACAGTCTCATAGGAGTGGCGTTGCTGTCCTCCTTTGCTGACACAAACAGTACTTGGATGGTGTGCCAATCCAACTGTATTTTCCTGAGCCATTCACGTCCCAGCAATGGTGGTCCTCTATTTTCCACTACATAGAGGTTCAATTGCGGTATTTTTTTTTCTTTGTATGTCACTGTCAATTTTATTTTACCTTTGGGGCACACTCTTTGCCCTGTGTATGTCTTTAACAGTACTTTAGTTAGCCTTAGCGGTATGTGTGAAAACAGTCGTTTGTAGTCATGTACAGAGATCACTGTTAAAGCTGAGCCTGTGTCCAACTCCATTTTCAGCCTAACTCCTGCCACTTCTGGAGTAACCCATATTATTCTGTGATCCTCTGTTTCATTCACACTGTGTAGTTTTAAACAAGCCAGATCCTCTTCCTCTGAGTCTGTGTCACTTTTTCCTTTATCTGAACTGTCTCCAGTCACGTAGTGTACCTTCTTGTATCTATCTTTGAAAGGTTTCTTGTTTTCAGTCACTTGATGTGCCTTTTTGCTCTGTATTGTATCAGTTTTCTGCTTCTTTGCTTTGCAAACTCTTTCAATGTGCCCTCGTTTGCCACATTGTCTGCAATCTTTGGCCTAGAAATTCAGTTGCGTTCGCCAGCCGTTAACGCCATAAGAGGGGTAGATTTCCAGCGCTAGGCACTTAGCGCCCGGGCGCAGGCCGATCTGCGCCTACGCCCAACTTCAGTTGACATTTAGCGCCGGCGCAAAGTGTTTGCGCCCGCTCAGCTGCGCGCGCAGCTTATGACGTCATTTCGTCGTGCAACGCTGTTTGTGCGCCCCAAACCGGAAATTCAGTGGCGCCCGCCCAATGTGGGCGTGGCGCTGTTAAGAACTGTGAAGTGGAACGCAGCAGAGGCCCTGCGGGCCTCGGGGAGTGCTAATTAAAGGGCACTTACACTGAACTATAAAGGCCAGCCATTTTGCTGCAATGACTTCAGTGCTTTGGATTTCTGTACAGAGACCAAGGAACAGACCTTACTGATTTGGGACAACATAGGAGAGGTATTTTTGGCTTCTGGCCAGAGCTTTGACATTTGACTCTTGTGATTTCACTGTTTGCAAGTTTATTATGGGGGCTGCATGGGGTTCCAACCCTCAGTTCCAGCATTATGTGCGAAGGGCTCGCAGACGTTGTGTGAGAGGGGCAGCCATGCCTAGACGCAGAGGGGCCATCAGGCGTCGGCAACGTAGGCCTTACCCACTCAGGGAATACCGGCAGCAGGTGTCCTATCTCACCATGACTGCCGCGCATTGAGTTAAGAGGCTGCGCTTCAGAAGGGAGGTGGTTGCAGAGATCTGCCAGCTGCTTCACAGAGATCTGCGTCCACAGCTGATGTGCAGGACCTCTCTGTCGGTGGAAGTGAAGGTCACGGTGGCTCTGAACTTTTATGCAAGCGGCTCCTTCCAAGCCGCTGCTGGGGACATAGCGAACATCTTCCAGTTCGCCGTGCATCGCTGCATCCGGCAGGTCACCGATGCCCTTTTCGCAAGGAGACACCAATTCATCTCCTTCCCCATGACCCTAGAGAGGCAGGAGCAGCGTGCAGTCGGATTTGCCAGGATCGCCGACTTCCCCATGGTGCAGGGCGCCATTGACTGCATGCATGTGGCTATGCGGGCACCTATCGACAATGCCGAGGATTACCGCAACCGGAAGGGCTACCATTCCCTCAATGTACAGCTGGTGTGTGACCACAGGCAGCGCATCCTAGCTGTCAATGCCCGCTTTCCAGGAAGCAGCCACGATGCATTTATCCTGCGCCAGACTACTGTGGCTGACATGTTCGAGGCACAGCCTCCACCAAGGGGATGGCTTATTGGGGACAAGGGCTACCCTTTGTGTACATGGCTCATGACCCCGCTCCGTGCGCCCAGGACCCCTGCGGAGGAGGCATACAACGAAAGCCATCAAGCCACAAGGAACATCATAGAGCAAACGATTGGCATCCTCAAGCAACGGTTCCGCTGCCTGGATCATTCCGGCGGATCTCTACAGTATTCGCTGGATACAGTCTCCCAGTTCGTCGTCGTTTGCTGCATGCTGTACAACCTGGCTATCCGCAGGACTCAGGCACTGCCACCTCACGTTGGACCACCGCCTCAGGAGGACGAGCAGGAGGACCATGAGGAGGAGGAGGAGGAGGAGTACCAGCCCAGGAGGGAGCCACAAGGTCCAAGGGCCGTCCGCCGGCGGCTTATTGAGCGGCACTTCTGGGCCCCCTGTCAGGGAATGGCTTGTGGCAATGAACGCACCTGAATGCAGCCGCTCCGCAAGCCCTCAGCCGGTTAACGCAACAACCACTTGAAACATGACACCTGGACAAGCTGAATAAATAAAAAGCTTTATTTAACAAACTCAGGGCCCTTCCCACATGAAACAGAGAAACAGACAAGACCCCCAAAAAACAGTCAAAAACATATCTCACTCCCACAACCTGGGGAGGAATAACAAAACTTGTCAATAACATTTGCCTTCATCCTCGGCCTTCCCAAAATAAGCCCCCCCGCCAGAACACAAACACCCCCATATAAAAAAAACAGTTGGCAACACACTCTACTTGGTGTGCCGAGAGGGCGAGTCCTTGTGCAGGCTTCTCCGGCCCCTGCCCGACCTGTTGCTCCGCCTCAACCTGGGCCCTGTGGGTGTGGCAAGGCTGGGGGAAGGCTCCTGAGGGGCACACTGCGTGATGGCAGATGCCCTTGGGGGTCGGCCTAGACGAGGTCCGGCCCTGGAGGGGCCGGCTGCTGACTGCTGCAGCTGTGGCTGGGCAGCATCAGTCTCTGCATCAGCTCGTCGCACCTTGGCTGGGGGAGTGGCAGTGGCGGCTGCAGCAATGGGGGCAAGCTGGCTGATGCCAGGCGCTCGCTGGTCGCCAGAGACACTGGCACTCGGCCGGGCTGGCACTGCAGCAAGCGCAGCAATCTGGTGGAGGCCAGACCGCTGTGCTGCAGCAGGGCGGCGGGTGCCCTGGCGATGCTTCCGTGACACCGCGAGTGTGGCAGAAGTGAGTGCCCGAACTTCCCTGGTCTGTGCCCGCATCAGATCAGCCAGTGTCTGCAAGGCACCACTCATGAACTTGCGACTCGCGTCCTGTGCTGCCGCGAGTTGGTCGACACCCCTGGCCTGTGCTGCCGCGAGTTGGTCGACACCCCTGGCCTGTGAGTCCCCGAAAGCGGCCACACTATGAGCCAGGGACTCAATGGCCTGAGGCATCTGTCCCACAACCCCCATGAACTCGTTGTGGCGCCGCTCCGAGGCCGCGGACATTTCATCAAGGAGGTACACCTCCTGGGCGAGGACCGTCTCTGGACTGGAGGGCGGACTCTCCCTCTGGGGAGAAGGCCGCCGAGCTGCCCGACCCTTCCCGCGTGCCTGGACGCCACTGGGCCCAGCAACTGCCCTCCCCTGCAACACTTCCCCCCTCTGGGGAGAAGGCAGCCGTGCTGCCCGACCCTTCCCGCGTGCCTGGACGCCACTGGTCCCAGGAGCTACACCCCCCTGCAACACTTCCCCCTGGCTCTCCTCCAGGCAAGACGTCTCCCCTCCATTGCCATCCCCTGGCACGGATGAGGGTTCCCCCGATGTGCCGCCTTCCTCTTGGTCCTCGTCGTCCTCCTCTTCCGAGGGACTGGCACTCTCAGCTTCATGGACCTCCTCCTCACCAGCTGAAAGCAGGAAGGCACAAGAGTAGCTTTAGAGTGAGGACAGGGAGTCAGCGAGGGAGGCATGAGTGGTGGCATTATGCGCATTGGTCGGACAGTGGCAAAGGATGTAGATCTGAAGCGCAAGGGGAACGAGAGAGGTCCAAACGGTCATGTCCTTACCATTGGGGCCCAGCACAGGGTCCGCATCACCAATAGCAACGGGGCCAACCACCCGGCCACGCATGAGTCGAGCCACGCGCTCCTCCAGCTCACTGAGCTCCTGGAACTGGGCACGGCCTCCCCCGGTGACATTCTGGCTCTTCATATTCTGGGCCAGCTTGGCCTGCAAGAGAAAGGACGGCCTCTAAGTACAGTGTGGTGCCCTGTTGTTGTGTGCACTACCTCCCATGGTGGAATAGCTTGGCCAGTGTGGTGCCCTGTTGTTGTGTGCACTGCCTCCCATGGTGGAATAGCTTGGCCAGTGTGGTGCCCTGTTGTTGTGTGCACTGCCTCCCATGGTCGAATAGCTTGGCCAGTGTGTAAAGTGCAGAAAGTGCTATTGATGATCATGCCAGTGCCATAGCTGTGGGAGGAGGGATGGCCATTAGGCCTTTGAGGTCCCTTTGCCCATAATGTGAGGTGCACATGCAAGGATGAGGAGGACACTGGAAAGGCTACTCACCTTGACCAACCGAGTGAGGTCGTTGTACTTCTTGCGGCATTGGTCACCAGTCCTGGGGACATCGCTGGTGGCTGACACCCTGTGGGCGATTTCCCTCCAGGCTCTCCTGAACTGCCTCCTGGGAGCCTTCTTGCCACTGTCCGGGCACAAGATCTCTCTTCTCTTTTCCAAACCCTTAAGCAGCACCCACAAAGCAGGCTCTGAGAAGCGCTACGCTCGTTCACGGGCCTTCTGCATGGCTTCAGGCGCTATTTGGGTCCACCAGCAGTGTTGAGGCCTAGCTGCAGGGCTCCACTATCCAGGGCGTGGCTGCAGACAAAGTCGCCCCTTCCCCCTTTAAGAGCTGGCCGGCGTCAGGGTGTCTGCTGTCAATCAAAACATGACCGCACCTGCGCTGCGCCCGGCCTCGGCGTTATCAGTCCGCACCGCCGGCTTAGCGCCTAAAGATAGGAGTGCAACGCCAGTTTCAGCGCTCGCCCAAACTCCTTGGCCAAATCTATTGAATTTCGGCGAAGTGGCCTACACTTTCCGGCGGGCGCTAACTTTAGCGACCGCCCGACTTTAGCGCCCCAAAAGTGGCGCGACTGAATTTCTAGGCCTTTGTCTTTAAACCAACAGTCATTGTGGTCATGTGACATTTTGCCACTGCGATAGCACTTCTTTTCTTGTTTCAGTGACATTTTGTTAGTGGAATATTCCAGGGATTTTTGTTGAATTTCTAAAGCGCCACGTGCTGCTGCTTCCATTGAAATTGCATTACTTAGAGCCTTCTCCAAGGTGAGATCTTTTTCAGACAAGAGCTTCTTTTGTGTGCTTTCATTTTGCATACCACACACAAATCTGTCTCTCAATGCATCTGATAAGCCCACTCCAAATTGGCAATGTTCTGATCATTTGCGCAACTTTGCCAAATATTCAGAAATGCTTTCATTTTTGCTCTGGTTCCGTTTATGGAATTTAAATCTTTCGGCTATGAGCAGTGGTCTGGGGCTTAAATGGTCTTGGAGTGTGTCCACTATTTGTTTGAATGTTTTGTTTGCTGGCTTTTCAGGGGTTAATAAACTACGTAGTAGCCCGTATGTCTTCGCGCCCATAACACTCAGCAAAACAGTGGCTTTCTTTTTTACCTCCATTCCGTTAGCCTCACAGTACAACTCCACTCTTTCAATATAAGTTGCCCAGTCTTCAATGCTGCTATCAAATGCTGCAATCGTGCCAATCATCGCCATTTTTTTTTTCCAAACCCGTTTTTCTTTCTTTACTAGTTAGCTAGCGTCATGCAAGTCCTGTGCACTTTTCACTTGACTTACGTATCCCCTGCCTAGCTTAGCAAGCGTGCTCCGTTTTCTCTGCCTTCTCGCTCCTTTCTTCCAAGTTTCGGTGTCCTCTGGATGCGATGCCAGAATAGGAAGACGTAGGTTCATAATTCTCGTTGCCAATTTGTTGTGTTTGTACTGCTACACATAGCTACATAAAATAATAAAGCAGCAGAGACTGAGAGTAACTTCAAGTGATCTTTACTGGGTAACTGGAACTTCGGCACTGACTATACAAATCGATATGCGTCTGTTATATACGCTCGCAACTAAGGATATACATCCGCAATACAAAGTAGTCCTTTCAATGTTGTATACATTACAGGTATCAAACGGTAGTAAGGGTATCAGAGAGTAGTAAGGGTATCAGAGGGTAGTAAGGGTATCAGAGGGTAGTAATGGTATCAGAGGGTAGGTAGTAAGGGTATCAGAGGGCAGTAAGGGTATCAGAGGGTAGTAAGAGTATCAGAGGGTAGTAAGAGTATCAGAGGGTAGTAAGGGTATCAGAGGGTAGTAATGGTATCAGGGGGTAGTAAGGGTATCAGAGGGTAGTAAGGGTATCAGAGGGCAGTAAGGGTATCAGAGGGTAGTAAGAGTATCAGAGGGTAGTAAGGGTATCAGAGGGTAGTAATGGTATCAGAGGGTAGTAAGGGTTTCAGAGGGCAGTAAGGGTATCAGAGGGTAGTAATGGTATCAGAATTTAGTAAGGGTATCAGAGGGTAGTAAAGGTATCAGAGAGTAGTAAGTGTATCAGAGAGTAGTAAGGGTAACAGAGGGCAGTAAGGGTAACAGAGGGCAGTAAGGGTATCAGAGGGTAGTAAGGGTATCAGAGAGTAGTAAGTGTATCAGAGAGTAGTAAGGGTAACAGAGGGCAGTAAGGGTAACAGAGGGCAGTAAGGGTATCAGAGGGTAGTAAGGGTATCATAGGGCAGTAAGTATATCAGAGGGCAGAAAAGGTATCATAGAGTAGTAAGGGTATCAGAGAGTAGTAAGTGAATCAGAGGGTAGTAAGATTATCAGAGGGTAGTAAGGGTATGAGAGGGCAGTAAGGGTATCAGAGGGCATGTGATATCCGAGTGGTAAGGTCCGAAACTGAGATAAGCGAGATCTTAAGGAACAAAACCCAACTGTTTATTACACGGTGTAGCAGAGAAACATCTCTTACAGGCTTCAAGCAAAACACAGTATTTCTAACTGCACGATGCAAGATGGAGGATTCCTCTCTGAGTCATACCCATAATGCAATGCCACATTACCTTAAAAACTGGTGAATGTGATCCCTTAGTATTTGGCTCCATCTGGTGGATAACTTAAACATTACATCCCAGACTATATCCTCCCACTCTTAAGTTTACATTAATTTCTTAACAGTATTCTTAAAAAGTCCCATAAGGAAACTCCTTTAACGATAGTCCACACTGAACAAATCTAGCAGGTCGTTATCAATCGCTCTGGTGGCTTGCCAGTCCTTGGTGAATGTCTTACAGTCAAGTCCCTGCTTGGTTGTGGTAGAGCCACCTGCTGCTCCTGAGCAGTATTCAGAGTATCTGACTCTGCTACGATGGTTTCCTCTTGACTAAGGGGTCCAGGTGGAACTGGTTCTGTTCGTGGTGGTGGTACCACCGATGCATTTGGATAACTGGGGACCAACTTGTCCTCCGACATCTCCTCTGGAACCTCCAGTTCGATTTCCCATTGTCTGGTCAGTATCTGATCTACATGTCTGCGTACTACCTGACCAGTTCCCACCATGACCGTATATGATACTGGACCGGTCATTGAGTCTATGACACCAGGAATCCATTTTGGACCATAACTGTAATTCCTGGTAAGGACCGCATCTCCTTCTCCAAAACTGTGGCTCTTTGTCCTTCTGTCATGGTTCTCCTTTTGTTTGATTTGTCGGTTTTCCACCTTCCTTTTTAGATCTGGGTGAACCAGATCAAGAGTGGAGCGCAGTCAACGTCCTAACAACAGCTCAGCAGGAGAGAGTCCTGTGGTAGATTGAGGTGTTATTCTGTAGCTGAACAGAACTCGTGACACCTTGGTTGCCAAACTCCCTTCCGCACTTTTTTTCATCATCTCCTTAAATGTTTGTACGCCTCTCTCCGTAAGTCCATTTGGAGACGGATGATATGGAACTGAGGTCACGTGCACTATGCCATTGTTTCTAATGAATTATTTTGTTTCTGTACTCACAAAACACGTGGCATTGTCACTTACTACGATCTCCGGTAGCCCTTGATTACTAAAACTCCTACGCAGGCAGTCTATAGTAACAGTAGATGAAGCAGAATTTATAGGATACACATCCATCCATTTGGAATGTGCATCAATGATTATGAGGAACATCTTTCCCATGAATGGACCCGCATAATCTACATGTAATCTTCTCCATGGTTTATCCGGCCACTCCCAGGGGTGGAGAGGAGCCGCTGCTGGTGCCTTCCTGTGTACTTGACAAGTGCTGCATGTCTTGACTAGATTTTCTATCTCCTCATCTAGCTTTGGCCACCACAAGTAACTTCTTGCCAAGGCTATCATACGCGAAACTCCAGGATGACACTGATGTAGTTGCCCTAGGATAGACTGTCGTGCTGGCTGTGGAATAATCACTCGTGCTCCCCACAACACGCAACCATCCTGCACACTCAGCTCTGTCTTCCTGACACTGTAAGGTGTGAAATCAGTCCCTTCCGGATGCTGTGGCCAACCCCTCATCACATATTCTTGGACTCTAGACAGTACTGGATCTTTACCGGTCCAAGTCCTTACTTGTTCAGCGGTCACAATTGCAGCGTCCGTGTCCTCCAACATCAAAACTCTGTCCTCTGGAGCTGCACGGATAGGTGTGCCTGGCAGTGGAAGATGGCTCAAGGCATTTGCGTTCCCATGGTACTTGCCCGCCTTGTAAACGATGACATACTCATATGCCCTCAACGTCACTGCCCACCTCTGTATCCAGGGTGACACCATCTGTGGTACTGCCTTCATCTCGTTAAAAAGAGACAGAAGAGGTTTATGATCGGTGCATATGGTGAATTTCCTGCCATATATGTACTTGTGAAACCTCTGTAACCCAAACATTACTGCTAACCCCTCTTTATCTAACTGGGAATAGTTTTTTTCCACCGGGGTCAGAGTTCGAGACATAAATCCTATTGGTCTTTCTGTTCCATCTTCCAAGCTGTGTGAAAGAACTGCCCCCACCCCATAAGGTGAAGCATCACAAGAGAGAATGATGTCTTTCTCTGCATTGTAGTGAACCAGCACATCCGAGGACAGCATCAGTTTCTTGGACAGTTCAAATGAATCCCTCTGTTCCTCTTCCCACTGCCACTGTGTCTCCTTGCGCAGCAGTTTGTGAAGAGGTGCTAACACTGTTGCCAAGTTTGGTAAAAATCTGTTATAATAGTGTAGCAGTCCCAGGTAAGCTTTTAACTCAGTCACATTGGTAGGAGCTGGGGCCTCCTGCAGTGCTTGTACCTTCTCCTTGATTGGATGGAGCCCAGTGGCATCCATTCTGTACCCCAGGAACATGGCCTCATTCCCCAGGAAAATGCACTTACTCCCCTTGAGCCGTAACCCAGCTTTATCCAATCTTTGTAGTACCTCTCTCAGAGTTCTCAGATGCACCTGGTTGGTTCTTCCCATCACCAGAATGTCATCCAGATAGATTGAAACATGTGGGATCCCTTGCAGTACACCCTCGATAGCCCTCTGGAAAATAGCTGGACTAGATGAGACACCGAATGGTAAGCGGTTATAGGTAAACAAACCCTTGTGTGTATTTATGGTTACATACTTTTTGGATTCCTCATCTAGTGTAATCTGCAAATATGCATGACTCATATCCAGCTTTGTGAATTTCTTCCCTCCAGCCAGGTTCGCAAAGAGATCCTCTGTTTTGGGAATAGGATACTGTTCTAGTTTAGACACCCTATTTACAGTCAATTTATAATCTCCACAGAGTCTTACCGAATTGTCCGGTTTTAAAACAGGCACAATGGGAGCTGCCCATTCTGAACATTTCACGGGTTCCAGAATGTTCTCTCTCAAAAGACGGTCAAGCTCAGCCTCTACCTTCGGTTTCATGGCATACGGCACAGGTCGTTGTTTAAAAAACCTTGGCAGTGCCTCCTTGTCTACATAAATCTTAGCTGGGGGGCCATTAGATGTGTCAAGTTCTTCCTTGAACACGTTCTCATGTTCAATCAACACTTCTTGCAAAGACAATTGTTTGCCTCCCTCTATTTGATTTATTGCTCCCAAATCTAATTTAAGTTCTTGTATCCAGCCCCGACCTAGCAAGTTTGGTCCAGAACCCGGTACCACAACTACAGGTAGCTGTTCCATGGTGTCCCTGTGTTGCACAGTTACAGTAGCTGTACCCAATGTCGCCACTCATTCACTGGTATATGTTTTAAGTTGCATAGAGCAAGACTTTAACTCTGGAACTTTTCCACGGTTCCACAATTTTGAGTACTCCTCCCTGTTCATTATGGTTACGCTGCATCCTGTATCCACTTCAAAGTTGGCCTTAGAGTCATTTACTGTCAGTTGCAAAGTGATAGGATCCACTTTTGGAATGTTCTCTACCATACTATGCATTATGAACATGTCGTCTTCTTTCTCAGCATCTCTGCTGATGTGATGTGCTCCCTGTTTTTTCACTTCTCTTCCTAGGTTTTGCTTTTCTTCCCCTTTTGGTTTGTATTTCTCCACGGTTGCTTTTGCCCTGCATGCATGTTTTATATGTCCTTTTTTCCCACACTTGTGGCACTTTTCCTCCAGGAATCTGCATTCCCTCGCCAGGTGATCGCCATTGCATCTATAACATGCCTTCCCATGCTCATGTTGTGGTTTCTGATGCATATTGAACTTGTGCACAATAACCTGACTTCCAACTTGCTTTGTAGTAGCCCAGTCTGAACCTTGTATTTCTTTTACATCTTGGTTCACTGTCTCTACAGCTTGGCCAAGTTCCAATGCTTTTTCATACGTAAGCCCAGTCTCGGACAATAATCTCCTCTGCATTCGCTCATCCATTATCCCGCCAATGAGCCTATCTCTCAGCATGTCTTTCAGGTTGTTCCCGTAATTGCAATCGTGTGCCAATTTTCTCAACACCACTACATAATCCAATACAGTCTCCCCCGGTTTTCTGTTCCGTGAATTAAATTTGAAACGCTGTACAATCTCACTCGGTCTGGGATTGAAATGTTCCTTCAGCAAGGTCACTAATTCAGCAAATGTACTGTCTCCCGGCTTTTCAGGACTGCATAAGTTTCTCATTAAACTATACGTCTGACTTCCCACGGAAGTGAGCAAAATAGCTCTCCTTTTCCCAACATCATCTATATCATTTGCTTCAAAGAAATGCAGCAGCACCTCGTAGTACTCAACCCAGGTCTGAGTCTGAAAATCAAAAGCAGAGATCTTTCCTACCATAGCAGCCATGATCGGTTATTCAGTGCTCTTTTATTTTTTTTCTCCGTCACGATGTGATCAGTTGATCCTCATTGCCAATATGTGATATTCGAGTGGTAAGGTCCGAAACTGAGATAAGCGAGATCTTAAGGAACAAAACCCAACTGTTTATTACACGGTGTAGCAAAGAAACATCTCTTACAGGCTGCAAGCAAAACACAGTATTTCTAACTGCACAATGCAAGATGGAGGATTCCCCTCTGAGTCATACCCATAATGCAATGCCACATTACTTTAAAAACTGGTGAATGTGATCCCTTAGTATTTGGCTCCATCTGGTGGGTAACTTAAACATTACATCCCAGATTACTATATCCTCAGATTATTATAGGGCAGTAAGGGTATCAGAGAGTAGCTAGGGTATCACTGGGTGGTAATGGTGTCAGAGGGTAGTAAGGGAGTCAGAGGGCAGCAAGGGTATCAGAGGGCTGTAAGGGTATCAGAGAGTAATAAGTGTATCAGAAAGCAATAAGGGTATCAGAGGGGAGTAAGGGAATCAGTCAGGCAGTAAGTGTATCAGGGAGTAGTAAGGGTATCAGAGAGTAGCTAGGGAATCACCGAGTAGTAATGGTATCAGAGGGTAGTAAACGTATCAGAGGGTAGTAAGGGTATCAGAGAGTAGTAAGGATATCAGAGGGCAGTAAGGGTATCAAAGAGTAGCTAGGGTATCACCGGGTAGTAATGGTATCAGAGGGTAGTAAACATATCAGAGGGTAGTAAGGGTATCAGAGAGTAGTAAGAATATCAGAGGGCAGTAAGGGTATCAGAAAGTAGCTATCGTATCACCAGGTAATAATGGTATCAGAGGGTAGTAAGGGTATCAGAGAGTAGTAAGGATATCAGAGGGCAGTAAGGGTATCAAAGAGTAGCTAGGGTATCACCGGGTAGTAATGGTATCAGAGGGTAGTAAACGTATCAGAGGGTAGTAAGGGTACCAGAGAGTAGTAAGAATATCAGAGGGCAGTAAGGGTATCAGAAAGTAGCTAGGGTATCACCGGGTAATAATGGTATCAGAGGGTAGTAAGGGTATCAGAGGGCAGTAAGGAAATCAAAGGATAGTAAGGGTATAAGAGGGAAGTAAGGGTATCAGAGGGTAGTAAGGGTATAAGAGGGAAGTAAGGGTATCAGAGGGCAGTAAGGGTATTAGAGGGCAGTACTGGTATAATAGGGAAGTAAGGGTATCAGTGAGTAGTACGGGTATTAGAGGTCAATAATGGTATCAGGGGGCAGTAAGGGTATCAGAGGGTAGTAATGGCATCAGAGGGCAATAAGGGTATCAGAGGGTAGTAAGTGTATGAGAGAGTAGTAAGGGAATCAGAGAGTAGTAAGCGTATAAGAGGGCAGTAAGGGTATCAGACAGCAGAAAGGGTATCAGAGGGAAGTAAGGGTATCAGAGGGTAGTAAGTGTATCAGAGGGTAGTAAGGGTATCAGAGGGTAGTAAGTGTATCAGAGGGTAGTAAGGGTATCAGAGGGTAGTAAGTGTATCAGAGGACAGTAAGGCTATCAGAGGGCTGTAAGGGTATCTGAGGGTAGTACGGGTATCCGAGAGTAGTAAGGGTATCAGAGGTTAGTAATGGTATCAGAGAGTAGTAAGTGTATCAGAGAGTAGTAAGGATAAAAGAGAGCAGTAAGGGTATTAGGCAGTAGTAAGGGTATCAGAGGGTAGTAAGGGTACCAGAGAGTAATAAGGGTATCAGAGGGTACTAAGGGTATCAGAGAGTAGTAAGGGTATCAGAGAGTAGTAAGTGTCTCAGAGGGTAGTAAGGGTATCAGAGGGCAGTAAGGGTATCAGATAGTAGTAAGGGTAGCTGAGGGCAGTAAGGGTATCAAAGGGCAGTAAGGGTATCAGAAGGCAACAAGGGTATCAGAGAGCAGCAAAGGTATCAGAGGGCAGCAAGTATATCAGAGGGCAGTAAGGGTATCAGAGAGTAGTAAGGGTATCAGAGGGCAGTAAGAGTATCAGAGAGTAGTAAGGGTATCAGAGGGTAGTAAGGTATCAGAGGTTAGTAAGGGTATCAGAGTTTAGTAATATTATCAGAGGGTAGTAAGGGTATGAGAGTTTAGTAATATTATCAGAGGGTAGTAAGAGTATGAGAGTGTAGTAAGAGTATCAGAGGGTAGTAAGGGTATAAGAGGGTAGTAAGGGTATCAGAGGTTAATAATGATATCAGAGGGTTGTAATGGTATCAGAGGGTAGTAAGGGTATTAGGGGGCGGTAAGGGTATCAGAGGTTAGTAAGGATAGCAGACGGCAGTAAATATATCACAGGGTAGTAAAGCTGTCAGAGGTTAGTAATGGTATCAGAGGGTAGTAAGCGTATGAGAGGGCACTAAGAGTATCAGGGGTAGTAAGGGTATAAGAGGGTAGTAAGAATATCAGAGTGTAGTAAGGGTATAAGAGGGTAGTATGGGTATCAGAGGACATTAAGGGTATCAGAGAGTAGTAAGTGTATCAGAGGGCTGTAAGGGCATCAGGGCAGTAAGGGTTTCAGAAGGCAGTAAGGGTATCAGAGGATAGAAAGGGTATCAGAGGACATTAATGGTAACAGAGGGCAGTAAGGGTATCAGAGAGTAGTAAGTGTATCAGAGAGTAGTAAGTGTATCAGACAGTAGTATTGGTATCAGAGGGTAGTAATGGTATCAGAGAGTAGTAAAGGTAAAAAAGGGCAGTAAGGGTATCAGAGAGTAGTATTGGTAACAGAGGGTAGTAATGGTATCAGAGGGTAGTAAGGGTATCAGAGAGTAGTAATGATATCAGAGGGCAGTAAGAGTATCAGAGGGTAGTAAGGGTATCACCGGGAAGTAATGATATCAGAGGGTAGCAAGGGTATCAGAGAGTAGTAAGGGTATCAGAGGTTAGTAATATTATCAGAGGATAATAAGGGTATGAGAGGGTAGAAAGAGTATCAGAGGGTAGTAAGGGTATAAGAGGGTAGTATGGGTATCAGAGGACATTAAGGGTATCAGAGAGTAGTGTGGTGATTATTCTTGTTTTATAAGAAGCATCGTAATTGGTTGCCTGTTTTCCTGCCTTGAGATATATGCTGTAAACTTATTGGTTAGTTGATTCCATGTGACCTGTGGTGGCCATCTTAAATTCAGTTCTCTACAGTTTGGTTGAGACTGGGTGCTTAACATGTACTGCTGGTTTTTTAAGGTTAATAAAGCTTAGCTTTTGAAAGGCAAGCTACTCTTTATATCAATTTATTAACCTTTTGCTATAATGGAACGATATCTTCGACCGGAACGATTTAATGCTGACCCTAATTCTGCAGGAGTGGATGATCAATGGAAACATTGGTGTCGTACATTTAAAAACTTTTTGGGCGTGTTGGATCAGCAATCTCTGAATAAGTTGGATATACTAATCAACTACATTGCTCCGGATGTGTATAAGTATATTTTGGACTGTGAAACTTATGAATTGGCTATTGCTACGTTGGAAATTTTTTTTGTTAAACCCAAAAATGAGATATTTGCACGTCACCTTTTATCTGCCCGTAGGCAGCAGGCGGGAGAATCCTTGGATGCTTATTTACAAGCACTCCGGTGCCTTGGTGCTAATTGTAATTATAAGGCCGTGTCTGCAGAAGAACATAAGGAAGAGTCGGTACGGGATGCATTTATTAATGGATTACTGTCTAGATCAATTCGTCAGCGGATATTAGAAAATAAGACCTTGGATCTTAAGAGTGCTTTTGAGCAAGCCTCTACATTGGATTTGGCTCAGAGAAGTTCGGATTCTTATGTTCTTTTTGATCGGCCTGTGACCGTGGTTTCGGCAGTTCCGGATGAAAGGGAGTCATGTGGATTTAATAGAAGTGGTTTATCAAATTCCGAAACAGTTTCTACTTCGGCAGCTGTTGCCTCTAGGATTCAGAAGTGTTATTTTTGCAGGAACGCCCGGCACCCCCGTCTGAAGTGCCCTGCCCGGGGTGCTGTGTGTAGTAAATGCGGCAAGGGAGGTCATTATGCACGTGTTTGCAAATCGGTTGCCTCCTCTGCAACCATTCAGCCTTTAGATAGGGCGTTTATTGCATCAGTTTCTGCCGCCTTTTCCCATGGCCTAAACAAAGCTATAGTTATGGCCCAAGTTAATGGGTTAGAAGTGAAGGCCCTTATAGATATGGGCAGTACTGAGAGCTTTATAAGTCTTCAGTTTGTGAGGGAGAAGCGT
Source organism: Somniosus microcephalus (assembly GCF_052327205.1). Lineage (NCBI taxonomy): Eukaryota > Metazoa > Chordata > Chondrichthyes > Squaliformes > Somniosidae > Somniosus > Somniosus microcephalus. The sequence goes on along the minus strand of NC_140987.1, from coordinate 72,387,980 downwards.
TTGAAAATTTCGCCTGCTTCCTATCAGGTGTGTATGGCTCAGACGACTCTCACCTCACAAGTAGCTGGTTGTTGCCTTGTGAAATTAATTCTCCTAGGTAATACGTATACTGATATACGCCTATCCATTCTGCCTAATCTCTGTGCGGACATTTTGATTGGTCATGATGTGCTTCAATTACATGAGTCCCTCAGTCTTTCTTTCGGAGGAACTAAGCCACCTTTGTCTATTTGTGGATTAACTTCTTTATTCATTTCTCCATTATCACTTTTTTCCAATTTGATGCCAGACTGTAAGCCAATTGCTACCAAGTCAAGAAGGTATAGCAGTCAGGATAAAGAATTTATTAATTCTGAAGTTCAACGTCTTTTATCGGAAGGAATCATTGAACCTAGTTTTTCGCCCTGGCGGGCACAGGTAGTTGTCACCACTAATGAGAGACATAAGAAGCGAATGGTGATAGACTACTCTCAAACTATTAACAGGTATACTCAATTAGATGCGTACCCCCTGCCTAAGATTGATGAGCTTACCAATAAAGTATCTCAATATAAGGTTTTTAGCACTATTGACCTAAAGAGTGCTTATCATCAGATTCCTATCGCTAAGAGGGACAAACCATATACGGCCTTTGAAGCTGGCGGAAAGCTGTACCAGTTTTGCCGAGTACCATTCGGTGTTACTAACGGTGTCGCCTGTTTTCAACCGGCAATGGATGCTTTTATAAGTGATAACTCTCTGACACCTTCTCATATTTAGATGATATCACGGTGTGTGGCAAAGCAAGGGTGGAGCACGATTTTAATCTAGAAAGATTCCTTCAAGTTGCGGAAAAAGTTGGCTTAACTTTCAATAAAGAGAAGTGTATCTTTTCGACCACCGAGGTAAATTTACTGGGGTATATTATCTCGGGAAACAAGATTAAACCAGATCCAGAACGGCTGCGACCACTGATTGAGTTACATTGCCCTACTAATTCTAAGGCCTTGCAACGAGTTGTTGGACTGTTTTCTTATTATTCTAATTGGATTGCAAACTTCTCGCAGAAGATCCGGCCCCTTATTCAGGTTACGACATATCCTCTATCATGGGAGGCCAGGATGTGTTTTGATAATCTTAAAAAGGATATCCTTGGAGCAGTTGTGCAATCTATTGATGAGTAGGTTCCCTTTGTGATTGAGACGGACGCTTCCGATTTTGCAATTGGGGCTACCCTGAACCAAAATGGAAGACCTGTGGCCTTTTTCTCACGTATTCTGAGCAATAGTGAGCAGAGACATTCAGCAATAGAAAAAGAGGCGTACGCAATAGTAGAAGCACTGCGTAAATGGAGACATTATTTATCTGGATGACATTTTACGTTAGTAACTGACCAAAAATCTGTGTCCTTCATGTTTGTTGTCAAACATTTCGGAAAGATTAAGAATGATAAAATAATGAGGTGGAGGATCGAGTTGGCATGCTATCATTTCGATATAGTCTATCGTCCGGGGAAGGATAATGTTGCCGCTGATGCGCTGTCGAGGGCTTATTGTTCTGTGCTTCACGGAGATACGCTTATTAATCTTCATAATGCTTTGTGCCATCCTGGTGTTACGAGGATGATACACTTCGTACGCAGTAAGAATTTGCCCTTTTCAGTTGAAGACGTCAAGCGGATGACTTCGTCATGCTCTGTCTGCGCCCGGTGTAAACCAAATTTCTTTAAGCCTCAACGAGCTCATCTTATAAAGGCTACTTCTCCCTTTGAACGCCTGAGCATTGATTTTAAGGGGCCTCTTCCTTCAACGACTCAGAATCGATATATATTTACTGTTGTGGATAAGTTTTCAAGGTTCCCTTTTGCTTTTCCTTGTGCAGATGTATCAGCTGCTACATATTAAATGTCTGACTCAACTTTTTGTCATCTTTGGGATGCCTGCGTATATCCATTCGGATCAGGGAAGTTCTTTTATGTCTTCCCAGTTGAAGGAATACCTCCAGAGTCGGGGAATTTCTACTAGCAGAACTACCCCGTATAATCCCCAGGGTAATGGACAGTGCGAACGATACAATGGGGTGATCGGGAAGGCAGTTATGTTGGCTTTGACATCCCGGAACCTTAAGAATACACAGTGGGAAATGGTATTGCCTGATGCCCTGCATTCCATTAGATCATTGCTTTCAATGGCTACTAATGTGACCCCCCATGAAAGGCTCTTCAACTATCCGCGGAGATCCTCTATGGGATATTCGGTACCTTCATGGCTTACTATGCAGGGACCTGTGCTGCTCCGACGCCATGTTAGACTGTCAAAGTATGATCCTTTAGTGGAGGAGGTGGAGCTATTGGAGGCAAATTCCCAATATGCTCATATTCGATTCCAAGATGGGAAAGAAAGTACGGTTTCAGTTAAAGACTTAGCTCCTTGTGGTGGCCAGCCCTCTCCTGAGGACATTAACAATAGCCATAATTCAGATAATGTTGATGTCGTCACAGATACTACGAACATTTCCAATCCTATTGCAGACACTTACAATTCTCTCAGTCTGCCCCCGATGGATGTTCATGACCCTCCCAGTCTACCTTCTAATGGGACTTCCAATCCAGAAACCGTTGATAATTGGGATATTGATAGCCTCCCTGCAGAAGATATTTCTGTGTCTCCTGGTGTGGGAGGGCAAGGAACTCCACCAAGGCTAAGAAGGTCGACATGAACAAGATATCCGGTCGACCGATTAAAAATGGACTTTTAAAATAATTAATAATTTAATAGTAAAATTTTAAAATTGTTGAAGGCATTATACATGTATTGCTCTAGCCATAAATAACTAATTGTAAACTGTAAAGGCTACCTAGGTTGAAGTATATTTTAAAAGGAGGGGTGAATGTGGTGATTATTCTTGTTTTATAAGAAGCATTGTAATTGGTTGCCTGTTTTCCTGCCTTGAGATATATGCTGTAAACTTATTGGTTAGTTGATTCCATGTGACCTGTGGTGGCCATCTTAAATTCAGTTCTCTACAGTTTGGTTGAGACTGGGTGCTCAACATGTACTGCTGCTTTTTTAAAGTTAATAAAGCCTAGCTTTTGAAAGGCAAGCTACTCTTTATATCAAGTAGTAAGTGTGTCAGAGGGCTGTAAGGGCATCAGGGCAGTAAGGGTATCAGAAGGCAGTAAGGGTATCAGAGGGTAGTAAGGGTATCAGAGGACATTAACGGTAACAGAGGGCAGTAAGGGTGTCAGACAGTAGTAAGGGTATCAGAGAGTAGTAAGTGTATCAGAGAGCAGTAAGTATATCAGACAGTAGTATTGGTATCAGAGGGTAGTAATGGTATCAGAGAGTAGTAAGGGTAAAAAAGGGAAGTAAGGGTATCAGAGAGTTGAAAGGGTTTCAGAGGGCAGTGAGGGTATCAGAGGGTAGTAAGGGTACCAGAGAGTACCCTTACCAGAGAGGCTGCCAAGAGAAGACAGGATATGCTCTCACTGCAGTCAGGGAGTAGTGGAGACAGAGATGCACTTCCTCACAGCCTGCGGAAAATATCAGGGCATCAGGGAGAATTTCTACCAAAAATTCTCACAAATATGCCCTGATTTCAGAAATCTGAATGACAACCAAAAACTCCCATTCCTACTGGGAGAGGAGAGAAGCTGTGTAACACTGGCGGCACACTATGTTACAGCTTGCCATGAACAGAGGGACAACCAGTAAACTAAGAAAAGAATACATATAAACAATGCGAATGTATATTTATACACTCAGGGATATACCTGTTTATACACTGTATGAATAGAACTGCGTTTATGTGCTCAACCATAAATGTATTTTGATGCTTTGGCAACATAAGATGTAACTTATCATGCCAATAAAGCGATTTGAATTGTGAATTGTGAATTGAGTAGTAATGATATCAGTGGGCAGTAAGAGTGTCAGAGGGTAGTAAGGATATCAGAGGGCAGTAAGGATATCGAAGGGTAGTACGGGTATCACAGGGTAGTAAGGATATCAGAGGGCAGTAAGGATATCGAAGGGTAGTACGGGTATCACAGGGTAGTAAGGGTATCAAAGGGTGGTAAGGGCATCAGGGGTTAGTAAGGGTATCAGAGTGCAGTAAGGGTATCGGAGGGTTGTAAGTGTATCAGAGGGTAATAATGGTATCAGATGGCAGTAAGTGTATCAGAGGGTAGTAATGGTATCAGAGGGTAGTAAGGGTATCAGAGGGCAGTAAGGGAATCAAAGGGTGGTAAGGGTATAAGAGGGAAGTAAGGGTATCAGAGGGTAGTAAGGGTATAAGAGGGAAGTAAGGGTATCAGAGGGCAGTAAGGGTATCAGTGAGTAGTACGGGTATTAGAGGTCAATAATGGTATCAGGGGGCAGTAAGGGTATCAGAGGGTAGAACGGGTATCAGAGGGTAGTAATGGCACCAGAGGGTAGTAAGGGTTGCAGAGAGTAGTAAGGGTATCAGAGAGTAGTAAGGGTATCAGAGAGCAGTAAGGGTATCAGAGAGTAATAAGGGTATCAGAGAGTAATAAGGGTATCAGAGGGTAGTAAGAGCATCAGAGGGTAGTAAGGGTATCAGAGAGCAGTAAGGGTATCAGAGAGTAATAAGGGTATCAGAGGGTAGTAAGGGTATCAAAGAGTAGTAAGAGCATCAGAGGGTAGTAAGGGTATCAGCGGGTAGTAAGGACAGAGTTTAGTAAGGGTATCAAAGGGCAGTACGGTATCAGAGGGAAGTAAGGGTATCAGAGCTTAGTAAGGGTCTCAAAGAGTAGTAAGGGTATCAGAGGGTAGTAATGGCACCAGAGGGTAGTAAGTGTATCAGAGGGTAGTAAGTGTATGAGAGAGTAGTAAGGGAATCAGAGAGTAGTAAGCGTATAAGAGGGCAGTAAGGGTATCAGACGGCAGAAAGGGCATTAGAGAGTAGTAAGGGTATCAGAGGGTAGTAAGGGTGTCAGAGGTTAGTAAGGGTGTCAGAGGGTAGTAAGTGTATCAGAGGGTAGTAAGGGTATCAGAGGGTAGTAAGTGTATCAGAGGACAGTAAGGCTATCAGAGGGCTGTAAGGGTATCTGAGGGTAGTAAGGGTATCAGAGAGTAGTAAGGGTATCAGGGGGTAGTAATGGTATCAGAGAGTAGTAAGGGTATCAGGGGGTAGTAAGTGTATCAGAGAGTAGTAAGGATAAAAGAGAGCAGTAAGGGTATTAGAGAGTACTAAGGGTATCAGAGGGTAGTAAGGGTACCAGAGAGTAATAAGGGTATCAGAGGGTAGTAAGGGTATCAGAGAGTAGTAAGGGTATCAGAGGGTAGTAAGGGTATCAGAGAGTAGTAAGGGTATCAAAGAGTAGTAAGTGTCTCAGAGGGTAGTAAGGGTATCAGAGGGCAGTAATGGTTTCAGAGGACAGTAAGGGTATCAGAGAGTAGTAAGGGTAGCTGAGGGCAGTAAGGGTATCAAAGGGCAGTAAGGGTATCAGCAGGCAGCAAGGGTATCTGAGAGTAGTAAAGGTATCAGAGGGCAGCAAGTATATCAGAGGGCAGTAAGTGTATCAGAGAGTAGTAAGGGTATCAGAGGGCAGTAAGAGTATCAGAGAGTAGTAAGGGTATCAGAGGTTAGTAAGGGTATCAGAGTTTAGTAATATTATCAGAGGGTAGTAAGGGTATGAGAGGATAGTAAGAGTATCAGAGGGTAGTAAGGGTATAAGAGGGTAGTAAGGGTATCAGAGGTTAGGAATGAAATCAGAGGGTAGTAATGGTATCAGAGGGTAGTAAGGGTATTATGGGGCAGTAAGGGTATCAGAGGGTAGTAAGAATAGCAGATGGCAGTAAATATATCACAGGGTAGTAAAGCTGTCAGAGGTTAGTAATGGTGTCAGAGGGTAGTAAGGGTATGAGAGGGTAGTAAGAGTATCAGAGGGTAGTAAGGGTATAAGAGGGTAGTAAGAGTATCAGAGGGTAGTAAGGGTATAAGAGGGTAGTATGGGTATCAGAGGACATTAAGGGTATCAGAGAGTAGTAAGTGTATCAGAGGGCTGTAAGGGCATCAGTGCAGTAAGGGTATCAGAAGGCAGTAAGGGTATCAGAGGATAGAAAGGGTATCAGAGGACATTAATGGTAACAGAGGGCAGTAATGGTATCAGAGAGTAGTAAGGGTATCAGAGAGTAGTAAGTGTATCAGAGAGCAGTAAGTGTATCAGACAGTAGTATTGGTATCAGAGGGTAGTAATGGTATCAGAGGGTAGTAAGGGTATCAGAAAGTAGTAATGACATCAGAGGGCAGTAAGAGTATCAGAGGGTAGTAAGGGTATCACCGGGAAGTAATGATATCAGAGGGTAGCAAGGGCATCAGAGAGTAGTAAGGGTATCAGAGGTTAGTAATATTATCAGAGGGTAGTAAGGGTATGAGAGGATAGAAAGAGTATCAGAGGGTAGTAAGGGTATAAGAGGGTAGTATGGGTATCAGAGGACATTAAGGGTATCAGAGAGTAGTAAGTGTGTCAGAGGGCTGTAAGGGCATCAGGGCAGTAAGGGTATCAGAAGGCAGTAAGGGTATCAGAGGGTAGTAAGGGTATCAGAGGACATTAACGGTAACAGAGGGCAGTAAGTATATCAGACAGTAGTATTGTTATCAGAGGGTAGTAATGGTATCAGAGAGTAGTAAGGGTAAAAAAGGGCAGTAAGGGTGTCAGAGAGTTCAAAGGGTTTCAGAGGGCAGTGAGAGTATCAGAGGGTAGTAAGGGTACAAGAGAGTAGTAATGATATCAGTGGGCAGTAAGAGTGTCAGAGGGTAGTAAGGGTATCACTGGGAAGTAATGATATCAGAGGGCAGTAAGGGTATCAGAGGGTAGTAAGGATATCAGAGGGCAGTAAGGATATCGAAGGGTAGTACAGGTATCACAGGGTAGTAAGGGTATCAAAGGGTGGTAAGGGTATCAGGGGTTAGTAAGGGTATCAGAGTGCAGTAAGGGTATCGGAGGGTCGTAAGTGTATCAGAGGGTACTAAGGGTATCAGAGGGTAGTAAGGGTTTCAGAGGGTAGTAATGGTACCAGAGGTTAGTAAGGGTATCAGAGGGACGTAAGGGCATCAGAGAGTAGTAATGGTATCAGAGGACAGTAAGTATATCAGAGGGCAATAAGGTTATCAGAGGGTAGTAAGGGTATCAGAGAGTAGTATGGGTATCAGAGGGTAGAAAGGGTATCAGAGAGTAATAAGGGTATCAGAGGGCAGTAAGGGTATCAGTGGGTAGTAGGGATATCAGAGGGTTGTAAGGGTATCAGAGGTTTGTCATAGTATCAGAGGGTAATAAGGGTATGAGAGAGTAGTAAGGGTATCACAGAGTACTAAGGATATCAGAGGCTCATAAAGGTATCAGAGGGTGGTTAGGGCATCAGAGGTTAGTAAGGATATCAGAGGGCAGTAAGGATATCAGTGAGTAGTAAGGGTATCAGAGAGTAGTAAGTTTATCAGAGATTAGTAAGGGTATCAGAGAGTAGTAAGGGTATCAGACATTAGTAAGGGTATCAGAGGGTAGTAAGGGTATCAGAGGGTAGTAATGATATGAGAGGGCAGTAAGGGTGTCAGAGTGTAGTCTGGGCATCAGAGGGTAGTAAGGGTATCAGAGAGTAGTAATGATATCAGAGGTTAGTAATGGTATCAGAGGATAGTAACGGTATTAGGGGGCAGTAAGGGTATCAGAGAGTAGTAATGGTAAAAAAGGGCAGTAAGGGTATCAGAGAGTTGAAAGGGTTTCAGAGGGCAGTGAGGGTATCAGAGGGTAGTAAGGGTATCAGAAAGTAGTAATGATATCAGAGGGCAGTAAGAGTATCAGAGGGTAGTAAGGGTATCACCGGGAAGTAATGGTATCAGAGGTTAGTAACGGTATCAGAGGGTAGTAAAGATATCAGAGGGCAGTAAGGATATCGAAGGGTAGTACGGGTATCACCGGTTAGTAAGGGTATCAAAGAGTGGTAAGGGCATCAGAGGGTAGTAAGGGTATCAGAGTGCAGTAAGGGTATCGGAGGGTCGTAAGTGTATCAGAGGGTACTAAGGGTATCAGAGGGTAGTAAGGGTATCAGAGGGTAGTAAGGGTTTCAGAGGGTAGTAATGGTAGCAGAGGTTAGTAAGGGTATCAGAGGGTAGTAAGGGTATCAGCGGGTAGTAGGGATATCAGAGGGTAATAAGGGTATCAGAGGTTTGTAATAGTATCAGAGGGTAGTAAGGTTATCAGAGAGTAGTAAGGGTATCACAGAGTACTAAGGATATCAGAGGGTCGTAAGGGTATCAGAGGGTAGTTAGGGCATCAGAGGTTAGTAAGGATATCAGAGGGCAGTAATATAAGAACATAAGAAATAGGAGCAGGAGTAGGCCAATCGGCCCCTCGAGCCTGCTCCGCCATTCAATAAGATCATGGCTGATCTGATCCTAACCGCCAATCTACTATCACAGAACCCTCTCCTGAATCTAACAGAATTAGACACAGGAAATAGGAGCAAGATCAGGCTACATGGCCCCTGGGCCCGCTCCGCTACCCACAGGGCCATGACCGATCCGAACCTAGACTCATGTCCAAATTCCTGCCCGCTCCCCGTAACCCTTAATTCCCTTTATTTCTAGGAAACTGTCTATTTCTGTTTTAAATTTATGTAATGATGTAGCTTCTACAGCTTTTTGGGGCAGCATATTCCATGGACCTACCACCCTCTGAATGAAGTAGTTCCTCCTCATCTCAGTTTTGAAAGAGCAGCCCCTTATTCTAAGACTATGCCCCCTAGTTCTAGTTTCACCCATCATCGGGAACATCCTCCCCGCATCCACCCGATCCAACCCCTTCACAATCTTATATGTTTCAATAAGACCGCCTCTCATTCTTCTGAACTCCAATGAGTAGAGTCCCAATCTACTCAACCTCTCCTCATATGTCCATCCCCTCATCCCCGGGATTAACCGAGTGAACCTTCTTTGTACTGACTCGAGAGCAAGTATGTCCTTTCTTAAGTATGGACACCAAAACTGTACGCAGTGTTCCAGGTGCGGTCTCACCAATACCTTGTACAACTGAAGCAATACCTCCCTATTTTTATATTCTACCCCCTAGCAATGAAAGCCAACATTCCATTGGCCTTCTTAATCACTTGCTGCACCTGCATACTAACCTTTTGAGTTTCGTGCACCAGGACCCCCAGATCCCTTTGTACTTCAGTACTTTCCAGTTTCTTGCCATTAAGATAATAACTTGCTCTACGATTTTTCCTGCCAAAGTGCATAACCTCACACTTTCCAGTATTGTATTCCATCTGCCAAATCTCTGCCCACTTACTTAGCCTGTCTATGTCCCCTTGCAGGTTTTTTATGTCCTCCTCACTCACTACTTTCCCTCCCATCTTAGTATCATCTGCAAACTTTGATATGTTACACTCGATCTCCTCCTCCAAATCGTTAATATAGATTGTAAAGAGTTGGGGACCCAGCACTGACTCCTGCGGAACACCACTAGTTACTGATTGCCAGTCTGAGAGTGAACCATTTATCCCAACTCTCTGCCTTCTGTTAGATAGCCAAGCCTCTATCCATGCCAGAATATTACCCCCAATCCCGTGATTTTTTATCTTAAGCAATAATCTTTTGTGTGCCACCTTGTCAAATGCCTTTTGGAAGTCTAAATACACTACGTCCACTGGTTCCCCTTTATCCACCCTATATGTTACTTCCTCAAAGAACTCCAGCAAATTTGTCAAACATGACTTCCCCTTCATAAAACCATGCTGACTTTGTCCTATTAAATTATGTTTATCCAAATGTCCTGTTACTGTCTCCTTAATAATGGACTCCAAAATTTTACCTACCACAGATGTTAGGCTAACCGGTCTATAGTTTCCAGCCTTCTGTCTACTGCCCTTTTTAAATAAGGGTGTTACATTAGCAGTTTTCCAGTCTGCCGGGACCTCTGCTGAGTCCAGGGAGTTTTGGAAAATTATCACCAATGCATCCACAATCCCTACCGCCACTTCCCTCAAGACCCTAGGATGTAAGCCATCAGGTCCAGGTGATTTATCCGCCTTGAGTCCTATTATTTTACTGAGTACCACTTCCTTAGTGATTTTGATCGTGTTTAGCTCCTCCCCCCCTATAGCCCCCTGTTTGTCCAGTGTTGGGATATTCTTAGTGTCCTCTACTGTAAAGACTGATACAAAATATTCATTCAGTGTTTTTGCCATCTCCATATTTCCCACCATTAATTTCCCGGTCTCATCCTCTAAGGGACCAACATTTACTTTAGCCACCCTTTTTCTTTTTATATAACTATAAAAACTCTTACTATCTGTTTTTATATTTTTTGCTAATTTACTTTCATAATCTATCTTCCCTTTCTTAATCAATCTTTTTGTTATTTTTTGCTGCCTTTTAAAGTTTTCCCAATCCTCTATCCTCCCACTAGATTTGGCTACCTTATATGCCCTTGTTTTTAGTCGAATACTATCCTTAATTTCTTTACTTAGCCACAGATGGCTGTCTTTTCTTTTACACCCTTTTCTTCTCAGTGGAATATATATTTTTTGGAAGTTGTAAAATAACTCCTTAAATGTACACCACTGATCATGTTTCGTCTTACCCTTTAATCTATTTTCCCAATCCACTCTACTCAATTCCGCTCTCATACCTTCATAGTCTCCTTTATTCAAGCTTAGCATGCTTGTTTGAGATCCAACATTCTCACCCTCTAATTGAATATGGAATTCAACCATGTTATGGTCACTCATTCCAAGGGGATCCTTTACTAGGACATTTTTAATTAATCCTGTCTCGTTACACAGGACCAGATCTAAGGTTGCTTGCCTCCTGGTCGGTTCAGTTACATACTGCTCAAGAAACCCATGCCTAATACACTCAATGAACTCATCCTCAAGGCAGCCCTGCCCAATTTGATTTGTCCAATTAATATGATAGTTAAAATCCCCCATAATTATAGATGTCCCCTTATTACAAGCCTCAACTATTTCCTGATTGATACTCTGTCCAACAGAGTTGCAACTGTTCGGAGGCCTATAGACTACGCCCACTAATGTTTTTTTCCCCTTATTATTCCTTATCTCCACCCAAGCTGTTTCATTATCCTGATCTTTTGACCCAATATCATTTCTCTGTATTACAGTGATTCCTTCCTTTATTAACATAGCCACCCCACCTCCCCTTCCTTCCTGCCTGTCCTTCCTGATCGTTAAATAACCTGGTATGTTTAATTCCCAGGCATTGTCACCCTGCAGCCATGTTTCTGTAATGGCCATAAGATCACACCCATATGTAGTTATTTGTGCCATTAACTCGTCTATTTTGTTACGAATGCTATGTGCATTCAGATAGAGAACTTTCAAATATGTTTTGTGACACTTAGTTCCTGCTTTTGCCCTTTTTATTACTTTACCTTTTACTCCATACCTTCTGCCCCTTCCTGACACGCTCTGGTTTTTAATTTCCCCACTGCTACCTAAGCCTATGACCTTCTCTGTTGTCATTTTTACTATTTGCTCTCTAGGAACCTCCCCCCCACTAGTTAGTTTAAAGCCCTCTCTACAGCCCTAGTTATATGATCCGCCAGGACTCTAGTCCCAGCACTGGCCAAGTGAAGCCCGTCCCAACGGAACAGCTCCCTCCTGCTCCAGTACTGGTGCCAGTGTCCCAGGAAGCAAAACCCATTTCTCCCACACCAGTCTTTGAGCCACGCATTTAACTCTCTAATTTTATTTGTCCTAGCCAAATTTGCTCGTGGCTCATGTAATAATCCAGAGATTATTACCCTTGTGGTTCTGCTTTTTAATTTGGCCCCTAGCTGCTCAAACTCCCTCAGCAGAACCTCCTTCCTTGTCCTATCTATGTCGTTGGTACCAACATGGACCACGACAACTGGATCCTCCCCCTCCCACTCCAAGTTTCTCTCCAGTCCAGAGGAGATGTCCTTAACCCTGGCACCGGGCAGGCAACACAGCCTTCGGGACTCTCGCTCTCGGCTGCAAAGAATTCTATCTATCCCCCTAACGATACTATCCCCTACCACTACAACATTTCTTTTAACTCCCCCCACTTGAATTGCCCCCCGCTCCACGGTGCTGTGTCCAGGTTGCTCATCCTCCCCGCAGTCCCTGTTCCCATCCTCACAGGGAGTAAGAGCCTCGAACCTGTTGGACAAGTGCAAGGGCTGCGGCTCCTCCAACACTACCTCCTGGAACCCCGTACCTGCCTCACTTCTAGTCACACCATCCTGACCCTGGCCACAGACTACATCTGAATTAATTAATCTAATTGGTGTGACTACCTCGTGATACACAGAGTCCAGGTAACTCTCCCCCTCCCTGATGTGTCTCAATGTTTGAAGCTCGGACTCCAGCTCTTCAACACGGAGCCGGAATTCCTCGAGCAGCCAACACTTACTGCAAATGTGATCACCGTGAGCATCAATGGTGTCCACCAGCTCCCACATATTGCAGCAGCAGCACATCACCTGACCCCCCATTCTATGTAATTAGTTAAATTTGATATTATTTTTAAATACCCACTGTCCCGATTCTAGATGATGAATATCGCACCTTAGAAGCTATAAACCAAAGAGATTTAAGCTTAAAAAGGGAGAAATACTTACCAACCAATCACTTACCCGCTTTCTGGTGACGTCACACTTGGATTACTTTTTACCTCTCTCCTTCCCTCTGAGTTCCCAGACTGGAGACTGGTAAACCTTACCTGGTCTCTGGGACTTTTATAGCCCCGCTGCTGCCGCTGAAACACCCGCCGACGCAGTGAGGCCTTACCTGGTCTCTGGGACTTTTATAGCCCCGCTGCTGCCGCTGAAACACCCGCCGACGCAGTGAGGCCTTACCTGGTCTCTGGGACTTTTATAGCCCTGCTGCTGCCGCTGAAACACCCGCCGACGCACTGAGGCCTTACCTGGTCTCTGGGACTTTTATAGCCCCGCTGCTGCCGCTGAATTCCTGCCGACGCACTGAGGCCTTACCTGGTCTCTGGGACTTTTATAGCCCCGCTGCTGCCGCTGAATTCCCGCCGACGCTGTGAGGCCTTACCTGGTCTCTGGGACTTTTATAGCCCCGCTGCTGCCGCTGAATTCCCGCTGACGCTGTGAGGCCTTACCTGGTCTCTGGGACTTTTATAGCCCCACTGCTGCCGCTGAATTCCCGCCGACGCTGTGAGGCCTTACCTGGTCTCTGGGACTTTTATAGCCCCGCTGCTGCCGCTGAAACACCCGCCGACGCACTGAGGCCTTACCTGGTCTCTGGGACTTTTATAGCCCCGCTGCTGCCGCTGAAACACCCGCCGACGCACTGAGGCCTTACCTGGTCTCTGGGACTTTTATAGCCCCGCTGCTGCCGCTGAGTTCCCGCCGACGCACTGAGGCCTTACCTGGTCTCTGGGACTTTTATAGCCCCGCTGCTGCCGCTGAGTTCCCGCCGACGCTGTGAGGCCTTACCTGGTCTCTGGGACTTTTATAGCCCCGCTGCTGCCGCTGAAACACCCGCCGACGCACTGAGGCCTTACCTGGTCTCTGGGACTTTTATAGCCCCGCCGCTGCCGCTGAGTTCCCGCCGACGCACTGAGGCCTTACCTGGTCTCTGGGACTTTTATAGCCCCGCTGCTGCCGCTGAAACACCCGCCGACGCACTGAGGCCTTACCTGGTCTCTGGGACTTTTATAGCCCTGCTGCTGCCGCTGAGTTCCCGCCGACGCACTGAGGCCTTACCTGGTCTCTGGGACTTTTATTGCCCCGCTGCTGCCGCTGAGTTCCCGCCGACGCTGTGAGGCCTTACCTGGTCTCTGGGACTTTAATAGCCCCGCTGCTGCCGCTGAATTCCCGCCGACGCTGTGAGGCCTTACCTGGTCTCTGGGACTTTTATAGCCCCGCTGCTGCCGCTGAAACACCCGCCGACGCACTGAGGCCTTACCTGGTCTCTGGGACTTTTATAGCCCCGCTGCTGCCGCTGAAACACCCGCCGACCCACTGAGGCCTTACCTGGTCTCTGGGACTTTTATAGCCCCGCTGCTGCCGCTGAAACACCCACCGACGCACTGAGGCCTTACCTGGTCTCTGGGACTTTTATAGCCCTGCTGCTGCCGCTGAGTTCCCGCCGACGCTGTGAGGCCTTACCTGGTCTCTGGGACTTTTATAGCCCCGCTGCTGCCGCTGAATTCCCACCGATCAGAGAGTAGTAAGGGTATCAGAGATTAGTAATGGTATCAGAGATTAGTAAGGGTATCAGATATTATTAAGGGTATCAAAGGGTAGTAAGGGCATCAGAGGGTAGTAATGATATGAGAGGGCAGTAAGGGTATCAGAGGGCAGTCGGTGCATCAGAGGGTAGTAAGGGTATCAGAGGGTGGTAAGGGAATCCGAGGGTAGTAACGGTATCAGAGGGCAGTAAGGGTATCAGAGCATATTAAGGATATGAGTGGGCAGTAAGAGTATCATAGAAACATAGAAACATAGAAGATAGGAGCAGGAGTAGGCCATTCATCCCCTCGAGCCTGCTCTGCCATTCAATGCGATCATGGCTGATCTTCCAATATCAGTACCCTGTCCCTGCTTTCTCCCCATCTCCCTAAATCCCTTTAGCCTTAAGAAATATATCCTACTCCTTCTTGAATATATTTAATGAATTGGCCTCTACTGCCTTCTGTGGTAGAGAATTCCACAGGTTCACCACTCTCTGGGTGAAGAAATTCCTCCTCATTTCTGTCCTAAATGGCCTACCCCTTATCCTTGGACTGTGACCCCTGGTTCTGGACTCCCCGACCATCGTGAACATCTTTCCTGCATCTAGCCTGTCCAGTCCTGTTAGAATTTTATAAGGTTCAATGAGATCCCCTCTCATTCTTCTAAACTCCCGCGAGTATAAGCCTAATCGACCCAATCTTTCCTCATACGTCATTCCTGCCATCCCAGGTATCAGCCTGGTGAACCTTCGCTGAATTCCTTCCATGGCAAGAACATCCTTCCTCAGATGAAGCGACCAAAACTGCACACAATACTCAAGATGTGCTCTCACCAAGGTCCTGTACAACTGTAGCAAGACATCCTTGTTCCTGTACTCAAACCCTCTCACTACGAAGGCCAACATACCATTTGCCTTCTTAACCGCCTGCTGTACCTGCATGCTTACCTTCAGCGACTGGTACACAAGGACACTCAGGTCTCTTTGCACTTCCCCTTCTCCCAATCTATTGCCATTCAGATAATAATCTGCCTTCCTGTTTTTGATTCCAAAGTGGATAACCTCGCATTTATCCACGTTATATTGCATCTGCCATGCTTCTGCCCAATCACCCAAACTGTCCAAATCATCCTGGAGTTTCTCGGCATCCTCCTCACAGCACACACGCCCACCCAGCATTGTGTCATCTGCAAACTTGGAGATATTACATCTAGTTCCCTTGTCTAGATCATTAATATATATTGTGAATAGCTGGGGTCCAAGGACCAATCCCTACGGAACCCCACTAGTCACTGCCTGCCACTCGGAAAAAGACCCGTTTGTTCCAACTCTTTGCTTTCTGTCTGTCAACCAGTTCTCTATCCAAGTCAATACCTTGCCCCCAATCCCATGTGCTTTAACTTTACACGCTAATCTCTTATGTGGGACCTTATCGAAAGCCTTTTGAAACTCCAAATACACCACATCCACTGGTTCTCCCTTATCTATTTTAC
The DNA here is from genome assembly GCF_052327205.1 of Somniosus microcephalus. Taxonomy (NCBI): domain Eukaryota; kingdom Metazoa; phylum Chordata; class Chondrichthyes; order Squaliformes; family Somniosidae; genus Somniosus; species Somniosus microcephalus. The sequence continues at coordinate 72,372,301 of NC_140987.1, read as the reverse complement.
CAGTTACATCCTCAAAAAATTCCAGTAGATTAGTCAAGCACGATTTACCTTTTGTAAATCCATGTTGACTTTGTCTGATCCTGTCACTGTTTTCCAAGTGCTCTGCTATTACATCTTTTATAATGGACTCTAGCATTTTCCCCACTACCGACGTCAGGCTTACCGGTCTGTAATTCCCCATTTTCTCTCTACCACCTTTTTTGAATAGTGGGGTAACATTAGCTACCCTCCAATCCATGGGTACTGTTCCAGATTCCATCGAATGCCGGAAGATGATCAACAATGCATCTGCTATTTCTAGGGCCACTTCCTCAAGTACCCTAGGATGTACATTATCAGGCCCTAGGGATTTATCGCCCTTCAATCCCGTCAATTTCCCTAACACCATTTCCCTACAAATACTGATTTCTTTCAGTTCCTCCCTTTCATCAGACCCTATGTTTCCCGACATCTCTGGGAGTTTAATTGTGTCCTCCTTTGTGAAGACAGAACCAAAATATGTATTTACTTGGTCTGCCATTTCTTTGTTCCCCATTATAAATTCCCCTGATTCTGACTGCAAGGGACCTACGCTTGACTTCACCAATCTTTTTCTCTTCACATATCTATAAAAGCTTTTACAGTCAGTTTTTATGTTCCCTGCAAGCTTACTCTCATATTCTATATACCCCTTCTTAATTAATCCTTTTGTCCTCCTTTGTTGAATCCTATACTGCTCCCAATCCTCAGTTTTTCTGGGCATTTTATATGTCCTCTCCTTGGATCTTATGCTATCCCTAATTTCCCTTGTTAGCCACGGTTGAGTCACCTTTTTTGTTTTATTTTTATGCCAAATTGGGATGAAAACATTTTGTAGTTCCTCCATGCGGTCTTTGAATGATTGCCATTGCCTCTCCACCATCAACCCTTTGAGTGACATTCCCCAATCAATCCTACCCAACTCGGGCCTCATACCATCGTAGTTTTCTTTATTTAAATTCAGGACCCTAGTCTCTGAGCCCAGTACTTCACTCTCCATCTTAATGAAGAATTCTATCATATTAAGATCGCTCCGACCCAAGGGACCTCATACAACAAGATTGCTAATTAATCCTTTCTCATTACTTAATACCCAATCTAAGATGCCCTGATCTCTAGTTGGTTCCTCGACATATTGGTCCAGGAAACCATCCCATAAACACCCGAGGAATTCCTCCTCCACAGTATTGTTACTAATTTGGTTAGCCCAATCTATATGTAGATTAAAGTCACCCATGATGACTGCTGTGCCCTTATTGCACGCTTCTCTAATTTCCCTTTTAATGCCATCCCCAACCTCCGCATTACTGTTTGGAGGTCTATATACCACTCCCACTAACGTTTTTTGCTCCTTGGTCTTTCTCAGTTCTACCCATACAGATTCCACATCATCAGAGCTAACATCCTTCCTTACAATTGTGTTAATCCCCTCTTTAACCAGCAATGCTACCCCACCTCCCTTTCCTTTTTGCCTATCTTTCCTGAATAATGAATTACCCTGGATGTTGAGTTCCCAGCCTTGGCCACCATGGAGCCATGTTTCCGTAATTCCAATCAAATCATAATCGTTTACCTCTATTTACGCAGCTAATTCATCCACCTTATTATGAATGCTCCTCACATTAAGACACAAAGCCTTCAGGCTTGTTTTTTTAATGCTCTTAGATGTATTAGAATTATTATTTAATGTGGCCATGTTTGATTTAAACCGTTGATTTCTCTGACTGCCACTTTTGTTTTTCTCCTACCTATCTTTTGCTTTTATTCTTGTTTCCCTTTCCTCTGTCTCCCTGCTCAGGTTCCCAACCCCCTATCATTTTAGTTTAAACCCTTCCCAGAGCACTAGCAAACACTCCCCCTGGGACATCGGTCCCGGCCCTGCCCAGGTGCAAACTGTTCGGTTTTCAGTGGTCCCACCTCCCCCAGAACTGGTTCCAATGTCCCAGGAATTTGAATCCCTCCCCCTTGCACCATTCCTCTAGCCACATATTCACCTGAAATATCCTTCTGTTTCTACTTTGACTAGCACGTGGCACTGGTAGCAATCCTGAGATTACTACCTTTGAGGTCCTATTTTTTAATTTAACTCCTAACTCCCTATATTCAGCTTTTAGGACCTCATCCCATTTTTTACCTATATCGTTGGTACCTATATGCACCATGACAACTGGCTGTTCACCCTTCCCATCCAAAATGTTCTGCAGCCGCTCTGAGACATCCTTGACCCTTGCACCAGGGAGGCAACACACCATCCTGGAGTCTCGTTTGTCGCCGCAGAAATGCCTATCTATTCCCCTTACTATAGAATCCCCTATTACTATAGCTCTACCCCTCTTTTTCTTCCCGTCATGTGCAGCAGAACCTCCCCTGGTGCCAGGAAGTTGGCTGCTGCTGCCTTCCTCTGATAAGCCATCCCCCTCAACAGTATTCAAAGTGGTATATCTGTTTGAGAGGGGGATGTCCACAGGGGACTCCTGCATTACCTGCCTGCGCCTACTACTCTGCCTATTGGTCACCCATTCCCCTTCTGCCTGTGCAAACTTTGCCTGCGGTGTGACCAACTGCTTGAATGTGTTATCCACGACTTCCTCAGCATCGCGAATGGTCCAGTAGTGAGGTGGGGTAGCATTGCTGGTTAAAGAAGGGATTAACACAATAGTAAGGAAGGGTATTAGCTCTGATGATGTGGAATCTGTATGGGTAGAACTGAGAAATACCAAGGGGCAGAAAACGTTGGTGGGAGTGGTATATAGACCTCCAAACAGTAATGCAGAAGTTGGGGATGGCATTAAAAGGGAAATTAGAGAAGCGTGCCATAAGTGCACAGCAGCCATCATGGGTGACTTTAATCTACATATAGATTGGGCTAACCAAATTAGTAACAATACTGTGGAGGAGGAACTCCTGGAGTGTTTAAGGGATGGTTTCCTGGACCAATATGTCGAGGAACCAACCAGACATCATGCCGTCTTAGACTGGGTATTGTGTAACGAGAAAGGATTAATTAGCAACCTTGTTTTACGAGGCCCCTTGGGTCGAATCGATCATAATATGATCGAATTTTTCATTAAGATGGAGAATGCATTAGTCGACTCAGAGACTATTGTCCTAAATTTAAATAAAGGAAACTATGATAGACTGAGGCGTGAGTTGGGTAGGATTGATTGGGGAAAGTCACTCAAAGGGTTAACGGTGGATAGGCAATGGCAAACATTCAAAGACCGCATGGATGAACTACAGAATTTGTTCATCCCAGTTTGGCATAAAAATAAAACAAAAAAGGTGACTCAACCGTGGCTAACAAGGGAAGTTAGGGATAGCATAAGATCCAAGGAGAGGACATATAAATTGGCCAGAAAAAGCAGTAAACCTGAGGATTGGGAGCAGTTTAGGATTCAACAAAGGAGGACAAAGGGATTAATTAAGAAAGGGAAAATAGAATATGAGGGAACATAAAAACTGACTGTAAATGCTTTTATAGATATGTGAAGAGAAAAAGATTGGTGAAGTCAAGTGTGGGTCCCTTGCAGTCAGAATCAGGGGAATTTATAATGGGGAACAAAGAAATGGCAGACCAAGTAAATACATATTTTGCTTCTGTCTTCAGAAAGGAGGACACAAATAGCCTCCCAGAGATGTCGGGGAACATAGGGTCCGAAGAAAGGGAGGAACTGAAAGAAATCAGTATTTGTAGGGAAATGGTGTTAGGGAAATTGATGGGATTGAAGGCCGATAAATCCCCAGGGCCTGATAATCTACATCATAGGGTACTTAAGGAAGTGGCCCCAGAAATAGTTGATGCATTGCTGATCATCTTCCAGCATTCGATGGAATCTGGAACAGTACCCATGGATTGGAGGGTAGCTAATGTTACCCCACTATTCAAAAAAGGTGGTAGAGAGAAAATGGGGAATTACAGACCGGTAAGCCTGACGTCGGTAGTGGGGAAAATGCTAGAGTCCATTATAAAAGATGTAATAGCAGAGCACTTGGAAAACAGTGACAGGATCGGACAAAGTCAACATGGATTTACAAAAGGTAAATCGTGCTTGACTAATCTACTGGAATTTTTTGAGGATGTAACTGGTAAAATAGATAAGGGAGAACCAGTGGATGTGGTGTATTTGGACTTTCAGAAGGCTTTCGATAAGGTCCCGCATAAGAGATTAGCGTGTAAAGTTAAGGCACATGGGATTGGGGGCAAGGTATTGACTTGGATAGAGAGCTGGTTGGCAGACAGAAAGCAAAGAGTTGGAATAAATGGGTCTTTTTCCGAGTGGCAGGCAGTAACTAGCGGGGTAACGCAGGGATCGGTCCTTGGGCCCCAGCTATTCACAATATATATTAATGATCTAGACAAGGGAACTAGATGTAGTATCTCCAAATTTTCAGATGACACAAAGCTGGGTGGGCGTGTGTGCTGTGAGGAGGATGCCGAGAAACCCCAGGATGATTTGGACAGGTTGGGTGATTAGGCAAATGCATGGCAGATGCAATATAACGTGGATAAATGCGAGGTTATCCACTTTGGTGGCAAAAACAGGAAGGCAGATTATTATCTGAATGGCAATAGATTGGGAGAAGGGGAAGTGCAACGAGACCTGGGTGTCCTTGTGCACCAGTCACTGAAGGTAATCATACAGGTGCAGCAGGCGGTTAAGAAGGCAAATGGCATGTTGGCCTTCACAGAGAGAGGGTTTGAGTACAGTAACAAGGATGTCTTGCTGCAGTTATACAGGGCCTTGGTGAGACCACATCTTGAGTATTGTGTGCAGTTTTGGTCGCCTTATCTGAGGAAGGATGTTCTTGCCATGGAAGGAGTTCAGCGAAGATTCACCAGGCTGATACCTGGGATGGCAGGAATGACGTATGAGGAGAGATTGGGTCGATTGGGCTTGTACTTGCTGGAGTTTAGAAGAATGAGAGGGGATCTCATTGAAACTTATAAAATTCTGACAGGACTGGACAGACTAGATGCTGGAAGGATGTCCCCGATGGTCAGGGAATCCAGAACCAGGGGTCACAGTCTAAGGATATGGGGTAGGTCATTTAGGACAGAAATGAGAAGGAATTTCTTCACCCAGAGAGTGGTGAACCTGTGGAATTCTCTACCACAGAAGGCAGTAGAGGCCAATACATTAAATATATTCAAGAAGGACTTGGATATATTTCTTAAGGCTAAACGGATCAAGGGGTATGGGGAGAATTGTAAGAAGTCACACAACACCAGGTTATAGTCCAACAGCTTTATTTGAAATCACAAGCTTTCAGAGCGCTGCTCCTTCGTCAGGTGAAGTGGAGAAATGCATAAAGACACAGCTTATATAGTCAGAGAATCATGTCAGATCTGACATTATTCTCTGACTATATAAGCTGTGTCTTTATGCATTTCTCCACTTCACCTGATGAAGGAGCAGCGCTCCAAAAGCTTGTGATTTCAAATAAAGCTGTTGGACTATAACCTGGTGTTGTGTGACTTCTTACATTTGCCCACCCCAGTCCAACTCCGGCATCTCCACACTATGGGGAGAAAGCAGGTACCGGGTACTTAATTTGGATGATCAGCCATGATCACATTGAATGGCAGAGCAGGCTCGAGGGGCCGAGTGGCCTACTCCTGCTCCTATCTTCTATGTTTCTATGTATCCAATCGCAACTCCAGTGCCGCAATGCGGTCTGCCAGTAGCTGCAGCTGGATACACTTCCTGCACACATGGTCGTCAGGGACCCAGGAACTGTCCCTGAGTTCCCACATAGCGCAGGTGGAGCATACCACGGGGCCGAACTCTCCTGCCATGACTTACCCTTTAATTAATTCAAATTAAATTAAATCAAATCAATCCCACCAATTATACTACAGTTAAATGATATACTTAAGGGCCCTGGTTTACCAACAGTCCCCGCTACACCACAGAGAGCTTAGAAACTATAAACCACAGAGTTTAAGTTTGGAAAAAGAGAGAAATCCACCCCAACCAATCACTTACCTGCTTCCTGGTGACATCACACTTTGATTAATTTTACTTCCCTCCCCCTGAGCTCAAAGATTGGTAAGCCGCTCGAGCCTCGCCGCCGCTTAAATTCACCGCCGCTGCTTCGCTCCAATCAGGACCGCTGCCGCTGTGGGGCTGCTCGAGCCTCGCTGCCGCTAAAATTCACCGCCGCTGCCTCGCTCCAATCAGGTCTGCTGCCGCTGCCGCTGTGGGGCCTCTCAAGCCTCGCCGCCGCTTAAATTCACTGGCGCTGCCTCGCTCCAATCAGGTCCGCTGCCGCTGCCACTGCCGCTGTGGGACCTCTCGAGCCTCGCCGCCGCTTACATTCACCGCCGCTGCCTCGCTCCAATCAGGTCTGCTGCCGCTGCCACTATGGGGCCTCTCAAGCATCGCCGCCGCTTAAATTCACCGCCACTGCCACGGTCCAATCAGGTCCGCTGCCACTGCCGCTCGGCAGTAAGGGTATCAGAGGGTAGGAAGGGTATCAGAGGGTATTAAGAATATGAAAAGATAGTAAGAGTATCAGACGGTAGTAAGGGTATCAGAGGGCAGTAAGGGTATCAGAGGATAGTAAGGGTATCAGAGATTAGTAAGGGTATCAGAGAATAGAAAATGTATCAGAGGGCAGTAAGGGTATCAGAGAGTAGTAAGTGTATCAGACGGTAGTAAGGGTATCATGGGGCAGTAAGGGTATCAGATTGCGGTAAGAGTATCAGAGGGAAGTAAGGGTATCAGAGGGCAGTAATGGCATCAGAGGGCAGAAAGTGTATCCGAGAGTAGTAAGGGTATCAGAGGGTAGTAAGGGTATCATAGAATAGTAAGTGTATCAGAGGGCAGTAAGGGTATCCGAGAGTAGTAAGGGTATCAGAGGGTAGTAAGGGTATCAGAGAATAGTAAGTGTATCAGAGGGCAGTAAGGGTATCATAGAGTAGTAAGGGTATCAGAGGGCCGTAAGGGTATCAGAAAGTTGTAATTGTATCAGAGGGTAGTAAGGGTATCAGAGGACAGTAAGGGTAACAGAGGGTAGTAATGGGATGAGAGGGTAATAAGGGTATCAGAGGGTAGTAAGGGTATCAGAGGGTAGCACAAGAATAAGAGGTTAGTAAGGGTTTCAGAGAATAGTAATGGAATCAGAGGGTAGTAAGTGTATCAGAGGTCAGTAGGGTATCGGAGGGCAGTAAGGGTATCAGAGAGTAGTGAGGGTACCAGAGGACAGTTAGGGTATCAAATGGCAGTAATGGTATCAGAGGGTAGTAAGGGTATCACAGATTAGCAAGGGTATCAAGAGTAGTCAGTGTATCAGAGGCCAGTAAGATTATCAGAGGGCAGTAAGGGTATCAGTGGGCAGTATTGGTATCAGAGGGTAGTAAGTGTATCAGAGGGCAGTAAGGGTATCAGAGGGTAGTAAGGGTATCAGAGGTTAGAAAGGTTATCAGAGATTAGTAAGGGTATCAGAGAGTACTATGGGTGTCAGAGCGTTGGAAGTGTATCAGAGAATAGTAATGGTAGCAGAGGGCAGTAAGGGTATTAGAGGGTAGTAAGGGTATCAGAGGGCAATAATGGTATTAGAGGGCAGTAAGGATATCATACAGTAGTAAGGGTATCATAGAGTAGTAAGAGATAGCAAGGGTATCAGAGGGTAGTAGGGGCATCAGAGGGCAGTAAGGGTATGGAGGGCAGTAATGTTATCAGAGGGCAGTAAGAGTATCAGAGGGCAGTAAGAGTATCATAGAGAGTCATAGAGTCATAGAGTAATACAGCACGGATAGAGGCCCTTCGGCCCATCGTGTCTGCGCCGGCCATCAAGCCCTGTCTAATCTAATCCCATATTCCAGCATTTGGCCCGTAGCCTTGTATGCTATGGCATTTCAAGTGCACATCCAAATGCTTCTTAAATGTTGTGAGGGTTTCTGCCTCCACAACCCTTTCAGGCAGTGAGTTCCAGACTCCAACCACCCTCTGGGTGAAAAAGTTCTTTCTCAAATCCCCTCTAAACCTCCCGCCCTTTACCTTGAATCTATGCCCCCTAGTTATTGACCCCTCTACTAAGGGAAAAAGCTCCTCAGCATCCATCCTATCTATGCCCCTCATAATTTTGTATACCTCAATCATGTCCCCCCTCAGCCTCCTCTGCTCCAAGGAAAACAAACCCAATCTGCCCAGTCTCTCTTCATAGCTGAAGCGCTCCAGCCCTGGTAGCATCCTGGTGAACCTCCTCTGCACCCTCTCCAACGCGATCACATCCTTCCTGTAGTGTGGCGACCAGAACTGCACACAGTATTCCAGCTGTGGCCTAACCAGTGTTTTATACAGCTCCATCATAACCTCCTTGCTCTTATATTCAATGCCTCGGCTAATGAAGGCAAGTATCCCATATGCCTTTTTTACCACCTTATCCACCTGTTCCGCCGCCTTCAGGGATCTGTGTACTTGCACACCCAGATCCCTCTGACCCTCCGTCTTGCCTAGGGTCTTTCCATTCATTGTGTATTCCTTTGCCTTGTTAGTCCCCCCAAAGTGCATCACCTCGCACTTTTCCGGGTTAAATTCCATTTGCCACTGTTCCGCCCATCTGACCAACCCATCTATATCGTCCTGCAGACTGAGGCTACCCTCCTCGCTATTTACCACCCTACCAATTTTTGTATCATCCGCGAACTTACTGATCATACCCTTTACATTCATATCCAAGTCATTAATGTAGACCACAAACAGCAAGGGACCCAGCACCGATCCCTGTGGTATCCCACTGGCCACAGGCTTCCAGTCACAAAAACAACCTTCGACCATCACCCTCTGCCTTCTGCCACTAAGCCAGTTTTGTATCCAATGTTCCAAGGCACCCTGGATTCCATGGGCTCTTACCTTCTTGACCAGTCTCCTGTGCGGGACTTTATCGAAGGCCTTACTGAAATCCATGTATACCACATCCACTGCATTACCCTCATCCACACACCTAGTCACCCCCTCAAAAAATTCAATCAAATTAGTCAGACATGATCTTCCCTTGACAAAGCCATGTTGACTATCCCTGATTAATCCTTGCCTCTCCAAGTGGAGACAAATTTTGTCCCTCAGGATTTTTTCCAATAATTTTCCTACCACTGATGTTAGGCTCACTGGCCTGTAGTTCCCCGGTTTTTCCCTACTACCCTTCTTGAATAATGGTACTACATTAGCGGTTCTCCAGTCCTCTGGCACATCCCCTGTGGCCAGAGAGGTCCTGAATATATGCGTTAGAGCCCCCGCAATCTCCTCCTTTGCCTCACACAGCAGCCTGGGATACATTTCATCCGGGCCTGGGGATTTATCCATTTTTAGGCCAGCTAAAACCGCCAATACCTCCTCCCTCTCGATGTTAATATGTTCGAGCATATCACAGTCCCCCCGCCCTATTTCTATGTCTACATCGTCCTTCTCCATAGTGAAAACAGATGCAAAAAATTCATTTAGAACCCCTCCTACATTTTCCGGCTCCACACACAGATTGCCACTTTTGTCCCTAATGGGCCCTATTTTTTCCCTAGTTATCCTCTTACCCTTAATATACTTATAAAACATCTTCGGATTTTCCTTTATTTTGCTCGCCAGTGTTATTTCATGGCCCCTCCTTGATCTCCTAATTTCTTTTTTAAGTATCCCCCTGCACTTTCTGTACTCCTCCAGGGCTTCCTCCGTCTTTAGCCTTTTGTATCGACCAAAAGCCCTCCTTTTTTTCCTAATCCATTCTCGTATATCCCCTGACATCCAAGGTTCCCTGTGGTTTTTGGAACCACCCTTGACCTTTACGGGAACATGTTGCCATTGTATGATCTCAATCTCCCTTCTGAAAGCCTCCCATTGCTCCGATGCGGATTTTCCTACAAGTAGCTGATCCCAGTCCATTTTGGCCAGATCCTGCCTTATCCTATTAAAATCGGCCTTCCCCCAATTTAGAACCTTTATTTCCGGCCCTTCCCTGTCCTTTTCCATGACCACCTTAAATCTTACCATATTATGGTCACTATCACCAAAGTGCTCACCTACTAGCACTTTTTCCACTTGGCCGGCCACATTCCCTAGAATTAGGTCCAGTACCGCCCCCTCTCTTGTAGGACTTTCTACATGCTGGCTCAAAAAGCTCTCCTGGATGCACTTTAAGTATTCTACACCCTCTGAGCCTTTCACACTCTGACTATCCCAGTTAATATTGGGGAAGTTGAAATCCCCCATTATTATTACCCTATTATTTGCACATTTCTCTGAGATTTCCTCTATCTCCCCCTGACTGTTTGGAGGCCTATAGTACACTCCCAGCAAAGTGCTTGCCCCCTTTTTGTTTTTAAGCTCCACCCATATGGCCTCATTAGAGGACCCTGCTAATATATCATCCCTCCTTACTGCAGTAATTGACTCCTTAATTAATATTGCGACACCCCCTCCTCTTATACCTCCCCCTCTGTCTCGCCTGAAGATTCTGTACCCCGGAATATTGAGCTGTCAGTCTTGCCCTTCCCTCAACCATGTCTCCGTGATAGCAACAATATCATACTCCCATGTGTTTATCAACACCTTCAGTTCATCCACCTTATTTGCAAGACTCCTTGCATTAAAATAGATGCCATCCAGCCTTGCCCTTATATATTTGCCCTGTCTACCAAGCTGACTTGTTTCTTTCTCTATAATTGGCAGCACATCCCCCCCTATTTCAGCTCCCCTCTGTATCCCATCCCCCTGCCAAGTTAGTTTAACCCCCCCCCAACAGTGCTAGCAAACCTCCCCGCAAGGATATTTGTCCCGCTCTGGTTCAGGTGCAACCCGTCCGACTTGTACAAGTCCCACCTTTCCCAGAAGCAGGCCCAGTGATCCGGGAAAGTAAAACCCTCCCCCCTACACCAACTCTTCAGCCACGCATTCATCTGCTCTATCCTCCCATTCCTATACTTACTAGCACGTGGCACTGGGAGTAATCCAGAGATTACAACCTTTGAGGTCCTGCTCTTTAATCTGTTACCTAGCTCCCTAAATTCTTGATGCAGGACCTCATCCCTCTTTTTACCTATGTCGTTGGTACCAATGTGGACCACGACCACTGGCTGTTCACCCTCCCCCTCCAGAATGCCCTGCAGCTGCTCAGTGACATCCTTGACCCTGGCACCAGGGAGGCAACAAACCATCCTGGATTCACGTCTATGGCCACAGAAACGCCTATCTGTTCCCCTTACTATAGAATCCCCTACCACTATTGCTCTCCCACTCTTTCTCCCCCCTTCCTGGGCAGCAGAGGGCGTTAAGGGTATCAGAGGGCAGTAAGTGTTCCAGAGGGCAGTAAGAGTATCAGAGGGCAGTAAGGGTATCAGACAGTAGTAAGTGTATCAGAGGGTAGTAAGTATATCCAAGGGTAGTAAGGGTATCAGAGATTTATAAGGGTATCAGAGGGTAGTAGGGGTATCAGAAGGTAGTAAGTCTATCAGAGGGTAGTAAGGGTATCAGAGGGCAGTCAGGGTACTGTGGGCAGTAAGGTTATCAGAGGGCAGTAAGGGTATTACAGGACAGTAAGGGTATCAGAGGGCAGTAAGGGTATCAGGGGGCAGTAAGGGTATCGGGGGCAGTAAGGGTGTCAGAGGGCAGTAAGTGTCTCACAGGGCATTAAGGGTATCAGAGGGTAGTAAGTGTAACATAGAGTAGTAAGGATATCAGAGGGTAGTAAGGGTATCAGAGAGTTGTAAGGGTATCAGAGATTAGTCAGGGTATTAGAGTGTAGTAAGGGTATCAGAGAGTGATAAGGTTATCAGAGATTAGTAAGAGCATCAGAGATCAGTAAGTGTATCAGAGGTTGGTAAGGGTATGAGAGAGTAGTAAGGGTACCAGAGGGCAGTAAGGGTATTAGAGGGTAGTAAGGGTTTCAGAGAGCAATAATGGTATCAGAGGGTAGTAAGTGTAGCAGAGCGTAGTAAGGGTATCAGAGAGTAGAAAGTGTATCAGAGGACAGTAAGGTTATCAAAGAGTAGGAAGGGTATCTGGGGGCAATATGGGTATCAGAGAGTAGTAAGGGTATCAGAGAATAGAAAATGTATCAGAGGGCAGTAAGGGTATCAGATTGCGGTAAGAGTATCAGAGGGAAGTAAGGGTATCAGAGGGCAGTAATGGCATCAGAGGGCAGAAAGGGTATCCAAGAGTAGTAAGGGTATCAGAGGGTAGTAAGGGTATCATAGAATAGTAAGTGTATCAGAGGGCAGTAAGGGTATCATAGAGTAGTAAGGGTATCAGAGGGCCGTAAGGGTATCAGAAAGTTGTAATTGTATCAGAGGGTAGTAAGGGTATCAGAGGACAGTAAGGGTAACAGAGGGTAGTAATGGGATGAGAGGGTAATAAGGGTATCAGAGGGTAGTAAGGGTATCAGAGGGTAGCACAAGAATAAGAGGTTAGTAAGGGTTTCAGAGAATAGTAATGGAATCAGAGGGTAGTAAGTGTATCAGAGGTCAGTAGGGTATCGGAGGGCAGTAAGGGTATCAGAGAGTAGTAAGGGTACCAGAGGACAGTCAGGGTATCAAATGGCAGTAATGGTATCAGAGGGTAGTAAGGGTATCACAGATTAGCAAGGGTATCAAGAGTAGTAAGTGTATCAGAGGCCAGTAAGGTTATCAGAGGGCAGTAAGGGTATCAGTGGGCAGTATTGGTATCAGAGGGTAGTAAGTGTATCAGAGGGCAGTAAGGGTATCAGAGGGTAGTAAGGGTATCAGAGGTTAGAAAGGTTATCAGAGATTAGTAAGGGTATCAGAGATTACTATGGGTGTCAGAGCGTTGTAAGTGTATCAGAGAATAGTAATGGTAGCAGAGGGCAGTAAGGGTATTAGAGGGTAGTAAGGGTATCAGAGGGCAATAATGGTATCAGAGGGCAGTAAGGATATCATACAGTAGTAAGGGTATCATAGAGTAGTAAGAGATAGCAAGGGTATCAGAGGGTAGTAGGGGCATCAGAGGGCAGTAAGGGTATGGAGGGCAGTAATGTTATCAGAGGGCAGTAAGAGTATCAGAGGGCAGTAAGAGTATCAGAGGGCGTTAAGGGTATCAGAGGGCAGTAAGTGTTTCAGAGGGCAGTAAGAGTATCAGAGGGCGGTAAGGGTATCAGACAGTAGTAAGTGTATCAGAGGGTAGTAAGTATATCCAAGGGTAGTAAGGGTATCAGAGATTTATAAGGGTATCAGAGGGTAGTAGGGGTATCAGAAGGTAGTAAGTCTATCAGAGGGTAGTAAGGGTATCAGAGGGCAGTCAGGGTACTGTGGGCAGTAAGGTTATCAGAGGGCAGTAAGGGTATTACAGGACAGTAAGGGTATCAGAGGGCAGTAAGGGTATCAGGGGGCAGTAAGGGTATCAGGGGGCAATAAGGGTATAACATAGATAACATAGAGATAGGAACAGGAGTAGGCCATTCGGCCCTTCGAGCCTGCTCCGCCATTCAATGAGATCATGGCTGATCTTCGTCTGAGATCATAGCTGATCTTACCAATTCAGTACCCCGTCCCCGCCTTTTCTCCGTAACCCTTAATCCCCTTAGCCTTCAGAAATATATCCAATTCTCTCTTGAAAATATTTATTGAATTAGCCTTCACAGCCCTCTGTGGCAGGGAATTCCACAGGCTCACCACTCTTTGAGTGAAGAAATTCTTCCTCATCTCTGTTTTAAATGATTTGCCCGCTATTTTTAGACTGTGGCCCCTGGTTCTGTGCTCCCCGGCCATTGGAAACATTCTCTCTGAATTCAGCCTGTCCAGGCCTGCCATAATTTTATATGTTTCGATGAGATCCCCTCTCAATCTTCTAAACTCCAGTGAGTACAAGCCCAAACTATTTAATCTCTCTTCGTAGGTCATTCCCGCCATTCCAGGTATCAGCCTGGTGAATCGCCGTTGCACTCTTTCCATGGCAAGAACATCCTTCCGCAGATGGGGCGACCAAAACTGTACACAATACTCCAGATGCGGTCTCACCAGCACCTTGTACAGCTGTAGTAAGGTATCCCTATTCCTATACTCGAACCCCCTTGATATGAAGGCCAACATACCATTTGCCTTCTTAATCGCCTGTTGCACCTGCATGCTCTCCTTCAGTGACTGGTGCACAAGAACACCCAGGTCCCTCTGCACTTCCCCATCTCCCAATCTATTGCCATTTAGATAATAATCTACCCTCCTGTTTTTACCCCCAAAGTGGATAACCTCGCATTTATCCACATTATAGTGCATCTGCCACGTATCCGCCCATTCCCCCAACCTGTCCAAATCGCACTGTAGCCTCCTGACATCCTCATCAGAGCCCACCCCTCCTCCTAGTTTAGTGTCGTCAGCGAATTTGGAAATATTGCATCCAATTCCCTGATCCAGATCATTTATATATATTGTGAACAGCTGGGGTCCCAGGACAGATCCTTGCGGCACCCCGCTGGTCACTGCCTGCCACTCCGAAAATGAGCCGTTTATTCCAACTCTCTGTTTTCTATCCGCCAGCCAGTTCTCTATCCACGTTAATACTTTGCCCCCAATCCCATGAGCCTTAATTTTGCATGATAATCTTTTGTGTGGAACCTTATCGAAGGCTTTCTGGAAGTCAAGGTACACCACATCCACTGGCTCTCCCCCATCTATTTTACCAGTTACTTCCTCAAAAAATTCCAGCAGATTAGTCAAACACGATTTACCCTTTGTAAATCCATGTTGACTCTGTCCGATCCTTTCCCCATTTGTCAAGTGCTCCGCTATTTTATCCTTAATAATGGACTCTAGCATTTTGCCCACAACCAATGTAAGGCTTACTGGTCTATAATTCCCTGCTTTCTCTCTACCCCCCTTTTTAAATATTGGGGTAACATTAGCTACCCTCCAATCCACGGGTACTGTTCCCGAGTCAATGGAGTTCCGGAAGATGATCCTTAGAGCATCTGCTATCTCCAGGGCCACCTCCTTAAGTACCCTAGGATGTAATTTATCAGGCCCCGGGGATTTGTCGGCCTTCAGTCCCCTCAACTTACCCAACACCATATCCCTAGAGATACTAATTTCTGTCAGCTCCTCCCTCTCATTAGTCCCTATGTTTGCCGATATTCCTGGGAGGTTATTTGTGTCCTCCTTTGTGAATACAGAACCAAAGTATGAGTTTAATTGGTCTGCCATTTCCTTATTCTCCATTATATATTCTCCCGAATCGGACTGCAAGGGACCGACTTGGGATTTTACCAGTCTTTTCCTCCTGATATACCGATAAAAGCTTTTGCAGTCTGTCTTTATGTTTGCTGCAAGTTTACTTTCGTATTCTATTTTCCCCTTCCTGATTAATCCCTTTGTCCTCTTTTGCTGTATCCTGTACTGCCCCCAATCTTCCGGTCTGGTGCTTTTTTTTGCCAGTTGATATGCCCTTTTTTTTGATTTTATGCTGTCCCTAATTTCCCTCGTTATCCACGGTTGAGTCACCTTTTTAGGTTTATTTTTATGCCAAACCGGTATAAACATGTTCTGGAATTCTTCCATTCTATCTTTGAATGCTTGCCATTGTCTATCCACTGTCAATCCCCCCAGAAACACCACCCAATCAATCTTACCCAATTCCCGTCTCATACCCTCGTAATTCCCTTTATTTAAGTTCTGGACCTTAGTCTCTGATTCAATTTCCTCACTCTCCATCTCGACTGAGAGCTCGATCATATTATGATCGCTCTGACCCAAGGGGCCTCGTACAAGAAGATTGCTGATAAGTCCCTTCTCATTGCACAATACCCAGTCTAAAATGGCCTGATCTCGAGTCGGCTCCTCGACATATTGGTCCAGATAACCATCCCGAAAACATTCCAGGAATTCCTCCTCCTCAGAATTTTTACTAATTTGGGTAGTCCAATCAATATGTAAATTAAAGTCACCCATGATGACAGCTGTGCTCTTATCGCACGCTTCTCTAATTTCCCTTTTTATGCCTTCCCTCACCTCCATATTACTATTTGGAGGCCTATATATCACACCCACTAACGTTTTCCTCCCCTTGCTATTTCTCATTTCTACCCATACAGATTCCGTTTCATCCAAGTTAATATCCTTCCTTTCCATTGCATTAATCCCCTCCTTTACCAGCAATGCTACCCCTACTGTATCAGAGGGCAGTAAGTGTCTCACAGGGCATTAAGGGTATCAGAGGGTAGTAAGTGTAACATAGAGTAGTAAGGATATCAGAGGGTAGTAAGGGTATCAGAGAGTTGTAAGGGTATCAGAGATTAGTCAGGGTATTAGAGTGTAGTAAGGGTATCAGAGAGTGACAAGGTTATCAGAGATTAGTAAGAGCATCAGAGATCAGTAAGTGTATCAGAGGTTGGTAAGGGTATGAGAGAGTAGTAAGGGTACCAGAGGGCAGTAAGGGTATTAGAGGGTAGTAAGGGTTTCAGAGAGCAATAATGGTATCAGAGGGTAGTAAGTGTAGCAGAGTGTAGTAAGGGTATCAGAGAGTAGAAAGTGTATCAGAGGACAGTAAGGTTATCAAAGAGTAGGAAGGGTATCTGGGGGCAATATGGGTATCAGAGAGTAGTAAGGGTATCAGAGAGTAGTAAGAGTATCAGAGGGCAGTAAGGGTATCAGAGAATAGTAAGTGTATCAGAGGGTAGTAAGGGTATCAGAGAGTAGTAAGTGTATCAGAGGGTAGTAAGGGTATCAAAGGGTTGTAAGGGTATCAGATGTCAGTAAGGGTATCAGAGGGTAGTAAGAGCATCAGAGAATAGTAAGTGTATCAGAGGGCAGTAAGGGTATCAGAGAGTAGTCAGGCTATCAGTGGGTAGTAGGGAAACAGGGGGCAGTAGGCGTATCAGTGAGCAGTAAGGCTATCAGAGTGTAGTAAGTTTATCACAGGGAAGTAAGTGTATCAGAGGGTAGTAAAGGATTCAGAGAATATTAAGGGTATCAGAGAGGATTAATGGTACCAGAGGTTAGTAAGGGTATCAGAGATTAGTAAATATATCAGAGGGTAGTAAGGGTATCAGAGGGTATTAAGGTATCAGAGAATGTTAAGGTTATTAGAGAGTAGTAAAGGTATCAGAGGGTAGTAGGGAAACAGGGGATAGTAAGGGTATCAGAGTGCAGTAAGAGTATCAGAGAATAGTAAGGGTATCAGAGAATAGTAAGGGTATCAGAGAGTAGAAATGGTATCAGAGAGTAGTAAGGGTATCAGAGAGTAGTAAGGTTATCAGAGGGTTGTAAGTGTATCAGAGAGTAGTAAGTGTATCAGAGGGTAGTAAGGGAATCAGAGTGCTGTAATGGTATCAGAGGACAATAAGGGTATCAGAGGGCATTAAGGGTATCAGAGGGCAGTAAGGGTATCAGAGGGCAGTAAGTGTATCAGAGCGTATTAAGGGTATCGGAAAGTCTTAAGGGTATCAGAGTTTCTTATGGGTATCAGAGAGTAGTAAGGGTATCAGAGAGTCTTAAGGTATCAGGGAGTAGTAAGGGTATCAGGGTAGTAAGTGTATCAGAGAGAAGTAAGGGTATCAGAGAGTAGTAAGCACATCAGAATGTAGTAAGTGTATCAGAGGGTAATAAGAGTACCAGAGGGTAGTTAGGATATCAGAGGGAAGTAAGTGTATCAGACAGTAGTAAGGGTATCAGAGATCAGTAAGAATATCAGAGGGCAGTAAGGGTATCAGACAGTAGCAAGGGTATCAGAGATCAGTAAGAGTATTACAGGGCAGTAAGTGTATCAGAGAATATTAAGGGTATCAGAGAGGCTTATGGATATCAGAGAGTAGTAAGGGTATCAGAGGGCAGTAAGTGTATCAGAGGGTAGTAAGTGTATCAGAGGGTAGTAAGGGTACCAGAGTTCGGTAAGGTTATCAGAGGGCAGTAAGGGTATTACAGAGCAGTAAGGGTATCAGAGAGTATTAAGGATATCAGAGAGTCTTAACAGTATCGGAGAGTAGTAACAGTGTCAGTGGGCGTTAAGGGTATCAGAGAGTAGTAAGTGTATCAGAGGGTAGTAAGAGTATCAGAGAGTAGTAAGTGTATCAGAGGGTAGTAAATGTATCAGAGGGCAGTAAGGTTATCAGAGGGTATTAAGGATATCAGAGGGCAGTAAGGGTATCAGAGAGTAATAAGTGTATCAGAGGGTAGTAACTATTTCAGAGGGCAGTAAGGGTATCAGAGGGTAATAAGGATATCAGAGGGCAGTAATGATATCAGAGGGTAGTAAGTGTATCAGAGGGCAGTAAGGGTATCAGAGGGAAGTAAGTGTATCAGAGAGTATTAAGGGTATCAGAGAGTCTTAAGTGTATGAGAGTGTCTTATGGGTATCAGAGAGTAGTATGGGTATCAGAGGTTAGTAAGGGTATTACAGGTCAGTAAGCGTATCAGACAGTATTAAGGGTATCAGAGAGTCTTAAGGGTATCAGAGTGACTTACGGGTAGCAGCGCGTAGTAAGGATATCAGAGGGCGTTAAGGTTATCAGAGATTATTAAGCGTATCAGAGATTATTAAGCGTATCAGAGAGAAGTATGTGTATCAGAGGGTAACAAGGCTACCAGAGATTAGTAAGGGTATCAGAGAGTAGAAATGGTATCAGAGAGTAGTGAGGCTATCAGAGGGTTGTAAGTGTATCAGAGAGTAATAATGGTTTCAGAGGGTAGTAAGGCTATCATAGAGAATTAAGGATATCAGAGCTTGGTAAGGGTATCAGAGAGGAGTAATGGTATCTGAGGGCAGTAAGGGTATCAGAGGACAGTAAGGGTATCAGAGGACAGTAAGGTTATCAGAGGTCAGTAAGGGTACCAGAGGGCAGTAAGGGTATCAGAGAGTCTTAAGGTATCAGGGAATAGTAAGGGTATCAGGGTAGTAAGAGTATCAGAGAGAAGTAAGTGTATCAGAGTGTAGTAAGGTATCAGAGGGAAGTAAGGGTATCAGAGCGTAGTAAGAGTATCAGAGAGTAGTAAGCGCATCAGAGTGCAGTAAGGGTATCAGAGGGTAGTATGGGTATCAGAGGGCAGTAAGGGAAGCTGAGAGTAGTAAGGGTAGTACAGAGCAGTAAGGGTATCAGAGAGTATTAAGGGTATCAGAGAGTCTTAACAGTATCAGAGAGTAGTAAGAGTAACAGTGGGCGTTAAGGGTTTCAGAGAGAAGTAAGTGTATCAGAGGGCAGTAGGGGTATCAGAGGGTAGTAAGTCTATCAGAGGGTAGTAAGGGTATCAGAGGGCAGTAAGGGTACTGTGGGCAGTATGGTTATCAGAGGGCAGTAAGGGTTTAACAGGACATTAAGGGTATCAGAGGGTAGTAAGGCTATCAGAAGGTAGTAAAGGTAACCGAGAGTAGTAAGGCTTTCAGAGGGTAGTAAGGGTATCAGAGACTAGTAAGCGTATCAGAGGGCAGTTAGTGTATCAGAGAGTAGTAATGGTTTCAGAGGGCAGTAAGGGTATCAGACGGTAGTAAGGATATCAGAGGACAGTAAGGGTATCAGAGGGTAGTAAGTGTATCAGAGGGCAGTAAGATTATCAGAGGGTAGTAAGGATATCAGAGGGCAGTAAGGGTATCAGAGGGTAGTAAGAGTATCAGAGGGCATTAAGGGTATCAGAGGGCAGTAAGTGTATCAGAGGGCAGAAAGAGTATCAGAGGGCATAATGGATATCCGAGGGTAGTAAGGTTATCAGAGGGCGGTAAGGGTATCAGACAGTAGTAAGTGTATCAGAGGGCAGTAAGAGTATCAGAGAGTAGTAAGTGTATCAGAGGGTAGTAAATGTATCAGAGGGCAGTAAGGTTATCACAGGGTATTAAGGATATCAGAGGGCAGTAAGGGTATCAGAGAGTAATAAGTGTATCAGAGGGTAGTAACTATTTCAGAGGGCAGTAAGTGTATCAGACGGTAGTAAGTGTATCAGAGGGCAGTAAGGGTATCAGAGGGAAGTAAGTGTATCAGACAGTATTAAGGGTATCAGAGAGTCTTAAGTGTATGAGAGATTCTTATGGGTATCAGAGAGTAGTATGGGTATCAGAGGTTAGTAAGGGTATTACAGGTCAGTAAACGTATCAGAGAGTATTAAGGTTATCAGAGAGTCTTAAGGGTATCAGAGTGACTTACGGGTATCAGCGCGTAGTAAGGATATCAGAGGGCGTTAAGGGTATCAGAGATTATTAAGCATATCAGAGATTATTAAGCGTATCAGAGAGAAGTATGTGTATCAGAGGGTAACAAGGGTACCAGAGATTAGTAAGGGTAACAGAGAGTAGAAATGGTATCAGAGAGTAGTGAGGCTATCAGAGGGTTGTAAGTGTATCAGAGACTAATAATGGTTTCAGAGAGTAGTAAGGCTATCATAGAGAATTAAGGGTATCAGAGCTTGCTAAGGGTATCAGAGAGGAGTAATGGTATCTGAGGGCAGTAAGGGTATCAGAGGGCAGTAAGGGTATCAGAGGGCAGTAAGGTTATCAGAGGTCAGTAAGGGTATCAGAGGGCAGTAAGGGTATCAGAGAGTCTTAAGGTATCAGGGAATAGTAAGGGTATCAGAGGGTAGTAAGGGTATCAGAGAGTAGTAAGTGTATCACAGGGTAGTAAGGGTATCAGAGAGTAGTAAGTGTATCAGAGTGCAATAAGCGCATCAGAGTGCAGTAAGGGTATCAGAGTGTAGTATGGGTATCAGAGGGCAGTAAGGGAAGCCAAGAGTAGTAAGGGCATTACAGAGCAGTAAGGGTATCAGAGAGTATTAAGGGTATCAGAGAGTCTTAACGGTATCAGAGAGTAGTAAGAGTAGTGGGCGTTAAGGGTATCAGAGAGAAGTAAGTGTATCAGAGGGCAGTAGGGGTATCAGAGAGTAGTACGTGTACCAGAGGGTAGTAAGGCTATCAGCATTTTGTAAGTGTATCAGAGGGCAGTAGGGGTATCAGAGGGTAGTAAGTCTATCAGAGGGTAGTAAGGTTATCAGAGGGCAGTAAGGGTACTGTGGGCAGTAAGGTTATCAGAGGGCAGTAAGGGTTTAACAGGACATTAAGGGTATCAGAGGGGTGTAAGGGTATCAGAGGGCAGAAAGTGTATCAGAGGGTAGTAAGGCTATCAGAGGGTAGTAAAGGTAACCGAGAGTAGTAAGGCTTTCAGAGGGTAGTAAGGGTATCTGAGACTAGTAAGCGTATCAGAGGGTAGTAAGTGTATCAGAAAATAGTAATGGTTTCAGAGGGCAGTAAGGGTATCAGACGGTAGTAAGGATATCAGAGGACAGTAAGGGTATCAGAGGGTAGTAAGTGTATCAGAGTGCAGTAAGATTATCAGAGGGTAGTAAGGATATCAGAGGGCAGTAAGGGTATCAGAGGGTAGTAAGTGTATCATAAGTAGTAAGTGTATCAGAGGGTAGTAAGTGTATCATAAGTAGTAAGTGTATCAGAGGGTAGTAAGTGTATCAGAAAACAGTAAGGGTATCAGAGGTCAGTAAGAGTATCAGAGGGCGTTAAGGGTATCAGAGGGCAGTAAGTGTATCAGAGGGCAGAAAGAGTATCAGAGGGCATTATGGATATCCGAGGGTAGTAAGGGTATCAGAGGGCGGTAAGGGTATCAGACAGTAGTAAGTGTATCAGAGGGTAGTAAGGATATGAGCGTGTTGTAAGGGTATCAGAGGGTAGTAGGGGTATCAGAGGGTAGTAAGTCTATCAGAGGGTAGTAAAGGTATCACAGTAAGGCTACTGTGGGCAGTAAGATTATCAGAGGGCAGTAAGGGTATTACAGGACAGTAAGGTTATCAGAGAATATTAAGTGTATCAGAGAGTCTTAAGGGTATCAGAGAGTAGTAAGGGTATCAGAGGGTAGTAAGGGAATCAGAGTGCTGTAATGGTATCAGAGGACAATAAGGGTGTCAGAGGGCATTAAGGGAATCAGAGGGCAATAAGGGTATCAGAGGGCAGTAAGGGTATCAGAGGGTAGTAAGTGTATCAGAGGATAGTAAGGGAATCAGAGTGCTGTAATGGTATCAGAGGACAATAAGGGTATCAGAGGGCATTAAGGGTATCAGAGGGCAGTAAGGGTATCAGAGGGCAGTAAGGGTATCAGAGGGTAGTAAGTGTATCAGAGGGTAGTAAGTGTATCAGAGCGTTTTAAGTGTATCAGAGAGTCTTAAGGGTATCAGAGTGTTTTATGGGTATCAGAGAGTAGTAAGGGTATCAGAGAGTAGTAAGCACATCAGAATGTAGTAAGGGTATCAGAGGGTAATAAGAGTACCAGAGGGTAGTTAGGATATCAGAGGGCAGTAAGGGTATCAGACAGTAGCAAGGGTATCAGAGATCAGTAAGAGTATTACAGGGCAGTAAGTGTATCAGAGAATATTAAGGTTATCAGAGAGACTTATGGATATCAGAGAGTAGTAAGGGTACCAGAGTTCAGTAAGGTTATCAGAGGGCAGTAAGGGTATTACAGAGCAATAAGGGTATCAGAGAGTATTAAGGATATCAGAGAGTCTTAACAGTATCGGAGAGTAGTAACAGTATCAGTGGGCGTTAAGGGTATTAGAGAGTAGTAAGTGTATCAGAGGGCAGTAAGGGTATCAGAGAGTAGTAAGTGTATCAGAGGGCAGTAAGAGTATCAGAGAGTAGTAAGTGTATCAGAGTGTAGTAAATGTATCAGAGGGCAGTAAGGTTATCAGAGGGTATTAAGGATATCAGAGGGCAGTAAGGGTATGAGAGAGTAATAAGTGTATCAGATGGTAGTAACTATTTCAGAGGGCCGTAAGGGTATCAGAGGGTAATAAGGATATCAGAGGGCAGTAAGTGTATCAGAGGGCAGTAAGCGTATCAGAGGGAAGTAAGTGTATCAGAGAGCATTAATGGTATCAGAGAGTCTTAAGTGTATGAAAGTGTCTTATGGGTATCAGAGAGTAGTATGGGTATCAGAGGTTAGTAAGGGTATTACAGGTCAGTAAGTGTATCAGAGAGTATTAAGGGTATCAGAGAGTCTTAAGGGTATCAGAGTGACTTACGGGTATCAGCGCGTAGTAAGGATATCAGAGGGCGTTAAGGTTATCAGAGATTATTAAGCGTATCAGAGATTATTAAACGTATCAGAGAGAAGTATGTGTATCAGAGGGTAACAAGGGTACCAGAGATTAGTAAGGGTATCAGAGAGTAGAAATGGTATCAGAGAGTAGTGAGGCTATCAGAGGTTTGTAAGTGTATCAGAGAGTAATAATGGTTTCAGGGAGTAGTAAGGCTATCATAGAGAATTAAGGGTATCAGAGCTTGGTAAGGGTATCAGAGAGGAGTAATGGTATCTGAGGGCAGTAAGGGTATCAGAGGACAGTAAGGGTAACAGAGGGCAGTAAGGTTATCAGAGGTCAGTAAGAGTATCAGAGGGCAGTAAGGGTATCAGAGAGTCTTAAGGTATCAGGGAACAGTTTGGGTATCAGGGTAGTAAGAGTATCAGAGAGAAGTAAGGGTATCAGAGAGTAGTAAGTGTATCAGAGGGTAGTAAGGGTATCAGAGCGTAGTAAAACTATCAGAGAGTAGTAAGCGCATCAGAGTGTAGTAAGGGTATCAGAGGGAAGTAAGGGTATCAGAGCGTAGTAAGAGTATCAGAGAGTAGTAAGTGCATCAGAGTGTAGTAAGTTTATCAGAGGGTAGTATGGGTATCAGAGGGCAGTAAGGGAAGCCGAGAGTAGTAAGGGTATTACAGAGCAGTAAGGGTATCAGAGAGTATTAAGGGTATCAGAGAGTCTTAACGGTATCAGAGAGTAGTAAGAGTATCAGTGGGCGTTAAGGGTATCAGAGAGAAGTAAGTGTATCAGAGGGCAGTAGGGGTGTCAGAGAGTAGTAAGTGTATCAGAGGGCAGTAAGATAATCAGAGGGTAGTAAGGGTATCAGAGGGCAGTAAGGGTATCAGGGGGTAGTAAAGGTATCAGAGAACAGTAAGGGTATCAGAGGACAGTAAGAGTAGCAGAGGGCATTAAGAGTATCAGAGGGCGTTAAGGGTATCAGAAGGCAGTAAGTGTATCAGAGGGCAGAAAGAATATCAGAGGGCATTATGGGTATCAGAGGGCAGTAAGATTATCAGAGGGTGGTAAGGGTACCAGGCAGTAGTAAGTGTATCAGAGGGTAGTAAGGATATCCGAGGGTAGTAAGGGTATCAGAGATTAATAAGTGTATCAGAGGGTAGTAAGAGTATCAGAGGGTAGTAAGAGTATCAGAGGGTAGTAAGTCTATCAGAGGGTAGTAAGGGTATCAGAGGGCAGTAAGGGTATCAGAGGGCAGAAAGGGTATCAGAGGGCAGTAAGGCTATCAGAGGGTAGTAAAGGTATCAGAGAGTAGTAAGGGTATCAGAGGGTGGTAAGGGTATCAGAGAGTAGTAAGAGTATCAGAGGGTAGTAAGTGTATCAGAGAGTAGTATTGGTTTCAGAGGGCAGTAAGGATGTCAGAGGGTAGTAAGGGTATCAGAGAGTAATAAGTGTATCAGAGGGTAGTAACTATTTCAGAGGGCAGTAAGGGTATCAGAGGGTAATAAGGATATCAGAGGGCAGTAAGTGTTTCAGAGAGTAATAAGTGTATCAGAGGGCAGTTAGATTATCAGAGGGTAGTAAGGGTATCAGAGGTCCGTAAGAGTATCAGAGGGCAGTAAATGTTTCAGAGGGCGTTAAGGGTATCAGTGGGCAGTAAGTGTATCAGAGGGCAGAAAGAGTATCAGAGGGCATTATGGGTATCAGAGGGCAGTAAGAGTATCAGAGGGCAGAAAGAGTATCAGAGGGCAATTATAGGTATCAGAGGGCAGTAGGAGTATCAGAGTGTGGTAAGGGTATCAGACAGTAGTAAGTGTATCAGAGGGCAGTAAGGATATCCGAGGGTAGTAAGGGTATCAGAGATTAATAAGGGTATCAGAGGGTAATAAGGCTATCAGCATTTTGTAAGTATATCAGAGGGTAGTAGGGGTATCAGAGGGTAGTAAGTCTATCAGAGGGTAGTAAGGATATCAGAGGGCAGTAAGGGTACTGTGGGC
Source organism: Somniosus microcephalus (assembly GCF_052327205.1). NCBI lineage: Eukaryota > Metazoa > Chordata > Chondrichthyes > Squaliformes > Somniosidae > Somniosus > Somniosus microcephalus. The sequence goes on along the minus strand of NC_140987.1, from coordinate 72,347,338 downwards.
AGTAAGGTTATCAGATGGCAGTAAGGGTATTACAGGACAGTAAGGGTATCAGAGGGCAGTAAGGGTATCAGAGGGCAGAAAGGGTATCAGAGGGCAGTAAGGCTATCAGAGGGTAGTAAAGGTATCAGAGAGTAGTAAGGGTATCAGAGGGTGGTAAGGGTATCAGAGAGTAGTAAGAGTATCAGAGGGTAGTAAGTGTATCAGAGAGTAGTAATGGTTTCAGAGGGCAGTAAGGATGTCAGAGGGTAGTAAGGGTATCAGAGAGTAATAAGTGTATCAGAGGGTAGTAACTATTTCAGAGGGCAGTAAGGGTATCAGAGGGTAATAAGGATATCAGAGGGCAGTAAGTGTTTCAGAGAGTAATAAGTGTATCAGAGGGCAGTTAGATTATCAGAGGGTAGTAAGGGTATCAGAGGTCCGTAAGAGTATCAGAGGGCAGTAAGTGTTTCAGAGGGCGTTAAGGGTATCAGTGGGCAGTAAGTGTATCAGAGGGCAGAAAGAGTATCAGAGGGCATTATGGGTATCAGAGGGCAGTAAGAGTATCAGAGGGCAGAAAGAGTATCAGAGGGCAATTATAGGTATCAGAGGGCAGTAGGAGTATCAGAGTGTGGTAAGGGTATCAGACAGTAGTAAGTGTATCAGAGGGTAGTAAGGATATCCGAGGGTAGTAAGGGTATCAGAGATTAATAAGGGTATCAGAGGGTAGTAAGGCTATCAGCATTTTGTAAGTATATCAGAGGGTAGTAGGGGTATCAGAGGGTAGTAAGTCTATCAGAGGGTAGTAAGGGTATCAGAGGGCAGTAAGGGTACTGTGGGCAGTAAGGTTATCAGAGGGCAGTAAGGGTTTAACAGGACATTAAGGATATCAGAGGGGTGTAAGGGTATCAGAGGGCAGAAAGTGTATCAGAGGGTAGTAAGGCTATCAGAGAGCATTAAAGGTAACCGAGAGTGGTAAGGCTTTCAGAGGGTAGTAAGGGTATCAGAGACCAGTAAGCGTATCAGAGGGTAGTAAGTGTATCAGAGAGTAGTAATGTTTTCAGAGGGCAGTAAGGTATCAGACGGTAGTAAGGATATCAGAGGACAGTAAGGGTATCAGAGGGTAGTAAGTGTATCAGACTGCAGTAAGATTATCAGAGGGTAGTAAGGATATCAGAGGGCAGTAAGGGTATCAGAGGGTAGTAAGTGTATCATAAGTAGTAAGTGTATCAGAGGGTAGTAAGTGTATCAGAAAACAGTAAGGGTATCAGAGGCCAGTAAGAGTATCAGAGGGCGTTAAGGGTATCAGAGGGCAGTAAGTGTATCAGAGGGCAGAAAGAGTATCAGAGGGCATTATGGATATCCGAGGGTAGTAAGGGTATCAGAGGGCAGTAAGGGTATCAGACAGTAGTAAGTGTATCAGAGGGTAGTAAGGATATGAGCGTGTTGTAAGGGTATCAGAGGGTAGTAGGGGTATCAGAGGGGAGTAAGGGTATCAGCGTGTTGTAAGGGTATCAGAGGTTAGTAGGGGTATCAGAGGGTAGTAATTCTATCAGAGGGTAGTAAAGGTATCAGAGTAAGGGTATTGTGGGCAGTAAGGTTATCAGAGGGCAGTAAGGGTATTACAGGACAGTAAGGTTATCAGAGAATATTACGTGTATCAGAGAGTCTTAAGGGTATCAGAGAGTAGTAAGGGTATCAGAGGGTAGTAAGTGTATCAGCGCGTAGTAAGGGTATCAGAGGGTGGTATGGGTATCAGAGGGCAGTAAGGGAAGCCAAGAGTAGTAAGGGTATTACAGAGCAGTAAGGGTATCAGAGAGTTTTAAGGATATCAGAGATTCTTAACGGTATCAGAGAGTAGTAAGAGTATCAGTGGGTGTTAAGGGTATCAGAGAGTAGTAAGTGTATCAGAGGGCAGTAGGGGTATCAGAGGGTAGTAAGTATATGAGAGGGCAGTAAGGGTATCAGAGGGTAGTAAGTGTATCAGAGGGCAGTAAGATTATCAGAGGGTAGTAAGGATATCAGAGGGCAGTAAGTGTATCAGAGGGTAGTAAGTGTATCAGAGGGCAGTAAGGGTATCAGGGGGTAGTAAAGGTATCAGAGAACAGTAAGGGTATCAGAGGTCAGTAAGAGTATCATAGGGCAGTAAGTGTATCAGAGGGCATTAAGGGTATCAGAGGGCAGTAAGTGTATCAGAGGGCATTATGGGTATCAGAGGGCAGTAAGAGTATCAGAGGGCGGTAAGTGTATCAGACAGTAGTAAGTGATTCAGAGGGTAGTAAGGATATCTGAGGGTAGTGAGGGTATCAGAGATTAATAAGGGTATCAGAGGGTAGTAAGTGTATCAGAGGGTAGTAAGGGTGTCAGCGTGTTGTAAGGGTATCAGAGGGTAGTAGGGGTATCAGAGGGCAGTAAGGGTATCAGAGGGAAGAAAGAGTATCAGAGGGCATTATGGGTATCAAAGGGCAGTAAGAGTATCAGAGGGTGGTAAGGGTATCAGACAGAAGTAAGTGTATCAGAGGGTAGTAAGGATATCCGAGGGTAGTAACGGTATCAGAGATTAATAAGAGTATCAGAGGGTAGTAAGTGTATCAGAGGGTAGTAAGAGCATCAGAGAATAGTAAGTGTTTCAGAGGGCAGTAAGGGTACTGTGGGCAGTAAGGTTATCAGAGGGCAGTAAGGGTATTACAGGACAGTAAAAGTATTAGAGGGCAGTAAGGGTATCAGAGGGCAGAAAGGTTATCAGAGGGTAGTAAGGCTATCAGAGGGTAGTAAAGGTATCAGAGAGTAGTAAGGGTATCAGAGGGTAGTAAGGGTATCAGAGAGTAGTAAGCATATCAGAGGGAAGTAAGTGTATCAGAGAGTAGTAATGGTTTCAGAGAGCAGTAAGGGTATCAGAGGGTAGTAAGGATATCAGAGGGCAGTAAGGGTATCAGAGGGTAGTAAGTGTATCAGAGGGCAGTAAGATTATCAGAGGGTAATAAGGCTATCAGAGGGCAGTAAGGGTATCAGAGGTTAGTAAGTGTATCTTAAGTACTAAATGTATCAGAGGGTAGTAAATGTATCAGAGGGCAGTAAGTGTATCGGGGGTAGTAAAGGTATCAGAGAACAGTAAGGTAATCAGAGGTCAGTAAGAGTATCAGAGGGCAGTAAGAGTATCAGAGGGCGGTAAGAGTATCAGAGGGCGGTAAGGGTATCAGAGGGTAGTATGTGTATCAGAGGGTAGTAAGGATATCCGAGGATAGTAAGGGTATCAGAGATTAATAAGGGTATCAGAGGGTAGTAAGGGTATCAGAGGGTAGTAGGGGTATCAGAGGGTAGTAAGTCTATCAGAGGGTAGTAAACATATCAGAGGGCAGTAAGGGTACTGTGGGCAGTAAGGTTATCAGAGGGCAGTAAGGGTATTACAGGACAGTAAGCGTATCAGAGGGCAGTGAGTGTACCAGAGGGCAGAAAGGGTATCAGAGGGAAGTAAGTTATCAGAGAGTAGTAATGGTTTCAGAGATTAGAAAGGGTATCAGAGTGTAGGAAGGGTATCAGAGGGCAGTAAGGCTATCAGGGGGCAGTAAGGGTATCAGAGAATAATAAGGGTATCAGAGGTTGGTACGGGTATCAGAGGGCACTAATGGTATAATAGGGCAGTGAGGGTAACAGAGGGCAGTAAGTGTCTCACAGGACATTAAGGGTATCAGAGGGTAGTAAGCATAACATAGAGTAGTAAGGATATCAGAGGGTAGTAAGGGTATCAGAGGGTTGTAAGGGTATCAGAGGTTAGTCAGGGTATTAGAGGGTAGTAAGGGTATCAGAGAGTGCTAAGATTCTCAGAGATTAGTAAGGGCATCAGAGTTCAGTAAGTGTATCAGAGGTTGGCAAGGGTATGAGAGAGTAGTAAGGGTACCAGAGGGCAATAAGGGTATTAGAGGGTAGTAAGGGTATCAGAGGGCAATAATTGTATGAGAGGGTAGAAAGTGAAGCAGAGCGTAGTAAGGGTATCAGAGAGTAGTAAGTGTATCAGAGGACAGTAAGGGTATCAGAGAGTAGTAAGAGTATCAGAGGGTAGTAAGCGTATCAGAGGGTAGTAAGGGTATCAGAGGGCAATAATTGTATGAGAGGGTAGTAAGTGAAGCAGAGCATAGTAAGGGTATCAGAGAGTAGTAAGAGTATCAGAGGGCATTAAGGGTATCAGAGAGTAGTAAGAGTATCTGAGGGCATTAAGGGTATCAGAGTGTAGTAAGTGTATCAGAGGGTAGTAAGCGTATCAGAGGGTAGTAAGGGTATCTGATGTCACGAAGGGTATCAGAGGGTAGTAAGAGCATCAGAGAATAGTAAGTGTATCAGAGGGCAGTAAACATATCATAGAGTAGTAAGGGTATCAGAGGGCAGTAAGGGTATCAGAGGGTAGTAAAGGTATCAGAGAATATTAAGGGTATCAGAGAGTAGTAAAGGTATCAGAGGGTAGTAGGGAAACAGGGGATAGTGAGGGTATCAGAGTGCCGTAAGGGTATCAGAGAGTAGAAATGGTATCAGAGAGTAGTAAGTGTATCAGAGGGTAGTAAGGGAATCAGAGTGCTGTAATGGTATCAGAGGACAGTAAGGGTATCAGAGGGCAGTAAGGGTATTACAGGGCAGTAAGCGTATCAGAGAGTATTAAGGGTATCAGAGAGTCTTAAGGGTATCACAGTGTCTTATTGGTATTAGCGCGTAGTAAGGGTATCAGAGGGCGTTAAGGTTATCAGAGATTATTAAGCGTATCAGAGATTAGTAAGGGTATCAGAGAGTTGTAATGGTATCAGAGGGCAGTAAGGTTATCAGAGGTCTGTAAGGGTATCAGAGGGCAGTAAGGGTATCAGAGAGTCTTAAGGTATCAGGGAGTAGTAAGGGTATCAGGGTAGTAAGTGTATTAGAGAGAAGTAAGGGTCAGAGAGTAGTAAGCGCATCAGAGTGTAGTAAGGGTATCAGAGGATAGTAAGGGTACCAGAAGGTAGTTAGGATATCAAAGGGATGTAAGTGTATCAGACAGTAGTAAGGGTATCAGAGATCAGTAAGAATATCAGAGGGCAGTAAGGGTATCAGAGGGCAGTAAGGTTATCAGAGGGCAGTAAGGGTATTACAGAGCAGTAAGGGCATCAGAGAGTATTAAGGATATCAGAGAGTCTTAACAGTATCGGAGAGTAGTAACAGTATCAGTGGGCGTTAATGGTATCAGAGAGTATTAAGTGTATCAGAGGGTAGTAAGTGTATCAGAGGGCAGTAAGGTTATCAGAGGGTTTTAAGGATATCAGAGGGCAGTAAGGGTATCAGAGGGTAATAAGTGTATCGGCTGACCTGGGAGTGGAGTGAGCAGCGACGCACGACCAGAGCGGACCTGCGTGAGGTACAAGCAGCGCGGCAACTTTAAAAGGAGGGGCGAGGCGAGTCCCGACCACAGCAGCTGACCTGGGAGTGGAGTGAGCAGCAACGCCCGACCAGAGCGGACCTGCGTGAAGTACAAGCAGCGCGGCAACTTTAAAAGGAGGGACGAGGCGAGGCCCGACCACAGCGGCTGACCTGGGAGTGGAGTGAGCAGCGACGCCCGACCAGAGTGGACCTGCGTGAGGTACAAGCAGCGCGGCAACTTTAAAACGAGGGGTGAGGAGAGGCCCGACCACAGCGGCTGACCTGGGAGTGGAGTGAGCAGCGACGCCCGACCAGAGTGGACCTGCGTGAGGTACAAGCAGCGCGGCAACTTTAAAACGAGGGGTGAGGAGAGGCCCGACCACAGCGGCTGACCTGGGAGTGGAGTGAGCAGCGACGCCCGACCAGAGTGGACCTGCGTGAGGTACAAGCAGCGCGGCAACTTTAAAAGGAGGGGCGAGGCGAGGCCCGACCAATTCAACAGCAGGGGAGAGAGGTAAAAAGTAATCAAAGTGTGACATCACCAGGAAGGAGGTAAGTGATTGGTTGGTGAGTATTTCTCTCTTTTTTTAAACTTTAACTCTGGTTTATAGTTTCTAAGGTCTCTCTAGTGTAGCAGGGACTGTTGGTAAAGCAGTTAACTGTAGTGGAATTAGTGGGATTGATTGATTTAATTTAAATTCAATTAATTAAAGGGTAAGTCATGGCAGGACAGCTGAGCCCTGTGATCTGCTCCTCCTGTGAAATGTGGGAACTCAGGGACACTTCCTGTGTCCCTGACAACTACATGTGCAGGAAGTGCATCCAGCTGCAGCTACTGACAGACCGCATTGCGGATCTGGAGCTGCGATTGGATGCATACTGGAGCGTTCACGATGCTCAGGACATCGTGAATAGCACATTTACGGAGTTGGACACACCGCAGGTAGAGGTTGGACAGGAAGAAAGGGAATGGGTGACCAACAGGCAGAGTACTAGGCGCAGGCAGGTAGTGCAGGGGTCCCCTGTGGCCATCCCCCTCTCCAACAGATACACCACTTTAAGTATTGTTGGGGGGTATGGCTTATCAGAGGAAGGCAGCAGCAGCCAACTTCCTGGCACCAGGGGTGGCTCTGCTGCACAGAATGGGAGGAAAAAGAGGGGTAGAGCTATAGTACAGGTAGACTATCCTTTATCCGAAAACCTCGGGACCAGCCGTGTTTCGGTTTTTGGAAAATTTCGGATTTCGGAAGGTGGGTCGGCGGGGGTCCATGGGGGGGTCGGCGGGGGTCCGCGGGGGGGTCGGCGGGGGTCGGGGTCGGCGGGGGTCCGCGGGGGGGTCGGCGTCGGCGGGGGTCCGCGGGGGGGTCCGCAGTCATGGCTTGTCCGTCGCTGCTAGCCTGGAATGCAATGAAGTTCCGCATTTCCACCAACAGGTCTGCTCAGCGTAAGTCGGCGGGGGTCGGGGTCGGCGGGGGACCGCGGGGGGGTCGGCTGGGGTCGGCGGGGGTCCGCGGGGGGGTCGGCGGGGGTCGGGGTCGGCGGGGGTCCGCGGGGGGGTCCGCGGGGGGTCGTGTGCACGACTTACGCTGACACTCTGCTCAGCGTAAGTCGGCAGGGGTCTGCGGGGGGGTCGGCGGGGTCCGCGGGGGGGTCGGGGTCGGTGGGGGTCCGCAGGGGGGTCGGTGGGGGTCCGCGGGGTGTCGTGCGCACGACTTACGCTGACCCTCTGCTCAGCGTAAGTCGGCGGGGGTCCGCGGGGGGGTTGGCGGGGGTCCACGGGTGGGTCGGCGGGGGTCGGGATCGGCGGGGGTCCGCGGGGGGGTCGGCGGGGCGCCGTGCACATGACTTACGCTGACCCTCTGCTCAGCGTAAGTCGGGCGCCACTCTGGTCATGTCGTGCTCACGACTTACGCTGACCGAAAAAACCTTCGGTTTTTAGAGGGTTTCGGTTTTCGGAAGTTCGGATAAAGGGTAGTCTACCTGTAATAGGGGATTCAATTGTAAGGGGAATAGATAAGCGTTTCTGCGGCCGCAAACAAGACTCCAGGATGGTGTGTTGACTCCATGGTGCAAGGGTCAAGGATGTCTCCGAGCGGCTGCAGAACATCTTGGAAGGGGAGGGTGAACAGTCAGTTGTTGTGGTGCATATAGGCACCAACGATATAGGTAAAAAGCGGGATGAGGTCCTAAATGCGGAATATATGGAGTTAGGAGATAATTTAAAAAACAGGACCACAAAGGTAGTAATCTCAGGATTGCTACCAGTGCCACGTGCTAGTCAGAGTAGAAACAGAAGGATACTTCAGATGAATACGTGGCTAGAGGAATGGTGCCAGGGGGAGGGATTCAAGTTCCTGGGACATTGGAACCGGTTCTGGGGGAGGTGGGACCAGTTCAAACTGGACGGTTTGCACCTGGGCAGGTCTGGAACTGATGTCCTAGGGGGAGTGTTTGCTAGTGCTGTGGGGGAGGGTTTAAACTAAAATGGCAGGGGGCTGGGAACCTGAGCAGGGAGACAGAGGAAAGGGAAACAAGGATAAAAGCAAAAGATAGGAAGGAGAAAAACAAAAGTGGCAGTCAGAGAAATCAACGGTTTAAATCAAACATGGCCACAGTAAATAATAATTCTAATAAGAACATAAGAACATAAGAAATAGGAGCAGGAGTAGGCCAATCGGCCCCTCGAGCCTGCTCCGCCATTCAATAAGATCATGGCTGATCTGATCCTAACTGCCAATCCACTATCACAGAACCATCTCCTGCATCTAACAGAATTAGACACACGAAATAGGAGCAGGATCAGGCTACATGGCCCCTGGGCCCGCTCCGCTACCCACAGGGCCATGACCGATCCGAACCTAGACTCATGTCCAAATTCCTGCCCGCTCCCCGTAACCCTTAATTCCCTTTACTTCAAGGAAACTGTCTATTTCTGTTTTAAATTTATGTAATGATGTAGCTTCTACAGCTTTTTGGGCAGCATATTCTATGGCCCTACCACCCTCTGAGTGAAGTAATTCCTCCTCATCTCAGTTTTGAAAGAGCAGCCCCTTATTCTAAGACTATGCCCCCTAGTTCTAGTTTCACCCATCATTGGGAACATCTTTCCTGCATCCACCCGATCCAACCCCTTCACAATCTTATATGTTTCAATAAGATCGTCTCTCATTCTTCTGAACTCCAATGAGTAGAGTCCCAATCTACTCAACCTCTCCTCATATGTCCATCCCCTCATCCCCGGGATTAACCGAGTGAACCTTCTTTGTACTGACTCGAGAGCAAGTATGTCCTTTCTTAAGTATGGACACCAAAATTGTACGCAGTATTCCAGGTGCGGTCTCACCAATACCTTGTACAACTGAAGCAATACCTCCCTATTTTTATATTCTATCCCCCTAGCAATGAAAGCCAACATTCCATTGGCCTTCTTAATCACTTGCTGCACCTGCATACTAACCTTTTGAGTTTCGTGCACCAGGACCCCCAGATCCCTTTGTACTTCAGTACTTTCCAGTTTCTTGCCATTAAGATAATAACTTGCTCTACGATTTTTCCTGCCAAAGTGCATAACCTCACACTTTCCAGTATTGTATTCCATCTGCCAAATCTCTGCCCACTTACTTAGCCTGTCTATGTCCCCTTGCAGGTTTTTTATGTCCTCCTCACTCACTACTTTCCCTCCCATCTTAGTATCATCTGCAAACTTTGATATGTTACACTCGGTCCCCTCCTCCAAATCGTTAATATAGTTTGTAAAGAGTTGGGGACCCAGCACTGACCCCTGAGGAACACCACTAGTTACTGATTTCCAGTCTGAGAACGAACCATTTATCCCAACTCTCTGCCTTCTGTTAGATAGCCAATCCTCTATCCATGCCAGAATATTACCCCCAATCCCGTGATTTTTTATCTTAAGCAATAATCTTTTGTGTGGCACCTTGTCAAATGCCTTTTGGAAGTCTAAATACACTACGTCCACTGGTTCCCTTTTATCCACCCGAAATGTTACTTCCTCAAAGAACTCCAGCAAATTTGTCAAACATGACTTCCCCTTCATAAAACCATGCTGACTTTGTCCTATTAAATTATGATTATCCAAATGTCCTGTTACTGTCTCCTTAATAATGGACTCCAAAATTTTACCTACCACAGATGTTAGGCTAACCGGTCTATAGTTTCCAGCCTTCTGTCTACTGCCCTTTTTAAATAAGGGTGTTACATTAGCAGTTTTCCAATCTGCCGGGACCATTGCCGAGTCCAGGGAGTTTTGGAAAATTATTACCAATGCATCCACAATCCCTACCGCCACTTCCCTCAAGACCCTAGGATGTAAGCCATCAGGTCCAGGTGATTTATCCGCCTTGAGTCCCATTATTTTACCGAGCACCACTTCCTTAGTGATTTTGATCGTGTTTAGCTCCTCCCCACCTATAGCCCCCTGTTTGTCCAATGTTGGGATATTCTTAGTGTCTTCTACTGTAAAGACTGATATAAAAGATTCATTCAGTGATTTTGCCATCTCCATATTTCCCACCATTAATTTCCCGGTCTCATCCTCTAAGGGACCAACATTTACTTTAGCCACCCTTTTTCTTTTTATATAACTATAAAAACTCTTACTATCTGTTTTTATATTTTTTGCTAATTAACTTTCATAATCTATCTTCCCTTTCTTAATCAATCTTTTTGTTATTTTTTGCTGTCTTTTAAAGTTTTCCCAATCCTCTATCCTCCCACTAGATTTGGCTATCTTATATGCCCTTGTTTTTAGTCGAATACTATCCTTAATTTCTTTACTTAGCCACGGATGGCTGTCTTTTCTTTTACACCCTTTTCTTCTCAGTGGAATATATTTTTTTTGGAAGTTGTAAAGTAACTCCTTAAATGTACATCACTGATCATGTATCGTCTTACCCTTTAATCTATTTTCCCAATCCACTCTACTCAATTCCGCTCTCATACCTTCATAGTCTCCTTTATTCAAGCTTAGCATGCTTGTTTGAGATCCAACATTCTCACCCTCTAATTGAATATGGAATTCAACCATGCTATGGTCACTCATTCCAAGGGGGTCCTTTACTAGGACATTTTTAATTAATCCTGTCTCGTTACACAGGACCAGATCTAAGGTTGCTTGCCCCCTGGTCGGTTCAGTTGCATACTGCTCAAGAAACCCATCAGTAATACACTCAATGAACTCATCCTCAAGGCAGCCCTACCCAATTTGATTTGTCCAATTAATATGATAGTTAAAACCCCCCATAATTATCGATGTTCCCTTATTACAAGCCTCAACTATTTCCTGATTGATACTCCGTCCAACAGAGTTGCCACAGTTCGGAGGCCTATAGACTACGCCCACTGGTGTTTTTTTCCCCTTATTATTCCTTACCTCCACCCAAACTGTTTCATTGTCCTGATCTTTTGACCCAATATCATTTCTCTGTATTACAGTGATTCCTTCCTTTATTAACATAGCCACCCCACCTCCCCTTCCTTCCTGCCTGTCCTTCCTGATCGTTAAATAACCTGGTATGTTTAATTCCCAGGCATTGTCACCCTGCAGCCATGTTTCTGTAATGGCCACAAGATCATACCCATATGTAGTTATTTGTGCCATTAACTCATCTATTTTGTTACGAATGCTACGTGCATTCAGATAGAGAACTTTCAAAGATATTTTGTGACACTTAGTTCCTGCTTTTGCCCTTTTTATTACTTTACCTTTTACTCCATACCTTCTGCCCCTTCCTGAGATGCTCTGGTTTTTAATTTCCCCACTGCTACCTAAGTCTATGACCTCCTCTGTTGTCATTTGTATTATTTGCTCTCTAAGAGCGTTAAAAAAACAAGCCTGAAGGCTTTGTGTCTTAATGCAAGGAGCATTTGTAATAAGGTGGATGAATTGGCTGTGCAAATAAAAGTAAACAAATATGATTTGGTTGGGATTACGGAAACGTGGCTCAAGGAAGGCCAGGACTGGGAGCTCAACATCCAGGGGTATTCGATATTCAGGAAAGATAGGCAAAAAGGAAAGGGAGGTGGGGTAGCATTACTAGTTAAAGAACAGATTAACACAATTGTATTGAAGGATATCAGCTCTGAAGAGGTGGAATCTGTATGGGTAGAATTGAGAAATACTAAGGGGAAAAAAAGGTTAGTGGGAGTGGTTTATAGACCTCCAAACAGTTGGGGATGGCATTAAAAGGGAAATTAAAGAAGCGAGCAATAAGGGCACAGCAGTCATCCTGGGTGACTTTAATCTACATATAGATTGGGCCAACCAAATTAGTAACAATACTGTGGAGGAGGAATTCCTGGAGTGTTTACGGGATGGTTTCCTGGACCAATATGTCGAGGAACCAACCAGAGATCAGGCCATCTTAGACTGGGTATTATGTAACGAGAAAGGATTAATTAGCAATCTTGTTGTACGAGGCCCCTTGGGTCGGAGCGATCATAATATGATCGAATTCTTCATTAAGATGGAGAATGAAGTAATTGACTCGGAGACTAGGGTCCTCAATTTAAATAAAGGAAACTACGATGGTCTGAGGAGCAAGTTGGGTAGGATTGATTGGGGAATGGCACTCAAAGGGTTGACGGTGGATAGGCAATGGCAAACATTCAAAGACCGAATGGATGAACTACAGAATTTGTTCATCCCAGATTGGCATAAAAATAAAACAAAAAAGGTGACTCAACCGTGGCTAACAAGGGAAATTAGGGATAGCATAAGGTCCAAGGAGAGGGCATATAAATTGGCCAGAAAAAGCAATAATCCTGAGGATTGGGAGCAGTTTAGGATTCAACAAATGAGGACAAAGGGGTTAATTAAGAAAGGGAAAATAGAATATGAGAGTAAGCTTTCAGGGAACATAAAAACTGACTGTAAAAGCTTTTATAGATATGTGAAGAGAAAAAGATTGGTGAAGTCAAGCGTAGGTCCCTTGCAGTCAGAATCGGGGGAATTTATAATGGGGAACAAAGAAATGTCAGACCAACTAAATACATATTTTGGTTCTGTCTTCACAAAGGAGGACACAAATAACCTCCCAGAGATGCCGGGGCACATAGGGCCTGATGAAAGGGTGGAACTGAAAGAAATCAGTATATGTAGGGAAATGGTGTTAGGAAAATTGATGGGACTGAAGGCCGATAAATCCCCAGGGCCTGATAATCTACATCCCAGGGTACTTAAGGAAATGGCCCTAGAAATAGTAGATGCATTGCTGGTCATCTTCCAGAACTCGATAGACTCTGGAATGGTACCCATGGATTGGCGGGTAGCTAATGTTACCCCACTATTCAAAAAAGGTGGTAGAGAAAAGGCGGGGAATTATAGACCGGTAAGCTTGACATCGGTAGTGGGGAAAATGCTAGAGTCCATTATAAAAGATGTACTAGCAGAGCACTTGGAAAGCAGTGACTGGATCGGACAAAGTCAACATGGATTTACAAAAGGTAAATCATGCTTGATTAATCTACTGGAATTTTTTGAGGATGTAACTGGTAAAATAGATAAGGGAGAACCAGTGGATGTGGTGTATTTGGACTTTCAGAAGGCTTTCGATAAGGTCCCGCATAAGAGATTAGCATGCAAAATTAAGGCACATGGGATTGGAGGCAAGGTATTGACTTGGATAGAGAACTGGTTGGCGGACAGAAAGCAAAGAGTTGGAATAAACGGGTCATTTTCCGAGTGGCAGGAAGTGACTAGTGGGGTACCACAAGGATCGGTCCTAGGACCCCAGCTGTTCACAATATATATTAATGATCTGCACGAGGGAATTGGATGTAATATCTCCAAATTTGCAGACGACACAAAGCTGGGTGGGAGGGTATGCTGTGAGGAGGATGTCGTGAAACTCCAGTACGATTTGGACAGGTTGGGTGATTGGGCAGAAACATGGCAAATGCACTATAATGTGGATAAATGTGAGGTTATCCACTTTGGTGGCAAAAACAGGAAGGCAGATTATTATTTGAATGGCAATAGATTGGGAGAAGGGGAAGTGCAAAGAGACCTGGGTGTTCTTGTGCACCAGTCGCTGAAGGTAAGCATGCAGGTGCAGCAGGCGGTTAAGAAGGTAAATGGTATGTTGGCCTTCGTAGCAAGAGGGTTCGAGTACAGGAACAAGGATGTCTTGCTACAGTTGTACAGGGCCTTGGTGAGACCGCACCTTGAGTATTGTGTGCAGTTTTGGTCGTCTTACCTGAGGAAGGACGTTCTTGCTATGGTAGGAGTGCAGCGAAGATTCACCAGGCTGATACCTGGGATGGCAGGAATGACGTATGAGGAGAGATTGTGTCGATTGGGCTTATACTCACTGGAGTTTAGAAGATTGAGAGGGGATCTCATCGAAACCTATAAAATTCTGTCAGGCCTGGACAGACTAGATGCAGGAAGGATGTTTCTGATGGCCGGGGAGTCCAGAACCAGGGGTCATAGTCTAAGGATAAGGGGTAAGCCATTTAGGACTGAAATGAGGAGGAATTTCTTCACCCAGAGAGTGGTGAACCTGTGGAATTCTCTGCCACAGAGGGCGGTGGAGGCCAGTTCATTAAGTATATTCAAGAAAGAGTTGGATATATTTCTTAAGGCTAAAGGGATCAAGGGATATGGGGAGAAGGCAGGGACAGGGTACTGAGTTTGGATGATCAGCCATGATCTCATCGAATGGCGGAGCAGGCTCGAAGGCCCGAATGACCTACTCCTGCTCCTATCTTCTATGTTTCTATGTTTCTATTAAGGGTATCAGAGAGTCTTAAGTTTATGAGAGTGTCTTATGGGTATCAGAGAGTAGTATGGGTATCAGAGGTTAGTAAGGGTATTACAGGTCAGTAAGCGTATCAGAGAGTATTAAGGGCATCAGAGAGTCTTAAGGGTATCAGAGTGTCTTACGGGTATCAGCGCGTAGTAAGGGTATCAGAGGGCGTTAAGGTTATCAGAGATTTTTAAGCATATCAAAGATTAGTAAGGGTATCAGAGAGAAGTAAGTGTATCAGAGGGTAGCAAGGGTACCAGAGATCAGTAAGGGTATCAGAGAGTAGAAAGGGTATCAGAGATTAGTAAGGGTATCAGAGAGTAGAAATGGTATCAGAGAGTAGTGAGGCTATCATAGCATAGTAAGAGTATCAGAGCTCGGTAAGGGTATCAGAGAGTTGTACGGGTATCAGAGGGTTGTAAGTGTATCAGAGAGTAGTAATGGTTTCAGAGAGTAGTAAGGCTATCATAGAGAATTAAGGGTATCAGAGCTTGGTAATGGTATCAGAGAGTAGTAAGGGTATCTGAGGGCAGTAAGGGTATCAGAGGGCAGTAAGGTTATCAGAGGTCAGTAAGGGTATCAGAGGGCAGTAAGGGTATCAGAGAGTCTTACGGTATCAGGGAGTAGTAAGGGTATCAGGGTAGTAAGAGTATCAGAGAGAAGTAAGGGTATCAGAGAGTAGTAAGGGTGTCAGAGGGTAGTAAGGGTATCAGAGTGTAGTATGAGTATCAGAGAGTAGTAAGCGCATCAGAGTGTAGTAAGGGTATCATAGGGTATTAAGGATGTCAGAGGGCAGTAAGGGTATTACAGGGCAGTGAGGGTATCAGAGAATATTAAGTGTATCAGAGAGTGTTAAGGGTATCAGAGGGTAGAAAGTGTATCAGTGCGTAGTAAGGGTATCAGAGGGTAGAAAGTGTATCAGTGCGTAGTAAGGGTGTCAGAGGGTAGTATGGGTATCAGAGGGCAGTAAGGGAAGCCAAGAGTAGTAAGGGTATTACAGAGCAGTAAGGGTATCAGAGAGTATTATGGGTATCAGAGAGTCTTAATGGTATCAGAGAGTAGTAAGAGTATCAGAGGGCAGTAAGTGTATCAGAGGGTAGTAAGTGTATCAGAGGGCAGTAAGATTATCAGAGGGTAAGAAGGATATCAGAGGGCAGTAAGGGTATCAGAGGGTCGTAAGTATATCATATGTAGTAAGTGTATCAGAGGGTAGCAAGTGTATCAGAGGGCAGTAAGGGTATCAGAGGGTAGTAAGGATATCAGAGGGCAGTATGGGTATCAGTGGGTAGTACGTGTATCAAAGGGTTATAATGGTATCAGAGTGTAGCAAGTGTATCAGAGGACAGTCAGGGTATCAGATGTCAGTAAGGGTATCAGAGGGTAGTAAGAGCATCAGAGAATAGTAAGTGTATCAAAGGGTAGTAAGGGTATCAGAGAGTAGTAAGGGTATCAGAGGGTAGTAAGTATATCAGAGGGTAGTAAGTCTATCAGAGGGTAGTAAGGGTATCAGAGGGCAGTTAGGGTACCGAGGACAATAAGCTTATCAGAGGGCAGTAAGGGTATTACAGGACAGTAAGTGTAACAGAGAGCAGTATGGGTATCAGAGGGTAGTAAGTGTATCAGAGAGTAGAAATTGTATCAGAGAGTAGCAAGAATATCAGAGAGTTGTAAGGGTATCAGAGGGTAGTAAGGCTATCAGTGGGTAGTAAATGTATCAGAGAGTAGTAAGGGTATCAGATGGTAGTAAGGGTATCAGAGGGCAGTAAGTGTATTAGAGATTAGTAAGGGTATCAGAGTGTAGTAAGGGTATTAGAGGGCAGTAAGGGTATCAGGGATAGTAAGGGTATCAGAGGACAGTAAGAGTATCAGAGGGGGGTATGGGTATCAGAGGGTAGTAAGGGTATCGGAGAGATTTAAGGATATCAGAGGGTATTAAGGGTATCAGAGAGTAGTAGGTGTATCAGAGGGTAGTAAGGGTATCAGAGAGTAGTAAGTGTATCGGAGGGTAGTAAGGGTATCAGAGAGTAGTAAGTGTATCAGAGGACAGTAAGAGTATCAGAGGGTAGTAAGGATATCAAAGTTCAGTAAGGATATCAGAGGGTAGTAAGGATATCAGAGGGCAATAAGGGTATCAGCGCGTAGTAAGGGTATCAGAGGTTAGTATGGGTATCAGAGGGCAGTAAGGGATTTGGAGAGTAGTAAAGGTATCAGAGGGTAGTAAGGATATCAGAGAATAGTAAGGGTATCAGAGGGCAGTAAGGGTATCAGAGGGTAGCAAAGGTATCAGAGGACAGTAAGGTTATCAGAGGGCATAAAGGTATTACAGAGCTGTAAGGGTATCAGAGAGTATTAAGGGTATCAGAGTGCACTATGGGTATCAGAGAGTAGTATGTGTATCGGGGGCAGTAAGAATATCAGAGAGTAGTATGATGATCAGAGGGTGATAAGGGTATCAGAGGGCAGTAAGTTTATCAGAGACTAGTAAGGGTATCGGAGGGTGTTAAGGGTATCAGAGAGTAGTAATTGTATCAGAGAGTAGTAAGTGTATCAGAGGGCAGTAAGAGTTTCAGAGGGCATTAAGGGTATCAGAGAGTAGTAAGAGTATTGTAAGATTCGAAAATTTTCCAAAAAAAATCACGCAAGAAAACTGGATAAAATAAGACTGTTTATTGACCAAAGTAAGCTTGCTCAGAAAAACCTTTGATAAAAGGGCATACAAAATGGCCGCCAGGCCCCGTGATCAGTTTCTGAACCAGTTTATTTCTGTTACTGCAAGCTAGACAGGCTTGTGGATTGAAGACAGTAAACCCGCGAAAGCCAGTATCTGGGAACCGAAACTCAGAGCAACAGCATACATATTCAATGGATTATAAGTACAGGATGGGGCCCATCAAGATATGGGCGGACAATGTAAAAACACTTATACCCATTTATTGTACAAAGGAAAAACCGTTTAGCAGCCATCAAGGAAAATGTCCGGACCGATCAATATGCGAACCGAGCCGCGGTGACAATGCAAAGGACATTAACAGACATTATCGGCCAGGAAGGCCAGTTCAAGTTATCACCGGCTCCGTTACAAGACAAAGTGCCCCTGCAGAGATCTCTGCCCGCCAAAATTAATACAAAGACAGGACTATGATTTGGCGGGAGATAAGACTGTCCCAAAAGAGTATAACTATGGATTGAAAGTCCATCTAAGTGACTTCTTCACTGCTACGGCTTCTTGTTGGGCGACTTCAGGCTTCCATTTTCTTCAAGAACTTTCTTCTACGAGGAACGAACGAAGGGCGGACGGTGCCCGGATCGGCGCCTCTTCCACTTTGGCAGATCGCTGAAAACGTTTTCGTCTTTTTAAAGACGGACGGTTTCGGAAAAAGGACAACGTGGCCGGTGTTCAGCCAAACAAGGCTCGGCCACGACGAGAAGACGACAAGGGTGGCCCGGGTACTGGGGTCGGGAGATCATCGACGACCCAGGCCGACGGAGAAGAAACCCTCTGGAGAACCGGCGATCGATGCCACAAGATTCTCCCATGTGCATAACCTGCATCTAGGTCTACTCCATGAACCCAAATCCACGATTGTGGATCTCAACCTTGACGAGCGCTCATCGAGGCTGTGTCTAACCCACCGCTTCGAGGGAGAGAGAATATCAACTGCGCCAGAAGTTTCCAAATCCACGTGACGACGGAAAGCGGTGCCAAAAGACTGCGAACCCCTTTTTTTTTTTTCGCGATTTCGAGAGTGGTGAGCATGATCCCAAGTTCCCCAGGTCGAAACTTAGTTTAGGTATAGGGGAGGGAGTTAAGGGTAATCGTAATGTGTTTCCCCTTTTACGATGTGCCGTGTGTTCCCCATTTCCATAGAGTCAAGTTCATAAATTTGTGCATGATTGTAGTTACTTTAATCTGTGCCTATGACATGTATTTTGTAATGCTTCAAACTGCTCAAAAATAAAAGCATCCATTTCGTGCTATTCAGCCTGGTCTATTGAGTCCTCTTCTCTGCACTACTGTTCTCTGCATCTAAGTCCAAGGTCTAGAACCGTAGGGGGAGTGGGTCGAACCACTCAAGGGTAATTATTGCACGAAACCTGGCAGGAGACCAGAACGAGCAGGAAAAAAACCCCTACAGTATCAGAGGGCATTAAGGGTATCAGAGATTAGTAAGGGTATCAGAGAGTAGTAAGCGTATCAGAGGGCAGTAAGTGTATCAGATAGTAGTAAGTGTATCAGAGGGCAGTAAGAGTATCAGGGGGCGTTAAGGGTATCAGAGAGTAGTAAGATTATCAGAGGGTAGTAAGTGTATCAGAGGGTAGTAAGTGTATCAGAGAGTAGTAAGTGTATCAGAGAGTAGTAAGGGTATCAGAGGGTAGTAAGGGTATCAGAGGGTAGTAAGAGTATCAGAGGGTAGTAAGGGTATCAGAGGGTATTAAGGTTATCAGGGAGTTGTAAATGTATCAGAGAGTTGTAAGGGTATCAGAGAGTAGTAAGCATATCCGAGGGCAGTAAGGGTATCAGAGAGTAGTAAGGGTATCAGAGGGCAGTTAGGGTATCAGAGAGTAGTAAGTGTATCAGATAGTAGTAAGTGTATCAGAGGGCAGTAAGAGTATCAGGGGGCATTAAGGGTATCAGAGAGTAGTAAGATTATCAGAGGGTAGTAAGTGTATCAGAGGGTAGTAAGTGTATCAGAGAGTAGTAAGGGTATCAGAGGGTAGTAAGGGTATCAGAGTGTAGTAAGTGTATCAGAGAGTAGCAAGGGTATCAAAGGGTAGTAAGGGTATCAGAGAGTTGTAAGGGTATCAGAGGGTAGTAAGTCTATCAGAGGGTAGTAAGTGTATCAGTGGGCAGTAAGGTTATCAGAGGGCAGTAAGGGTATTACAGGACAGTAAGGGTATCAGAGAACAGTATGGGTATCAGAGAGTAGTAAGGGTATCAGAGGGCAGTAAGGGTATCAGAGGGTAGTAAGTGTATCAGAGTAGTAAGGGTGTCAGAGGCTAGTAAGGCTATCAGAGGGTAGTAAGTGTATCAGAGAGTAGAAATTGTATCAGAGAGTAGCAAGGGTATCAGAGTGTAGTAAGAGTATCAGAGGGCAGTAAGGTTATCAGGAGTAGTAGGGGTATTAGAGGGCAGTAAGGGTATTAGAGGGCGGTAAGGGTAGCAGAGATTAGTAAGGGTATCAGAGATTAGTAAGTATATCAGAGGGTAGTAAGAGTATCGGTGAGTAGTAAGTGTATCAGAGGGCAGTAAGAGTATCAGAGGGTGTTAAGGGTATCAGAGAGTAGTAAGTGTATCAGAGGTTAGTAAGGGTATCAGAGGGAAGTAAGGGTATCAGAGGGCAGTAAGCATATCATAGAGTAGTAAGGTTGTCAGAGAGCAGTAAGGGTATCGGAGGGCAGTAAGAGTATCAGAGATTAGTAAAGGTATCAGAGGGTAGTAAGTTTATCAGAGGGTAGTAAAGGTATCAGAGGGTATTAAAGGTATCAGAGAATATTAACGGTATGAGAGAGTAGTAAGTGTATCTGGGAATAGTAAAGGTATCAGAGGGTAGTAAGGTTATCAGGGGGCAGTAAGGGTATCAGGGGGTAGTAAAGTTATCAGAGGGTAGTAAGGGTATCAGAGGGTAGTAAGGGTATCAGAGGGTAGTAAGGGTATCAGAGGGCAAAAAGGGTATCAGAGGGTAGTAAGGGTATCAGATGGCAGTAAGGCTATCAGAGGGCAAAAGGGGTATCAGAGGGCAGTAAGGGTATCAGAGAGTAGTAAGAGCATTAGAGGGTATTAAGGGTATCAGAGGGTAGTAATGGTATCAGAGGGTAGTAAGGGTATCAGATGGCAGTAAGGATATGAAGGGGCTCTAAGGGCATCAGAGGGCAGTAAATTTTTCAGCGGGCAGTATGAATATCAGAGAGTAGTAAGGGTATTGTTATAAATCTCATCATTCATCAAGAAACTACTCATGAAATAACACTGGACGGCCAGCTGGTGGCGCCGTCCAAGGAGTATAAATACTCGGGCGTCGGCCCCAGCTCTCAGGGACATTTTGTTAAACAAGGTACTAGTGAAGTACAACTAGACCTGCATGTTCTGAAACAAGTTGATTAAAGCCTTGCTTTATGCTCAAACCAAGTGCGTAGTGAGTTTTATTACGTCAATTTAATCAACTTGATGTCGACTCCACGCTTGGGTGATTTTGGGAACAGCCAGCTATGACTCGAACTGTAGAAGGGTACTCAGACAAGTAATCGATCCATCATGGAGAAACTACTCAGATCCGCCCGTCTCAACCTGGACCTGAATTCACTTACAGCCGCTAAGGTATGGAAACACTGGTATCGTACTTTCAGCAACTTCCTCAGGGTATGTGGTGAAAATGTTCCTGATAAATTAGAGATACTTGCTAATTATGTATCCCCTCATGTGATTGATTATATTGAAGACTGTGTAGACTATCACGCCACTATCCAAATACTACAGCAGCAATATGTCAAGTCCCCAAATGAAATTTTTGCTCGGAATCTACTGGCCACAACTTGACAACAACCCGAGGAATCACTTGATGAATTCCTTCAGAAACTTCGCAGACTCAGCAAGGATTGTAATCTTAAAGCTGTTACAGCTGAGCATACCAGGAGGAGTTAATTCGTGATTCCTTTATTAATGGGATTGCATCTCCCTTCATACGTCAGTGCCCGTTGGAGAATAAAACCCTCAAGTTACAGGCTGCCTATGACCAGGCATGTTCTCTGGATTTAGCAAAGAGGAATGCAGACACCTATCTTTCACCACGTGCACGGGCTGCTGCTATCACTTTTAGTGACTCTTTCAATAGGGCTCGGGCGGAAGCCCTCACGGATGACGACTCCAACCCGGCTGATGACAATCCTACCCTAGAAACCTACACTGATGATGACCCCGCCCTAGCGGTATCTTGGCAATCTGGAAGGAAGTGTTTCTTCTGTGGAGGTGCGTTCCATTATAGGAAATTTTGTCCTGCTCGTAACGCGACCTGCAATCATTGCAGCAAGAAAGGTCACTTTTCTAAGTTATGCCAGTCAAGAGCCGCTGGTAGTAAGAAAGGCCACTTTTCTAAGATATACCGGTCGAGAGCTCCTGTTAGTTTTGCAGCTACTATCTATAAAACTGCTCCTCCCCCAAGAGCCACTACTAAGGTTACTGCTGCAATCTATAAAACTGCTCCTCCCCCAAGAACCACTACTAAGGTTACAGCTGTCAAGGGTAAAACTGCCCCTCCTCCCATCACAGCTGTTTTTCCCCAAAGTCTGTCCCATGCAGCCACGAAGGTTTCAGTAAATGGACACATTTTGAGTGCACTAATCGACTCATGCAGCTCTGACAGCTTCATTAGTGAGCGGGCTGTCAGTAAGTTAAAACTGAGTATTTACCCCTCGGACAGGGAAATTGCAATGGCTCTGACGATACTGACCACCAATTCTTCCAGCTTTTGCCTTGTCAACCTTATTCTCAATGGCCGCACTTATTTCTCCACCCGGCTCAGGGTGCTCAAGAACCTATGCAGTGATGTGCTCCTGGGACAGGATTTCCAGAAACAACACAAAAGACTCACTTTCGAGTTTGGAGGGTCAAAGCTGGAGCTTACTATTTCCAAAGTACCGTTTTGTGCGCTTTCAGCGGCTTCGCTCAACGAGCCCTCATTGTTTGCCATTCTTTCCCCCCGATGTAAGCCCATAGTCACTAAATCACGACGTTTCAGCCAAGATGATCGATCCTTTATCGAGACAGAAATCTCTCGCCTTCTAGCTGACGGTATCATTGAGCCATGTTCATCTTCCTGGCGGGCTCAAGTCGTCGTTGTTAAAAAATCCTCTGAAGCAACACAAGAAACGTCTTTGCATCGATTACTCGCAAACTATTAACCAGTATACCGACCTGGATGCCTACCCACTACCATGCATCGATGACATGGTCAATAACCTTGCCAACTACAAGGTATTTTCAACTTTTGATTTAAAGCGCGCATATCATCAAGTGCCGTTAAAGGACTCTGACAAGAAGTATACGGCCTTTGAGGCCAATGGTCGGCTTTACCAGTTTTGTCGCCTTCCATTTGGGGTCACCAATGGGGTGGCCATCTTTCAACGGGCAATGGATAGCCTAGTCAAACAGGAGAACTTAACGGACACTTTTCCATATCTGGATAATATCACCATTGCTGGTCATGACCAGAAGGAGCATGATGCCAACATCCAGAAATTTTTTGGCATTCTCTGTCATCATAACTTAACCTTAAATGAGTCCAAATCTGTGAAATCAGTACCATCAGTCAACATCCTTGGCTACTGGGAGGGCAACGGTGTCATCAAACCGGATCCAGAGCGACTTCGTCCACTTCAGGAGCTTCCTCCTCCTACGAATCTCGGCTCTCTTCGTCGGGCACTCGGCATGTTCGCCTATTATGCGAAATGGATACTCTACTTCTCCGACAAGATCACGTAAAGTCATTTCCATTAGCGACAACGGCTATTTCAGCTTTCAACCTCCTCAAGCGACAACTGGAAAAAGCCATGCTTCGTTCCATTGATGAAAATCTTCCTTTCGTGGTCGAGTGCGATGCATCGGATGTGGCGATCTCTGCTACCTTGAATCAAGGTGGTCAACCCGTTGCATTTCTGTCCAGAATTTTGCAGGGTAGCGAGCTCCATTACCCTCCTGTTGAGAAGGAGGCTACGGCCATCATCGAAGCGGTACGTAAATGGAGTCATTTTCTCGCTCGTCGCCATTTCACACTTATAACCGATCAGCGCTCCGTGGCCTTCATGCTGGATAACCGGAAATGCACTAAGATCAAGAATAACAAAATACAACTCTGGAGGATGAAATTGACCGCCTTTGGATACACCATACATTATCGACCCGGCAAAGAGAATGTGGCCCCGGATACCCTCACGCGGGCATTCTGCTCTTCTATGTCAACTTCGACTCTGGCGGATCTTCATACTGACTTATGCCACCCTGGCATTACCCGTATGTTGCACTTTGTGTGATCTAAAAATCTCCCATTTTCTACAGAAGTTGTGAAAAGAACGTGCTCCTCCTGTAGAATTTGTGTGGAATTAAAACTGCAATTCTTCCGTCCATCGGATGGCTCGCTCATACATGCTATGCAGCCTATGCAGCGACTCAGCATTGACTTTAAAGGGCCATTGCCCTCCTCAATGTGAAACACCTACATACTGACTATTGTGGACGAATATTCACGCTTTCCCTTTGCTTTCCCCTGTCCCAATATGCTTACTTCCACAGTGATCAAATGCCTTGATCAAGCCTTTTCCCTTTGCGGTACAGCCAATTTCATCCACTGTGAATGGGGTCCCTCCTTCATGTCAAGCAAACTCAAAAGTTATCTCTCCCAACGGGGAATCGGCACAAGTAAAACGACACCATGCCATCCCATCGGTAACGGACAGGTTGAGAGATACAACGCTATCATTTGGAATGCTGTTCGTCTTGTGCTGAGGTCACGCAACCTACCAGACCAGCAGTGGGAAACTATGCTCCCTGACGTGTTGCATTCCAACAGGTCTCTCCTTTCTACATCTACCAATGTCACACCTCACGAGCGATTTTTCAGCTTCCAGTGTCGCTCCACACATGGGACGTCTCTACCGTCATGGTTGGCAGCTCCCAGCCCCGTGCTGCTCCGAAGATTCGTCCGATCATCTAAAACCGATCCGCTCGTCGACGAGGTAGAACTCACGGACGTCAACCCCATGTATGCGCATGTGCGGTACCCGGATGGCCAGGAGTCCACCGTTTTGCTCTGGGACCTGGCTCCCAGTCCGGCCGGTTCCACAGACCCAACCGATAGAGGGACCCACGGGGATGATGCCGACACTCTGCACTCCCCTGAAGATGACGCCCTACCTGGGGCATCGAGAGATCTGCCAGCTGCCCCACTGGATCCACTCAGGGAGCCGAGCGCTCCCCGTGGGATGGCCACCCGAGGCCAGGACGTCGGTCAATCCCCGGCTATCCAACAGGATGAAGCCAGTTCTGCATTTGTGGGGACCCGCACCCGGAGTCATGATCTCCCCAGCCTCCCTCGGGTCGATCAGAGCAACACGGGCCCTGCCGATCCACCGGTACGGATCAAGCAGCCCAGAGACCAAGACACGGTCCGGGGAGGCGTGCCTTCTAGCCATAAACAAAAATCTAAGAGACTGCGGCTATTCGTGGTCCGCCTGATCCACTAAGAGGAAGTCGGCGGACTTCCAAATCTTTTAGGCAGGAAGAATGTTATAAATCTCATCATTCATCAAGAAACTACTCATGAAATAACACTGGGCGGCCAGCTGGTGGCGCCGTCCAAGGAGTATAAATACTCGGGCGTCGGCCCCAGCTTTCCAGGGACATTTTGTAAGACATGGAACCAGTGAAGTACAACTAGACCTCCATGTTCTGAAACAAGTTGATTAATGCCTGGCTTTATGCTCAAACCAAGTGCGTAGTGAGTTTTATTACATCAGGTATCAGAGAGTAGTAAGAGTGTCAGAGTGCATTAAGGGTATCAGAGGGCAATAAGGGTATCAGAGGGCAGTAAGGGTATCAGAGGGTAGTATTGGTATCAGAAGGTAGTAAGGGCATCAGAGGGCAGTAAAGGTATCAGAGAGCAGTAAGGGTATCAGAGGGCTGGAAGGGTATCAGAGAGTAGTAAGAGTATCAGAGTGCAGTAAGAGTATCAGAGGGCTGTAAGGGTATCAGAGAGTAGTAAGAGTATCAGAGTGTAGTAAGAGTATCAGAGGGCAGTAAGGGTATCAGAGAGTAGTAGGAGTATCAGAGGGCAGTAAGGATATCAGAGTGTAGTAAGAGTATCAGAGGGCAGTAAGGGTATCAGAGGGCAGAAAGGGTATCAGAGGGCAGTAAGGGTATCAGAGAGTAGTAAGGATGTCAGAGGGCACATTACCGGCCCATTAACACCAGCAATACATCCGCCGCCATTTTGGGTGGCTGAAGCGCTTGCCAGTTTCAGGTGATAGGCCCCTTTTAATATGCAAATCGGCGTCCTATGTGATAGGACCCTGATTGCTATTTTGGTTGGAACCGTCCGGAATATGTACTGTTCACTCTTGAATCAGTTTTACTGGTGGTAAACATGGCGAGGCGCAAATAATTGAGTTTGAAATTAGTATTGTGGGGCCAGGAGGAGCATGAGTGCTCCTCTGCGCCCTGCAAAAATAATCTGTGCCGGTACCATCCTGGGCTCCTCCCTGTTTGCATTCGTGACTCCCGCCCCTCGCACCACCTGCTGGGACACACCGTTCTGATGGCTGGGAAGCCTTCAATGCAACACCAGGCTGCCCAGGCATAAACTCCAGAGATGCTGCTAGCAGCAGCTCCCACCCAGGGACAAGCTGTCACCTCAGTCCCTTGACCGATACTGCACTGGCCCGAATCCAGCGAATTGCACTGGGACACTAGTTTGGGGCGGGAAGCTCGCTTGTCCTATTTAAACGAGGAACGGGCAGGGGGCTCGAGCACTCTGCCAGTCGCCCCTCACAAAAGTTAAAATCCACCCCTTTATTTGAAAGTTGTTCTTCTTTATGTATCCAGTGCTTACCTTGACATCATGGTAAGCACTGGATACATAAAGAATGTATCGGATAAATCATGCCCTTGATTCATCAACCAGTGGAAATAATCTGCCTGAACTTTATTTTATCACTTTGCACACCTCCATCAAAACCCTCCCCAGACGTCCCAGTTCTGACCTGCGAGGGCTTTCAGGGTCTGACAGCTGTCAATAGTCCAGCTGTCTCACTGATCAGTGACCCAGTGGGATGGAGCTGGGTGGGACAGACATGCCTGAGGCTGCTGCCTCTCAGGACAGCAGCACATGCTAGGCCTCTGGCCTTCCCCCTCAGAGCACCACATCAGTGGAATATGGGAGGCAACACCAGGCTGCTGAGGTACAAGCTCCAGAGATGCAACCAGCTGTGGCTCCCTGCCAAGAACCAGTATTTGTTACCCATCCTTATTTGCCTTTGAGAAGATGGTGGTGAGCAGCCCTCTTGAACCGCCGCAGTCCGTGTGGTGAAAGTACTCCCATAGTGCTGTTAGGTAGAGAGTTCCAGGATTTTGACCCAGTGACAATGAAGGAACGGCAATATATTTCTAAGTCAGGATGGTGTGTGACTTAGAGGGGAACTTGGAGGTGGTGGTGTTCCCATGTGTCTGCTGCCCTTGTCCTCCTAGGTGGAAGAGGTTGCAGGTTTGGGAGGTGCTGTTGAAGAAGCCTTGGCGAGTTGCTACAGTGCATCTTGTCGATGGTACCCACTGCAGCCACTTTGCGCCACTGGTGGAGGGAGTGAATGTTTAAAGTGGTAGATGGGGTACTGGTCAAGTGGGCTGCTTTGCCCTGATGATATTACAAAGTTACAAAGTATTGCAGCACAGAAATAGGCTATTCAACCCAACAGGTCCATGCCGGGGTTTATGCTCCACAAGAGTCTCCTCCCACCCCTCTTCATCTAAACCCATCAACATATATTCCTGTTCCTTTTCCCCTCATGTGCTTATCTAGCTTCGCTTTGAATGCATCTATGCTATTCGCCTCATCTACTCCCTGTGGTAGCGAGTTCCAAATTCTAACCACTCTCTGGATAAAGAAGTTTCTCCTGAATTCCCTATTGGATTTATTAGTGACTATCTTATATTTATGGCCCTAGTTCTGGTCTTGCCTACAAGTGGAAACATCTTCTCTACGTCTATCCGATCAAACCCTTTCATAATCTTGAAGACCTCTATCAGATCACCGCTCAGTCTTCTCTTATCTAGAGAAAAGAGCCTCAGCCTGTTCAATCTGTCCTGACAGATATAACCTCTCAGTTCTGGTAGCATTCTACTAAATCTTTTTTGAATCTCCTCCGGTGCTTCTATATTCTTTTTATAATATGGTGACCAGAACTGTTCACAGTACTCCAAGTGTGGTCTAACCAAGGTTCTGTACACGTTTAACATAACGTCTCTGCTTTTTAATTCTATCCCTCTAGGAATGAATCCCAGTGCTTTGTTCATTTTTTTATGACCTTATTAAGCTGCATTGCTACTTTTAGTGATCTGTGCATTTATATCCCCAGATCCTTTGTTCCTCTACCCCATTTAGACACTTATTTTGCAAGGAGTATGTGGCCACTTTATTCTTCCTACCAAAATGTATTACATCACACTTATTTATATTGAAATTCATTTGCCAATTACATGCCCATTCTGCAACTTGTATAATGCCTTCCTGTATTTTGTTGCAGTCCTCCTCTGTATTAACTACACCCCCCAAATTGGTGTCATCCACAAATTTTGTAATTGTAATTCCGATTCCCGAGTCCAAATCACTTATGTAAATGGTGAACAAAGTTGTCCCAGCACCGATCCTTGTGGAACACCACTTCTACCATTTGCCAATCTGTGTAACTACATTTAACCCCTTACTCTCTGTTTTCTGTTTTGTAGCTCGCTCGCAATTCATTCTGCTACTTCTGCCATGAGTCCACATGTTTTGACCTTAGTCATGAGCCTACTTTGCCTTGATGTGGGGTGGCGGTAGGGATTGTGGATGCATTGGTAATAATTTTCCAAAACTCCCTGGACTCAGCAAAGGTCCTGGCAGACTGGAAAACTGCGAATGTAATGCCCTTATTTAAAAAGGGCAGTAGACAGAAGGCTGGAAACTATAGACCGGTTAGCCTAACATCTGTGGTAGGTAAAATATTGGAGTCCATTATTAAGGAGACAGTAACAGGACATTTGGATAATCATAATTTAATAGGACAAAGTCAGCATGGTTTTATGAAGGGGAAGTCATGTTTGACAAATTTGCTGGAGTTCTTTGAGGAAGTAACGTATAGGGTGGATAAAGGGGAACCAGTGGACGTAGTGTATTTAGACTTCCAAAAGGCATTTGACAAGGTGCCACACAAAAGATTATTGCTTAAGATAAAAAATCACGGGATTGGGGGTAATATTCTGGCATGGATAGAGGATTGGCTATCTAACAGAAGGCAGAGAGTTGGGATAAATGGTTCATTCTCAGACTGGCAATCAGTAACTAGTGCTGTTCCGCAGGGGTCAGTGCTGGGTCCCCAACTCTTTACAATCTATATTAACGATTTGGAGGAGGGGACCGAGTGTAACATATCAAAGTTTGCAGATGATACTAAGATGGGAGGGAAAGTAGTGAGTGAGGAGGACATAAATAACCTGCAAGGGGACATAGGCAGGCTAAGTAAATGGGCAGAGATTTGGCAGATGGAATACAATACTGGAAAGTGTGAGGTTATGCACTTTGGCAGGAAAAATCGTAGAGCAAGTTATTATCTTAATGGCAAGAAACTGGAAAGTACTGAAGTACAAAGGGATCTGGGGGTCCTGGTGCACAAAACTCAAAAGGTTAGTATGCAGGTGCAGCAAGTGATTAAGAAGGCCAATGGAATGTTGGCTTTCATTGCTAGGGGGATAGAATATAAAAATAGGGAGGTATTGCTTCAGTTGTACAAGGTATTGGTGAGACCGCACCTGGAATACTGCATACAGTTTTAGTGTCCATACTTAAGAAAAGACATACTTGCTCTCGAGTCAGTACAAAGAAGGTTCACTCGGTTAATCCCGGGAATGAGGGGATGGACATATGAGGAGAGGTTGAGTAGATTGGGACTCTACTCATTGGAGTTCAGAAGAATGAGAGGCGATCTTATTGAAACATATAAGATTGTGAAGGGGTTGGATCGGGTGGATGCGGGGAGGATGTTCCCGATGATGGGTGAAACTAGAACTAGGGGGTATAGTCTTAGAATAAGGGGCTGCTCTTTCAAAACTGAGATGAGGAGGAACTACTTCACTCAGAGGGTGGTAGGTCCATGGAATATGCTGCCCCAAAAAGCTGTAGAAGCTACATCATTACATAAATTTAAAACAGAAATAGACAGTTTCCTAGAAGTAAAGGGAATTAAGGGTTACGGGGAACGGGCAGGAATTTGGACATGAGTCTAGGTTCGGATCGGTCATGGCCCTGTGGGTAGCGGAGCGGGCCCAGGGGCCGTGTAGCCTGATCCTGCTTCTATTTCATGTGTCTAATTCTGTTAGATTCAGGAGATGGTTCTGTGATAGTAGATTGGCGGTTAGGATCAGATCAGCCATGATGTTATTGAATGGCGGAGCAGGCTCAAGGGGCCGATTGGCCTACTCCTGCTCCTATTTCTTATGTTCTTATGTTCTTATGTTCTTATGATGTTGTCCAGGTCATGCTGCATGCGGTTATGGACTGCTTTATTACCTGAAAAATTGCAAATGGTACAGAATACTGTGCAATCATCAGTGAACATCCCCACTTCTGACCTTATGATGGATGGAAGGTCATTGATGAAGCAGCTGATGATGGTTGGGCCTAGGACAATGCACTGAGGAACTTCTGTAGCAATGTCCTGGGGCTGTGATGAGTGACCTCCAACAACAACAATCATCTTCCTTTGTGCTAGGTATGACTCCAGCCAGTGGAGAATACATTCTGTGCCCTTGCTACCCTCAGTGCTTCTTCCAAGTGATGTTCAACATGGAGGAGTACTGATTCATCAGCTGGGGGAGGGCGGTAGGCAGGAATCAGCAGGAGGTTTCCTTGCGCATGTTTGACCTGAAGCCATGAAACTTCATGGGGTCCGGAATCAATGTTGAGGACTCCCAGGGCCACACCTCCCAACCGAATACCACTGTGCCGCCACCTCTGGTTGGTCTGTCCTGCTGGTGGGACAGGACATACCCAGGGATGGTGAAGGAGGAGTCTGGGACATTGGCTGATATATATGATTCTGTGAGTATGACTATGTCAGGCTGTTGCTTGTCTTGTCTGTGGGACAGCTCTCCCAATTTTGGCATAAATGCTCTGATGTTAGTGAGGAGGACTTTGCAAGGTTGACTGGGCTGGGTGTGCCTTTGTAGTGTCTGAATTCGATACTTAGGTTGATGCCGGGTGGTCCATCTGGTTTTAAAATTATTGTACTTTTTTGTAGCCGTTTGATACAACTGAGAGGCTTGCTGGGCCATTTCAGAGGGCAGTTAAGAGTCAACCATATTGCTGTGGGCCTGGAGTCACATATACACTAGACCAAGTAAAGGAGAGTACATTCCCTAAAGGAGATTAGTGAAACAGCTGGGTTTTTACTACAATCCGATAACTTCATGGTCACTATTACTGATACTAGGATCTAGAAATTCAGTGGGCTGCGCCACCCGTTAGCGCCCAAAGAGGGCACTTAGTGGGTTTTGCGCCACTGGCCACGCCTCCCGCTAAATTTAGCGGGGCGCTAATGGCGGCGCTAGCCGTTAGCGCTGCGCCGCCACCGATAACGTCATCGGTGTGCGCAGCGCACCGCTACCACTCCGATTGCCAAATTTGGTAGCGCCCCCTGCTGTGACGCCGGTCGCAATTTGCGACCGGTTCAGGGGAGCCTACCTGCGGCGGTAGAGGTGCTGAGGTGCGCGGCGGCCATTTTTTTTGCTGGCCGCCTGCCAGCATCTCTTCGCGCCGCCGTCCCTGGCCTCCTGAGCCCTCCCCCCGTGTTGTGCTGGCTGTGTCCCAAGAGCCCGGCACTTCTCCTCGGTGCCAGGCACTTTTGCCGGCACTCGCGGTTGCCGATCGCGCTGCAGCAGGCCCCTCCCCTTTAAGAAGGGGAGGAAGGCCTGCAGTACCGCAGCACACCGTGCCGCAGCGTGTGGCGCTGTGGCATGGCGCGCTGCGATTTTCAGTTGCAGCGCCCCAAGAGGGATGCGGGGCGCCTCGAGTAGCGCCGCGCTTCCGTTTGGGGCACTGAAACTGAATTTCCGGTGGGCGCTCACGACTCCTTCCGGGGCGGTACTTCCGGCGCCCTGGCGAGACTGGCGCCCAAAGGGGCGCCACTGAATTTCTAGGCCTAGTTTTTTATTCCAGATTCATTTAATTAACTGAATTCAAATTCGCAAATTGCCATGGTGGGATTTAGATCCCTAGAAACACCAAAAACAGCATGGAATTTCAGGGCCTCTATTGGGAAAGAGGCTAAAATAAATTTTATTCACACATCCTAGCATTCAAATGGTGAGTGGGTATCCCATCATTCTTTGCTTTTAAGGCTGTGAGCTGGTTTGATATTTTTAAATATGCTTGTTGCCTGTTAGTGATCATAAAATGTTATTTCACACTATAAATTATAAGTCTGTTGTAAGCAAAATTCCTACCAAGTCTGGAAATGGAATGTTAAACAGTGTGTTATGACTTAAATTGTGGCTTGTTTTGTATTGGCCTAACTTCGGTATAATTCTGGCGATCTGAATTAAAGTACAGACCCTACCGATTGAATAACACAAAGGATCTGGTAATTAGTTTGAAAACTGTTTTGCATTAAGCCCATCAGAAGGACAAAGCAAATACTGAATAAAACACGAGGTCTGTCTATGAACTGGATCTGCAACGATTGTACATTGATCAGAGTTTGCATCTGAGGCGTGACATTACCTGGTCGCAATGTAATTAAACTGTTTCTCCGATATTCTAAAAGATGAACTCTTAACATGAAAAGGCTGTTTATGGATTGAATTCACTTCGCACCAACACTGCAGTCATCGTGTAAATGCCGCATAAATCCCAACCTGGCACCAGAGGGAAGAGAAGAGGGACTTCTTGGAAAAGCGAGTCTCAGCCTGCTTCACTTAAATGTCAGTCCAATTTACATCTCCAAAATGTAGCTTTGTGACAAAACTGAGATCATTTTGCGATGATAGAATCTTAGAATGACACAGCACAGAAGCAGGTCATTCAGCCCATCGTGCCTGTGCCAGCTCTTTGAAAGAGCTTTCCAATTAGTTCCACTCTCCTGCTCTTTCTCCATAGCTCTGCACATTTTTCCTGTTTAAGCCTATATGCAATTCCCTTTTGAAAGTTATTATTGAACCTGCTTCCATCACACTTTCAGGCAGTGCATTCCAGATCATAAGAGCTCACTCCATAAAAAAAGTGTCCTCCTCTCCCCTCTGGTTCTTTTGGCAATTATCTTAAATCTGTGTCCTCTGGTTACCGACCCTCCTGTCAGTGGAAAGATTTTCTCCCTATCTACTTCATCAAAACCCTTCATAATTTTGAACATCTCTGTTAAATCTCTCCTTAATCTTCTCTGCTTTAAGGAGAAGAATCTGAGCTCTCTAGTCTTTCCACATAACTGAAGTTTAATAATAAACATAATGGCCCAGAAATTCGGGTCCTAACGCGTGAGTACTCACGGGGTACTCACGCGTAGGCCCAACGAAAGTGCCGGTTTTGTGCATGCACTGCGCATGCGCGGGAAACCGGCACTTCCATTCCCCTGAAAGAAGGGGTTGACAGATGAAACGCGTGCGCTGGAGAGGCAGCGCGTGCGCATCGAACTTACGTTTTTTTTGCAGGTTTCTGCAGGAGGGTAAGTCTCCAGCAGTTACACTTTTAAAAAGCAGGCGTAAAGCCTGCTTTTAACAAGGTAAGTGGTGAATTAATTAAAATTAAAACATCTTTTCCACAGGTTTATTATTTTTAAATACTTTAAAGAAAGGTAAGTTTATTTTTAGCCCCGTTAGAAAATGTAATTAATTTTTTCAAAAATTTAAATTATTGTTTAAAATAGTTATTTCATGTAATTTAGTTATTTTAAAACTGTGATGTTTTTAAAAATATTTATTTGAAGTTTTAGTGATGTTTTGGGGCTTACAGTATTTATAGGTTTGACAGCCCTTCCTGTCAAACTTATGAATGAAGCATTCCCTGCTACCATTGGCTCTCCATGGCCCATGTGATCCCAGGGGATGCATCGAACTAACTGCGCCCCTGGGATACGCAAGCACTGCGCGCCGGCAGTTGGAGGAGACCCAGGATCGGAATCCCACGTGGGCCCACAGCTCAGCGGCTGGCGCGCTAGGTAAATGCAGGTTGGGGGCTTGCACCCGCGGGAAGCCCCCGACCCGAATTTCTGGGCCATTGATGCTTAACTTGCAGTGTGACTATATCTGAACATACTGGGAATGGCATTATTAACTCTTGTTTTGAACAATTACTTGGCCATCCGAAAGGGTAAAGGTTTGGTGTTAACCTGCAAATGTTTAATACAGTTCCACAGAATCATTTTGCCTGCTTTTTAACTGAAGCCGTTAATTAGATTTCTTTGAGGAAGTGACAACCAAGTTCCACATGAAAGCATATTAATTAGTCATGGAGTCATAGGGGGAATAGTTTGGTTGCTTTGTGCCTCCCGTTAGCACCCTAAGAGGATGCTAATGGGCACAATGCAACTAGCGCCCGGGCGCGGCGATGTTTGAGCCGCTAATGAAATTGACCAGACAATTTGCGGCAGCGCTAAACACTACCACCATGATCTCCTGCGTCCGCAGATTGTGACGTCAGTCGAGCGTGCAACGCCCCGGACTGGATATTGAGTGGCGTCCCCTGCCTTTCCACCTGCCGCTAGCAATGACAGGTTGAGGGGAATGTTTTGCAGTCGGAAAGGGGGAGTGCTATTTAAAGGCGGCCACTTCCTGCCTTTTTTTGCCAGCGATATTTTTGCACCACGCATTCTGAGGGAGAGAGACTTCTGGAGAGATTCAATGTTGTGTGAAGGAGTTTTGGGTACTGAGCAGCACTTTGCAGGTTCATTTTGATTTGACCTTCCTTGCATTGATTTAGAAGAGACTGTGGGGGCTGCACTCTGAGCTCTTTCCCTGGGTCTCTCCATTGTTCTTTCCAGCAGAATTGATGTACAGGTCTCTCCAGGCCGAGATTCAAGGCTGCAATGAGCTTCTTCTTCTTCTTAGGCAGTCTCTCGGAACCGAGGATGACTTGCTTCCACATTAAAAATGAGTTCGCAGGTGTCTGATGAGTCCAATGCAGGACCTACAATCTCTGTCACAGGTGGGGCAGACGGTGGTTGAAGGGGCGGGTGGGTGGGGTGCTTGGGTTGACGTGCGCTCCTAGCGCTGCCTGCACTTGGCTTCCGCTTGCTCCCAGCAAAGAGACTCGAGGTGTTCGGCACCTTCTCCGATGCTTCTCCTCCACTTTGTGCGGTCTTGGGCCAAGGATTCCCAGGTGTCGATGGGGATGTTACACTTTTTCAAGGAGGCTTTAAGGATGTCCTTGAAGCATTTCCTCTGCCCACCTGGGGCTCTCTTGAGCAGGCTGTGGATGGAAAGCAAGATCGACCCTCCCCTTTAAGAATTGGCTGGCACCAGTGTGTCTGTGTTCCATTGCTGACTGACATCACATGAGTTTTGCCAGCGCTCTGAGGTAGCGCCTCGCTCCTCGGAGTTAGCGCCTTAAGAGAGGTGTGTAGCGCCTGATTTAGCGCTCCAATCACCTCTAGGGGGCGATAGAAGCCAAGTTTGCAGTCGGAGGCGATAATTAGCACCAGGCGCTAAACTTTGCGCCCGGCCGATAATTGCGCCCCTAACGGGGCGATACCAAATTTCTCCCCCGAGTGTCTCCGCTTCCACCACTTCCATTGGCAGCGAATTCCAGGTCATCACCACTTGCTGCATAAAAAAGCTTTTCCTTACATTCCCTCTGTATCACCCAAAACCTTAAATCTGTGTCCCCTAGTCCTTGGACCATAAACTAGTGGGTATAGCCTTTCCCCGTCTAGCCTATCCAAACTCGCCATAATCTTGTACACCTCTATTGTTGAAGTCTCGACTCCCGAGTAAGACTCTTAAACACAAAGTATCGTTAAAGACAGGCTTTATTTGCTTGCAAGGGAAGAGTTGTGTAGACAAGGGCTACATCCGACCTCTCCAAAGTAATACAGGAGTTGTAGTATATTTATACAGTACAGAAGCAAAACAGGCTTTCTATGCCACATGACATGGTATTGAATCATAACTGATTACAAAGGCACAGACCTTGCGAATTATTGAAACAACGTATTCCGGGCTGCGTTAGAATAACGAACGGAAATACCTTGGGATAAGATTAACTAATCCTTTATTATGGATCTCTCTGTTCCCTCTGTTCTCTCACTGTACCAACTGGGCCTGTGGGCCGATGTTTACCTTATCATGTCCTTGGCTGTTTGTTTGGTAAATGAGGCTCCTTGTTAAGCTTATCACAAACAAGGAGTACGTATATAGCATTCCTAAATTATCTCGTTCCCTTGAAACATGATTAGTGAATCATGCTGTTGGCCATTTTAAAATTTAAATGGATTTCATTTTATGCTCAGGAAGCCATTTTATGTCTAAATGAGAAACTGTACTTCCACACTATCAAATCACCCCTCAACCTCCTTTGCTCTAATGAAAACAAATCCAGCTTCTCCAACCTGTCCTTATAGCTAAGAACCCCCATCCCCAGAACCATTCTGGTAAATCTCCTCTGCACCTTCTCAAGGGCCTTCACATCCTACCTAAAGTGTGGTGACCAGAACTGGATGCAATACTCCAGTTGTGGCCTAACCAGCGCTTTATAAAGGTTCAGCATAACTTCTCTACTTTTGTACTCAATACGTACCTCTATTTATGAAGCCCAAGATCTCATATGCTTTGTTAACCACTCTCTCAATATGTCCTGCCACCTTCAGGGGCCTATGCACATTAACTCCCAGGTCCCTCTGTCCCTGCACACTCTTTAAAATTAAAATTAAACTCAAAGCTGTGGGGACTCAGGTAAACCCTGGGAATGGATAAGAAACTGGTTGAAGGGTATGAAACATTAAGTACTCATAAGAGGTTATGAGTTACAGTGGGGAAAAGTACTGAGTGGGGTACATCAGGGCTTGGTGCTGGGACCTCTTTCAAATTGAAAATTATACCAAACTAGAAGGAGCAGTGGAATCAGAGGAGGAAGCTCAAAAAGTACAAAATGAATTGGACAAAATATGAAAGTGGGCAAATCAATGGCAGATGGAACATAATACAGACAAGCGTAAAGTGCTAGACGTAGGAAGGAAAAATAGGTGACACAGGTATTAGTGTTGAAATAGCTAAGAATGAAGCTGAATATTTGTATTCGTATATTTGGATTTTCAAAAGTCATTTGATAAGGTGCCACATAAAAGGTTGTTATGCAAGATAAGGGCTCATGGGGTTGGGGGTAATATATTAGCATGGATAGAGGATTGGTTAATGGACAGATAAACGGGTCATTTTCAGGTTAGCAGGCTGTAACTAGTGGGCTGCCGCAAGGATCAGTGCTGGGGCCTCAGCTATTTTCAATCTATATTAATGACTTAGAAGAAGGAACCAAGTGTAATATATCCAAGTTTGCAGACGATACAAAGCTGTGAGGAGGACAGAGCCTGCAAAGGGATATAGACAGGTCAAGTGAGTGGGCAATAAGGTGGCAGATGGAGTATAATGTGGGGAAATGTGAGATTATTCACTTTGGTAGGAAGAATAGAAAAACAGAATATTTTTAAGTGGTGAGAAACGATTAAATGTTGGTGTTCAGAGAGAGTTAGGTGCCCTCATACAGGAAACACAGAGAGTTGTAATGCAGCTACAGCAAGCAAGTAGGAAAGCAAATGGCATGTTGCCATTTATTGCAAGGGGTTTGGAGTACAAGAGTAAGGAAGTCTTGCTACAATTGTACAGGGCTTTGGTGAGACCACACCTGCAATTGGGGGGAAAACTCTCCACTGGCTGGAGTCATACCTAGCACTAAGGAAGATGATTGTGGTGGTTGAAGGTCAATCATCACAGCCCCAGGACATCGCTGCAGGAGTTCCTCAGAGCAGTGTCATAGGCCCAACCATCTTCAGCTGCTTCATCAATGACCTTCCCTCCAACATAAGGTCAGAAATGGGGATGTTTGCTGATGACTGCAGTGTTCAGTGCCATTCACAACTCCTCAGATAATGAAGCAGTCCATGCCCACATGCAAAAAGACCTGGACGATGTTCAGGCTTGGGCTGATAAATGGCAGGTAACATTCACACCACAAAAGTGCCAGGCAATGACTATCTCCAACAAGCGAGAGTCTAACCACCACCCCTTGATATTCAACGACATTACCATCACCGATTCCCCCACCATCAACATCCTGGGGGTCACCATTGACCAAAATGCAGGCAGTTAAGAAGGCAAATGGTATGTTGGCCTTCATAGCGAGAGGATTCGAGTACAGGAGCAAGGATGTCTTGCTGCAGTTGTACAGGGCCTTAGTGAGACCACACCTTGAGTATTGTGTGCAGTTTTGGTCACCTTATCTGAGGAAGGATGTTCTTGCCATGGAGGGAGTGCAGCGAAGATTCACCAGACTGATACCTGGGATGGCAGGAATGATGCATGAAGAGAAATTGGGTCAATTAGGCTTATATTCACTAGAGTTTAGAAGAATGAGAGGGGATCTCATTGAAACTTATAAAATTCTAACAGGACTAGACAGACTAGATGCAGGAAGGATGTTCCTGATGGCAGGGGAGTCCAGAACCAGGGGTCACAGTCTACAGATAAGGAGTAAGCCATTTAGGACAGAGATGAGGAGGAATTTCTTCACCCAGAGAGTGGTGAACCTGTGGAATTCTCTACCACAGAAGGCAGTTGAGGCCAAATTATTAAATATATTCAAGAAGGAGTTAGATATATTTCTTAAGGCTAAAGGGATCAAGGGATATGGGGAGAAAGCAGGGACAGGTACTGAATTTTGATGATCAGCCATGATCTTATTAAATGGTGGAACAGGCTCGAGGGGCCGAATGGCCTACTCCTGCTCCTATCCTCTATGTTGCTATGTTTCTAAAAACTTAACTGGACCAGCCACATAAATACAGTGGCAATAAGAGCAGGTCAGAAGCTAGGTATTCTGTGGCAAATGTCTCACCTCCTGACTCCCCAAAGCCTTTCCACCATCTACAAGGCACAAGTAAATAGTAGATGCATTGCTGGTCATCTTCCATCTTCCAAAATTCTATAGATTCTGGAACAGTTCCCATGGATTGGAGGGTAGCTAATGTTACCCCACTATTCAAAAAAGGTGGTAGAGTGAAAATGGGGAATTATAGACCAGTAAGCCTGACATCGGTAGTGGGGAACATGCTAGAGTCCATTATAAAAGATGTAATAGCAGAGCACTTGGAAAACAGTGACAGGATCAGACAAATTCAACATGGATTTACAAAAGGTAAATCGTGCTTGACTAATCTACTGGAATTTTTTGAGGATGTAACTGGTAGGGTAGATAAGGGAGAACCAGTGGATGTGGTGTATTTGGACTTTCAGAAGGCTTTCGCTAAGGTCCCACATAAGAAATTAGCATATAAAGTTAAAGCACATGGGATTGGGGGCAAGGTACTGACTTGGATAGAGAACTGGCTGGCAGACAGGAAGCAAAGAGTTGGAATAAACAGCTCTTTTTCCGAGTGGCAGGCAGTGACTAGTGGGGCACTGCAGGGATCGGTGCTAGGATCCCTGCTATTCACAATATATATTAATGATCTAGATGAGGGAACTAGATGTAATATCTCCAAGTTTGCAGATGACACAAAGCTGGGTGGGCCTGTGAGCTGTGAGGAGGATGCCGAGAAACTCCAGTATGATTTGGACAGGTTGGGTGATTGGGCAGATGTATGGCAGATGCAGTATAATGTGGATAAATGTGAGGTTATCCACTTTGGTGGCAAAAGCAGGAAGGCAGATTATTATCTGAACGGCAATAGATTGGGAGAAGGGGAAGTGCAACAAGACCTGGGTGTCCTTGTGCACCAGTTGCCAAAGGTAAGCATGCAGATGCAGCAGGCGGTTAAGAAGGCAAATGGTATGTTGGCTTTCGTAGCGAGAGGATACGAGTACAGGAACAAGGATGTCTTGCTGCAGTTGTACAGGGCCTTGGTGAGGCCACACCTTGAGTATTGTGTGCAGTTTTGGTCACCTTATCTGAGGAAGGATGCCCTTACCATGGAGGGAATGCAGCAAAGAATCACCAGACTGATGCCTGGGATGGCAGGAATGACATATGAGGAGAGATTGGGTCGATTGGGCTTATACTCGCTGGAGTTTAGAAGAATGAGAGGGGATCTCATTGAACCTTATAAAATTCTAACAGGACTAGACAGACTAGATGCAGGAAGGATGTTCCCAATGGTGGGGGAGTCCAGAACCAGGGGTCACAGTCTAAAGATAAGGGGGTAAGCCATTTATGACAGAGATGGGGAGGAATTTCTTCAGCCAGAGAGTGGTGAACCTGTGGAATTCTCTACCACAGAAGGCAGTAGAGGCCAATTCATTAACTATATTCAAGAAGGAGTTAGATATATTTCTTAAGGCTAAAGGGATCAACGGATATGGGGAGAAGGCAGGGACAGGGTGCTGAGTTTGGATGATCAGCCATGATCTCATTGAATGGCAGAGCAGGCTCGAGGGGCTGAATGGCCTACTCCTGCTCCTATCTTCTATGTTTCTATGTTAAGTAAGGAGTGTGATGAAATATTCTCCACTTGCCTGGATGAGTGCAGTTCCAGCAACACTCAATAAGCTCAACCACCATCCAGGACAAAGCAGCCCGCTTGGTTGGCATCCCCACCCACCACCTTAAACATTCACTCCCTCCACCACCGGCGTACCGTGGCTGCAGTGTGTACCATCTACAAGATGCACTGCAGCAACTCGCCAAGGCTTCTTCGGCAGCACCTCCCAAACCCGCGACCTCTTTCACCTAGAAGGAGAAGGGCAGCAGGCGCATGGGAACACCACCACCTCCAAGTTCCCCTCCAAGTCACACACCATCCTGGCTTAGAAGTATATCGCTGATCCTTCATCGTTGCTGGGTCAAAATCCTGGAACTCCCTACCTAACAGCACTGTAGGAGTACCTTCACCACACAGACTACAGCGGTTCAAGAAGGCGGCTCACCACCACCTTCTCAAGGGCAATTAGGGATGGGCAATAAATGCTGGTCTTGCCAGCAACACCCACATCCCCTAAACGAATTTTAAAAAAACACCTGGAGTACTGTGGACAGTTTTGGTCTCCTTACCTGAAGAAGGATATACTTGCCTTAGAGGTGGTGCAATGAAGCTTTACTGGATTGATCCCTGGGATGAGAGGGTTGTCCTATGATGAGAGATTGAGTAGATTGGGCCTATACTCTCTGGAGTTTAGAAGAATGAGAGGTGATACCATTGGAACATACAAGATTCTGAGGGAGATTGACTGGGTAGATGCTGAGAGGTTGTTTCCCCTGGTTGGAGAGTCTAGAACTAGGGGGCATAATCTCAGGATAAGGGGTCGGTCATTTAAGACTGTGATGAGGAGGAATTTCTTCACTCAGATGGTTGTGAATCTTTGGAATTCTCCACCCCAAAGGGCTGTGGATGTTAAGTTGTTGAGTATATTCAAGGCTGAGGTAGATAGATTTTTGGACTCGAGTGGAATCAAGGGATATGGAGATCGGGCGGGAAAGTGGAGTTGAGATTGAAGATCAGCCATGATCTTATTGAATGGTGGAGAAGGCTCTAGGGGCCGTATGGCCTACTCCTGCTCCGAATTGTTATGTTCTTATGTTCTTAAAGAGACCGAGGGGTCTTAGACTCAATGCTCAACATGTCCAACAGATGCAGAGCAGCAATCGACAAAGCCAAAGGGATGTTAAACTAAATCAGCCAAAACAGTAGGATACAAGCTAGAGGAGGTAATGATCAGACTGTACAGGGCTCTGGTCAGACCGCACTTTGAGTACTGAGTCCAATGCTGTTTGCAAGAAACAAGAGACATTCAAGCGCTGGGGGCAATGCAGCGAAGAGCCATGAGGCTGATCCCCAGTGTTGGGGGGATGAGTTCTGAGGAGAGACTAGAGAGTGGGCTTTTCAGCCTCGAAAGGAGGGACCAGAGATGTGACCTTGTCGAGGGATGTGAAACTGCTAAGGGTATAGAAAAAGTTAACCCAGATTATTACTTTAAATTAAACTGCGGTTCAAACTAGTAAAAGGTAATTTTAGGATTGATAATATCAGGAAATTCTTCTTTTACAACGGTGGTCGATGTAAAATCCCAATTAGCATTTGGCTCAAAATTTTCAAATCAGTAATTGAACCAATTGCACTCTATGGCAGTGAGGTCTGGGGACCACTAACACAACAAGATTTTGCAAAATGGGACAAACACCCAATTGAGATCCTACATGCGGAATTCTGTAAAAGTATCCTCCGGACTCAAAGGAAAACAGTAAACAACGCATGCAGGGCGGAACTAGGCCAATCCCCATTAATAATCACTATCCAAAAAAGAGCCACCAAATTTTGGAATCACCTACAAATGAGCAACCCCCAATGCTATCACTACGACGCCCTGAAATGCCAAGAGCTGACCATAAAGAAGAATACCCTCAGTCAACTAGTCCTGGGACTCAATAAAGTAACTAATAACAATACTAACAATAACCAGTCCCAGGACAGTGACAGGGTAACACAAAGAATTCGACCCAACACAATCGTCGCTAAGCAAAAGGAAAAATATCTGTCATATTGGGCAGAAACAACAAAAACCCAAAGCAAACTCAATTGCTACTTGGCCCTAAACAGACAATACAACATAGCTGATTACCTGACCATGGTAAAGGATAACAGACTGAGAAGAACCTTGACAAGGTACAGACTTAGCGAACATAGCCTAGCAATCGAAAAAGGCAGACACAGGCAGACCAGGCTGCCAAGAGAAGACAGGATATGCTCTCACTGCAGTCAGGGAGTAGTTGAGACAGAGATGCACTTCCTCACAGCCTGTGGAAAATATCAGGGCATCAGAGAGAATTTCTACCAAAAATTCTCACAAATATGCCCTGAATTCAGAAATCTGACTGACAACCAAAAACTCCCATTCCTACTGGGGGAGGAGAGAAGCTGTGTAACACTGGCGGCACACTATGTTACAGCTTGCCATGAACAGAGGGACAACCAGTAAACTAAGACAAGAGTATATATAAACAAGGCGAATGTATATTTATAAAGTCAGGGATATACCTGTTTATACACTGTATGAATGGAACCGCGTTTATGTGTTCAACCATAAATGTATTTTGATGCTTTGGCAACATAAGATGTACCTTATCATGCCAATAAAGCGATTTGTATTGTATTGTATTGTATTGTATGGAATAAACTTCCAGATAGAGTAGAGGAGGTATTTAGGAAACAGCTGGATGTTATAATGGAAGCACATTAGAATATCTCTGGATGAATGAATTAAGATGGGCCGTATTGCCTTGCTCATTCATTAATGCTCCTGTGGTGGTTGTCCCATTATGTTTCACTGATTCTTTTTAAAGGCATCCTATGAAGTAAATACCTTTTAGGTAAAATATTGCATCTTTCTTATTAATTTCCCCTCACATTTGAAAATGCGTTCCTCCCTCTACAACTTGTGCACCTCTTAAAAGGGCAACCAAATGATTTGCTCGCAGGCCTCTACCAGTTACTCATGTCCACGCAGCACAGCCTAGATTGGCCTTTGCTGTGCAAGGTACAGAAAACCCATGCCCACATCACACAATACAGGATTGTGCATCGGTATAACATGAACCAGTTCATTCATTCATTAACTCATTCAATCACTCATTGGGGCTGAAATCAGAATTAATGGGGCTGTAATGGCCTTAAAATGGGGTTGGTAGACTTACTGCCTCCTTGACGCCATTCTCTGCTCGCTGCTATTTTTACATGGGCTGACCTCTGGGCGGCCAAAGTGCCCGCTTGTTTAAGGCAGTAGGTGCCTTTTAATATGTAAATAGTGGTTCTATGATGTTCACAGGACCCCGACTGCCATTTTGGGACAGGAACGTTGGAGCCAGTGCCGCGTACATTCTGGTCATTTTTACTGGCTGTACACCCGAAGAGGCCCCTGAAATGTAAGTTTTAAATGATATTTGTGGAGCCAGGAAGAGCAGGAATGCTCCTCCGAGCCCCCCCCCACAAATAATCTGGGCCCCTGCAACTCGGGCTTGCCCCTGCACGCAATGGCAACCCCCCTCCCTCCCTTACCTTGCTGCCAGTTGGGTGGGCTCAGTACAGATAGGTCTGCTGTCCCTCAGGGCAATGCCACTGCTGGCTCATATAACCCTCACCCCATCTCCTCCTCAATGACAGAAGATGTCAGAGAAGTGACCAGCCAGCCATCACACAGTTGGATAAGGTGATACTAGTTATAAGCTACTAGCTGCTAACTGCTCACTTCTGTGTGGCTACTATCTCTGCTCTGCTTCACTCTGCTGTTAGAAGTTCTACATCCCCCTCGTCTGGGCAGGATTGGACCAGTTCTTTAGGCTCCTACTGCTGTTCCCAATCTCATTTGTCCATTGCCACCTTACAACCTTTCACAACCTCAGGATGTCCCAAACCACCTTACAGGCAATGAAATACTTTTTGAAGTGTAGTCACTGCTGTAATGTAGGGAAACGCGCAGCCAATTTGTGCAGAGCGCAATCCCACAAACAGAAATGTGATAATGACCAGATAATCTGTTCTTTTAGTGATGTTGGTAAAGAGATACATTTTGATGAGGACACCTGGGAGAACTCCCCTGCTCTTCTTCAAAGTAGTGCCATGGGACCTTTTAAGTCCATCTGAGAGGGCAGATGGGGCCTTAGTTTAACGTCTCACCTGAAAGACGGCATCTCTGACAGTGCAGCGCTTCCTCAGTACTGCACTGAAGTGCCAGCCTAGATTATGGGCTCAAGTCTCGAATGGGACTTGAACTCATGGCATTCTGATTCAGAGGGGAAGGTGCTACCACTGAGCCAAGGCAGTAATGGCAGAGCTTTTGGAGCAGGCCACCAGTCATATTCCATGGTACCTGGCCAAGAAAAGATCAGAGACGCAGGTAAAATGTAGAAACATTTCATACTTTTTAAGATGTAATAAATCTACCTGAGATTTGCAATCATTCGCAAGACAAGTAATTATGATTTAGATATGTTTATAACTACATTTAATACAGGTAGACTACCCTTTATCCGGACTTCCGAAAACTGAAACCCTCTAAAAACCGAAGGTTTTTTCGTTCAGCGTAAGTCGTGCGTACGAACGAAAAAACCTTCGGTTTTTAGAGGGTTCCAGTTTTGGAAGTTCGGATAAAGGGTAAGTCGTGCGCACGACCCCCCGCCGGCCCCGACAACCGCCGACCCCCCCGCGGACCCCGACAACCGCCGACCCCCCCGCGGACCCCGCCGGCCCCGACAACCGCCGACCCCCCCGCGGACCCCGCCGGCCCCGACAACCGCCGACCCCCCCCCCCCGCGTACCCCGCCGGCCCCGACCCCCGCCGACCCCGACTGACTTACGCTGAGCGTCAGCGTAAGTCGTGCGCACGACCCCCGCCGACCCCCCCGCGGACCCCCGCC
The DNA here is from genome assembly GCF_052327205.1 of Somniosus microcephalus. Taxonomy (NCBI): domain Eukaryota; kingdom Metazoa; phylum Chordata; class Chondrichthyes; order Squaliformes; family Somniosidae; genus Somniosus; species Somniosus microcephalus. The sequence goes on along the minus strand of NC_140987.1, from coordinate 72,302,880 downwards.
GACCCACCTTCCGAAATCCGAAATTCTCCTTTATCCGAAACTCGGCTGGTCCCGAGGTTTTCGGATAAAGGATAGTCTACCTGTAGATATATGACTGAATACTAAAAATATAAGTCTCTTTAATGGCTGTTTTGATACATCTTGGCTGGAGCTGTTGAAAGTGCATTTTAAGAAGCAAGAAGAGGAGAGAAGGTTCGGAAAGGAAAGCCCAATTTTAACTGGGGGGAGGGACAAGTGTGGGGCAGGTGGGGTAACTGTTAAGCTTGTCTCGGCTCACCAGTGTGAGTCCTGGGTCATTTTAACTCCCCGACCTCATTTATATACACGAAGCCCGACTCCCGCCCGAGCCCAGCGCCAATGACGTTAGGTCAGCGAGCGCGACAGGAGGCTGTGTCCCAATTCAGGCACAATCTAATATCTGGGCCATTAGGTTATCTCAGCTACATGCACAGACGTTGCAGCTTTAACACAATACCACTTCACCCTGATGACAGGATAGCAAAATGTTGCCCTAGCAAGACTGGAAGAGTTTATAATGTTATACAGCAGTACTTGGTTTGTAAAATGCACATTCACTTATGGTCCGAACAGTCTGTTAGCCACAGTGCCTGTACTACAAATCCTGTGTGATGAGGGGCCTCAGCTGATGTATATGGAAGGCACTGTGAAGCATTAGACTCTTATATGAGAGAGATTCTCTTTTTGGAACAATTTGACCAAAAAGATATTAATTTATGTATCCTCCTCTCCATATGTTCTGCAGCAGAAAGGGTGCCAGTAAGGTTGTGACGGTCCCTTGCACAGTCCCTTTTACTTTTATTATCTTTGTTCTATTGCATAGATACAACATGAATTGCATCTCTCAGTCAAAACCTATCCTTCCTGCTGTTTGATACGAATATACTAAATTCTCACAAACCGTACAGAGCATTTTCTGACGTAGGTTTTATAAATATCATGTTGTAAGAATCGACCGATCCCCAACTAAAGTACTGAGGTCGTGTCAGTTCGATAAATAAACGAAGTTTAATTAAAACTAGAGAACAAAACAAAGGCATTCAGGAGCAACAGTAAACAGTTCTTTTCAGGTGCTGGTTTCACGAGGACTGGTCTGGGAACCTCCCCTCTCTGACATCATGATGTCATCATGTTTCCCGCCGCTCGGGGCATCACGTGACCAACGTGATGACGTCATCGCGTTGATTCTGGGACTTATCCAGAAAGGCTATTTACATGCAGTAAACAAACATAGGTGCTGTAGCACTCTGTTAAAGACAGTTGTACATTTGTACAGGAGTCCTTTGGTGGCTTTGCCACATGCGCCCCCCCAGAAGTGTCTTTAATCTCAAAAGTCAATCGCAGAGGAGGTCGGACAAGCCTGTCCGAACGACTCCGATATTCCCGGAGAGGAATGGGTTGTGCAGTCGATGAGCTGGTCTGCGGAACAGTCGGGTCAGGTGCGGCAGCCACGGGTGGCCGCCCACGACGCGGCGGCTGCGCTGCCTCGACCGGCTGCTCGAGGTCCAGGTGTGCGGCCTTGAGGTGGTCCACGGAAATATGGTCAGGTTTACCCCCGATGTCCACTAAAAAACTCTTGGCACCCGCCTGCAGTACTTGGAAAGGGCCTGTATATGGAGGCGTGAGAGGACTACAGTGGGCGTCATGCCGGACGAAAACGAATTTAGCCCGCATAAGCTCTGGCGGAATGTGTGACGTGGGCAACCCGTGCTGCGACGTCGGAATGGGCTGGAAAGAGTGTGCTGCAGCCCGGTGAGCCTTCAGTTCAGCCGCTGACCACGGACGCGTCGGTGACGGAAGAAACTTACCAGGCACCCTGTGCGGCTGGCCATAAACCAGTTCCACGGCCGATGCCTGCAGGCCCTCTTTAGGTGCTGTGCGTAACCCGAACATCACCCACGGCAGCTTGTCCATCCATGCGGTCCCTTGGAGGGTGGCCCACAGTGACGCCTTCAAGGATCGATGAAAGCGTTAACATAATCCGTTGGCCTGCGGATGGTAAGCCATGGTCCGATGGAGCTTGGTGCCCAAACCCGAAGCCACGGTGTTCCACAAAGCAGATGAGAATTGCGGCCCGCGATCCGATGAAATATCAGACGGAACGCCGAAACGTGCCACCCAGGACGAAAGAAAAGCCCGGGCGACATCCGCGGAGGTGGTGGACGGTGGTACGGTCGACTATTGTCAGAAGATGTGTGAAACCTTGTGACGGTGGCAGTGGACCCACGAGGCCGACATGAACATGATCGAACCGCCGCTCCGGTACCTCGAATACGACGATGGGAGCTTTGACGTGGCGCTGCACCTTAGCCCTCTGGCACACGACGCAGGTGTTGGCCCAGTCTCGCACATCTTTTCTCATTCCCCTCCAGATGAACTTGGACGCCAGCAATTTTTGTGAAACCCGCACGCCCGGGTGTGCAAGCCCGTGAATGGTATCGAACACGTTCCTGCGCCAGGACAGCGGAATGATCGGGCGCGGGTCCCCCAAGGAGACGTCGCAGAGCTAGGAGATGCCAGCCGAGTGGAAAAGAACATCCGCTGGCTGCAGGCAGGACGAGTCGGAATGGAAAGCCTGCATTTCCAGATCAATCGCTTGGTCAGCAGCCATGAGCGAATAATCCAGTCCCAGCTGGACGGCCTGGACGGTCGCACACGAGAGGCAATCGGCGACCACGTTGTCCTTGCCGGCCACGTGCCGGATGTCGGTGGTAAACTCGGAAATAAAGGTGAGTTGTCGTTGCTGCCGAGCTGACCACGGCTCAGTCGTCTTGGCCATGGCAAACGTCAGGGGCTTGTGATCCACAAACGCGGTGAATTGGCGTCCTTCCAATAGAAAGCAAAAATGGCGGATGGCCAGAAACAACGCCAACAGCTCCCTGTCGAACGTGCTGTAGCTACGCTCGTTACGACGCAACTGGCGACTAAAAAACGCCAGTGGTTGCCATGTCCCGTCAACCCATTGCTCCTGCACGGCGCCGACGGCGTAGTCCGAAGCGTCCGTCGTGAGCGCGATGGTGGCGCCAGGCAGCGGGTGTGCCAACATCGTCGCGTTGGCGAGGGCCTCCTTCATGTCCACAAAAGCGCAATCCATCTCCGGCGTCCAAACCATAGGTTCCTTCCCCGGTTTCCCTCTGAGTGCCTCGTAGAGCGGCCGCATTAGCTGCGCGGCTCGGGGAACAAACCGATGGTAAAAGTTTACCATTCCGAGGAACTCCTGGAGCGCTTTAATGGATTGTGGGCATGGGAAAGCAGCGATGGCCGCCACCTTCGACCGGAGCGGCAGTGCCCCTGCTGCAGTGATGCGATGGCCCAAAAAGTCGATCTGCCTCAGTCCGAATTGACATTTGTTCGGGTTAATTATAAGGCCATGCTGATGGAGGCGGCGAAAAAGGAGGCACAGGTGTTGTAGATGTTCCTCTTTTGAAGCACTGGTGATGAGGATGTCATCGAGATACACAAGAGAAACTTGAGATCTCGCAGCACCGAATCCATAAGGCGCTGGAATGCCTGCGCCGCATTTTTGAGACCAAAAGGCATTCGGAGGAATTCGAAAAGTCCAAACGGGGTAATGACCGCCGTCTTCTGGACGTCTTGGGGGTGGATGAGCACTTGATGGTACCCCGGACGAGGTCGATTTTGGAGAAGAACGAATTGCCTGCTAAATGAGCGGAGAAATCTTGGATGCACGGTATCGGGTACCGGTCCGGAGTCGTGACCTCATTGAGGCGCCGATAATCGCCGCAGGGCCGCCAACCACCGCCGGGCTTTGGTACGATATGCAGCGGCGATGACCAGGGACTATCCGACCGGCGAACGATTCCCAGCCGCTCCATGGTGGCGAACTCTGCCTTCGCGGCCTCGAGTTCACTGGCCTCCAGTCGACGAGCCCGGGTGTAAACCGGGGGGCCGGTCATCGCGATGTGGTGTTCAACACCATGTTTAGCGATCGTCGCCGAGAAGGTGGGTTGCGTGAGATCCGGAAATTCCCCAAGCAGGCGGGTGAAGTCGCCGGGCGCTGGCTTGGTGCAGGAACCCGCGTGGGGTGCGCCTGAGCCCCGAAAACAGGGGATGGAGGCAAACGTGGTGGCATGAATCAGACGGCGATTACGTAAATCAACCAATAGGCCATTGGTGCAGAAGAAATCAGCGCCGAGGATTGCCTGTGCGATTTTGGCGGTTATAAACTCCCAGTGGAAAAGTTGCCCGCCGAAACACACCTGGATCCGCCGCTTCCCGAACGTATGAATAGTGCTGCCGTTGGCGGCCTGGAGTGGGGAACCTCGCCTCCCTGACCTGACGTTGAGGAGCGAAGCGGGGAGGATGCTGCACTGAGCGCCCGTGTCGCACAAGAACCGCCGGCCCGAAATGGAGTCGGTGATATACAACAATTACCCGGAATCGCCAACTGCCATTGTAGATGCGAAACCGACCTCGGGGTCGTTCTTCCGTTCTCGCAATCGCTGTTGCTGCTTTCTCGGTGCAGTTGGCATGAAACTACATGGGGGTCGGCAGCACCTGGCTTTCGGGCCGAAACGGGTGTGGTAGTAGCAGAGGCCGGTCGGTGGAGGGGCCGAGGCAGGGTTCTTCGGGGCGGGTCGCTTCGAGGTGGAACAGTACTGCTGCATCACCGCATAAATGGTGTCGGCTTCGGTCGCGAGCGTTACACCATCCGTAGCCTCCGACCTGGCGAGGGCTGCTTGCACCTGCTCAGGGAGCTGGCTCAGGAACAGTACCCGAAACAGAAAACACTGCGGCTCAGACCTGAGGAGTGTGAGCATTTGGCTCATCAACTCGGACAGCTTAGCGTCGCCTAACCCGGGGAGTGTGAGCAAACGTCGCGCGCGCTCCGCTTTCGTTAGGCCGAATACCTGCATAAGTCGTGCCTTAAGTGTATCATACTTGTTATCCATGGGCGGGATCTCCAGCAGACTGATGATTCGGGAAGCCGTCGAGCTGTCCAGTGCGGAGACCACGTAAAGATAACGGGTCTGATCCAGCACGATGTTCCGAAGCTGGAACTGAGGCTCCACTTGGACGAACCAGGAGGCTGCCTGTTGTTCCCAAAATTGAGGGAGTTTCAAGGTCGCTGCATTCACATCCATCGTTTGTTCTGCGCGTCCTCCGCGAAAATCGTCCGCGAAGCTTCGGGGTCACCAATGTAGGAATCGACCGATCCCCAACTAAAATACTGAGGTCGAGTCAGTTCGATAAATAAACGAAGTTTAATTAAAACTAGAGAACAAAACAAAGGCATTCAGGAGCAACAGTAAACAGGTCTTTTCAGGTGCTGGTTTCACGAGGACTGGTCTGGGAACCTCCCCTCTCTGACATCATGACGTCATCACGTTTCCCGCCGTTCGGGGCATCACGTGACCAACGTGATGACGTCATCGCGTTGATTCTGGGACTTATCCAGAAAGGCTATTTACATGCAGTAAACAAACATAGGTGCTGTAGCACTCTGTTAAAGACAGTTATACATTTGTACAGTGTAGTGTATGTACCCGTCTACCTTTAAGAGAACTATTGTATGTAACTGTCCACCTTTAAGAGAACTACTTTAGGTGTTGCACTACTTTGTTGGCTTCTGTATACTGTAATACCGACGGTGACCACACCGGTATATAAGTGCTGTGTCAGGATTTATTGGGCAGATTCGCCCTGACCTTCGAATAGTAAAGTCCTGTTTTAAGTTACTCTGGTAGTCTGTGTATTAATTAACTAAACAACCCACAGACTTTACAGTGGCGACAAGTCCGATCGTACCCTGCGGCAACAATACTTCCGAAGCAGTTAACGAGCGTCGAGAAGAGGCAATCGCCCTCGTCATTCTGCTGGGAGAAAACTCGAGTCTGCAGAGCTGGAAAGGAGGAAGAATTCAGAGACAAAGACTTCCATCAGCAACAGGCACTGACTGTCCCTTCTGCCATGGTGAGGAGTGAGCCGATCAGCACGAGAAGCAAGCCAGCCACGGTGACTGTGAGTAAGGGAAAAGTAAAAAGAATAACTGGAGGATAAGGGCGGTGCACTCGACCACGGTCGAGGGGGAAAGGAGCCGGACAGAAGTCGGGCCCAGAGGCGCTGAGACTGGGGCAGCGTGGAGCAAGGAAGCCGCGGTACAGACAGGCTGGGGACGCAACGGCGTCGTGAGACAGCTAGACCGCGACCGGCGAAAAAAGGCCGGGCAGCGACCGAAGCCACGAAGCGCTGCGACCGGGAGCGTAGGCGCGGGAAGATATAAAAACTCAGCCGCAGCCGGGGAGGGAAGCACCGGACTGTGAGAGGGCTGGGAGGCGCGATTGGGAGCCTAGCGAGCGGGAGAGGCAGAGCCGACCAAGGGAGACTGAGCGAGAGCCAGTCCAGCAGCTGAAACTGTTCGCCGTCAACGGGGTGTACCCAGCGCCGGTAGAGCCGAGCGAGCGGGAGAGAGACAGAGCCCGAGCAAGGGGAACCGAGCGAGAGCCAGCCCAGCGGCTGAAACTGTTCGCCGTCAACGGGGTGTACCCAGCGCCGGTTGCCCTGCCGAGAAAAGGGAAAGCACTGAAGCCGACGCGCAGGCTGTGAACCTGAAAGCCAGCGGCCGTCGCCCGTGGGGAAAGTGTACCCCTCCCGCCAGGGGAAGAAACGCGGGAAGCCGCCATTAGGCGGAGAAGAAGACAGAAGCGGGGAACCGCCATCTTGAAAAAAAAAAAGAAAATTTAAAGAAATAATCCGTGGGGTTATCAGGAAGAGAGGAAGATGCCTAAGCGTGGTAACATCAATGATTTTAATTCCGAGGTAGAAGACTGGGCCACGTATGTGGAACACATTGAGATCTATGGTGAGGCCAATAAAATAGAAGAAGATGACAAAGCTATAACCTTGTTAAACTCGATGGGCGCGAAGACATACGGGCTCTTGAAGCATCTACTAGCACCAGCTAAACCGGCGGATCAGACTTTCGATGATATTGTTGCTGTCCTGAAGGATCATTTTAACCCCGCACCACTGATGTTAGTGGAACGATCCAAATTTTACGCGAGAACGCAATGGAAAGAGGAAAGCAACGCGGAGTACCTGATTGAACTGCATAGGCTAGCGAAACACTGTCAGTTTAGGGAAAATCTGGCAGAGGCACACAGAGACAAATTCGTGTGCGGAATGTCGAAGGAAGAAACACAAAAATGACTGCTCGAAGAGAACGATCTTACACTTGATAAGGCTGTCCTTATTGCTGCATCGAACGAAGCCACAGCGAAAGGAACGGCGGAAATGCAGCTAAAGGCAGCGGCACTCAGTGTGCAGCAAATTACTTCGGGTACAACGAAATGCTATCGTTGTGGGAAGACAACACACGACCAGAACCAATGCTGGTTTAAAAACCAGGAATGTAGGAAATGTGGCAAGCTCGGTCACATAGCTAAGGTATGCCGGTCAGGAAAGAAGACCAACAATAATGAGTCACCACAAAAGAGGTACAGAAAGGTACATGAGGTGACTAGGAAGAGCCCGGAAGAACAGAATTCGGACTCACACTCCAACTGCAAGGAACTGGATAGTCTGAGAATTCACAATGTGAGTAATGAAGCTGACCGACAAGCTATCTGGATCACACTACAGATTGCAAAAGTCCAAGTGAAAATGGAAGTGGACACTGGATCGGTGTTGACGGTCATGAATAAGCATGATTATAAAAAGTTATTCAAGCATATTCCCCTACGGGATACGGAACTAGTATTGCAGACATACACGGGGCACAAAGTATACCCCATCGGGAAGATAGAAGTCAAGGTGAGATACAAGGACAAAGATCACCAAAGGATGGACCTGTATGTGTTGCCTGAGGGAGGTCCACCACTTCTGGGACGGGAGTGGATCAGGAAAATAAAGATAGACTGGCATTCACTAAACACCATGACGGTAGATTCCGGAAAGGAAGATGTCAAACCTGAACGGTTGTCCAGAATATTGGACGAAGCTAAAGAGGTATTCCAGCAAGGACTGGGAACACTGCGAGGAATTAAAGCAAAGGTTAAGATTGCAGAACATGCAAGCCCAAAATTTTTCAAAGCCAGATCGGTACCTTACGCGATATGACCTGCTGTGGAGGCAGAACTGGAAGAACTTGAACGGTCAGGGGTACTGTCAAAAGTGGACTGGAGTGAGTGGGCCACGCCCATTGTTCCCGTCATGATGTCTTCACCAAGTAACAAGCCAGGGGGACCGGGGAAGGTCCGCATCTGCGGAGACTTCAAGATCACAGTGAATCCGGTGCTTCACACGGTACAATACCCGCTTCCGCGGATTGAAGGTATCTTTGCTTCGTTGGCTGGAGGGAAACACTTCACCAAGATAGACCTGGCACAGGCATACTTACAAATGGAAGTCGAGGAAGAGTCGCGTCAGTACCTCACCATCAACACACACAGAGGCTTGTATCATTATAATAGACTGGTTTTTGGGGTAGCTTCGGCTCCAGCAATTTGGCAGAGGGCCATGGAGCAGGTATTACAAGGAATTCCAAGCACGCAGTGTTACTTAGATGATATCCTGATTACGGGAGAAGACGAGGAAGAACACCTCACAAATTTGAAACTGGTGCTCACTAGGTTGAAGGAATATGGCCTTCGAGTTAATCGCAAGAAATGTGAGTTCTTCCAAAAACGGATCTCGTACTGCGGTCATGTCATTGACCGAGAGGGGCTGCACAAGTCACCTGACAAGATAGAAGCTGTCGTGAAGGCCCCCGCTCCGGAAAACGTATCACAGTTAAGATCATTCTTGGGGTTGATTAATTATTATCACAAGTTTCTGCCGAATCTATCCACGGTGCTGCATCCGCTGAATGCTCTGTTGCGGAAAGAAGTACCATGGAAGTGGAGTGAGGAATGTAAAAAGGCCTTTCGCAGAAGCAAGGCGTTGATTACCTCTGAAGAAGTGTTGGCTCATTTCAACCCAACGTTACCTCTTTGTCTAGCTTGTGATGCTTCCCCCTATGGAATTGGAGCAGTACTTTCACACAAGTTACCAAATGGCTCGGAAAGGCCAGTGGCATTCGCGTCCCGATCATTGACCTCCGCGGAGCGAAATTATGCTCAAATAGATAGAGAGGCCCTCAGCCTTGTGTGGGGCATAAAGAAATTCAATCATTACCTGCAGGGCAGGAAGTTCACATTGCTGACAGACCACCAGCTGTTGGTGTCCATATTCAACCCTAACAAGGCCGTTTCCACCATGACAGCGCAAAGGTTACAGAGGTGGTCCGTGTTACTTGGGGCACACCAATATGACATCGAATACAAAAGGTCCAAACAGCATGGAAATGCTGATGGGTTATCGCGCTTGCCATTGCCGATAGTAGAAGAAGCGACTACAGTGGACCCGGTAGAGATGTTCCACTCATCCATAGTGGAATGTCTACCAGTAACAAATTCGATGATCGAAAACGAAACAAGAAATGACCCGACTCTCTCACGAGTCTATGATTTAACGGTGGAGGGATGGCCAGCACAGGGCGAACCAACGCTGCCAGCATTTTCGCAGAGAAAAGAACAGCTGTCAGTGTGTCGAGGAACCCTGATGTGTGGATCTAGAGTGGTGATTCCACCCAAACTTCAACAGAAGGTGTTAAAGGAGCTGCACGAGGGACATCTGGGTGGAGTGAAAATGAAGAACCTAGCAAGAGCGTTTGTGTGGTGGCCAGGCATTGATGGGGACATCGAAGAAATCACTAAGAGCTGTCTAGGATGCCAGACGGTCCAAAACGCACCACCACAGGCTCCTCTGCATCCATGGGAGTGGCCCTCATCTCCTTGGCAAAGGGTACACATCGACTTTGCTGGTCCATTTATGGACTCAATGTTTCTAGTAGCGGTGGATGCACACTCCAAGTGGCCGGAGGTAATAAAGATGTCCACCACCACCACGGAAAAAACCATCACAGTGTTAAGGACCATGTTTGCTAGGAATGGGCTGCAGGAACAGATCTGTTCTGATAATGGACCGCAATTTGTGTCCGAAGAATTCAAGAAATTCTTAAAGAGCAATGGGGTTAAGCACTACACGTCAGCCCCATACCATCCCGCCTCCAATGGATTGGCTGAAAGGTTTGTCCAGACCTTCAAGAAGGCCATAAAGGCCATGGGTAATGAAGCCATTAACTTACAACATAAGGTGGATAGCTTCTTGTTGGCGTACAGGAATGCAACACATGCGGTCACAAATCAAACTCCCGCCATGATGTTTTTTAATAGACGACTAAGATGCCGGCTGGATTTGCTTAAGCCAAACGTCAGAAGGGACGTAGAGAACCGACAATTCCAGGGCATGAATGAAAGGCCAACTAGATCTTTTCAGATAGGTCAACAAGTTTTGGCCCGGGACTACCGTACCGAGAAATGGCAGCCTGGAGCTATTGGAAAAAGGCTAGGGCCGTTGATGTATACGGTGGACATTGGGGACAGTATAATAAGGCGCCATGTTGACCAGATCATAGGGTCAGCCACAAATGGCCAACCTACTCCACCACCTTACACGGTTAATGTTGAGACAGAGATACCCAGAACACCTACCTCCGATCTGGTAATACTGGAATCAGATGAACCTGACACTGTCCTTCAAGCCGAATCGACCTTGCCAGAAGCACCTACTACCCCGCCGGGAGTTACGACACCACCGAGGCGTTATCCGGACAGAGTCCGGAAACCTCCAGAGAGACTGAATCTGTGAACTGTCTTGCATAAAGTTGTATATATGTTATAATGTATGTTTAATGGGGAATCAGTATGTTGTAAACTAAAAAGGGAGGATTGTAGTGTATGTACCCGTCTACCTTTAAGAGAACTATTGTATGTAACCCTCCACCTTTAAGAGAACTACTTTAGGTGTTGCACTACTTTGTTGGCTTCTGTATACTGTAATACCGATGGTGACCACACCGGTATATAAGTGCTGTGTCAGGATTTATTGGGCAGATTCGCCCTGACCTTCGAATAGTAAAGTCCTGTTTTAAGTTACTCTGGTAGTCTGTGTATTAATTAACTAAACAACCCACAGACTTTACATACAGGAGTCCTTTGGTGGCTTTGCCACAATGTTACGCATTGGAGTGAGCCTGTGGCTGAGAGGCAGCCTCTGAGTCAGAAAGTGCAGGGTTCAAACCCCACTCCAGACAGTGCCGCTGAGCGGAGACTGAAGCTCTGGCTCTGAATTCTGGGTTGACATCTGGAGGGATACTTGTGCCCAGTGATTGTGGGTAATTCCACAACCCCCCCCCCCCCCGCCCGGCCCCGCAACACCACCCCGCTCGTCGAATGGGTTGTGGGAGCCCATAAACCCATCCCACCAAATAGGACTAACCACCTTATTGGCTGGTATAAAGATGGTTACAGCCATGGAAGGCGTTTTCATTCAATGTTAATCAACCTGTGAATCCTTCCACTACTTCACACTGTTCTTCAAGGGAAGAGTGTGAAAATATGAGAACAACAATGGAAAGCTGTCAGACTGTTAATCAGCTACTTTGCAATTTCCAAGAGAAGAATGTGAAAATACGATAACAGACATTAGCTGAGTCTAGTCTGACAATCCACTGAAACATGAGACTGCAAATATATTGCAGAAAAAAGTGCTCTTTAAACTTATGCGGCGTGATCTTTTACAGATTCTGAGAGATTTGTGAAATCCTGCCAGACAGACTGGTAAGGGGGCAGGAGTCATACTTTTTAGCAGTGTTTAGAGTGTTTAGCAGCCTGCTGTACAATCTAATGGGCAGAGTTCATCAGTTTTGGATCCAACCTCCATCTGTTCTAAATACGATCATGTTATGATCATTCGCTTCCAGCGAGCTCAGTGCAGCTGCACGCTGGTACACAACACTTGACTTTAGATGAAAAGTAAGACAGATTTCTCTGCAATAAAGACAGATGGGAAGTGAAGGCTGGTGTTTGCTTCCTGCTCTATCCACATCAATTCCAGTCTTCAGCAGGGCCATAGGACAAGCCCATTCTGTCTTCTCCACAAAATCAGTCTGAGTCCTTGATTTAATAAGCAGCCCTCTTCCCCTGTTCTCAAATAACTGGGTTGTTCCATTGTGAAGCTATCTAGGCTCGGCACAGGTGCGTGGAGCATCATATCTTCCTAGGTATGTGTCACGGTACTTATGACAGCTGTTTTCATTGGATGGTGATATTGGTGGTGCCATGATCGCGCTTGTTGCTGCCCACTAACACTGAGTTTGTAAGGTCAATGGGAAAGCACCTCGTTTGCATGAGACTGACAGGCGGAATTGCCATGGGGCACTTCTTTGAGATCTGCCTGCTTCGCTAACTGGGGTGGCTGGGTGGCCATGGGGGCGGGGCGGGGGGAGAGGGCGGCTACCCAAGCCCCTGCCTATCCTGACCGTGGCTCCAATCAGCACCACCCCCCTCCCCGCACTGAGCAAGGGGACTAATCTGGGAAGTGATTTTATTTTAAATTGTCCTCTTAGGGGGAGCCAGGCTCCTTAGCAGGGCTGGATCCGGCTGTGCCAGTCCACATGCGCTATTGTAGATCCCCCTCCAATTTTTTAATTATTTTCTCAGTGGGTCCAGGCTCTGCGATTGTGGAGGCCCTGATAATAAAGGATGGGATAAAGACAGCAGAGAGAAAGGGGGAAAAATTGGGCTGATTTGCGTCTCTCGGGGTGCTTACGGGGCGCAAATCCCCTAGCGCCTGGGTGCAGCTCTGCTGATGCCTCAAATTCAGCAGGAGGTTAGCGGCGGCAGTAGCCAGTAGCGACCCGCGCCACTGCGCTGCCGGCGATGACATGATCGCCATGCGCAGCACCCCGCTTGCGCTCCAGCCGCAAACTTCCCTTGCGCCCCCTGACCTATCACCGGACGATGTGTCTGACAGGATCAGGGGGCAATTTTGTAGCGGCGGCAGCGCTATTTAAAGGGCAGGTGTCGGGCGGCCATTTTTATTTTGGCCACTGCCAGCACCTGCCCCTTGCACATTCTTACACGGGGAGCTGAACACGATCGCTCAGCCCGGCACTCCTCTTGAGTGCCGGGCTGTTTTCATGGCACCCCGCTCCCTGGGGGTCCAGCAGGATCCCGGTGCATGCTGCGCTGGCCACTCCCCTTTAATCAGAGGATGAGGCCTGCACTGACCCGCGCCACGTACCGCCACGCAAGGTGCGGAATCACGTAGCTATTTTAGATCAACATCCCAGAGGTCACCATTGACCAGAAACTTAACTGGACCAGCCACATAAATACTGTGGAAAACATAGAAACATAGAAGATAGGAGCAGGAGTAGGCCATTCGGCCCCTTTAGCCTGCTCTGCCATTTAATGAGATCATGGCTGATCATCAAATTCAGTACCCTGTCCCTGCCTTCTCCCCATATCCCTTGATCCCTTTAGCCTTAAGAAATATATCTAACTCCTTCTTGAATATATTTAATGAAATGGCCTCAACTGCCTTCTGTGGTAGAGAATTCCATAGGTTCACCACTCTCTGGGTGAAGAAATTCCTCCTCATCTCAGTCTTAAATGGCTTACCCCTTATCCTTAGAATGTGACCCCTGGTTCTGGACTCCCTGCCATCGGGAACATCCTTCCTGCATCTAGTCTGTCTAGTCCTGTTAGAATTTTATAAGTTTCAATGAGATCCCCGCTCATTCTTCTAAACTCCAGCGAATATAAGCCTAATCGACCCAATCTCTCTTCATACGTCATTCCTGCCATCCCAGGTATCAGTCTGGTGAATCTTCGCTGCACTCCCACCATGGCAAGAACATCCTTCCTCAGATAAGGCGTCCAAAACTGCACACAATACTCAAGGTGTGGTCTCACCAAGGCGCTGTACAACTGCAGCAAGACATCCTTGCTCCTGTACTCGAATCCTCTCACTATGCAGGCCAACATACCATTTGCTTTCTTAACCGCCTGCTGCACCTGCATGCTTACCTTCAGCAACTGGTGTAAAAGGACACCCAGGTCTCGTTGCACTTCCCCTTTTTCCAATCTATTGCTGTTCAGATAATAATCTGCCTTCCTGTTTTTGCCACCAAAGTGGATAACCTCGCATTTATCCACATTAAACTGCATCTGCCCAATCACCCAACCTGTCCAAATCATACTGCAGTTTCTCTGCATCCCCCTCACAGCACACACGCCCACCCAGCTTTGTGTCATCTGCAAACTTGGAGATATTACATCTAGTTCCCTCGTCTAGATCATTAATATATATTGTGAATAGCTGGTGTCCGAGCACCGATCCCTGCGGTACCCCACTAGTCACTGCCTGCCACTCGGAAAAAGACCCGTTTATTCCAACTCTTTGCTTCCTGTCTGCCACCCAGTTCTCTATCCAAGTCAGTACCTTGCCCCCAATCCCATGTGCCTTAACTTTACATGCTAATCTCTTATGCGGGACCTTATCGAAAGCCTTCTGAAAGTCCAAGTACACCACATCCACTGGTTCTCCCTTATCTATTCTACCAGTTACATCCTCAAAAATTTCCAGTAGATTAGTCAAGCACGATTTACCTTTTGTAAATCCATATTGACTTTGTCCGATCCTGTCACTGTTTTCCAAGTGCTCTGCTATTACATCTTTTATAATGGACTCCAGCATTTTCCCCACTACCGATGTCAGGTAATACCCCGTTTTCTCTCTACCACCTTTTTTAAATGGTGGTGTTACATTAGCTACCCTCCAATCCATGGGAACTGTTCCAGAGTCTATAGAATTTTGGAAGATGACCAGCAATGCATCTACTATTTCTAGGGCCACTTCCTTAAATACCCTAGGATGTAGATTATCAGGCCCTGGGGATTTATCGGTCTTCAATCCCGTCAAATTCCCTAACACCATTTCCATACAAATACTGATTTCATTCAATTCCTCCCTCTCATTAGACCCTATGTTCCCCAATATCTCTGGGAGGTTATTTGTGTCCTCCGTTGTGAAGACAGAACCAAAGTATGTACTTAATTGGTCTGCCATTTCTTTGTTCCCCATTATAAATTCCCCTGATTCTGACTGCAAGGGACCTACACTTGACTTCATCAATCTTTTTCTCTTCACATATCTATAGAAGCTTTTACAGTCAGTTTTTATGTTCCCTGAAAGCTTACTCTCATACTCTATTTTCCCCTTCTTAATTGATCCCTTTGTCCTCCTTTGTTGAATCCTAAACAGCTCCCAATCCTCAGGTTTGCTGCATTTTCTGGCCAATTTATATGTCCTCTCCTTGGATCTCATGCTATCCCTAATTTCCCTTGTTAGCCACGGTTGAGCCACCTTTTTTGTTTTATTTTTATGCCAGGCAGGGATGAACAAATTCTGTAGTTCATCCATGCAATCTTTAAATGTTTGCCATTGCCTATCCATCATCAACCCTTTAAGTAACATTCCCCAATCCATCCTAGCCAACTCGCGCCTCATATCATCATAGTTTCCTTTATTTAAATTCAGTCTCTGAGTCAATTACTTCACTCTCCATCTTAATGAAGAATTCTGTCATATTATGATCGTTCCTCCACAAGGGGCCTCGCACAACAAGATTGCTAATTAATCCTTTCTCATTACATAATACCCAATCTAAGATGGCCTGATCTCTAGTTGGTTCCTCGATATATCAACAAGGGCACGTCAGCGGCTAGGTATTCTGTGGCGAGTGTCTCACCTCCTGACTCCCCAAAGCCTTTCCACCATCTACAAGGCACAAATAAGGAGTATGATGGAATACTCTCCACTTGCCTGGATGAGTGCAGCTCCAACAACACTCAAGAAGCTTGACACCATCCAGGACAAAGCATCCCATTGATTGGCACTCCATCCACCACCTTAAACATTCACTCCCTCCACCACCAGCGTACCGTGGCTGCAGTGTGTACCATCTACAAGATGCACTGCAGCAACTCACCAAGGCTTCTTTGGCAGCACCTCCCAAACCCGCAAACTCTTCCACCTAGAAGTATAAGGGCAGCAGGCGCAGGTAAACACCACCACCTCCAAGTTCTCCACCAAGTCACACACCATCCTGACTTAGAAATATATCACAGATCCTTCATCGTCGCTGGGTCAAAATCCTGGAAATCTCTCCCTAACAGCACTGTGGGCGTTCCTTCACCACACGAACTGCAGCGGTTGAAGAAGGCAGCTCACCACCACCTTCTCAAGGGCAATTAGGGATGAGCAATAAATGCTGGCCTTGCCAGCGATGTCCACATCCCATAAGAGAATAAGAAAACAAAGATCTGGTATTGTGCAATGAGAAAGAGTTAATTACTAACCTTGTAGTAAAGGGGCATTTAGGGAAGAGTGACCATAATATGATAGAATTTTATATTAAGTTTGAAAGTGATTTAGTTAAATCTGAAACTAGGGTCTTAAATCTAAACAAAGCAAACTACGTAGGTATGAGGGATGAGTTGGCTGAAGTAGATTGGGATACTACATTAAAAGGTATGACGGTAGACAAGCAATGGCTAACATTTAAACAATTAATACATAATTTACAACAAATATACATTCCTTTAAGGCCAAAAAACCGTGGCTAACAAGAGAATTTAAAAATAGTATTAGATCAAAGGAAGAGGCTTATAATGTTGTCAAAAAGAACATTAAGCCTGAGGATTGGGAGAATTTTAGAATTCAGCAAAGGAGGACCAAGAAATAGATTTTAAAAAAGGGAAAATAGAATATGAGAGTAAACTAGCAAGAGACATAAAAACAGAATATAAAAGATTCTATAGGTATGTAAAAAGGCAAAGATTAGCGAAAGCAAATGTGGGTCCCTTACAGGTTGAGACAGGAGAAATTATAATGGGGAATAAGGAAATGGAAGAGACATTAGACAAATAATTTGGGCAGAATATTCACTGGGCCGTGGAGGCGGGATTGGAGGCATGTGGGGGTTTAAAATCCCAAAATCGGGGGGCACAAACCCATCCCGCCCCCAACCCGCCTCCATGCCAGATTCAAAGGAGGTGGATACCCGACCTGCACTGGGACCCGCTTCCCCGAGGCGGGAAGTGGATTAGTGCCAATTAACTGCCTGTTAACAGGTAGCTAACAGGCAATTTTTAGTCTAATCCCTATTTACATTCTTGAAGTGTGGGATTCCCGACGGCTCCAAAGCACGCCAAGTTAGCGAGGTGGGCCTTCAGGCTGAAGGGCTTGGAGGGGTCGAGATGTCCGGTGTTCAGGTGAGTGATGGGTGCATGAGTGCAGAGGTAAGTGTGTTTGGTGTGTTTAAAGTGTTTAAAGAAGTTTTACTTACCTTTACAGCCTTCCTTTCTTCAGGTCTCGGGAGTCCCTCATCTCACCGGCACAGAAAACAGAATGGCCTAGTGTTGCGTATGTACCTTTAAGAGAATAACTGGTCTCAGGCTGCAGTACCGGCAGTGACCACCCCTGTATAAAAGGCGCTAGTGAGCCTCTGTGTTTTTAGTTTCACTGTGGACTGCCACCAGTAAAGACTTATTTTGTTCACTCCTGCTGTCCGTGTCTCAATTATTCACAGACGTAACACTGGCGACGAGTAAGAAACGAACTTACCTGCAACTCGGCAGCACCTCAGACGACGTTATTGAAGGTCGAAGCCAGAAGAAAGAAAAAATAAATAAATAAATAAATAAAATCCAAAGAAACTCGAGAAACAGGCGTCGACCGTGGGCAACCGCCCTCCAAATCGTCAGATTGAAACTTGCAGGAGAGACTGTCCAGAGCCAGGCTTGGTTCCTCGGTCTGTGGTTTCCCAGCTAATCGGGCTGGTGGCAGGTAGTGCACTGATTCTTCCTGGGCTGCGGCGGGCTGAAGCTCGATCGGGTGGCTTTTCAACGGGGTCGGGCAGCGAGTCGGGAAGCAAAGAGAGAGAGAGAGGGTGGAGCACACAGGGCGCGGCCGGTGCTTCGAAGCCGGGCAGCGTTCGGACCTAAGAAGAGGGAGAGAAGTGTCCCAGAGGGTCCGCTCCACGACGGGAAAATAATAAAAGAAAAATAAATCAATATTAAACGTGCAAGAAACCGTGGAAAGCAGCGCTAACAACAGCGGGGAAGAAGGCAAAGCGCGGGAGGCGCTATTTTGTTAAATCGGGGAAGAAGGCAAAGCACGGGAGGCGCCATTTTAGATTTGCAAGATGCCGAAGACTGGCTGTATCACTGCTTTTGATAATACAATAGAGGACTGGACCACGTATGTGGAAAGAGTCGAGGTATATTTAGAGGCAAACGAAATAGCGGAGAGGAAAAAGGCATCGATATTGCTAAACTTAATGGCGCTAGAACGTACGGCCTATTGCGGGACCTGATTACTCCAGCCAAACCGAAGGCGAAGAGTTTTAACGAAATTGTTGCTGTCCTACAGGAACACTTAAACCCTGCACCGCTGTTGATAGCAGAAAGATTTAAATTCCACAGGAGAACTCAGCACAAAGATGAGAGCAATGCTGAGTATCTTACGGAACTACGCAAGCTATCAAAGCACTGCCAGTTCGGAGCAGGACTGGCAGATACCCTACGGGACAAATTTGTCTGTGGACTCCTGAGTGAAGGAACACAGAAGAAGTTACTCTCAGAGAAAGAGCTGACGCTAGATAAGGCTTTCAGCGTGGCAGTATCGTATGAAGCAGCAGCCAGGGGAGCTGCAGAAATTCAACAAAAACCACAGGAATACGGCACCCACGAAATGACATGGGGATTTGCAAAATGTTATCGCTGCGGCAGAACTAACCATGACCAGAAGGACTGCTGGTCCAAAGACAAAATATGCAGGCAATGCGGGAAGATGGGACACATTGCACGAGTTTGCAGGTCTGGGAAGAAGACCAGCGACAACAAAAAGGCTACTAAGGAACCATACAAGAAAGTACAAAAGATGACGGACAGTAGTTCCGAAGACCAGATGAGCGATAGTGAATCCGGGAACAGGAGACTAACCTGTCTCAGACTTCACAATGTAATCACAAAAGAGGATCACCGAACCATTTGGGTCACCCTCACGATAGCAGGGTCCCAAGTTAAAATGGAATTGGATACAGGATCAGCGCTAACCGTCATGAATCGACGAGACTACGAGCGGCTATTTTCACACATACCCTTGAGAGAGACATCCATCATCTTGACGACGTATACGGGGCAAAAAGTGTACCCCAGAGGAAAAATAAGGGTGCCTGTCGAATACAATGGCAAGAAAATACGGAAATTGTATCTCTACATACTGCCAAATGGTGGACCACCGTTATTGGAACGGGAATGGATCAGGAAGATAAACTTAGATTGGCATTCCATTCATGCAATGACGGTGGACGGTAAAAAAAGATGAAGACGTCACTCCTGGATGATTCTCAACAATCTTAGCTAACGCCAAAGAGGTATTTCAACAAGAACTGGGCACGCTTAAAGGCGTAACCGCCTCGATAAAAATAGAAGAGAATGCAGTTCCCAAGTTTTTCAAATCAAGACCGGTACCATATGCAATTCGCCCAGCCATCGAGGCAGAGCTGGAGAATCTGGAGAAGGCAGGCGTGTTGTCTAAGGTCGACTGGAGCGAGTGGGCGACACCCATCGTTCCTGTCATGAAGAAAACGTTAAGCAATAAGTCCGGGGAGCCAAGGAAGATTCGCTTCTGTGGGGATTTCAAGGTGACGGTGAACCCAGTCCTTCACACAGTACAATATCCTCTTCCAAGGATAGAAGACATCTTCGCCTCACTGTCTGGAGGGAAGCGTTTTACAAAAATTGGTCTAGCACAAGCATATTTGCAGATGGAGGTTGAAGAGTCCTCTAGGAAGTGTCTCACAATAAACACTAACAAAGGTCTTTACCAGTATCATCGATTGGTATTCGGAGTAGCATCGGCTCTGGCGATATGGCAAAGAGCGATGGAACAAGTCCTGCAAGGGATTCCGGGGACTCAGTGTTACTTGGACGACATCCTTGTAACAGGTGAAGATGACAGTGAACACCTTAACAACCTAGAACAGGTGCTCACTAGACTACGGGAACATGGGCTGCGAGCCAACTGCCCCAAGTGCGAATTTTTTAAGAAACAGATATCGTATTGTGGCCACGTGATTGATGAAGAGGGGTTACATAAGTCCCCTGACAATATTGAAGCGGTTGTTAAGGCCCCAGCACCTGAAAATGTGTCGCAACTGAGGTCATTCCTCGGATTGGTGAATTACTATCATAAGTTTTTGCCGAATTTGTCGACAATTCTGCACCCACTGAACGCCCTGCTACGAACGGGGGTTGCATGGAAATGTAGTGATGATTGTAAGCGTGCTTTTCAGAAGAGTAAGGACTTAATCACTTCAAGGGAAGTTTTGGCTCACTACAACCCAGCACTGCCAATCAGGCTGGCGTGTGATGCGTCTCCCTATGGCATTGGGGCGGTACTGTCACATAAATTCCCTGATGGTTTAGAGAGGCCGATAGCTTTTGCGTCACGCTCATTAACTTCTGCCGAGCGTAACTACGCCCAGATTGACAGAGAGGCCCTCAGCCTAGTGTGGGGGGTGAAGAAGTTCAATCACTACCTGCACGGTCAAAAATTTACTCTACTAACCGATCATCAACCTCTTGTCTCCATTTTCAACCCTCAGAAGGGCGTACCGATAATGACAGCACAATGGCTGCAGAGATGGTCCCTTTTCCTAGGGGCACACCAATATGACATCGAGTACAAAGGAACTAAACAGCATGGAAATGCTGATGGATTGTCACGTCTACCGTTGCCGACGGTGGAAGAAGAAGACCTTGCAGTGGATCCAATGGAGTTATTCCACTCGACCATAGTCGAATGTCTCCCTGTGACAAATGCAAACATAGAAAAGGAAACACGGAATGACCCGACACTATCACGGGTCTATGATTTAACGGTGAAGGGATGGCCAGCACATGGCGAACCACTGCTGCCAGCATTCTCGCCGAGAAGAGAACAGCTGTCAGTGTGCAGAGGAACATTGATGTGTGGATCCAGAGTAGTAATTCCACCTAAGTTGACGGATAGAGTGCTCAATGAGCTTCATGAGGGTCATCTGGGTGGGGTAAAAATGAAGAACTTAGCCAGAGCGTTTGTGTGGTGGCTGGGAATCGATAGAGAAATCGAAGAGATGACCAAGAGCTGTGCAGGATGCCAGAAGGTCCAAAACGCCCCACCACAAGCTCCTCTGCATCCATGGGAGTGGCCCTCATCTCCATGGCAAAGGGTGCACATTGATTTTGCTGGTCCCTTCATGGACTCGATGTTTTTAATTGCGGTGGATGCACATTCAAAGTGGCCAGAGGTAATAAAAATGTCCTCAACCACCAAGGAAAAAACTATCACAGTTTTACGAACCATATTCGCCAGGAATGGGCTGCCTGAACAGATTTGCTCTGACAATGGACCACAGTTTGTGTCTGAAGAGTTCCGAAGGTTCTTAAAGAACAATGGTGTTAAGCATTACACATCCGCCCCATATCATCCAGCCACTAATGGATTGACCGAGAGGTTTGTCCAAACATTCAAAAAGGCTATCATGGCCATGTGTAATGAAGATATACCCCTACAACACAAGGTGGACAACTTCTTGTTTGCTTACCGGAATGCGACACATGCAGTTACCAACCAAACTCCAGCCATGATGTTCTTCAATCGAAGACTACGATGCCGCTTGGATTTGGTTAAGCCAAACGTCCGAAGAGATGTGGAGAACAGGCAGTTTCAGAATATGAATGAAAGGCCGACCAGGTGTTTTAAGATTGGTCAACCAGTTTTGGCCCGGGACTACCGCACTGAGAAATGGCAGCCAGGAACGATTTGTACACGACAAGGACCTCTCATGTATACCGTGGACGTTGGGGAGAGCATTGTAAGGCGCCATGCTGACCAGATTCTAGAGTCACTGGAAAACGTCAACTCCACACCATGATCTGATACACCTGGTAATGAAATCGACGTTCCAATTGCAGCTACCGCAGAACCGGTAATATTGGAAGCAGATGAACCAAACAACGACATTGATCCTGACTCAACATTGCCAGAAGAACCTGATACCCCAAAGAGGCGCTATCCGGACAGAATCAGGAAGCCTCCTCAAAGACTGAACTTATAATTGCTTAAACTTAACCAATGTATCTAGCAACAGTAATTGTGATTGTAATTAGTTTTCATTTAGTTGTTAAATGAATGTTATGTACTGTTTATCTAAAAGGGGAGGAATTGTTGTGTATGTACCTTTAAGAGAATAACTGGTCTCAGACTGCAGTACCGGCAGTGACCACCCCTGTATAATAGGCGCTAGTGAGCCTCTGTGTTTCTAGTTTCACTATGGACTTCCACCAGTAAAGACTTATTTTGTTCACTCCTGCTGTCCGTGTCTCAATTATTCACGGACGTAACACCTAGATCTGCCATAAATTGCAGCATTCAGTTTTCTGTTCCGGGGAGATCCCTAAATCATCCTGAGAGGAAGGAATTAACTTAGAGTACAGATTGGTGTGGAGATGCCGGTGTTGGACTGGGGTGAACACCACCCCAGTCCAACACCGGCATCTCCACACCATGGCTACTATCGACACCACAAACTGCCGGCTCAAAGTGGAGAGGATCGCCAAGAAGATTGCGCATATCGACACAGACATCAAGTTTCTACAGAGATGCAAGAAAGCAGACAAGATCCCGAAAGGACTACAGATCATGAATGTTCTTTGATGTAATGTTTTTCTGACTAACCTGTTTGGACACCATTCACATCTTTGATTGCTGTGTCTATCTCTCTGCCGAGGTGTGATAAATGGCAGTTAGAAAGATTACCTGTAATCATCATGCATTATTCTCTGACTATATTGTAACGTCCGTGTGTAATTGAGACACGGACTGCAGGATTTGGTTATAACAGGTGTTTACTGAATGGAGACAAAACTGGAACTACTATACAAAGATACTACACAGGCTTATATACCGGGATGGTCACTACTGGTACTGCAGTATACAGGGGCTGCAGAATATAGTTCCTTCTTCAAAGTACATACTCTACAATTCCTCTCCTTTTAGCTAAACAGTACATAACATTCGATTAATAATTAAATAACATATTTACAATTACAGTTGCTATATACATTAGCTGAAGTTAAGCAATTATAAATTCAGTCTTTGAGGAGGCTTCCTGATTCTGTCCGGATAACTTCTCTTTGGGGTATCAGGTTCTTCTGGCAAAGTTGATTCGGGATCAACGTCGTTGTTTGGTTCGTCTGCTTCCAATATCACCGATTCTGAGGTAGATGCAATTGGTACTTCGATTTCATCACCAGGTGTATCGGATCGTGGTGTGGATTTGATGTTTTCCAGTGACTCTAGAATCTGGTCAGCATGGCGTCTTACAATGCTCTCTCCAACGTCCACGGTATACATTAGAGGCCCTTGCCGTGTGCAGATCGTTCCTGGCTGCCATTTCTCTGTGCGGTAGTCCCGGGCCAAAACTGGTTGACCTATCTTAAAACTCCTGGTCGGCCTTTCATTCATATTCTGAAACTGCCTGTTCTCCACATCTCTTCTGATGTTTGGCTTAACCAAATCCAAGCGGCATCTTAGTCTTCGATTGAAGAACATCATGGCTGGAGTTTGGTTGGTAACCGCATGTGTCGCATTCCGGTAGGCAAACAAGAAGTTATCCACCTTGTGTTGTAGGAGTATGTCTTCATTACACATTGCCTTGATAGCCTTCTTGAATGTTTGAACGAACCTCTCAGCCAATCCATTGGTGGCTGGATGATATGGGGCGGATGTGTAATGCTTAACACCATTGTTCTTGAAGAACCTCCGGAACTCTTCAGACACAAACTGTGGTCCATTGTCGGAGCAAATCTGTTCAGGCAGCCCATTTCTGGTGAATATGGTTCGTAAGACTGTGATGGCTTTTTCTGTGGTGGTTGAGGACATTTTTATTACCTCTGGCCACTTTGAATGTGCATCCACCGCAATTAAAAACATCGAGTCCATAAATGGACCAGCAAAATCAATGTGTACCCTTTGCCATGGAGATGAGGGCCACTCCCATGGATGTAGAGGGGCTTGTGGTGGGGCGTTTTGGACCTTCTGGCATCCTGTACAGCTCTTGCTCATCTCTTCGATTTCTCTATCGATTCCCGGCCACCACAGAAACGCTCTGGCTAAGTTCTTCATTTTTACCCCTCCCAGATGACCCTCATGAAGCTCATTGAGCACTCTATCCTTCAATTTGGGTGGAATTACTACTCTGGATCCACACATCAATGTTCCTCGGCACACTGACAGCTGTTCTCTTCTCGGCAAGAACGCTGGCAACAGTGGTTCGCCATGTGCTGGCCATCCCTTCACCATTAAATCATAGACCCTGGAGAGTGTCGGGTCATTTCGTGTTTCCTTTTCTATGTTTGCATTTGTCACAGGTAGACATTCGACTATGGTCGAGTGGAATATCTCCACAGGATCCACTGCAGGTGCTTCTTCCACCGTCGGCAATGGTAGGCACGACAATCCATCAGCATTCCCATGCTGTTTAGTTCCTTTGTACTCGATGTCATATTGGTGTGCCCCTAGGAAAAGGGACCACCTCTGTAGCCGTTGTGCTGTCATTATCGGGACGCCCTTCTTAGGGTTGAAAATGGAGACAAGAGGTTGATGATCAGTTGGTAGAGTAAATTTCTGTCCGTGCAGGTAGTGATTGAACTTCTTCACCCCCCACACCAGGCTGAGGGCCTCTCTGTCAATCTGGGCGTAGTTACGCTCGGCTGCAGTTAACGAGCGTGACGCAAAAGCTATCGGCCTCTCTGAACCGTCAAGGGATTTATGTGACAGTACCACTCCAACGCCGTAGGGAGACGCATCACACGCCAGTCTTATCGGTAGTGATGGGTTGTAGTGAGCCAATACTTCTCTTGAAGTGATCAGGCCTTTACACTTCTGAAAGGCCCGCTTACATTCATCGCTCCATTTCCATGCTAATCCAGTTTGTAGCAGGGCGTTCAATGGGTGCAGAATTGTGGACAAATTCGGCAAAAACTTACGGTAGTAATTCACCAATCCGAGGAATGACCTCAGTTGCGACACATTTTCAGGCGCTGGAGCCTTAACTACCGCTTCAATTTTGTCTGGGGACTTATGTAATCCCTCTTCATCAATCACGTGGCCACAATACGATATTTGTTTTTTAAAAAACTCGCACTTGGGGTGATTGGCTCGTAGCCCATGTTCTCTTAGTCTAGTGAGCACCTGCTCTAGGTTGGCAAGGTGTTCACTGTCATTTTCACCTGTCACTAGGATGTCGTCCAAGTAACACTGAATCCCCCGAATACTTTGCAGGACTTGTTCCATCGCTCTTTGCCATATAGCCAGAGCTGATGCAACTCCGAATACCAGTTGATTATACTGGTAAAGACCTTTGTGAGTGTTTATCGTGAGATAATTCCTAGAGGATTCTTCAACCTCCATCTGCAAATATGCTTGCGCTAGGTCAATTTTTGTAAAATGTTTCCCTCCAGATAGTGAGGCGAAAATATCTTCTATCCTCGGAAGAGGATGCTGTACTGTGTGAAGGATTGGGTTCACAGTCACCTTGAAGTCCCCAAAGATGCGAACCTTCCTTGGCTCCTCAGACATATTGTTTAGCGTTTTCTTCATGACAGGAATGATGGGTGTCGCCCACTCGCTCCAGTCTACCTTAGTTAGCACGCCTGCATTCTCCAGATTCTCCAGCTCTGCCTCGACGGCTGGGCGAATTGCATACGGTACCGGTGTTGCTTTGAAAAACTTGGGAATTGCATTCTCTTCTATTTTTATCAAGGTGGTTACGCCTTTAAGAGTTCCCAGTTCTTATTGAAATACCTCTTTAGCGTTAGCCAAGACTTTTGACAATCGTCCAGGTGTGACGTCGTCATCCTTTTTACCAGCCACCATCAGTGCCTGAATGGAGTGCCAGTCTAAACTTATCTTTCTGATCCATTCATGTCCCAATAACGGTGGTCCACCATCTTGCAGTATGTACAGATACAATTTCTATATTTCCTTGCCGTTGTATTCGACAGGCACCCTTATTTTCCCTCTGGGGTATACTTTCTGCTCCGTATATGTCTTCAAGACAATGGATGTGTCTTTCAAGGGTATGTGTGAGAATAGCCGCTCGTAGTCTCGTCGATTCATGACGGTCAGGGCTGATCCTGTATCCAATTCCATTTTGACTTGGGACCCTGCTATCATGAGGGTGACCCAAATGGTTCGGTGATCCTCTTTTGTGATTACGTTGTGTAGTTTGAGACAACTTAGTCTCTTGTTCCCGGATTCACTATCGCTCTTCTGGTCTTCGGAACTACTGTCCGTCATCTTTTGTACTTTCCTGTACTTTTCCTTAGTAGTCTTATTGTTGTCGTTAGTTTTCTTCCCGGACCTGTAAACTCGTGCAATGTGTCCCATCTTTCCGCATTGCCTGCATGTTTTGTCGTTGGACCAGCAGTCCTTCTGGTCATGGGTTGTTCTGCCGCAGCGATAACATTTTTCAAATCCCCGTGTCATTTCATGGGTGCCGTATTCCTGTGGCTTTTGCTGTATTTCCACAGCTCCCCTTGCTGCTGCTTCGTACGATACTGCCACGCTGAAAGCCTTATCTAGCGTCAGCTCTTTCTCTGAGAATAACCTCTTCTGGGTTCCTTCACTCAGGAGTCCACAGACAAATTTGTCCCGTAGGGTATCTGCCAGTCCTGCTCCGAACTGGCAGTGCTTTGATAGCTTGCGTAGTTCTGTAAGGTAATCAGCATTGCTCTCATCTTTATGCTGATTTCTCTTGTGGAATTTAAATCTTTCTGCTATCAGCAGCGGTGTAGGATTTAAGTGTTCCTGTAGGATATCAACAATTTCGTTAAAACTCTTCGCCATCGGTTTGACTGGAGTGATCAGGTTCCGCAATAGGCCGTACGTTCTTGCGCCCATTAAGTTTAGTAGTACCGATGCCTTTTTCTCATCGGCTACTTCATTTGCCTTGCAATATACTTCGACTCTTTCCACATACGTGGTCCAGTCTTCTATTGCATTATCGAAGGCAGTGATATTGCCAGTCTTCGGCATCTTGGAGATCTAAGATGGCGCCTCCCGCGCTTTGCCTTCTTCCCCGATTGAACAAAATGGCGCCTCCCGCGCTTTGCCTTCTTCCCCAATGGATTAAGATGGCGCCTCCCGCGCTTTCTGTCTTTTCCGCTGCTGCTAGCACTGTTGCTGGCGTTTTTATGCCTTGATGGTGACGCCCTATGGTCTTCGTGCACTTCCCCCCCCGCGCTGCTGCCAACGCCGCTCTCCGCGGTCCCCGTGGCAAACTGCAGCTCCTCGCGGCTTTCTGCGCTTCTAATTTCTTTTATTTTAATTACTGTTCCCGTCGTCAGAGCAGACCCTATGGGACAACTTCCTCCCTCTTCTCGGGTCTGTACGCTGCCCGGCTTCGTAGCACCGGCCGCACCCTGTGTGCTCCACCCTCTCTCTCTCTCTCCTCTTCCCGACAACGCTGCTCGGCCCCGTTGAAAAGCCACCCGATCGAGCTCTAGCCCGCCACAGCCCAGGAAGGATCAGTGTACTACCTGCCACCAGCCTGATTAGCTGGAACACCATAGACTGGATAACCAAGCCCAGCTCTCGACAGCCTCTCCTGCAAATCTTCGAATTCGATGAATCAGAGGGCGGTTGCCCACGGTCGACGCCTGTTTCTTCTGTTTGTTTTCTTTTTCTTTTTGGATTTCTTCCTTCTGGCCTCGACCTCAAACAACTTTGCTTCAGGGATGGATCCCCGTGAGGTGGTGCAGAACTGTAGGTAAGTTTGGATCTGTTCGTCGCCAGTGCAACGCCCGTGTGTAATTGAGACACGGACTGCAGGAGTTAGTTATAACAGGTGTTTACTGAATGGAGACAAAACTGGAACTACTATACAAAGTTACTACACAGGCTTATATACCGGGGTGGTCACTACTGGTACTGCAGTGTACAGGGGCTGCAGAATATAGTTCCTTCTTCAAAGTACATACACTACATATATAAGCTGTGTCTTTATGCATCTCTCCACTTCACCTGACGAAGGAGCAGCGCTCCGAAAGCTTGTGATTTCAAATAAAATTGTTGGACTATAACCAGCTGTTGTGTGACTTCTTACATAGAGTACAGATTGTCAGTGTTTGACAGCTTCAAACAGTTGTGAAACGCTGATATTTGATCTGTCAAAAGGTCTTGACAGATGAAATGTCAATCTGTGATGTCACCTATCGCCGGGTGGCCGTTAATCGGCCTGCTGAGCCCGCTGGGCGGGCTCAACGAGGTCAATTAAGTCAAAATCGCGTGGGTTGGCTACAACTCAATGGAGGCAGGACTACAACCCACCTCCTCAATGAAAATCCAGCCCTTTGTGTCTGTCTTCATGGAAGAAGATGCAATAAACCTCCCGGAAATAGTGGAGAACCGAGCGAGAATGAGGAACTGAATGAAATCAGTATTAGTAAAAAAAAGTACTGGAGAAATTAATGGGACTGAAAGTCAATAAATCCCCTGGACCTGAAGGCCTACATCCTAGGATTTTGAAAGAGGTGGCTATAGAGATAATGGATACATTGGTTGTCATCTTTCAAAATTCCATTGAGTAGGTAGCAAATGTAACCCCACTATTTAAGAAAGGAGGGAGAGAGAAAATGGGGAACTACAGGCCAGTTAGCCTGACATCAGTAGTAGGGAAAATGCTAGAATCTATTTAGGACATGGTTACAGGGCACTTAGAAAATAATAATAGGATTGGACAGAGTCAACATGGATTTAGAGTTTTTTGAGGTTGTAACTAACAGAATAGATAAGGGGGGACCAGTGGATGTGGTGTATTTAGACTTTCTGAAGGCATTTGATAAGGTGCCACACAAGAGGTTATTAAACAAAATTAGGGCTCATGGGATTGGGGGTAATATAATAGCATGGTTTGAGGATTGGCTAGAGAGTAGGAATAAATGGGTCATTTTCAGATTGGCAGGCTGTAACTAATGGGATACTGCAAGGATCAGTGATTGGGCCTCAGCTATTCACAATCTGTATCAATGATTTGGATGAGGGGACCAAATGTAGTACATACAAGTTTGCTCATGATACAAAGCTAGGTGGGAATGTAAGTTGTGAGGAGGATGCAAAGAGGCTTCAAGGGGATATAGGTAGGCTAAGTGAGTGGGCAAGAACATGCCAAAAGGGATATAATGTGGAGAAATGTGAAGTTATCCACTTTGGTAGGAAAAATAGAAAAGCAGAGTATTTCTTAACTGGTGAGAGATTGGGAAATGTGGGTGTCCTTGTACACTGAAATTTAACATGCATGTACAGCAAGCAATTATTTCAAGAGGATTTGAGTAAAAGAATAAAGATAAAGAAATAAAATCAGAGAGTTAAATGCGTGGCTCAAAGACTGGTGTGGGAGAAATGGGTTTTGCTTCCTGGGACACTGGCACCAGTACTGGGGCAGGAGGGAGCTGTTCCGTTGGGACGGGCTTCACTTGGCCAGTGCTGGGACTAGAGTCCTGGTGGATCATATAACTAGGGCTGTAGAGAGGGCTTTAAACTAACTAGTGGGGGGAGGTTCCCAGAGAGCAAATAATAAAAATGACAACAGAGAAGGTCATAGACTTAGGTAGCAGTGGGGAAATTAAAAACCAGAGCATCTCAGGAAGGGGCAGAAGGTATGGAGTAAAAGGTAAAGTAATAAAAAGGGCAAAAGCAGGAACTAAGTGTCACAAAACATATTTGAAAGTTCTCTATCTGAATGCACGTAGCATTCGTAACAAAATAGACGAGTTAATGGCACAAATAACTACATATGGGTATGATCTTGTGGCCATTACAGAAACATGGCTGCAGGGTGACAATGCCTGGGAATTAAACATACCAGGTTATTTAATGATCAGGAAGGACAGGCAGGAAGGAAGGGGAGGTGGGGTGGCTATGCTAATAAAGGAAGGAATCACTGTAATACAGAGAAATGATATTGGGTCAAAAGATCAGGATAATGAAACAGTTTGGGTGGAGGTAAGGGATAATAAGGGGAAAAAAACACTAGTGGGCGTAGTCTATAGGCCTCCGAACAGTGGCAACTCTGTTGGACGGAGTATCAATCAGGAAATAGTTGAGGCTTGTAATAAGGGAACATCTATAATTATGGGGGATTTTAACTATCATATTAATTGGACAAATCAAATTGGGCAGGGCTGCCTTGAGGATGAGTTCATTGAATGTATTAGGGATGGGTTTCTTGAGCAGTATGTACTGAACCGACCAGGGGGCAAGCAACCTTAGATCTGGTCCTGTGTAACGAGACAGGATTAATTAAAAATGTCCTAGTAAAGAATCCCCTTGGAATGAGTGACCATAACATGGTTGAATTCCATATTCAATTAGAGGGTGAGAAGGTTGGATCTCAAACAAGCATGCTAAGCTTGAATAAAGGAGACTATGAAGGTATGAGAGTGGAATTGAGTAGAGTGGATTGGGAAAATAGATTAAAGGGTAAGACGATATATGATCAGTGGTGTACATTTAAGGAGTTATTTTACAACTTCCAAAAAATATATATTCCACTGAGAAGAAAAGGGTGTAAAAGAAAAGACAGCCATCCGTGGCTAAGTAAAGAAAGTAAGGATAGTATTCGACTAAAAACAAGGGCATATAAGGTAGCCAAATCTAGTGGGAGGATAGAGGATTGGGAAAACTTTAAAAGACAGCAAAAAATTACAAAAAGATTGATTAAGAAAGGGAAGATAGATTATGAAAGTTAATTAGCAAAAAATATAAAAACAGATAGTAAGAGTTTTTATAGTTATATAAAAAGAAAAAGGGTGGCTAAAGTAAATGTTGGTCCCTTAGAGGATGAGACTGGGAAATTAATGGTGGGAAATATGGAGATGACAAAAACACTGAATGAATATTTTGTATCAGTCTTTACAGTAAGAATATCCCAACACTGGACAAACAGGGGGCTAAAGGGGGGGAGGAGCTAAACATGATCAAAATCACTAAGGAAGTGGTACTCGGTAAAATAATGGGACTCAAGGTGGATAAATCACCTGGACCTGATGGCTTACATCCTAGGGTCTTGAGGGAAGTGGCGGTAGGGATTGTGGATGCATTGGTAATAATTTTCCAAAACTCCCTGGACTCGGCAAAGGTCCCGGCAGACTGGAAAACTGCTAATGTAACACCCTTATTTAAAAAGGGCAGTAGACAGAAGGCTGGAAACTATAGACCGGTTAGCCTAACATCTGTGGTAGGTAAAATTTTGGAGTCCATTATTAAGGAGACAGTAACAGGACATTTGGATAATCATAATTTAATAGGACAAAGTCAGCATGGTTTTATGAAGGGGAAGTCATGTTTGACAAATTTGCTGGAGTTCTTTGAGGAAGTAACATATAGGGTGGATAAAGGGGAACTAGTGGATGTAATGTATTTAGACTTCCAAAAGCCATTTGACAAGGTGCCACACAGAAGATTATTGCTTAAGATAAAAAATCACGGGATTGGGGGTAATATTCTGGCATGGATAGAGGATTGGCTATCTAACAGAAGGCAGAGAGTTGGGATAAATGGTTCATTCTTAGACTGGTAATCAGTAACTTGTGGTGTTCCGCAGGGGTCAGTGCTGGGTCCCCAACTCTTTACAATCTATATTAACGATTTGGAGGAGGGGACCGAGTGTAACATATCAAAGTTTGCAGATGATACTAAGATAGGGAGGGAAAGTAGTGAGTGAGGAGGACATAAAAAACCTGCAAAGGGACATAGACAGGCTAAGTAAGTGGGCAGAGATTTGGCAGATGGAATACAATACTGGAAAGTGTGAGGTTATGCACTTTGGCAGGAAAAATCGTAGAGCAAGTTATTATCTTAATGGCAAAAAAATGGAAAATACTGAAGTACAAAGGGATCTGGGGGTCCTGGTGCACGAAACTCAAAAGGTTAGTATGCAGGTGCAGCAAGTGACTAAGAAGGCCAATGGAATGTTGGCTTTCATTGCTAGGGGGATAGAATATAAAAATAGGGAGGTATTGCTTCAGTTGTACAAGGTATTGGTGAGACCGCACCTGGAATACTGCATACAGTTTTGGTGTCCACACTTAAGAAAGGACATACTTGCTCTCGAGTCAGTACAAAGAAGGTTCACTCGGTTAATCCCGGGGATGAGGGGATGGACATATGAGGAGAGGTTGAGTAGATTGGGACTCTACTCATTGGAGTTCAGAAGAATGAGAGGCGATCTTATTGAAACATATAAGATTGTGAAGGGGTTGGATCGGGTGGATGCGGGGAAGATGTTCCCGATGATGGGTGAAACTAGAACTAGGGGGCATAGTCTTAGAATAAGGAGCTGCTCTGTCAAAACTGAGATGAGAAGAAACTACTTCACTCAGAGGGTGGTAGCTCCATGGAATATGCTGCCCCAAAAAGCTGTAGAAGCTACATCATTATATAAATTTAAAACAGAAATAGACAGTTTCCTAGAAGTAAAGGGAATTAAGGGTTACGGGGAGCAGGCAGGGATTTGGACATGAGTCTAGGTTCAGATCGGTCATGGCCCTGTGGGTAGCGGAGCGGGCCCAGGGGCCGTATAGCCTGACCCTGCTCCTATTTCGTGTGTCTAATTCTGTTAGATTCAGGAGATGGTTCTGTGATAGTGGATTGGCAGTTAGGATCAGATCAGCCATGATCTTATTGAATGGCGGAGCAGGCTCGAGGGGCCGATTGGCCTACTCCTGCTCCTATTTCTTATGTTCTTATGTTCTTATGTCTTACTGCAATTTTATAGGGCCCTGGTGAGACCACACCTGGAGTATTGAGTACAGTTTTGGTCTCCTTACCTAAGGAAGGATATACTTGCCACAGAGGGAGCGCAACAAAGGTTCACCAGGCTGATTCCTGGGATGGGGGGCTTGTCCTGTGAGGAGAGATTGAGTAGACGAGGCCTATATTCTCTGGAGTTTAGAAGAATGAGAGGTGATCTCATTGAAACATACAAAATTCACTTGCGCAGGCTTTCCTTGCAGAGGCTGGTGTCAGGAACAGTGAGAGCGGAGACCCAGTGAGTAGTTGAACTCATTTTCACAGGCTTTCTTACCAATCTCAGAGCTCTGAGAGCAGGCGAGAGAAGTAAAAAGTAATCGAAGTGTGACGTCACCAGAAAGCAGATAAGTGATTGGTTGGTGAGTATTTATCTCTTTCTCATTTTTTTCCAAGTTTAAATTTTGTGTTTTATAGTTTCTACGGTCTCTGTTGTGTAGTGGGGACTGCTGGTAAACAAGGGCCCTTGAATATATCATTTAACTGTAGTGTAATTGGTGGGATTCATTTGATATTATTTAATTTGAATTAATTAAAGGGTAAGTCATGGCAGCGCAGCTCGCAGCCATGGCATGCTCCTCCTGCACTATGTGGGAAATCAGGGACACTTCCTGTGTCCCTGACGATCAAGTGTGCGGGAAGTGTATCCAGCTGCAGCTACTGGCAGACCGCATTGCAGCACTGGAGCTGTGAATCGAAACATACTGGAGTATTCATGATGCTGAGGACGTCGTGGGTATCACGTTTAATCAGTTGGTCACACCGCAGGTAAAAGCTGCACAGGCAGGAAGGGAATGGGTAACCGCCAGGCAGAGTAGTAGGCGCAGGCAGGTAGTGCAGGGGTCCCCTGTGACCATGCCCCTCTCAAACAGATATACCACTTTGGATATTGTTGAGGGAGATGGCGTATCAGGGGAAAGCAGCAGCAGCCAACTTCCTGGCACCGTGGATGGCTCTGCTGCACAGGACAGGAGGAAAAGAGTTGGAGAGCTATAGTGATAGGGGATTCTATTGTAAGGGGAATAGATAAGCGTTTCTGCGGCCACAAACGAGACTCCAGAATGGTATGTTGTTTCCCTGGTGCAAGGGTCAAGGATGTCTTGGAGCAGCTGCAGAGCATTTTGGAAGGGGAGGGTGAAGAGCCAGTTGTCGTGGTGCATATAGGTACCAACGATAGAGGTAAAAACCGGGATGAGGTCCTAAAAGCTGAATATAGGGAATTAGGAGGTAAATTAAAAAATAGGACTTCAAAGGTAGTAATCTCAGGATTGCTACCAGTGCCACGTGCTAGTCAGAGTAGAAATAGAAGGATATTTCAGATGAATACGTGGCTAGAGGAATGGTGCAAGGGGGAGGGATTCAAATTCCTGGGACATTGGAACCAGTGCTGGGGGAGGTGGGACCAGTACAAAACGAACGGGCAGGACTCGGACAAATGTCCTAGGGGGAGTGTTTGCTAGTGCTGTGGGGGAGGGTTTAAACTAAAATGGCAGGGAGTTGGGAACCTTTGCAGGGAGACAGAGGAAAGGGAAACAAGGATAGAAGCAAAAGACAGGAAGGAGAAAAGCAAAAGTGGCAGTCAGAGAAATCAAGGGTTTAAATCAAACATGGCCACAGTAAATAATAATTCTAAATGGTCTAAGAGTGTTAAAAAAACAAGCCTGATAACTTTGTGTCTTAATGCAAGGATGAATTAGCTGCGCAAATAGATGTAAATGGATATGATATGATTGGGATTAAGGAAACATGGCTGGGAACTCAACATCCAGGGGTGTGTGACCACAGACAGCGCATCCTAGCCATCAATGCCCGCTATCCTGGCAGCAGCCACGATGCTTTTATCCTGCGCCAAACTGGAGTTGCAGACCTCTTCTAACCACTGCATCAACCTAATGGATGGCACCTTGGGGACAAGGGTTATTCACCCTGCACCTGGCTGATGACACCACTGCATAACCTCAACACTCCTGCTGAGCTCCAATACAATGATAGCCATAGTGCCACCAGGAACCTCATTGAGCGACGATTGGCGTCTTGAAACAACGGTTCCGGTGTCTTGACCACTCTGGAGGAGCCCTGCTGTACTCTCCCGAGCGAGTCTCGCTTTTCATTGTTGTGTGCTGCATGCTGCACAACATTGCAATCATGAGGTCCCAGCCATTGCCACCAGGGATTGATGCACCACCTCAGGAGGAGGGAGAGGGAGAGGAGGAGGAGGAGGAGGAGGAGGGGGGGGAGGAGGAGGAGGTGGAGGAGGATGAAGAGGAGGAGGTTGAAGAGGAGGATCAGCAGCACCAACGTGGGAGGGAGGCGCACAATGTTGCCACTGCAAGGGCCGTCCGTGAACGACTCATAAGACCCCGCTTCTAACCAGTTACAGAGAAGATGGCTTCTGGGATGAAGAATCACATCATCGCAAGCATCCCACAGTCCCTATTGCCAGGCAAAGCTACAATGAGTCAAATCAGCAAAGATGTAAGTAACAATAAATTTTTTAATTTCTATTACAAACTCTGTGTCATTTATTCAGGGCAAACAATTAGAAACAAACCCAACAATTCATGAACAAAACTCGTTCTCACAACATGGAGATAAGCGGCAAAACAGTAAACAAATATAATAATATCAATATCAACCTTTCCCCCTATTTTTAAAAAATTCTACTTTTCGGCCTTCGAGGGTGGCCTCCATCACCTGCGCACTTCCCCCTTCCCACCCTACTGCTCCTCCGTTATGTGGCCCCAGTGGCCGCAGCAAGGCTGGTGGTAGGTTGCTGAATACTGGATCCAGAGACTGGAAATGGCCTTGAAGAACGCCCTCGACCAGCCCTGGGCCTGGAGGCCCCAGCTGCAGACTGCAGCAACTCTGCATGGGCGGCAGCAGTCTGGGCTGGCTGGGTTACAGGCTGTGGCAAGTGCAATGGGGAAGTGCCAGTGGTGGGAGCAGGAATGCTGTCATCCTGAGAGAGGACAGTACCTTCCTGCTCGACCGACACACTGCCACTCCCACCGGGCAGTACCTCAGCATCTGGAGCAATCTGCTCGAGCACAGATTGCTGGCCTGCTGCGGTACCGTGAGATCCCCAGTGGAATGTGGGCGACCCAGCGAGGATGGCAGCAATCAGCGCTTGCGTGGCATCAATCTGAGACTGCATGAGAGCAGTCTGAGACTGCATGGCACCAACCAATGACTCGATTCCAGCACTAAGCCATTGCATTGCGTTGGTCTGTGCTGCAATAGATCCTGCCACCTCACCCATTACACATGGCATGGGCTCTGGCCCCCAAGGTCCCCCTGCAATTCAACCATCCTCTGCAAAGAGGCAAGGATGGGTTCATGGGTTTGCGCACAGATGACAGCTGTGCTAGCGGCGGACTCCTCCATGCTCCTAGTCAGTGCACCCATGCCATTGCACCCATGAGCTCAGTATGCATGCTCAAGGCCTGCGTATTCATGACCGCGATATCGAGGTCCTCATCCGAGTCCTGTGCAGCAGGACTCACCTGCCTACTCACCCTCTGGGCAGATGGCCCACGAGCTTCCCTACCCCCATGGCGTTGCTGCAGCCCGCTGGGTCCAGGAGCTTTACCCACATCAGATCCTAACCCCCTGCTCCCCTCCAGGGAAGGTGTGGCCCCAGTGTCAGATGTGACACCCTCGGGAGGCGCAGGCGATGAGGCTCCGGCTTCCCCTTCCTCTTCCTCTGGTGCGTCGCTGCCACTGTCAGGGTGAGGGACAGGCTGGTCAGCTGGTGGTTCACTATCTGAAAGCAGGAATGCATAAGAGTGGCTTGAGCGTGAGGGCAGGGGGGCAGGAAGGGAGCAAGTACTGGAGACAGTTAGTTAGATTGAAAGTGTAAAAGGCTGGTGGTATGAGAGAGGAGAGAAAGCTGATGAACATACCATTGTTGTCCTCAAGGAGGTCGACCTCTCCACCAGCCACGGCACCTATGACCTGCCTGGCAATCAGCCTGTGGACTCTGTCCTCCAACTCATTCAGGGGTGTAGGTCCACCTGCCCTCCTCCCGTGCATTGTTGCTCCCTCCGGATATGTGAAAGCTTGGGCTGCAAGAAAAAGGACAGCGTGTGAGTGAGTGTGCAGCCATGTCTTTGGCAGATGTGCCTACCATAGTTGAATAGCCGTTAATGTGTGCAAGGTGTGGGATGTGTATGTGAGTTTTATGAGATGGCCATAGTTGTTGGATCAGTGTTGGGCATTTGGGTATTTACACCATCTGGGCACAGAGTGAAGTTAAATTGAAGGGATGTAGAGGTATTGAAAAGGAAGTACTCACCCTGACCACCCGAGTGAGATCGTTGAACTTCTTGCAACATTGAGTGTGGGTCCTTGGCACCAGGCTCCTTGAGGAGACATGCTGAGCCACCTCCCTCCACACTCTTCGGCACTCCCGGGGCAATAGCCTCCTGCCACTCTCTGGGAACAGCACTGCCCGTCTCCGTTCCATAGTGCCAACTAGAGCCATCAATGTCTGGTCGCTGAAGCGCCGAGCTCTTTCCCTGGGCTATCCATCAGTGCTTTCAACACAATTGCTTTAGGTCTTTCCAGGCCGAGATTCAAGGCTGCAATGAGCAGGGTCTGGCTGGCCAGCAAGATGGCCCCTCCCCTTTAAGAACTGGACAGCGCCAGTCTATCTTGCTTCCGTGGTAATGGAAATCGACTGAGCTTCGGTAGCGTTCTGAGGTAGCGCCTCACTCCCCTACATTAGCGCCTTAACAGAGGTGTGTAGCGCTTGATTTCTCTGTGGGGCACTCCTGCTCCTTCGGGCCCATCAGGGAAACTAAAAATCAATTTTAAAACATACTTTTTTGGGGTGCCTCTTCTGGCCCCTGATCCTCTTCTCCGCTGGGTTGGGCCTGGCGGAAAACTCACTGCTGCTTCCCCTCCTCAGGCCACCTGGTAATAAGTGCAGACCGACTGGCATATGCTAAAAAAGATCGCGCAGGCTTTGGGGTGGGGGGTGGGGGGTGAGGGCGGGGCGTATGTGGGGGGTAGGGGGACCAGGGATATCCTTGCTGCCAGCTCAGAAGAGTAGGATACAGGGACATGTGGTTTACAATAGTAAAATGCACATTTAGGACAGACATCAGGAAATTCTTCTTCACGCATTTATATAGCGGCATTCACTTATGGAATAAACTTCCAGATAGAATAGTGGAGGCACAAGCCCTGGAATCATTTCAGGAACAATTGAATGCCGCAATGGGGGAATGTTAGGATCTCTCTGAAGGGATGAAATAAGTTCGGCTGATAGGCCTTACTCATCAGAATTATTTTGTAATCTTGTGAATTAAAGGCAAATGTGAGTTCCGTTGTCACAAATGATCAGATTGAGGCAGCATGGTCTGCATCAGAATATAAGATTTTTCTCTTCCTTTTTAGTGATTGATATGCATGAGCTAAAGCCCCGTGCATGTCCTTGCATGAGCTTTACTTCTTAGCATATTTAAGTTCATCCATCCTGTGAATAGGGATGACATTTAACAGCCTGCACATTCAACCTTTCTGCACGCCCTCCTCGGCTTTGGGCTGTTCCTGTCATGACTATACATTGATCTTCACTCGTGGAGGTATTTAAATCTGACTGGCTGGAGTCTTCCGGCTACGACTAGAACCAGGCCTGATAGCTGAATGCCAGAATCCTACCCTCCCCACATCTACACAATGGGCCTGAATCTACTTGACATCTTCCTTAAAATGAGCATAGTGAGAGTTTTGGAGCGGGTTCCAGGGTGAACTCCACTTCCACCAGGTTTCCGCGCCACAAAGCGTGCGCTGAGTCTTCCACCGTGGTATGGGGCCTTCCACATGTACACTCTCTGATGCTGCTGGTAGCTCATTAGCATTTATTAAATGGAGGAGAAAGTGGAAAGAAGTAACTTGCATTTATATAGCAGCTTTCACAACATCAGGACATCCCACTGCCTGTTCTTGCAACTTTTAGGGGAATCATTACCCAGGGGGTACACCTTGTCATCCACAATCCATTTGTTGTTAGAGGATCTGTTAAGGATGTTTATATTGACTATTAGATGTTCTATCTTTCCTCATATCAATAAGGTTCTTGAAACATTAAGGTGAAGCGCTCATAGATTTATTAATTATACAGTAAATAAGAACATAAGAAATAGGAGCAGGCCATTTCATCCTTTGAGCCTGCTCCACCATTCAATAAGATCATGGCTGATCTTCTACCTCAACTCCACTTTCCCGCGCTATCCCCATATCCCTTGGTTCCCTTAGTATCCAAAAACCTATCGATTTCTGTCTTGAATACACTCAACGACACAGCATCCACAGCCTTCTGGGGTAGGGAATTCCAAAGATTCACCACCCTCTGAGTGAAGAAATTTCTCCTCATCTCAATCCTAAATGGCTGACCCCTTATTCTGAGACTGTGACCCCTAGTTCTAGACTCCCAAGTCAATGGAAACATCCTCCAAGCATCTACCCTGTCAAGCCCCTTAAGAATTTTATATGTTTCAATTAAATCACCTCTCATTCTTCTATCTCTAGGCAATATAGGCCTAGTCTACTCAATCTCTCCTCATGGGACAATCCATCCATCCAGGAATCAGTCTAGTGATCCTTTGCTGTACTCCCTCTAAGGCATGTATATCCTTCCTTAGGTAATGTAGGGAGGCATCCTTTACCTGGTTTACGGTAATTTACCTGGTCAGGCAGCCTTTTGCCACCGAACTGTGACCAATTCCAATCAGCGGTTTCGAATCGCTAAACCACCCCTTCCAGTTCTGACTGGAGGAACTTATAATTAATTATATATTAAAAATGGACAAATGGTCTGGATGCAAGAAAGTCAAATTTTATTAAAACTAAAGCAACTACACCACACGATCGAAGTAATCATGGTAAATTGCTTAAATAAGGGAGGAAAAACGGACACAATGAGGGAAATCGACTAAAATCACAATTTCTAACGAAATTCCCACTTTACTCCCACCCTTAAGCCTATCCTAAGTTGCCTTGTGGAAGGCCAGAAAAATATATGCTCACCACTGCAATGCCAGCTCCGTGCCCTGCGAAACTTAGATCTTCACGGCCCCGAAGTAAAGAAACACCCCAGTGTTTTAAAAATAAACTGCTGATGTTCTTACTTCTTCAGACAGACTCCCACACTGTAGAGGCACACGGAGGCAGGCCAGAGAGAGAGAGATGCTTCTGAGAAGCTATCTCTTATACCCCAATTTTGGGGCCGAAATGTTCCCGCCCAGATCCGGAGGTTTCTGGGCTAAAACAAAAACTGTCCCCATTGTCCAGTAATGGGTGATTCAAACCCATTCATTTTAAACTGTTCCTTTCCTCAGTCCAAATGTCTCTTCTGTGCTGAGCTTTGAATGTAAAGCTGCAGTTTTGATGTGTCTTCATTCATCCTGATGGGTTTTGAATGGAGTTGTATTACTATGTAGACAGCTTGGGAGGAGTGTAAACAGAAACCCATTGTCTTGTGGTCACTGAAACTGCATTCAGAAGTGGATAATCCCTTGTGCAAACATCCTTGCAGCAGTTTCTGTAAACAAATCGATTATCTAACTTCCCGAAACGCCTTTGATTGGCAGATTCAAACGGGCTGCTCTCCAGTGCAAACAAGCAGCTAGTAGGTTACCGGACCCGCCCAATACCACAGGGTGACTGACAGCTCAGGCTCTATTCATATGCTAACAGCCTGCCTGTCCTTTTGAAATTCTGTTTCCATGAGGTCTGTTCAGCCATTTTTATGCCCTGAGCAATTTAAACAGTCCAAACTCAAGAGTACATCTTTTAATAAAATGTACAATCTTAAAGTGTGCGATTTTCACAAAGTTCTTTGATTCCAGTGTCCAAGTGCTGCCTAGCCTATGAGCTTTTTAACACAGCCCTTTTGTGGTTCTGGGTATGTTTTAAAACATTGTCCAACCCAGAGACAATTTAAAATCACACAAAGTCTTCATCCACAATGTGGATTAATATTTCCTGATCTTCGGGGGCTGAGGGGATTTTGAAAACTCCTACATTCCTCCCTTGGATACTTCCAACTTGCTTGTAGTTTCCTCTTGAGGAAAGTGAGCAAAATTTTCTGACCCCCGACAAATAACCATCCCCTGTATTTACCTATAGCTGCCTATCACTGATCCCCCGACCCATCTGTTCCCCTCAAATCTGAGAAAAACCATGCTACGGTAGGCATCTACAGATACATCAATTACAAAATGTTACAATAAGGGGTCTCATAACCCTGCACCACTTGTTACAGTACAACATATTACAAAATGTTGCAATCTTGGTTATACACTGTAATCAAAATGATCCCAAGCACGGAGAGGGTCCTACGCCTTTGCAGCACTTGGAACTGTAAAACAAAATACAAAAATCTTCATTAAACATTTGAAACAAAGTGCTGAAACATTTGAAACAAAATGCTGAAATAAACCCAGACCATCACGTGCCAATGATGGGTCATGAAATTCGAGTGGGTATTGCTCCTCCCACCCGGGCAGTGAATGGTCCTTCCACCCCCCCTTTAATGGTATTAAACCTTTAAAACATACAGAAGGATTTTACAGAACAGTCTGATGCGCCAGCCCCGAGCCGTTCCCTTGACCCTTTGTGAAGGTGGGGTACCCCTCATGTTTCACAGACCGAGATTGGGGAGTGTGGGATTGCGACTCCCAGTCCCTCCCCCTCCCGTCTTCCCTTGACTGGCTGCAGAAAATGATGGGTGCCTGTGTGGCGACTCTCACTGGCCCCACACTCAAACTTGGATCCCAGATTCGGCCACCCACTCATCCTTCCCAGCCACACTTACACTCTAACTTTGCCCCTGGGCCCCGGGTGAGTTCCTCCCTTCCCTGAACGTACCCACATGACTCTTGGGTCTCCCCCTCCCCTTTACAATCTTTCCCGGGCCATCACCACCCACTCCCGGGGAACGCGTCCCTATCTGACAAGGCGCCCGCGGTTCCCCACCATGACTCCTCAATAGCGAGGTCTCCCGCAAGTGAAATTTGGTCAGGATAGTGCTGGGTTGGAGCCGTGCCCCTCCCAGCCGGGGCCATCTCTCCCGCGTAGGATGAGTAGGCAGGATCCTCCGGACCCTGTCCGGTTTCTCCCAAAGGTCGCTGCGGGGTCTCCTCCTGGATTTGTCCAGTGGCGAGGTGATCCCCAACATTCTGTATGACCATATCTTCATTCGATGCCCAGCTCAGGCTGGGCGAACAGAGCTGCTCCTTTGTCCACTCTCCTGCAAAAGAACTTAAAAGGACATGCAGCCAGGTCTCTCACTGACCTGCTGCCTTAGGTGGAGACATGGTCGGGTCCCTCGACCTCAGACCAAAATACAAGCATTTGGCACACTTATAAACTTATACTTTAAACTTAAACTCAAAACTACTAGTTACATTCTGAACTTAAAATTTAAACACCTTAAATGCAAGCTATCAACATTGGTAACTTAACACAAAGCTATAATACAAATGCCGCCCGTCTCCGGACGGCCAGGCTAATCTCTGGTGTCACTGTCGCAGATTACTGCTGCCTGCAGCGAAGCTGGACTGCCTCCTGCTTCTGGTCCCTGGCAGCTTATGGCTGCTAGTTGGGGACCTCTGTGATCTGTTTCCTCCCGGGCTCGGGAGATTGCTCTTTGTGGCGGGTACTCTGGTGACCATCTTATCTTGGGCTTGCGGACCCACTGAGACCTTCTGAGGGGCATCTCTGTGGGGGAAACTTTGGCTGACAGACCCTGAGCCTGGGACACAGCCCTAGCTGGCTGGGAACCTTCTTCCCCGATGCAAACAGCCCGCACTGTTTAATATACCTGGCAGCCTGCCAGTAATCCGGGTTTGTCTCCTTTTCCCTACCCACTCCTGTACTGGGGGCAGGTATCCCCTCACCACCCACTGCTGGTGGCTGAAAATCTTCCTCTCCAGGTCCAAAACCTGGTACCGGTTCCTTCCATATGTCCCCTGCAAGAGGAATTGCTATCCCTTCCTCCCCAGAGTCCCACACCATAGGGGGAACCACTCTAGAAGCGGGCTGGGAAGCTTGTCCCTTTAAACAGGCGACTGCGCCTGCGTGAACCTCCTCCCTGGAGTCCCACGGCAGAGACTGTGAAACGTCTGTATTCAAACAGGCGACTGCGCCTGCGTGGACCTCCTCCCCGGAGTCCTCCAAGCGATTTTCTGTGAATGAACTCGCAGCAGCCTGCAGACTTCTCCTCTCAGGCTGTGGTTTCTTGTTTCTGAACTAAATAACTGGTTCAAATTTAAACTTTGGCCAAGACTTAGGTCCCACTGGGGTGGTGAAGTGTCCCAATTGGTGGGTCGGACAACTTTTCCCTTGAAACAAGCCACAGTGCCTGTCTTTACAGCCTGTGAACTTGAACTTGTATGGTCAGATTTATACAATTTACATTGGTTGGCGTGGAACCACTTTGTGCACCGGGGTAGTTTTACTGCATAGACCATGGGGCTGGCCCGATCAACTATACTATAGGGTCCCATGTAGAGTGGCTCTAAACTTCCCACCCGGGCATAGTTTCTTACCATCACTAGGTCTCCTATCTCTCACTGGTGGCTCCTGCTAAGCTCGAGCAGCAGCCAATTATTCCGATGCTGCTTCCCCATGCTGTCTGCCGCCTGCCCATAAATTAGTTTGAGGGGTCTGGAGTATACCCCCGCCTGCTCCTGACCGGTGAATTCCGATAGTATGTATGGAACCCCGTTAGACAGAGGTGAGGGGGTGGGATTATCCGTATGGATCACGGTGCATGATGCCCCCGTATCCAATAGATAAGTCCCTGTAACCTTCTCTACCTCCATCTGTACGAGCGGTCTCTTCCATTCATCGTACCGGAGATTACACAGGTAGACAGGCTGCGCGGGCTCCAGTCATTGTGGGGAGGCAGAGGTGGGCGAGGGGGCTGCAGCACCACTGATGGCTGCTACCTTTCCCTGATTGGCCCTGAGGAAAGATGTTATCGACTCCATGACGGACTCGACTATATCGGGAGGCGTTTCTGTCTCTGCCTTCTGAGTTGGGCTGCGGGGGTCCTGGCTTTATCGTCTCTCCCAGGCTTTTTACAATCCCTGCGCCAGTGGCCATCCTCCCCGCACCTGTAACAAGTGACCTTGTTCTGGGAGGGACGGCTCCCCTCCTGGCGCCACTCTTTCTTGTATTGAGCCCCAGGTTTAACCTCGTGGACCTTACCCTTTAGCTGGGGGGTCCCACTATTCCTACCGTTCCTATATGCTACTGTGAGCTGCTGGATTACAGTCTCTTCGGTTGCTAGGGGGTCTCGGTGGTCAAACCAAGTTTCGGCCTTTGCTTTTATCTGGGGCAGGCAATTGGACACCAGACAACAAAGCCATTGGGTCCGCTGCCGCTGATTC
The DNA here is from genome assembly GCF_052327205.1 of Somniosus microcephalus. Lineage (NCBI taxonomy): Eukaryota > Metazoa > Chordata > Chondrichthyes > Squaliformes > Somniosidae > Somniosus > Somniosus microcephalus. The sequence goes on along the minus strand of NC_140987.1, from coordinate 72,258,631 downwards.
AGGTGTGCCCTATCTTGTCCCCCTGTACATGCGCTGTTGTAGACTGGCCACAGTCTGTCTGCAAATGCCTGTGGGGTCTCCCCTTCCTTCTGCAGTGTTTTCCCTATGCGATCGAATGGACTGCTGTCGTTCGCACCCATGGCTTCCAGTATTTCCTCCTTTAGGTCCTCAAAACCCTTCTGCCCTCTCTTAGCCTCATCTGAAAGGGTCTGATAGAGCTTACTATCTACAGAGAAAAGCAACATTTTGGCTTTCTCTTCGTCATCACAGCCGTTAAGACAGGCTGCCTGTTCTATCCCTTGGAAGTGCGTTGAGGGGTCTCCCTTTTCGGAGAGCAGGGGAATATGTTTCAACAGGCCTCTGAGCTGTTGGGTATCATAGGGCACCAGATAGGTATGCTGAACAGCCCCTGGGACATTGTCGTTCACGGGCGGACCGTACCTCCGTTGTCGGAGGGGGTACACTGGTCCTGGTCCCCGCCTGCCTAGCGGGACCTGCTGGCATTCTCCTACCACCCCATTGTCCACCCCTTCTTGCTGTCAGAGCTCCTCAAAACTCGGAGCTGTGGGCTGCAGTCTTGGGATCTCTAATTCTCTAGCCAGCTCTGTTCTGGGTGCTGCCTGTGGGGCGGTTTGATTTGGGCTGCTGGTACTGTCCGACGGACTTCCCTTCAGACTTATGAGGCATACCATCCCTTTAGTCCTTAATAACTCCACACCCAAACTCTCTATCTTTCTGTTACATGGGGTATGATCTGCTCCACTAAACCTTTGGTCGCAGGCCAACTTGTAAGCTGCCTTTACCTCCCTAACCATTTCCTCCTGCTCTGTTACTTCTGAGGTGAGGCAGGCATTCTCTTCCCACAGTCTCATCTCGTTACTCTTTGCTTCTGTAATTTGGCACTTTAGAAACTCTATCTTGTGCCTCGCGTGGCTTTTGCCCTCGTTAGCTTCTCGGGTGAGGTGTGCATTTTCTTCCCGCACTCTCACCCACTATCTCTGGCCTCATTCACGTCTCCTATGAGGCATTCTACCTCCACCTGGCATTTTTCAAACTCTGACTCCCGATTCTTGGCCTCTGTAACCTCCTCCCGCACCCTCATCTCACCCTTCTTAACCCAGCCACCTATACCATAATAGGTCAGCTTACACGCTGCCGCTAACTTCTGCAGGGCTACCCACAGACTGAAAGCAAGAAAAGCAAGAGCTGATGCTTTCTTCAGATCCAGACCACCTATCATATCAAAAAATGCCTTCAGTCCTGCCGCGGTCGCCAATTTGTAGGGGGCATCCTGTAGTGTATGTGCCTTTAAGAGCCCCAGGTGTGCTGTAATGCCAGTAATGGCCACTCGGCTATATAAGCCTGTATATTGTGTATATCCGTTAGAACCCCCCACAGACTTTGCTTAGTAAACACCTATGAACCAACTCCTGTCTTCAGTGTCTTTATCAACACACGGACACTACAGTGGCGACGAAGTGGAAACGGACTTACCTGCAATTCAGCAGCACCTCAAGGACATCGATTCCTCGGGCGTCCAGAAGACTCAAGAAAGTGAGAGAAGCTGTGGTTTCACCAGCTGGCCAAGCTGATGGCAGGTACTGCGCTAATCCTTCCTGGGCGTCAGGCTGGGGCTCCAGCGGCTGGCTCTACAGCTGAGACAGGCAGCGAAATTGGAGGCAAGCAATAATGGACTGGGAGGGAGCACTCGGGAGACGGCCAGCGCGGCAAGCAGGTCAGCGTTCAGACCTGCAGAGAAAGTCCGTCGGGAACGAGTCTCCAACTGTAAACAAATAAAAAAGAAAAAAAAAAAAAATACGGAAACCACGGGAAACAGCGTTGTCATCGGCAGCAGTGGCGGGAAAGCACGGGAAGCGCCATATCTTTGCTGCTGAAAAGAAAGAAAAGCGCGGGAAGCACCATATCTTTTCTGAAATGCCTAAGTCTGGCAATATTGATGCTTTTGATAGCGAAATAGAAGATTGGACCACATACGTGGAAAGAGTAGAGGTATATTGCACTGCAAATGGAATAGAAGATGAAAAAAAAGCTTCAGTACTGCTGAACCTAATGGGCGCAAAGGCACACGGGCTGTTACAAAATTTAATCACTCCAGCCAAACCAAAGGACAAGAATTTTAAAGAAATTGTTGATACCCTGCAGGAGCACTTAAACCCAACACCGCTGCTGATAGCGCAACAATTCAAATTCTTCAAGAGAAATCAACACAAGAATGAAAGTAACGCTGATTACCTAACCGAATTAAGAAAGCTATCAAAGTACTGCCAATTCGGGGCAGGACTAGCAGATTATCTTTGAGACAAGGGGGAGGGCTTTAGTTTCCTGGATCACTGGGTCTGCTTCTGGGAAAGGTGGGACTTGTACAAGTCGGACGGTTTACACCTGAACCAGAGGGGAACCAATATCCTTGTGGGGAGGTTTGCTAGCACTGCTGGGGAGGGTTTAAACTAACTTGGCAGGGGGTTGGGGTACAGAGTGGAGCTATAGTAGGGGGTGATTTACGGCCAAATACAGAGGGAAAAACAAGTCAGCTGGGAAGGCAGAGCAAATATGTGAAGGCAAAAGAGAATATGGCAGGGCTGGAAGGCATTTATTTTAATGCAAGGAGTCTTGCAAATAAGGTGGATGAACTGAAGTTGTTGTTGAACACATGGGAGTACGATATTGTTGCTATCACGGAGACATGGTTGAGGGAGGGTCAGGACTGGCAGCTCAATATTCCGGGGTATAGAATCTTCAGGCGAGACAGAGGGGGGTGTAAAAGGGGAGGGGGTGTTGCAATATTAATTAAGGAGTCAATTACTGCTGTAAGGAGGGATGATATATTAGCTGGTTCCTCTAATGAGGCCATATGGGTAGAACTTAAAAACAAAAAGGGGGCAAGCACTTTGCTGGGAGTGTACTATAGGCCCCCAAACAGTCAGGGGGAGATAGAGGAACAGATATGTAGGCAAATCTCCGAGAAGTGCGAAAATAATAGGGTAATAATAGTGGGGGATTTCAACTTCCCCAATATAAATTGGGACAGTCAGAGTGTGAAAGGCTTAGAGGGTGCAGAATTCTTAAAGTGCATCCAGGAGAGCTTTTTGAGCCAACATGTAGAAAGTCCTACAAGAGAGGGGGCGGTACTGGACCTAATTCTGGGGAATGTAGCCGGGCAAGTGGTGGAAGTGTCAGTAGGAGAGCATTTTGGCGACAGTGACCATAATTCGGTGAGATTTAAGGTGGTCATGGAAAAAGACAAAGACGGCCCGGAAATAAGGGTTCTAAATTGGGGGAAGGCCGATTTTAATATGATAAGGCAGGATCTGGCCAAAGTGGACTGGGAGCAGCTGCTTATAGGAAAATCCACATCAAAACAGTGGGAGACTTTCAGAAGGGAAATAGAGAGAGTACAATGCCAACATGTTCCTGTAAAGGTCAAGGGTGGGACCAACAAGCAATGGGAACCTTGGATGACAAGGGATATACAAAAATGCATTAGAAATAAAAGGGGGGCTTTTGGCAGTTACAAAAGACTAAAGACAGAAGAAGCCCTAGAGGAGTATAAAAAGTGCAGGGGTATACTTAAAAAAGAAATTAGGAGGGCGAGGAGGGGCCATGAAATAACACTGGCGAGCAAAATAAAGGAAAATCCTAAGATGTTTTATAAGTATATTAAGGGCAAGAGGATAACCAGGGAAAGGGTAGGGCCCATTAGGGACCAAAGTGGCAATCTGTGTGTAGAGCCAGAGGATGTAGGCGGGGTTTTAAATGAATTTTTTGCATCTGTGTTCACTATGGAGAAAGACGATGCAGACATAGAAATCGGGCAAGGGGACTGTGACATACTTGAACATATTAGCATCGAGAGGGAGGAGGTGCTAGCGGTTTTAGCGGGCCAAAAAGTGGATAAATCCCCAGGCCCGGACGAGATGTATCCCAGGCTGCTGTGGGAGGCAAGGGAGGAGATTGCAGGGGCTCTGACACTAATTTTCAGAACCTCTCTGGCCACAGGGGATGTACCAGAGGACTGGAGAACAGCTAACGTAGTACCATTATTCAAGAAGGGTAGCAGGGATAAACCAGGGAATTACAGGCCAGTGAGTCTAACATCTGTGGTGGGGAAATTATTGGAAAAAATTCTGAGGGACAAAATTAATCTCCACTTGGAGAGGCAAGGATTAATCGGGGATAGTCAGCATGGCTTTGTCAAGGGTAAATCATGTCTAACAAATCTGATCGAATTTTTCGAGGGGGTGACTAGTGGGGTGGATGAGGGAAATGCTGTGGATGTGGTGTACATGGACTTCAGTAAAGCTTTTGACAAAGTCCCGCATAGGAGACTGGTCAAGAAGGTAAGAGCCCATGGGATCCAGGGTGCCTTGGCGCGTTGGATCCTAAACTGGCTGAGTGGCAGGAGGCAGAGGGTGATGGTCGAAGGTTGCTTTTGTGACTGGAAGCCTGTGTCCAGTGGGGTACCTCAGGGATCGGTGCTGGGTCCCTTATTGTTTGTGATCTACATAAATGATTTGGATGAAAATGTAAAAGGTATGATCAGTAAGTTCGCAGATGACACGAAAATTGGTGGGGTGGTAAATTGCGAGGAGGAAAGCCTCCGGCTACAGGACGATATAAACGGGTTGGTCAGATGGGCGGAAAAGTGGCAAATGGAATTTAACCCTGAAAAGTGCGAGGTGATGCATTTTGGATGGACAAATAAGGCAAGGGAATACACAATGAGTGGTAGGACCCTAGGAAGTACAGAGGGTCAGAGGGACCTTGATGTACATGTACATAGATCCCTGAAGGCAGCGGAGCAGGTAGGTAAGGTGGTTAGAAAGGCATATGGGATACTTGCCTTCATTAGCCGAGGCATAGAATATAAGAGCAGGGAGGATATGATGGAGCTGTACAAAACGCTGGTGAGGCCACAGCTGGAGTACTGTGTGCAGTTCTGGTCGCCTCACTATAGGAAGGATGTGATTGCTTTGGAGAGGGTGCAGAGAAGATTCACCAGGATGTTACCTGGGATGGAGCGCCTCAGCTATGAAGAGAGGCTGGACAGGCTGGAGTTGTTTTCCTTGGAGCAGAGAAGGCTGAGGGGGGACCTGATTGAGGTGTACAAAATAATGAGGGGCATAGATAGGGTAGATAAAGAGGAACTTTTCCCCTTAGTGGGGGGGTCAATAGCAAGGGGGCATAGATTCAGGGTAAGGGGCAGGAGATTTAGAGGGGATTTGAGGAGGAACTTTTTCACCCAGAGGGTGGTTGGAATGTGGAACTCAATGCCTGAAAGGGTGGTGGAGGCAGGAACCCTCACAACATTCAAGAAGCATTTGGATGAGCACTTGAAATGCCATTGCATACAAGGCTATGGACCAAATGCTGGAAAATGGGATTAGACTGGACAGGGATGGATGGGCGGCGCAGACACGATGGGCCGAAGGGCCTCTTTCTGTGCTGTAAAACTCTATGGGCTAGATTTTCAGTTGCTTGCGCCAGCAGTTAGCGCCTTAAGAGAAGTGATTTTTGGGCGCTATTCGTGTAGCGCCCGGGCGCAGCGCAGTTTGCGCCCCGCCCCAAATTAAGTTGGCCGTTAGCGCCGGCGCAAAGTTTAGCGGCCGCCCGGATGCGCGCGCAGAAAATGATGTCACATCCTCGTGCAACGCCCTTTGGCCGCCCCGATTCCAAACTTCAGTCGGACCGCCCCATTGTGCGGCTGGCGTCCAGAGCGTTTGTAAAATGGAACGCGACACACCCTGGGGAGCGCAAATTAAAGGGCACTCCTCCTGCAGTCTGCATGTGTTGTGTGGAAGGATCCAGTGTGTTGCACTAAACGGTGTATTTATGTTTCCGGCCTCCTCCTCCACCTCCTCCTCCTCCTCCTCCTCCTCCTCCTCCTCCTCCTCCTCCTCCTCCTCCTCCTCCTCCTCCTCCTCCTCCTCCTGTTTTGTCCCCCAGACTCAGACTCTGCCTTTGAAAGAAACACATGCACCCTTCCCCTTTAAGAGCTCACTGGCACCAGAGTGTCTGCCGTGCGCTGCGCCCGAGCTCGGGTGTTGCGCTCTGCACCGCCGGCTTAGCGCCTAAAGATAGCAGTGGAACGCCTCTTTTAGCGCTCCACCAACCTCTTAGGGCGAAGCCACTGAATTTCCGGCAACGGGGCGCTACTTTGGGGCGGGCGCTAACTTCGGGCGGGCGCTAAGGTTAGCGCCCCAAAACTGTCTATACTGAAAATCTAGCCCTATGACTCTATGACAAATTCGTTTGCGGTCTCTTAAGTGAAGGAACACAAAAAAGGCTGCTTTCTGAAAAAGATTTAACATTGGACAAAGCTTTCAGTATGGCTGTATCATACGAAGCAGCAGCAAGAGGAGCTGCAGGGATACAATAAAAGACACAGGACTTCGGCACCCATGAAATGACACAGGGTTTTGAAAGATGTTATCGCTGCAGCAGATCCACCCATAGCCAGAAGGACTGCTGGTTCAAGGACAAAACATGCAGGCAATGCGGAAAGATTGGACACATTGCACGGGTATGCCGATCTGGACAAAATAAATCCACAGACAGAAAAAAAAAATCAATAAAGGAAAGTACAGGAAGGCACAAATGATGACGGACATTAGCTCCGAAGACCAGAAGAGCGATAGCGACTCTGAAAACAAGAGACTAAGCTGCCTCAAATTACATAATGTACTTGCCAAAGATGATTACCAAACCATTTGGGTTACCCTCACGATAGCAGGGTCCCCTGTTAAAATGGAGCTAGATACAGGATCAGCTCTAACCGTAATAAATCGACGGGATTACGAGAGGCTATTTTTGCATATGCCTCTAAAAGACACATCCATTATCTTAAAAACATATACGGGGCAGAAAGTATACCCCAAAAGAAAAATAAGGGTGCCTGTTGTATACAACAGCAAAGAAATACAAAAGCTGTATTTATACATTCTACAAGATGGTGGTCCACCATTGTTGGGACGTGAATGGATCAGAAAGATACGTTTAGACTGGCACTCCATTCAGGCACTGACAGTGACCAGTAAGAAAAAAAACAATGATGACATCATACCTGAACGATTAAAAGACATCTTGGCCAACGCCAAAGAAGTGTTTCAAGAGAAGCTAGGAACCTTGAAAGGCATCACCGCCTCAATAAAAGTGGAAGATGCAGCAATTCCCAAATTTTTTAAGGCAAGACCGGTGCCATACGCAATTCATCCAGCAGTCGAGGCAGAGCTGGAGAATTTGGAAAAGGCAGGCGTATTATCCAAAATAGATTGGAGCGAGTGGGCAACACCCATCGTTCCAGTCATGAAAAAAGCATTGAATAATGATAAATCTGAAGAACAGAGAAAAATTCGCATCTGTGGAGACTTCAAGGTGACGGTAAACCCGGTCCTTCACACGGTACAGTATCCTCTTCCGAGGATAGAAGATATTTTCGCCTCACTATCCGGAGGGAAACGTTTCACCAAAATTGACTTGGCATAGGCATATCTACAGATGGAGGTTGAGGAGGCCTCTAAAAAGTATCTCACGATAAACACACACAAAGGCCTGTACCAGTACAATCGACTGGTTTTTGGAGTAGCATCAGCTCCAGCTATCTGGCAAAGAGCTATGGAGCAAGTCCTGCAAGGGATTCCGGGGACTCAATGCTACCTAGACGACATCCTTGTAACAGGAGAAAACGACAACGAGCACCTTGCCAATTTGGAGCAGGTGCTCACTAGGCTGAAAGAACGGGGCCTACGAGCAAATCGCCCCAAGTGCGAATTTTTCCAAAATCAGATATCATATTGTGGCCACATAATTAATAAGGAAGGATTGCATAAGTCACCTGAAAAAATTGAAGCGGTCATAAAAGCCCCAGCACCTGAAAATGTTTCACAATTATGGTCGTTCCTGGGATTAATAAATTACTATCATAAATTTTTACCGAACTTATCAACTCTTCTACACCCTCTTCATGAACTTCTACAAACAGGGGTGATTTGGAAATGGAACGAAGACTGTAAACGTGCCTTCCATAAAGGCAAAGGCTTAATCACATCCGAAGAAGTTTTGGCTCATTACAACCCATCACTGCCAATCAGACTGGCGTGCGATGCATCCCCTTACAGCATAGGAGCAGTATTATCCCATAAATTCCCTGATGGCTCAGAATGGCCGATAGCTTTTGCGTCACGCTCATTAAACTCAGCTGAGCGTAACTATGCCCAAATCGACAGGGAAGCTCTCAGCCTGGTATGGGGAGTGAAGAAATTCAACCATTACCTACACGGACAAAAATTTACCTTGTTGAGTGACCATCAACCCCTCATCTCCATATTCAACCCTAAAATGGGTGTTCCCATTATGACAGCGCAAAGGCTACAGAGGTGGTCCCTTTTTCTAGGGGCACACCAATACAACATAGAATACAAAGGGTCAAAACAGCATGGGAATGCTGACGGTTTATCGTGCCTACCGTTGCCAACGGTAGAAGAGGCACCTACAGTAGACCCAGTAGAGATGTTCCACTCTACCATAGTGGAATGTCTACCAGTAACAAATTCTGCCATTGAAAGGGAGACGAGAAATGACCCGACTCTCTCACGGGTCTACGATTTAACAGTGAAGGGATGGCCAGCACATGGCGAACCACTGTTGCCAGCATTCTTGCAAAGAAGAGAACAGCTGTCAGTGTGCCGAGGAACCTTGATGTGTGGATCCAGAGTGGTGATTCCACCCAAACTCCAGGATAAAGTGCTAAAGGAGCTTTACGAGGGGCATCTGGGTGGAGTGAAAATGAAGAACCTAGCTAGGGCATTTGTATGGTGGCCAGGTATCGATGGAGACATCGAAGAAATGACCAAGAGCTGCCTAGGATGCCAGAAGGTCCAAAACGCTCCACCACAAGCCCCTCTACATCCATGGGAGTGGCCCTCATCTCCCTGGCAAAGGGTGCACATCGACTTTGCTGGTCCATTTATGGACCCAATGTTCTTAATCGCGGTTGATGCACACTCCAAGTGGCCGGAGGTAATAAAGATGTCCTCCACCACCACGGAAAAAACCATCACAGTATTAAGGACCATATTTGCCAGGAATGGGCTGCCGGAACAGATATGTTCTGATAATGGACCACAATTTGTGTCCGAAGAATTCAGAATGTTCTTAAAAAACAATGGGGTTAAGCACTACACGTCCGCCCCATACCATCCCGCCACCAATGGATTGGCTGAAAGGTTTGTCCAGACCTTCAAGAAGGCCATAAAGGCCATGGGTAATGAAGACATAAAACTTCAGCACAAGGTGAATAACTTCTTATTCGCATACAGGAATGCAACACATATGGTTACAAACCAAACTCCCACCATGATGTTCTTCAATAGAAACCTAAGATGCCGGCTGGGTTTGGTCAAACCCAACATCAGAAGGGACGTTGTAAAGTCTGTAGGTATTATGACGAATTAATACACAGACTACAAGAGTAACTTTAACAGGACTTTACTATTCGAAGGTCAGGGCGAACCTGCCCAATAAATCCTGACACAGCACTTATATACCGGTGTGGTCACCGTCGGTATTACAGTATACAGCAGCCAAGATCAAATGGTGCCAGACCTAAAATAGTTCTCTTAAAGGGGGACGGTTACATACAATAGTTCTCTTAAAGGTAGAACAGTTACATACACTACAATCCTCCTTTTTTAGCTTACAACATACTTATTCCCCATTAAACATAACATATATTCACTTCATGTAAAAACAGTTCACAGATATAGTCTCTGCGGAAAACAGTTCACAGATTTAGTCTCTGCGGAAAACAGTTCACAGATTCAGTCTCTGCGGGAAACAGTTCACAGATTCAGTCTCTGTGGAGGCGTCTCCTGTGCTTCGTGACTCGGTCCGGACAACGCCTCCATGGTGTAGCAGTTCCTTGTGGTGTAGTCGGTTCACGTTGCTGGAGTGACTCATCCAATAGTCCTTCCCTAACTTAACAGCTTGAACTTCCGTCACTTCTGAACCAGCATTGTTGACTTTTACAAACAGCTAGATTGCCTTGGGAAGTTTCTCTACTTCCCAACTGATTTGGCTCCGTTCGGAGGGACCACGTGCGTGATCTGGTAGAGGTGATAATGGTTCAGATGGTCATCGTCTTCTGCTTCGTCTTTTCCTTTTCTGCTTCCTGGAGACTCTCTGGGCTCCACTGTCAGCTGCCAGCTGCATGCACAGTTCCTCCCTCTCATCCTCCTTTTCCCGTAGTAGCGCCACCATCTCCCGATGTTCCTTAGACTTTAGGTGATTCATCATGGTTTCGGCACTTTGGGAGTTTTCAGCACAAGCTGGGCAGACCAGGTCATCGTAATATTCAGTGTCGCTCAACAGGTCATGGTAATATTCGGTGTCGTCCTGAGCTAGACCAGCGAGAGGGTCTTCTATTTTCTCCTTACCCAGCTGGACGTTAGCCAACTTTTGTTCCAAATCCTGACATCTTTCCTGAAGAGACTTCTTCATGCGTTCAGCTTCATCCCGCTTTTCCTGGGCTTCCTGCAAGTCTTTTACTAATGACCTCATTTGTGATTTCAATACTTCAACTTCATTCGGAGATTGATTGATCGGACTATTCAATCCTTCTACTGAAGTAGCTGTTTCAGCATTCCGTTGTTCTACATTGACGCGAGTCAGCGTACTTTTGGCATCCAAGGGCTGCTCTGCTGCAGTCTTCTCAGTCTGTGTTGCCACCTCAGCTATTTCAATAGCTTTTGAGAGCTCCGAACCCCTTTTCTTTGAAGATTGAGGCTCGTGTTCAAGTTTTTTCCATTTTAGAGTCTTGTCCCTCAGCATATGAAGGAGTTGGCTGACTGTTAATTCTTCTGCCATCATCCATTTCCCATTAGCTGCAGGGCTGTTTATAACCTTGCCCTGGGGCTCCTTTGCTGTTTCTACTTCGCCATCATCCGCAGCCTCCACCATTCGAATTTCCACAATTGAATCGTCCGGTGATGCTGCACCCAACTTCAGTAGGAGCTCGGAAGTCATGTCGACCAACTCAGCCTTTTCTGCCTGCAACCTGCTAACAAGCACCTTCAGATGCTGAACATCATGTTCCACCAGATTAGAGCACGCACCTTCAGAACCCGAATCAGCTTTGATTCGTTTGGCCTCCTCGCGCAGACGGTTTGTGTGCTCCTGCTCCCTTTTCTCCCTCAGCTGCTTCTGTTGTCTTTCCAGATTCTCCCATTCGGTGTCCAAGAACTTTTGCATTGCTTTCATCTCTTGCTCGAGATGGCAGCTCAATTGTTCTAATTACTGTCGTAATTTGCAATGGAGTTGAGTTCGAGCTCGGTGTTCCTCAGTAATGTATATGTCTGTAACCTGGACAGACTCAGAATTCGCTGTCAAACTATGTTGTTGTTGTTCAGTGGAATTCTGTTCTGCAACTTTGTTCTCCTCTGGAGCATAAGCATTTATGCACGCCTTCGTTTTTCCAACCTTAGTCAGCAAGTCCATTTTAGACTTGTCTTTCGTACTTGGGCTGGTCTTATCGTCATCCGTTTCAGAGTCTGAGCTGATTGTCTGCACCGAGTCCTCACTCGTTATTGCTTTTAGGTAGTGCCATTCCATGTTTATTTTCTTGATCCACTCCCATCCTAGAAGTGGTGGTCCTCCCTCAGGTAGTACATATAAATCCATTCCTGGGTGTTCTTTGCCCCTGTCTCTCACCTTGACTCTTATCTTTCCCATGGGGCATACTTTATGCCCCGTGTATGTCTGCAATACAAACTTAGTATCTCTCAAGGGTATATGTGAGAATAGCCGGTTGTAATCCTTTCGATTTATGACTGATAGGGCTGATCCTGTGTCCAATTCCATTTTCACTCGGACTCCGGCTATTTTTAGCATGACCCATATAGTTTGTAGGTCGGTTTCTTTACTCACATTGTGAATTCTCAGACTACCCAGTTCCTGGCCGTTTGGGTCTGAATCCGAATTCTGTTCATCTGAACTCTTCTCAGCCACCTTGTGTACCTTGTTGTACTTTTCCTGCGGTGACTTTTTTTTGTTGTTGTTGGTCTTCTTCCCTGACCGGCATACCTTAGCTATGTGACCAAGCTTGCCACATTTTCTACATTCCTGGTTTTTAAACCAGCATTGGTTCTGGTCGTGTGTTGTCTTCCCACAACGATAACATTTCGATGTACCCGAAGTAATTTGATCCACACTGAGTACCGCTGCCTTCAGCTGCATTTCCGCTGTGCCTCTCGCTGCGGCTTCATGCGATGCTGCAATAAGGACAGCCCTATCAAGTGTGAGATCGTTCTCTTCTAGCAGACGCTTTTGTGTTCCTTCCTTCGACAACCCGCACATGAACTTGTCTCTCAATGCCTCTGTCAGATTTTCCCCAAACTGGCAGTATTTCGCTAGTCTACGCAGTTCGACCAAGTATTCCGCGTTGCTTTCCTCTTTCCGTTGCGTTCTCGCATAGAATTTGAATCGTTCCGCCAACATCAGTGGTGTGGGGTTCAAATGATCCTTCAGGACAGCAACAATATTAGCGAAAGTCTGATCCGCCGGTTTAGCTGGTGATAGAAGATGCTTCAATAGCCAGTATGTCTTTGCCCCCATTGCGTTTAATAAGGTGAGAGCTTTATCATCATCTGCTATCTTATTGGCCTCACAATATATCTCGATACGTTCTACGTACATGGCCCAATCTTCCACCTCGGAATCGAAGTTGTTGATGTTACCATGCTTAGGCATCTTCACTATCTCTCACTATCTTTCTGCGAAACAAACACGAAATTTTTCTTTAACTTTTTTTTTTCAAAATGGCGGTTTCCCGCGCTTGTCTTCTTCCCCTGCCCACTTTCAAAATGGCGGTTTCCCGCTTCTGTCATCTTCCCCGCCTACTGGCGGCTTCCCGTGTTTCTTCCCCTGGCGGGAGGGGTAAGCTTTGACCTCGGGCGACGACCGCTGGCTTTCGGGGTTCGCAGCCTGCGCGTCAGCTTCAGTGCGTTCCTTGTTCCCTTTTCTCGGCAGGGCAACCGGCGCTGGGTACAACCCGTTGATGGCGAACAGTTTCAGCCGCTGGGCTGGATCTCGCTCAGTCTCCCTCGCTCGGGCTCTGTTGTTCCCTTTTCTCGGCAGGGCAACCGGCGTTGGGTACAACCCGTTGACGGCGAACAGTTTCAGCCGCTGGCTGGATCTCGCTCAGTCTCCCTCGCTCGGGCTCTGTCTCTCCCGCTCGCTCGGGCTCTGTCTCTCCCTCAGCGGCTTCCAATCGCGCCTCCCAGCCCTCTCGCAGTCCGGTGCTTTCCTCCCCGGCTGGGGCTGAGTTCTCCGTGATTTATTTATTTTTATATCTTCCTGCGCCTTACGATCCCGGTTGCAGCGCTTTGTGGCCTCGGTCGCTGCCCGGCCTTTTTCACTCCAATCGCGCCTCCCAGCCCTCTCGCAGTCCGGTGCTTTCCTCCCAGGCTGCGGCTGAGTTCACCGCGGGTAATTTATTTTTATATCTTCCCGCGCCTTACGATCCCGGTCGCAGCGCCTCGTGGCCTCGGTAGCTGCCCGGCCTTTTTCGCCGGTCGCGGTCTAGCTGTCTCACGACGCCGTTGCGTCTCCCAGCCCGCTTGTACCGCGGCTTCCGTGCTCCACGCTGCCCCAGTCTCAGCGCCTCTGGGCCCGACTTCTGTCCGGCTCCTTTCCCCCCGACCGTGGTCGAGTTCACCGCCCTTATCCTCCGTTTATTTTTTTTATTTTCCCTTTACTCACAGTCACCGTGGCTGACTTGCTTCTCGTGCTGATCGGCTCACTCACCACCGTGGCAGAAGGGACAATCAGCGCCTGTTGCTGATGGAAGGCTTCGTGTCTGAATTCTTCCTTCTTCCTTGCTCTGCAGACTCGAGTTTTCTCTCAGCAGAACGACGAGGGCGGGTGCCTCTTCTCGACGCTCGTTAACTGCTTCGGAAGTATTGTTGCCGCAGGGTAAGATCGAACTCATCACCACTGTAAAGTCTGTAGGTATTATGGCGAATTAATACACAGACTACAAGAGTAACTTTAACAGGACTTTACTATTCGAAGGTCAGGGCGAATCTGCCCAATAAATCCTGACACAGCACTTATATACCGGTGTGGTCACCGTCGGTATTACAGTATACAGCAGCCAAGATCAAATAGTGCCACACCTAAAATAGTTCTCTTAAAGGGGGACGGTTACATACAATAGTTCTCTTAAAGGTAGAACAGTTACATACACTACAGACGTGGAGAACAGGCAGTTTCAAGGCATGAATGAAAGGCCAACTAGAACCTTCCAGATAGGTCAACAAGTTTTGGCCCGGGACTACCGTACCGAGAAATGGCAGCCTGGAACTATCTGCACACGACTAGGACCACTGATGTATACCATGGACATCGGACAAAGCATAATAAGGCGCCATGCTGACCAAATCATAAAGTCATCTGAAAAGGGACAACCTGCACCACAACTCTATACGTCTAACGATGAAGTAGAGATACCCATATCTACCTCCGATCCGGTGATACTGGAACCCGATGAACCCAACACTGGCATTCAAGCCGAATCAGCCTTGCCAAAGGAACCTACTACACCACCAGAAACTACTACACCCCCGAGGCGTTATCCGGACCGAGTCAGGAAGCCTCCTGAGAGACTGACTTATAATTAATTAACTACAGCAATGTGTATATTATTTTTCTTATAACATGTAATTAATAATTACTTAAAATATGATGTACTGGTTAGCTAAAAGGGGAGGAATTGTAGTGTATGTGCCTTTAAGAGCCCCAGGTGTGCTGTAATGCTGGTAATGGCCACTCGGCTATATAAACCTGTATATTGTGTATATCCGTTAGAACCCCTCCCCAGACTTTGCTTAGTAAACACCTATGAACCAACTCCTGTCTTCAGTGTCTTTATCAACACACGGACACTACACATCCTTTACCTGGTATACGGTAATTTACCTGGTCAGGCAGCCTTTTGCCACTGCATTGTGACCAATTCCAATCAGCGGTTTCGAATCGCTAAACTACCCCTTCCAGTTCTGACTGGAGGAACTTATAATTAATCATACATTAAAAACGGACAAATGGTCTGGATGCAAGAAAGTCAAATTTTATTAAAACTAAAGAAACTACACCACACGATCGAAGTAATCACGGTAAATTAGAGTCATAAGGCTGAAAATTCAGTAGCCTTAGCGCCTCATTTGAGGCGCTAGAGGGCCTTGCGCCGGAGTTATGGCCAGTAGTGAAATTCCCTGGGGCCCTAAATCGGCGTTGCTCCGGTAGCGCTGCGCCGGCACCGATGACGTCATCGGTGTGCGCAGCGTCCCGGTTGCCGTGGTAACCCGCCCGAACTCCGAAATTGAGTTGCGGCCGCCTCGCCCGTGGCAGCCGCAACCAGCGTTTTGTCAGAGGTGCCTTACTGCAGTTAGCGCCGGCGCATTAAAGGCCCCGCGGCGGCCGGCCGCTTTCCCGCCGGCCGCCTGCCCGCAGCTCCCTCCCCGGACTTCTCTCCCCCCCGCCCCCGGAACAGATGCAAGCCCGGCACTTGTCCGAGGTGCCGGGCTCATTTTTAAGCAGATTTGCGCGGGCCGCGGCCGGGTGCAGGCAGCTCCTCCTTAACGGAAGGAGGAGGCCTGCACTTCCCCAGCCTGCCGCACCGCATCAGGTGCCGCAGCGCCGGAATTGCGGCGCGAAACGGCAGTTAGCGCCCTTTTCCAGGCGCTAAGACACTTCAGTAGCGCCGGCAGCCGTTTGGGCGCGGCGCCACTGAATTTTTGGCGCGCGCAGGGGACTTAGCGCCGGCACTAATTTCCGGCGCTAAAGCCCTGGCTAAGCCAAAACCCAATTTCTAGGCCATAGAGTCACCGGCCTAGAAATTCGGTAGGCTTAGCGCCGCATTTGAGGCGCTAGAGGGCCTAGCGCCGGAGTTATGGCCAGTTGAGAAATTCCCTGGGGCCCTAAATCGGCGTTGCACCGGTAGCGCTGCGCCGGCACCGATGACGTCATCGGTGTGCGCAGCGTCCCGGTTGCCGTGGTAACCCGGCCCCAAGCTGAAATTCAGTTGCGCCCGCCTCGCCCGTGGCAGGCGCAACTAAGACTCTGGCAACAGAGTCTTCCCCCAGTGTGCGCCGGCGCATAAAGGTGGAGCGGCGGCCGGCCGCGTTCCCGGCGGCCGCCTGCCCGCACCTCCCTTCCCGGACTCCTGCATTCCCCCCCCGCGGCC
Organism: Somniosus microcephalus; assembly: GCF_052327205.1. NCBI lineage: Eukaryota > Metazoa > Chordata > Chondrichthyes > Squaliformes > Somniosidae > Somniosus > Somniosus microcephalus. Next base: position 72,242,373 of record NC_140987.1, on the reverse strand, counting down.
CTGATCAGTGTCTGATGCGAGCCCGGCACTTCCCCGAGGTGCCGGGCTCAGATGTCGGGTCAATCCGCCGGACAGTTGTCGGCTGCAGGCAGCTCCTCCTTAACAGGAGGAGGAGGCCTGCAGTTCCCCCGCCTGCCGCACCGCATCGGGTGCCGCAGCGGGGGATTAGCGCCGGGAAACCCAAGTTCACGCCCGTTTTGAGGCGCTAAAGGAGGGTTTTAGCGCCCGCCGCCGTCTGGGCCCGGCGCACCCGAATTTTCGTCGCGCGCTGCCGCATTACCGCTGGCGCAAACTTTCTGCCGCTACAGCCCTGGCAAGACCAGAACCCAATTTCTAGGCCTACAGCACAGAAAGAGGCCCTTCGGCCCATCGTGTCTGCGCCGCCCATCCATCCCTGTCCAGTCTAATCCCATTTTCCAGCATTTGGTCCATAGCCTTGTATGCAATGGCATTTCAAGTGCTCATCCAAATGCTTCTTGAATGTTGTGAGGGTTCCTGCCTCTACCACCCTTTCAGGCATTGAGTTCCACATTCCAACCACCCTCTGGGTGAAAAAGTTCCTCCTCAAATCCCCTCTAAATCTCCTGCCCCTTACCCTGAATCTATGCCCCCTTGTTATTGACCCCCCTACTAAGGGGAAAAGTTCCTCTTTATCTACCCTATCTATGCCCCTCATCATTTTGTACACCTCAATCAGGTCCCCCCTCAGCCTTCTTTGCTCCAAGGAAAACAACCCCAGCCTGTCCAGCCTCTCTTCATAGCTGAGGCGCTCCATCCCAGGTAACATCCTGGTGAATCTTCTCTGCACCCTCTCCAAAGCAATCACATCCTTCCTATAGTGAGGCGACCAGAACTGCACACAGTACTCCAGCTGTGGCCTCACCAGCGTTTTGTACAGCTCCATCATAACCTCCCTGCTCTTATATTCTATGCCTCGGCTAATGAAGGCAAGTATCCCATATGCCTTTTTAACCACCTTATCTACCTGTTCCGCTGCCTTCAGGGATCTATGTACATGTACACCAAGGTCCCTCTGACCCTCTGTACTTCCTAGGGTCCTACCACTCATTGTGTATTCCCTTGCCTTATTTGTCCGTCCAAAATGCATCACCTCGCACTTTTCAGGGTTAAATTCCATTTGCCACTTTTCCGCCCATCTGACCAACCCGTTTATATCGTCCTGTAGCCTGAGGCTTTCCTGCTCACAATTTACCACCCCACCAATTTTCGTGTCATCTGCGAACTTACTGATCATACCTTTTACATTCTCATCCAAATCATTTATGTAGATCACAAACAACAAGGGACCCAGCACCGATTCCTGAGGTACCCCACTGGACACAGGCTTCCAGTCACAAAAGCAACCTTCGACCATCACCCTCTGCCTCCTGCCACTTAGCCAGTTTAGGATCCAACGCGCCAAGGCACCCTGGATCCCATGGGCTCTTACCTTCTTGACCAGTCTCCTATGCGGGACTTTGTCAAAAGCTTTACTGAAGTCCATGTAAACCACATCCACAGCATTTCCCTCATCCACCCCACTAGTCACCCCCTCGAAAAATTCAATCAGATTTGTCAGACATGATTTACCCTTGACAAAGCCATGCTGACTATCCCCGATTAATGCTTGCCTCTCCAAGTGGAGACTAATTTTGTCCCTCAGAATTTTTTCCAATAATTTCCCTACCACAGATGTTAGGCTTACTGGCCTGTAATTCCCTGGTTTATCCCTGCTACCCTTCTTGAATAATGGTACTACGTTAGCTGTTCTCCAGTCCTCTGGTACATCCCCTGTGGCCAGAGAGGTTCTGAAAATTTGTGTCAGAGCCCCTGCAATCTCCTCCTTTGCCTCCCACAGCAGCCTGGGATACATCTCGTCCGGGCCTGGGGATTTATCCACTTTTTGGCCTGCTAAAACCACTAGCACCTCCTCCCTCTCGATGCTAATATGTTCAAGGATGTCACAGCCCCCTTGCCCGATTTCTATGTCTGCATCGTCTTTCTCCATAGTGAACACAGATGCAAAAAATTCATTTAAAACCCCGCCTACATCATCTGGCTCTACACACAGATTGCCACTTTGGTCCCTAATGGGCCCTACCCTTTCCCTGGTTATCCTCTTGCCCTTAATATACTTATAAAACATCTTAGGATTTTCCTTTATTTTGCTCGCCAGTGTTATTTCATGGCCCCTCCTCGCCCTCCTAATTTCTTTTTTAAGTATGCCCCTGCATTTTTTATACTCCTCTAGGGCTTCTTCCGTCTTTAGTCTTTTGTAACTGCCAAAAGCCCCCCTTTTATTTCTAATGCATTTTTGTATATCCCTTGTCATCCAAGGTTCCCATTGCTTGTTGGTCCCACCCTTGACCTTTACAGGAACATGTTGGCGTTGTACTCTCTCTATTTCCCTTCTGAAAGTCTCCCACTGTTTTGATGCGGATTTTCCTATAAGTAGCTGCTCCCAGTCCAATTTGGCCAGATCCTGCCTTATCATATTAAAATCGGCCTTCCCCCAATTTAGAACCCTTATTTCCGGGCCGTCTTTGTCTTTTTCCATGACCACCTTAAATCTCACCGAATTGTGGTCACTGTCGCCAAAATGCTTTCCTACTGACACTTCCACCACTTGCCCGGCTACATTCCCCAGAATTAGGTCCAGTACCGCCCCCTCTCTTGTAGGACTTTCTACATGTTGGCTCAAAAAGCTCTCCTGGATGCACTTTAAGAATTCTGCACCCTCTAAGCCTTTCACACTCTGACTATCCCAATTTATATTGGGGAAGTTGAAATCCCCCACTATTATTACCCTATTATTTTCGCACTTCTCGGAGATTTGCCTACATATCTGTTCCTCTATCTCCCCCTGACTGTTTGGGGGCCTATAGTACACTCCCAGCAAAGTGCTTGCCCCCTTTTTGTTTTTAAGTTCTACCCATATGGCCTCATTAGAGGAACCCGCTAATATATCATCCCTCCTTACAGCAGTAATTGACTCCTTAATTAATATTGCAACACCCCCTCCCCTTTTACACCCCCCTCTGTCTTGCCTGAAGATTCTATACCCCAGAATATTGAGCTGCCAGTCCTGACCCTCCCTCAACCATGTCTCCGTGATAGCAACAATATCGTACTCCCATGTGTTCAACAACAACTTCAGTTCATCCACCTTATTTGCAAGACTCCTTGCATTAAAATAAATGCCTTCCAGCCCTGCCATATTCTCTTTTGCCTTCACATATTTGCTTTGCCTTCCCAGCTGACTTGTTTTTCCCTCTGTATTTGGCTGTAAATCACCCCCTACTATAGCTCCACTCTGTACCCCATCCCCCTGCCAAGTTAGTTTAAACCCCCCCCAGCAGTGCTAGCAAACCTCCCCGCAAGGATATTGGTTCCCCTCTGGTTCAGGTGTAAACCGTCCGACTTGTACAAGTCCCACCTTTCCCAGAAGCAGACCCAGTGATCCAGGAAACTAAAGCCCTCCCCCCTGCACCATCCCTTTAGCCACGCATTCATCTGTTCTATCTTCCTATTCCTATACTTACTAGCACATGGCACCGGGAGTAATCCAGAGATTACAACCCTTGAGGTCCTGCTCTTTAATCCTTCACCTAGCTCCCTAAATTCTTGCTGCAGGACCTCATCCCTCTTTTTACCTATGTCGTTGGTACCAATGTGGACCACGACCACTGGCTGTTCACCCTCCCCCTCCAGAATGCCCTGCAGCCACTCAGTGACATCCTTGACCCTGGCACCAGGGAGGCAACAAGCCATCCTGGATTCACGTCTACGGCCACAGAAACGCCTATCTGTTCCCCTTACTATAGAATCCCCTACCACTATTGCTCTCCCACTCTTTTTCCCCCCTTCCTGGGCAGCAGGAGCACCGCCAGTGCCAGGAAGTTGGCTGCGGCTGCCTTCCCCTGGTGAGTCATCCCCCTCAACAGTATCCAAAGCGGTATACTTGCTTAAATAGGGGAGGAAAAACGGACACAACGAGGGAAACGACTAAAATCACAATTTCTAATTAAATTCCCACTTTACTCCCACCCTTAAACCTATCCTAAGTTGCCTTGTGGAAGGCCAGAAAAATATATGCTCACCACTGCAATGCCAGCTCTGTGCCCTGCGAAATTTAGATCTTCACTGCCCCGAAGTAAAGAAACACCCCAGTGTTTTAAAAGTTTTAAAACTGCTGGTGTTCTTACTTCTTCAGATAGACTTCCACACTGTAGAGGCATATGGAGGCAGGCCATAGAGAGAGAGATGCTTCTGAGAAGCTATCTCTTATACCCCAATTTTGGGGCCGAAATATTCCCGCCCAGGTCCGGAGATTTCTGGGCTAAAACAAAAGGGATCCAACTGTCCCCATTGTCCAGTAATGTGTGATTCAAACCCATTCATTTTAAACTGTTCCTTTCCTCAGTCGAAATGTCTCTTCTGTGCTGAGCTTTGAATGTAAAGCTGCAGTTTTGATGTGTCTTCATTCATCCTGATGGGTTTTGAATGTAGTTGTATTACTATGTTGACAGCTTGGGAGGAGTGTAAACAGAAACCCATTGTCTTGTGGTCACTGAAACCACAGTCAGAGGTGGATAATCCCTTGTGCAAACATCCTTGCAGCAGTTTCTGTAAACAAATCGATTATCTAACTTCCCGAACTGCCTTTGGTTGGCAGATTCAAACGGGCTGCTCCCCAGTGCAAACAAGCAGCTAGTAGGTTACTGGACCCGCCCAATACCACAGGGTGACTGACAGCTCAGGCTCCATTCATATGCTAACAGCCTGCCTGTCCTTTTGAAATTCTGTTTCCATGAGGTTTGTTCAGCCATTTTTATGCCCTGAGCAATTTAAACAGTCCAAACTCAAGAGTACATCTTTTAATAAAATGTACAATCTTAAAGTGTGCGATTTTCACAAAGTTCTTTGATTCCAGTGTCCAAGTGCTGCCTAGCCTACGAGCTTTTTAACGCAGCCCTTTTGCGGTTCTGGGTATGTTTTTAAACATTGTCCATCCCAGAGACAATTTAAAATCACACAAAGTCTTCATCCACGATGTGGATTAATATTTCCCGATCTTCGGGGGCTATGGGGATTTTGCGAACCCCTAGAGTAAGGAGACCAAAACTGTGCACAATGCTCCAGATGTGGTCTCACCAAAGCCCTATATAATTGCAGTAAGACTTCTTTACTCTTCTACTCCAATACTTTTGTAATAAAGGCTAACATACCATTTGCTTTCCTAATTGCTTGCTCTACCTGCATGTTCATTTTCAGTGATTTGTGTACAAGGACATCCAGGTCCCTCTGAACACCAACATTTCCCAATCTCTCACCATTTAAAAAATACTCTGCTTTTCTATTTTTCCGACCAAAGTGGATAACATCACATTTTCCACATTATATTCCATTTGCCATGTACTTGCCCAATCACTTAATCTGTCTACATACGTTTGCAGCCTCTTTGTATCTTCCTCACAACTTACTTTTCTATCTAGCTTTGTATTGTCAGCAAACTTGGATACATTATATTCGGTCCCCTCATCTAAGTCATTGATATAGATTGTAAATAGCTGAGGCCCAAGCACTGATCCTTGTGGTACCCCGCTAGTCACAGCCTGCCAACCCGAAAATGACCTGTTCAGCCCTACTCTCTGTTTTCTTTCCATTAACAAATCCTCAATCCACGCGGGTATATTACCCCCAATTCCATGAGCCCTAGTTTTGTGTAATAACCTCTTGTGTGACACGAATCACAGAAATATTATATGCAATTGTTGGATCGCAAAAATAGGTCTGTGAACTAAAGCCTGAATCATCCAGTCTTTAAATCCATTAACCAAGGTTGTAGGGCTGTAGTATTAGCAATCATGTTTAAAGGATGATTAGCTTCACTTGTAGAGATATGTTAAAAGCGTATATGTAGCATTAGGGTAGTTGCAATGCATGATGGGATACTTGACCATTGTATTAACCCCTTTTTAACTAAGTACTGTAGAAATAGCGATCACAGCGCATTGGCCAAACCTGGCTTCTGCCTCCGCTGATCCCAAAACATCGGAATGTGTTATCAGTGTTTAATGCAGCTGGCTTTCTGAGAGATAAGAGAAAACCAAGCTTTACGGGGAGTAGGCTACTTCTATCCTCGCCTCACACCTTATCTCCCCTTGGAATGTTGTCTGCAACACAAGATGACCTTGTTTATCTTCCACTTTTCTCTAGAATTAACAAAGTGTTGGTTAGGTATAATAGTCTGGAGAAGGGAAGATAAGCCTGGTGGCCTCGGCCGCAGAGATTAGATGGAGCCTGGAAAGTCTTGGTTCCCAGAAGTTAGACGTAAGCACCTGTCTAAGAATCATTCATCATGCTTAATGTCACAGAACACTTCAGGGTGGGCCCCAACATTGAGTGACTAATCACACCAACCAATAAGGGAGTAACAGTAGTGATGCTGTTTGTATGTGTATGCCTACATTTGCAACCTGTGGGCGTTACCTATCGAAAGGTATTTCAAGTCTTGTAGATTGTATTTCATTGAGAGGAGAGGTTCGATTCTGGGGAAATCAACCTCTCTCCCTTTGTGCACAAGGCCTTCCAGCCATTTACTAATAAACTTTTACTTTGTCAGCAGTTCTGTCTCCGTGTGGTTTTGCTCCAAAAATTCGGATCTAACACAATAGTACTGAAGCATACACTTAAAATAATACTTACAACCTGACTAAATTGGCTAAGTGACAGGAAACAGAGTAGTGGTGAATGATTGTTTTTTGGACTGGAGGGAGGTATACAGTGGTGTTCCCCAGGGGTCTGTTCCAGGACCACTGCTTTCCTTGATATATATTATTAATTGGACTTGGGTGTACAGGGCACAATTTCAAAATCTGCAGATGACACAAAATTTGGAAGTATAGTGAACAATGAGGAGGGTAGTGATAGACTTCAAGAGGACATAGACAGGCAGATGGAATGGGAGGACACGTGGCAGATGAAATTTAATGCAGAAAAGTGCAAAGTGATACATTTTGGTAGAAAGAATGAAGAGAGGAAATATAAACTAAAGGGTACAATCCTAAAAGGGGTGCACGAACAGAGAGACCTAGGGGTATATGTGCACAAATCATTGAAAGTGGTAGGGCAGGTTGAGAAAGCAGTTAAAATAGCTTATGGGATCCTGGGCTTCATGAATAGTGGTATAGAGTACAAAAGCGTGGAAATTATGATGAACCGGTATAAAACACTGGTTCGGCCTCAACTGGAGCGTTGTGTCCAATTCTGGGCATCGCACTTTAGGGAGGATGTGAAGAGCTTAGAGAGGGTGCAGAAAAGGTTTACGGGAATGATTCCAGGGATGAGGGACTTCAGTTACATGAATAGACTGGAGAAGCTGGATTTGTTCTGCTTAGAGCAGAGAAGATTGAGAGATTTGATAGAGGTGTTCAAAATCATGAGGGGTCTAGACAGAGTAGATAGAGAGAAACTGTTCCCATTGGCAGAAGGGTCAAGAGGCCACATATTTAAGGTGATTGGCAAAAGAATCAAAGGTGACATAAGGAAAAACCTTTTTACTCAGCGAGTGGTTAGGATCTGGAATGCACTGCCTGAAAGGGTGGTGGAGGCAGACTCAATCGCAGCTTTCAAAAGGGAGTTGGATAAGTACCTGAAGGAATAAAATTTGCAGGGCTATGGGGAAAGGGCAGGGGACAGGGACTAGCTGAAGTGCTCTTGCAGAGAGCCAGCATGGGCTCGACAGGCCGAATGGCCTCCTTCCGTGCTGTAACCATTCTTTGATTCTATGAACCTGACGATTGTAGGATTCTACACATTACAGTTCTGAGCTCAGTATTCAGGTTAATCAAACCTTAAAATCCAAATTCCCGTAACAATTTGCTGGTTTATATCTCTTTAACTGCCTATACGTCGCTTATCAAAATGTCCTCACATGGCAGGTTCAGCACGACTTGGCCACACCTTGTTCACATGTGTATTTTATATCTTTAAACTACAGAGTACATGAATAATGGGTAATTTTACAATTGCTGGACATGGATGAAGGTGACTCCATTTCTCATATTGTTTTCCACTTTCTCAGACTCCCTTTCATGATGTCACCAGTCTATTACGATTAAACTAGTGCCAGGCAGTAAACATGCAGGTTTTTGTCTGCCTTGGCAGGCCTAATTTTTGCTTTCAGTAGAGAAAGTAAATGCATGAAATTCTCTGTTGTACCATTCTTTAAACTACATATTAAGCCTTTTATACCCATGTCTCCTAACACGGTCACTTGACTATCTTCTTGGAAGAGTTCAGGGAGGGCAGAATTCATGATGATGCATGCCCAAGGCCTCCCCATCGAGGTCATCAACTGAGTCCTGTGTAGCAGAACTTTCACACGAACTCGCCCTCTGGAGAGCTGACTTCCAAGCTACACTTTCCCCCTGGCCTTGCTGCAGCCTGCTCGTGTATCACCCTGTGCAGATCCCGCTACTAAATGTAGCCTCTAAGAACGTGTAGTGCCAGTTTCTGAGCTGCTGCCTGCGCGTGAGACATGCAGTGACGCGGTGTGTTCTTCCTCCTCCTCTTCTCCTGCTTTGCTCTCTATGGCACCCTCAGGGACAAGCTGCTTAGCTACTTGCTCATTATCAGAAAGCATAAAGGCACAAGAGTTGTATTAAGGTGTGGGGAGGGGGGCAGGAAGGGAGAAATGCATGCTTACAGCATGATTAGCTGGAAAGTGGGACAGACTTGTGGGGTGAGGGGGAAGTGGGATGTGAGAAGGAGTAGGGATGAACATACCGTTGCTGTCCCCATGGGGGTCAACGTCGCTGGTGGCCACGGCACCCACCACCTGGCGCCCAATGATTTGCAGCACTCTTTCCTCCAGCTCAGAAAGTGGTTGGGTGTCAGTTTGTCCCCCACCTGTGCGCTCCTGCTCCCTCCTGTTGTGAGTGACCTTGGTCTGCAAGAGAGAGAAAAGAGTGTGAGTGAGTGTGGAGCAATGTGTTTGGGTGATGTGCCTGCCATAGTTGAATAGCTGTCATTGTGTGCAAGGTATGAGATGTGGGTGTGAGTGTTGGTAGGTGGAGATTGTTGGTGGATGAGTGCTGGGGGTGAGGTGCTTTGGGCAGTGTGTGCAGACTGTGGTTCAGATGGTGGTATGTAGCATTTGTTGAAGCATTGACTCACCCTGACCACCCGAGTGAGGTCATTAAATTTCTTCCTGCACTGTGTGTGGGTCCTGGGGACCACAGTGCTGCCCGAGACCTGCTGGGCTACCTCCCTCCCCATATGACTTGTGGCGAGGACCTCCTACCACTTGCCGGGTAGAGCACCGCCCTCCGTCTAGCCACAGCGAAGACCAAAGCCTCCAATGCTTGGTCGCAGAATCTGTGCGCTCTCTTCCTGGGCCGTTGATCTGCCATAATGACACCTCCTTCAGTGATCCGGTTCCTTCTCCTTGGCCTTCTGCTGCTTGCTGAGGCAGCTGTAGAAACAGCAATGCTGAGAATGAGATTCTGCAGCATGATTGAACCTCCCCTTTAAGAACTGGAAAGAGCCTGTGGCAATGATGACTAGCGATTAGACTGCACCTGAAATTGCTTAGCGCTTTGAATCTAACGCCACTGAGCTAGGTCATTAGTGCTTGATTTAGCGCTCCCATCCTTTCTTTGAGCGATGACACTGAATTTTACATGGAGCGAGATTCATTAGCGCTTAGCGCTAAATCTCAAACTTTTCAGAAGTTAGCGCCCATTCCTGGGCGATAATGAATTTCGTTCCTATGACTCTACTTATAAAACCCAGGATCCCGTACACTTTTTTAGCAGCCTTCTCTACTTGTCCTGCCACCTTCAAAGAGTGCGTGTGAACTCCCAGGTCTGTCTCTCCGTTCCTGCACCCACCTTAGTTTATATTGCCTCTCCTCATTCTTTCTTCTTACACCTTACAAGGAACAGAACTGAAAGCTGCGGTGTAAGAAAAAGATCTTGGTATCATAGTTTATAACTCTCTAAAGGTTCACGACAAATGCCTTGAAGCTATATCTAAAGCTAATAGTATACTGGGCAGCATTCATTACAAAATGTAACATACCATTTGATCCTTGTACAAGAACATAGTTAGGCTTCATTCAGAGTATAGTGTCCAGTTTTTTTTCTTCGCTTATGGGGTGTGGGCGTCGCTGGCAAGGGCAGCATTTATTGCCCATCCCTAGTTGCCCTTGAGAAGGTGGTGGTGAGCCGTCTTCTTGAACCGCTACAGCCCGTATGGTGAAGGTACTCCCACAGTGTTGTTCGGGAGGGAGTTCCAGGATTTTGACCCAGCGATGATGAAGAATCGGTGATATAAGAACATAAGAAATAGGAGCAGGAGTAGGCCAGTCGGCCCCTCGAGCCTGCTCCACCATTCAATAAGATCATGGCTGATCTGATCCTAACCTCAAATCTTCTATCACTCTGCATCCACCCGAACCCATGTGATCTCCCGGGAGAGGCGAAAAACCAGATAAAGACCCAATGGCCAATTTGGGAGAAAAAAATCTGGGAAATTCCTCTCCGACCCATCTAGGCGATCGAAATTCTAAGTCAGGATGGTGTGTGACTTGGAGGGGAATTTGCAGGTGGTGGTGTTCCCATGTGCCTGCTGCCCTTGTCCTTCTAGGTGGAAGAGGTCGCGGGTTTGGGAGGTGCTGCTGAAAAAGCCTTGGCAAGCTGCTGCAGTGCATGTTACACACTGCAGCCACGGTACGCCGGTGGTGGAGGGAGTGGATGTTTAAGGTGGTGGATGGGCTGCCAATCAGATGGGCTGCTTTGTCCTGGATGGTGTCGAGCTTCTAAAGTGTTGTTGGAGCTGCACTCATCCAGGCAAGTGGAGAGTATTCCATCACACTCCTTACTTGTGCCTTGTAGATGGTGGAAAGGCTTTGGGGAGTCAGGAGGTGAAACACCTTAACATGGTGGGAAATATTGGGTCTTTGGAAAAGGTTTAGAGGAGGTGCCACAGGATTGATTCCCGGTTTAACACCTGATTAAAGGGGCGGGGCCGAGCGCTGCGCGCACCAGGGCCCTACTTGACCACCGGGGAGCGGGGTACCGTGGAAACAGCCCGCCACTCAAGAGGAGTGCCAGGCTGAGAGATTGCGACCGGCACCCCGCGTAAAAAAGTGAAAGGGGGCAGGTGCTGGCAGTCGGCCAAAATAAAAAAGGCCGTCCGACACCTGCCCCTTTTACTAGCATCGCCGCTGCTGCAAAAACGCCCCCTGATCCTGTCAGACATATCGTCCGGCGATAGGTCAGGGGTCGCAAGGGAAGTTTGCGGCTGGGGGCATGAGTGGGGCGTTGCGCACGGCGATGACGTCATCGCCGGCGGCACAGCGGCGTGGGGCGCTATCGGCTACCGTCACCGCTAACCTCCCGCGGGAGGCATTAACGGCGTTGTTATTGGGCGCTAGGGGATTGCGCCCCATTAGCGCCCCCGGGGGCACTAACGAGAGGCGCAAGTCAACCCAATTTTCCCCCCCTTATCTAACCAGATAGGAATAAAGAGCAGGGCTTTTATACTTTAGAGAACCCGGTGATTTGATTGAGGTCTATAAACTAATGAAGCAACTAGATTGTGTGAACACTGATAAATTATTTCAATTACATAGGTTGGGAGGACCAGCGGTCATGTGCATAAATCACGCAAGGGCAGAAATAGATTTGGTGTCAGGAGGTTCTTCTTTTCCCAGAGAATAGTAGACCTATGAAATACGTTGTCAGCTTGTGAGGTGGGTACCAAGTAAATACAAGTCATGGTCAATGGTCTCCTTGACCAGTGTTGATTCCCCAGAGGGTTCGGAAAGGAATTAAAGGCATGGGGTATTGATGTGGCATTTCACCCGTTCTAGGACATTATGTGGCACTTAGGGGGGAAAGGAGACTTCTGATGTGATGCATAAGGCATCACAACTGTGTGGTACAAGCTAGATGGACCAGCTGCTCACTTCCTGTCCGATGTTTTAGTGTCTTTTCACATTTCATGTGACCTCTTTGGCCATACAGGAGCATGCAAGACTTAACTGTCTGATTTAATAATCTATTTCTCCTGATAATGTTTCCCTGGGTGCTGTTGCAGTTTCTCCTTGTTGTTTCTCCTGGTGCTGGTGCTGTTTCTCCGGGTGCTGGTACTGTTTCTCCTGGTGCTGGTACTGTTTCTCATTCTCTTTGCCCTCCAGTTTACGTTATTCCTGCTGTTCCTCATCTCTTTGTTCATCTCCCTGCCATGTTTGATGCTGTTACTCATTCTCAGGCTCCAATATCACTCGGATCTACCTTTCCTTTTCTTTCTCCTTAGCCTAATGCCGGCCTTTTTTCGCCTCCGGCTGCAAATCGCTTCAACTGAATTTCTTTCTCTTTTGCTTCATCAATGACCTTCCCTCCATCATAAGGTCAGAAGTGGGGATGTTCACTGATGACTGCACAGCGTTCAGTTCCATTCGCAACACCTCAGATAATGAAGCAGCCTATGCCCGCATGCAGCAAGATGTGGACAACATTCAGGCTTGGGCTGATAAGTGGCAAGTAACATTCGTGCCACACAAGTGCCAGGCAATGACTATCTCCAAAAAGAGAGTCTAACCACAGCCCCATGAAATTCAACGGCATTATCATCATCGAATTCCCCATCCTGGGGGTCACCAATAACCAGAAACTTAACTGGACCAGCCACATATATACTGTGGCTACACGAGCAGATCAGAGGCTGGGTATTCTGCGGTGAGTACCTCACCTCCTGACTCCCCAAAGCCTTTCCACCATCTACAAGGCACAAGTCAAGAGTGTGATGGAATACTCTCCACTTGTCTGGATGAGTGCAGCTCCAACAACACTCAAGAAGCTCGACACCACCCAGGACAAAGCAGCCCGCTTGATTGGCACCCCATCCACCACCTTAAACATTCACTCCCTCCACCACCGGCGCACCGTGACTGCAGTGTGTACCATCTATAAGATGCACTGCAGCAACTCGCCAGGGCTTCTTTGACAGCTCCTCCCAAACCCGTGACCTCTACCACCTAGAAGGACAAGTGCAGCAGGCACATGGAACACCACCACCTCCAAGTTCCCCTCCAAGTCACACACCATCCTCACTTGGAAATATATCATCGTTCCTTCATTGTCGCTGGGTCAAAATCCTGGAACTCCCTCTCTAACAGCACTGTGGGCGTACCTTCACCACACGGGCTGCAGCGGTTCAAGAAGGTGGATCACCACCACCTTCTCAAGGGTAATTAGGGGTGGGCAATGTAAAGTCCGCACCTCAATCATACACGGACTTCGGGAGAACAGTTTAACAGGTACTTTACTGAACAGGAGGGCAACATCAGACTGAAATACAGAAGCCTGCTAGGGCCTTTTATACAGGGGTGGTCACCGCCGGTACTGCAGCCTAAAACCAGTTCTTCCCTTAAAGGTACATACACAACAATTCCTCCCCTTTTAGATAAACAGTACATAACATTCATTTAACAACTAAATAATAACTAATTACAACTTTCTGGATATTATATACATCAACTGAAATAATCATTTATAAGTTCAGTCTTTGAGGAGGCTTCCTGATCCTGACTGGATAGCGCCTTTCTCGAGTATCCTGTTCTTGCGGCGAAGCTGATTCTGGTTCATGGTCACTGGTTGGTTCATCAGCTTCCAATACCACTGCTTCTGAGGTAGACGCAATCTGTACTTCAGGTTGATTACCAGGTGCACCTTCTCGTGGCACGGGTTTGGCTTGTTCCTGTGACTTTAGAATCTGGTCAGCATGGTGCCTCACAATGCTCTGTCCAACGTCCACTGTGTACATTAGTGGTCCCTGCTGTGTGCATATCGTTCCTGGCTGCCATTTTTCTGTTCGGTAGTCGCGGGCCAAGACTGGTTGCCTTACCTTGAAGCTCCGGGTCGGCTTCTCATTTATGTGCTGGAATTGCTTATCCTCAACATCTCGTCTTATGTTTGGTTTGAGCAAATCCAGGCGACATCTTAGCCTTCGGTTGAAGAACAGTACAGCTGGAGCTTGGTTGGTTACTGCATGTGTCGCATTCCGGTAAGCAAACAAGAAACTATCCACCTTGTGTTGTAGTGGTATGTCGTCATTATACATTGCATTTATGGCCTTTTTAAAGGTCTGAACAAACCTCCCAGCCAATCCATTTGTGGCTGGATGATATGGGGCAGATGTGTAATGTTTCACCCCATTATTCTTCAGGAACCTCCGGAAATCCTCAGACACAAACTGTGGCCCATTGTCGGAGCAAATCTGTTCTGGCAAACCATTCCTGGCGAAGATGGTCCTTAGGACTGCAATAGTTTTTTCCGTGGTGGTGGAGGACATTTTAATGACCTCTGGCCATTTCGAATGGGCGTCCACAGCGATTAGAAACATTGAGTCCATAAATGGACCAGCAAAATCAATGTGTACCCGTTGCCGTGGAGATGAGGGCCACTCCCATGGATGTAGCGGGGCCTGTGGAGGAGCGTTTTGGACCTTCTGGCATCCTGTGCATCTCTTGGTCATATCCTCGATTTCTTTATCGAATCCCGGCCACCACACAAACGCCCTGGCTAGACTCTTCATTTTTACCCCTCCCAGATGACACTCATGAAGCTCATTGAGCACTCTATCTCTCAACTTGAGTGGAATTACCACTCGGGATCCACACATCAAGGTTCCCCGGCACACTGACAGCTGTTCTCTCCTTGGCGAGAATGCTGGCAACAGTGAGTCGCCATATGCTGGCCATCCCTTCACCGTCAAATCGTAGACCCGAGAGAGTGTCGGGTCATTTCGGGTTTCCTTCTCTATACTCGAGTTTGTAACAAGCAAACATTCGACTATGGTCGCATGGAATATCTCAACAGGGTCCACTGCAGGTGTTTCTTCTACCATAGGCAACGGTAGGCGTTGTTAAGTCTGTGTGTGTAAGATTCGCACTTTTCAGCAAAAATCACGCAAGAAAACTGGATAAAATAAGACTGTTTATTGACCAAAGTAAGCTTGCACAGAAAAACCTTTGATAAAAGGGCATACAAAATGGCCGCCAGGCCCCGTGATCAGTTTATGAACCATTTTATTTCTGTTACTGCAAGCCAGACAGGCTTGTGGATTGAAGACAGTGAGCCCACGAAAGCCAGTATCTGGGAACCGAAACTCAGAGCAACAGCATACATATTCAATGGATTATAAGTACAGGATGGGGCCCATCAAGATATGGGCGGACAATGTAAAAACACTTATACCCATTTATCGTACAAAGGAAAAACCGTTTAGCAGCCATCAAGGAAAATGTCCGGACCGATCAATATGCGAACCGAGCCGCGGTGACAATGCAAAGGACATTAAAAGACATTGTCGGCCAGGAAGGCCAGTTTAAGTTATCACCGGCTCCGTTACAAGACAAAGCGCCCCTGCAGAGATTTTCTGCCCGCCAAAATTAATACAAAGACAGGACTATGATTTAGCGGGAGATAAGACTGTCCCAAAAGAGTATAACTATGGATTGAAAGTCCATCTAAGTTACTTCTTCTTCACTGCCACGGCTTCTTGTTGGGCGACTTCAGGCTTCCATTTCTTCAAGAACTTTCTTCTACGAGGAACGAACGAAGGGCGGACGGTGCCCGGATCGGCGCCTCTTCCACTTCGGCAGATCGATGAAAACGTTTTCGTCTTTTTAAAGACGGACGGTTTCGGAAAAAGGACAACGTGGCCGGTGTTCAGCCAAACAAGGCTCAGCCACGACGAGAAGGCGACGAGGGTGGCCCGGGTACTGGGGTCGGGAGATCATCGACGACCCAGGCCGACGGAGAAGAAACCCTCTGGAGGACTGGCGATCTAGGCCACAAGATTCTCCCATGTGCATAGCCTGCATCTGGGTCTGCTCCATGAACCCAAATCGACTTAGTGGATCTCAACCTTGACGAGCGCTCATCGAGGCTGGGTCTACCCCACCGCCTCGAGGGAGGAGAGAATATCGACTGCGCCAGAAGCTTCCAATCCACGTGACGACGGGAAGCGGTGTCAAAAGGTCTGCGAACCCCTTTTCGCGATTTCGAGAGTGGTGAGCATGATCCCAAGTTCCCCAGGTCGAAACTTAGTTTAGGTATAGGGGAGGGAGTTAAGGGAAATCGTAATGTGTTTCCCCTTTTACGATGTGCCGTGTGTTCCCCATTTCCATAGAGTCAAGTTCATAAATTTGTGCATGATTGTAGTTATTTTAATCTGTGCCTATGACATGTATTTTGTAATGCTTCAAACTGTTCAAAAATAAAAGCATCCATTTTGTGCTATTCAGCCTGGTCTATTGAGTCCTCTTCTCTGCACTACTGTTCTCTGCATCTAAGTCCAAGGTCTAGAACCGTAGGGGGGGGTGGGTCGAACCACTCAAGGGTAATTCTTGCACGAAGCCTGGCAGGGGGCCAGAACGGGCAAGAGAGCAGGAAAAACCCCCTACACAGAAATGGCGACCACGGCAGGACCTTGGCAGCAGGAAAGTAGTGTGTTAGATCAAGATCTGAATAAACGAAATGTGATGGATGAAAGAATAGCAGATTATGTTTTCGGAAAAGTCAACCTCACAAAACAATGGATATCTGATCTACTAAGGGATAGGCGCCCGCTAGACGCAGCCATCAATTGGACAGCGGGTAGAGAGCATAAGAAATCTGTAGAAAAGGCGGTCTGGCTGATGTGCTACAAGAAGCAAGTCCAGCTTTTGGACCAGGTAGTTGCAGCACAGACAGTCCAGATCAACGGCTTGCTTAAGGGCGTAGAGGAAAAGGTTGCGGGAGGTCAAAAACTGATTGAATCGCTTGACGCGCTGAACCAGGAACGCCGCTCTGTAATTCGCTGCCACGAGACCCGGGTAGAATATTTAAAATGTCAGGTCGTTGAGGCCAAGGCCAGTGAAGGTAGAATGAGAGAGAGGTGTTCCCGTCTAGCCAAACAAGTAGATGCCCAAGAGGAAAAGCTCCTGGGAGCCAGGGCAGCATATAAGATGGCCATGGAGGATAGATCTGAGAACACCGACCACAGCACTTGCCGCCGGGAGCTAGAGGACCTGAGAAAGGCCCTAGCGAAGGCAAACGGGTTGGTGTGTCTCATAAATCCACCAGCGAGTCAGCTGTTGCTAGCCAAGCAATCCAAAAGACCGATTCCACAAGAGGCAGTTGGGGTACCAACCCCCGAACCTTCTGCGCCTCCTGCCTATGAGGAGTCTTGGACTCCGGGACAGGAGACGGAGACAGTAGAGGAAGAGAGCCCTGAGGTAGAGCAACCCCAGACAGTAGAGTCGGGGTCGGTGCCAATGTGTCCAACGAGACACCGGAGGATCGGTCCAAATGAAGAAAATGGCGATGACGGACCCCTTGAGAGTCAGATCATAATGCCTCATAGCGCACGACAGCTAAGAGAGATGATAAGTCACATCCCAAAACTCTCCGAGTCAGGAGATCCCTCCGTGCATTTCAGGGACGTGGAGCAGACCGCAGCAGTCAATGACTGCGACGGGGTTGAACAGTCTAAAATGCTGCTGTTCTCCCTGGACAGTTCGCTCCTCCAGTGTCTCCCTGACGAGAGCAAGAGAGGGCACAGGGACTATGAGTTGCTACGGGATGAGATTCTGGAGATCATGGGAGAGGGGGACGGAACTCCGTTCCTCCGTTTAGAAAAGACAGTGCAGCCAGAGGGAGAACCCCCACGGGTTTTCGCCGACAGGTTGTGGCCAGTGTATCGGCGCAGCTGCCCGGGCGGGCCGGCCCGGGCCAGGCTGGATGGCGAACAAAGGGCTCACTGGCTTCGGTGCCTGGTAGCAGGTTGCCTGCCAGTAGTGAAGGAACAGGCCAAAGCATGGTTTGACCCCACTAACGCCCGCTCCACGGAGGAAGTAGTACTAGATCAGCTCACGATCAGTTATAGAAACAACAAGGGCAAGAAAACGCCTGTTGTGAAAGGAAAGGTGCATGAGGTGAGACCCGCAGCCTCTGCTAAAAAGGAATGGCGTCAGGAGGGAAATTGCCATCCCCAAGCAAATAGCAGTTGTTACGGGTGTGGGAAGGAGGGTCATTGGCGCAAGGACTGTCGGAATCCTTGGAAGGATAAGAGGGAGAGAGCGTTCGCCGCAGCCCAAGATCAAGCCCAAGCCCGAGTCGCCAATGGCCCGAGAGTTTACCCAACACCAGCACAACCACAAGTGCAGGCCGCTGCCCCAACACCAGTCCAGAACCCAACCGTAGCCTCTGCCCCGAATAAAGGGGGTGGTGCGGTTGTGGACCCCGCTGCGATCGAGTCAGTCTTGGAGACTATGCGGTCTCTGATGACCTGGCAGGGGAAGGTAGCGGTTGCTAGCAGCCCTATCGCCCCCGAGACCCCAGCCGAAACACCTAAATGACTGACGCCCGCGCAGCCCATCTACTTGTGTCCGCTCCGCTATGACGCTTGGAGAAGACCGGTGGTGGAGATGGAGGTGGAGAAACAAAGGGGTAGTTACCTGTTGGATACGGGAGCTTCGTGTACCGTGATCCACACGGACAAACCTTTTGCCTCACCTCTGTCCGCCCAGGCTCCATATTTAGTAGCGGGTTTCACAGGTAGAGCACAGGCTGGCGCGCACTCCCTCCCGCTCTCCATTCAGTTGGGAGCGCTCCACACCACATGGACGTGCATCCTATTGAAGTGGAATGAGGGGGGGGGAAAGGCATCCTCGGGGCTGATTTCTTGGTGGAACACGGGATCCTCGTGGACCTGAGAAATCACTGTCTCTGGGGAGCCGAGGGCGGTTTAGGTAAGGTAGTCGTAATCCCGGGGAAGGAAGAAAAGGGGGCCCTGTGCACTATGAAGCCGTCAGGAGGTTACGATCTCGAGCTCATGATAACAAACGTCCCAACGGACTTGCAGGCGCGTGTGTCAGAAAATCTGACCACGTTCGCCACCCACAAGCACGACTGCGGGAGAGTCACTGGGTTCGAAGTCAGCGTAGACGGGGACCCCATGATCCGACCCCAAAAGCAGTATAATTTCCCCAAGGAGGCAGAACCCGACATGGAGACAGCAATATCTTCATTGGTACAGCAGGGCGTGTTGAGGACGATAGCCACCCACGTGAACTCCCCATTATGGCCGGTAAAGAAACCGGACAATTCGTGGAGAGCCACGGTGGACTATAGAGTCCTCAATAGTAATATCCCAGCCTGCGCGCCCACGGTAGCAGCAGTTGCAGACTTAATAGGGAGTATTCCAGCATCGGCGACCACATTCACGGTGCTGGACATCTCGAACGGTTTTTGGTCCATTCCGCTGCGGCGGGAGGACCAGTACAAGTTTGCCTTTACTTTCAAAGGGCAACAGTACACTTGGAACTGCTTACCACAGGGTTTTCACAACAGCCCCAGCATTTTCCATCAGTGCATGGCGGGGAGTTTGAAAGAGTTCAGCCAGCCCAACCAGATAGTGCAGTATGTGGACAACTTACTCCTGTTCACAGATACAAGGGAGCAGCACGGCCCACTGTTAGCCGAATTGTTGGAACTGTTAGAAAGGAAGGGTTTCAAAGTAAACCCAAAGAAAGCCCAGATCGGCCAGCAGGAAGTTAAATCCCTGGGTCTGGCCATCCGCGCTGGGGAAAGAGCCATAGATAAGGCCAGACGGGAATCTATACAAGATCTGCCGATTCCCAACACAGTAACGGGTGTAAGGTCCTTTTTGGGATTGACCGGGTACTGCAGAGATTTCATCGAGGACTATGCTGCCACAGCGGCCCCGCTACTTCGACTCTTACACAAGGGAGTCGAGTGGTCTTGGGACGAGGGGTGCCAGGCAGCATTCGAGAAGTTGAAAAGAGATCTGCAGACCGCGCCAGCCCTAGGGGCCATAGATGGGGGAGAGGAGTTCTTTCTGGAGGTAGCCGCTAGTGGGGACAGCCTGAGCGCAGTGCTGCTCCAAGAGCGGCACGGCAAGCTAAGACCAGTAGTTTATTCCTCCAGGGTGCTCACGGATGTGGAGAGGAGTTTCTCCAATTGCGAACGGCATCTCCTGGCCACGCATTGGGCTGTGAACAGATCAGTGATCTTCACAGGGACCTCTCCCATTACGCTCCTCACCCATCACACCCCCACGAAGATGCTTCTGGACGGGAGGATTAAGGATGGGACCGTAAGCAGCGCTCGGATTGCGCGCTGGACCCTCCTCCTTTCCCAGATGGATCTCAAAGTTAAAGGCCTCTGCGCGCCAAGGCTCGCAGCCAATATGGCATATCCCGGGACAGCCCATCAATGTTCCGTAGAAGGGTTATGGGAAGTTAACATAGGTTTACGGGCCGGGATACATCCCACGGGCCGCGAGATCTACGTAGACGGTTCTAGCACTGTAGCTGACGGCAAGCGACTCACAGGGTGTGGAGTTTATGACCCTGCGGCAAACATTGCCCTGGCAATTAAGCTCCCCAGCACTATGAGCGCGCAGCAGGCTGAACTGTCCGCGGTGGCGTACGTGGTTACCCACCCCGAGATTTTCCCAACCCCATACACGATTTGCTCAGACAGCATGTTCACGTGCAATTCGTGTACAGAGTACCTCGCCATCTGGTCCCGACGCGGGTACACCTCCGCGGACGGGCGGCCTTTAACAGTTAAGCCCTTGCTGGAGAAGATCCTAGCAGCTGTGGGGGAGAAAGGAGAGGTGTTCATCCATAAGGTGAAGGCTCACTCCACTACAGAACCCCGCAGTCAGGGCAACCAGCAAGCGGATGCGCTAGCCAGGGAGGGTGCCCGCAACGGCATTCTCTGGGACCCATACGAACCCGGACCCGTGGCGGTGATCCAAGGCAGGGAGGGAATTCCCGGGAACACAGGGGTGACACCGCCCCCAGACCTAAAGACCGTCCAAACCCTGGATCCCGCCCTAAAAGTAGTCCTAAAAGCCATCACAGAGGGCAAACAGGTAGAAGGTCCGTACAGTACGGCAGCCCTCACAGTCAAAGAAGGTATGCTGTTCCGAGAGGAGCAGTGGGTTGTGCCGCAGCAGCACCGAAGGGAATTCCTGCAATTGGCCCACGAGGGTCCAGGAGCGGGACACCCCGGACCTGAGGTCACCTGGCAACGGGTGGAGCAGGCGGGATGGTGGCCGGGACTTCGGGACGATGTCCGCGAGTTCTGCGCAAGCTGTCTTGTGTGTGCTGCTAACAACCCAGACCCCCACAAAAGGAAGGTGCCCATGGGGCACATCAGGAGGGTAGAGGGACCATGGCAGTCGATTCAGGTCGACTACATAGGGCCCCTGCCCGCCGCCCAGGGAGGCTATAAGTACTGCCTTGTCCTGGTAGATGTGTTCACCAAATGGGTAGAAGCCTTCCCGTGCAGAACAGCTACGGCACTGGGTACTGCTAAGATCTTGATTCGGGAAGTGTTCTCACGGTGGGGACTCCCCCGTTTTGTAGAGTCCGACCAAGGGAGTCAGTTCACCGGTCAAGTAATGCAGAACGCCCTCATGCTCTTGGGCATTGAGGGAAAGTGGCACGTAGCATACAATCCCCAGTCATCCGGGATTGTTGAGCGTATGAATCGGACCCTCAAGGAAAAGCTGAGGAAAGAGACAATGGGCTCGCCCCAGAAATGGGCGGAGGTCCTGCCTTTAGTCCTCATGGGGATCCGAGCCAGCCAGTCCAAAAGCACGGGGTATTCCCCGCACGAGTTAATGACTGGAAGGATCATGCGAACACCCACCCATGTGCTAGCCCCGGTGCTCACTGAGGGCCAGCTCCGAGAGGTGAAACAGGACAAATTCGCCCAAACCCTCTTGGAGCGCCTGAGACAGATTTATGGGCAGGCGGCTGGGAACATGGGAAGACAGCACCAGGGAAATAAACTGTTGTTGGAACCTCGGAAACAACAAGAGTGGGTAGTCGGGGACCAGGTCATGGTCCGAAACTACGCCAGGGTAGGGAGTTTTGAACCACTGTACATGGGGCCATACAGCATTGTAGACAAAGCCAGCCCCATGGTTTATGCAGTGAAGACGCCCCGACGTACCAAATGGTTTCACATCAACCAGTGTAAACTGTTTAAACCGGGTACACAAGGGCCACCAAAGGGGACCAGGTCTGAGAACAAAGATCCTCAGCCTGTAACAGAGTCACAGACCACACAGGCTGGAGCAGTAGCCTGCGTGAAGGGAGAGGCCATCCCATTGGAGTGGGAGGTCTCATCTTTTGAATGGGATTTAGGCAGGGGAGAGCCCGAACAGCTCAACCTCGCTTTAGACCCAATCACGGAGGAGGAAGAGTCAGAGGACGGCAGTCCCGCCCTCGACTCAAGCTTGGGGGAGGTAGGGAGTGGGGGTGGAGACTCGTTACCTGTAGGGACAGGTGAGGTGGAGTCGGAAGCCACAGATCCCGACCCCGGGGGGGCGGAGCCTGAGGGAGGGGAGCTGGAGCCGGCAGCTGTGGAGGAACCACAGGCTGCAACGGTAACAGTCACGACCCCAGGTCCATCGGCCCCGGGAGCCCAACCCAAAGCAGCCCCTCGTAGGTCGGCTCGAGCGCCCCAGCCCAGAAAATTTTGGCCAGATTCTCCCCATCCTCCCCAACCACGGTTTAAAGCAGCCCCAGGAAGACATGATCCCCGTTCAGCAGCGACAGGCTGCGGGGGATCAAAGCCAAAGATCAATGCAGCCCCACCGCAGGGTGTGGCACACGACAGACCTCACAGGGATTCGGAAAGCCGCCCCACGGAGGGCGGTGCTGTACATATGTTAAGATAGGTAATTATGGTCATAGTTTAAGGAATGTAAAGTATATGGTGTTAAGAGTACAATTTTGAGGTCTGCCCGGTATGTGTGTTTGTTAGGGAGCGGGGTCCAGGAACCCGCGCGTCCAATTAATTTAGGCCAGCACCTATCGGGAGCCCGGCTACATCATTTTGTTGGTTACAGAAACCTGGGATACGATGGAAAGGATTGTCGTCGCGTTCATGGCGATCGGGTGCGGGTGGGCCTACCGAGGCCGCACCAAGGACGTCATCATTTTCGGGTGCTCCGGGGACACGGCCCCCATCGCAACGGATGGGACGGGGGAGCGAGAGGTAGAGGAAACCGCCACCTACTTCCACCAAGGGAGATGGCCAGGTTGGCTGGGAACGAATTCTACGGAATATTCCAGCAATTTCGGTTTTGCCTACCAAGAGACTTCATTAACGTGCCCTCGAGTGAGGATCCTAGCGCCCAGAGTCAGCGTCACCGTGGGAAAGAGGATTTGTCTGGTGTGCAATGGGAACGTACCACCAAGGCGATGGTGGTGGCTACGAAAGCTGGGAAAGGACATGAGAAACTCTACGGTCGAGTGGGAGCGACTGGGTAATAATACCCATCGGACTATTACGGGAACTCACGGACAATTACGTGTGTGTTGGGACAAATGGTGGGAACCGGATGAGGGAATATATGTCTGTATGTGGGGTTCGAGACACGTCTGCCCCAAGGGCGTGTCCATCTTCTTCCAGAGGCAGTGGCAGGATGAAGGGAAGGGGATGAGATGGGATGTTTAGCACTCGAGCGTGCGGAGCCCCATACTCCCCTATTCCGGTGAACGCCACTGAACTCATCACCCGCCCACGCAAGCCCCTGCCTACGCTTCCGGTAGCACTAGCCCAGAAAGGAGGGTGCCCAACCACCACCAAGGGACCCGGGAACGGTTTAGTATTGGTACCCACCGGTCAGGTGCTGTACCAAGGGGTACACTACGCAGTGGCCTCAGTGATTTTAAATCTCACTGAGGTAAGATTGCCGGAGTGGTGTCCCAAAGAAACGGAACAATTATACCAGGTCCTGTTAACCCGTATGTTTAGACAATTTTACGAATTTGACTTTGCCGACATCGACAGAGACAAATTATACACCACACCGCCAGAAGTTTTGGATCGAGTCGGGAGGCAAAGAAGGGGTACTGTAAATGACATATTCACTGCTTTTAATACCGGGACATCTGTTGTCAACGCTCTAGATAACGTGGAGCTGCAGACACAGATCAACGGTTTAAAAGCCCAGTTAAGGAACATATTGACAGACGGAAACAAGGTCGTGGGTTCTGAGTTGCATGAGGACCAGGCCATGACACTACACTTTAAGGACATAATTGCTGAGCTGGAGAAACACGCGAGAACGGTAAATGCACTCATTAAGGAGGATCGGAATGCGTCCGATCAAGCTGCGCAAAACGAGGCCTGTGTGCTGTACGGGGCGTGGTTACTGGGCGAGGGCCGCAGTAATCTTGAGGATTTAAAACAGGGTTTGGTCCCGTCCTGGATCAGCAACAAGCACTTGCAAGCGCTCCACCCTTTTGAGAATGCATTAAGCCCGTGCCAGCTCAGGCTAGCCGCAGAAGCATACCCAGTTCCAGTGGACTGCGGACATTCGAATCACACTATTATGGGAATAGTAGTAAGAATGCCGGTGTTGGGTCCCGCAGCAAAGCCCGCCCCGGTATACAGAGTAGAGAACATTGGAGTCATTCAGGGGGGCGCACACATTCGTTACGCAGTGGTCCCGCCTTACGTCATCAGATGGGAGCGTACGATGACAGGCACCGACCTCTCGGGATGTCGGAGCCGGGGAGCACACATCATCCTGTGTCCCCAGCACTTGAATGCCTTTTTGAAACCACAGTGCGGGTTCAGAACCGCTAGCGCGAAGCCGGTGAATTGCACCATGGAGGCAATGGCAGAGGACCATGTGCCCCCACAGGTAGCATATATCGGGGGTGGGACATACTGCGTCACCACTGCAGCGCCTCAGTACCGATATGGACAACACGAGTGGTGTTCGGTCGGTGATAGCAGTTTCTGTTTCAAACCCAGGGCCGAGGTTCAAGTGGCACAACAACGAATTGTTCCCATTCCTGCGCCCTCCACCATACACATCACTATCAAAGAGAATTTCACAGACTTACAACGATTTGTCGCGCATTTTGGTTATGTCATTCCCCCTCTTCCCGAACACCTCACCAAGATTTTAAAAGCCGTTATAATTTCGCAGAAACATTTCTACACACTGGAGCAGAAGACTTTAGAGATAGGAAAAGACATATTGGACATAACCATCCCACCATGGTGGGACTTGTTCACCAACATAGAGGTCCCCGCCTGGATTAGAATAGCATCCCATATCCTAGTAGTATGTCAGGTTTTGATTGTGATATTTTTGCTCTTCGTGCATTGCAAAAGAGGCAAACGCCTCCAGAGGCACGAGAACACAGGAGAATGGAGAGAACGCTATGTGCGAATGGGGGAAGCAGATACCCCACTCTCAGCTGCTAGTATAAGATTAAGCGTCCCACCATTTAAAAAATTTTTGTGATTGTTTTGGGTTATAAGGAAATAAGTATTGTTATGTTATTAGTTGTTCTTAAGTTTTTTTGGATTAATAAAAGATGCATGCAGATGGTGCCAGGGGGTATCAACCCCCGCACATCTGACAAGTGAATGTGTTATAGTTTAAAATACGCTGTCTATGATTGTCCAAATGTACAAAAGGTAATTTTCATTTTCTCCGGAAATGGGAACTGCATGTGTCGTGAGGGGCATAGATAGTTAAGTGCCAGGAATGTTTGGATGTGGGGAATCAGGGAAAATTTGCTCATCAAGGATTATTGATACTTTAAGCAAGCTATCAGTATCACAGGGGGGCCTGTAAGATTCGCAATTTTCAGCAAAAATCACGCAAGAAAACTGGATAAAATAAGACTGTTTATTGACCAAAGTAAGCTTGCACAGAAAAACCTTTGATAAAAGGGCATACAAAATGGCCGCCAGGCCCCGTGATCAGTTTATGAACCATTTTATTTCTGTTACTGCAAGCCAGACAGGCTTGTGGATTGAAGACAGTGAGCCCACGAAAGCCAGTATCTGGGAACCGAAACTCAGAGCAACAGCATACATATTCAATGGATTATAAGTACAGGATGGGGCCCATCAAGATATGGGCGGACAATGTAAAAACACTTATACCCATTTATCGTACAAAGGAAAAACCGTTTAGCAGCCATCAAGGAAAATGTCCGGACCGATCAATATGCGAACCGAGCCGCGGTGACAATGCAAAGGACATTAAAAGACATTGTCGGCCAGGAAGGCCAGTTTAAGTTATCACCGGCTCCGTTACAAGACAAAGCGCCACTGCAGAGATTTTCTGCCCGCCAAAATTAATACAAAGACAGGACTATGATTTGGCGGGAGATAAGACTGTCCCAAAAGAGTATAACTATGGATTGAAAGTCCATCTAAGTTACTTCTTCTTCACTGCCACGGCTTCTTGTTGGGCGACTTCAGGCTTCCATTTCTTCAAGAACTTTCTTCTACGAGGAACGAACGAAGGGCGGACGGTGCCCGGATCGGCGCCTCTTCCACTTCGGCAGATCGATGAAAACGTTTTCGTCTTTTTAAAGACGGACGGTTTCGGAAAAAGGACAACGTGGCCGGTGTTCAGCCAAACAAGGCTCGGCCACGACGAGAAGGCGACGAGGGTGGCCCGGGTACTGGGGTCGGGAGATCATCGACGACCCAGGCCGACGGAGAAGAAACCCTCTGGAGGACTGGCGATCTAGGCCACAAGATTCTCCCATGTGCATAGCCTGCATCTGGGTCTGCTCCATGAACCCAAATCGACTTAGTGGATCTCAACCTTGACGAGCGCTCATCGAGGCTGGGTCTACCCCACCGCCTCGAGGGAGGAGAGAATATCGACTGCGCCAGAAGCTTCCAATCCACGTGACGACGGGAAGCGGTGTCAAAAGGTCTGCGAACCCCTTTTCGCGATTTCGAGAGTGGTGAGCATGATCCCAAGTTCCCCAGGTCGAAACTTAGTTTAGGTATAGGGGAGGGAGTTAAGGGAAATTGTAATGTGTTTCCCCTTTTACGATGTGCCGTGTGTTCCCCATTTCCATAGAGTCAAGTTCATAAATTTGTGCATGATTGTAGTTATTTTAATCTGTGCCTATGACATGTATTTTGTAATGCTTCAAACTGTTCAAAAATAAAAGCATCCATTTTGTGCTATTCAGCCTGGTCTATTGAGTCCTCTTCTCTGCACTACTGTTCTCTGCATCTAAGTCCAAGGTCTAGAACCGTAGGGGGGGTGGGTCGAACCACTCAAGGGTAATTCTTGCACGAAGCCTGGCAGGGGGCCAGAACGGGCAAGAGAGCAGGAAAAACCCCCTACAGTGTTATATTGAGAATTAATACACAGACCACAAGAGTAAATTTTAACAGGTCTTTACTAGTCGAAGGTCAGGGCGGAACTGCCCAATAAATCATTACACAGCACTTATATACCGGTGTGGTCACCACCGGTATTACAGTATACAGCAGCCAAGATAAAGTAGTGCAACTCTTAAAATAGTTCTCTTAAAGGTGGAACGGTTACATACACCACAATCCTCCCTTTTTAGTTTAACAGTATATATTCCCCATTAACATGACATAATAACATATATACACAACTTCATGTAAAAACAGTTCACAGATTCAGTCTCTCTGGAGGCTTCCTGACTCGGTCCGGATAACGCCTCGGTGGTGTAGTAGTTTTCGGTGGTGTAGTAGGTTCTTTTGGCAAGGTCGATTCGGCTTGAATGCCAGTGTCGGGTTCATCTGATTCCAGTATCACCGGATCGGAGGTAGATACTATGGGTATCTCTGCTTCATCATTAGGCATATAGAGTTGTGGAGTAGGTTGTCCCTTTTCGGATGACTCTATGATCTGGTCAACATGGCGCCTTATTATGCTTTCACCAATGTCCACGGTATACATCAGCGGTCCTAGTCGTGTGCAAATAGTTCCGGGCTGCCATTTCTCGGTACGGTAGTCCCGGGCCAAACTTGTTGACCTATCTGGAAGGTTCTAGTTGGCCTTTCATTCATGCCTTGAAATTGCCGGTTCTCTACGTCCCTTCTGATGTTTGGCTTGATCAAATCCAGCCGGCATCTTAGTCTTCTATTGAAAAACATCATGGCGGGAGTTTGGTTTGTAACCGCATGTGTTGCATTCCTGTACGCCAACAAGAAGTTATCTACCTTATGTTGTAGATTTATGTCTTCATTACCCATGGCCTTTATGGCCTTCTTGAAGGTCTGGACAAACCGTTCAGCTAATCCATTGGTGGCGGGATGGTACGGGGCGGACGTGTAGTGCTTAACCCCATTGTTTTTTAAGAACTTCCTGAATTCTTCGGACACAAATTGCGGTCCATTATCAGAACAGATCTGTTCCGGCAGCCCATTCCTGGCAAATATGGTCCTTAATACTGTGATGGTTTTTTCCGTGGTGGTGGAGGACATCTTTATTACCTCCGGCCACTTGGAGTGTGCATCCACCGCGATTAAGAACATTGAGTCCATAAATGGACCAGCAAAGTCGATATGTACCCTTTGCCATGGAGATGAGGGCCACTCCCATGGATGTAGAGAGGCTTGTGGTGGGGCGTTTTGGACCGTCTGGCATCCTAGACAGCTCTTGGTCATTTCTTCGATGTCTCCATCGATACCTGGCCACCACACAAACACTCTGGCTAGGTTCTTCATTTTTACTCCACCCAGATGCCCCTCGTGAAGCTCCTTTAGCACTTTATGCTGGAGTTTGGGTGGAATCACCACTCTGGATCCACACATCAAAGTACCTCAGCACACTGACAGCTGCTCTCTTCTTTGCGAGAATGCTGGCAACAGTGGTTCGCCATGTGCTGGCCACCCCTTCACCGTTAAATCGTAGACTCGTGAGAGAGTCGGGTCATTTCTCGTTTCCTTTTCGATGGTAGAATTTGTTACTGGTAGACATTCCACTATGGTTGAGTGGAACATCTCCACTGGGTCCACTGTAGGCGCCTCTTCTACCGTTGGCAACGGTAGGCGCGATAAACCGTCGGCATTCCCATGCTGTTTTGATCCTTTGTATTCTATGTCATATTGGTGTGCCCCTAGGAAAAGGGACCACCTCTGTAGCCTTTGCGCTGTCATAATGGAAACGCCCTTTTTAGGGTTGAATATGGATACCAACGGCTGGTGGTCTGTCAGCAGTGTAAACTTCTGGCCCTGCAGGTAATGGTTAAACTTTTTTACTCCCCACACCAGGCTGAGAGCCTCCCTATCTGTCTGAGCATAGTTGCGCTCAGCGGAGGTCAATGATCTGGATGCAAATGCGACTGGCCTTTCCGAGCCATTTGGCAACTTGTGTGAAAGTACTGCTCCAATACCATAAGGAGAAGCATCACAAGCTAAACGAATAGGTAGCATTGGGTTGAAGTGAGCCAACACTTCCTCTGAGGTGATCAATGCCTTGCTTTTGCGAAAGGCCTTCTTACAGTCCCCGCTCCACTTCCATGGTACTTCTTTCTGCAAGAGAGCATTCAGTGGGTGCAGCACCGTGGATAGATTTGGCAGAAACTTATGGTAATAGTTAATCAACCCTAGGAACGACCTCAACTGGGATATATTTACCGGAGCGGGAGCCTTCACAACAGCTTCGATCTTGTCAGGTGACTTGTGCAGCCCCTCCTGGTCAATGACATGACCACAGTACGAGATCCGTTTCTGAAAGAACTCACATTTCTGGCGATTAACTCGAAGGCCATATTCCTTCAACCTGGTGAGCACCAGTTTCAAATTTGCAAGGTGTTCCTCATCGTCGTCTCCTGTAATCAGGATATCGTCCAAGTAACATTGAGTGCTTGGAATTCCCTGTAATACCTGCTCCATGGCCCTCTGCCAAATTGCTGGAGCCGAAGCCACTCCAAAAACCAGTCTATTATATCGATACAAGCCTCTGTGCGTGTTGATTGTGAGATACTGGCGCGACTCTCCCTCAACTTCCATCTGTAAGTACGCTTGCGCCAGGTCTATCTTGGTGAAGTGATTCCCGCCAGACAATGAAGCAAAGATATCCTCAATCCGCGGAAGCGGATATTGCACCGTGTGAAGCATCGGATTAACTGTGATCTTGAAGTCTCCACAGATGCGGACCTTCCCCGGTTGCCCTGGCTTGCTATTCGGTGAACGCTTCATGACGGGAACAATGGGCGTGGCCCACTCACTCCAGTCCACCTTAGACAGTACTCCTGAACGTTCAAGCCCTTCCAGCTCAGCTTCCACAGCAGGTCGTATCGCATAAGGTAACGGTCTGGCTTTGAAAAATTTTGGGTTTGCATGTTCTGCAATCTTGATTTTTGCCTTAATTCCTCTCAGTGTTCCCAGTCCCTGTTGGAACACCTCTTTAGCTTCATCCAATATTCTGGACAATCGTTCAGGTTTGACATCTTTTTTTCCGGAATCTACCGTTATTGCATTTAGGGCGTGCCAGTCCATATTTATTTTCCTGATCCACTCCCGTCCCAGAAGTGGTGGACCTCCCTCAGGTAGTACATATATGTCCATTCCTTGGTGTTCTTTGCCCTTGTGTACCACCTTGACTTTTATCTTTCCGATGGGGTATACTTTTTGCCCCGTGTATGTCTGCAATACTATCTCCGTATCCCGTAGGGGAATATGTGTGAATAACTTTTTGTAATCTTGCTTATTCATGACCGTCAACGCCGATCCGGTGTCCAATTCCATCTTCACTTGGACTCCTGCTATCTGAAGTGTGACCCAGATAGTTTGTCGGTCAGCTTCCTTACTCACATTGTGAATTCTGTTCCTTGCTGTTGGAGTTTGAATCCGAATTCTGTTCATCCGAACTCTTCTCAGCCACCTTATGTACCTTTCTGCACTTTTCCTGTGGTGACTTTTTGTTGCTGGTCTTCTTTCCTGACCGGCATACTTTAGCTTTGTGACCAAGCTTGCCACATTTTCTACATTCCTGGTTTTTAAACCAGCATTGGTTCTGATCGTGTGTTGTCTTTCCACAACGATAACATTTCGTTGTACCCAAAGCCATTTGATCTACGCTGAGTACCGCTGCCTTCAGCTGCATTTCCGCAGTGCCTCTCGCTGCGGCTTCGTGCGATGCTGCAATAGTGACAGCCTTATCAAGTGTAAGATCATTCTCTTCAAGCAGCCGCTTTTGTGTTCCTTCTTTCGACAATCCACACACGAATTTGTCTCTCAGTGCCTCTGTCAGACTTTCCCCAAACTGACAGTATTTCGCTAGCTTACGCAGTTCAATTAAATACTCCGCGTTGCTTTCCTCTTTCAGTTGCGTTCTCGCATAAAATTTAAATCGTTCCACTAACATCAGCGGTGTGGGGTTCAAGTGATTTTTCAGAACAGCAACAATTTTAGCGAAAGTCTGATCCGCCGGTTTAGCTGGTGACAGAAGATGCTTCAATAGCCCGTATGTCTTTGCACCCATTGAGTTTAGTAAGGTTAGTGTTTTATCTTCATCTGATATTTTATTTGCCTTACAATATATCTCTATGCGTTCTACATACGTGGCCCAATCTTCAACATCGGGATTGAAATCATTGATGTTACCACGCTTAGGCATCCTCGCAATCTTCTTGAGAAACAAAAAGAAATTTTTCTTTTATTATTTTTTTTTCAAAATGGCGGTTTCCCGCGCTTGTCTTCTTCCCCTGCCTACGAAAATGGTGGCTTCCTGCGTTTGCCTTTCTCCCCCGCTGGCTGTAATGGCAATTGCCGTATTGCTGCGTTCGCCCTCCCCAGCGGTTTTCAAATCGTACCTCCCAGCCCCTCTTGCAGTCCGGTCCTTTCCCCCGGCTGCGGCTGAGTTCTCCGCGTTTTTTTTAAAAATTTTCTCCCGCGCCTTACGCTGACCCGGTTGCTGCGCCTCGCGGCCTCGGTAGTTGCCAGGCCTTTTTCACCGGTCGCGGTCGAGCTCTCTCTCGACGCTGTTGCGTCTCCCAGCCCGCTTGCAGCCTGGTCTTTCGCACCGGCTGCGTTTGCATTCACCGCGGATCCCATGCCTTACGCTGCCCCAGTCTCAGTGCCTCTGGCCCCGACTTCTGTCCGGCTCTTTTCCCCGGCCGTGGTCGAGTTCTCCGCCCTTATATCCTCCGCTTTTCCCTCCCCTACTTCACAGCCAACGTGGCCGACTTGCTGCTCGTCGCTGATCGGCTTACCCACCACCGTGATAGAAGGGATGATCACTGCCTGTTGCTGATGGAAGGCTTCGTGTCAGAATTCTTCCTTTGCTCTGCAGACCCGAGTCTTCTCTCAGCAGAATGATGAGGGCAGATGCCTCCTCTCGACGCCCGTTAAACTGCCTTGGATGTATCTCTGCCGTAGGGTAAGATCGTACTCGTCGCCAATATTAAGTCTGTGTGTTATATTGAGAATTACTACACAGACCACAAGAGTAAATTTTAACAGGTCTTTACTAGTCGAAGGTCAGGGCGGAACTGCCCAATATATCATTACACAGCACTTATATACCGGTGTGGTCTCCACCGGTATTACAGTATACAGCAGCCAAGATAAAGTAGTGCAACTCTTAAAATAGTTCTCTTAAAGGTGGAACGGTTACATACACCACAGGCGTGACAGCCCATCAGCGTTTCCATGCTGTTTCGTACTGATGTGCCCCTAGAAAAAGTGACCATCTTTGCAGCCGTTGCGCCGTCATCACCGGAACGCCCTTCTTTGGGTTAAAAATGGAGACCAGGGGCTGATGATCAGTCAGTAGGGTGAATTTCTGCCCTTGCAGATAGTGATTGAACTTCTTCACCCCCCACACCAGGCTGAGGGCCTCCCTGTCAATCTGGGCGTAGTTACGCTCGGCTGAGGTTAGCGAGCACGCCGCAAAGTCTATTGGCCTCTCTGAACCATCACGGAATTTGTGTGACAGTACCGCTCCAATGCCGTAGGGTGACGCATCACATGCCAACCGAATCGGTAGTGTTGGGTTGTAGTGGGCCAATGCTTCTTTTGAAGTGATTAGGCATTTACATTCCTGAAAGGCACGCTTACACTCATCACTCCATTTCCATGTCACTCCAGTTTGCAGCAGGGCATTCAGTGGGTGCAGAATTGTAGATAAATTCGGCAAGAACTTATGGTAGTAGTTCACCAACCCGAGGAACGACCTCAGTTGCGATACATTTTCTGGTGCTGGAGCCTTGACTACAGCCTCAATCTTGTCCGGCGACTTATGCAACTCTTCCTCATCAATCATGTGGCCACAATACGAGATTTGTCTCCTGAAGAACTCGCATTTGGGGCGGTTGGCTCGTAGCCCATATTCCTGTAATCTCGTGAGCACCTGCTCCAGGTTGGCAAGGTGTTCATTGTCATTTTCGCCCGTAACCAGGATGTCGTCCAAATAACACTGGGTCCCCGGGATCCCTTGCAGGACTTGTTCCATTGCCCTCTGCCAAATAGCCGGGGCCGATGCTACCCCGAATACCAGTCGATTGTACTCGTAAAGGCCTTTGTGAGTGTTTATCGTGAGGTATTTTCTAGATGCTTTTTCCACCTCCATTTGTAGATACGCTTGGGCCAGATCAATCTTTGTAAAACGTTTCCCTCCAGATAGTGAGGCGAAAATATCTTCTATCCGCGGAAGTGGATACTGTACTGTGTGCAGGACTGGGTTCACAGTCACCTTGAAGTCCCCACAGATGCGAACCTTCCTTGGCTCCCCAGGCGTGCTGCTCAATGCTTTCTTCATTACAGGAACGATGGGTGTGGCCCACTCACTCCAGTCGACCTTGGACAGCACACCCGAACACTTCAGACTCTCCAGTTCAGCTTCAACGGCTGGGCGGATCGCGTATGGCACCGGTCTGGCCTTGAAAAATTTTGGGTTTGCGTTATCCTCAATCTTTATGGTTGCCTTTACTCCTTTTAGAGTCCCAAGTCCTTGTTGGAACACCTCTTCCACGTCAGATAGAATTTGTGACAGACGTGCAGGTGCGACATCATCATCCTTTTTGTCAGTCACAGTTAGCGCCAGAATGGAATGCCAATCCAATTGTATTTTTCGGATCCATTCACGTCCCAATAATGGTGGTCCTCCATCTCGTAGTATATACATATATAGTTTCTGTGTTTCCTTGCCGTTATATTTAACTGGCACCCTTATTTTTCCTCTGGGGTAGACCTTTTGCCCCGTGTATGTCTTCAATACAATGGACGTGTCCTTTAAGGGTATGTGTGAGAATAGCCGCTCATAGTCTCATCGATTCATGACAGTTAGGGCTGATCCTGTGTCCAATTCCATCTTTACTGGGGACCCTGCTATCATGAGGGTGACCCAAATGGTTCGGTGATCTTCCTTTGCGATCACGTTGTGTAACTTTAGACAACTTAGTCTCCTGCTCCCGGAGTCCTTATCACTCTCCTGATCTTCCGAACTACTGTCTGTCAGTTTCTTTACTTTCCTGTACTGTTCCTTAGTAGTTCTTGTCATGTGGGTTTTCTTTCCCGACCTGTAGACTCTTGCTATATGTCCCATTTTTCCGCATTGCCTGCATACTCTGTCCTTAAACCAGCAGTCCTTCTGCTCATGGGTTGTTCTGCCGCAGCGATAGCACTTTTCTGCTCCATACGCCATTTCGGTAGCACTGTATTCTTGTGGTTTCTGTTATATTTCCGCAGCTCCCCATGCTGCTGCTTCATAGGATACTGCCACGCTGAAAGCCTGTTCTAGCGTCAGGTCCTTTTTTGAAAGTAGTCATTTCTGGGTACCTTCACTCTGGAGCCCGCAGACAAACTTATCCCGTAAGGTGTCTGCCAGTCCTGCTCCGAACTGGCAGTGCTTCGATAACTTGCGTAGTTCCGTAAGGTAGTCAGTATTGCTCTCATCTTTGTGCTGGTTTCTTTTATGGAACTTGAATCTTTCTGCTATCAGCAGCGGTGTAGGGTTTAGGTGTTCCTGTAAGATATTAGCAATCTCCTCAAAACTTTTCTCCATTGGTTTAGCTGGGGTAATTAAATTCTGCAATAGGCCGTACGTACTCGCGCCCATCAAATTCAATAATACCGACGCCCTCTTTCCATCGGCCACCTCATTTGCCTTGCAGTACACTTCAATTCTTTCCACATATGTGGTCCAGTCTTCTACCTCGTTTTCAAAAGCAGTGATGCTGCCACTTTTCGGCATCTTGGGTGATTTAAAATGGCGCCTCCCATTCTTTTTCTTCTTCCCCAATGGAATAAAATGGTGCCTCCCGCGCTTTTCCTTCTTCCCCAACGGGATAAAATGGCGCCTCCCGCGCTTTTCCTTCTTCCCCTTGCTGCCGCGCTGCTCCTAGCGTTCTACGGGGTAATGGTGGCGACCTGCGGCTTTGGCGCGTCTTGCTTTCCTTCCCCCCGTTTATTTTCTCTCCGCTGCCCGGTTCTTGAGCACCGACCGCGCCCTGTGCGCTCCACCCTCTATCTCTCTTGTTTTCTTTTCCCGGCGATGCTGCACGGCCCGTTTTGTAGAG
Source organism: Somniosus microcephalus (assembly GCF_052327205.1). Taxonomy (NCBI): domain Eukaryota; kingdom Metazoa; phylum Chordata; class Chondrichthyes; order Squaliformes; family Somniosidae; genus Somniosus; species Somniosus microcephalus. The sequence continues at coordinate 72,206,990 of NC_140987.1, read as the reverse complement.
CCGCTCGATCGAGCTTGAGCCCGCCGCAGTCCGGAAGGGTCAGCGCACTACCTGCTACCAGCACGATTTGCTGGAACACCTTAACTGGGGATCCAAGCACAGCTCTCCACAGTTTCTCCCGCAATTCTCCGAACACCGATGAATTCTTTGGGCGGTTGCCCGCGGTCGACGCCCGTTGCTCAGACTACGACCTCCAAGAAACCTCCTCTCAGGGCGAGATCCCCGTGATATGATGCCACACTGCAGGTGAGTTCGAACTTACTCGTCGCCACTGTAAAGTCCGCGCCTCAATAATACACGGACTTCGGGAGAACAGTTTAACAGGTACTTTACTGAACAGGAGGGCAACGTCAGACTGAAATACAGAAGCCTGCTAGGGCCTTTTATACAGGGGTGGTCACCGCCGGTACTGCAGTCTAAAACCAGTTCTTCCCTTAAAGGTACATACACAACAAGCAATAAATGCTGGACTTGACAGCCATGCCCATATCCTGTGAATGAATTTAAAAAAAACCTGGATGACATTTTTCGATATCGCAGCTTCTGACCCATTCACTTTGAAATTTTGAAATCTCCAAAACTGACAACGGAAGATAAATAAAAGGAACACAATCATGCTTTATAGCTGTTTGAACTCAGGGAAGCCTCAAAACAGTCCTGTCCTTGTGAGCCATCTTTGACATTCCATCGTGCAGCTGTTAAACATACTTGACCACGCAAAGTTGACAATTGTTCTGTGACAATTTCGACAAGCAGTTAAATAGGCCATCGGATACCACTGAGGCCCTCCACCGCATGTCACATAGATGGCTACCTGGCCTGGTCTATAATAGCTGGAGAATGAAGTTTGGAAGCCTAGGTGTATGCATCAAATAACAATGTACAACACGGGACGTCTACATACCCTTAATGAGATTCGACAGAAGTCCACATACCAGGTTCAAGGTGGACACCCAGAGGTTATCTGTGTGCTTCTGAAACTTACATGGCTGAAAGAGCAAGTGGAGGGTTGGGACTGGCACATGGGAGACAGTGAGTGAGGGGGTTGGGGTAGAGAGAACATAAGAACATAAGAACATAAGAAATAGGAGCAGGAGTAGGCCAATCGGCCCCTCGAGCCTGCTCCACCATTCAATAAGATCATGGCTGATCTGATCCTAACCTCAAATCTTCTATCACTCTGCATCCACCCGAACCCATGTGATCTCCCGGGAGAGGCGAAAAACCAGATAAAGACCCAATGGCCAATTTGGGAGAAAAAAATCTGGGAAATTCCTCTCCGACCCATCTAGGCGATCGAAATTCTTCCAGGAGATCACTCTGTCCCTATATTTTCTACAGTACTTACCTTCTGTAAAGGCGATCTCCACCCCAGCCAGGAACAGGAATAAAACCATCTCCTGAAATCTAACAGAATTAGAACACAGTAGGAGCAGAACAAGGCTACACGGCCCCTGGGCCCGCTCCACTACCCACAGGGCCATGACCATTCCGAACCTAGACTCATGTCCAATTTCCTGCCCGCTCCCCGTAACCCTTTATTCCCTTTACTTCTAGGAAACTATCTATTTCTGTTTTAAATTTATTTAATGATGTAGCTTCCACAGCTTTCTGGGGCAGCAAATTCCACAAACCTACCACCCTCTGAGTGAAGAAGTTTCTCCTCATCTCAGTTTTGAATGAGCAGCCCCTTATTTTAAGATTATGCCCCCTAGTTCTAGTTTCACCCATCATTGGGAACATCCTCACCGCATCCACCCGATCAAGCCCCTTCACAATCTTATATGTTTCAATAAGATCGCCTCTCATTCTTCTGAACTCCAATGAGTAGAGTCCCAATCTACTCAACCTCTCCTCATATGACCACCCCCTCATCCCCGGGATTAACCGAGTGAACCTTCTTTGTACTGACTCGAGAGCAAGTATGTCTTTTCTTAAGTATGGACACCAAAACTGTATGCAGTATTCCAGGTGCGGCCTCACCAATACCTTGTACAACTGCAGCAATACCTCCCTGTTTTTATATTCCAACCCCCTAGCAATAAAAGCCAACATTCCATTGGCCTTCTTGATCACTTGCTGCACCTGCATACTAACTTTTTGAGTTTCGTGCACCAGGACCCCCAGATCCCTTTGTACTACAGTACTTTCCAGTTTCTTGCCATTAAGATAATAACTTGCTCTATGATTTTTCCTGCCAAAGTGCATAACTTCACACTTTCCAGTATTTTATTCCATCTGCCAAATCTCTGCCCACTTACTTAGCCTGTCTATGTCCCTTTGCAGGTTTTTTATGTCCTCCTCACTCACTACTTTCCGTCCCATCTTTGTATCATCTGCAAACTTTGATATGTTACACTCGGTCCCCTCCTCCAAATCGTTAATATAGATTGTAAAGAGTTGGGGACCCAGCACTGACCCCTGCGGAACACCACTAGTTACTGGTTGCCAATCTGAGAACGAACCATTTATCCCAACTCTCTGCTTTCTGTTAGAGAGCCAATCCTCCACCCATGCCAGAATATTACCCCCAATCCCGTGATTTTTTATCTTGAGCAATAATCTTTTGTGTGGCACCTTGTCAAATGCCTTTTGGAAGTCTAAATACACTACGTCCACTGGTTCCCCTTTATCCACCCTGTATGTTACTTCCTCAAAAAACTCAAGCAAATTTGTTAAACATGACTTCCCCTTCATGAAACCATGCTGAGTTTGCCCTATTAAATTGTGTTTATCCAAATGTCCCGTTACTGTCTCCTTAATAATGGACTCTAACATTTTACCAACCACAGATGTTAGGCTAACAGGTCTATAGTTTCCAGCCTTCTGCCTACTACCCTTTTTAAATAATGGTGTTACATTAGCAGGTTTCCAATCTGCCGGGACCTTTGCTGAGTCCAGTGAGTTTTGGAAAATTATTACCAATGCATCCACAATCCCTACCACTACTTCCCTCAAGACCCTGGGATGCAAGCCATCAGGTCCAGGGGATTTATCCGCCTTGAGTCCCATTATTTTACCAAGTACCACTTCCTTAGTGATTTTAATTGTATTTAGTTCCTCCCCCCCTAGAGCCCCCTGTTTGTCCAGTGTTGGGATATTCTTAGTGTCCTCTACTGTAAAGACTGATACAAAATAATTGTTCAGTGTTTTTGCCATCTCCATGTTTCCCACCATTAATTTCCCGGTCTCATCCTCTAAGGGACCAACATTTACTTTAGCCACCCTTTTTCTTTTTATATAACTATAGAAACTTTTACTGTCTGTTTTTATATTTTTTGCTAATTTACTTTCATAATCTATCTTCCCTTTCTTAATCAATCTTTTTGTTATTTTTTGCTGTCTTTTAAAGACTTCCCAATCTTCCATCCTCCCACTAGATTTGGCTACCTTATATGCCCTTGTTTTTAGTCGGATACTATCCTTAATTACTTTACTTAGCCACGGATGGCTATCTTTTCTTTTACACCCTTTTTTCCTCAGTGGAATATATTTTTTTTGGAAGTTGTAAAATAACTCCTTAAATGTACACCACTGGTCATGTACCGTCTTACCCTTTAATCTATTTTCCCAGTCCACTCTCATTAATTCCGCTCTCATACCTTCATAGTCTCCTTTATTCAAGCTCAGCACGCTTGTTTGAGATCCAACCTTCTCACCCTCTAATTGAATATGGAACTCAACCATGTTATGGTCACTCATTCCAAGGGGATCCTTTACTAGGACATTTTTAATTAATCCTGTCTCATTACACAGGACCAAATCTAAGGTTGCTTGCCCCCTGGTCGGTTCAGTTACATACTGCTCAAGAAACCCATCCCTAATACACTCAATGAACTCTTCCTCAAGGCTGCTCTGCCCAATTTGATTTGTCCAGTTAATATGATAATTAAAATCCCCCATAATTATAGCTGTTCCCTTATTACAAGCCTCAACTATTTCCTGATTAATACTCCATCCAACAGAGTTGCAACTGTTCGGAGGCCTATAGACTACACCCACTAGTGTTTTTTTCCCCTTATTATTCCTTACCTCCACCCAAACTGTTTCACTATCGTGCTCCTTTGACCCAATATCATTTCTCTGTATTATAGTGATTCCTTCCTTTATTAACATAGCCACCCCACCTCCTCTCCCTTCCTGCCTGTCCTTCCTGATTGTTAAATAACCTGGTATGTTTAATTCCCAGTCATGGTCACCCTGCAGCCATGTTTCTGTAATGGCCACAAGATCATACCCATATGTCATTATTTGTGCCGTTAACTCATTCATTTTGTTACGAATGCTACGTGCATTCAGATAAAGAACTTTCAAATATGTTTTGTAACACTTAGTTCCTGTTTTTTCCCTTTTTAGTACTTTACTTTTTACTCCATACCTTCTGTCCCTTCCTGACACATTCTGTTTTTTAATTCCCCCACTGCTACCTAAGTCTATGACCTTACAATACTTATGGGAAATAGAGCCTCTGAGGTACTGCTGGGCCTTGTGACCACTCTGCAGCGTGATGCAGTCTGGGATCACTTGGAGGGAAGGCTGGGATGTGGGGTGCGTGATGACAAATGTTCCCTCTAATTTTTTTGGTGTGTGCGGTCCTTTAATTGGCTGCGCGGCCCATTCAAATTTTCGTGCCTGTGCGGTTTCTCCCATTTAAAAGCCGGTGAGCGGCCTGTGCGGGACCTTCAGACCACCGTGTGGCCGCACAGCCACAGCTTAGCGGGAACATGGTGATGACTCTTGGTTATTTGGGATCTGGGAGAAGTGAGGCACGTGGCTTGGGAGTATTCGATGGTGGGGGATGGGCCCTGAGGGAAATGGAGAGGCTTGGATTAGGAGACTACTGGGGAGAAACTGGTAATTGCTAAAAGTAGCAATACATGTTGATAAGGCCATAAAGAATGAAAACTACATACTGGAACTCATTTCTAGAGGAATATAATACAAAAGCAGGGAGGTAATGTTAAATTTATAAAGACCCTTGGTTAGGCTACACTTGGAGTACTGTGTGCAGTTCTGATCTCCATACTACAAAAAGGACATTGAAGCACTGGAGAAAGTGCAGAAAAGATTTACATGGATATTACCAGAACTAGGAAGAAGCAACTATCAGGAAAGACTGAGCAGGTTGGGGCTCTGTTCTCTGGAAAAGAGAAGACGAAGAGGGGGCCTGATAGAGGTCATTCAAATGATGAGGTTCAATAGGGTGGATGTGGAGAAGCTGTTTCCACTTGTGGGGGTGTCCAGAACAGGGGGGCATAAAGATAGCCACTAACAGATCAAATAAAGAATTTTGGAAGAATTTCTTTTCACAGAGAGTAGTGAGAAGGTGGAACTCAATGCCACAAGGAGTGGTTGAAGCATATTGCTTTGATTGCCCCCAACACCTTCCCAGGACAAACAGAGATGGGCAATAAATGCAGCCAGTGTCACCCACATCCCGATAAAAAATAAATAAATAAATGAAGATAAGACGTTCTGCCATCATGAGTAGTTGTGCCAACATGGCTCAGTGCCAACATTCTTGCTTCGGATTGATAAAGATCATGGGTTCAAGTCCCACTCCAGGGCTTGGATGCATCCCTAGTGTAATGTATGTACCTTTAAGGGGAGAACTACTTTTTACAGCTCCTGTATACTGTAGTACCGGCAGTGACCACACCTGCATGTAAACCCTGAGTAGTGATCTGTACAATTAGTTCTAGAGTAACCCTCATTCAGTAAACACCTGTTGAATCGTTCCCTGCAGTCTGTTGTCTGATTATTGAAGGGCACAACATTAAGATACACGGACATAACATTGGCGACGAGCAGATTCGAACCTACCTGCAACTCTGCATCACCTCCCAGGGATTCGCTCCTGGAGAACAGTGGAAGAAGGTCAAGTCCAGAAGCACGGGCGTCGACCACGGGCAACCGCCCAGTCATCCAGCGGAGATTTGAGCATCGCAGGGGAGGCTGTCGATAGCCAGGCTTGACTTTCCAGTCACGGTGGTCCAGCGAAACGGGCTGGCAACAGGTATTGCGCAGACCCTTCCAGGACAGTGACGGGCTAGAGCCCGACCGAGCGGCACAGATAAAGGCCGAGCAGCGTCGACGGGGGAGAGAGAGAGGACAGAGCGCACAGGGCGCAGCCAGTGTTCAGGACCGAGCGGCGTCAATAGGGGAGAGAGACGAGAGAGAGCAGAGCGCAGCCGGTGTTCAAGGGCTGAGCAGTGTCAATGGGGGAGAGAGGCGCGCAGGAAAACGCACAGAGCACAGCCGGTGTTCAAGGGCCGAGCAGCGTCAACGGGGGAGAGAGGAGCGCAGGAAAAAGTGAGGCGCTGCCATTGCCATGAGGACCGCAGAGAGCGGCGTTGGCAGCAGCGCAGAAGCAGCGCAAGAAACCCACAGGGCATCGCCATTTGCCACGAGGACCGCCGAGCGCGGCGTTGGCAGCAGCGCGGGAGACGCCATTTTAAGCCGCAGCGGGGAAGAAAGGAAAGTGCAGGAGACGCCATTTTAAGCCGCAGCGGGGAAGAAAGGAAAGCGCGGGAGACACCATTTTAAGCCAGTCTAACCACACCCAAAAATGCCGAAGAGTGGCAGTATCACAGCGTTCAACAATGAAGTCGAAGATTGGATGACATATGTCGAACGCATAGAAGTGCCAGATGACAAGAAAGCACTGGTATTGTTGAACTCAATGGGTGCCAAAATGTATGGCTTACTACGAAACCTAGTAACCCCAGACAAGCCAATAGAAAAGGATTTTGAAAACATAGTGTCAATCCTACAGGACCACTTTGATGTGCCTCAATGAATCCGAGACTCGACGTTAACGGAGCAAAGCAAGGCTTTTATTAACTCAGAAAGTAATACACATTGGAGAAGTGTCTCTCATCCAGAGATCTGCTGTACTGCTGTGAGACAAGCTGGGGCTTGCTTAAGTAGGGGCCAGGTATGGGCGGAGCCCTACACACAATACAATACAGGTAAGGAAATGAAACTGAAACTAAACTAAACACAGGGAATACAGTGCCTGATGAATGGCATATTTCATCACACACTTAAACCCCACACCGCTGCTGATAGCAGAAAGATTTAAGTTTCACAAAAGGAACCAGCATAAAGATGAAAGTAATGCTGAGTATTTAACGGAACTGCGCAAGCTATCGAAACACTGCCAGTTTGGAACGGAACTAGCAGATACTTTAAGGGACAAGTTTGTGTGAGGGCTTCAAAGTGAAGGAACCCAGAAACGGCTTCTATCAGAAAAGGATCTTACACTGGACAAGGCTTTCAGCATTGCAGTATCACACGAAGCAGCAGCACGGGGCGCTGCAGAGATACAACGGAGACCGCAAGAATAATGCACAAATGAAATGTCATACGGAACAGTGAAGTGCTATCACTGCGGCAGAACAACACACGACCATAATGATTGCTGGTTCAAGGACAAAGTGTGCAGACAGTGTGGAAAATTAGGACACATAGCAAGAGTCTGCAGGTCGGGAAAGAAAACCAGCAGCAAGAAATCTCCACAGGAGAAGTACAAGAAGGTACATAAGGTGACGGAGAGTAGTTCAGATGAACAGAAGAGTGATACAGACTCCGGAAGCAAGGAGCTGGGTTGTCTGAAACTACATAATGTGATCAAAACGGAGGATCACCAAACTATCTGGGTCACGCTCAAGATAGCAGGAGTCCAAGTGAAAATGGAATTGGACACAGGATCAGCCCTAACAGTCATAAACTGAAGGGACTACAAGCGGCTATTCTCACATATACCCTTGAGAGATACAAAGATTGTCTTGAAGACATACATGGGGCAAAAAGTCTACCCCAAAGGAAAAATAAGGGTGAACGTTATATATAACGGCAAGGAAACACCAAAAATGGACCTATATGTATTGCCAGATGGAGGACCACCACTACTAGGACGTGAATGGATCCGGAAGATACAGCTAGATTGGCATTCCATACAAGCACTGACTGTGGCTGACAAAAAGGATGATGACGTCACACCTGGGCGACTGTCAAAGATCCTAACTGACATGAAAGAAGTGTTCCAGCAAGGACTTGGAACACTAAAAGGCATGATAGCGATGATTAAAATTGAAGAAAACGCAAGCCCAAAATTTTTTTAACACCTTATGCGATCCGCCCAGCCGTTGAAGCAGAGCTGGAGAGTCTGGAATGTTCAGGTGTACTGTCAAAGGTAGACTGGAGCAAGTGGGCTACACCCATCGTTCCTGTGATGAAAAAGTCATTGAGCAGCACGCCTGGGGAACCAAGGAAGGTTCGCATCTGTGGGGACTTTAAGGTAACAGTGAACCGGTCCTTCACACCGTACAATATCCACTTCCGCGGATTGAAGATATTCTCGCCTCGCTAACTGGAGGGAAACGCTTCACTAAGATTGATCTGGCCCAGGCGTATCTGCAAATGGAGGTAGAAGAAGCATCAAAAAAATAGCTCACAATCAACACCCATAAAGGTCTCTACCAATACAACCGGCTGGTATTCGGGGTAGCATCAGCTCCGGCTATTTGGCAGAGGGCAATGGAACAAGTCCTGCAAGGGATCCCAGGGACCCAGTGTTATTTGGACGACATCCTGGTCACGGGCGAAAATGACAGTGATCACCTTGCCAACCTGGAGCAGGTGCTCACTAGATTGCAGGAATATGGGATCCGAGCTAACTGCCCCAAATGCGAGTTTTTTAGAAAACAGATCTCGTATTGTGGCCACGTTATCGATAAAGAGGTGTTGCATAAGTCCCCAGAGAAGATTGAGGCAGTAGTCAAGGCTCCAGCACCGGAAAATGTGTCACAACTGAGGTCGTTCCTCGGGCTGGTAAACTACTACCATAAGTTCTTGCCAAATTTGTCTACAATACTACACCCACTAAACACCCTACTGCAAACTGGGGTGCCATGGAAGTGGAGTGACGAATGTAGACGAGCTTTCCAGAAGAGCAAAACACTAATCACATCGAAAGAGGTATTGGCCCATTACAACCCGGCATTACCAATTCGGTTGGCATGTGATGCGTCACCCTACGGCATTGGAGTGGTGCTGTTGCACAAATTCTCGGACGGCTCAGAGAGGCCAATAGCCTTTGCGTCACGATCACTAACCTCAGCCGAGCATAACTACACCCAGATTGACAGGGAGGCCCTCAGCCTAGTGTGGGGAGTGAAAAAGTTCAATCACTATCTGAACGGGCAGAAGTTCACCTTGCTGACTGACCACCAACTACTTGTCTCCATCTTTAATCCAAAGAAGGGCGTTCCGGTGATGACTGCGCAACGGCTACAAAGATGGTCCCTTTTTCTAGGGGCGCACCAATATGAAATTGAGTATAAGGGCACAAAACAGCATGGAAACGCTAATGGGCTATCATGCCTGCCACTGCCTACTGCGGAGGAAGCACCAGCAGTGGATCCTGTTGAAATATTTCATTTGACTATAATTGAATGCTTGCCAGTAACTAACGCTGGTATAGAGAAGGAGACCCAAAATGACCCGACACTGTCTCGGGTATATGATTTGATGGTGAAGGGATGGCCAGCACATGGCGACTCATTGTTGCCAGCATTCTCATCCAGAAGAGAACAGCTGTCAGTAAGCCAGGAGACATTGATGTGTGGATCCCGAGTGGTAATTCCACCCAAGTTAAGGGAGAGAGTGCTCAATGAGCTTCACGAAAGTCATCTGGGAGGGGTGAAAATGAAATGCCTTGCTAGGGCTTATGTGTGGTGGCCGGGGATCGATCAGCAAATCGAGGACCTGACAAAGAGCTGCTCAGGATGCCAGAAGGTCCAAAATGCACCACCACATGCCCCTCTACACCCATGGGAGTGGCCCTCATCTCCATGGCAACGGGTGCATATTGATTTTGCTGGTCCATTCATGGACTCAATGTTTTTAACAGCCGTGGATGCGCACTCGAAATGGCCTGAGGTGATCAAAATGTCCTCCACCACCATGGAGAAAACTATTGCAGTCCTACGGACCATTTTTGCCAGGAACGTCTTGCCAGAGCAGATTTGCTCTGATAACGGACCACAGTTTGTGTCCGAAGAGTTTCGAAGATTTATGAAAAGGAATGGGGTAAGGCATTACACATCCGCCCCGTATCATCCAGCCACAAATGGATTGGCTGAGAGGTTCGTACAAACCTTTAAGAAGGCAATAAAGGCTATGTACAATGACAACATTCCGCTGCAGCACAAGGTGGACAATTTCCTGTTCTCCTACCGGAATGCGACACATGCAGTCACCAACCAGGCCCCAGCCATGATGTTCTTTAACCGAAGGTTAAGATCTCGCCTGGATTTGCTCAGACCAAACGTACGAAGAGATGTTGAGAGTAAGCAATTCCAGCACATCCATGAGAAGCCAACAGGGAGCTTCAATGTAGGGCAACCAGTCTTGGCCCGCGGCTACCGAACAGAAAAATGGCAGCCAGGAACGATATGCACACGGCAGGGCCCACTAATGTACACAGTGGACGTTGGGGAGAGCATCGTGAGACGCCATGCTGACCAGATTCTAGAGTCACAGGAACAAGTCAACCCCATGCCTCGCCCATACGTACCTGGTGATGAACCCGACGTACAGGTAGCATCTACCCCAGAAACAGTAGCATCGGAAGCTGATGAATCAACCGACGACAGGGGGCCAGAATTGCCTCCGCACCAAGAGCAAGACACTCGGGAAAGGCGCTATCCAGAAAGGATCAGGAAGCCTCCCCAAAGACTGAATTTATAAATAGACTATTTTCAGCTAATGTTGCATGTTAAAAGTGTTAATTGTAATTAGTTTGATATTTAATTGTTAAATGAGTGTTATGGTACTGTTAATCTAAAAGGGGAGGAATTGTAATGTATGTACCTTTAAGGGGAGAACTACTTTTTACAGCTCCTGTATACTGTAGTACCGGCAGTGACCACACCTGTATATAAACCCTGAGTAGTGATCTGTATAGTTAGTTCTAGAGTAACCCTCATTCAGTAAACACCTGTTGAATCGTTCCCTGCAGTCTGTTGTCTGATTATTGAAGGACATAACATTAAGATACACGGACATAACACCTAGGCTGACACTTTTGTAGAGCACTGAGGATCTGTTGCTTTATCCGAAATGCTGCCTACCTGTTCAGGTGGATCTAAGAGATCTTGTGGCACTATTGGAGGAAGAGTAGAGAGATATCCGGGGCAATATTTATGCCACAACCAATGCCACTAAAACAGATTAACTGGTCCTTTATCTCATTTGCTGTTGACAGGGCCTTGTAGAGATTAACTGATCTTTAATCTCATTGGTTGTTTGTGGGGCTTTGCTGTGCAAAGATTGGCTGCTGTCTTTGCTTATGTAACAACAGTGACTGCAGTTCAAAGCAATGTATTGGCTCTGAAGTCCTGAGGACATAGAAGGTGCATCAACCTAGGCTAGATTTGAAATCAGGTCCCAAAGGTGAAAGGTACTCATACAAAAGCAAAATAGTGTGGATGCTGGAAATCTGAAATTGTGATAAATCCATAAAGTGGAACAAGGACTCAAAGAGGCGATATCTTTAGAATTAACACGAGTACTTTATTGACAACTGAGGAACACATACAGACAGCCTGCATCCAGCATCCTGGCATTCAACCTTCTGCTGACCTTAGCAGGAAGCAAACCTCTGACCTTAGCAGCAGCAACCTTAAGCATAAAATCCCAGATTACTATATCCCGCCCCCCTTAAGATTTCAGTATGAACTTCTTAACAAATAACCATTCCTGAGGGTCACATAAGGAGTCTCCATTCATCATGTTCCATACTTCACGAATCTAACAGTTCAGTATCAATCTCTCTGGTGGCTTGCGAGGCCTTTGTGAACGTCTAACAGTAAAGTCCCTGCTTGTTTGTGGTGAAGCCACCAGCTGCTCCTGAGCAGCGCTCAGAGTATCTGACTGCCACGATGGTTTCCTCTTGACAAATAGGTTCCTGTGGAATTGTCTCTGTCCCTGGTGGTGGCACCACAGATGCACTTGGATAACTGGGGGCAACCCTGTCCTCAGTCATTGCATCTGGAACCTTCATTTCAATTTCCCCTTGTCTGGGAAGTATCTGATCTACATGTCTGCGTACTACCCTACCATCTCCCAACATGACCTTGTATGATACTGGACCTGTCATTGAGTCTATGAAGCCAGGAATCCACTTTGGTCCATAACTGAAATTCCTGGTAAGGACCGCATCTCCTTCTCCAAAACTTCGGCTCTTTGTTCTTTTGTCATGGTTCTCTTTTTGTTTGTTTTGTCTGTTTTCCATTTTGCTTTTCAGGTCTGGGTGGACAAGGTCAAGAGTGGAGCGTAGTCTACGACCTAATAACATCTCAGCAGGAGAGAGTCCTGTGGTGGATTGAGGTGTTATTCTGTAGCTGAACAGAACCCGTGACACTTTGGCTGCTAAACTCCCTTCTGCACTTTTTTTCATCACCTCTTTAAATGTTTGTACGGCTCTCTCCGCAAGTCCATTTGAGGACGGATGATATGGAGCCGAGGTCACCTGCACAATGCCATTTTTTCTCAAGAACTCTTTTGCCTCTGTACTCACAAAACAAGTGGCATTGTCACTCACCACGATCTCCGATAGCCCTTGATTACTGAAGCTCCGATGCAGGCAGTCTATAGTAGTAGTGGCGGAAGCAGAGTTTACAGGATAAACGTCCATCCATTTGGAATGTGCATCAATGATTATGAGGAACATCTTCCCCATGAATGGACCCGCATAATCTAAGTGCAATCTTCTCCATGGTTTATCCGGCCACATCCCAGGGGTGGAGAGGAGCCGCTGCTGGTGCCTTCCGGTATTCCTGACAAGTGCTGCATGTCTTGACTAGATTTTCTATCTCCTCATCTAGCTTTGGCCACCACAAGTAACTCCTAGCCAAGGCTTTCATACGCGAGACCCCAGGATGACACTGATGTAGTTGCTCTAGGATAGACTGTCGTGCTGGCTGTGGAATAATCACTCGTGCTCGCCACAACACGCAACCATCCTGCACACTCAGCTCTGTTTTCCTGACACTGTAGGGTGTGAAGTCAGCCCCTTCCGGATGCTGTGGCCATCCCCTCACCACATATTCTCGAACTCTAGACAGTACTGGATCTTTACCTGTCCATGTTCTTACTTGCTCTGCAGTCACAAGTGCCATGTCAATGTCCTCCAACATCAACACTCTGTCCTCTGGAGCTGCACAGATAGGTGTGCCTGGCAGTGGAAGACGGCTCAAGGCATCTGCGTTCCCATGGTACTTGCCCGCCTTGTAGACGATGACATACTCATATGCCCTCAATGTCACGGCCCACCTCTGAATCCGGGGTGACACCACCTGTGGAACTGCTTTCATTTCATTGAAAAGAGAGAGAAGAGGTTTATGATCGGTGCATATGGTGAACTTCCTGCCATATATGTACTTGTGGAACCTCTGTAACCCAAACATCACTGCTAACCCCTCTTTGTCTAACTGGGAACAGTTTTTTTCTGCTGGTGTTAGAGTTCGGGACATAAACCCTATTGGTCTTTCAGTTCCATCTTCCATGCAGTGTGAAAGAACTGCCCCCACCCCATAAGGTGAAGCATCACAAGAGAGAATGATGTCTTTCTCTGCATTGTAGTGAACCAGCACATCCGACGACAGCATCAGTTTCTTGGACTGTTCAAATGAAACCCCCTGCTCCTCTCCCCACTGCCACTGTGTCTCCTTGCGCAGTAGCTGGTGAAGAGGTGCTAACACAGTTGACAAGTTTGGTAAAAACCTGTTATAATAGTTCAGCAGTCCCAGGTAAGCTTTTAACTCAGCCACATTTGTAGGAGCAGGGACGTCCTACAGTGCTTGTACCTTCTCCTTGAGTGGATGGAGCCCAGTGGCGTCCACTCTGTGTCCCAGGAACACTGCCTCATTCCCCAGGAAAGTGCACTTACTCCTCTTGAGCCGGAACCCTGCCCTCTCCAATCTCTGTAGTACCTCTCTCAGAGTGCTCAGATGCTCCTGGTCGGTTCTTCCCATCACCAGAATGTCATCCAGATAGATGGAAACATGTGGAATCCCTTGCAGTATGCCTTCGATTGTCCTCTGGAAGATAGCCTGACTAGATGAGCCACCAAACGGTAAGCGGTTATATGTAAACAAGCCCTTGTGTGTATTTATGGCAACATACTTCTTTGATTCGTCATCCAGTATAATCTGCAAGTGGGCATGGCTCATATCCAACTTTGTGAATTTCTTTCCTCCAGCCAGGTTTGCAAAGAGATCCTCTGTTTTGGGAATAGGATACTGCTCTAGTTTGGACACCCGATTGACTGTCAATTTATAGTCTCCACAGAGCCTTACCGAATTGTCCGGTTTTAAAACAGGTACTATGGGAGCTGCCCATTCCGAACATTTCACTGGCTCCAGTATGTTCTCTCTCAATAGACGGTCAAGCTCAGCCTCTACCTTTGGCTTCATGGCATAAGGCACAAGTCGTTGTTTAAAAAACCTTGGTGGTGCCTCCTTGTCTACATAAATCTTAGCTGGGGGGCCATTAAATGTGCCAAGTTCCTCCTTGAACACATTCTCATGTTCACTCAACACTTCTTGCAAAGTCAACTGTTTGCCCGCATCTATTTGATGTGCTGCTCCCCAGTCGAATTATTTCTTTTATCCAGCCCCGACCTAACAGGTTTGGTCCAGTACCCGATACTATAACTATAGGTAGCTGTTCCATTGTGTCCCTCTGTTGCACAGTTACCTTAGCTGTACCTAATGTTGCTACTCATTCACCTGTATATATTTTAAGATGCAGGGAGCAAGGCTTTAACTCTGGAACTTTTGCACGGTTCCACAATTTTGAGTACTCTGCCTTGTTCATTATGGTCACGCCGCACCCTGTATCCACTTCAAAGTTCACCTTAGAGTCATTTACTGTCAGTTGCAATGTGATAGGAGCCATTTTTGGAATGTTCTCTAACATGCTATACATTATGAACATGTCCTCTTCTTCCTCAGCTTCCCTGCTGATGTGGTGTGCTCCATGTTTTTTCACTTCTGTCCCTTGGTTTTGCTGTCCTCCCCCTTTTGGTTTGGATTCCTTCACAGGTGATTTCGCTCTGCAAGCTCGTTTTATGTGTCCTTGTTTCCCACACTTGTAGCACTTTTCCTCCAGAAACCGGCATTCACTCGTCAGGTGATCGCCCTTGCAGCTATAACATGCCTTCACATGCTCACGTTGTGGTTTCTGACGCATGTTCAACTTGTGCACCACAACCTGACCTGCAACTTGCGTAGCATTAGCCCTGTCTGAACCCTGTATTTCTTTTACATCTCGGTTCGCTGTCTCTATGGCTTGAGCAAGTTCCAATGCTTTTTCATAAGTAAGCCCAGTCTCGGATAATAATCTACGTTGCATTCGGTCATCCATAATTCCGCAAACTAGCCTATCTCGCAGCATTTCCTTCAGGTTGTTCCCATAATTGCAATCGTGTGCTAATTTACGCAACACCGCTACATAGTCCATTACGCTCTCTTCCTCTTTTCTGTTCCTTGAATTAAACTTGAACCGCTGTACAATCTCACTAGGCTTAGGGTTGAAATGTTCTTTTAGCAAGGCCACTAATTCAACAAATGACTTGTCTCCAGGCCTTTCAGGACTGAGCAGATTCCTCATCAAACTGTAGGTTTGGCTTCCCACTGAACTAAGCAGAATGGCTTTCCTTTTTCCGGCATCATTTATTTCATTTCCTTTGAAAAAATAACCCAACACTTCGCAGTATTCCTCCTAGGTTTGTGCTCGAATATCAAAAGCGGAAACCATTCCTACCGTGGCAGCCATGCTCTCTTCCAACTGGTAGCTAACTGTAGCTCATAATTTTGTTGTTTAAATGTCCCGACAGACTTTTCTTCTTTATCCAGGGTCCTTTAGTTACCTCATCGCCAAATGTGATAAACCCATGTAGTGAGACAAGGAACTCGAAGAGGTGAGGTATTAGAATTAACACGAGTACTTTATTAACAACTGAGGAACACATACAGACAGCCTGCATCCAGCATCCTGGCATTCCACCTTGTGCTGACCTTAGCAGGAAGCAAACCTCTGACCTTAGCAGCAGCATTGGCTACAGCACCACCTGATGGATAACCTTAATCATAACATCCCAGATTACAATAGAAATAAAAACAGAAAATGTTGGAAACACTCAGCAGGTCAGGCAGCATCTGTGGAGAGAGAAACAGAGTTAACGTTTTAGGTCGATGACCTTTCATCAGAGGTACTTTTTTGTACCTCTTCATGAAAGGTACTCATTTGTGCTAACCTGGTGAGGCATCCTTTACATGAGATAATGAGAAAATTTGAGTAATTCCACTTTCAGTTCTGAGCTTGATGGGCTTGGCATAAAGTGACTTTAAACACTGACCCATTTACAAATGATACGTCACATAGATCTGAAGTGTCTATTTGCCTCAGATATTGTTGCTGTGAGAAAACACACTTAACAGTACCTGCAAAATTTTATGTGAATTTTTTGCAAGATTAAATTTCTTATCAGTTTGCAACAGAATAGACTATTTTCTGGTTACACTTGCCGTATTTGTCTTTCAATGTGTTTATTGCAAGATAACAAAACAAAATTGTTAATGCTATAAATATCTGTTCATATTTAGAAATAGTTGGATCAATAAAAGCATTTTAATCCTGCAACAGTAAAACCACCTGGGTGAATCTCAGTGATGTTTAATATATATACTTTATATATGGACATATATCGCCGTTCCTTCATTGTCGCTGGGTCAAAATCCTGGCACTCACTCCCTAACAGCACTGTGGAAGTACCTTCACCACATGGACTGCAGCGGTTCAAGAAGAATCTTCTCAAGGGCAATTAGGGATGGGCAATATACACCGGCCTTGCCAGCGACACCCACATCTTGAGAATTAATTAAAATTGGTAGAAGTAAATTAAAATCAATTCATTTAAGTAATTTAAAATCCAACACAGAATGACAGGAGTGGAAAGAGAAAAATGTACTAGCATACAAAGACATTCAATGGAATGCTCTCACAGATGTTATTTGATGAGCTTTGAGGAATCCTTTATTGTCAGATGCTGTCAAATTAGGGATATGCCATCTGGCTGCATGCCAGACAAGAGCAGTGATTACAATAATTTATCTGTTGCACAATTTATTAGTTGCGGAGCGAACGGTTTAATTTCAACTGACATTCATTACCAGAGCATCATTTCAATTTAGCACAAACTGTTCTCCAGGATACGTTTGTTAAAAATACTTACCTGAATGTGGACTCAGGAGGAGCAGGAGTGCTCTCCCGACCCCACATTAAAACTGTGGGCTGCTGCCGACCACCGCTCACCCCGCACCCCCCCGATCGTGACAGTGCCCCACTGATCACCGACACCACCCTCCCATATCCCAGCGCCCATTACCCTCCATACCGATGGCCCCCCCTTCTGATTACCCCCTTTCTGATTGTCCCCATCATGATCGCCCCTGTTCCGATCACTCCCTCTCCTGGTCGGCCCCCTCTGCCGATGGCCCCACTTCCTGGTCATCCCTCTCCTGATCGCACCCCTTTCCCAGTCCCCCTTAAGGACTTATCTGAGGTCCGCGCCTGGCGACGCAGCAGCCTGAAATTCAAGGCCTCTTCTCCAGTGACACACCCATTAGGTATTCGCAGCTTGCCAGTTCGATGATAATAAGGCTCAAGGCCCAATATTAGGTGTGCCTCAGGTCTATACATTCAGGCGGAGGGAGTGTACCCCATTTTTTGGGCATGAACAAATTTTTAGTCCCATATGCCCTTAGCAGTTTGTCAATGGAAATTTATATGCCTACTTTTGATTGACACGTGCTCACCCTGCTCAATTTTGATTGTAAATATAGATGAGACAGAGGAGGGGTTCAAGGATGGATCGCTAGAAGGCTCTGGAAATTACAGTGTGGGATTGGGAAGAGAAGCCAATGCTGGGGTTATAATTGGATAGCTAAGACTGAAACCAAGCGAGGGTTGCTCACCAAGTTAAGCAATGGAGGAGAGGGGTTGGAGGAGGATGGGCTGGTCAACCATGTCAAGGCTGCAGAAAGGTAAAGGAGGGCAAGGACCACAGTCACGGTCACAGAAAATGTTTGTGACCTGTTTTAATGTTATAGGTGGGCGGAAGCCTGATTGGAGAGATTCAAACAGAGAATTATGGGAGAGATGGGCACAGATGTAAGAGTGGACAACACATTCAAGGAACCTGGAGGAAAAAGAGAGGTTGGAGATAGGGCTGTAGTTTACAAAAACAGAGGACTTGAGCATGGCTTTTGTGAGGAGGTTGGTGATGACGGTTTATTTGGAAGGGAGGGGGATGGTGCTTGAGGATAGGACACAACTTACGATGCCAGTTAGCATGGGGGCCAGGAAAGGAAGTTGGGTGATCAGCAATTTAGTGGGAATGGGGTCAGGAAGCAGGAGGAGGTGGGTCTCATGGATGAGATGATCTTGGATAGTGCTGGGGGGAGATGGGAGACATGTAAAAGAGAGATGGAAAATCAAGGTGGTTTAATTTGGTGTGCAAGGGAAGGGGAGAAGCAGCAGATGCAGCTGAATGGATAGCCTCCATTTTTGTGATGTAGTAATCCACAAGCTGCTCACACTTGAAGTGAGGGTTGAGGGGATGGAGAGCGAGGTCTCAGGAGCCGGCTGGTAGTAGAGGAAAGGAGCCAAAGTTTATCTTTGCCCTCCTGGATGATCCTAAAGTAGTGGGTGGTTTTGGCAGAGGAGAGTAAGGCCCAATAGAACTTGTAAGAGTCATTAAAGTTTAAGAAAGTGTAAAGAAGAAAGAAAATACCTTAAAATATTGGTTAAATATTATGGTAGAGTATGTATGTACATTTGTTTATTATTGATGCATATTCTAGTATAATATAGTTAATTTACCTGACTGACTTATTGTATTGAGAAACCCCCTCTTTTCTTGTTCCAATAGTATAGTCTGAGAGACCCCCTTTATTCTTGCTCCAATGGTATCGTCCTTAAGCTTGTCACATGATATATCCAGCCATTTTTACAGTTCAAGCACCACGAGGCTAGGAAAGGTAGAAGCTTTGATGGCTGTGGAGCAATACCGTTTTTGACCGTGTTTAAACGTGTTTTACTTTGAAATCCTGTTTGAAATGTATTACAGTAAACAGTTAAAAGACAAAGTTACGTTTTGGAACGTTTTATTTCGACACGCGTCTACTCGTTGCTAAAAGCCTCAAAGCTAAAGCTCAGTGGCTGCATATTGAAAACTACGGAGCACCACTATATTAGTCAAAAACTAGCTCCCTATGAAGGAAAGGACGGAATTGTTGGCAAACATATATACAGGAATGGTCACGGAGCCAGACAGCAATATAAGAAAGTGAAGGTACAGTGACTGTTACTTGACTTGTTCATTCTATTCAGAAGCTAGATAAGAGCTGCGGGTAAAATGGCCACTGCCTCATGGAGCCGTGAGGGGCTTCCCCCGGCTGTACAAAGGATTGTTGGCCAAAAGAGGGAAGTAAAGCTCACCCCAAAGGCAATGGAAGAGAAGTTACATAGAAGCATAGGTGCAAGGAGGGTTAACTTAGCTCAGATAACTGGAAAAATGAAGGTAATTGATTGTCTCATGGAAGATAATGCTAATATTGAGAAAGTTGAAGACATAATGCATTATGATTTCTCCAAGTTGTATGAAGAATTTACTGTACTCAATGAAGATGTATTAGCACTTTTGTCTGAAGATGAGGGAAACGCTGACCAGCACAACTGGTTTGATCTTAAATCATCTAACATTGAGGACTATGTCAAGGCCACAGAACAGTGGATGTTGAAGATTCGTCAAGATGCTGATACAGCAGAGAAAGATAAAGATGACGATGAAGTCGGACCAGATGATAGCATTTCAGAAATTTCAGCCAGACTGAGCAAAAATCGAAAAGAAGGTAGCTCTGTTACTGGACACAGGTCAGTCGCTTCTACCACATGCTCGTCGCAGCGCATGAGAGAAGAGGTTGAACGGGCAGCGTTGATGGTGCATGCAGCATCTTTAGTGGAAAAGCAAGCTCTTGAATGGGAAGCAGCTTTGCAACAGGCCCAACTGCAGGTCCAACTGAAGGCTAAGAAAGAACAGCTGGAGCTAAAAACAGCTATTGCGGTCTCAAATGCCAAGTTGAGAGTGTTTGAAGATTATGAAGGCTCACAGGATGGCATGAACGACTACTGCCAGTCAATGGTGTCACACAGCGTTGGATCCAGGGCACCTTCAAGAGTTAAAAGAGAGTCTGAAGACCATCTCCTGGCATTACAGTGTGGAAGAGAGGCCTCTCCACTAACAGGAGCCCGTGCTGCTGCCCCAGACATCAGACAGTCTAGACTAGACCCTGCTGATGACCACCAGAGGCCTGAAGACACAGAGAGAAGCCTATACCGAGTGATGCAGTGTCAGAACGAAATTACAGAGATGCTTGTAAAAAACAGAATCTGTTTCGACTCCCTCAAAGAGACATACCAGTGTTCCAAGGCGACCCACTCAAGTATAAGCCCTTCATCAGATCCTTCGAACAAGCCATTGACTCCAAAACAGAGAGCAGCAGTGATAAGTTGTACTACCTGGAACAGTACACCAGTGGTAAACCACAAGACCTGGTCAGAAGCTGTGAACACATGAGACCGGACCGGAGATACATAGAAGCCAGGAAGTTGCTTCAGGAGCACTATGGTAATGAGCTGAAGATAGCCACTGCATATATTGAAAAGGCTATTAAGTGGCCACAGATCAGATCGGAGGATGGGGAGGCATTGAACACATATGTTCTTTTTCTCATAGGATGTCGCAACACCATGGAGGATGTTGAATTCATGGAAGAGATGGACAATCCTATGACTATGAGAATCATCATCTCTAAGCTTCCTTACAGGATGAGAGAACAATGGAGAGGAACAGCCTTTGAGATAATGGAGAGACGGAAAGGTAGAGCCAGGTTTGCAGACTTAGTGAATTTCATAGACAAACAGGCTAAAGTTGCTATGGACCCATTGTTCGGAAACATCCAGGATGTCAGCCCAACTACTGATGGAAGAGTGAAAGCCAAGCCTGCTGAATCAAAGACTCTCAGGAAAGGTGGTTCCAAGGGAAGCAGCTTTGCAACTATCGTCACTCAAGCTGGAGGAGAAAAGTCTCAGAACTCATCTCCCAAAAAGAGCAGCACAGTGACGCCTGCTAATGCCTTTCAGAAGCCATGTTTATTCTGCCTGAAGAATCACACATTGGATTTCTGCAGTGACATCAAAGCACAGCCACATAAAGACAGAATTGAATTTCTGAAGTATAATGGCCTATGTTTTGGATGTCTTTCTCAGGGGCACCTGAGTAGAAACTGTAAGCAAAGAACAACATGCAGAGAATGCACTCGTAAACATCCCAGTCTGCTGCATATCCATAAAGAAGAACAAGTCTCTAAGAAGAGTGAAGAAAACAACAAAGACGAGAAGGTTGTTTCAAGTGTTCTGGTGTCGCTAGAACAAGAGACTTGTGGATTCACTGGGGCCGGTGACAGTGATTGTATTCTTGCCATCGTACCTGTAAAGACCAAGTCTAAGAGGAGTGAGAAGGTTGTGGAGACTTACGCCTTCATGGATCCAGGTAGTTCAGCAACTTTCTGCACAGAAACACTCATGTGACAGCTGAACGTTAGAGGCAGAAGAACAGAAATCCTATTACGCACCATGGGTCATGAGAAGTCAGTGCAAAGTTACATCCTGTCAGACTTAGAATTGTGTGGACTTGAAGAGAAGGACTTCATAGACCTGCCTAATGTTTTCACACAGAGGGAGATTCCTGTTAAAATAGGGAACTTAGCCCTGCAGAAGGATGTGGAGAGATGGCCTTACCTGGGAAAGGTGCGTCTCCCATACATTGAAGCAGAAATTGGCCTATTAATTGGAACCAATGCCTACAAAACTATGGAGCCATGGCAGATAATAAACAGCAAGGATGACGGACCCTACGCCGTCAGGACAGCCCTTGGATGGGTAGTCAATGTATCGGTAAGGAGAGATGATGGCAACAAGTCTAACAAGGAGGAACGACAAAATGTCAGTTAATCGCATCTCTATCGCAAGCATTGAAGAGCTGTTGATAGAGCAGTTCAACGCAGACTTCTCAGAACGCAGTTGTGAGGAAAAGACAGAGATGTCACAAGAAGACAATCAGTTCATGGATTTGATGACAAGGTCTACACAGTTCATCGATGGCCACTATCACATTGGTTTGCCACTGAGAAGACAGACCGCAAAGATGCCGAACAATCGCTGCATAGCAGAGCAGCGCGCCATCAGTCTAAAGAGAAAGCTGAACAAGAACCCCGACTTTCACGAGGACTACAAAGGCTTCATGAGAAACATCATAGCGAAAGGCTATGCTGTAAAAGTGCCCGAGGAACAGTTGAACAGAGAAGATGGAAGGGTCTGGTACATTCCTCATCACGGTGTGTATCACCCAAAGAAGAAAAAGATCCATGTAGTGTTTGACTGCACCGCTTTATTCAGAGGAACTTCACTGAACGACCCTCATTGGTGCCTTGACGAGGTTTAGACATGAGCTCGTTGCCATGATGTCAGATATAGAATCAATGTTCTACCAAGTCAGAGTCCCTGATGAAGATGCTGATCTTCTGCGTTTCCTTTGGTGGTCAGATGGCGATGTTGGTCAAGCTATGGTGGAATGTAAAATGGCCGTACACTTGTTCAGAGCCACATCATCTCCCAGCTGTGCAAGCTACGCTCTCAGAAAGACTGCAGAAGATGGCAAAGGCAAGGCACCATCAGAGGCTGTGGAGACAATCTTCAGAAACGTTTACGTCGATGACTGTCTGAAGTCCGTGTCAACAGAAGACGATGCCATTGCACTGTCAAGAGACCTTAGAACTCTGTGTTCGAATGGAGGATCCCATCTGACTAAGTGGATAAGCAACAGCAGAGCAGTTCTAGCTTCTATCCCAGAAAAGGAAAGAGCCACTGAAGTCAAAGATCTGGACCTGAGCCACGATGTCCTTCCTATCGAGAGAGCTCTTGGTGTACAATGGCGCATTGAGTCAGACACGTTCAACTTCAGAATAATGGTGAACGAAAGACCATCCACAAGACGAGGGATTCTCTCCGGGGTCAGTTCCATCTATGACCCTCTTGGATTCCTGGCACCACTCATTCTGCTGGAGAAGCTGATCCTACGAGAGCTGTGTAGAGACAAGAGAGGTTGGGATGAAGATATCCCAGAAGGTCAAGCTCAGAGATGGCTCAGATGGTTGACAGATTTGCAACAACTTTCTAGCTTCAAAGTCAGCAGATGCATCAGGCCTGTGAGTTTTGGAGTTACAAAGACGGCTCAACTACATCATTTCTCGGACGCCAGTGAGGACGGCTATGGCACGGCTACTTACCTCTTGCTGACAAATCAACAGGGCCAGAAACATTGTTCCTTCCTCATGGGGAAATCTAGGGTCGCTCCGCT
This sequence comes from Somniosus microcephalus, assembly GCF_052327205.1. Classification (NCBI taxonomy): domain Eukaryota; kingdom Metazoa; phylum Chordata; class Chondrichthyes; order Squaliformes; family Somniosidae; genus Somniosus; species Somniosus microcephalus. The sequence continues at coordinate 72,183,439 of NC_140987.1, read as the reverse complement.
GAAGCAGGTCACCATCCCGAGACTGGAGTTGACGGCAGCGGTTGTTGCAGTTAAAGTTGACAGGTGATGCGGAAAGAGTTACAGTTCCCACTAGAAGAATCTGTCTTCTGGACGGATAGCACGACGGTGCTGAAGTATATAGAGAATGAGAAGATATGCTTCAAGACCTTCGTAGCAAACAGAATCTCATCCATTAGAGAAGCTACACAACCATCTCAGTGGAGGTATGTAAACACCTCATTAAACCCAGCAGATCAAGCCTCACGGGGATTGAAGGCTGAAAACTTCATGAGGAGCGAAACTTGGATACAAGGCCCAAGTTATCTGCTGGAAACAGAGAGATCATGGCCAGAAAGACCAGATATGCCAAGTCAGATTGCTGAAGACGACGTCGAAGTCAAGAGATCAGTCACAGCAAATCTCATAACTACGAAAGAGAACTTTGACACAGTGAACAAGCTTGTTAACCATTTCTCAGGATGGCACCAGTTGAGGAAAGCAGTTGCATGGTTTCTAAAGCTGAAAGAGTTGCTGCTACACCTGAACGGTAAGAGAAAAAGGTATTGAGCCACTATCAGTCAGTCTGAAAGTAACCCCGATAAGCAGAGAATGCTTCTACAGCAGTATATGCACCAGCACAAGACCACATTGGATAAGAATTCACTGACTGTGGAGGATTTGGCCAAGGCTGAGATGGAGATAGTTTGCTTCAGTCAGAGACAAAGATATCCAGAAGAAATCGAAGCTTTACAGCGAAATACTCCAATCAAGAAAGGTAGTCATATCTACAAGCTGGACCCTACACTTCAAGATGGAGTACTGAGGGTGGGAGGGTGACTAAACAAATCTGCTATGCCAGAGGAGGCCAAGCATCCTGCTATCCTTTCTAAGGACCTCCGGGTTGCTACTCTCATTCTTCAGCATATACACCAGAGTATTGGACACAGTGTGAGGAACCACGTGCTTGCGAAGCTAAGACAAAAATACTGGATTCCAGGAGCTAAATCTGTAATAAGAAAAATACTCTCTGAATGCATTGTTTGCAGATGGTTACATGCTAGAGCTGGGGAGCAGAAAATGGCAGACCTGCCTGAAGACCGTTTGTTACCAGACAAGCCCCCATTTACAAACGTAGGGGTGGACTATTTCGGGCCTTTCGAGGTAAAGCGAGGACGGAGCCTTGTCAAGAGATATGGTGTGCTTTTCACTTGTTTGACCATCAGAGCAGTTCATATTGAGGTGGCACACACGCTTGACACTGATTCCTGTATTAACGCCCTGCGGCGCTTTGTCTGTAGAAGAGGACAGGTGTCCAATATGCATTCTGATAATGGCACTAATTTTGTCGGAGCAGAGAGAGAACTACAGGAAGCTATTGAAGGTTGGAATCAGCTCAAAATACAGGAAGCCATGATGCAAACAGGAATTAAGTGGATCGTCAATCCACCGGCTGCATCCCACCACGGAGGTGTCTGGGAAAGACAGATATACGCACCATAAGAAAACTACTCAGTTCTGTACTGAAGCTGCAAATGCTTGACGACGAGGGAATTCAAACCGTTCTGTATGAGGTTGAAGCCATCATTAATGACGGACCGATAACTAAGACATCTGATGATCCCAATGACCTCGAAGCCCTGACCCCGAAGCACCTGTTGTTGTTGAAAACACAGCCAGTCATGCCCCCGGGAGTCTTCAAAAAGGAAGATCTGTATGCACGTCGGAAGTGGAGGCAAGTTCATTATATGTCAGACCTTTTCTGGACCAGATGGACAAGAGAATACTTACCTCTGCTACAGGAGCGTCAAAAATGGTCCAAAGTAAAGAGGAACTTCATTGTCGGAGACATCATCTTAATTGTGGATGATTCAGCCCCCAGAAATTCTTGGTTGATGGGAAAAATAATTAAGACCATGCCAGACTCCAGAGGCATTGTTCGTCGCATTTGTCTGCAAACCAAGACCAGTACCCTGGAAAGACCAATCACAAAGCTCTGCCTGCTACAAGAAGTAGCGTGAAAGGTTCCTGAACAAAAAAAAAAGAATGGGACATTTATATTGTAAATATGTTGAACTCATTAGTTTATGACTCTTAAGAATATTTGAGTAATTGCTATGCTTCATGTGCCTAGTCAATTAGGGGCCGGAATGTAAGAGTCATGAAAGTTTAAGAAAGTGTAAAGAAGAAAGAAAATACCTTAAAATATTGGTTAAATATTATGGTAGAGTATGTATGTACATATGTTGAACTCATTAGTTTATGACTCTTAAGAATATTTGAGTAATTGCTATGCTTCATGTGCCTAGTCAATTAGGGGCCGGAATGTAAGAGTCATGAAAGTTTAAGAAAGTGTAAAGAAGAAAGAAAATACCTTAAAATATTGGTTAAATATTATGGTAGAGTATGTATGTACATTTGTTTATTATTGATGCATATTCTAGTATAATATAGTTAATTTACCTGACTGACTTATTGTATTGAGAAACCCCCTCTTTTCTTGTTCCAATAGTATAGTCTGAGAGACCCCCTTTATTCTTGCTCCAATGGTATCGTCCTTAAGCTTGTCACATGATATATCCAGCCATTTTTACAGTTCAAGCACCACGAGGCTAGGAAAGGTACAAGCTTTGATGGCTGTGGAGCAATACAGTTTTTGACCGTGTTTAAACGTGTTTTAATTTGAAATCCTGTTTGAAATGTATTACAGTAAACAGTTAAAAGACAAAGTTACGTTTTGGAACATTTTATTTCGACACATGTCTACTCGTTGCTAAAAGCCTCAAAGCTAAAGCTCAGTGGCTGCATATTGAAAACTACGGAGCGCCACTACAGAACTTGATGTGGCCCAGTCAGATCTGTCAATTGATCAACATTTTCCTTCGTCCAGTGTCTATCCCTGTAAAACAACCCCAAGCTTTAATGAGGGGATACTAACTATTATTAGTGCCAGTCACTTAAATAGTATTTAGTATATTATTGACATAAACAAAGAAACAGAATGTTACTGGATGTTGTGTCTGCACTAGTGCCATTTCAATGTACCAGTTCTAGGATCTGGAGGGCTCTGCCCCTTTAAACATGCGGTACCATTGCTAAATTACAGGCAATAGGGAAGGCATGGGTGCCTTTAAGATGCGAGTCCTTTTTATTTGGCTTTTAATTATCTTTCTGATCAGTTTTACAATCCAGGAGCATTCCCATCCTTTGAATAATAAGGCTGAGTGCCTTTCATGTGAAAATAACAATCAGGTAAGAATACCATGAGGTCACAATACTTTTGTGGCTCTCACTTGTTCCTTAAAGTACGTTCAGCTGAGAGCGCAATGCTAAGACTAGCACTTATCTATCTACTTTGCAACATTTGACCTTCTTCTGTTGTTTGCCATTTGGAAATCCATTAAACATTTCCGTTGGCTATCTCAATCCCTTTTCTGATGTTTCAGGATAAAACGAACATCAGGCTGCTTTGATCATATTGTGGATGGGAGATGGCTGACAGCGATCTACAAGGCACAATGAATTGAAGGGTTTTAGTGCTGTATGAGTGAACAACATTATAGAGTAGGGACGAAAGGGGCAGCACGGTGGCATAGTGGTTAGCACTGTTGCCTCACAGCGCCAGGGACCCGGGTTCGAATCCGGCCTCGGGCGACTGTCTGTGTGGAGTTTGCACATTCTCCCCGTGTTTGCGTGGGTTTCCTCCGGGTGCTCCGGTTTCCTCCCACAGTCCAAAGGTGTGCGGGTTAGGTTGATTGGCTCTGATAAATTGACCCTTAGTGTTAGGGGGATTAAATACGTGGGGATAGGGTGGGATATGTGTTGGTGTAGGGGTTACGGGGATCGGGTGGGATATGTGTCGGTGCAGGCTCGATGGGCTAGAATGGCCTCTATCTGCACTGTGGGGTTTCTGTTTCTGTGATTCTGTGAAAGGTGAGACCCTTTTTATGTGACAGCATGAGAAGGTGAAGCAGAGTTCTCCCTTGCAACATGTTATCAGTCACTAACCTTAACTGCTGTTTGAAAAGAGTCTCCACGTTCTATTCTATAGACCAGATAGCCAGTGGTAGAGCACTTTAATCCACTTGTAAGGTTACAGACATTAAATCTGTTTTTATTATTTAGTGGACTCACATTTATCCAAGGACAGAAGCAGAGACAAATTGGACACCCAACTCAGGTCTCACAGCTTACCCCAGCCAATTGGCCAGGACGCCGGGAGAACAACTCTCAAATCATGCCATTGGATCCACCTGAGAGAGCAGACGAGGCCTCGGTTTAACATTTCATCTGAAAGAAGGCACCTCCGACAGTTCCAGCCTAGATTATGTGTTCAAATCAATTTACTATCATCTGACTCAAGAGGTGAGAGTTCTACTGCTGAGCCAAAGCTGGCACCTGCTAGCTGCACTTCAATGTTCTACCTTCAGTTCCACTTGTAACCAAATATTTATGCCCCTCTTTTTCTCTTGCGGTGAATTAGTGAATTAATGGACTCAATTTCACACCTCTATTATTCTTTGTAAAAGAAATCTGTTCTGGTCTCACTTTCACCTTGTTGTTCTTATATCCTCCAGCATTTCAATTACTTTTAAATACCCTACTTATCTTGACATTAGCCATCCTTTCAACCACTTTGAAACCTGCATTTTATCCCTTCATAGGCCGAGAGTTTCCTAGCAGCTGCTCCACTGCTGTAACTTCACTGGAAGTATGGCAGAAACCCCTCTTATGCATGTGAACAGGATTTCCCTTGTACCTCCAGTGAAGTTAGGTGGGTGGAGCAGGAGCAGGAAATTCCCAGTCAATGAAACCAAATCCAATTCTGCCATTCCGTCGTTCTAGCAGGTGACTATACCTTTGGGTTGACAGGCTTAAAGGTACCAGGGTTGGCAATTAAAGGACGATTCCACTCTCCCACACTCCCACTGGGGAGCTACACTCAATGAGAGCACAGGTCAGAGAATTGAGACTACAGTGTTGTAACCTTACCTCTGTCCCACGCGCCCATAGAAAGTGGCTCCTTGTGGGAGTGTTGAATCACCCCTCAGGACAACAACAACGACAATGACAACTTGCATTTATATAGTGCCTTTAATGTAGAAAAATGTCCCAAGGTGCTTCAGAGGTGTAATCAGACAAAAATGGATGCTGAGACAAAGACGGGGACACCAGGAGGGGAGAAGGTGGGTTTTAAAGAGCGCCTTAAAAGAAGAGAGGGAGGTTGAGGAGTTTCGGGAGGGAATTCCAGAGCCTAGCTGACTGAAGGCACGGACGCCAATGGTAGGGAGGAGGATGCACAAGAGGCCAGAGTCAGAGAAATGGAGAGCAGTTTAGTGGAAATGGGGTCAAGGGAGCAGGTGTGTATCATGGACAAAATGAGCTTGGAGAGGGCATGAGAAACTAAAGGATGAGGAATCAGGGCTAGAGCAGGGGAGGTTTGGCATGTTGGGAAAGGGGAAGAGGGGAGAAGTAATAGGTGCAGCTGAACGGATAGTCTTTATTTTTATGAAATCCATGAGGTTCTCACAATTCTTGTTGAAGGTGAGGTTGGAGGGAGCAGGCCAGAGTGGTTTAAGAAGCTGGTTAGTAGTGGAGTAAAGAAGCCAGAGAGGGAGGAGATTATCTTTGCTCTTGAAGATTATCCTGGAGTAGTGAGCGGTTTTGGCAGAGGAGGGCAAAACCCGACTGTGCTTGATGTGATCCCGCCAGATCTGACAATGAATGGCCAAACCAGAGGTGCAGCAGATACACTCAATCTGTGCCCTTTGGAACTGAGGGAGTGAAGATGAGGGCCGTACCAGGGGGCTCAACAAGGATGGAAAAGAGTAAAGGCTTTTACTGGGGATGAGGGCATCGAATGTGGAGAAGTGGTTGAGCAGATCGGCAGCTGCAGAAGAATTATGGTGAATGAAAGGCCACAGCCTAGACAGCTGGGAGTCTGAAAGTGCAATTGGGGGAGAGTTTTAGTTGCAAACTCCATTAAGTTACTGTTGAGCTCATAAGATGCTAGTCTCTGGTACGTGATCACTTAACTTAATGCAAACAGCAGGTACTGATTAGAGAACGAACCAAATCACTGTCCACAAACTGAAATTTAAAGTGTTATCTGGTACAGGTTAAAGATTTACTAATTTAAATTTGTGTATAGGTTGGTATAACAGCAAAGTGTGGTCATGTGGTAGCAGTAACAAATATAATGATGAAGTTAACCCTGCAGAAGGCATTTGAGTTCAAACTATGATTAATTCCAGTTTAACCTATGATTCACCATCTCTGATTGAGCAAGTTGTAGGAATTGCCGAATTCCTATCTGAAGTACTGAGACCAGGCAACTCTGGTAATTAAATGATATTTAATACAAACTGGTGGAAGTAACAGTTAAAACGCAAGAGAACTAAACAACAGGGGCTAAAAATTCAGTTTGGGGCGCCAAGCTCGCCTGGGCGCCGGAATTACCGCTGCGCGCGGAGCCACTTGCGCCATCGGGATATTCAGTTTCTGCGCCCCAAATGGAAGCCGGCCGCTAAACGAGGCTTCCCGCGCCCCGCTTGGGGCGCTGAAACTGAATATCGGCGCGCAAAGTGCTGCAGCGCCACCCGCTGCGGCACGGCACGCAGTGGTACTGCAGGCCTTCCTCCCACTGTTAAGGGGGAGGTGGCTGCAACAGCGCGATCCCCGCTCGCGAGTGCCGGCAAATGAGCCCGGCACCAAGGAGAAGTGCCGGGCACTCGGGAAACAGCCGGCAATGCCGTGGGGGGGGTGGTGTAGGAGGCCGGGGACGGAGGTGCGGGCAGGCGGCCGCCGAAAAAGCGGCCTGCCGCACCTCCACCTTAACTCGCTCCACTACCGCCACAGGTTGGCCCCTGTGTACCGGTCGCTATTTGCGGCCGGCGCGGAAGAGGCGGGCGCGACCTAATATGGCGTTCGGGGCGGTAGCGGGGCGCTGCGCACACCGATGACGTCATCGGTGGTGGCGCAGCGCTACAGGCTAATGGCGCCATTAGCGCCCCGCTAAATATCTCGGTGGTTGTGGCCAGTGGCGCTAAAGCCTCTGAGTGGCCTCTTTGGGCGCAAACTGGTGGCACAAGCAACTGAATTTCTAGGCCCAGGTGTTTGCTTAAGGCTGACTCCACGAGGACTGATTCTGGAAGCCTCCCCAATGACGTCATCACGTTTCCCGCCATTGGGAATGTCACGTGACCTGCGTGATGACGTCATCACGTTCGGTCTACATCTTAAAGGGACCGCGTTATTTACATACAGCAAACAAATATAGGTATCGATTCACTCTGTTAAAGGCAATTATGTACATCCATATAAGAGTCCCTTGGTGGCTCTGCCACATGCGCCCCCCCAGAAATGTCCTTCACAGCGAAAGTCAATCGAAGAGGAAGTCGGACGAGCCTGTTCGAACGACTCCTATATTCCCGGAGTCGCCGATCGCCATCGCAGCTGTGGGGCATACTGCAGGTTCGGTCTGCCTTTCGCGCAGCTGGTGCTGGTATTTTTTGGTTGCCTTGGGCGTGAAACCGCAGGGCGGGCGGCTGCATCTGGCCTTCGTGCCGAAACGGGCGTGGTAATAACACAAGGCGGATGGTGGCGGCGTCGGGGCAGGGTCCCGTGGGGAAGGATGCCTCGAGGCGGCGCAACGTTGGTGCATGACCGCGTAAATAGTATCAGCTTCGTCCGCAAGTGCCACACAATCCGCGGTTTCCGACCGTGCGAGGGCCGCCTGTACCTGTTCGGGCAACTGGCTCAGGAACAACTCCCGTAAGAGGAAACATTGCGGTTCGGACCCGAGGAGTGTGAGCATCTGGCTCATTAACTCCGACGGCTTGGAGTCGCCTAGCCCGGGCAGCGTGAGCAATCGTCGTGCACGCTCCACCTTCGTGAGGCCGAAAACCTGAAGTAGCCGCGCCTTAAGGGTATCATACTTGCTGTCGGCCGGGAGGTTTTCCAGCAGGTTGATGATCCTCGAAGCTGTGGAGCTGTCGAGTGCGGAGACCACGTAGAGATACCGGGTCTGATCCACCACGATATTCCGAAGCTTGAACTGAGCCTCCGCTTGCAAAAACCAGGAGGCCGCCTGTTGTTCCCAAAACCGAGGGAGCTTCAAAGCCACCGCGTTCGCATCCATCGTGTCACTGCGTCTCGCTTCCTCCGCGAAGATCGTCCACGAAGATTCGGGGTCACTGTTGTGTATGTACCTTTAAGAGAATAACTGGTCTCAGACTGCAGTACTGGCAGTGACCACCCCTGTATAAAAGGCGCTAGAGAGCCTCTGTTTGTTAGTTTTCACTATTGATTTCCACCAGTAAAGACTTGTTTGTTTTCACTCCTGCTGGTCCGTGTCTCAATCATTCACGGACTTAACACTGGCGACGAGTAAGAAACGAACTTACCTGCAACTCGGCAGCACCTCAGACGACGTTGGTGAAGGTCGGAGCCAGAAGAAAGAAAAAAAAAATAGAGTCCAAAGAAACTCGAGAAACGGGCGTCGACCGTCAATCATCGGTTTGAAAACTTGCAGGAGAGACTTTCCAGAGCCAGGCTGGGTTCCTCGGTCTGTGGTTTCCCAGCTAATTGGGCTGGTGGCAGGTAGTGCTCTGATCCTTCCTGGGCTGCGGCGGGCTGAAGCTCGATCGGATGGCTTTTCAACGGGGCCGGGCAGTGAGTCGGGAAGCAAAGAGAGAGAGAGAGGGTGGAGCACACAGGGCGCGGCCGGTGCTTCGAAGCCGGGCAGCGTTCGGACCTAAGAAGAGGGAGGGAAGTGTCCCAGACGGTCCGCTCCACGACGGGAGAATAATAAAAGAAAAAGAATCAATATTTAACGCGCAAGAAACCGTGGAAAGCAGCGCTAACAACAGCGGGGAAGAAGGCAAAGCGCGGGAGGCGCCATTTTGTTAAATCGGGGAAGAAGGCATAGCGCGGGAGGTGCCATTTTAGATTTGCAAGATGCTGAAGACTGGCTGTATCACTGCTTTTGATAATACATTAGAGGACTGGACCACGTATGTGGAAAGAGTCGAGGTATATTTCGAGGCAAACAAAATAGCGGAGGGGAAAAAGGCATCGATATTGCTAAACTTAATGGGCGCTAGAACGTACGGCCTATTGCGGGACCTGATTACTCCAGCCAAACCGAAGGCGAAGAGTTTTAACGAAATTGTTGCTGTCCTACAGGAACACTTAAACCCTGCACCGCTGTTGATAGCAGAAAGATTTAAATTCCACAGGAGAACTCAGCACAAAGATGAGAGCAATGCTGAGTATCTTACGGAACTACGCAAGCTATCAAAGCACTGCCAGTTCGGAGCAGGACTGGCAGATACCCTATGGGACAAATTTGTCTGTGGACTCCTGAGTGAAGGAACACAGAAGAAGTTACTCTCAGAAAAAGAGCTGACGCTAGATAAGGCTTTCAGCGTGGCAGTATCGTATGAAGCAGCAGCCAGGGGAGCTGCAGAAATTCAACAAAAACCATAGGAATACGGCACCCACGAAATGACACGGGGATTTGCAAAATGTTATCGCTGCGGCAGAACTAAACTTGACCAGAAGGACTGCTGGTCCAAAGACAAAATATGCAGACAATGCGGGAAGATTGGACACATTGCACGAGTTTGCAGGTCTGGGAAGAAGACCAGCGACAACAAAAAGGCTACTAAGGAACCGTACAAGAAAGTACAAAAGATGACGGACAGTAGTTCCGAAGACCAGATGAGTGATAGTGAATCCGGAAACAGGAGACTAAGCTGTCTCAAACTTCACAATGTAATCACAAAAGAGGATCACCGAACCATTTGGGTCACCCTCACGATAGCAGGGTCCCAAGTTAAAATGGAATTGGATACAGGATCAGCGCTAACCGTCATGAATCGACGAGACTACGAGCAGCTATTTTCACACATACCCTTGAGAGAGACATCCATCGTCTTGATGACGTATACGGGGCAAAAAGTATACCCCAGAGGAAAAATAAGGGTGCCTGTCGAATACAATGGCAAGAAAATACGGAAATTGTATCTCTACATACTGCCAAATGGTGGACCACTGTTATTGGGACGGGAATGGATCAGGAAGATAAACTTAGATTGGCATTCCATTCATGCAATGACGGTGGACGGTAAAGAGATGAAGACATCACTCCTGGCCGATTGTCAACAATCTTAGCTAACGCCAAAGAGGTATTTCAACAAGAACTGGGCACGCTTAAAGGCGTAACCGTCTCGATAAAAATAGAAGAGAATGCAGTTCCCAAGTTTTTCAAAGCAAGACCAGTACCATATGCAATTCGCCCAGCCGTCGAGGCAGAGCTGGAGAATCTGGAGAAGGCGGGCGTGTTGTCTAAGGTCGACTGGAGCGAGTGGGCGACACCCATCGTTCCTGTCATGAAGAAAACGTTAAGCAATAAGTCCGGAGAGCCAAGGAAGATTCGCACCTGTGGGGATTTCAAGGTGACGGTGAACCCTGTCCTTCACACAGTACAATATCCTCTTCCAAGGAGAGAAGACATCTTCGCCTCACTGTCTGGAGGGAAGCGTTTTACAAAAATTGACCTAGCACAAGCATATTTGCAGATGGAGTTTGAAGAATCCTCTAGGGAGTATTTCACGATAAACACTCACAAAGGTCTTTACCAGTATCATCGATTGGTATTCGGAGTAGCATCGGCTCCGGCGATATGGCAAAGAGCGATGGAACAAGTCCTGCAAGGGATTCCGGGGACTCAGTGTTACTTGGACGACATCCTTGTCACAGGTGAAGATGACAGTGAACACCTTAACAACCTAGAACAGGTGCTCACTAGACTACGGGAACATGGGCTGCGAGCCAACCGCCCCAAGTGCGAATTTTTTAAGAAACAGGTATCGTATTGTGGCCACGTGATTGATGAAGAGGGGTTACATAAGTCCCCTGATGAAATTGAAGCGGTTGTTAAGGCCCCAGCGCATGAAAATGTGTCGCAACTGAGGTCATTCCTCGGGTTGGTGAATTACTATCATAAGTTTTTGCCGAATTTGTCGACAATTCTGCACCCACTGAACACCCTGCTACGAATGGGGGTAGCATGGAAATGGAACGATGATTGTAAGTGTGCTTTTCAGAAGAGTAAGGACTTAATCACTTCAAGGGAAGTATTGGCTCACTACAACCCAGCACTGCCAATCAGGCTGGCGTGTGATGCGTCTCCCTACGGCATTGGGGCGGTACTGTCACATAAATTCCTTGATGGTTTGGAGAGGCCGATAGCTTTTGCGTCACGCTCGTTAGCTTCTGCCGAGTGTAACTACGCCCAGATTGACAGAGAGGCCCTCAGCCTAGTGTGGGGGGTGAAGAAGTTCAATCACTATCTGCACGGTCAAAAATTTACTCTACTAACCGATCAGCAACCTCTTGTCTCCATTTTCAACCCTCAGAAGGGCGTACCGATAATAACAGCACAACGGCTGCAGAGATGGTCCCTTTTCCTAGGGGCACACCAATATGACATCGAGTACAAAGGAACTAAACAGCATGGAAATGCTGATGGATTGTCACGTCTACCATTGCCGACGGTGGAAGAAGAAGACCTTGCAGTGGATCCAATGGAGTTATTCCACTCGACCATAGTCGAATGTCTCCCTGTGACGAATGCAAACATACAAAAGGAAACACGGAATGACCCGACACTATCACGGGTCTATGATTTAACAGTGAAGGGATGGCCAGCACATGGCGAACCACTGCTGCCAGCATTCTCCCCGAGAAGAGAACAGCTGTCAGTGTGCAGAGGAACCTTGATGTGTGGATCCAGAGTAGTAATTCCACCTAAGTTGATGGATAGAGTACTGAATGAGCTTCATGAGGGTCATCTGGATGGGGTATAAATGAAGAACTTAGCCAGAGCGTTTGTGTGGTGGCCGGGAATTGATAGAGAAATCGAAGAGATGACCAAGAGCTGTGCAGGAAGCCAGAAGGTCCAAAACGCCCCACCACAAGCTCCTCTGCATCCATGGGAGTGACCCTCATCTCCATGGCAACAGGTGCACATTGATTTTGCTGGTCCCTTCATGGACTTGATGTTTTTAATTGCGGTGGATGCACATTCAAAGTGGCCAGAGGTAATAAAAATGTCCTCAACCAGCCCAGAAAAAACTATCACAGTTTTGCGAACCATATTCGCCAGGAATGGGCTGCCTGAACAGATTTGCTCTGACAACGGACCACAGTTTGTGTCTGAAGTGTTCCGGAGGTTCTTAAAGAATAATGGCGTTAAGCATTACACATCTGCCCCATATCATCCAGCCACTAATGGATTGGCCGAGAGGTTTGTCCAAACATTCAAGAAGGCTATCAAGGCAATGTGTAATGAAGATATACCCCTACAACACAAGGTGGACAACTTCTTGTTTGCCTACCGGAATGCGACACATGCGGTTACCAACCAAACTCCAGCCATGATGTTCTTCAATCGAAGACTAAGATGCCGCTTGGATTTGGTTAAGCCAAACATCAGAAGAGATGTGGAGAACAGGCAGTTTCAGAATATGAATGAAAGGCTGACCAGGAGTTTTAAGATAGGTCAACCAGTTTTGGCCCGGGACTACCGCACTGAGAAATGGCAGCCAGGAACGATTTGTACACGACAAAGACCTCTCATGTATACCGTGGACGTTGGGGAGAGCATTGTAAGACGCCATGCTGACCAGATTCTAGAGTCACTGGAAAACGTCAACTCAACACCACGATCTGATACACCTGGTAATGAAATTGATGTTCCAATTGCAGCTACCGCAGAACCGGTAATATTGGAAGCAGATGAACCAAACAAAGACATTGATCCCGACGCAACATTGCCAGAAGAACCTGATACCCCAAAGAGGCGTTATCCAGACAGAATCAGGAAGCCTCCTCAAAGACTGAACTTATAATTGCTTAAACTTAACCAATGTATCTAGCAACAGTAATTGTGATTGTAATTCGTTATCATTTAGTTGTTAAATGAATGTTATGCACTGTTTATCTAAAAGGGGAGGAATTGTTGTGTATGTACCTTTAGGAGAATAACTGGTCTCGGACTGCAGTACTGGCAGTGACCACCCCTGTATAAAAGGCGCTAGAGAGCCTCTGTTTGTTAGTTTTCACTATTGATTTCCACCAGTAAAGACTTGTTTGTTTTCACTCCTGCTGGTCCGTGTCTCAATCATTCACGGACTTAACAGTCACCACTGTAGGAATTGCCGAATTCCTATCTGAAGTACTGAGACCAGGCAACTCTGGTAATTAAATGATGTTTAATACAAACTGGTGGAAGTAACAGTTAAAACCCAAGAGAACTAAACAACAGGTGTTTGCTTAAGGGTGACTCCACGAGGACTGATTCTGGAAGCCTCCCCGATGATGTCATCACGTTTCCCGCCGTTGGGAACGTCACGTGACCTGCGTGATGATGTCATCGCGTTCGGTCTACATCTTAAAGGGACTGCGTTATTTACATACAGCAAACAAATATAGGTACCGATTCACTCTGTTAAAGGCAATTATGTACATCTATATAAGAGTCCCTTGGTAGCTCTGCCACAAAGTGATGATTATTTTGTTTCAAACGCGAGTGTACAATGGCTAAGGTTCCTGGAGATACCACCATCAACGGTGTCTATATTTCAAAAACTATGAGCCTCCAAGGTGGCCAAGATAGGGTCTTGAGCTGAAACACCGGTTTAGCTCGCGTTTAGCGCAAGATGCCATCTTGGTAAAGGGGTTGAAGCTTACACTAGGAGCGGCCGCCCAGAGGATCGTTATGGGGCTGATTGCCACTTAAATTGCCTACTAGCACTCATGAAGGAGACTGCGTGACATTTTGGTGGACAGAGTTTGGCCTAATGCCCTCTCCTAACAGACCAGCTGATTGGGAGTAAAAAGTCGTCGCGGAGGATTTTGAGCACTATATCATCTTTTAGTGGTCACTTGCTGCTGGGAGTTTGAAGAGGACTTCGGAAACACATCAGGACTCCTTCAGTACTGCACTGGAGTGTCAGCGTAGATTTTTGTGCTCAAGTCTCTGGAGTGGGATTTGAACCCACAACCTCAGAGATGAGAGTGTTATAAACTGAGCAATGGCTGATACTTCATTGTCAGGTTTTCTGACAATGCACTGGAGGTCTTGGTGCAAGATGTGGAGAGAAGGAGAGACATCCTGTATTCACAGGGGGCAGGAGGCCCTCCAGACATGTGCTCAGGAGGAAGTGGGAGGAAGTAATGGCAGAGGTCAATGCCAGGAGTGTAACTCCAAGAACATGAATGCAGTGCACAAAGAAGTTTAACGACCTGACACGAGTTGTCAAGGTGAGTGAGTTTATCTTCAAATGGCACATCCTACCAACTGTACCACTAGCCTCATCCACTGCTCAATTCACCACAGCCCCTTCACCCACCTACCAATAACCTCTGTCAATCAGTTCTCAAACCTAAAATTCATATGCTTTACCTCACTCTCACACACTTAGCACTGTTGCAAGCCTCACACCAACAACTCACGGCTCGTATACAATGGCAGCTATTCAACCATGACAGCTACATCACCCAAACATATTTCAGGACACTCGCTGACACACTTCCCTCTTTGTTGCAGGAGAAGGTAGCGCATAACAGGAGGCAGCAGGAAAGAACTGGAGGAGGACAGATGAGGACTTCAGTGGCCCAAGCTACAGCAGAACCAGATGGGTGTTACACAACCAAATGCTGGTGAACTGGAAAGCCTGTGCACAATATCAAGTATAGAGGAGTGCAGCTGCAACTTGGTACAGGTCTTTGCACAGAGCTTGGAGCCCATCCTTTCAAACATGGGTGGCCGCCTCCATCACCATATCTTGGAACTGCCCCCCCCCCCCATGATAGCCAATGTCATAGCTTCCATTACAGCATACACAGCTTCCATCAAAGGTCTGACTGCTGCATTGGAAGCTCAGATTGCTGCCATCATGGCTCTGGATACAACGGTTCTTAAAAGGGGCTTCCAGGGCTACACAGCAGTCCAGCAATTTGTTCTCCAACAGATCACCGGGATTGCTGAGGCGCTGCCCCGGGAGAGTGGCACTGACTCCATGGAGCAGGAACCTGCTGTCCTCTCTCAGGATGACAGCATACATGTTCCCACCCCGGCCACTCCGCCAGTTCCCTTGCTGTTGCCTGTCAGCCAGCCAGCCCAGACTGCTGTAGCCCAGCCCAAGATAGTGTATTCTGAAGCGAGGACCTCTAGACTCAGAGCTGCTCGAGGTCGTCCTCCAAGGCTATCTGCAGTCACTTCAATTGGAGGTCAGCAGCCTTCTAGCACCCATGCTGCAGCTACTCGGGAAGCATCTTATAGGAGCACTAGGATAGGCAAAGGCACTTGGAAGACAGGCACTAAGGGAATGCACCAGAGTGATTCATTTTATTTTGTCTGGATTATTTAATGAGTGAAGTTATTAAATTGGATCGGATTTTGCATTTCTTGGTGGTTTGTATTTTTGTGTTGGCAGTGTAACCGGTTTTTGTGGTGGCCAATTTCCTATGGCCCCTGCCGCAATCGCCAATTATTGTAAGTGGTTTCGCCCCGCCCGTAGCGAGCACGCAAACCCCCTTACTACAAGTTCTGGATGATGGGGATTACTGAGGACAGATTTGAACACGGACAGCATTTTCGGGCTCACCCGTACAGTGTTTATTAAGGTTGACAAAAACCACTCCACTCGCATACACTACGAGTGGTGTGAACACAACAGTACAGTTTAAAACAGTACAACCCGGACTTATCCAACAAGCCCCTGCCGTGCTGACTTACCACGGCCAAAAAGCACCCTCCCATGAACTAAACTATCACAGGACCCTTCCAACGCTAAACCCCCTCTGGTTTGGTAGGAACATACAGGCACCCCCTCACACAGCTAAGTGATCTTGTGGGTGTGTAGGCTTGGCAATGCTCACCTAGATTGCCACTTTTATCTTGCTTGCAGCTTCCTCCCGTACATCTCGGCTACCTGGTTCTGTGCCGGCCTTGCGGCATGCGAGTCCCAGCCTTAGTCGAAGTTCGTCTCGGTTGGAAGAGCAAGGCTCAGCTCTTCTTGATGTTACGTTGTGTGGCGGGCAGGAGAGAGAGAGAGAGCTGTCCAAACTGCTCTTTTTATACCCCTCCAATACACAAACCGTTGTCTGTGGTTTTAATGGACACATGGCCTGGAGGAATGGGTTTTCGATCTCTTGAATGGTTTGAAATGGCTTTTGATCTCTTTTCGATCTTCCTGCCGATTAACTTAATGAGTTCATCTTGACTAGAACAATAAATCGTCAGCCTTGATAATCAAGACTTGGGAGTGGGCCTCTCGGGCCATTGTTCCCAGGACAGTTTGTTTCCATACGAATGAGTCATCTCCAGCTTGAGTGGGTTTTACACTGCTCCCCCCACCCCCCAAACAGCCTGTCCAGTTTTTAATAGGGGTTAAAAATCCAAAAATCCATGAAGTCTGCGTCGACTGCTACAGGCCCCCCTTTGGTATTTCAACTTTTCCCAAACAGAAATATCATCAAAAGTTCTGTCGTCTTCCATTGCGGGAGGCACACTGTCTATCCCAACCAAACCGTACATCAAATTTTACCCCAGGGTCCTGTATCTCACACTTTATACAACAAATCACATCAGTTACAGGAAACAACAGTCAACTCCGGGATATTCTTTAATCAAAGCTTGCCACCGGTTTCAGAGTGTTTTACTTCACTTTCTGCATGATAACCAGAGAAGGTAGAACACTAACACACATTGAACTACTACAATCACATGAGAAATCACACGAATCCATGGGGGAATCTCGATATTCAGACCGATGTCCCACCATGGCGGAGAAACCAGTTCTTTTATCTCATTCCCCATTTCCCTGTTCTGTTGCTCAACGGTGTAGAAATGCTTTTGGGTGAGTTCAACTTCCTTTATTAATTTTGTAAGGTGTTCGGGCAGAGGAGGAATTTCATACCCGAACTGTGTTACGTATTGCTGCAGGTCCTGTACCGTGTCGTTCACTGTGAGGTGTACCATGGTGAGCTCTGGAATGGGAATGATGCGCTCTTGAGCCACCTGAACTTCTGTGCGGGGTTTGAAGCAGAAAGTCTTATTGGTGACCAGGCACCAAGTGTCGTTGTATACCCAGTACTGGTCCACGCTTGTTGTGACGCAGTACATCTCTCTGCTCGCATATGCTACCTGGGTTGGAATGTGGCTTTCGGCCATCACCTCCATGATGCAATTAATGGGCTCCGCACCCTCTGATTCAAACCCGCACACCGGCCGATTAAACGCATTCAAATGTTGGGGACACAACACCACGTGCGCGCCCCTGCTCTGGTATCCATTGAGGTCAGTGCCGGTTATGGCATTCTCCCACTTTACAACAAACGTTGGGGCCCCATGATGTCGTACGTGCACCCTGTCCCCTAGGACGCCAATATTCTCTACTCGGTATACCGGCGCTGGCTGTGGTGACCCACCCATTGCCGGCATCGGGAGTACAATCCCCATTACAGTGTGGTTGGACTGGCCACAGTCAACTGGGACCGGGTGTGCCTCTGATGCCAGTTGGAGTTGGCACGGGCTCATTAAATTTTCATACGGGCTGAGCGCAGTGAGGTGCCGGTTGCTGACCCACGAAGGGATGCGACCTTGCTGTAGGTCCTCCAAATTACTGCACCCTTTGTTCAGCAGCCACGCACCGTACAAAACACAGATGCATCGTTTTTCGCTGCCTGCGCCGAGGCATTCTGATCCTCCCTGATCAAACTATTGATCGTCTGAGCATGTGCCTCCAGCTCGGCTATGACTTCCTTTAAATGTATCGTCATAGCCTGATCTTCCCGTAACTCCAATCCCTCTAGCTCATTACCCTCCCGCAGTATCTTTCGCAGCTGGTTCCTTAAGGTGTTGACCTGCATCTGCAACTGTGCATCGTCCATACTGTTGATAATTGACGTGCCCGTGCTGAAGGCTGTAGCCGCAGCATTAAATACCCACCGTCTATATCTCCCCGAACCAACGCGATGGTTTACCGTTAAATTGTACAGACGTTCCCAATTCACGTCCCCGTAACTTAATTCATAAAATTGTCGGAACAGTTCCTTCAACAGGGCCTCATATAATTTTTCCGTTTCTACTGGACACCACCGGGGCAGCTGTACCCAGGTTAAATTTAGAATGACCGACGCGACTTCGTAGTGAACGTCTTGGTGCAAGACCTTGCCGGTTGGGACTAGCACTAACCCATTCCTCAGTCCCGGTGTGGTGGCGGGGCAACTAATCTGTGTTTCCTGTACCGGTGGGGCTGTGGGCAGGGGCTTCCTCTTTCCACCATTTATTCCAGCACATTTCTACTCCCCCCTCGCCCCCGTAATCTGTCGGGACTTATCGTCCCCCAGTTTCTCCCAGTCCGTGGATCTGTTACCCTTGGCCTGGTAACCACCACCACTGTCCCAAGGGAATGTGTCCCTCACAAATTAGACAGGCGCGTTTCCTCTCGGCCACCCTAACCCGTGTGGCTGTGACCTACAGTTTGGGACACGGTATGGAAGCTTCTCCATACGTGAAACCCTTGCTGCCGGAGTACCGAGTCAAGTTCGATCCCAGCCACCCTGGCCACCTTCCCTCGTGGAAGTAAGTGGCCATTCCGTGCTTGTCCCCTGTCCTACCACCCTGTGTCACGGTAGGCCCATTCCCTCCTGTGCAGCCGTAGAGGAAGGACACCTCGGTGTCTCCTCTTTCCATGCTGCCAGTTCCGATCATCATTAGGAATAGAAGTACGATATCCACATCCCTTTGTTCCTCCGATCTCCTTTGGTTCCCTAGCAAATCAAAAGCAAAACAGTTCCGCTCTGTGAGAGGGTTTTCCTCCACGGATCTGGTTTTGGTTATTTACAAGATATTTACAGTGTTCCCTGCCGCATTAATGGGCATCCCATTTAAGACCTCTCCCATCGGGGCCTCTTGCGGCTCGTGGTTGCTGAGTAGGGAGGCGTCCATGGCACCCTAGGCCGTGGGACCCGACTGCCCCTCCATACCGCCCCGTCCTCCGGGTCATCATCGTCCCACACCATGGGAGGAAGACCCGCATCCACCAGGCTTATCACTGTGCCCTGGTGCCTCTTGACCTTTGTTTTCCCCTCCTTGGGGTTAAACAGCTTGCACTGGTTTACATGAAACCATTTTGTGTGTTTCGGGAATTTTACTGCATATACCATGGGGCTCGCTTTATCCACGATATTATATGGCCCTATATACAGAGGCTCGAATGCCCCTACTCGGGCGAAATTACAGACCATTACCTGGTCTCCCACCTCCCACTCGTGGGTTCTCTGGGGTTCTAACAGCAGCTGATTTTTCTGGTGCTGGCTCCCCAGGTTACTGACTGCTTGCCAGTCAATCTGTTTTAAAGTCTCGTACAGATTTTGGACAAACCTGTCTCGGTTTACCTCCCTGACCTGCGCTTCGGTGAGGACCGGCACCAACACATGGGTTGGGGTACGTATAATCCTCCCGGTCATAAGCTCGTGTGGGGAGTACCCTGTGCTTCTGGAGGGGCTGGCCCGGACACCCATTAAAACTAGAGGCAAGACCTCGTCCCAACTCTGCGGGAACGGGCTTATCTCCTTCCTCAGTCTTTCTTTCAGTGTCCAGTTCATGCACTCCACAATCCCCGATGACTGGGGGCTGTGAGCCACATGCCACTTCCCTTGTATTCCCAAGAGTTTTAAGGTGGCCTGCATCACCTGCCCCGTGAAGTGGCTCCCTTGGTCGGACCCCACGACCTGTGGCAGCCCCCACCGGGAGAACACTTCCCTCACCAGGATTCTAGCTGTTGCTAGTGCCGTGGCTGCTCAGCAGTTGGAAAATATCACTTGGAAAATACGTCCACCAGGACTAAACAGTACTTGTTGCCTGCTTTAGTGGTGGGCAGTGGTCCGATGAAATCGACCTGCAGGGACCGCCACGGCCCCGCTACCCTCCTGGTGTGTCCTATGGGGGCTTTCCTGCGCTGTGGATCGGGGTTATGGCTGCGCACACCAAACAGTGCACACAGAAAACTCGGACATCTTCCCTGAGCTGGGGCCACCAAAATCAAATCAAATCAAATCAACTTTTATTGTCATTGTTAGTGCACAAGTGCAGTACAACGAAATGTAGGCTGCGGCTCCCGAGAGTGTACATTTGGATTAAGACATTTAAACATTCAACATACATTTGGCTTGTAGTATATTAACATAAATATGACCATAATAAAGTGCATTGGCAGATGTGCAGGCTTTAGAGTTTATTTGTGGAGTTCAGTAGGATGACAGCCCTGGGAAAGAAGCTGTTCCTAAATCTGGTCGTACGGGTGCGAATGCATCTGTAGCGTCTCCCAGATGGTAGGAGGGCGAACAGACTGTGGCTGGGGTGGGTAGGGTCTTTGATGATGGACCGTGACCTCCGTAGACAGCGTTTCTGGTATATGTGCTCTATGGTCGGTAGCCGGGTGCCGGTAATGCGTTGGGCAGTTTTGACTACCCGCTGCGGGGCTTTCCAGTCATAGTAGCTACAGCTGCCATACCATACTGTGATACAGTTTGTCAGGATGCTCTCTATAGTGCAGCGGTAAAAGTTAGGGAGGATCAGGGGTGACAGATTACATCCCTTCAGCCTCCTTAAGAAATATAGGTGCTGCTGGGCCTTCTTCACCAGAGAGGAGGTGTTGAGGGACCAGGAGAGGTCTTCCGTGATGTGGACTCCGAGGAACTTAAAGCTGTCCACCCTTTCCACCACAGCCCCATTGATGTGGATGGGGGTGTGACTTCCACCTTTGGACTTCCTGAAGTCCACAATGATTTGTTTTGTTTTCTTGGTGTTAAGGGCCTTTTGCCAGGTGGTTTCCGGCCCTGGGTGTCCCGCTCCTGGGCCCCCATGGGCCAACTGGAGAAACTCCTCTCGGTGCTGCGCTGGGACTACCCACCAATCCCCTTTGAAAAGCATCCCCTCTTTGATACTAATGTCCGCTGCCCCAAACGGACCTTCTATGGACTCCCCATTCTCTCTCTTTACCAGGACGGCCTTAAGGACGGGATCCTGGGCTTGGACCTGCTTTAAGTCCGGGGCCAAAGCTACCCCCTGTGTACCTCTCTTGTCCTGGATTGCGGCTTCCGGACCTGCTTTGTACGGATCCCAGAATACTCCTTCCCTGGCCCCTTGTTTGGCCAGCTCGTCTGCCTTTTGGTTGCCCTCCCACTTGGGCTCTGTCTTTGAATGGGCTTTGACTTTGTGAATTTAGTGATCTCCCCGGGTGCCTGTGGCCTCCAAAATTTTACCCAGCAGCGGTGCTGTTGCTAGGGGCTTCCCATCTGCGGACTTGAATCCGCGCCTGGCCCAGATTGCCAAGTATTCCGTGCATGAGTTGCACGTGAACATAGAGTCTGAGCGAATGGTGTAGGGGGTGGGGAACTCGTCAGGGTGGGTGACCTCGTACGCCACCGCCGCCAGTTCGGCATGCTGAGCACTCAGGGTGTTGGGGAGTTTAATGGCCTTCGCTATTTTAGCCGTAGGGTCATTCGATCTCGCACCCGGTGAGACGCTCCCCCTTCACGACCGAACTGGGCCCATCTATATAGATGTCCCGGCCTGTCGGGTGTATCCCGGCCCAGAATCCTTCGTCTACATCCCACAGCCCTTCTATGGTACATGTGTGGGCCGTCCCTGGGTAAATCATGTTGGCTGCTAGCTTTGGCTCTGTCAACCCCTGCACTCTCAAGTTCATCTGCGAGAGCAATAAAGTCCAGCAGGCAATGCGATCACTGCTCACTGTCCCATCCTTTATTCTCCCATCCAACAACATCTGAGTGGGGGTATGGTGGGTGAGTAGAACTATCAGGGATGAACCGGTAAAGAGCTGTGAGTGCTTTACGCCCCAATGCCAGGAGATGCCTCTCGCAGTTGGAATATCCCCGTTCTACCTTGGTGAGAACCCTAGATGAGTAGACCACAGGCCGTAGCTTGCCGTGTCACTCCTGGAGCAACACCGTGCTCGAGCTATCTCCGCTGGCTGCTACCTCTAAAGAATACTTCCCCACCGTTGATGGCTCCCAATGCGGGTGCCGTCTGCAAATCCCCTTTGAGGCGAGTGTACGCTTCCTGGCAGTTCAGATCCCACTCCCACTCGACTGCCATGCGGAGGAGCTGAAGCAGAGGGGCTGCCGTAGCTGCGTAACCCTCTATGAAGTCCCGGCAGTACCCTGTGAGTCCCAGAAAAGACCTTACCCCGGTCACATTCTTGGGCGCTGGTAGCTCCTGTATTGCCTTCCTCCTAGCCTCGTCTATGGCCATTTCACCAGCCTTTACGGTCAGCCCGAGGAATTTGACTTCCTCCTGGCCGATCTGGGCTTTCTTGGGGTTGACCTTGAACCCCGCCTCCTGCAACAGCTTTAGCAGCTCGTCCAGCAGTGGCCCATGGTTCTCCCCCTCTGCGGAGAACAAAATCAGGTCATCCACGTACTGGATTAACTGGTGGGGTCGGCTGAAGCTTTTTAATGCGTCTGCCATGCATTGGTGGAATATGAAGGGGCTGTTGTGGAACCCCCGGGGAAGGAATGTCCATGTATACTGCTGCCCTTTAAAAGTGAATGCAAACTTGTATTGGTCTCCCCGTCTGAGGGGAATCGACCAAAACCCGTTGGAGATATCCAGCACTGTGAATGTGCTTGCGGTTGCTGGAATGCTCCCTATCAGATCGGCGACAGCTGTGACTGTGGGCGCGCAAGCTGGGATGTTCTTATTGAGGACCCGATAGTCCAAGGCTAAAGGGATCCAGGGGTATGGGGAAAAAGCAGGGACCGGGTACTGAAATTGGATGATCAGCCATGATCGCATTGAATGGCGGAGCAGGCTCGAGGGGCCGAATGGCCTACTCCTGCTCCTATCTTCTATGTTTTCTATGTTTCCATGGTGGCTCTCCACGACTGGTCGGGTTTCTTCACCGGCCAGAGTGGTGAGTTCACTTGGGTGGCTATTAGTCTCAACACCCCCTGTTTTACCAGGGATCCCAGTGCCGTCTCCAAGTCGGCTTCTGCCTCCCGGGGGAAACTATACTGCCTTTGTGGCCATGACATGGGGTCCCCTTGCACCTGGACCTCTACCCCGGCCACAATTGTATTTATGGTTGGCGAATGCGGCAAGGTTGTCCCACACATTCGCCTGGTACTGGGCTGGGGCGCTACTAACCAATTGTTCCAGGTCGTAACTTCCTTTTGGTTTCATGGTGCATACACTACCCATTCCTCCCTTACCTCTGGGGATCACTATCACCTTCTCTGTCTTGTCCGAGACAACTGCTCCCCACAGGCAATGATTCCTCAGGTCCACAATGACCCGGTTGGCTAACATGAAATCAGCCCCGAGGACTGGCCCCGAGGGTGGGGACCCTGGCTGCTCCCATTTCATTAGCACGCGCTTCCACGTGGTGCGGAGGGACCCTAGCTCTATTCTCAGGAGTTTGGACATCGCCCCCACCTGCTCATTCCCTGTGAATCCCGTTAGGTTAAATGGGACCTTGTTAGACCAGGGTGAATTGGTCGGGTCTTCTGGACCACCGTGCTGGAAGCTCCGGTGTCCACCAAATATATCCCCTGCACCATCTCCACCCCCATCTCAACACAGGGCCTGTCCCACTCATGATAAGTGAGTGGACACAGGTACTCAGGCTGGGCGCGTTCTAGTCAGGAGGAAGGCGGACATACGGGTGCGGTCGGCGTTATGTTGCTCACGGCAGCGTCTAGCCTTCCTTTATCCTTCCCCAGCACCGTGCAAAGGGCAGCCTCCAGAACATCAAACGGTTCATTGGTCACCTCCTTCGCCTCAGTGACCTGGGGTTTTCGCATGGGAGGACACCCTTGGCTGGACCCTCCCTTTTGGGCCGGGCAATCCCACCTCCAGTGTTCCATCTTCCCACACTTGAAACAAGCCTTAGACTCGTCGGTGTTACCCCCTTCCTGATGCCATTCCTTCCTATCCCCCTTACTGGTCTTCATCTCATGTACCCTCCCCTTGTGTTTGACCTCCTCCCTGGAACCAGCCCTAAAAACGAAGCCTAATTTCCGGAGCACACCTGCCTCCATGTTCGCAAGGTCCTCGGAGTCAAACCATGCTTCTGCCTTGGCTTTAATCTGTGGCAGGCTGTTTGCTACCAGGGTCCTCAGCCAGTGATTTCTGGGGAGCCCCATCAGTTGCGCGTGGTCTGGTGCACCTCCAGTTGCCTTTGCGTACACCAGTCATAGCCTGTCCGTCAATGCAGCTGGTGCCTCGCCAGCCAACTGCAGAGTCCGTTCCACTTGTGAGAACGAACTACCCTGGGTGTGACCCATGGCTCTCAGGATCTCCTCTTTCAACCCCGCTGTGGTGCCTCGCCCTGTTTTTGTGGCTGCGGACAGGCTCTGCTACAGTTTCCCATCAAGGGAGAGCAGCATCATCTTGTGGATCTCGCCCTCGCTACACCCGTTGATCCCCCCCTACCTGCTCGATCTCCATAAAGTGAACTGAGGGGCCCCCGTCCTGTTTTAGTTTGGGTAACTCTGCTACCATGGCTTGCAACTGCGGGGTAGTAAATGGGACCACGTAATCGCTCTGCAGCGGGCCCTGGTCACCGTTTGGTGTGGGTGGACCGCACTTTTGCTGCCGCAGAGGATACATTGGTCTTGGTGGCACTTCCGGTGCCGGTGGGACTTCCCTGTCCTGAACTCTGCTTCCTGACCCTCCTCGTCCCACTCCACCTGGGATTCCCCTGGTGCCATTAAACAGACCATGCCTCTGGCCCCAGACAAGGCTTGGATCAATTTTTTAATCCTTTCTTCGCAGGGAACGTGATCAGAGTCTTCATAGCCCCTACTTCTAGCTACCTTATGAACTATTTTAATGTCCCTTAGCTGACCCTCCAAACCGTCAGCTCTCGTTGTTAATCTTGCGTTCTCCTCCCGTAAGGCCTGCTCATTTAACCTGGCCTCCGTAACTTGGCACCGCAGGTATTCCCCCATATTACGGGAGGTCTCTTCCTGTGCGCGTCTTTCCTGTCTTTCCTCGCGCAACTCCTCCACTAGTCTACTCCCTACTATCCCCCTTGCATCTGACTTGTCCTCAGACTCCTTCAGCTCGTTTTTGAGCTTTTCAACCTACTCCCGGAGCAGTTGAACTTGCTTTTGGAAGCACAGGAGCCAGATCGCCTTCTCTTTGGACGTCCTGTGCTCCTTGCTCCCTGTTCACTCTGCGGCCCTATCCTGGGGACTCTCAGAGCGCAGCATCTCCAGCATCCATTGCTGGGATACGTTAACCTTTTAAAATACGTAGGAGGAAATTCTGTCCTCTGTAATGATATCAGCAAATAGTGATGTTATTTGCCTGTTTGATTATCATGCCTTACCAGCATAATTGCATGTATTGATTGCTTGTGCCTGACCAGCAGAGGGCATGTGACCGAGACAAGCAAGGCAGTTTAGTTTAGTTTCAGTTTCGTTCTAGATGCATCACTAGCCTGATGTCTCCTGTAAATGCTGTTAAAAGAGTTGAACAGACTTTAGATTAAAAGTCATTCTCTTTCATAAATGTCTCGTCATTGAGCCCACAAAGAAATCAATACTTGGTGTCAGAAGTGATTGAAAGAGATGAAGAGAAAAAATCTGAAGTTAAATCAGCTCTCCACAAATTAGCAAGCCAAAAGAGAACATTGTTGCTTACCATTGGAGAATAGCTAACGAAGTGAAAAAATGGAAGGTTTACACCCACCGGCGACGCTCCAGTTGACAGGTAATGTGGCTGAAAATTGGAGGAGATTCAAACAACGTTTGGAGTTGTATTTAGCGGCAATCGGAGCTGACGAGAATAGTAATAAAAAGAAATCGTCCTTACATGTCGTGGGTGATGAAGCGCTGGAGGTGTATAATAACTTCACATTCGCTGTTGATGGAGACAAAATGAAGCTAGATAAAATAATGGAACAGTTTGAGGCCTACTGCATACCTAAACATAACGTGACGTTTGAGAGGCACAGATTTTTCACATGTGTACAGAAAACGGGTGAGACTATTGATCAGTATGTGACTGAACTGAGAAACAGAAGCAAATCGTGTGAATTTGGGTGACTGACAGACTCGCTGATAAAAGACCGACTGGTGTGTGGTATTCCAGATAATGGTCTAAGGGAAAGACTGCTAAGAGAGCAAGATCTAGACCTGGGAAAAGCCATAGCACTGTGTAGGGCTACAGAGACTGTGAAGTTGCAGGCAAAGGAGCTGTTCAGTGACAGTAGCTGCAACGTGGATGCAGTGAGTAAGAACGGACACAAACCGTTTAACAAAAAGAGCGCCAATGTGAAAAAAGAGGTGTGGCCAGCGAACGAAAATGAAAGGGACAATCGAAAGTCATGTAGTCGATGCGGTACACAGCATCCACCAAGAAAGTGTCCAGCATATGGTAAAACATGCAATAGTTGCAACAAGAACAACCATTATGCCCGTTGCTGTAAGAACCAAGCGCAACAAAGCAAGGTCCATACAGTAGATGAAAGCGAGATAGAGGAGTTCTATGTAGATGTTGTGTCTGAAAACAAAAAAGAAGAAAGAGACTGGATGTTGACACTAAAAGTGAATGACATACACATTCCATTTAAATTGGATACTGGAACACAAGTTAATGTGATATCAGAGACTGATTTTAAGAAAATTAGACCCAGACCAAAGATACATGGAATAAAAGTGAAAGTGACAGGATTCTCAGGTACTGATATACCAGTGAAAGGAAGATGCATTGTCAAAGTAACACACAAGGACAGAGAGCACACGCTAGCATTAATCATGGTGCCAAAGGATGTGCAAGCCATACTAGGTTTAAAAGCCTGTGAGAGACTGAACCTGGTAAAGAGAGTCCTCGTTGTGGAAAGCGAAGGAGAGACAGTCTATGATGAACTGAATATTGCGTACACACCGGGTAAGCTGATGTATACAGCAGACACGTTGTCCAGAGCTGTTGACCCAGGAGAGCCCGCAAACACAGTGAAAAGACTGATGTACAAGGCAAAAGACAGTGGAACTGACTTCTACCAGAGCATGCTTGTATACCGCACAACGCCGCTTGAGTGTGGTATGTCACCAGCCCAACTCCTGATGGGACGTCGGCTAAGGTCAAACCTACCCATCCCGGAGAACCTCCTGAAAACAAAAGAGGGGGAGAAAGTGAGGAAGTTCAAAGAACAACAGAAAGAAAAGCAAAAGTACTACTATGACAGAGGAACACAAAACCTACCTGAACTCCACACTGGTGACCAAGTAAGGTTGAAAGACAAAACAAACACATGGACTCAGAAGGGAACTGTCCTGAGTGAAGTTCAACCAAGATCATACACCATTCAGACAGAAGAGGGTGCTGTTCTGAGAAGAAATCATCGAGATCTTCTCATGGGACCAGCCACAGCAGGTCAAGAGACTGATACTGTTGAACAACCTGATCACACAGCTGAGAACCAATCATCTGAGGCAACAACTCAGATTCAAGGACAATCAATCAGAAAATCCTCAAGACACATGAAGCCTCCTGAGAGACTCATTGAGCAAGTTTAAGGACTATTGTTATAGAAGGAAGTAATGTTATCTTATTCTTTCTTCAAGTTCTAGTGTATTTACATATTTCATATGAACACACAAAACAAGGTTAAAAAACCTTGATCATGATAATGATAATGTAAGTTCATTAAGTGTTACAGTTAAAATGCAGATTAATACAAAGAAAACATGTTGTTAGTTAAAAGTAAAATACTTTTGTTTTAAGAAAAGGAGATGTAATGATATCAGCAAATAGTGATGTTATTTGCCTGTTTGATTATCATGCCTTACCAGCATAATTGCATGAATTGATTGCTTGTGCCTGACCAGCAGAGGGCATGTGACCGAGACAAGCAAGGCAGTTTAGTTTAGTTTCAGTTTCGTTCTAGATGCATCACTAGCCTGATGTCTCCTGTAAATGCTGTTAAAAGAGTTGAACAGACTTTAGATTAAAAGTCATTCTCTTTCATAAATGTCTCGTCATTGAACCCACAAAGAAATCAATACATCCTCCATTCCGGATCTCTTGCCCTCCAAACTGTCCATATCTAATCCACAACCTATCGGCCTGCCACGGTCGCCAAATCTGTAACCAGTTTTTGCGGTGGCCAATTTCCTATGGCCCCTGCCGCAATCGCCAATTATTGTAAGTGGTTTCGCCCCGCCCATAGCGAGCACGCAAACCCCCTTACTACAAGTTCTGGGTGATAGGGATTACTGAGGACAGATTTGAACACGGACAGCGTTTTCGGGCTCACCCGTACAGTGTTTATTAAGGTTAACAAAAACCACTCCACTCACATACAGTACAAGTGGTGTGAACACAACAGTACAGTTTAAAACAGTACAACCCGGACTTGTCCAACAAGCCCCTACCTTGCTGACTTACCACGGCCAAAAAACACCCTCCCGTGAACTAAACTATCACAGGACCCTTCCAACGCTAAACCCCCTCTGGTTTGGTAGGAACACACAGGCACCCCCTCACACAGCTAAGTGATCTTGTGGGTGTGTAGGCTTGGCAATGCTCCCCAAGATTGCCCCTTTTATCTTGCTTGCAGCTTCCTCCCGTACGTCTTGGCTACTTGGTTCCGTACCGACCTTGCGGCATGCGAGTCCCAGCCTTAGTCGACGTTCGTCTCGGTTGGAAGAGCAAGGCTCAGCTCTTCTTGATGTTACGTTGTGTGGCGGGCAGGAGAGAGAGAGAGAGCTGTCCAAACTGCTCTTTTTATACCTCTCCAATGCACAAACCATTGTCTGTGGTTTTAATGGACACATGGCCTGGGGGAATGGGTTTTCGATCTCTTGAATGGTTTGAAATGGTTTTTGATCTCTTTTCGATCTTCCTGCTGATTAATTTAATGAGTTCATCTTGACTAGAACAATGAGTCGTCAGCCTTGTTAATCAAGACTTGGGAGTGGGCCTCTCGGGCCATTGTTCCCAGGACAGTTTGTTTCCATACGAATGAGTCATCTCCAGCTTGAGTGGGTTTTCACTGCTCCCCCCCCCCAAACAGCCTGTCCAGTTTTTAATAGGGGTTAAAAATCCATGAAGTCTGCGTCGACTGCTACAGCAGAAAGAGGGAGATGTGATGGTCAGTGATAGAGGAAAGGTAAGAAGCGAGTGATTGTTGTTGAATGGGGACGTGTAGTTGAGGTTACAGGTATCACTGATGAATTATTTAATCATGTAGCACCCGGGCAGAAAGGAGCCATCTACGTTGTAGCCTCCCTTTCTCTTCCTCTTCCTCCATTTCCTCTTGCGCTTCCTCCTCCACCTCCTCCTCCCCCTTCTAGCAGCTTGTCTTGCTCTCCGTTGTCTCTCTTCATTCTCCCAGTCATTTTCAATTCCCAGAGGAAGCCTTAACAGGCCACCCATGCCTGGAAGCAACCTGTTTCAGCACAATATTTGATATGACAAAAGAAATATTGCAAACCAGCGAGACCACTCCCTGTGGAGTAATTCAACTTTAGCCAAGTATGGGAAACCTCCAAAAATGTGTACAATTGCACCAGCAGCCAGAAGAAATATGCCAGCAACTTGCGTGCAAGTACTTCATGATGCTTTTAAGTATCATTGATTGGTTGGGGGGGGGCCTTCATTCCATTTAACGTCATGTTCAGCTGGGTGAAATGAAGACTCCGAGAATGGCAGGAGTGTTGAGTTGAAAAATGGCAGCGCTGATGTCAAATCAGCATTGCACATTGATTTGCATCATCATCTTGCTGCTCTGCATGCTGCCGGTGGTCGTTAGGAGCACACGTGCAAACCCCTTTACCAAGATGTTAACCTGTGTACTTCCCATTGGGAGTGCACGCGCTAATTTTGGATCCCCTTTTTGAGTCTTAGTTGGCCGCATAGCGCCTAAAAAACAGGCGCTACATCTAGCAGCACGTGACTGATTTTCTTTACAGCATTATCCCTCATTATTCTTCCCATTCATTGTACTTGCATTAATTTCTTAAAAACAAGGTTTGGTTACTACTTACTCCAGTTGTGTCACTGTCCGTCTACAGATAATCCTGATGACTGGTAAAAGATATAAAAGACCCTTCTGTCATGAATAAAGAAATATCAAGAAACTCCATTAGGTCTAATCATCATATGAAATATTACCTTCAAAGCCAGGCTAATGCAGCACATCCTGATCTTTGAGTGTTAAAGATATTCCAAAGCATTAAATAGCCTGACTAACCCAGTCCAGAATACTCCATGAATCAAACACAAGTCTGAAATGGGGCTTGGAAGAGAGAGTTTCCTTTGAAGTTCATAACGTAAATTGTAGCTTTCATATTCAACATCTACATTTCACAGTAGGGTCCACGCAAAGACTGAGGTAAAACACAACTAGAAGGGCCTGGCAAGATATGTTAATGAGGGGCCTAATGCCCATTGAAGAACCCTTTTAATGAATTGATTTCCGATGACCTGCACAGCTCAGGATTCTTCTGCAGCCCCAGCCAAAAGTAAACATTTTCATTTCAAAAAAATGCTTTTTGTGGAGCCAGGAGGAGCAGGCGTGGTCCTCCCGACGCCACAGTACTGCTGATCGACTCCACGATGCCCGATCCAACTCCCCCACTAGAAACTACCTGAGGGTTGGTGCCGGTGACCCGAAATTAATTTCTCTCATGTGACGAGCTTCCTTTGGAGGCGCAACAGGCTCTGGCAGCTCGTTCCCAAGGTGCAGAGGAGGTCCAATTTCGGGACAGCCTCAGAACTCTCTTTTCGGGTGGGCATGCTGCTTACAAAATCGGAGCCAGACTGATATCTATCCCAGGGAATTTTACAGCACAGAAAGAGGTAATTCCGCCATTCTGTATATCTGGCTCACTGGAACAACATAGTTCAATCCCCCTAACTGTTGCTCTTTTCTTTTTGCCATCAGTAATTTGAACCTCCAGCAGTGTTCTGACTAGATTCCGCCCTCGCCTCTTTACCTTGTAATGTGAAAGGTAGCCTCCAGCTGTATCATTTTCAATAGTATGCAGTGGAAAAACATGTAAATGTCCTATTGTAGGAATTGACGAATTCCTAACCAAAAACTGAGGTCGACTCAGGAGATCAATCAAAGAGGTCTTTAATGTAAGACTAAACGAGTTCAAACAGTTTGTTGAGATCGATACAGGAGAACCACGAAAACAGGTCTTAACAAGATGGAGATTCCACGAGGGCTGCCCGGACAGTCACGTGGTTTGCGACGCGACGTCATAGCGTTTGCCCGTGATTTCCCGCAC
Organism: Somniosus microcephalus; assembly: GCF_052327205.1. Taxonomy (NCBI): domain Eukaryota; kingdom Metazoa; phylum Chordata; class Chondrichthyes; order Squaliformes; family Somniosidae; genus Somniosus; species Somniosus microcephalus. Next base: position 72,152,095 of record NC_140987.1, on the reverse strand, counting down.
TCTTAAAGGGGCCACGCCCGTACATACAAACACTATACACAAAACACAGTAATGTCTAACACAATGGTACAGGCTTAGGCTGGTGTTAGAACATCGTTAAAGGGAATTATATACAGTTGCCCAGAGTCATTCAGTGGCTCCGCCACATGCGCCCCCCCAGAATTCGCTTTAACGGACAAAGTCAAATGGTGAGGGGGTCTGATGAGCCTGTCAGAACGGCTCCTGTACTCCTGAGGCGGAGGCTGTTGGGCGGCTGGCGGTCTGGCGGGCGGTTGCACTTGATCTGCTGTAACGGCGATGGGAGGCCGATCTCGTCTCGGCAGTTGTGCTGTCTCGACGGGGCTGTCGAGGTCCAGATGTGCTGGCTTTAAGCGATCGACCGAAATGTGGTCCGGTTTACCGCCGACATCTACCGTGAAGGTGTTGTCCCCTGCCTCCAACACATGGAAGGGACCAGTATATGGGGCCTTGATTGGATCCCTATGAGCATCGTGGTGAATAAAGACGTACTCAGCCTTGTGAAGCTCCGGGGGAACGTGCGAACTCTGCAGCCCGTGGTGCGAAATGGGCACCAGTGCGAAGCATCTGGCCGCCTCCTGGTGACTAGTAAGCTGACCATGGCTTTGTCAAAACTGGCAGGAAATCCCCCGGGATGCGCAGCGGCTGACCGTACACCAGTTCCGCTGATTAAGAGCGAAGGTCTTCTTTGGGGGCCGTGCGAAGGCCCAACAGGACCCACGGTAGCTTGTCTGCCCATCCAGCGTCCTGGAGGCTGGCCCTCAGGGCAGCTTTCAGTGATCAGTGGAAGCGTTCACAGAGGCCATTCGCCTGTGGGTGGTAGGCTGTGGTGCAGTGTAATTTGACACCGAGCCCTTGGGCCACTGCATTCCAGAGTTCGGAGGAAAACTGCAGTCCTCTGTCGGAAGAAATATCTGCGGGCACTCCGAAACGGGCGACCCAGGTGGAAATGAACGCCCTGACCACGTCCACCGAAGTAGTGGATGACAGGGGAACTATCTCCGGCCATCTGGTGGTGCAGTCAACCATGGTCAGGATGTGTGAAAAACCATGGGAGGGTGGGAGTGATCCTACCAGGTCCACATTGACATGGTCAAAACGGCGCTCCAGAACTGTGAAGGTGGCCAACGGAGCTTTGACGTGGCGCAGTACATTGGCCTTTTGGCAGACCACGTAAGTGTTGGCCCAGTCGTGGACATCCTTGTGCATGCTATGCCACACGAATTTTGCTGACATCAGCTTCTGAGAGGCCTTCATTCCTGGGTGTGACAACCCATGTATGGCGTCGAACACTTTACGGCGCCAGACGACCGGCACGACCGGGCGAGGGTCTCGTATGGAGACGTCACTCAACAGCATGGTACCTGCCGAATGGAACTTGACGTCGGCCAACCGGAGGCCAGTGACGGTCATTCTGCAGGCTTGGACTTCTGGGTCTAAGGCTTGGTCCGCTGCCATAAGGGCGTAATTGATGCCAGGTTGTCCTTACCGGCCACGTGCTGTATATCCGTGGTGAATTCGGATATGTAGGTCAGTTGACGTTGCTGTCGGGATGACCACGGTTCGGCGGTCTTGGCCATGGCAAAAGTTAGTGGCTTATGGTCCACGAAGGCGGTGAAGGGACGTCCTTCCAGGAGGAAGCAAAAATGGTGGATGGCCAGAAAAAGGGCGAGCAACTCCCGGTCGAACGCTCTCTCGTTCCGCCGTAGTTGACAGCTGAAGAATGCCAACGGCTGCCACGTCCCGTTCACCCACTGCTCTTGCACGGCGCCGATTGCGTAGTCTGACGCGTCGGTGGTGAGGGCGATGGTGGCTCCTGGCAGCGGGTGCGCCAGCATGGTTGCGTTGGCTAAGGCGCTTTTGGTGTCGCCGAACGCTCTGGCCATGCCGTCCGCCCAGTCTACCGGGTTCTTGCCAGTCTTGCCCTTGAGGGCCTCGTACAGGGGCTGCATGAGTAGTGCTGCCTTAGGCACGAAACGGTGGTAAAAGTTTACCATGCCTAGGAATTCCTGCAGGGCCTTAATGCTTTGCGGGCGTGGGAAGGATATCACTGCCTCTACCTTCGCTTGTAAAGGAACCGCTCCCTCTGCTGTGATGCGATGTCCCAGGAAATCAATTTGGCGCAGGCCAAACTAACACTTGGCCGGGTTGATAATCAGGCCGTGCTGGCTGAGGCGTCGAAAAAGGGTGCGTAGGTGACAGATATGTTCTTCTTTAGCTGGACTCGCAATTAGGATATTGTCCACGTAGAAGAAAAGGAACTTGAGGCCCCGCAGCACGGAGTCCATCAGGCGTTGGAAAGCCTGGGCGGCGTTCTTTAACCCAAATGGCATTCGCAGAAACTCGAAGAGGCTGAATGGGGTGATGACTGCGGTCTTCTGGACGTCCTGTGGGTGCACTGGAACCTGGTGGTAGCCCCGTACGAGGTCGACTTTCGAGAAGACAATGCTCCCTGCCAAATGGGCAGAGAAATCCTGGATGTGGGGGATCGGGTACCGATCAGGAGTGGTGGCGTCGTTTAGGCATCGATAGTCGCCGCATGGTCGCCATCCGCCGCCAGGCTTCGGGACGATATGGAGGGGTGAAGACCAGGGACTATTCGACCGGCGAATAATCCCTAACCGTTCCATGGTCGCGAACTCTGCCTTTGCGACCGCCAGCTTGCCAGGTTCCAGGCGCCGGGCCCGCGCGTAGACCGGGGGGCTGTTGGTGGTGATGTGGTGTTCCACACCATGTTTTGTGGCTGTGGAGGAGAACGTGGGTCTTGTCAGGTCGGGAAATTCGGCGAGCAGACGAGCGAACTCGTCAGGAGTCGGGAAAGCACAGGCGACGGTGCACGACATAGTGTTACTGCGGTAACAAGTGATAGAATTGAAAGTTGCCGTGTTGATCAACCGCCGGTTCTTCACGTCGACCAGGAGGCTGTTGGCACACAGGAAATCTGCGCCGAGAATGGGTTGAGAAACCTTGGCTGTCACAAACTTCCAGTGAAAGCGTTGCCCCCCGAAGCACACCTCCACTCGCCATCTGCCGAAGGTCCGAATTGCTCCGCCATTGGCCGCTTCAAGGGCGAGGCAGTGATTCCCTGCCTGCAAATCGAGGGCAGACGCGGGTAAAATGCTGCACTGCGCTCCGGTGTCGCACAGAAAATGACGACCGGAGAGTGTATCGGTGATGAAAAGCAACTTGCCCGCGTTGCCGATCGCCATGGCGGCCGCGGGGCGCCCGTTAGACTTGTTCCTCAGTAGTCGCAGTTGTTTTGTTTTTTGGGGCAAGCTGCCGGGAGGGTGGCAACGTCGCGCCTTCGCGCCGAACTGCGCGTGGTAGAAACACAGCCCAGCAGGCTGACGAGCTGGGGTGGCATCTGTGGGGGATGGGCGCCTCATGGCGGTGCAGTACTGCTGCGTTACCACAAAAATGTTGTCCGCTTCTGCCGCGAATGGCGTGCAGTCTTCCACCTCGGATCTGGCCAGGGCAGCTTGCACCTGCTCAGGCAGCTGGCTGAGGAATAGTTCACGGAATAGGAAGCATTCCGGTTCTGAGCCCAGGAGTGTGAGCATTTGGCTCATCAACTCCGAAGGCTTGCAGTCCCCGAGCCTGGGCATAGCGAGCAATCGACGGGCGCGCTCGATTTAGTGAGCCCGAAAACTTGCAGCAACCACGCCTTGAGGGTTTCTCGAGGAGGCGGACGATCCGCGAGGCGGTAGAGCTGTCGAGTGCGGAGACCACATAGAGATATTTGGTCTGATCCGCAACGATATCCCTCAGGGTGAACTGTGCCTCGACCTGAATGAACCACGAGGTCACTTGCTGCTCCCAGAGCTGCGGTAGCTTCAGCGAAACGGCGTTGGCCTCCATGCTGTGTACTTTTTGCAAAAAACGGTCACAAAAAACGGGGTCACCAATGTAGGAATTGACGAATTCCTAACCAAAAACTGAGGTCGACTCAGGAGATCAATCAAACAGTTCTTTAATGTAAGACTAAACGAGTTCAAACAGTTTGTTGAGATCGATACAGGAGAACCACGAAAACAGGTCTTAACAAGATGGAGATTCCACGACGACTGCCCGGCCAGTCATGTGGTTTGCAACGTGACATCATCGCATTTGCCTGCGATTTCCCACGCTCTTAAAGGGGCCATGCCCGTACATACAAACACTATATACAAAACACAGTGATGTCGAACACAATGGTACAGGCTTAGGCTGGTGTTAAAACATCGTTAAAGGGAATTATATACAGTTGCCCAGAGTCATTCTCCGCCACACTATCACAGACCTTCCCCTTTGTTCTTTCCTCCCCGCCCCAGCCCGCCCCGCCCTGACACTTGCTTAAAAATCTGTTACATCTCCCAACATTTTCCATTTCTGAGGAAGGGTTATCAACCTGAAACATTGGGCTCGATTTTACCAGGCTCGAGAAGGCGGGTTTGGAGGCGTGTGAGTTGTCAAAATCGCAAAAAATGGCGGCCGGGCCCGATCCCGCCTCTATCCCGCCTCCGAGCAATTTTCCCACATTTGCGTTTTCAGACCCCGTTTCCATCCTGCCTCCAAGAGGCGGGATAGGCCCTTAAGACGCTTAACAACCACTTACTTGCCTCTATAATCCCATTTTGAGAGGCCTTTCTGATTTTTAAACATTTCCCCCATCCTACACACCTCCTCTGGAACACACCAGTTAATCCTGGCGGCCTCACAATTGGATTGCTTATTAACAGCTGCAGCTCCACCATTAAAAAGGAGTTTTCACCGATGATCATTTGCAGGTGGCAGAACTTTGTTGTCTCAGGTCTGGGGGAGCTTTTAGCAGGCCTACTCATTGTTGTGGAAGTTTGGAGCCTGACCCCCATCTCCAGTGTGACCTGCTGGGAAACCCCTCTCCCCACCTTGACTGAGTGCTGCCTCAACTGAGGCATATAACAGAAGCAAGACGAACATTTATTTCCTTTCCTCCTGGACATCAGATTCGGACGAAGACCAACCGCAGCAGCAGCAGACCCATGAGCATCAGCAGCACCAACAGCAGCAGCAACAACAGGAGCGCCAAGCTGCTGCTCACCCACTTGAAGCTGTGCAGGACAGAAGGCGCCAGCACGTGACCACATTGCTGGCCGGGGTGCAAGGGATGCACTCATGTTGGCCAGATTTGCTTAGCCTGCGCAATCAGACACTTTTGCCTCGCACCTTCTTACCAGACCATCGACAATGGCCAAGAGCCTGCGGATTCCTATCACTCTGACCACCATACTGGCAATTGCAAGGTGCCCTAAGCCCTCAATGTGGAAGTCCCATTTGCGAAATGACACAGGCCACAACTTCAACATTTTGCCATCAAATCTGTTTATGATACTGTGACAAGGATGGCTGGTCAAAAAACAATAGATCACAACACCCAAGTGACTACCCTTGTGACTACTTCTGCTTTATCTTCCTCTTACACGTGCTCCTAAGTGGTGCTTCCCCTGTGGCTTCAGCAGATGTGGTGCCCCTTGCTGCTCCTGTCTCAACACTTTTGGCGGGTGTCCTCTGGGGTTGCAAACCTGTGAGGGCTCGGCATCAGTCTGCTGCTGCTGCGGCTGTGCAGGGGCTGAGATGCCCATCTCAGTTGGGTGAGGACTCTGGTGGGGCTCTGGCCGAGGGCTTTGCAGTGGCATGGTCGTGTGAGTGCTTGGAGAGGAGCCCTGACTTCCTTGTTGTCTGCCACCAACATCCCTCTCATGGGTCAGCCCCACTTCAGAGCTAGCAAGTGGCTTGACAGCACCTTGCTGCACTGCAGTGGGGCCATGAGGACCCGTTTTGACAGCACCTTGCTGCACTGCAGGGGGTTCATGAGGACCTGTTTTGACAGCATCTTGCTGCACTGCAGGGGGGCCATGAGGACCCGTTTCTGCACTGGAAGTCCTACTCCAGAGGACTTCCATGAAGGTCTGGTTTGTTTGCTCAATAGCTGACCATCGCTCCTCAAGAGATGTCATTCTATTCTGAACAATGACGATGTTTTCAAGACCCTGGCGACTAAGCTCCTCCATGGCCGTAGCCATCCTCTCCTCTACGGTAGCCAGCCTTACTATGGAGGTAGCGATCCTTTCCACGGAGGTTGCCATCCTTTCCACGGTGATGCGTTCATGCGCCAATGCCTCCACAAAGGCCCTGCTTGTAGTGTCCGTGTGTTGATAAAGACACTGAAGACAGGAGTTGGTTCATAGGTGTTTACTAAGCAAAGTCTGGGGGGGATTCTAACGGATATACACAATATACAGGCTTATATAGCCCGAGTGGCAATTACCGGCATTACAGCACACCTGGGGCTCTTAAAGGCACATACACTACAATTCCTCCCCTTTTAGCTAACCAGTACATCATATTTTAAGTAATTATTAATTACATGTTATAAGAAAAATAATATACACATTGCTGTAGTTAATTAATTATAAGTCAGTCTCTCAGGAGGCTTCCTGACTCGGTCCGGATAACGCCTCGGGGGTGTAGTAGTTTCTGGTGGTGTAGTACGTTTTTTTGGCAAGGCTGATTCGGCTTGAATGCCAGTGTCGGGTTCATCGGGTTCCAGTATCACCGGATCGGAGGTAGATATGGGTATCTCTACTTCATCGTTAGATGTATAGAGTTGTGGTGTAGGTTGTCCCTTTTCGGATGACTTTATGATTTGGTCAGCATGGCGCCTTATTATGCTTTCTCCGATGTCCACGGTATACATCAGTGGTCCTAGTCGTGTGCAGATAGTTCCAGGCTGCCATTTCTCGGTACGGTAGTCCCGGGCCAAAACTTGTTGACCTATCTGGAAGGTTCTAGTTGGCCTTTCATTCATGCCTTGAAACTGCCGGTTCTCCACGTCCCTTCTGATGTTGGGCTTGACCACATCCAGCCGGCATCTTAGGTTTCTATTGAAGAACATCATGGCGGGAGTTTGGTTGGTAACCATATGTGTTGCATTTCTGTATGCGAATAAGAAGTTATCCACCTTGCGCTGAAGTTTTATGTCTTCATTACCCATGGCCTTTATGGCCTTCTTGAAGGTCTGGACAAACCTTTCAGCCAATCCATTGGTGGCGGGATGGTATGGGGGGGACGTGTAGTGCTTAACCCCATTGTTTCTTAAGAACTTTCTGAATTCTTCGGACACAAATTGCAGTCCATTATCAGAACATATCTGTTCCGGCAGCCCATTCCTGGCAGATATGGTCCTTAATACTGTGATGGTTTTTTCCGTGGTGGTGGAGGACATCTTTATTACCTCCGGCCACTTGGAGTGTGCATCAACCGCGATTAAGAACATTGGCCTAGAAATTCACTATGGCCCCGCCAGCTGGCTAGCGCCCAAAAGTTAGCGCTGGGCGCGGAGCCAGTTGCGACCGTCAGAAATTCAGTTTTTGCGCCCCAAGTCGGAACCGGGCGCTATTCCAGGGTGTGCCCGCCCCCGCTTGGTGCGCTGAAGCTGAATTTCAGCGCTGTAGGCGCCGCTGCGCCACCCGCTGCGGCGCGGCAGGCTGCGGTACTGCAGGCCTCCTCCTTCTCTTAAGGGGGAGGTGCCTGCAACGGGGAGATCGCCGCATGATTGTGCCGGCAAATGAGCCCGGCACCACGGAGAAGTGCCGGCCTCGCGGAAAGCAGCCAGCAATGCCGTGGGGCGGGGGGATGGAGGAGGCCGGGGAAGGAGGTGCGGGCAGGCGGCCGCCGAAAAAGCGGCCGGCCGCACCTCCACCTTAAAGCGCCCCAGTAACGATGCAGGACGGCCCCGTTTTCCAATCGCTGTTTGCGGCCGCTGCAGAAGAGGCGGCCGCAACTCAATATGGGGGTCGGGCCGGTAGCGGGGCGGAACCGGGGCACTGCGCACGCTGATGACGTCATCGGTGTCAGGGCAGCGCTACCGGCTACCGCCGCCATTACCGCTGCGCTGAATATCAGCGCAAACTCCTCTATTGGCGCAGAAGCCCTCTTTGGGCGGTAACTGGCCGCAAAGCTGGCGGCGCCTTAATGAATTTCTAGACCATTGAGTCCATAAATGGACCAGCAAAGTCGATGTGCACCCTTTGCCAGGGAGATGAGGGCCACTCCCATGGATGTAGAGGGGCTTGTGGTGGAGCGTTTTGGACCTTCTGGCATCCTAGGCAGCTCTTGGTCATTTCTTCGATGTCTCCATCGATACCTGGCCACCATACAAACGCCTTAGCTAGGTTCTTCATTTTCACTCCACCCAGATGCCCCTCGTGAAGCTCCTTTAGCACTTTATCCTGGAGTTTGAGTGGAATCACCACTCTGGGTCCACACATCAAGGTTCCTCGGCACACTGACAGCTGTTCTCTTCTTTGCGAGAATGCTGGCAACAGTGGTTCGCCATGTGCTGGCCATCCCTTCACTGTTAAATCGTAGACCCGTGAGAGAGTCGGGTCATTTCTCGACTCCCTTTCAATGGCAGAATTTGTTACTGGTAGGCATTCCACTATGGTAGAGTGGAACATCTCTACTGGGTCTACTGTAGGTGCCTCGTCTACCGTTGGCAATGGCAGGCGCGATAAACCGTCAGCATTCCCATGCTGTTTTGATCCTTTGTATTCTATGTTGTATTGGTGTGCCCCTAGGAAAAGGGACCACCTCTGTAGCCTTTGCGCTGTCATAATGGGAACACCCTTTTTAGGGTTGAATATGGAGATGAGGGGTTGATGGTCAGTCAACAAGGTAAATTTTTGTCCGTGTAGGTAATGGTTGAATTTCTTCACTCCCCATACCAGGCTGTGTGCTTCCCTGTTGATTTGGGCATAGTTACGCTCAGCTGAGTTTAATGAGCGTGACGCAAAAGCTATCGGCCGTTCTGAGCCATCAGGGAATTTATGGGATAATACTGCTCCTATGCCGTAAGGGGATGCATCGCACGCCAGCCTGATTGGCAGTGATGGGTTGCAATGAGCCAAAACTTCTTCGGATGTGATTGAGTCTTTGCATTTATGGAAGGCACGTTTACAGTCTTCGTTCCATTTCCAAATCACTCCTGTTTGTAGAAGTTCATTAAGAGGGTGTAGAAGAGTTGATAAGTTCGGTAAAAATTTATGATAGTAATTTATTAATCCCAGGAACGACTTTAATTGTGAAACATTTTCAGGTGCTGGGGCTTTTATGACCGCTTCAATTTTTTCAGGTGATTTATGCAACCCTTCATTATTAATTATGTGGCCACAATATGATATCTGATTTTGGAAAAATTCGCACTTGTGGCGATTTGCTCGTAGGCCCCGTTCTCTCAGCCTAGTGAGCACCTGCTCCAAATTGGCAAGGTGCTCGTTGTCATTTTCTCCTGTTACAAGGATGTCGTCTAGGTAGCATTGAGTCCCCGGAATCCCTTGCAGGACTTGCTCCATAGCTCTTTGCCAGATAGCTGGAGCTGATGCTACTCCAAAAACCAGTCGATTGTACTGGTACAGGCCTTTGTGTGTGTTTATCGTGAGATACTTTTTAGAGGTCTCCTCAACCTCCATCTGTAGATATGCCTTTTCCAAATTCTCCAGCTCTGCCTCGACTGCTGGGACGAATTGCGTATGGCACCGGTCTTGCCTTAAAAAATTTGGGAATTGCTGCATCTTCCACTTTTATTGAGGCGGTGATGCCTTTCAAGGTTCCTAGTTTCTCTTGAAACACTTCTTTGGCGTTGGCCAAGATGTCTTTTATTCGTTCAGGTATGATGTCATCATTGTTTTTTTTCTTACTGGTCACCGTCAGTGCCTGAATGGAGTGCCAGTCTAAACGTATCTTTCTGATCCATTCACGTCCCAACAACGGTGGACCACCATCTTGTAGAATGTATAAATACAACTTTTGTATTTCTTTGCCGTTGTATACAACAGGCACCCTTATTTTTCCTTTGGGGCATACTTTCTGCCCCGTATATGTTTTTAAGATAATGGATGTGTCTTTTAGAGGTATATGCGAAAATAGCCTCTCGTAATCCCGTCGATTTATTACGGTTAGAGCTGATCCTGTATCTAGCTCCATTTTAACTGGGGACCCTGCTATAGTGAGGGTAACCCAAATGGTTTGGTAATCCTCTTTGGCAAGTACATTATGTAATTTGAGACAGCTTAGTCTCTTGTTTTCGGAGTCGCTATCGCTATCGCTATCGCAGCACGGTGGCATAGTGGCTAGCACTGTTGCCTCACAGCGCCAGGGACCTGGGTTCAAGTCCAGCCTCGGGTGACTGTCTGTGTGGAGTTTACACATTCTCCCCGTGTTTGCTCCGGTTTCCTCCCACAGTCCAAAGATGTGCGGGTTAGGTTGATTGGCCATGATAAAAATTGGCGCTTAGTGTTAGGGGGGATTAAATACATGGGGATAGGGCTTGGGTGGGATGGCTGTCGGTGTAGGGACTGGGTGCTAGGGTTTGGATGATCAGCCATGATCTCGTTGAATGGTGGAGCAGGCTCGAATGGCCTACTCCTGCTCCTAGTTTCTATGTTTCTGGTCTTCGGAGCTACTGTCCGCCATCATTTGTACGTTCCTTTATTGATTTTTTTTTTTCTGTCTGTGGATTTATTTTGTCCAGATCGGCATACCGGTGCAATGTGTCCAATCTTTCCGCATTGCCTGCATGCTTTGTCCTTGAACCAGCAGTCCCTCTGGTTATGGGTGGATCTGCCGCAGCGATAACATCTTTTGAAACCCTGTGTCATTTCATGGGTGCCAAAGTCCTGTGTCTTTTGTTGTATCTCTGCAGCTCCTCTTGCTGCTGCTTCATATGATACAGCCATACTGAAAGCTTTGACCAATGTTAAATCTTTTTCAGAAAGCAGCCTTTTTTGTGTTCCTTCACTTAAGAGACCGCAAACGAATTTGTCTCGAAGATATTCTGATAGTCCTGCCCCGAATTGGCAGTACTTTGATAGCTTTCTTAATTCGGTTAGGTAATCAGCGTTACTTTCATTCTTGTGTTGATTTCTCTTGAAGAATTTGAATCGTTCCGCTATCAGCAGCAGTGTTGGGTTTAAGTGCTCCTGCAGGGTATCAACAATTTCTTTAAAATTCTTGTCCTTTGGTTTGGCTGGAGTGATTAAATTTCGTAACAGCCCGTATGCCTTTGCGCCCATTAGGTTCAGCAGTACTGAAGCTTTTTTTTCATCTTCTATTCCATTTGCAGTGCAATATACCTCTACTCTTTCCACGTATGTGGTCCAATCTTCTATTTCGCTATCAAAAGCATCAATATTGCCAGACTTAGGCATTTCAGAAAAGATATGGCACTTCCCGCACTTTCCCGCCGCTGCTGCCGATGACAACGCTGTTTCCCGCGGTTTCCGTTCTTTTTTTAAATTTTTTTATTTATTTACAGTTGGAGACTCGTTCCCGCCGGACTTTCTCTCCAGGTCTGAACGCTGACCTGCTTGCCGCGCCGGCCATCTCCCGAGTGCTCCCTCCCAGTCCGTTATTGCTTGCCTCCGATTTCACTGCCTGTCTCAGCTGTAGAGCCAGCCGCTGGAGCCCCAGCCTGATGCCCAGGAAGGATTAGCGCAGTACCTGCCACCAGCTTGGCCAGCTGGCGAAACAACAGCTTCTCTCACTTTCTTGAGTCTTCTGGACGCCCAAGGAATCGATGTCCTTGAGGTGCTGCTGTATTGCAGGTAAGTCCGTTTCCACTTCGTCGCCACTGTAGTGTCCGTGTGTTGATAAAGACACTGAAGACAGGAGTTGGTTCATAGGTGTTTACGAAGCAAAGTCTGAGGGGGGTTCTAACGGATATACACAATATACAGGCTTATATAGCCCGAGTGGCAATTACCGGCATTACAGCACACCTGGGGCTCTTAAAGGCACATACACTACACTGCTCATGTTCGCAATGGATTCCTCCATTCGCTCCACACTCGCAGTGACCCTGAAGACAAAACCTGCCAGAGACTCCTGCACCTGTTCCTGGAGTTCCAGCACTGCTCTCCTTCTGGATGGACCTGGAGGCACAGGGTCGAAATGCAGCTGAGCCGAGCTGGCAGAGTCCTGCGCCCTCCAACGAGGACTCTCCACTGCTGTCCCTGTCTCCACCATCTGCTGATGCTCACTTGTGAGCTGTGATACATCAGGTGACAACACTACTCTATCTCGTGAAGGTCCCACCGAGGTGTGAGTGTCTGCGCTGGTGCTGGGTGCACTGAATTCTGCTGACACTACACCCTCAGAGGAGTCTGGAGGCTCAGGTTGCTCCTCCTGGACAGTGGGGACGGAGGCTTTCGATGGTCCTGTGGGGGAGTAAAGGAAGGAGTTAGAGATGTGAGGTCAAGGTTACATGCACATTGAATAGTGCAGATGATCATAAATCAATCTGTTAGAGCATCAGAATCATTATCAGTGACTCATGCAATGTCAATGAGAGAGATGCCAAACTATTCTGTCACCAGCTTGCTGTGATGCGCCCATCTGTCCATCCCCCATTTGGGAATCGTCCTTGATCCCAGCGATTTCCAGGGCAGCCGCCTCCCAGGCGGTGAGCTGGGCTACTAAGGGTTGCCCTCCTCCTGTCATGGCTCTTTCCCTCTTATTGTGGGCTCTCTTTTCCTGCAATGAGGGACACAAGTGGAGTTTGAGTGAGAATGAAGGAGTGAGTGTAGCGAATCCATAGCATAGATGCTCAGAAGGAGACAAAGGACCCTCCCTGTGTGTTATAAGTTGCTGTCATTGCATCACAGCGATAGGGAGTGTGACAGCTGCATGGTCGAATAGTTAAGTGAATGTGACCAGAGAGAGAGAGGGAATGGATAAGGGTGCAGGGATGTAAGCGTCAAATGGGATGTGGAGGAAGAGGTTGGCAAAGCAGAGTGCTGGTGAGGAGAGGTGATGGGGATCAGATTGAGGGTGATGGGAAAGTCATACTCACTTTTCCAGTGCGGAGAAGGTCATGAAACCTCTTCCTGCATTGCAGTGAGGTTCTGTGGCTCATCGAGATGGAGTTGACCTCCTGGGCTACTTGCAGCCACATAGCTTTAGTCTGCTGTGGTGGCTTTTTTCTCCCTGAGGAAGGGAAGAGCACCTCCTTATTGGATCTTGCTCCCTCCACCAGAGCTTGACGGGAGGGCTCATTGAAGCGTGGAGCACACTTGGGCATAGTCGATCAATGAAGTGCTTACTACAATGGCCATAAAGTTTGCAGTCTCCAGAAGAAGCAATGCTGCTTGCAGGCCTTAAAGCCAGCAATATTGATGACATCATCGGAGATGACTTTCTGGATGAAAAGACTCATTGGGCCAGGGGTTCCTGCACGCTGGAGATCAATTGCCCAATTAGGGGAAAATCGCACTTTTTCCCCACTTCACTTTGGAGTCGGGATCCTGACACGATTTCCACCTGACAGGCCCCAGCCTGCCCACAATGGCAAAATCCAGCCCATTAACTCTGTTTCTCTCTCTATAGATGCTGCCTGACCTGCTGAGTATTTCCAGCATTTTCTGTTTTTATTTAAGTAAATATTCCCGGCAGGCCTCTCACAGGATCCGTGATCCTTGAGAAGTAGCAGTAAATGCCCAAAATTGCCTCAATGGAGGGAGAGGGCCTCTTCCCTGCTCTCCCTCCAGTCAGTCCCAGAAATTACTGCTGAAGGCCCTGGTCTCAGCCAAGGCCTTCAGTGGGAGCCTTTTTTGCCAATGTTTGGGGCCTTTCCACCCAAAAAGGAGAATCCCTTTAAAGATCTGAAGTGTGTTGTTTTGATTCTTCCCTCTTCATTTTGTAGTGAGTAGCTGGCAATTTCCTTGGTGATTCTTCCCGATTGGCTGCCTTATCTTCGGCGGAAGATCGGCACGAGTAAAGGGGGTTTCTGCCAAAGTTACGGTAGCTGATCAGGGAACCCATAATGCACGAGATTTCTACCTGCTTATCCCGTGTTCATAGAAAGAAAGAAAGTACTATCATTCATATAGTACCTTTCATGACCTCAGGACTTCCCAATGTGCTTCACAGCCAATGATAGACTTTTAAAGTGCAGTCACTGTTGTAATGTAGGAAATGCGGCAGCCAATCTGCGCACAGCAGGATCCCACAAACAGCAATGACCTGATAATCTGTTTTAGTGATGTTCATTGAGAGATAAATTATGGCCAGGACACCAGGGAGAACTCCCCTGCTCTTCTTCGAAATAGTACCACGGGATATTTTACGTCCACCTGAGAGGACAGATGGGGCCTCAGTTCAAAGACTCATCCGAAAGACAGCACCTCCGACAGTGCAGCACTCCCTCAGCACTGCACTGGAGTGCCAGCCTAGATTGTGCGTTCACGTCTCTGGAGTGCGACTTGAACCCATATCATTGTGACTCAGAGGCAAGAGTGATACCAACTGAACCAAGGCTGACACCATAGGATTTTGGCTTTTGCAAAATAACTTAAATTAATTTTTGTTTCCTGTACACAATTGTTGAGGTTATCCTTTTCTCTCTCTGAATTTGATTCATGTACTTGGATGGAAAAATCCACATCATCAATTTCTAATTCCTAATGTCTATTTGAAATCGAACGGTGGCTAAAAAGCTTTCAATTTTCCTGACTTTTGTCAACTCCTGCAATGTAATTTTCAAAATTTCTAGAGCGTTAGTAATTGTTGCAGAAAGGTTAATTTCATATTTAATGATCTGCATAAAAGCTTTTCTTTGCTCCTATACTTCATTAAAGCTTCTGTAGTTCGACAACTCAGTCAATCAGCAAACCAGGCCGCCTTAGGAGCATGCTCCAATGGAGTCATTCTTCTGTTCTCCAATACAGAAGTGCTTCAGAGAATTAATAATAGTTTTATCCAAGAATATGTTCTGTGGAAATTGAATATATAGCTTACTAGCTGGAGTGCCTGGTGGTGCCAAGGGTTTTTTGAGGGCATGTTGTTGTTGGAAGAGAGAGAGAGAGAGACTGGGGGAGAAGAGAGAGACTGGGGGGGAGAGAGTGACTGGGGGGAAGGGGGGGGAGAGAGCGACTGGGGGGAAGAGAGAGGGGGAGGGAGAGAGAGAGAGAGAGAGACTGGGGGGAGAAGAGTGAGATGGGGGGAAGAGAGAGAGACTGCTGGATTTAGTTCGGGATTAGCCTGGAGAGAGAGGGGGGAAGGAGCGCCTCAGGCCTGGCCCGATGGACCCCTGCAAAGGAAGGAAGGAAGGTAGAAGGCGAGCTCTCCCTCCCTCTCCCACCCCCTCACTCTTTCCCTCCCTCACCCTCTCTCTCTCCCTCCCCCTGTCTCTCCCTGCTTTACTCTCTCTCCCTCCCTCCCCTCTCCTCTCCCTCCCTGCCCCTCTCCTCTCACTCCCTCCCCCCTCCTCTCCCTCCCTCCCCCTCTCTTCACCCTCCCTCCCCCTCTCCTCACCCTCCTTCCCCTTCTCCTCTCCCTCCCTCCCCCTCTCCTCTCTCTCCCTCCCCCTCTCCTCACCCTCCCTCCCCCTCTCCTCACCCTCTCTCCCCCTCTCCTCTCCCTCCCTAGCCCCTCTCCTCACCCTCCCTCCCCCTCTCCTCCTCTCCCTCCCCCTCCCTCTCTCTCCTTCCCCCTCTCTCTCCCTCCCTCCCCCTCCCTCCCCCTCTCTCTCCCTCCCTCCCCCTCTCTCTCCCTCCCCCTTTCCCTCCCTCCCCCTCTCTCTCCCTCCCCGCTCTCTCTCCCTCCCTCCCCCTCTCTCTCCCTCCCCCTCTCCCTCCCGCCCCCTCTCTCTCCCTGTTGCGTATGTACCTTTAAGGGAATAACTGGTCTCAGACTGCAGTACCGGCAGTGACCACCCCTGTATAAAAGGCCCTAGCAGGCTTCTGTAATTTCAGTTTCCAGGTTGCCTCCATTCAGTAAAGACTTGTTATAAGCAACTCCTGCAGTCCGTGTCTCAATTATACACGGACATAATACTGGCGACGAGCAGGTACGAACTTACCTACAATCTGCACCACTTCATGGGGATCCATCCCTGAAGCGAAGTTATCAGAGGTCGAGGCCAGAAGGAAGAAAGAAACAGTAGAAACGGGCGTCGACCGTGGGTATCCGCCTCTGAGTTAGCGGAGTTGAAGATTTGCAGGAGAGGCTGTCGAGAGCGGGGCTTGGTTATCCTGTCGATGGTGCTTCAGCTAATCGGGCTGGTGGCAGGTAGTACACTGATTCTTCCTGGGCTGCGGCGGTCTAGAGTTCGAGCGGGTGGCTTGCAACGGGGCCGAGCAGCGTTGTCGGGAAGAGGAGAGAGAGAGAGGGTGGAGCACACTGGGCGCGGCCGGTGCTACGAAGCCGGGCAATGTACAGACCCGAGAAGAGGGAGGCAAGAGTCCCGCAGGGTTGTTCCGACGACGGGGAAATTAAAAAAAATTAAAATTAAATGCGCAGAAAACCGCGAGGAGCTGCAGTTTGCCACGGAAACCGCGGAGAGCGGCGTTAGCAGCAGCGCAGGGGGAAGTGCGCGAAGACCATAGGGCGTCGCCATCAAGGCATAAAACGCCAGCAACAGCGCTAGCAACAGCGGAGAAGACAAAAGCGCGGGAGGCACCATTTTGTTAAATCGGGGAAGAAGGCAAAGCGCTGGAGGCGCCATCTTAGATTTTCAAGATGCCAAAGACTGGCGATATCACTGCCTTCGATAATGCAATAGAAGACTGGACCACGTATGTGGAAAGAGTCGAGGTATATTGCGAGGCAAACAAAATAGCCGATGAGAAAAAGGCATCGGTATTGCTAAATTTAATGGCCGCAAGAACGTATGGCCTATTGCGGGACCTGATTACTCCAGCCAAACTGAAAGCGAAGAGTTTTAACGAAATTGTTGCTATCCTACAGGAACACCTAAATCCTTCACCGCTGCTGATAGCAGAAAGATTTAAATTCCCCAGTAGAAATCAGCATAAAAATGAGAGCAATGCTGATTACCTTACAGAACTACGCAAGCTATCAAAGCACTGCCAGTTCGGAGCAGGACTGGCAGATACCTTACGGGACAAATTTGTCTGTGGACTCCTGAGTGAAGGAACCCAGAAGAGGTTACTCTCAGAGAAAGAGCTGACGCTAGATAAGGCTTTCAGCGTGGCAGTATCGTACGAAGCAGCAGCAAGGGGAGCTGCAGAAATACAACAAAAGCCACAGGAATACGGCACCCACGGAATGACACGGGGATTTGCAAAATGTTATCGCTGCGGCAGAACAAACCATGACCAGAAGGACTGCTGGTCCAAGGACAAAATATGCAGGCAATGCGGAAAGATGGGACACATTGCACGAGTTTGCAGGTCTGGGAAGAAGACCAACGACAACAAAAAGGCTACTAAGGAACCGTACAGGACAGTACAAAAGATGACCGACAGTAGTTCCGAAGACCAGATGAGCGATAGTGAATCCGGGAACAAGAGACTAAGCTGTCTCAAACTTCACAACGTAATCGCAAAAGAGGATCATCGAACCATTTGGGTCACCCTCACGATAGCAGGGTCCCAAGTCAAAATGGAATTGGATACAGGATCAGCTCTAACCATCTTGAATCGACGAGACTACGAGCGGCTATTCTCACACATACCCTTGAGAGAGACATCCAATGTCTTGAGGACGTATACGGGGCAAAAAGTATACCCCAGAGGAAAAATAAGGGTGCCTGTCGAATTCAACGGCAAGAAAATACGGAAATTGTACCTCTACATTCTGCAAGATGGTGGACCACCGTTATTGGGACGTGAATGGATCAGAAAGA
Organism: Somniosus microcephalus; assembly: GCF_052327205.1. Classification (NCBI taxonomy): domain Eukaryota; kingdom Metazoa; phylum Chordata; class Chondrichthyes; order Squaliformes; family Somniosidae; genus Somniosus; species Somniosus microcephalus. The sequence goes on along the minus strand of NC_140987.1, from coordinate 72,134,415 downwards.
TAAGTTTAGACTGGCACTCCATTCAGGCACTGACGGTGGCTGGTAAAAAGGACGACGACGTCAATCCTGGACGATTGTCAACAATCTTAGCTGACGCCAAAGAGGTATTTTGACAATAACTGGGCGCTGTTAAAGGCGTAACCGCCTCGATAAAAATAGAGGAGAATGCAATTCCCAAGTTTTTCAAAGCAAGACCGGTACCATATGCAATTCGTCCAGCCGTCGAGGCAGAGCTGGAGAATCTGGAGAATGCAGGCGTGTTATCTAAGGTAGACTGGAGCGAGTGGGCAACACTCATCATTCCTGTCATGAAGAAAACGTTAAACAATACGTCTGAGGAGCCAAGGAAGGTTCGCATCTGTGGGGACTTCAAGGTGACGGTGAACCCAGTCCTTCACACAGTACAATATCCTCTTCCAAGGATAGAAGATATCTTCACCTCACTATCTGGAGGGAAGCGTTTTACAAAAATTGACCTAGCACAAACATATTTGCAGATGGAGGTTGAAGAATCCTCTAGGAAGTATCTCACGATAAACACGCACAAAGGTCTTTACCAGTATAATCGACTGGTATTCGGAGTAGCACCAGCTCCGGCGATATGGCAAAGAGCGATGGAACAAGTCCTGCAAGGGATTCCGGGGACTCAGTGGTACTTGGACGACATCCTTGTGACAGGTGAAGATGACAGTGAACACCTTGCCAACCGAGAGCAGGTGCTCACTAGACTACATGAACATGGGCTACGAGCCAATCGCCCCAAGCGCGAGTTTTTTAAGAAACAAATATCGTACTCTGGCCACGTGATTGATGAAGAGGGGTTGCATAAGTCCCCTGACAAAATTGAAGCGGTAGTTAAGGCTCCAGTGCCTGAAAATGTGTCGCAACTGAGGTCATTCCTCGGATTGGTGAATTACTACCATAAGTTTTTGCCGAATTTGTCCACAATTCTGCACCCACTGAACGCCCTACTACGAACGGGAGTAGCATGGAAATGGAGCGATGAATGTAAGCGGGCCTTTCAGAAGAGTAAGGACCTAATCACTTCAAGAGAAGTATTGGCTCACTACAACCCATCACTACCGATAAGACTGGTGTATGATGCGAAATAACAACAGAAAATGCTGGAAAAACTCAGCAGGTCAGGCAACATCCGTGGAGAGAAATTTGAGTTGACATTTCGGGTTGAACCCTTCTTCAAAACTGGAAAGAAAAGAAACTAGATCGGAGGCAGGGCTGCGATCGGACAAAAGAATAAAAGAAACAAAAGAAGTAAAAGAGATTAGAAGCTAGACGAGATAGTAATAGGCTGGGATTAGGTGTAAAGTGTACTGGCAGGGCAAAAGATAGCTGCCAGGTGTGAGAGAGAAACAAAAGGAAAGGGGGGGGGGAAAGGTGTGGAACAATTACAAGAGAAAATGAAATGGGGGCCGAGCTTATGATCTGAAATTGTTGAACTCGATATTGAGTCCGGAAGGCTGCAGACTGCCTAATCGGAAGATGATGTACCTAATCGGTGTATGATGCGTCTCCCTACGGCATTGGGGCGGTACTGTCACATAAATTCCTTGATGGTTCAGAGAGGCCGATAGCTTTTGCGTCACGCTCGTTAACTTCAGCCGAGCGTAACTACGCCCAGATTGACAGAGAGGCCCTCAGCCTGGTGTGGGGGGTGAAGAAGTTCAATCACTACCTGCACGGTCAGAAATTTACTCTACTAACTGATCATCAACCTCTCGTCTCCATTTTCAACCCTCAGAAGGGCGTAATGATAATGACGGCACAACGGCTACAGAGGTTGTCCCTTTTCCTAGGGGCACACCAACAGCATGGGAATGCTGATTGATTGTCGCGCCTACCGTTGCCGATGGTGGAAGAAGAACTGGCAGTGGATCCAGTGGAGTTATTCCACTCGACTATTGTCGAATGTCTCCCTGTGACGAATGCAAACATAGAAAAGGAAACACGAAATGACCCGACACTCTCCTGGGTCTATGATTTAACGGTGAAGGGATGGCCAGCACATGGCGAACCACTGCTGCCAGCATTCTCGCCCAGAAGAGAACAGCTGTCAGTGTGCAGAGGAACCTTGATGTGTGGATCCAGAGTAGTAATTCCACCCAAATTGAAGGATAGAGTGCTCAATGAGCTTCATGAGGGCCATCTGGGAGGGGTAAAAATGAAGAACTTAGCCAGAGCCTTTGTGTGGTGGCCGGGAATCGATAGAGAAATCGAAGAGATGACCAAGAGCTGTACAGGATGCCAGAAGGTCCAAAACGCCCCACCACAAGCCCCTCTACATCCATGGGAGTGGCCCTCATCTCCATGGCAAAAGGTGCACATTGATTTTGCTGGTCCCTTTATGGACTCGATGTTTTTAATTGTGGTGGATGCACATTCAAAGTGGCCAGAGGTAATAAAAATGTCCTCAACCACCACAGAAAAAACTATCACAGTCTTACGAACCATATTCGCCAGGAATCGGCTGCCTGAACAGATTTGCTCTGACAATGGACCACAGTTTGTGTCTGAAGAGTTCCGGAGGCTCTTAAACAACAATGGGGTTAAGCATTACACATCCGCCCCATATCATCCAGCCACTAATGGATTGGCCGAGAGGTTTGTTCAAACATTCAAGAAGGCTATCAAGACAATGTGTAATGAAGATATACCCCTACAACACAAGGTGGATAACTTCTTGTTTGCCTACCGGAATGCGACACATGCGGTTACCAACCAAACTCCAGCCATGATGTTCTTCAATCGAGGACTACGATGCCGCTTGGATTTGGTTAAGCCAAACATCAGAAGAGATGTGGAGAACAGGCAGTTTCAGAATATGAATGAAAGGCCGACCAGGAGTTTTAAGATAGGTCAACCAGTTTTGGCCCGGGACTACCGCACAGAGAAATGGCAGCCAGGAACAATTTAGTACACGGCAAGGACCTCTAATGTATACCGTGGACGTTGAAGAGAGCATTGTATGACGCCATGCTGACCAGATTCTAGAGTCACTGGAAAACGTCAACTCCTCACCACGATCTGATACACCTGGCGATGAAACCGAAGTACCAATTGCATCTACCACAGAATCGGTGATATTGGAAGCAGACAAGCCAAACAACGACATTGATCCCGACTCAACCTTGCCAGAAGAACCTGATACCGCAAAGAAGTGTTATCCAGACAGAATCAGGAAGCCTCCTCAAAGACTGAACTTATAATTGCTTAACTTCAACCAATGTATCTAGCAACCGTAATTGTAATTGTAATTAGTTATTATTTAGTTGTTAAATGAATGTTATGTACTGTTTATCTAAAAGGGGAGGAACTGTTGTGTATGTACCTTTAAGGGAATAACTGGTCCCAGACTGCAGTACCGGCAGTGACCACCCCTGTATAAAAGGCCCTAGCAGGCTTCTGTAGTTTCAGTTTCCAGGTTGTCTCCAATCAGTAAAGACTTGCTATAAGCAACTCCTGCAGTCCGTGTCTCAATTATACACGGACATAATACTCGCTCCCCGCTCTCTCTCCCTCTCTCCCTCCCCCTCTCATCTCCCTCCCTCCTCTCCCTCCTCTCCCTCCTTCCCTCACTCCCTGCTCTCCCTCCTCTCCCTCCTCTCCCTCCTTCCCTCCCTCCCTCCTCTCCTCTCCCTCCTTCCCTCCCCTCCTCCTCTCCCTCCTTCCCTCCCTCTCTCCTCTCCCTCCCTCCTCTCCCTCCCTCCACTCTCCTCCCCCTCCCTCCCCCTCTACTCTCCCTCCCTCCCCCTCTCCTCTCCCTCCCCCTCTCCTCTCCCTCCCCCTCCTCCTCTCCTCTCCCTCCCCCTCCCCGTCCTCTCCCTCCCCCTGTCCTCTCCCTCCCCCTGTCTCTCCCTGATTTCCTCTCTCTCCCTCCCTCCCCCTCTCTCTCTCCCTCCCTCCCCCTCTCTCTCTCCCTTTCCTCCGAGCCCGGACGTGGTGAGCCGAAGCCCCCGTGTGCGGATCAGCGCCTCAGGGCCGGCCAGTGCGCGGCCGAGCGCGTGAGGCCCGGCCCGACTCTCAGGTCCCGCTCCAGGCCACCACCGACGTTCACGCGCTCGCTGTCTCCTGCCCCGCCAGCCTTTACCAAGATGGCAGTGATGGCTACGCTCGGCTCAGTCCTGCCGCACCAGCCTTTACCAAGATGGCGGTGATCGCGAGCCGCTGGTTTGGAATCGGGCCCAGCAGGACGGGCGGTGCCTAGCTCGGGCGTGGCTGGCAAGGAGAGGCCGAGTCTTTGAGGCCTGAGGCCTACAGGCAGCTCATCCACCGCCGAGGGGGGGAAAGCCCGAGTTCCCTTTGCAAAAGGATTTTTTTTTCTTTTAAAACCAACTTTTTTTTTGCTGGAAATCTATATTTCAAAATAAACACACAGAAAGTGGGAAAAATTAATCAATAGTTAGGAATCAACATGGCGGCCACTCACCTCAGCTCAGAAGGATTAGGCCCGCCCACACACGCAATGAAACGCCCCCCGTGACACACCGATTGGTCAACCATCAGGTCACTCAACTGTAGGATTGGTTAACCATCACATCACTCAATGCTATCCCCTGTAGGATGGCCCGCCCACACACACAATGAACCCCCCCCCCTGTGATGCACCGATTGGTCAACCATCACGTCACTCAACACTATCCCCTGTATGATTGGTCAACCATCACGTCACTCAACGCTATCCCCTGTACGATTGGTCAACCATCACGTCACTCAACGCTAATGAGCGGAATTTTGCCATTTTTGAAACTTTTTTGTAAACTGTCGGGACAATTTTTGTCTGACCAAAAAGTAAATATGCCTATTAGACTCCCCTAATGATAAGCTTTCTTTTGATATAACATATGTGTAGGTACGCTCTATAACTTTTGATCGTATAGCCGGACAGACAGACAGACAGACAGACAAACAGACAGACAGACAGACAAACAGACAGACAGACAAACAGACAAACTCTTTGAAATATATAGATTTCTCCCAAAAGGATCGATTGGATACCATGCAGCTATCTGTCTTATCTCCTCATCCATTGGCTGCCTTATTTAGCTGAGTACTCTTGCTCATTATGGGCCCTTATTATCCTATTCATTTTCATATCTCTATATTCCAATCTGCTCCAACAATTACCAGCAAGTTACCAAAAGGCAGGATCTGATCTGCAGAGCCATTGGCACACATAGAAAGCAACATATTACCTGCTGTTATGTGGCCTTTCCAGGATTATTTGTCTGGACTGGAGAGAGGCCCGTGTGGTGCTAATAATTTAATCAGAACTGGGAAATTACAAGTCCATTAGTTTGACATAGGCAAGTTGCTAGAAGGGATCATTAGAGATGCTCTGTACATCCATCTGGACAGACAAGGGGTTATTAGAGGCTCTCAACATGATTTCTGGAAGAGAAGATCCTGGTCTAGAAATTCAGTTGTTAGCGCCAGCCGCTAGTGCCTTAGGAGGAGGAGAAGTGGGGCGCTAAGCGGCTAGCGCCCGAGCGCGGCGCGATCTGCGCCTCTCGCGAACTTCACTCAAGATTTAGCGATGGCGCAAAACCGCAGCACCCACTCAGCTGCGTGCGCCGATCCTGATGTCATTTCATGGTGCAACGCCCTTGGTGCGCCCCGAACCGGAACTTCAGTGGTGCTGCCCTTCTGTGCGCCTGGTGCCCCCAGCGACTGGTAGAGGGGAACGGTTCCCAGCCGCTGCAGGGCGCAGGGGGGCGTTATTTAAAGGGGACTCCTCCTGCATTATAAGTGGCAGCCATTTTCTGGCAATCCTTCTGTGTGAGAGATGGATATTTGGAGAGAGACAAAGGGGGAGAGCTTTCTGTTTTGACTCAGCGCTCACACAGGTACTTCTGGCTTCAGGCCAGAGCTTTGCACTTGGATTTAACTTTCAGTGCCATAGCCTTGAGTCGCCACATATAATGAGGGCTGCAATGGGTGGAAACGCTGGCTTACTGCATTGCATTCAAAGGGCTCAGAGACGCCGTGAGAGAGTGCCAGTCATGGCCAGACGGAGAAGAGCCAACAGGCGTCGGCACAGGAGGCCTTACCCACCCAGGGTATACCGCCAGCTGTTCTCATATCTGAACATGTCTGAGGAGCAGTGTGTTCGGAGGCTGTGATTCAGAAGGGAGGTGGTCACTGAGATCTGCCACCTGCTTCGCAGAGATCTGCAGCCACAGCTGAGGAGCAGGACGTCTCTGTCGGTGGCAGTGAAGGTGACGGTGGCTCTCAACTTCTATGCCACCGGCTCCTTCCAATCCGCTACTGGGGACATTGCCAACATCTCCCAGTTCGCGGTACATTGCTGCATTCGCCAGGTGACCAATGCCCTTTTTAGAAGGAGACGTCAGTACATCTCCTTCCCCATGACCCTGGACAAGCAGCAAGAGCGTGCAATGGGATTTGGAGGAGTAGCGGGCTTCCCCATGGTCCAGGGCACCATTCACCGCACGCATGTGGCTTTGCAGGCACCTTCACAGAATGCCGAGGATTACCGCAACCGGAAGGGCTACCATTCGCTCAACGTCCAGTTGGTGTGTGACCACAAGCAGCTCATACTAGCTGTCAATGCCCGCTTTCCAGGCAGCAGCCATGATGCCTTCATCCTGCACCAGACTTCTGTGGCAGACATTTTCAAAGCCCAGGCTCACCCACGAGGATGGCTTCTCGGGGACAAAGGCTATCCTTTGTGCACCTGGCTGATGACCCCAGGCTGTGCGCCCAGCACCCCTGCTGAAGAGCGATACAATGACAGCCATCAAGCTACCAGGAACATCATTGAGCACACAATCAGCGTGCTCAAGCAACAGTTCCGCAGTCTGGACCGTTCCGGAGGAGCCCTACAGTACTCGCCTGAGCGAGTCTCCCATTTCGTTGTAGTGTGCTGCATGCTGCACAGCCTGGCTATCCTCAGGACTCAGCCACTGCCAGCAGACATTGGAGGACCACCAGAGGAGGAGGAGGAGGAGCACCAAGACGGGAGGGAGGCACAAAGTGCAAGGGCCGTCCATCGGCGGCTTATTGCAACTCGGTTCTAGGCCCCCTCTCAGGGAATGGCTTGTACCAATGAAAGAACATGAATGGAGCCGCTCCGCAAGCCCTCAGCCGGTCAAGGCAACAAATAGTTCAAAGTGCAAACATGGACAATGTGATTAAAGAAATTTTTACTGTGGAAACTCTGTGCCCTTCCCGCATGAAAAACTAATTCAGATAAACCCCCTAAAAAACAGTCAGAGACATAACTGGCTCTCACAACATTCAGAAAATGTAAAAAACAGTTAAACAAAAATGACCATGATCCTCGGCCTTCATATAAAAAACAAACACAACAGTCTCGGCCTTCATATGTAAAAAAAACATTCTCGGCCTTCATATATAAACACAGCATTTGGCCACACCTTCTACTTTTTCCCCTGTGAGGGTGATCCGCCTCGCTTCTGCGAATGGCCCCTTCCCACCCTGCAGCTCCTCCTCAATGGGACCCCAGTGGCTGCAGCAAGGCTGGGGGAAGGCTGCTGAGGGTCACATGGTGAGACACCAGATGCCCTTGGGGGACGGTTTGGACCAGCTCTGGGCCTGGAGGGCCCGGCTGCTGACTGCTCCAACTCTGCTTGGGCGGCAGCAGTCTGTCCTACGGGTGGTGGCAGCTGCAGTGGAGGAGTGACAGTGTTGGCTGCAGGAATGCTGCCAACCTGACAGAGCACAGGCATTCCCTGGTCGGCTGATACACTGGCACTCGCACGGGCCAGTACTGCAGCATGCACAGCAATCTGCTGAAGCACAGACTGCTGGGCTGCTGCGGCATGGCGAGGGCCCCGGCGATGCCTGGCTGATCCAGCGAGGGTGGCAGCAGTTAGTGCCCGTGTGGCCCTGATCTGTGTCTGCATCAGACCAGCCAGTGAATGCACGGCACGACTGAGCACTTGGCTGGAAGCCGCCTGTGATGCAGCGAAGTCCTGCTGACTCCTAGCCTGTGCTGCCGTGAAGTCCTGCAGACTTCTTGCCTGTGCTGCACTGAATTCTTGCAGACTCCTGGCCTGTGCTGCCCCGAATTCCTGAGCAGTCCTTGCCAGTGACTCTATGGAGTCAGGCATCCTTGCCACTGCAGCCATGAGCTCAGTGTGCCTGCGCTCAGCCTGGGCGCCCATTTCACCAAGGAGCCGCACCTCCTCTGCGCTCACCGTAGCAGGACTGGAGGCCGCACTCACCCTCCGGGGAGAAGGCCGCCGAGCTTCCCCACCCCTCCCGCGTTGCTGCAGCCCGCTGGGCCCCGGAGCTTCACTCTCCTCAAACCCTTCCCCCCTGCTCCCCTCCAGGGAAGACGTGCCCCCATCATGGCCATGGGCTGCCTCGGCTGAGGGTGGCACTAATGGGCCGGCTTCCTCTTCCTCCTCCTCGAATTCAAAATCACTGACAGTGGCAGCTTGAGGGCCCGCCTCCTCACCTGGCGAATCAGCATCTGAAAGCAGGGAGGCACAAGAGTTGCTTTAGAGTGAGGACAGGGCGGCAGCGAGGGAGGCATGAGTGCTGCTATGCACTGCATTGGTTCAATAGTGGCAAAGGATGCTGGTGTGAGGCACAAGTGGAAAGAGAGAGGTCAAAAAGGTGATGACCTTACCATTGCTGTCCAGAACAGGGTCGGCATCTCCACTGGCGATGGGGCCAATCAGCCGGCCTGCCATAATGCGCTTCACACGCTGCTCCAGGTCGCTGAGCTCTTTGAGGTCAGGACGGCCTCCCCCGGTCCGTCGCTGCTGCCTGCGATTGTGGGCCAGCTTGCCCTGCAAGAGAAAGGACGGCCTCTAAGTACAGTGTCAAGCCCTGATCTTGCCTGCACTGCCTCCCATGGTGGAATAGCCGTGACAGTGTCAAGCCCTCATCTTGCCTGCACTGCCTCCCATGGTGGAATAGCCCTGACAGTGTCAAGCCCTCATCTTGCCTGCACTGCCTCCCATGGTCGAATAGCCCTGACAGTGTCAAGCCCTCATCTTGCCTGCACTGCCTCCCATAGTGGAATAGCCCTGACAGTGTCAAGCCCTCATCTTGCCTGCACTGCCTCCCATGGTGTAAAGTGCTGAATGTGCAAGTGGTTTTCATGAGAGTCCCATAGCTCTTGGATGAGGGCTGGGCATTGGGGCTTTCAGGTCCCTTTGGCCAGAAACTGAGGTGCACATGCAGGGATGAACAGGATAGTGGAAAGGGTACTCACCCTGACAACCCGAGTGAGGTTGTTGAACTTTTTCCTGCATTGAAGTGGAGTCCTGGCAACCATGCTATTGGTGGTCACCCTGTTTGCCACCTCCCTCCAAGCTTTTCTATACTCGCTGGGCAGCGGCCTCCTCCCACTGTCAGGGAAGAGGACAGGTCGCCTGCACGCTACCGTGCCAACCAGTAGCCTCAGGGCACCCTCGCTGAAGCGCTCCGCTCGCTCCCTAGCCTTCTGCATGGTCCTGGGCATAGAAATGATGATCCAGCAATGGTCAGGCCTCACTTCAGGGCTGCAGTGTGCAGGGCGTGGCAGCCAAACAAGTCCACCCTCCCCCTTTAAGAGCTGACCGGCGCCAGCGTGTCTGCCTTCAATCAGCAACTCGCCGCACCTGCGTTGCGCCCGCCCTCGGTGTTAGCGCCTCGGCTCGCCGGCTTAGCGCCTTATGATAGTCGTGCATTGCCTGCTTTAGCGCAGCAGCAACCTCTTGGGGCAATGCAACTCAATTTCGGCGAAGGTGGCGCTAAGTTGCGCCGGGCGCTAAATTTAGCGAACGCCCGGCTGTAGCGCCCCAAATGTGGCGATACCGAATTTCTAGGCCCCTGTCTCTACAAATAGAAACAGAAAATGTTGGAAACACTCAGCAGGTCAGGTAGCATCTGTGGAGAGAGAGACAGAGTTAATGGCTCCCAAGGGAGCAGAGAGTGCAGTAGCTGGGGGTGGGGGGAGAAACCAGGAATCCCCAGGGCAATGGAGATCCTGCAAGACCTCATTATAATTTTCCTCTTCTGTTTCCCGACTGGCAGCTGGCCAGATTGACAACCCGTCTGACTGCCGGGCAGGAAAGCCAATGGCAGGAGGCTACAGCAGAGGACCGGGGTTTGGTGGTGGTGGGGGAAGGGGGAGGGGCAGGGGTCAAAGCCCAGCAATCACGAGGGAGGGAAAGATCAAGACGCAAGATTGGGGCTTGGTGGGGGAGGGGGGTGTTAGCAGCCAACCTCCTTTCTCCTGTGTTTCACAACAACACGTTTTGAGTAAGCACAAGACTTTGTAGTGGAGTACACAGAACAGACTTTATTGATGCATAGTAAAGGTGATCAGTCTTAACTGTATATAGAGAGTGGCTTTTCAGTTACAAGTTCTATCTTTCAAGTCCCCTGAGATACTGTTGAAAATCATGCTCCTTTTATACACCATATTTTGACTACATCAAAGGAAAATGTCATGGATAAGACTGTATGACGTATCTATTCCCAAATCCTTTAAAAACAGATTATTCATGTGAACAGTTTGCAGTTGTTTATTTCAAAACTACTTCCCCTAAATAAGACTTCCTGATGTAACAGTCCCTAAACCCTTTTAAGCGTTACCAGCTAATGGATTCGCTACCCATGTTTTATTACGCTAAAACTAAAGTTACATTTTATTACCTGAAAACTAAGCATTAACCACTCATGGGTGTCATCATTATTAGCACTTATTTCCTTACACAAGCATTTTAAATCTCAGAAAACAAGTAATGCGTTCTTTTTATGACACTTCAAAGTCATCCTGTTTATCGGAAAGCCTGGAAAGCCTGTTAATCCAAGATACATTGAGGTTTGACTATTAAACTTTTAACTCACGATGTCCAACAGCGGGGTTGGGTCAGAGCCTGACAATGGTGAGGGAGGGAGAGAAAGATTGGGGGTTGGGAGGGCGTCGGACGATCGCGGAGCAGGCCAGAGATCAGGGGTTGGTCGATCACAGCAGCGAGGAGCAGCAATCGGTGGAAGGGTGGCCGAAGGTTTGCTTGAGGGGCCGGCCGCAGCACTCCAGCTCCTCCTGGCCCACAAGGAGTGCTCTAAAAAGCATTAGCTGCTGGAACCGGTTGCTTCCGTCTCCATTCCGCTGCCGGGCTTCCGAGCCCTGGTAAACCCGACCAGCAGCTGTTAAATTTAAATCAGGCTCCCAACTGCACTCTGGGAATCTGTTTAAATACTATAATGAAATGCCCCACCTCTTCAACACGGGATACACACATTCCATGTTACCCGCCACCGTTAAAATGGCGGCAGACACGCACGCACCAGATTGGGGATGCCTTCCCCGATTTTTCATTTTTAACCCGCCTGGCCCTCTCCAGCCTATCATGGGTGGTGGGGGGTTAATATCGACTCCAATGTTTCAAGTCAACGACCTTTCAGCAGAACTGAAAGATGTGAGAGATATTCCATATTTCAGATTTCCAGCATCTGCAGTATTTTGCTTTTTTTTCCTATATCAAAAGCCTGGTTGAACTTTTTAAGGAAGTTACTAGGCTGCTGGATGAAGATAGTCTGGATAACATTGTGTATCTTGTCTTACAAAATGCTTTTAACAATGTGTGGCATTAAAGACTATTTAATAAGATAGCGTCTTATGTGATTTGTGGGCAGATTTTGCATTGGGTAAGGACTTAGTTGCCTTCTCATTGATAGAAAGTAGTTATTGATTATAATGGTTCTGCATGCAGACAGGTTACTAATGGTTGTCCCGCAGGGATCAGAGTTAGGGTTGTTGATCTTCACCATCTTTATCAATGATCTAGATGGAGGCTTCAGAGGAACTGTGCACACATTCGTGGATGATACAAAGAAATTTGTGGGTTTAAGGACCTTAGATGAGAAAAATAGATTGCAGGCAGATGTAGATGAGATGGACGAATGGGCTATATGTGGCAAATGTCTTTTATTTATAAATAAATGCAGCATTACGCACTTGGGCAGAGTTAATGCCAAGCATATGTCTACCATGCAGGGTTGTGTGCTTAATACTGCTGAGCAGGTGAAGGAGCTGAGTGTTATAGTTCATGAGTCCATAACCAGTGATACGAGGCTATTGCAAAAGCAAATAGGGTGTTAGGATATACTGCCAGGCCTGTCCAGCTTTGATCTCCTCACATCCTTCGGCCTTCATGTGTACACCCTGCTACTACACTTTTCCCCACTTGCTTGCTTCTTTCTTTCACCTGTAGGAGGTGGTGTTTGGGTCAGCTTCGCCTCTGACTTAAGAGCGGTTCGAATCGCTCCCACTCCCTTGGTTCTAGACCTTGGACTTATTTGGGGGTTGTGATGAAAAGTGCAGCAGACAACTGATTTTGGTGCAAGAACTTTGATCTTTATTTGAGAAAGAAAATACAACACAATAATCTTAACACTCTAAAAATGGGGAACACTTCGGAATATACGAGGGAAAATAACAATAGACAGAATACTTCACCCCTCCCAATCCCACTTCACTAGCTAAGTTGGGCTCCAGAGGACCAGGGATAATGCTCACCAAAATGTCTTCTTTTGACAGTTGTAGAGGTTAGCGATTTCGGGGTTCCCTAGATGTGGCGGTTGGGGCCTGCCGTACCCCGGACGCGGAAGAGGACTTCACCTGCGTTGCTGGTCAGCCTGGATCGCTGACACTGTTGAGAACTTCTGTGGTGAACTGGTGCTTCCAGAAAGAGAGACTGTGAACTGTTGCTTCCAGAGAGAGAGAACTCCTGTGTTGAACTCGAGAGCGAATTGTGTAGAGAGAGAGAGAGCTGCCTTTCTGAACTGACTGCTGAACTCTGTAGAGAGAGAGAACTGCTTGAACTGCTTCTTAATGATTTCCTTGATGAACTCCCCTTGATGAACTAACTGCTTTCTTGTAAAAACAGGTCTCCAATTATACTAAATGAGGCCTGCTAATTGTTAGATTTTGGGCGGGCTCATTAATATTGATCTGTTCAATTGTTTAATTGGTTTTGGGATGGTTCCATCGCTTGCTTAAGTTGTTTAAGAACGTGTGAAGTGGTTTCGGGATGGTCCCATCGATTGTTTAAACTCTTGTTTAATTGTCAGTTTTGTCCTTAGTCTTTGAGTTTCCTGTGGGGCCTTGAGATTCTTTGTTGGTTGATGGCATATTTTGTATTATGCATGTTTTTGGATGGTTCTGTAATTTGAGCGGGAACTGCTCTTCCGTAGGTCTATTGTCAGTATGTAAACTGACTGAGACAGTCTAGATAGTCCCCAGACAGCTCGGTTAATGCCAATACCCAAAACTGTCCATTTACAGAGGCCAATCCCAATTCTTTTGTTGCAGCCTTTTTCCTTCCACAGGCTCGATCATGCTTTTAAAAATAAAACCAAAATCCTGGGGTCTTTGATTTTAAATCTCCCTTAGGCCCAATATTCTTATACCATTCTGACATGGTTTATTAACAGTCCAAAAATCCCTTCTTTAGGGTAATCTTCTTGGTTTTGGGGGATTTGCTGAATTTTGAGAATCTTACATTCCCCCCTGTGATACTCTATTCGCTGGAGTATCATACTGGGTGAGCAAAATATCTGATCCCCGAGAGCCAACCTTCCCCTTTATTATCTATCTAAAACCCAAAAACACTTACATTCCCCTTTTAGGTGTAGTGTCCAAAATATATACAAGGTACGAAAATTCGGTTACATTCACATCCAAGTGCAGAGGGGGTCCAACACCCCTGCACCACTTGGAAAAATATAGCACATACATAGAAAAAAAATAACAACACCTAGTCACAAAAACTTAATTTTTTCAATAACGGTTAAGGTTTGTTTTATACTTGGTCATAGACTTTATTTTGATGCTGGTCCCATCTCATGTTGAGATCGGAGCATTCTATTCCTCCCCTTGCACTTTGTGCACAGTAAGTAGAAGACTATGCCGAGCTGGCAGACAACTAAAATGTGGGAAGCCATTCTGATCCAAGAAGGGACCTTTATATTTTCAAAAATATCCCACCAGGGTGGAACTACGATATTCAAGATCTTGGCCCCTATCTCGACTGTCTTCTGTTCTAATGTGTAGAAATGTTTTTGTGATATAACAACTGCTTTTAGTAGGGTGGTAAGATGTTCGGGTAGAGGGGGAATTTCATAGCCGAAATGTGCGACATAGTTTTGCAGGTTGGTGATGTTTTCCCTGACAGTGAGGTGAACAGTGGAGGGTTCAGGAATGGGGACAATCCGTTCCTGGGCCACTTGAACTTCTGCCTCGGGTTTAAAGCAGAAACTGCTGTTACTCACTGGTCACCAGATGTGCTGTACATGCTGGTAGTGGGGCGCAGTTGTGGTGACACAATGGGCTAGAAATTCGGGTCCAAATGCCTGAGTACGGTCTGGGTACTCACGCATCTGGCCGTTGGAAATGCCGGCGTTCAGCATGCACAGCGCATGCGGGGAATGCCGGCATTTCCAGTCCTCTGAACGAAGGGGTTCAGAGGCACAGCGCATGCGACTGCACAGGCAGTGCTTGCGCAGTGAACTTCGTCGATTTCATTCATGGATTCAGTGAGGGTAAGTCCTTACAAGTTACACTTGAAAAAAGCATGTGTAAAGTTGTTCCAAGGCTGCGGAGGAAGATATATTTTATCGTGGAGCTTCTGAAAGGCAATATTTTTGTTTGGGAAAGAGAGGGAAGTTATTTTAAGAAATTTTAAGTAAGTTTTAAAGTTTAAATTTTTTTTTTTAAACGGGTTTTCAGAACGGTAGGTAGAAGGAGCAATTGTGGCTGTGTGAATGGAATGTGAAAATGAGTGTTCTAAAATGAGTAATGTAACATTTCCAGCACTTTTAAGAAAGAAACTTTTCATCAGTAATAAGTAATTATGTATGTATGTCCGCATATATTCCTTTACGTATATGTGTGTATGTTTTATATTCCTTTACTTATGTGTATGAATGTATGTTTTTAATTATGATTTTCCAATAAGTTACTTTCTCTGAAAGTCATAATTAAATAATACATTCATACACATAAGTAAAGGAATATATGCATAACACGCAAAGGAATATATACAGACATACATACTTTCAGAAGCTCCACGATAAGAAATATCTTCCTCCGCAGCCTCTGGGGCAACTGTACCCATGCTTTTTTCATGTGTAAGTTGTAAGGACTTGAGCTCACTGAAAGCATGAATGAAAGCGGTGAATTTTACTGCGCACGCGCTGCCTGTGCAGTCGCACGCATTCTACCTCTGAACCCCTTCGTTCAGAGGAAAGGAAATGCCGGTTTTCCCCACATGCACTGTGCATGCTGAAAACCGGCATTTCCTCTGGCCAGACGCGTAAGTACCCCGACCGTACTCGCGCATTTGGAAGGGAACTACTGGGCCAACATTTTACATGTCAATAAAATGAAAAATTTAACAATTGCACGATTTGCCCCCTCGCATCTGCGACTGAGGGTCCAAGGAGGTGCATTGCGCAAGAGGTCATCGTCGTACGTATCCTCACACTGTTCCCTTTCGGGAACTGTATGAAGTGGTGGAAGGATTTATGGCCGTGATTAACGCTCATTCCGTGACCGTAACCATCTTTGAACCAGCCATTAGGGTGGTTAGTCCTATGGCGTGAGGGTTTTACGGGCTCCCACAACCCATCTGAGGGGGGGGGCCACCCACACCCACGGACGCAAGTATCCCGCTGGATGTCCACCCAGAATTTATAGTTGGAGCTCCGACTCCACTTGCCGGGACTGTCTGGAGTGGGGTTCGAAACCCTACTCCTTCTGGCCCAGCGGCAGGGATGCTTACTGCTACGCAAAAGGCCCACTCCGCACAAAAGGTGACACCCATACGTTTCCTGCGCCTTTTCCCTCCCCGTGACTGGAGCCCTATGCTGCCACTTGAAAGACCAAGCTATCATCTGCCCTTTTTGCAGCGCCTTTGACTTCTCATTACCAATGATGAGCAGGCGCTGCGCCTCCACCTCCTTGAGGAGATTGCTGAGGTCATCATCAGTTCAATTGTGAGTTCTTTTAATGCCGTGAATTGTGCTCATTCCAGCCATTTCACTTTGCTAATCGGATTGGGCCTTTGGCATAGCGGTAGGATCCCCGCCGCTGGGCCAGATCAGGGTAGGGTTTCGAGCCCCGCTCCAGACAGTCCCGGCAAGTGGAGTCGGAGCTCCAGCTCTAAATTCTGGGTTGACATCCAGTGGGATATTTGCGTCCGTGGGTGTGGGTGGCCCCCCCTCCTTGTATAGCTTGTGGGAGCCCGTAAAACCCTCCCGCCATAGGACTAACCGCCCTAATGGCTGGTTCAAAGATGGTTACGGTCACGGAATGAGCGTTAATCATGGCCATAAATCCTTCCACCACTTCATACAGTTCCCCAAAGGGAACAGTGTGAAGACACGTATGACGACGACATTGCTAAATAAATAAATGGAATTAAAAAAAATCTTTTAGTGCTTTTAAAAGTCTTTAAATTGCTTTAATTCTGTTTAAAACTACTTCAGATTCTTCAAAATAATGTAAACGTTTTTAAAAGTTTATAAAAGTTACCAAAATCTTCAAAAAACTTCCAAAAAACTATTTAAACTGCTGCTTTGCATGTAAAAATGCTTAGCAGCTTGACAGAAACATTGGGGGCATGTCCTGTTAAACTGAGACCTCAAGGGGCGTGTCTCAGTTGCACAGCGCGCTACAGGCTTCGCGCTGGCTGCACTCCTGGGCGGCGTGACATCATACGCTGCCCGGGATTCTTCTTTTTCAAAATCGAATTCCAGGCGTCCCTGGAGGTCAACGGCCAGCGCGTCGGGTAAGTGCATATCAGGGGCTTGCACGCGCGGCAAGCCCCCGATCTGAATTTCTGGCCCAATATGTCCCACCTCCTATGAATGCTACCTGTGGGGGAACATGGTCTTGTGCCATTACCTTCATGATACAGTTCACAGGTTGTGCGCCAGCAGCTTTAAACACACACTGTGGTCTCGAATAGGCGTTCAAGTGCTGGGGACACAGTATTATGTGTGCACCCCGGCTCCGACACCCAGAGAGGTCTGTACCTGTCATAGCGTGCTCCCACTTCATGACATAAGGTGGGACCGCTGCAAAACGGACGTGTGCACCCCCTTGAATGATTCGAATGTTCTCCACCCTGTATACCGGTGCGGGTCGGGCTGTCCCACCCATGACCGGCATCCTCATTACTAGCCCCATGATATTGTGGTTGGAATGTCTACAATCTACTGGGACAGGGTAGGCTTCAGAGGCTAGGCGGAGCTGACACGGGCTCAGTGAATTACTAAACGGGTGGAGGGCAGTGAGGTGCTTGTTGCTAATCCAGGAGGGGACTAAACCTTCTTTTAAATCCTCTAGGTTGCTGCGGCCCTCGCCCAGCAACCATGCCCCGTATAGCACACACACCTCATTCTGTGCAGCCTGATCCGAAGCATTTCTGCAATCCCGTATGAGTGCATTTACTGTTTCAGCAATTATTTCTTTTAAATGGACCGTCATAACTTGGTCCTCGTGTAGCTCTGAGCTACCGCTGTGTTCTCCTCTGTTAGGATCTTACTTAATTGGGTTTTTAAACCATTTATCTGTGTTTGCAGCTCTGTGTCGTCCAGGCTGTTTATTACAGAGGATCTTGTATTATAAGTGGTGAAAATGTCGTTCCAGGTTCCCCTTCTTTGTCTCCCTGCGCCCATAGTATGCTCAGCACGTAAATTGTTCAGTTCTGCTTTGTCTACGTTGGCAAAGTCAAATTTGTAAAATTTCTTAAACATTTCTTTCAGTAGGGCCTGGTATAACTGTTTGGTTTCCTTCGGGCACCATTCAGGAAAGTGTACCTCGGTCAGGTTCAGAATCACTGAGGCCACTGCATAGTGTACCCCCTGGTACAGCAACTTGTCGGTTAGCACTAGGACTAACCCATTCCCTGGTCCCTTGGTGGTGGTAGGACACCTCTCTACTATCGTCCGTGATGTCGTGTTCGTGGGCAGGAGCTTTCGGATGCGTGTTATGAGTTCGGTAGCGTTGACTGGGATCGGGGAGTGTGGGACCGCGCACGCATGCAGGCTAGAATCCCACCACATCTCCTTCCCGGCATCTTGCCATTGTCTGGAGAAGATGATGGATATGCCTGTGGGGCAGACTCTCTCTGACCCCCACATGCAAACACAAATTCCCTGTTCCGACTCCCACCACTTATCCCAACACACACTCACTCCCCCTTGGGTCCCTGTGATCGTCCGGTGGGTGTCATTCCCCAGTCATTCCCAGTCGGCTGTACGGTCCCCTATGTCCCTGCTCAGCTTCCTGAGCCACCATCACCTATCCAGGGGAATCTGTCCTTTACATGTGAGGCACACACATTTCCCCTCAGTGATGCTGACCCTTTTGGCAACGACCTGTACCCTGGGGCACGGGATGGAGGCCTCCCCGTATGTGAACCCAGTCTGGCTGGAATATTGTGTGGAGTTAGACCCCAGCCACCCTGGCCACCTACCCTCATGGAAGTAGATAGCAAGCTCCTCCACACCCGGTTCGCCACCCCCAGTGGTAACGATTGGTGCTCTCTCTCCTGAGCACCCATAGATGTGGGAGTCCTTCACGTCTCATCGGTCATCGATGCTCACCCCTACCAGGGCGAGCAGGAGCAGAACCTTTCTCATGCCGATTTCCTCTCTGTAGGGACACATAAAACAGATAGCCATGTCCCGAGAAGGTTCTCTGGCTTGACACAGTTACCGAGTTTCAAAAACTTAAACTTATCATAAACTAAATTAAATAATAATAATCCTAAAACTACCAACTGTAAAACACACTTAAAAATTTACCAGAAAGCTATGTACATCTGCCGTCCGTCTCCGGACGGCCAGGCAAATTCTTGTTTGGTCTCCGTCTTTTGTGGCTTCTGGACAGCTTGTGCGCCTGGGCGTAAGGTGGCCTGTGCCACCGGACCCGGAGAGTCCTCCTTAAAGGAACTGGAAGTTTCTCTGAATCCCAGATGATCAGGGGAGTGTGCCCTCCTGTGCTGCAGCACACTATCCCCTTCGGTGTGGCTGCTGGCTCCCTGTCTTGTCCTCTGGGTTCCGCGCAGCCTGATGCCACAGGCTGGGGACCCCTTGTCTCTCTCTCTGCCCAACACTACCTCTCCTGTGAGTCCCTCACCGTTGGAGGCGGCTGGCTGGGGATCCCTATTTTTAGGCTGATCCCTTACCTTGGGCATTCCCTTTTGGGTTGTGGACCTCCCGGGGTTAGACCGTTTAAACTGGTACACAGGCGACCACGGTAGTTTAGGCTGTGGTATGCGAGGAGACCTCCTTAGGGCTCCGGTTACTGGGGGTGTGTCCCAAATAATTGGTGGGATGGCCCCTCCAGTAACACAAGCCATTGCCCCCTCCAGTGCGGTCTGTGAGTCTGCCACAGCTGCAGGCTGATGATCTCTATTTTTAAAACGGTTCACTCTTTCTGGCCGTTCCCCTTTCTCGGGTTTAAACAGTTTACATTGATTAATGTGGATCCACTTTGTGTGGCGGGGCATCTTCATGGCATAGACCATGGGGCTTGCCTTGTCCACAATGCTTTACGGCCCCATGTACAATGATTCAAAACTCCCTAACCGGGCAAAGTTCCTCACCATGACCTCACAGAATCACAGAATCACAGAAACCCCACAGTGCAGATAGAGGCCATTTCGGCCCATCGAGCCTGCACCGACACATATCCCACCCGATCCCCGTAACCCTTACACCAACACATATCCCACCCTATCCCCGTAACCCCATGTATTTAATCCCCCTAACACTAAGGGTCAATTTATCATAGCCAATCATCCTAACCTGCACATCTTTGGACTGTGGGAGGAAACCGGAGCACCCGGAGGAAACCCACGCAAACACGGGGAGAATGTGCAAACTCCACACAGACAGTCACCCGAGGCCGGATTCGAACCCGGGTCCCTGGCGCTGTGAGGCAACAGTGCTAACCACTATGCCACCATGCTGCCCACCTGATCCCCTATCTCCCACTCGTGGTGCCTGTTGGGTTCTAGCAGCAATCGGTTACTCCAGTGCTGTTTTCCCATGTTGCTAGCAGCCTGCCAGTGAATCTGTTTAAGGTGTTCAAACAGATTCCTGATGAAGCTGTCCTGGTTCACCTCTCTGAGCTGACCTTCTGTGAGCACCGGGGCTAGCACATGGGTGGGGGTCCGCATAACCCTACCAGTCATGAGCTCGTGTGGGGAATACCCCGTGCTTTTTGACTGGCTGGCACGGATCCCCATTAGGACCAACGGTAAGACTTCTACCCACTTCATGGGTGAGTCTCCCGTCTCCTTATGCAGTCTTTCTTTGATGGTACGGTTTAAACGCTCCACAGGACCCGATGACTGCAGGTTGTAGGCAACGTGCCATTTCCCCTCGATGCCGAGTACCATGAGGGTCTCTTACATGACCTGTCCGGTAAAGTGACTCCCTTGGTCCGATTCCACATATTGTGGCAGTCCCCATCGTGAGAACACTTCCCTGACCAGGATCTTAGTGGTACCTGTGGTGTATGAAACCTGTTCCACCTTAAGAGAACTTAAGCCTGTTCCACCTTAAGAGATGTACTACTTTCTCTGGCTGCTGTATACGTAATACCGGTGGTGACCACTGGTATATAAGCACTGTGTAGTAATATTGTATTTTAGTATAGTCCTGACCTCCAACCAGTAAAGACCTGTTGAACTTTAATCTTGTAGTCTGTGTTAGTAATTACAACTAGAACACACAGACTTAAGAGTGGCGACGAGTCCGATTCTTACCCTGCGGCAGTTTATATCCACGGCGGCTTCGTCCACAGAACGGACGTCGAAGAGAGGCTTCCACCCTCATCACCCTGCTGGAAGACACGGCGCGCGGCAGACATCGAGAAACCAGAGTGCAGAAGACATTCTGAACTCGAAGCCTCCATCAGCGGCTGTCAGCTATCTTCTTTCTTCCTCGGTGGTGGGTAAGCCGGGCAGCGACGCGACCAGAAAGTCGGCCGTGTTGGCTGTACAGACGGGGAGGGAAGACGGAGGAATAAGGGCGGTGAGATCGATCGCAACGGGAGATAAGGGCCGGGCCGCATTCGGGCCGAAAGGCGCAGCGCGGGGACATCGATCGCGGCTGGTGATAAGGGCCGGGCTGCATTCGGGCTAAAAAGGCGCAGCGTCTGGGGCAACTGAAGGCGCGAGAGCCGCGGTGAAGCGGAGACAGCGTCGGGGGACGGGTGAAGACCACCAAGCGCGGGAAAACCGCCATTTTGTAGGTGGAGGACGAAGACAAGAGCGGGAAGCTGCCATCTTGGATAAAAATTAAAATAAATTAAATTGCAACGATGCCTAAACATGGGAACATTAATACCTTTGATAGCGACATCGAAGATTGGGCCATGTATGTAGAACGCATACAAAATTATTGTAAAGCAAATAAAATTCCCGATGAAGAGAAAGCACTAACATTATTAAACTTAATGGGTGCGAAGACATACGGGCAATTGAAACACCTTTTATCACCAGATGAACCGGCGGATAAGACGTTCGAGGAGATTGTTACTGTCCTGAAAAATCATCTAAACCCCACGCCGCTGATGCTAGCGGAACGATTTAAATTTTACAGCAGAAGGCAGCTGAAGGATGAAAGCAATGCTGAATATTTAATGAAATTGCGTAAGCTAGCAAAGTACTGTCAGTTTGGAACGAGACTGACAGAGGTGCTACGAGATAAATTTGTGTGTGGTTTATTAAAAGAAGATACACAAAAGCGACTGCTCGAGGAGAATGAGCTGACGCTTGAGAAAGCGGTCACTATGGCAGCAGCACACGAAGCCGCAGCGAGAGGCACGGCAGTAATGCAGCTACGGTCACCGGAACTCAGTACAAGTAAATTGGGTTTGAGTACTGTAAAATGTTATCGTTGTGGAAAGACAACGCACGATCAGAACCAGTGTTGGTTTAAAAACCAAGAATGCAGAACGTGTGGCAGGCTTGGCCACATAGCTAAAGTATGCCGGTCAGGAAAGAAGACCAGCAACAAAAAGTCACCGCAAGGAAAATACATAAAGGTACACAAGGTGACAAAGAACAGTTCGACCGAACAGAAGTCAGATTCAGACGCTAGCAGTAATGAACTGGGTAGCTTAAGAGTACACAACGTTGGTAAGGATGCAGATCTCCAGACAATTTGGGTCACCCTTCAGATAGCAGGAGTCCAAGTAAAGATGGAATTGGACACTGGATCGGCATTGACGGTCATGAATAAGAAAGATTACAAAAGGTTATTCCAACATATTCCCTTACGGGATACGGAGATTATCTTGAAAACATACACGGGGCAAAGAGTGTACCCCATCGGAAAGATAGAGGTAAAAATGGTCCACAAGGGCGAAGAAAGCCAAGTAATGGACTTATATGTGCTACCTGAAGGAGGTCCACCACTACTGGGACGGGAGTGGATTAGGAAAATGAATATGGACTGGCACTCCTTGAAGGCACTAACGGTAGATTCCGGGGAAACAGATGTCAAACCTAAACGATTGTCCAAAATATTGGATGATGCTAAAGAGGTGTTCCAGCAGGGCCTGGGAACACTGAGAGGAATTACGGCAAACATCAAGATTGATGAACATGCACACCCAAAATTTTTTAAAGCCAGACCGGTACCCTATGCAATACGACCTACTGTAGAAGCGGAATTGGAAGCGCTAGAACGTTCAGGTGTACTGTCTAAGGTAGATTGGAGTGAGTGGGCTACGCCCATTGTTCCCATTATGAAAATTCCTTCGAGCAACAAGCCAGGAGAACCAGGGAAGGTTCGCATCTGTGGAGATTTCAAAATCACCATTAATCCGGTGCTTCACACGGTGCAGTATCCGCTTCCGCGGATTGAGGATATTTTTGCTTCGTTGTCTGGCGGGAAACACTTCACCAAGATAGACCTGGCGCAGGCGTACTTGCAGATGGAGGTTGAAGAAGAGTCACGCCAATACCTCACGATCAACACGCATCGAGGTTTGTACCGGTACAATAGGCTGGTGTTTGGAGTGGCATCGGCTCCAGCAATTTGGCACAGGGCCATGGAGCAGGTATTACAGGGAATTCCAGACACACAATGTTACCTGGACGATATTCTGATTACAGGTGATGGTGATGAAGAACACCTCGCAAACTTGGAACTGGTGCTCAACAGACTGAAAGAGTATGGACTTAGAGTTAATCGGCAGAAATGTGAGTTCTTCCAGAAGCGGATCTCGTACTGTGGTCATGTCATTGACCGGGAGGGGCTTCATAAGTCTCCTGACAAGATAGAGGCAGTTGTAAAGGCTCCCGCTCCGGATAATGTCTCTCAGTTGAGGTCGTTTCTAGGATTGATTAACTATTACCATAAGTTTCTACCAAATCTATCCACGGTACTGCACCCGCTAAACGCTCTTTTACAGAAGGGGGTACCATGGGAATGGAGCGAAAACTGTAAGAAGGCATTTCGCAAAAGCAAAGAATTGATCACCTCAGAGGAAGTGTTGGCTCACTTCAACCCGACACTGCCTATTCGGTTGGCTTGTGATGCTTCTCCATATGGTATTGGGGCAGTACTCTCACACAAGTTGCCAAATGGCACGGAAAGGCCAGTCGCGTTTGCATCCAGATCATTGACCTCCGCTGAGCGCAACTATGCGCAGATCGATAGGGAGGCTCTCAGCCTTGTATGGGGAGTGAAGAAGTTTAATCATTACCTGCAGGGCCAAAAATTCACACTTCTGACAGACCATCAGCCGTTGGTATCCATTTTTAACCCTAAGAAGGGTGTTTCAGTGATGACAGCACAGCGTCTCCAGAGATGGTCCCTTTTCCTAGGGGCACATCAATATCAAATAGAATTCAAAGGTACGAAGCAGCATGGCAATGCTGATGGGCTGTCGCGCCTGCCACTACCTGAAGAAGAAGAAACGATGAAAGTTGACCCTGTAGAGTTATTTCATTCGACCATCATCGAGTGTTTACCAGTCACCAATGCAAGTATTGAAAGAGAAACTAGGACCGACCCGACACTGTCCAGAGTCTACGAGGTGACAGTGAAAGGATGGCCAACACATGGTGATCCTCTGTTACCGGCATTCTCGGCAAGGCGAGACCAGCTGTCCGTCTGCCATGGTACTTTGATGTACGGGACAAGAGTGATTATTCCTCCCAAGTTAAGGGAAAGAGTTCTAAAAGAACTGCATGAAGGTCATCTGGGGGGAGTTAAGATGAAAAGTCTTGCTAGGGCTTATGTATGGTGGCCGGGTATTGACCAACAGATAGAGGAGTTGACGAAAAGCTGCGCTGGGTGCCAAAAAGTGCA
This sequence comes from Somniosus microcephalus, assembly GCF_052327205.1. Lineage (NCBI taxonomy): Eukaryota > Metazoa > Chordata > Chondrichthyes > Squaliformes > Somniosidae > Somniosus > Somniosus microcephalus. The sequence goes on along the minus strand of NC_140987.1, from coordinate 72,110,067 downwards.
AAATGCACCTCCGATCGCACCACTACACCCATGGGAATGGCCTTCAGCCCCATGGCAACGCGTACATATTGACTTTGCTGGTCCATTCATGGACCCCATGTTCCTAATTGCGGTGGACACACATTCCAAATGGCCAGAAGTGATCAAGATGAATACCATTACTTCAGAAAAGACAATTGCAGTGTTAAGAACAATATTCGCAAGGAACGGTTTGCCAGAACAGATCTGTTCGGACAACGGACCACAGTTCGTGTCGGAAGAATTCCAAAAATTCTTAAAGAAGAATGGGGTGAAACATTATACCTCTGCCCCATATCATCCGGCGACAAACGGGTTGGCCGAGAGATTTGTCCAAACATTCAAAAAGGCAAAAAGGCCATGAACGATGATCAGATTCCGTTACAGCACAAGGTGGACAATTTCCTAATGGCATATCGAAACGCCGCTCATGCAGTGACTAACCAAAGTCCTGCCATGATGTTTTATAACAGGAGGTTGCGGTCCAGGTTGGACTTGTTAAAACCAAATGTGCGGAGGGAAGTGGAAAACAAACAGTTCCGGCATATTAATAACAAGACCACTCGAAGTTTCGACGTAGGACAACCAGTGTTGGCAAGGGGCTATGGAAATGAAAAATGGCAGTCCGGAACAATTCGGGCCAGACAAGGACCTCTAATGTACACAGTAGATATTGGTAACAATGTGATAAGGCTTCATGCGGATCAACTGGTAGAATCGAGAGCAAGGGTCGAACCCATGGTTGCGACAGAGACAACTGTGGAAGACGTTAATGAACCTGAAGCATCTACCTCGGCAGGGAATGTACCTGAGGATGATAACACCCAATGCATGGGAGACCAACTAGAGGAGTCACCTCAGCAACAGGAATCAGAGACCACTGAAAGGCGTTATCCAAACCGAATCAGAAGGCCTCCTGAGAGACTGAACCTTTGAACTGTTTATACCTGAAGTTATATATGTTATTATGTTATGTTAAATGGGGATATGACTGTTAAGCTAAAAAGGGAGGATTGTGGTGTATGTAACCTGTTCCACCTTAAGAGAACTTAAGCCTGTTCCACCTTAAGAGATGTACTACTTTCTCTGGCTGCTGTATACGTAATACCGGTGGTGACCACCGGTATATAAGCACTGTGTAGTAATATTGTATTTTAGTATAGTCCTGACCTCCAACCAGTAAAGACCTGTTGAACTTTAATCTTGTAGTCTGTGTTAGTAATTACAACGAGAACACACAGACTTAACAGTACCCAATGCGGTAGCTGTTCGGCAGGGAAAAGCTTCCACCCACTTTGAAAACACATCCACCAGGACTAGGCAATACTTGTAGCCTCCCTGGGCGGTGGGTAGGGGCCCGATGTAATTGATCTGGATTGACTGCCATGGTCCCTCTACCCTCCTGATGTGTCCCAAAGATACCTTCCTTTTCTGGGGGTCAGGGTTATTGGCAGCACACACCAGACAGCCGGCACAGAACTCGCAGACATGTTCCCTCAGTCCTGGCCACCATCCTGCCTGTTCCACCCGTTGCCAGGTGGTCTCCGGCCCGGGATGCCCCGCTCCTGGACCCTCATGGGCCAGTTGGAGGAATTCCCTTTGGTGCTGCTGCGGCACTACCCAATGCTCCCCCCTGAACAGCATGCCTTCCTTGATGGTGATGGCTGCTGTACCGTACGGGCCCTTTACTTTCTCCCCTTTCGTGAGCGCATTCAGGACGGTTCTGAGGACGGGATCCCGTACCTGGGCCTGCTTTAGGTCCGGGACCAAAGCTACTCCCTGTGTGCCTCCCTTGTCCCGGATTGCCGCTACCGAACCTGTTCGGTAGGGATCCCAGCACTCTCATTCCCTAGCCCCCTGCTTAGCCAATTCATCTGCCTTTTGGTTGCCCTCCCGCATGGGTTCTTTCTTTGAATGGGCTTTAACCTTATGGATATAGACCTTCCCTTCCTCTCCTACGGCTGTCATGATTTTCTCCAGCAGAGGCTTGATTGCCAGGGGACTCCCGTCGGCGGAGGTGTATCCCCGACGGCACCAGATGGCCAGGTGTTCCGTACAAGAATTGCATGTGAACATGCTGTCCGAGCAAATCGTGTACGGGGTAGGGTATTTCTCGGGGTGTGTAACCACGTACACTACCGCGGACAGTTCAGCCTGCTGGGCGCTCATGGTGCTGGGGAGTTTAATTGCCAGGGCAATGTCTGCCCCGGGTCATAAACTCCACACCCTGTAAGTCGTTCCCCAGCAGATACTGTGCTCGAACCATCTACATAGATTTTGCGGCCTGTGGGGTGTATCCCAGCCTGAAAACCTATGTTGACTTCCCATACTCCTTCAATGGAACACCGGTGGGCCGTCCCTGGATAAATCATGTTGGCTGCGAGCTTCGGCTCGCAGAGACCTTTCACCCTTAGGTCCATCTGGGAGAGAAGCAGGGTCCAGCGAGCAATGCGGGCACTGCTCACTGTCCCATCTTTAATTCTCCCATCTAGGAGCATTTGGGTGGGCGTGTGATGGGTAAGGAGGGTGATGGGCGAGATGCCTGTGAAGATCAATGATCTTTTCACAGCCCAGTGAGTGGCGAGGAGGTGCCTCTCACAGTTGGAGTAGCCCTTTTCCACATCTGTGAGCATCCTGGAGGAGTAAACCACCAGTCTCAGCTGACCGTGCCGCTCCTGGAGCAGCACTGCACTCAGACTGTCCCTGCTGGCTGCTACCTCCAGTAAAAACTCTTTTCCCCCGTCAATAGCCCCTAGAGCTGGCGCGGTCTGCAGATCTTGTTTGAGTTTTACAAATGCTGCCTCACAACCCTCATCCCAAACTCACTCCACTCCCTTATGTAGGAGTCGGAGCAGAGGGGCTGCTGTGGCTGTGTAATCCTCAATAAAATCTCTGCAGTACCTGGTTAGCCCTAGAAAAGATTTCACTCCTGTTACTGTATTGGGGGCTGGTAACTCCTGCACTGCTTCCCTTCTGGCTTTATCGATGGCCCTTTCCCCAGCGCGTACGGTCAGGCCCAGGAACTTTACTTCCAGTTGGCCGATCTGTACCTTCTTTGGGTTTACTTTAAAACCCTCTTGCCTGAGCAGCTCCAGCAGTTCAGCCAGTAGTGGACCGTGTTCCTCTCCTTCATCGGTGAATAGGAACAGGTCATCCACATGCTGAACTAACTGCCGAGGCCGGCTGAAGCCCTTTAAACAATTTGCCATACATTGGTGAAAAATGCTAGGGTTGTTGTGGAAACCCTGAAGTTGGCAGTTCCAGGTGTATTGTTGGCCTTTAAAAGTGAAGGCGAACTTGTACTGATCCTCTCTCCGTAGAGGGATGGACCAAAACCCGTTGGAAATATCCAGCACTGTGAACGTGGTTGCGGAGGCTGGGATACTTCCAATGAGGTCGGCGACAGCTGTGACCATGGGTGCACAGGCGGGGATGTTTTGGTTGAGTACCCGATAGTCCACTGTGGCTCTCCAGGAGTTGTCCGGTTTTCTAACTGGCCACAGTGGAGAGTTTACATGGGTGGCTATCGGTCTCAATACCCCCTGTTTGACCAGAGAGGTCATGGCCGTTTCCATGTCTGCCTCCGCCTCTTTGAGGAAATTATACTGCTTTTGTGGTCGGGTCACCCTCCCACAATCATGCTTGTGAGTGACAAATGCACCGAGGTGTGCTCACACAAATGCCTGGTACTCCAGGGGAGTGTTACTGATCATTAGTTCGAGGTCGTAACACTCCTTTGGTTTTACGGTGCACAAGGTCCCCTTGCGCTGTTTCTCTGGGATAACTGCCACTTCACTTTCTTTGCCGGTACATGCTCCCCACAGACAGTGGTTCCCAAGATCCACTAGAATTCTGTGGCCTATGATAAAATCAGCCCCCAGGATCCCCTTCCCTTCCTGCTCCCATTTCATTAAAACACAGGTCCACTTGGTATGGAGTGCTCCTAAATGAATGGACAGCGGGATAGAGAACAAGCCAGCCTGCTCGTTACCTGTGAACCCCACTAAGCTGTACAGGATCCCGTTAGACAGAGGTGAGTCGGCAGGGTTATCTGAATAGACAATGGTGCTCGATGCTCCCGTGTCCAACGGGTAGGTCCCTTTCACCTTTTCCACCTCCATCTTAACAAGCGGTCTCTTCCATGCATCATATTCAAGGGGACACAGGTAGACAGGCTGCGCTGGCTCTAGTCATAGGTCTGTGTTGGGTGGGGCAGATGGAGTTAAACCACCCGTGGCTGTGGTTACCTTCCCTGGGCCAGCTAATAAAACTTGGAGCGCAGCTATTATTGAATCAAGCGTGGGGGTGAGGTCGGTGTTTCTGTTTTTGGGGCAGGAGCTGGGGAGTTTTTCCCTACATTATCCTTCCATGGATTTCTACAGTCCCTTCTCCAATGCCCACTTTTCCCGCACCCGAAGCAGTTACACCTCGTATCGGAAGGGTTACCCCTTCCTGGTGCCGTTCTTTCTTGCTAGTAGGTTTTATTTCATGAACCTTTCCTTTTGTTTGGTGTTCTTCTACCCCTCTACCGTTGCGGTAAGCCAGGGTCAGTTGCCTGACCACTGTCTCCTCGGTGACCTGGGGGCCTTTCGGGTCAAACCAGAGCTCAGCCTTGGCCCTGATCAGTGGCAAGCTGTTTGCCACCAGGCTTCGGAGCCAGTGGGCCAGCTCGTCCTGGTTCATGTGAGTCCGGTTCAGATCCCCATTGCAGGCACTCTTGTACACAGGCCACAGCCTGTCTGCGAAAGCCTGTGGGGTCTCCCCTGCTAACTGTGCAGTCTTCTCCACCCAGGAGAAAGGACTACCATCGTTCATACCCATGGCCTCCAGAACTTCCTCCCGGATGGCGGCATACCCGCCCAGCCCTTTCTTGCTCTCTGCAGAGAGGGACTGGTACAACTTGCCATCCAGGGAGAACAGGAGCATTTTGGCCATCTCAGAGTCATCGCACTCATTGATGCCTGATGCCTGTTCCACTTCCATGAAGTGGACCGAGGGGTCTCCCTTTTGGGTGAGTTTGTTCAGGTGGCTTACCATAGCCCTAAGCTGTTGGGTACCATGGTGAATCACGAATTGGCTTTCAAGGGGTCCCTGATCCCCACCACCGCCGAGCGGGCCAAACTTTTGCTGCCGAGCCGGGCACATCGGCCCCGGCTCCGACCTTTCCTGCATTGGCTTGCCCCCTTCCCCCTGCTGCCAAACTGAGTTAAAACCTGGCGCCACAGGTGGTGGTGGTGTGCTCTCTCCCCTGCCTTCCTTACAGATTGCCTGTCCTTCCTGCTGCCCAACCGAGTCATTCCCCGGCACCACAGGTGACGTCTGAACAGTTTCCCCTTCTACTTCCAGGCCCACCCGGGCCGCACCCGGGCTCACTAGGCATACCATGCCTTTTGCCCTGGACAGAGCAAGGTTTAAACTATCGATCTGCTTTTGGCAGGGGCCGTGATCTCCCGCTTCAAAACCCCTAGTGCTTGCTACCTTATAAGCTGCCTGTACGTCTCTCAACCTCTACTCCTGTTCTTTTATCTGCCTGGTAAGGCGAGCGTTCTCCTCTCGTAACACTAACTCATTACTTTTTGCCTCGGTGACTTGACACCGAAAATATTCATGTCTGTTCCTGTGCTTTTCCGCTATCTGTAATTTCTCCTGACTTTGGGCCTTTAATTCCTGTAATAATCCTTCCCCTGCTAGAGCCCTTGCTTGAGACAGTTGAGCTGATTCCCGCAGCTGTTCTGTCAGTGCCTTAATTCTCTTATCTAAAAGCTGGACCTGTCGCTGGGAGCAGACCAACCAGATGGCCTTTTCCACAGACCTTTTATGATCCTTGCTCTCAGTCCATTTGGCTGCAGCGTCCATGGGACGCTCAGCGCGCAACAGACTGGTCACCCATTTCTTGGTGATATTCACCTTCTCAAACACATAAGAGGAAATCCTCTCTTCCATCTTATTTCTTTCCTCAAAAACGGTGTCTACTGCATCACATCACTATTGCCAAGGTCCTGCCGCAGTCGCCATTTCTGTAGGGGTGGTGTTTGGGTCAGCTTCGCCTCTGACTTAGGAGCGGTTCGAATTGCTCCCACTCCCTTGGTTCCAGACCTTGGACTTATTTGGGGGTTGTGATGAAAAGTGCAGCAGACAACTGATTTTGGTGCAAGAACTTTGGCCTAGAAATTCAGTATCGCCACGTTTGGGGCGTTATAGTCAAGCGGGCGTGAAATTTCGCGCCCAGCGCAAATTATCGCCACCTTCAGCGAAATTGACCTGCTTCGCCCCAAGGGGTGCTTGGAGCGCTAAAGCAGGCGCTGCACGACTGTCCTAAGACGCTAAGCCGGAGAAGCGAGGCGCTATCACCGAGGGCGGGCGCAGTGCAGGTGCGGCCAGTTAGCGATTGCAGGCAGACACGCTGGTGCTGGTCAGCTCTTAAAGGGGGAGGGTCGATTTGGATTGCAGCCATGCCCTGCATATTGGAGCCCTGATTCTCGGCCTGGACAGACCTGTTGCCACATTCTAACGCCTAGGACCATGGAGAGGGCCAGGGAGCGAGCGCAGCGGTTCAGTGAGGGGGCCCTGCAGGTTCTGGTTGGTGCAGTGGAGCGCAGGTGATCTATCCTGTTTCCGGACAGTGGCAGGAGGCCGCTGCCCACCGACTACCGCAAAGCTTGGAGGGAGGTGGCTCACAGAGTGACCTCCAGCAGCATGGTACCTAGGACCCTTGTGCAATGCAGGAAGAAGTTCAACAACCTCACTCGGGTTGTCAGGGTGAGTACCCTTTTCAGTATCCTCTTCATCCCTGCATGTGCACCTCACTTTATGGCCAAAGGGTCCTGAAAGCCCCTCATCCAAAACCTATGGGGCTTTCATGAAACTCACATGCACATTCACCACTTTACACACTGTAGGGGCTATTTGACCATGGGAGGCAGTACAGCCAAGATCAGGGCTTCACACTGTACTCAGAGCCCGTCCTTTCTCTTGCAGGGCAAGCTGGCCCACAATAGGAGGCAGCAGCAACGGACCGGGGGAGGCCGGCCTCACCTTAAAGACCTCAGCGATCTGGAGCAGCGAGTCCAGCGCATTATGGCAGGCCGGCTGATTGGCCCCGTCGTCACTGGAGATGCCGACCCCGTTCTGGACAGCAATGGTAAGGACATCACCTTTTCACCTCTCTCCTTCCACTTGTGCCTCACACCAGCATCCTTTGCCACTATCGAACCAATACAGTGCATTGCAGCACTCATGCCTCCCTCACTGCCACCCTGTCCTCACGCTAAAGCAACTCTTGTACCTCCCTGCTTTCAGATGGTGAATCGCCAGGTGAGGAGGCAGGCTCTCAAGCTGCCACTGTGGGTGATTCTGAAGGCGAGGATGAAGAGGAAGCCGGACCATCAGTGCCACCCTCAGCCGAGGCAGCCCATGGCCATAATGGGGACACGTCTTCCTTGGAGGGGAGCAGGGGGGAAGGGTCTGAGGAGGGTGAAGCTCCCCAGCGGGCTGCAGCAACACGGGGGGGTTAGGGAAGCTCGGCAGCCTTCTCCCCGGAGGGAGAGTCTGGCCTCCAGTCCTGCTACAGTGAGCCCATTGCGGAGGAGCTGCAGGGTGGGAAGGGGCCAATCTCGCAAGCGAACCAGATCACCCTCAAAGGCCAAAATGTAGGAGGTGTGGCAAAATGCTGTAAATTTTTTTAGTGAAGGCCGAGGATCGTGGTCATATTTTGTTAACTCTTTTGTTCATTGTCTCCAGGTTGTGAGAGCCAGTTATGTGTCTGACTGCTTTTTGGGGGGTTTCTCTGTATTACTTTGTCATGCGGGAAGGGCACACAGTTTGTTAAATAAATAATTGTCTTTATTCAGATTGTGCATGTTTGCTCTTTGAACTATTTGTTGCCTTGGCTGGCTCAGGGTTTGCGGAGCCATTCCATTCATGTTCTTTCAATGGCACAAGCCATTCCCTCAGAGGGGGCCTAGAACCGACTTGCAATAAGCCGCTGACGGACGGCCCTTGCACTTTGTGCCTCCCTCCCGTCTTGGTGCTCCTCCTCCTCCTCCTCATCCTCCTCTGCTGGTGCTCCAATGTCTGCTGGCAGTGGCTGAGTCCTGAGGATAGCCAGGTTATGCAGCATGCAGCACACTACAACGAAATGGGAGACTCGCTCAGGCGAGTACTGAAGGGCTCCCCCGGAATGGTCCAGACAGCGGAACCATTGCTTTAGCACGCCGATTGTGTGCTCAATGATGTTCCTGGTCGCTTGATGGCTGTCATTGTATCGTTCTTCAGCAGGGGTGCTGGGCGCACGGAGCGGAGTCATCAGCCAATGCACCACAAACTGGGAGACATTGGCAATGTCCGCAGTAGCGGATTGGAAGGAGCCGGTGGCATAGAAGTTGAGAGCCACTGTCACCTTCACTGCCACCGACAGAGACATCCTGCTCCTCAGCTGAGGCTGCAGATCTGTCTGAAGCAGGTGGCAGAGCTCAGTGACCACCTCCCTGCTGAATCGGAAGCCTCCGAATACACTGCTCCTCAGACATGTTGAGGTAGGAGAACTGCTGGCGGAATTCCCTGGGAGGGTAAGGTCTCCTGTGCCGACGCCTGTTGGCCCCCCTCCGTCTGGTCATGATTGGCACTCTCTCTCGGCGTCTCTGAGCCCTCTCAATGTAATGGAGAAACCCAACATTTCCACCCATTGCAGCCCCCATAATATGTGGCCACTCAAGACTATGGCACTGAAAAATCAATCCAACTGCAAAGTTCTGGGCTGAAGCCAGAAGTACCTCAGTGAGCGCTGACTCAATGCAGAAATCTCTCTCCCTTTGTCTCTCTGCAAATCTCTCTCGCTCTCACAGAAGGAGTGGTCCAAAATGGCTACCACTAAGAAGCCAGAAAAAGCCCCCTTTAAATAGCGCCCCCCCCAGCCCCTGGGAACCATTCCAGTCAACCAGTCGCTGGGAGCGCCAGGCGGAAAGAAGGGGGCGCCACTGAAGTTCCGGTTCGGGGCGCCCCAAGGGTGTTGCACCATGAAATGACATCAGGATCTGCGCGCGCAGCTGAGCGGGCATTGAGGTTTTGCGTCGCCGCTAAATGTCCGCTCAATTTCGCGAGAGGCGCAGGTCTCGCTGCGCCTGGGCGCTAGCCATTTCGCGCCCCACTTATCGCCCTCTTAAGGCGCTAACGGCCGGCAAAAACAACTGAATTTCTCCCCCTTTGATCTTTATTTGAGAAAGAAAATACAACACAATAACCTTAACACTCTAAAAATGGGGAACACTTCGGAATATACGAGGGAAAATAACAATAGACAGAATACTTCACCCCTCCCAATCCTGTAGTGTATGTGCCTTTAAGTCAGAACTACTTTTACAGCTCCTGTATACTGTAGTACCGGCAGTGACCACACCACTATATAAGCTTTGCGCATGCCTCTGTACCCCCAGTCTAGAGACTACCCTCCTCCAGTAAAGACCTGTTACTTGTTAATGTACAGCATCCGTGTGATTATTTAATAATAGCATATCCACTGAACCACGGATCCAACAGTGGTGACGAGTGTCGATTCGAATCTACCTGCAACATAAAAAAAAAAATAGTCGAGGCCAGGAACACGGGCGTCGACCACGAGCAACTGCCCAGCAGTCAGGCAGAGATCCAACTTCGCAGGGGAGGCTGTGGAGAGCCGGGCTTGGTTCCCCAGCCACAACGAGCAGTAAGAGACCGACGACAGGTCCAGCGCAGACCCTTCCCGAGCAACGGCGGCTGGAGCTGACCGACGGCGGAGAGAAAGCCGAGCAGCGTCGACGGGGTAAGACAGAGGGTGAAGAGCGCAGGGTGCAGCCGGGGGTTGAACACCGAGCGGCGTCGAGAAAAATAAAACAAACCGGAGAGAGAGAGGGTAAGAAACAGCCGGGTTCTAGACTGAGCAGCGTCGAAAAATATAAAAAGAAGAACGCGCAGAGCACAGCCAGTGCTCACGGGCTGAACAGGGTCCACGGGGCGAAGAAAGGGGAGACGCCATTGAGCCGCGGAGAAGAAGGAAGAGCGCGGGAGGTGCCATTTTTAGAAGCCGCAGCGGAGAAGAAGGGTGAGCGCGGGAAGGAAGGAAAGCGTGGGAGACGCCATTTTGTGCCAGCGGAGAAGAAGGGGAAGCGCGGGAGGCGCCATTTGTGATAGTTAACGCACACCCAAGGATGCCGAAGAGTGGCAGTATCTCTACGTTCGACAATGAAGTCGAAGATTGGGTGACATATGTGGAACATATTGAGGTGTACTGCAGGGTGAATGAAGTGCCAGATGCTAATAAAGCACTGGTTCTGTTAAATTCCACGGGTGCAAAAACTTATGGGTTACTGCGAAATCTAATAACCCCAGAGTAGCCGGTAAACAAGAATTTTGAAAGCATAGTAGAAATCCTACAGGACCACTTAAACCCCACACCGCTGCAGATAGCAGAATGATTTAAGTTCCATAAAAGGAACCAACACAAAGACGAAAGCAATGCTGAGTACCTAACGGAACTGCGCAAGTTATCAAAACACTGCCAGTTTGGAGCGGGACTAGCAGACACGTTAAGGGACAAGTTTGTGTGTGGGCTACAAAGTGAAGGAACCCAGAAACGGCTTCTATCAGAAAAGGACCTTGCGCTGGACAAAGCTTTCAGTATGGCAGTATCACACGAAGCAGCCACAAGGGGCGCTGCAGAGATACAATGGAGACTGCAAGAATATGGCACCAATGAAATGTCCTATGGAACAGGGAAGTGCAATCACTGCGGCAGAACAACACATGACCAGAAAGATTGTTGGTTCAAGGACCAAGTGTGCAGACAGTGTGGGAAAGCAGGACACATAGCAAGAGTCTGCAGGTCTGGGAAGAAAACCAACAGTAAGAAATCTCCACAGGAGAAGTACAAAAAGGTACACCAGGTGACGGACAGTGGTTCAGACGAACAGAAAAGTGACACAGACTCCGGAAGCAATGAGTTGGGTTGTCTGAAACAACATAAGGTAACCGAAATGGAGGATCACCAGACTATCTGGGTTACACTCAAGATAGACGGAGTCCAAGTGGAAATGGAATTGGACTCAGGGTCAGCTCTAACAGTCATAAATCAAAGAGACTACAAGCGGCTATTTTCACACATACCATTGAAAGCTACAGAGATTGTCTTGAAGACGTATACGGGGCAAAAAGTCTACCCCAAAGGAAAAATAAGGGTGAAAGTGACATTTAAAGGCCAGGAAATACCTAAAATGGATATATATGTATTGCCAAATGGAGGACCACCACTACTAGGACGTGAATGGATCCGGAAGATACAATTAGATTGGCATTCCATACAGGCACTGAAGGTTGAGGCCAAAAAGGATGACGACGTCACACCTGGACAACTGTCAAAAATGCTAACTGACGTAAAAGAAGTGTTCCAGGAGGGACCAGGAACACTAAAAGGAATAACAGCAACGATTAAAATAGAGGAAAATGCAAGCCCAAAGTTTCTGAAGGCCAGACCAGTGCCTTATGCGACCAGACCAGCGCCTTATGCGATCAGACTAGCTGTTGAAGCAGAGCTGGAAGGGTTGGAACATTCAGGAGTACTATCCAAAGTGGACTGGAGCGAGTGGGCTACACCCATCGTTCCTGTAATGAAGAGGTCGTTGAGTAATACGCCTGGGGAACCAAAGAAGGTCCGCATCTGTGGGGATTTTAAGGTGACAGTGAACCCAGTCCTTCACACGGTGCAATATCCGCTTCCACGAATTGAGGATATTTTCGCCTCGCTATCTGGAGGTAAACACTTCACCAAAATTGATCTAGCCCAGGCGTACTTGCAAATGGAGGTAGAAGAAGCTTCGAAACATTACCTTACGATCAACGCTCATAAAGGTCTCTATCAATACAACCGGCTGGTGTTTGAAGTAGCCTCGGCTCCGGCTATCTGGCAAAGGGCGATGGATCAGGTCCTGCAAGGGATTCCAAGGGACCCAGTGTTATTTGGACGACATCTTGGTCACGGGCGAAAATGACAGTGATCACCTCGCCAACTTGGAGAAGGTGCTCACCAGATTAAAGGAGTATGGGCTACGAGTTAATCGCCACAAGTGCGAGTTTTTCCAGAAACAGATCTCGTATTGTGGCCACACCATCGATGAAGAGGGGTTACATAAGTCCCCTGACAAGATTGAGGCAGTAGTCAAGGCTCCAGCACCGGAAAATGTGTCACAACTGAGGTCGTTCCTCGGGCTGGTAAACTATTACCACAAGTTCTTACCAAATTTGCCTACAGTATTACACCCGCTGAACACCCTACTGCAAACAGGGGTAACATGGAAGTGGGATGATGAACGTAGACGAGCTTTCCAGAAGTGTAAAGAATTGATCACATCAAAAGAGGTGTTGGCCCATTTCAACCCAGCACTACCAATTCGTTTGGCATGTGATGCATCACCCTACGGTATTGGAGCGGTGCTGTCGCACAAATTCCCAGACGGGTTGGAGAGGCCAGTAGCCTTTGCGTCTCGGTCACTAACCTCAGCCGAGCGCAACTACGCCCAGATTGACAGGGAGGCCCTCAGCCTAGTATGGGGAGTAAAAAAATTCAACCACTATCTGCATGGGCAGAAGTTCACCTTGCTGACTGACCACCAACCACTTGTCTCCATCTTTAATCCTAAGAAGGGCGTTCCAGTGATGACTGCACAGCAGTTACAAAGATGGTCCCTGTTTCTAGGGGCGAATCAATATGAAATAGAATATAAAGGCACGAAACAGCATGGGAACGCTGATGGGCTATCGCACCTGCCACTGCCTACTGTGGAGGAAGCATCAGCAGTGGACCCTATCGAGATATTTTATTCGTCAATAATTGAACGATTGCCTGTAACAAACGCGGATATAGAGAAGAGACCCGCAATGATCCAACGCTGTCACGGGTATATGAATTGACGGTGAGGGGATGGCCAACACATGGCGACCCACTGTTGCCAGCATTCTCATCCAGAAGAGAACAGCTGTCAGTATGCCAGGGGACAGTGATGTGTGGATCCAGAGTGGTGATTCCACCCAAGTTAAGGGAGCGAGTGCTAAATGAGTTACATGAAGGTCATCTGGGGGGTGTGAAAATGAAAAGCCTTGCTAGGGCTTATGTGTGGTGGCCGGGAATCGATCAACAAATCGAAGACCTAACTAAGAGCTGCTTAGGATGCCAGAAGGTCCAAAATGCACCACCACATGCCCCTCTACACCCATGGGAGTGGCCCTCCTCTCCATGGCAATGGGTGCATATTGATTTCGCTGGTCCATTCATGGACTCAATGTTCTTAATAGCAGTGGATGCTCATTCAAAGTGGCCTGAGGTGATAAAAATGTCTTCAACCACTACAGAGAAAACGATTGCAGTCCTACGGACCATATTTGCCAGAAACGTTTTGCCAGAGCAGATTTGCTCTGATAATGGACCACAGTTTGTGTCCGACGAGTTCCAAAAATTCATGAAAAGGAATGGGGTAAGGCATTACACATCCGCCCCGTATCATCGAGCCACAAATGGATTGGCTGAGAGGTTCGTACAAACCTTTAAGAAGGCGATAAAGGCCATGTGCGACGATGAAATTCCACTACAGCATAAGATGGACAATTTCTTATTAGCCTACTGAAACGTGACACATGCAGTTACCAACCAGACCCCGGCCATGATGTTCTTTAACCGAAGGTTGAGATCTCATCTGGACTTGCTCAGACCAAATGTGCGAAGAAATGTTGAGGACAAACAATTCCAGCACATCAATGAGAAGCCGACAAGGAGCTTCAATGTAGGGCAACCAGTCTTGGCCCATGACTATCGAACAGAGAAGTGGCAACCCGGAACGATATGTACAAGGCAGGGGCTATTAATGTACACAGTGGACGTCGGGGAGAACATTGTGAGATGCCACGTCGATCAGATCTTAGCGTCACAGGAACGCGTCAACCCCATGTCTCGAGTACCTGGGGATGAACCCGACATACCGGTAGCATCTACTTCAGACCCAGTAGCAGTGGAACCCGATGTACTACCCGATGAAAAGGGGTCAGAATCGCCTCTGCACCAAGAACAAGAACCTCTGGAAAGGCGCTATCCCGAAAGGGTCAGGAAGCCGCCCCAAAGACTGAATCTATAAATGGACTTTTGTTGTTTAATGTACATGTTGAAATGTTAATTGTTATTTGAATATTAGGGGTACTACTAATCTAAAAGGGGAGGAATTGTAGTGTATGTGCCTTTAAGTCAGAACTACTTTTACAGCTCCTGTATACTGTAGTACCGGCAGTGACCACACCGCTATATAAGCTTTGCGCATGCCTCTGTACCCCCAGTCTAGAGACTACCCTCCTCCAGTAAAGACCTGTTATTTGTTAATGTACAGCATCCGTGTGATTATTTAATAATAGCATATCCACTGAACCACGGATCCAACAAATCCCACTTCACTAGCTAAGTTGGGCTCCAGAGGACCAGGAATAATGCTCACCAAGACAACTTCTTTTGACAGTTGTAAAGGTTTGCAATTTCGGGGTTCTCTAGATGTGGCGGTTGCGGCGTGCCGTACCCCGGATGCAGTAGAGGACTTCACCTGCGTTGCTGGTCATTCTGGATCGCTGACGCTGTTGAGAATTTCTGTGGAGAATTGGTGCTTCCAGAAAGAGAGACTGTGAACTCTTGCTTCCAGAGTGAGAGAACTCCTGTGTCGAACTCGAGAGCGAATTGTGTAGAGAGAGAGAGCTGCCTTTCTGAACTGACTGCTGAACTCTGTAGAGAGAGAGAACTGCTTGAACTGCTTCTTAATGATTTCCTTGATGAACTCCCCTTGATGAACGAACTGCTTTCTTGTAAAAACAGGTCTCCAATTATACTAAATGAGGCCTGCTAATTGTTAGATTTTGGGCGGGCTCATTAATATTGATCTGTTCAATTGTTTAATTGGTTTTGGGATGGTTCCATCGCTTGCTTAAGTTGTTTAAGAACGTGTGAAGTGGTTTCGGGATGGTCCCATCGATTGTTTAAACTCTTGTTTAATTGTCAGCTTTGTCCTTAGTCTTTGAGTTTCCTGTGGGGCCTTGAGATTCTTTGTTGGTTGATGGCATGTTTTGTATTATGCATGTTTTTGGATGGTTCTGTAATTTGAGCAGGAACTGCTCTTCCGTAGGTCTATTGTCAGTATGTAAAATGACTGAGACAGTCTAGATAATCCCCAGACAACTCAGTTAATGCCAATACCCAAAACTGTCCATTTACAGATTGTATTTAGACTTCAAAAAGGCATTTGACAAGGTGCCACACAAAAGATTATTGCTCAAGATAAAAAATCATGGGATTGGGTGTAATATTCTGGCATGGGAGGAGGATTGGCTATCTAACAGAAAGCAGAGAGTTGGGATAAATGGTTCATTCTCAGACTGGCAATCAGTAAATAGTGGTGTTCCGCAGGGGTCAGTGCTGGGTCCCCAACTCTTTACAATCTATATTAATGATTTGGAGGAGGGGACCGAGTGTAACATATCAAAGTTTGCAGATGATACAAAGATGGGAAGGAAAGTAGTGAGTGAGGAGGACATAAAAAACCTGCAAAGGGACATAGACAGACTAAGTAAGTGGGCAGAGATTTGGCAGATGGAATACAATACTGGAAAGTGTGAGGTTATGCACTTTGGCAGGAAAAATCATAGAGCAAGTTATTATCTTAATGGCAAGAAACTGGAAAGTACTGTAGTACAAAGGGATCTGGGGGTCCTGGTGCACGAAACTCAAAAAGTTAGTATGCAGGTGCAGCAAGTGATCAAGAAGGCCAATGGAATGTTGGCTTTTATTGCTAGGGGGATAGAATATAAAAACAGGAGGTATTGTTGCAGTTGTACAAGGTATTGGTGAGATCGCACCTGGAATACTGCATACAGTTTTGGTGTCCATACTTAAGAAAAGACATACTTGCTCTCGAGTCAGTACAAAGAAGGTTCACTCGGTTAATCCCGGGGATGAGGGGGGTGGACATATGAGGAGAGGTTGAGTAGATTGGGACTCTACTCATTGGAGTTCAGAAGAATGAGAGGCGATCTTATTGAAACATATAAGATTGTGAAGGGGCTTGATCGGGTGGATGTGGTGAGGATGTTCCCAATGATGGGTGAAACTAGAACTAGGGGGCATAATCTTAGAATAAGGGGCTGCTCTTTCAAAACTGAGATGAGGAGAAACTTCTTCACTCAGAGGGTAGTAGGTCTGTGGAATTTGCTGCCCCAGAAAGCTGTGGAAGCTAGATCATTAAATAAATTTAAAACAGAAATAGACAGTTTCCTAGAAGTAAAGGGAATTAGGGGTTACGGGGAGCGGGCGGGAAATTGGACATGAGTCTATGTTCGGAACGGTCATGGCCCTGTGTGTAATGGAGCGGGCCCAGGGGCCGTGTAGCCTGGTTCTGCTCCTACTTCTTGGGTTCTAATTATGTGTTAGATTTCAGGAGATGGTTCTATTCCTGTTCCTGGCTGTGGTGGAGATCACCTTTTACAGAAGGTAAGTACTATAGAAAATATAGGGACAGTGATCTCCTGGACGAGTTTCGATCGCCTAGATGGGTCGGAGAGGAATTTCCCAGATTTTTTTTTTCCCAAATTGGCCATTGGGTTTTTTATCTGGTTTTTCGCCTCTCCCAGGAGATCACATGGGTTCGGGAGGGATGTAGAATGATAGTAGATTTGAGGTTAGGATCAGATCAGCCATGATCTTATTGAATGGTGGAGCAGGCTCGAGGGGCCGATTGGCCTACTCCTGCTCCTATTTCTTATGTTGTTATGTTCTTATGTTCTTCGATGCAGCCTTTTTCCTTCCACAGGCTTGAACATGCTTTTAAAAATAAAACCAAAATCCTGGGGTCTTTCATTTTATATCTCCCTTAGGCCCAATTTTCTTATACCATTCTGACATGGTTTATGAACAGTCCAAAAATCCCTTCTTTCGGGTAATCTTCTTGGTTTTGGGGGATCTGCTGAATTTTGAGAATCTTACACACCGTGCACATGATGCAATGCTGCCAGAGACATCTTCACACCACTTCAACAGGCTACACGCTGACCCACTCCCACTCTTCTTGCAGGACACGGTGGTGCACAACAAGAGGGAAATATCAGCAACTACTATGAAAGTCCTCACACCAGTGGAGGCAGTGGCCATTGACAGCATTGGCAGCATGAAGCATGGCTAGTGGTGAGGCTGGAAGGAACGTCCTGCCAGGTATTTGATTCCCCTCCTTTTATCTCCCTCACACACTCTCCATGACAACCTGGTGTGCGTGGAGCTGCCAGTCATTTCCTACTGTTTTCCCTTGCCACTAATTGCCAAGGGTGCTAATCTTTGTTTATCTCCCCTCTTTCCTGTCCATCACAACTACAAAACCCAACTGTAGCAGAGGAAGAGGAGAACAACCTTCTGGAAGATGCACCATCACTCATTCTGATTCTTGCAAGTACCAGCTCAGAAATTGGTACCTTGTTAACTATAGGCAGTGAGTGACAGAGGTCAGCACTGGGTGATTCACTGAATTCAGGTGAGCAAGAACATGGACAGGGGGAAAGGAGAGCACAGGACACAATGCTATGGAGGGGAGCTAACAATCAAGCTCTGCTGTAGAGGGCACAGATGAGGGCTTCCAGGGTCTAGCCTTTAAAAGAAGACTTATTGCTGTGCTCTGGCAATTGCTCGATGCATTGGACTACCTACCAGGGACCTTCTGCACCATGTTGGACAGTGTGGATGAGTCTACCACCAACTTATGTGGGGTCTCGTTCGTGGCATTGAAACAATGCAGTCAACCATGGTGCATGTGGTCAGCTCTATGCACACTGCAGCGGGGCTCTCATTCAAGGAGCCTATGACACCAACACTGGCTGTTTTGATCGAAGCTCAGACTGATGCCATTCAGGCTCTGGGATTCCACCATCTCCACAAGTTTGCAGGAAAAGACCCACTGATCCATCCAGCATGTCCCACACAGTTGTGATGTGCTTTGCATCACAATACAGACATTCTTTACTCACCCAGAGCATGGCACTATTCAAAGAAGAGCAGGGGCATTCTCCCAGTGTCCTGGCCAACATTTATCCCTCAACAAACATCTGATTATCTGGTCATTATCACATTGTAGTTTGTGGGACCGTACTGTGTGCAAATTGGTTGCTGTATTTCCCTACATTACAATAGTGACTACACTTTGTTGGCTGCAAATCTGTTTGTGATATCCTGAGGTTGTGTAAGGCACTATATAAATTCTTCTGTGATATCTTGGGACACAGCAGACAACAGCACAGCGTGGCTTCCGGTAAGAACTGTACTGCACACAGCTTTATTATTATATACATCAGTAATCCACCAGGTGGCTCTATTACACGTCTCCCTCCTTATTGAAGAAGTTAATCATAGCAAATAATCATTGTACATGACTTGCATGGTATACACAACTCTTGGTATACATTTCTCAAATGGAACCCATTTTATGTTTCCAAATTCTACTCTAGAATTCTATAACACAAAAAAAAGATATTGTAGCGGTTTGTGTAGATCGCCACTAAATTAGAGAGTTTGACTTCGACGAACTATTAACAAGTTGTTTATTTACAGGAACAGGCTAATTACAGCAGGTAAGATAGCAGGTAAGATGGCTGACTATAGGAGCACCGTGGTATATGTGGTGTATGTGCCTTTAAGAGCAATTGTGGTGTATGTGCCTTTAAGAGCCCCAGGTGTGCGTAATGCCGGTAATTGCCACTTGGGCTATATAAGCCTGTGTATTGTGTATATCCTTCAGAAATCCCCCCCAGACTTGCTTAGTAAATACCTATGAACCAACTCCTGTCTTCAGTGTCTTTATCTACACACGGACACTACAGTGGCGACGAAGTGGAAACGGACTTACCTGCAATTCGGCAGCACCTCAAGGACATCGATTCCTCCAGCGTCCAGAAGACTCAAGGAAGTAAGAGAAACTGTGGTTTCACCAGCTGGCCAAGCTGGTGACAGGTACTGCGCTAATCCTTCCTGGGCGTCAGGCTGGAGCTCCAGCGGCGGGCTCTACAGCTGAGACAGGCAGCGAAATCGGAGGCAAGCAATAACGGACTGGGAGGGTGCACTCGAGAGACGGCCGGTGCGGCAAGCAGGTCAGCGTTTAGACCTCCATCGGGAACGAGTCTCCAACAGTGAATAAACGGAAACCACAGTAAAACAGCGTTGTTATCGGTAGCAGCGGCGGGAAAGCGCGGGAAGCGCCATATCGTTGCTACAGAGAGAAAAAAAAAGCGCAGGAAGCGCCATATCTTTTCTGAAATGCCTAAATCTGGTAATATTGAGGCTTTTGATGGCGAAATAGAAGATTGGACCACATACGTGGAAAGGGTAGAGGTTTATTGCACTGCAAATGGAATAACAGATGAAAAAAAAGCTTCAGTACTTCTGAACTTAATGGGCGCGAAGACATACGGGCTGTTACGAAATTTAATCACTCCAGCCAAACCAAAGGACAAGACTTTTAAAGAAATTGTTGATACCCTGCAGGAGCATTTAAACCCAACACCGCTGCTGATAGCGGAACGATTCAAGTTCTTCAAGAGAAATCAACACAAGAATGAAAGTAACGCTGATTACCTAACCGAATTAAGAAAGCTATCAAAGTACTGCCAATTCGGAGCAGGACTATCGGATTATCTTCAAGACAAATTTGTTTGCGGTCTCTTAAGTGAAGGAACACAAAAAAGACTGCTTTCTGAAAAAGATTTAACATTGGACAAAGCTTTCAGTATGGCTGTATCATACGAAGCAGCAGCAAAAGGAGCTGCAGAGATACAACAAGAGACACAGGACTTCGGCACCCATAAAATGACACAGGAGTTCGGAAGATGTTATCGCTGCGGCAGATCCACCCATAACCAGAGGGACTGCTGGTTCAAGGGCAAAGCATGCAGGCAATGTGGTAAGATTGGACACATTGCACGGGTATGCCAATCTGGACAAAATAAATCCACTGACAGAAAACAAAAAATCAATAAAGAAAAGTACAGGAAGGTACAAATGATGGCGGACAGTAGCTCCGAAGACCAGAATAGCGATAGCGACTCCGGAAACAAGAAACTAAGCTGTCTCAAATTACATAATGTACTTGCCAAAGAGGATTACCAAACCATTTGGGTTACCCTCACAATAGCAGGGTCCCCAGTTAAAATGGAGCTAGATACAGGATCAGCTCTAACAGTAATAAATCGACGAGATTACGAGAGGCTATTTTCGCATATACCTCGAAAAGACACATCCATTATCTTAAAAACATATACGGGGCAGAAAGTCTACCCCAAAGGAAAAATAAGGGTGCCTGTGGTATACAACGGCAAAGAAATACAAAAGTTGTATTTATACATTCTACAAGATGGTGGTCCACCGTTGTTCGGACGTGAATAGATAAGGAAGACATTTAGACTGGCACTCCATTCAGGCACTGACGGTGACCAGTAAGGAAAAAAACAATGATGACATCATACCTGAACGATTAAAAGACATCTTGGCCAACGCCAAAGAAGTGTTTCAAGAGAAACTAGGAACCTTGAAAGGCATCACCGCCTCAATAAAAGTGGAAGATACAGCAATTCCAAAAATTTTAAGGCAAGACCGGTGCCATACGCAATACGTCCGGCAGTCGAGGCAGAGCTGAAGAATTTGGAAAAGGCAGGCGTATTATCCAAAATAGATTGGAGCGAATGGGCAACACCCATCATTCCAGTCATGAAAAAAACATTGAAAAATAACTCTGAGGAACAGATAAAAATTTGCATCTGTGGGGACTTTAAGGTGACTGTAAACCCGGTCCTTCACACGGTACAGTGTCCTCTTCCGAGGATAGAAGATATTTTCGCCTCACTATCCGGAGGGAAACGTTTCACAAAAATTGACTTGGCACAGGCATATCTACAGATGGAGGTTGAGGAGACCTCTAAAAAGTATCTCACAATAAACACACACAAAGGCCTGTACCAGTACAATCGACTGATTTTTGGAATAGCATCAGCTCCAGCTATCTGGCAAAGAGCTATGGAGCAAGTCCTGCAAGGGATTCCGGGGACTCAATGCTACCTAGACGACATCCTTATAACAGGAGAAAATGACAACGAGCACCTTGCCAATTTGGAGCAGGTGCTCACTAGGCTGAAAGAACGGGGCCTACGAGCAAATCGCCCCAAGTGCGAATTTTTCCAAAATCAGATATCATATTGTGGCCACATAATTAATAAGGAAGGGTTGCATAAGTCACCTGAAAAAATTGAAGCAGTTATAAAAGCCCCAGCACCTGAAAATGTTTCACAATTAAGGTCATTCCTGGGATTAATAAATTACTATCATAAATTTTTACCGAACTTATCAACTATTCTACACCCTCTTAATGATCTTCTACAGACAGGAGTGATTTGGAAATGGAACGAAGACTGTAAACGTGCCTTCCATAAATGTAAAGACTTAATCACATCCGAGAAAATTTTGGCTCATTACAACCCATCACTACCAATCAGACTGGCGTGCGGTGCATCCCCTTACGGCATAGGAGAGGTATTGTCCCATAGATTCCCTGATGGCTCAGAACGGCCGATAGCTTTTGCGTCACGCTCATTGAACTCAGCTGAGCGTAACTATGCCCAGATAGACAGGGAAGCACTCAGCCTGGTATGGGGAGTGAAGAAATTCAACCATTACCTACACGGACAAAAATTTACCTTGCTGACTGACCATCAACCCCTCATCTCCATATTCAACCCTAAAAAAGGTGTCCCCATTATGACGGCACAAAGACTACAGAGGTGGTCCCTTTTTCTAGGGGCACACCAATACAACATTGAATACAAAGGGTCAAAACAGCATGGGAATGCTGACGGTTTATCACGCCTACCGTTGCCAACGATAGAAGAGGCACCTACAGTAGACCCAGTAGAAATATTCCACTCTACCATAGTGGAATGTCTACCGGTGACAAATTCTGCCATTGAAAGGGAGACAAGAAATGACCCTACTCTCTCACGGGTCTATGATTTAACAGTGAAGGGATGGCCAGCACATGGCGAACCACTGTTGCCAGCATTCTCGCAAAGAAGAGAACAGCTGTCAGTGTGCCGAGGAACCTTGATGCGTGGATCCAGAGTGGTGATTCCACCCAAACTCCAGGATAAAGTGCTAAAGGAGCTTCACGAGGGGCATCTGGGTGGAGTGAAAATGAAGAACCTAGCTAGGGCGTTTGTATGGTGGCCAGGTATCGATGGAGACATCGAAGACATGACCAAGAGCTGCCTAGGATGCCAGAAGGTCCAAAATGCTCCGCCACAGGCCCCTCTACATCCATGGGAGTGGCCCTCATCTCCCTGGCAAAGGGTGCACATCGACTTTGCTGGTCCATTTATGGACTCAATGTTCTTAATCGCAGTTGATGCACACTCCAAGTGGCTGGAGGTAATAAAGATGTCCTCCACCACCACGGAAAAAATCATCACAGTATTAAGGACCATATTTGCCAGGAATGGGCTGCCGGAGCAGATATGTTCTGATAATGGACCGCAATTTGTGTCCGAAGAATTCAGAAAGTTCTTAAAGAACAATGGGGTAAAGCACTACACGTCCGCCCCATACCATCCCGCCACCAATGGATTGGCTGAAAGGTTTGTCCAGACCTTCAAGAAGGCCATCAAGGCCATGGGTAATGAAGACATAAAACTTCAGCACAAGGTGGATAACTTCTTATTTGCATATAGGAATGCAACGCATATGGTTACTAACCAAACTCCCGCCATGATGTTCTACAATAGAAACCTAAGATGCCGGCTGGATTTGGTCAAGCCCAACATCCGAAGGGACGTGGAGAACTGGCAGTTTCAGGGCATGAATGAAAGGCCAACTAGGGCCTTCCAGATAGGCCAACCGGTTTTGGCCCGGGACTACCGTACCGAGAAATGGCAGCCTGGAACTATCTGCACACGATTAGGACCACTGATGTATACCGTGGACATCGGAGACAGCATAATAAGGCGCCATGCTGACCAAATCATCAAGTCATCCGAATAGGGACAACCTACACCACCACTCTATACATCTAACGATGAAGTAGAGATACCCATATCTACCTCCGATCCGGTGATACTGGAGCCCGATGAACCCGACACTGGCCTTCAAGCTGAATCAGCCTTGCCAGAAGAACCTACTACACCACCAGAAACTACTACACCCCCGAGGCGTTATCCGGACCGAGTCAGGAAGCCTCCTGAGAGACTAACTTATAATTAATTAATACAGCAATGTATATTATTTTGCATATAACATGTAATTAATAATTACTTAAAATATGATGTACTAGTTAGCTAGAAGGGGAGGAATTGTGGTGTATGTGCCTTTAAGAGCCCCAGGTGTGCGTAATGCCGGTAATTGCCACTTGGGCTATATAAGCCTGTGTATTGTGTATATCCTTTAGAAACCCCCCCCCAGACTTGCTTAGTAAATACCTACGAACCAACTCCTGTCTTCAGTGTCTTTATCTACACACGGACACTACAGTATAGGTCTTGTCCCAGTGGGGACTCCACGAGGACTAACTAGAAGTTTCCCAGCTCAACTGCCAGCAGGTTCCGAGCTCAACTGCCAGCAGGTTCCGAGCTCTACTGTTGAAAGGTTCCGAGCTCTGACGTCATGACATCAGAGTACAGGAGAGAAGCCTGAGTATAGTAACAGACACATACAGTAAGGTAAGTTAAAGGGAATTATGTATATTCATGTAAGAGATAACCGGTGGTACCGCCACATAGGCCCCCCCAGAATTCGCTTTAATGAAAGTCCAAGGATGAGATGGTCTGACGAGCTGGTGGTCTCGGTGGTCGTGCTGTCTCGGCTTGGTAGGCGAGGTATGAAGATGCTGCTCGTGAGCGGATCCTTACGCGCGTCGTGGCGAATAAAACGTATCTGTCAGGCGAAGGACCGTGGAGACGTGCGAAACAGCAGGCCTTGTCAGAGTGACGGGCAGGTTGGGCGGACGCGGGCGATGTCTCCGTTGGCTGGTGAGCGAAACCTTCGGGAGGCTGGAACGCACGGAACGGTGCATGCCATAGTGCTACGACGTGAACACAACGGAGGGTGAAGAGTTGCTGCGTTGGTCAGTGATCAGTGAGGCTAGCAACTTTCACATGGCTGATCGCGGCAGCAGGATGCCCGTTGGACCCGTCCTCGATGTGTGCAGCTTCAGTAGATGTTTGCGTTTGTTAAAGGGAAAACTGGAGAAAGGGCGGCAACGGTCCAGGTTGTTGTTGCTTTCAGGAGGGGTTAACTCTGCCTGGAGGGCGGCAACACTTGTAACAGTTGTAGATTTAGGAGAAAACAGCCGGGAGGGCGGCACGCTTTTTGTTCACGCTGAATCGTGTAGTAGGTAACACAACCAGCAGGCTGAAGGGCTGGTGCGTCGTCGGTGGGGAAAGAGTCGTCGGTGTTCACGAGGGATGGGTTCTCGTGGTTCGCGAAGGATGGGTCCTCGTGCGCGAGGAGTGCGTCCTCGTGTTTTGCGGGGGTGAGTCCTCGTGGTATCCCCGTGGGGTGCGCTCCGATCTTGTGGGCCTGAACATGCTGTACCCTGCGCTTGGAGAGATGTATACTTGCTGTTGCTTTGGATGTAGAGGCGGACGATCCGTGTGGCGGTAGAAGAGTCGAATACGGAGACCGTGAGCACGTGCGTGGTCTGTGCCGCATCGATGTTCTCGGCGAACAGGGCTTCTTCCTTCATAAAGCACGAGGGAGACCATGGCTCCCTGGATTGCGGTAGCGACAGCAGAACGGCTGATGCTTCCATAGCGTGCTTCGTTTGTGAAAGACGTTCACAAACCCACCAATTGTAGCGCTGGTGGATGACGGTTGCCGTTGGTCGTGCTCTACCTCTGTGACATCGTTCGTGAAAAACGGGCTCACCTCCAAGCTGCGCTTCCTTTGTGAAGACGTTCGCAAAGACGGGGTCGCTTTTGGTGGAATCGGTGTTAGGCGGTTGTTGTTCCGTGGTTGTTCGTCGGTTGTGCGTTGGTCGTCTTGAGTGAAGACGAGGTTCAGGCGCGCGTTGCTACCGTGAAAATCGTTCACGGATACGGGTTCACCAATTGTAGCGTTGGAATTGATGAGCTCCCGTACTCACGTCGTGGGGTCACCAATGTAGCGGTTTGTGTAGATCGCCACTAAATAAGAGAGTTTGACTTCAACGAACTATTAACAAGTTGTTTATTTACAGGAACAGGCTAATTACAGCAGGTAAGATAGCAGGTAAGATGGCTGACTGTAGGAGCACTATGGTATAGGTCTTGTCCCAGCGGGGACTCCACGAGGACTAACTAGAAGTTTCCCAGCTCAACTGCCAGCAGATTCCGAGCTCAACTGCCAGCAGGTTCCGAGCTCTACTGTTGAAAGGTTCCGAGCTCTGACGTCATGACATCAGAGTACAGGAGAGAAGCCTGAGTATAGTAACAGACACATACAGTAAGGTAAGTTAAAGGGAATTATGTATATCCATGTAAGGGACAACCGGTGGTACTGCCACAATATGAACTTATTTTCCATATTTACAGATTAAACTTAATCACTGGTTTTCTGTTTCAAAAAGGATACCTTCTTTCTTGAACAGAACTTTCAGATCTTGTTGTAGGACTTTGATTCATTCTAGGCTGAGCCTGCGAAGAATTTTTTCTCCAAGGGCTGACCTTGATCTACATTTGGACTCTCTACACTTTCAGACTGTTTGTCTACCTGACTCAGGCTCAGACTTAAATTTTGACTTTGTCTTGGATTTGTTTCTGCTACGTCTGATGTAGGATTTGCTACTGGTACTCTACTTGTAACAAGACTATCTGAGTCATCAGAATAAATTGAATCATCCCAGCTTTCAACTCCTTCCACATCTGTAGGTAAGATATGATCAACGTGAACAAACCTAACCTTTCGAAGATCAAACATCTTGACCAAATATGTGCGATGGCCACATATCTTCACTACTCTTCCTGGTAACCACTTTAACCGTTTATGGTGATGGTACTTCACTCTAGCCTTCTGGTTCGACTTCACACTTCTCTCTCTAACTTTACCTTTATCATGAGTTTCTTTCTGCCTTGATTATTTCTCTTCTACGGACTGTGCCAAGTTTGGCTTCAACAACGAGAACCTGGTTCGTGGCTGTCATTTGAGAAACAACTCTGCTGGTTTTCTACCAGTAGTGGTATGAGGAGTATTCTGATAGGTAATCAGAAAATTTGCCAGTTTGTGGTCCAACGACAACTGACATTTCTTTGGATTTGGATCCAACATTTGCTTGATGAGGGCACGTTTGACAATTTGTACTGTGCGCTCTGCTGCACCATTTGAAGCAGGGTGATACGGTGGAACTTTGGTATGTTTCACACCGTTTCAGCTCATGAACTATGTGAACTCTTCTGAACAAAATTGCAGCCCATTATCAGACACAATTTCTTCTGGAAGGCCGCATGAAGAAAACAATCTTCGCAAATTGTCTAGGAAACCCCTCTAACCACTTTGAGTGACTATCTATCACTATGAACAATTGCTGTCCTTCTAGCTCAGCAAAATCTACATGTAACCTTTGCCACACTCTGGGAGGCCATTTCCATGGCTATAATGGTACTGATGGTGGTTTCTTGCTCACTGACATGTTGTACACTGACTGACTATGTAGTCTCTCTCTTTATCTAAACCTGGCCACCATAAGTAACTGCATGCAAAGCTCTTGATCAAGCACATTCCCAGGTGCTGGTCATGAAGATCTCCTAACAATTTAGACCTTAACCTATTTGGGAAGCCACTCCTGCTCCCCACATGATATAATTTTTATCCACTGACAATCCACTCCTATGGAAGAATATCTTCCTCTGATACCTGGTTTGGCCATCCATTTGTTATGTAATCATGCACCTTTGACATAATGGGGTCACATTTGGTTGCCCTACCAATCTCTTCAGCTGTGACTGGCAGCTCATCAATGTATGAGAAATAGAACACTTCTTCCTTATTGGGTGTAACTTGTGATGGGGATGGCAACCTGGACATAGTATCAGCATTACTGTGATCAGCTGATCGTCTGTACTCAATGTCATACGTATACGCTGACAAAATCAAAGCCCATCTCTGCATTCGGGTTGCAGCTAAGGTTGGAACTGGGGACTTTGGATGGAGGATTGCTGTCAGGGGCTTATGGTCAGTAACTATGGTAAACTTACGACAAAACAAGTTTTGTGAAACTTCTTGACCCCAAAAATCAATGACAAAGCTTCCCTTTCGATCTGCGTATAATTCCGCTCACTGGCACTGAGAGTGCATGAAGCAAAAGCAATTGGTCTCTCCTCCCCACTATCTAGTACATGAGAGATCACTGCCCCAACTCCGTACGGAGAATCGTTACATGCTAGCTGATCTCCTTAGTGATCTCCTAGTGATCATAGTGAACTAACAGGGTACTCTCTACTAACTGGCTTTTACACTGTTTGAATGCTGTGTCGCATTCTTTTGACCACTTCCAAGGGATCTGTTTTCTCAACAGCTCATTCAGTGGATGTAACAATGTAGCCAAGTTTGGGAGGAACTTTCCGTTATAATTCAAAAGACCCAAAAATGATCGAAGTTCAGAGACATTACTGGGAGTGGGTGCATTTCTGATCGCATCCAGCTTTCCCTTGGTTGGATGTAAACCATCTTTGTCCACTCTGTGCCCTAAGTACTCCAGTGAGTTTTGAAACAACTCATACTTGTGAGCTGTCACTTGTACTCTGTGCTTCTCTTTTTGAGTACTTTATTCAACACCTCATCATGGATTTGCCTGTTTGCTGCTGAAATGAGTATGTCATCCAAATAACACACTACCCCTTCAATCCCTTGCAAAATTTGGTTCATCACCCCCTGTAATATTGTCAGGGACAGAAGACACTCCAAATGATATTCCTGCTGAGTATTTCCAGCATTTTCTGTTTTTATTTCAGATTTCCAGCATCCGCAATATTTTGCTTTTGTAGTAGGTGTAAAATCTTTGGCAGTGGTCCAAATCTTTAGGCTCACATTCAAAGAGTAGGTGCTCTCAATGGAGATCTTGCCTTTTAACATGCCATATATCATTTTGCTCTTCAGGTTGGCTTACTGCCTTGATCGTTAATAAGAGAGAAAAGCTGCTGTCTGAGGTGTGGCTGGAATCATGGAGTGGTTATGGCATGTAGGGAGGCCATTCGGCCTGTCAAGCCCGTGCCGGCTCTCTGCAAGAGCTAACCCTAACCTGATAGTTTAAGCTTGAATTGGTTCCACACAAACAATGTTAAAAACTGAGAGGGGAAGTTGATTGAATTATAATTTAAGAGGCCTTATAGCTGATTTAAAACTACAATGTACTCACTGATACCCTCATCATTTAATTGATCGTGTGTTCCAAAACGATAACTTTCAGCAATTTCCAGGGCCTCAGGACTGTAGTGCTGTTCTAACTTGGTTAGGATCTCCATTCAGTGGCGTGTCCTTCGGCTTGGCGGAAACAAGCACATTTTTCAGGGTTTCATACACCTCGGGCCTGCTTCAGTCAAAAAAATAGTCCGTTTCATTTGTAAAACCACCCGGTTACGGTTTATATCATCGGGGACTTGGACAATACTATTCGTGGTGAAAAACATTTCTAGCTGCTCCACATATGCTCCAAAGGTCTCTCGATCACGATGGAACTCACCCAAGCGCCCTATTATTCCCATAGGTGCGGCCATCTGGACGCTGGCAACATTGACACTTCAGCCACGTGTGCTCGAAATTTACCTCGGATTTTTAAGTTTTTCTGTAAAACGAAGAACTTCTAACAGTCCCTCCGTGGGTTGGTAGCATTATCCTCCAACAAAAATTTCAGCTAGGGAATCCGCAATCGCATCCTCATCGCTAATTCTGTGATATCTTGGGACACAGCATATATATACAGAATAGCACAACATGGCTTCTGGTAAGAACTGTACTGCACATGGCTTCATTACTATATACATCAGTAGTCCATCAGGTGGCTCTATTACATTCATGTTGTCGGAGTCGATGATGCCCTGAACCTGGGTGAAGCCTGTAATCCTGGAACAGCACAGAGACCTGTCTTTCTGCTTTGCAGCCTCCATAGGGGAGGAGATAAGCCATTGGCTCTGGCAAACAGGGCATCCATCACCTGCTTGATGCAGGCATGCACAGCAGATTGGCTAATGTTGCTAATGCCACCTGTTGCAGTTTGTAATGACCCTGAGGTATAACATTTCGTTGCCACAGTGACTTTCAAAGGTGCTGCCAAGGACAAGCATGATCTGGCGCTGGGCTACGGTTGATACTGCAGGTGGCATAGCTCTGTGACAGCCCCTGTGGTACAGCAGACTAATCATCGCTGAACTGCAGTTATGAAGTTTTTGGCCTATACACTCTAATAGGGTGAGGCCTTCTGAGAGCTGCTGCCTCTTTGCCCTGGTCTCTGAACTCTTGCCTGCTCCTCCTCTTTCAGCCACAATGCCACCCCAATCACCCAACCCATGATGTCAACCAGATATTTTGTCACAATCCCCTGATCAAAATTACACTCTAAATGCATGAAAATAACCTTTTGCAAAGTTTAATCTCAGCTACAACAGCTGCTGAAATGAACAAACCAGTGATGTACCTGAGGGCAGCTGGTGACCCAGTAATGCAGAAAAAGGTGCCATCCCGATTGGACCCCTCCATGCTGTGTGGGCCTGTGTGGAACTGGCAAATAGCACGCTGCAAGCATTTTAACAAAGGCACTTGGGTTCTGAAACCAGTGCAGGACCTTT
The DNA here is from genome assembly GCF_052327205.1 of Somniosus microcephalus. Lineage (NCBI taxonomy): Eukaryota > Metazoa > Chordata > Chondrichthyes > Squaliformes > Somniosidae > Somniosus > Somniosus microcephalus. The sequence continues at coordinate 72,080,175 of NC_140987.1, read as the reverse complement.
TCATTTGATATATTTCTTATCTGTTTGCCAGTTTCAGGCAGGCTACTGGACGCCTCACAAGTAGCCTGACTGAAAAATGGCATCAGCCGCCCCTCTGGCGCAAGACCACAATCCAGGGCCCTAATGCCCACATAATATCGGGGAACAGGTGGATGGTCATTGAAAATCGTCCCCAGGGGCCCATGGGCTGCAGTTACATACCCCAAGGATATAGGATCCAGCTGCACTTTGAACATCTGTAATGCTTTTGCCTCTGCTCCCTTACTTCCAAAACTTTATTGCTCTTTTTAATGAAGAAGTGCTTTTTGACATTTTCTTTAAAATTAAATTTTGCTCCTTTAACTCTGCCAGCTAGGCCATGATTTAACTTGAAGCAATGTTCATACTATAACCTTTGTATTAAAAACATAAATTCCCTTTCAAAAAGCGACTGTAATGTCAGCAGTTGCTGGTTCAGGGGCCGTGTGTTACTTGCCATGCTATCACTAGGCAGTATTGTTCCACATCTGTCACTCCAACAGACATGGTACTAGAACACTACACAGCCTTGCACATTCATAATGTATTCTCTGAGTGACATTTATATATCTTCCAACAGGTAGTGCAACAATCCCTGAGACATGGCCACGAGATGGAGATTGAACTTTAGCGCTTTATGCTGTAACATTTTTATTTTATAACAATGGAATATTTGATGCAAATTTTTTTGTGTTTGTGTGTTTGATATTCTTGACTTTCTGAACTTGGAAAGCTGCGAGTTTCTTCTCCTCTGATTGAATCACATTCCTTCCATGAAGGAAAAGAGTAAACACCATGGCCGGAATTTCCTGGGGCACGATTGGAGGCGGGATGGGTGGGAAATTTGAAATATCTTGCAGTGGGTCGGGAACCCGCCGTCATTCCGCCCCCCACTCGCCTTTCCCTCGGGCGTGTTTGCCGGTGCGGCAGCGACCCGAACGGCAGAGGTGGACGAGCTAATTTAAATCATTATTAGATACTTGTCAGACCCTTAAGCGCCTGTTTCACCCTACCTTTCGAATTTCCCTGGATGAGCATGGGAATCACGCAGCTCGGGAACCATGTCTGTGAGCCTGAGGTGGAAGTTGAGTGGCCAGTGATCCAGCTCATTAGTGCACAGCATGAAAAGTACAATCAAAACTCCCACCTCATTGCTGATCACTTTCATAAGGCAGATGCTGTTGCTGACTGCATTGTCAGCACAGATTTAGCTTTCTAGAGGTTTCAAGTGTTTCCAGCAAGGTCGGTATCACCTCATTGTCACCTCATTGGTAGAACCTATCTCACCATTGACAGATTGCTTCTGTCATCTGTACTTGACCTGGCATCTATTCCATCAGCATGGGTGCCATTTATACTGTCTCACCTTGGTCCTCAGAAACTGACCACGATGAGCCCCAACACCAGCAACACCAGGCACACCAACAAAAATACCATCAACCTTCTCCTCAACCACCTGATGCTGCACAGGACAGAGGGCATCAGCGCATTGCACCGGAGGCGATACCTCCAACACAGGGTATACAGGCAGAGGATGAGCTTCCTGAACATGATGGAGCAGCATCGCCAAAGGAGGCTCAGGCTATTGCACCAGATCATCGCAGATATATGCAGATTGCTGGAGCAAGACCTGCAGTCCAGAGGAGTGGGTGGACACTCCTTACCAGTGGCTGTCAAAGTCACCAGTGCCCTCAACTTCTTCACCTCAGGCTCCTTCCAGGGATCTGCAGCAGACATTTGCAGCATCTCGCAGTCAGCCGCCCACAGATGCATCACACAAGTCACCGATGCCCTGTTTGACAAGTCAGCCAATTATATCAACTTTGCCACTGATGAAGCCAGTATTACCGAGTGGGTGCTTGGCTTTGCCGCTCTAGCTGACTTCACACATGTGCAGGGCGTCATCGACTGCACACATGTGGCCATCAGGGCACCCCAGGAGTGTTTGTCAACTGCAAGGGCTTCCACTCCCTCAATGTGAAGCTCGTCTGTATCCATAGGAATATCATCATGCATGTGTGCGCTAAATTCCCTGGGAGCTGTCATGACTCTTTCGTCTTGCGCCAGTCCACCCTCCCTCAGCTCTTTGCTCCTCCAAACAGACTTTCTGGCTGGCTGCTTGGAGACAAGGGCTATCCAGTGAAGACGTGGCCCATGACACCCTTGAGGAGGCCAAGTGTAGGAATTAATACTAAGCGGGGTTGGGGTTATTGTCTCTGGCCAGTCAGAAGCCTCTGAGCTGCTCCAGGGTCCCCCGTGTGGTTTTGAAGCGCTCCCCTTTTCCTGGTTCTAACTGCCGGACTTATTCGGTAGCGATGCAGACAGAAAACATGACTCGTGGTTGGGTGCAAAACAGACCAGTATTTATTGAAACAAAAAGAAAGAAACAACTTAAAAATAATCGATACAACACACCTATGCCTGGTACAGCACTTTTGCTCAACACAGTTCACTTATCGTTTACTGCAGCAATCTTTTGCTTAATAGAACACTGTTGCTTAAATGCAGCACTTTACTTCTTAGTACAACACTGTTACTTAGATACAGCACCTTTAAATACAGCTACTTAGTGTCCACTGAAGCACCTTTTCTGCTTAGTGCAACACCCTTTTGATAGCACTTTCAATACAGAACTCTTAGGGCTAAAAATTCACTATGGCCCCGCCAGGTCTTTAGCGCCCGAAATTTAGCGCTCGCCCGGATTCCCGTAGCGCCCGCCTGAAATTCAGTTGCTGCGCCCCCAGACGGAGGCGGGCACTATTGCAGGGTTTGGCCGCCTCGTTTGGGGCGATGAAAGTCAGTTTCAGGCGTCCAGCTGCCATTGCGGCACCCGATGCGGTGCGGCAGGCTGGGGTACTGCAGGCCTCCTCCTTCTCTTAAGGAGGAGCTGCCTGCAGCCGTGAGATCGCCGCTGGATTCCCCTGGCAAATGAGCCCGGCACCACGGAGAAGTGCCGGGCTCGCGGGAGTCAGACATCAATGCCACGGGGGGGGTGGTGCAGGAGTCCGGGGAGGGAGGTGCGGCCAAGCGGCCGCCGGGAAAGCGGCCGGCTGCCCCTCCACCTTTATGCGCCAGCCTCTCGGAGCTGCAAGGCACCGTTTTTCAAACGCTGTTTGCGGCCGCCACGGGCGAGGCGGCCGCAACTGAATTTGGCGGTCGGCACGGAATCGCATTGGAACCGGGGCGCTGCGCACACCGATGACGTCATCGGTGCCGGCGCAGCGCTACCGGCTAACGCCGATGTTAGGGACCAACTGAATTTCGGGCGCTAAAAAACTTCCGCCGCAAACCACTCTATAGCCAATAAGTGGGCGCAAACGCGACTGAATTTCTAGGCCTTAGTGTTCACTACAGCACTTCTCTGCTAGTGCAACACTGTTACTTAAATAGCACTTTTGATACAGAACCCTTAGGCCTAGAAATTCAGTTCGGACGCTCTTGCGGCGCTAAAGTCGGGCGCTCGGCAAATTTAGCGGCAGCCGGAAAGTGCAGGCGACCTCGCCAAAATTCAGTAGATTTGGCCAACTTTTTGGCCGAGCGCTGCAATAGGCGTTGGAACCCTGTGTTCAGGCGCTAATCCGGCGATGCGGCCTGATAACGCCGATTCCGGGCGCAGCGCAGGTGCGATCATGTGCTGAGTGTCAGCAGACACCCTGACGCCGGCCAGCTCTTAAAGGAGGAAGGGTCAACTTTGACTGCAGCCACGCCCTGCATGCTGTAGCCCTGCAACTAGGCCTCAGCACTGGTTGTGTCCCAAATCAACGCCTGGAGGTAATGGAGAGGGCCCGTGAAAGAGCCCAGCGGTTCTCTGACCATGCGCTGGGTGTGCTCCTTCATGGGGTACGCAAGAGAAGACGGGTCGTGTGCCCGGCTAGTGGCAGGAAGGCTCCCAGGAGCAAGTTCAGGGAGGCCTGGACAAAAATTGCCCGGAGGGTCTCCTCCAACTCCGATGTTCCCAGGAGTGCGGACCAGTGCCGCAAGAAATACAATGACCTATGTCGGCTGGTCAAGGTGAGTACCCTTTCCAGTGTCCCCTTCATCCTTGCATGTGCACCTCCCATTAGGGCCAAAGGGACATCAAAGGTCTAATGCCCAGCCCTCCTCCCGCTGCAATGGCACTTGCATGTTAATCAATAGCTCTTTCTGCACTTATCACACTGTCCAAGCTATTCCACCATGGGAGGCCTCACACACAGCAACAGGGCACCACACTGTCCAAGCTATTCCACCATGGGAGGCCTCACACACAGCAACAGGGCACCACACTGTCCAAGCTATTCCACCATGGGAGGCCTCACACACAGCAACAGGGCACCACACTGTCCAAGCTATTCCACCATGGGAGGCCTCACACACAGCAACTGGGCACCACACTGTCCAAGCTATTCCACCATGGGAGGCCTCACACACAGCAACAGGGCACCACACTGTCCAAGCTATTCCACCATGGGAGAACTCACACACACCAACGGGGCACCACACTGTACTTAGACGCCCTCCTTTCTTTTGCAGGCCAAGCTGGCGAGGAACGCCAGGAGCCTGCGTGTCACTGGTGGAGGCCCTCGCAATTACCAGGAGCTAACGGTTCTGGAAGAGAGGGTGGCCCGACTCCTGCGTCACCCGGTGACTGGGCCTGTGGCGCTCGGCGACGCAGACCCTATACTGGAACCCACTGGTAAGGACAGGACCGGGTGCACCTCTCTCCTTGCCCTCGCGCATCAGATCTACATCCTTCCCCACTGGCCGAAAAATGCGCATAATGCACCAGTGCGGCCTCCCTCGCTGTCGGCCTGTCCTCACTCTAAAGCTACACTTGTGCCTTCCTGCTTTCAGCTGGTGAGGAGGAGGTGCTCCCTGAAGCCCACACAGCCAGGCCCTCGGAGGAGGAGGACGTCGAGGAGCAGCAGGAAGGCGCCACCTCGGGGGAACCCTCCTCTGCTCCAGGAGATGGCAATGAAGGGGAGACGTCTGGCGTGCCGGAGAGCCAGGGGGAGGCGGGGGAGGGGAGCCCCGAACCTGGTCCCAGTGGCATGGACGCACGCGGCAAGGCTCCGGCGGCACGCCAGCCTTCTGCCCAGAGGGGGGAGGCGGTGGAGGGGAGGGCAGAACCTGCTCCCAGTGGCGTGGCCGCACGCGGCAAGGCTCCGGCGGCACGCCAGCCGTCTGCCCAGAGGGGGGAGGCGCCCTCCAGTCCGGACTCGGACGTCGCCCAGGAGGTGCGCCTCCTGGACGAGATGTCGGCGGCGTCGGAGCGGCGGCACGTCAAATTCATGGAGGTGGTGGCACAGATGCCTCACGCCATCGAAAGCCTCGCACAAAGTGTGGTGGCTTTCGGCCAATCCCAGGCCAGGGGGCTGGAGCAAATCGCAGCAGCGCACGCCAGGGGGGTGGATCTCCTTGTGGCAGCGCATGAGAGGGGGGTGCAACAACTCGAGGCAGCGCAGCACGCCAGTCGCCAGCTGAGAGGTGCTGGGCAGACAATGGCACTGCAGATGCGGGCACATGCCGGCGCAGTTGGGGCACTGACTTCTGCCACCCTCGCACTGGCGCGGAGGCATCACCAGGCCAGCCGCCACCCTGCTGCCGCACACCGGTCTGGCGACCAACAGTTTGGCGCGCTTGCTCCCCGGCCAGGCCGCCCGAGAGCACGTGTGTCTGGCGAGCAGCGCGCGCCTGGCATCACCCACCTTGTCCCCATTGGTGCAGGCGAGCCTGCCACTCCCCCAGCCAGGGTGCAAGGAGCTGCTGCAGGCAGTGAAGAGGGCCACCCACAGCTGCAGCAGCCACCAGCCGGCCCCTCCCAGGCCCGCCCTCGTGTAGGCCGACCCCCAAGGGCATCTGGCGAGACGCCTTATCGCCCTGAGGATCCTTCCCCCAGCCTCGCCACAGCCTCACGGCCCAGCTTGAGGCGCAGCAGCAGGACGGGCCGGGGCAAAAGACGGCTGTCGATGGGCTCGCCCTCTCGCCACACCGAATAGAGTGTGGTGAGTGAGGGTTTGGGTGATGCGGGGGCTTCTGTTCTGGGGGGCATTATGTTGTTTGGTTTTATGGGGGTGTTTGTGTTGTGGGGGTGGCTTGTTTTTGTTAGGCCAGTGAGGAAGGCCATTTGGATGTTGATGTTTTGTTAGTCCTCCCCAGGTTTTGGGAGTGACAGAAGTTTGTGACTGTTTTTTGGGGGTCTTCTCTGTTTTGCTCTTCCATGTGGGAAGGGCCCTGAGTTTTTGAAATAAAGATGTTTATTTATTCACCATGTGCAGGTGTCATGTTTCAAGTGGTTGTTGGGTTAACCGGCTGAGGGCTTGCGGAGCGGCTGCCTTCAGCTGCGTTCAGTGGGCCAGGCCATTCCCTGACAGGGGGCCTAGAAGTGTCGAGCAATAAGCCCCCGGCGGACGGCCCTTGGACCTTGTCGCTCCCTCCTGGCCTGGTGCTCCTCCTCCTCAGGGTCCTCCTGCTCGTCCTCCTGAGGTGGTGGGGCAATGTCAGGTGGCAGTGCCTGAGTCCTGCGGATAGCCAGGTTGTGGAGCATGCAGCACACCACGACGAACTGGGAGACTCTATCCGGCGAATACTGAAGAGACCCGCCCGAACGATCCAGGCAACGGAACCGTTGCTTGAGGACGCCTATCATTTGCTCTATTAGGTTCCTTGTGGCTTGATGGCTTTCGTTGTATGCCAGCTCCGCTGGGGTCCTGGGCGCGCGGAGCGGGGTCATGAGCCATGTGCACAAAGGGTAGCCCTTGTCCCCGATAAGCCATCCCCTTGGCGGAGGCTGTGCCTGGAACATGTCAGCCACAGTAGTCTGGCGCAGGATAAAGGCATCGTGGCTGCTTCCTGGGAAGCGGGCATTGACAGCTAGGATGCGCTGCCTGTGGTCACACACCAGCTGCACATTTAGGGAATGGTAGCCCTTCCGGTTGCGGTATTGCTCGGCATTGTGGATAGGTGCCCGCATAGCCACATGCGTGCAGTCAATGGCGCCCTGCACCATGGGGAAGGCCGCGATCCTGGCAAATCCGACTGCACACTGCTCCTGCTTGTGTTGGGTCATGGGGAAGGAGATGAATTGGTGCCTCCTCGCGAAAAGTGCTTCGGTGACCTGTCGGATGCAGCGATGCGCGGCGAACTGGGAGATGTTCGCAATGTCCCCAGCAGCGGCTTGGAAGGAGCCGCTTGCATAAACGCTGAGAGCCACCGTGACCTTCACTTCCACCGAGAAAGACGTCCTGGACATGAGCTGTGGCTGCAAATCTGCGTGAAGCAGCTGGCAGATCTCTCCAACCACCTCCCTTCTGAAGCGCAGCCTCTTAACACAATGCGCCGCAGTCATGGTGAGATATGAGACCTGCTCCCGGTATTGCCTGACTGGGTAAGGCCTACGTTGGCGACGCCTAATGGCCCCTCTGCGTCTAGGCATGCCTGGCCCTCTCTCAAAGCGTCTGCGAGCCCTTCGCACAAAATGTAGCAACTGAGGGTTGGCCCCCCATGCAGCCCCCATTACAAAGTTCCAAACAGCAAAATCACAAGGCTGCAAATGTCAAAGCACTGGCTAGAAGCCAAAAATACCTCTCCTATGGTGTCCGAAATCAGTAATCTCTGTGCCTTGCTCTCTGTGCAGAAATCCAAAGCAGTAAAGTCATTGCAGCGAAATGGCTGGCTTTTATGGGTGAGTGGATGTGCCCTTTAATTAGTGCTCCCTGAATCCCACAGGGCCTCTGTTGAGTTCCATTTCACAGTTCTTAGCAGCGCCACGCCCACATCGGCCGGGCGCCACTGAATTTCCGGTTTGGGGCGCACAAACGGCGTTGCACGACGAAATGACGTCATAAGATGCGCGCGCAGCTGAGCGGGCGCTAACACTTTGCGCCAGCGCTAAATCCCACCTGAATTTCGGCGTAGGCGCAGATCCGGCGGTGCCCGGGCGCTAAGTGGCTAGCGCCGGAAATCTGGCGCTAACGGCTGGCGCAAACAGCTGAATTTCTAGGCCTTAGTGTTCACTACAGCACGTTTCTGCTAGTGCAACACTGTCTTACTTAAATAGGGGAGGAGAAAAATGGACACAATGAGGGAAAATTGACTAAAATTACAGTTTTAACAAAATTCCCCTTAATTCCCACCTCTTAATACCTATTCTAAGTTGCCTTGTAATGGGCCAGAAAAGGTGTGCTCACCAATGAAAATGCCTGCTCCGTGCCCCCTGCAGTCTATGATCTTCACTGCCCCGAAGTAGAGAATACCCCAGTATTTAAAATTAAACTGCTGGTATTCCACTCCTTTAGGCAGGCTTCTGAGCTGTTCTTCTGGAGGCAGAGCATGGAGGCAAGGCAGCAGACAGAGAGAGATCACTTCCTGAGAAGCAATCTTATACCCCATTTGGGGCCGAAACCTTCCTGCCCAAATCCAAATGCATCTGGGCTAAACAAAAGGGATCCGATGTCCCCATTAAACTGTGATGGGTTTTGGATGAATTACCCGTTTATCGTGATGGGTTTGTGAATCTATTCCCATTCATCGTACTGGGTTTGAATAGAGCTGTCTTGGTTTGAAAAAAAAAGCATGTATTTCCTTCATTGCTGAGTAAACAGCCTTGGAAGTTAGTGTAAACAAAAGTCATTGTCCTGTGGTCAAACTGAAACCACAGTCTCAAGTGGTTAATCCTTTGTGTAAACATTGTAGCAGTTTCTGTAAACAAACATCGATTGTCTTTGCAGGGAGGGAAACTCCCTGAACTGCCTTTGATTGGCAGTTTAACTACTCCATTGCTCCAGGGCTGGGATTTTTTTCTAAATCCTTTGTCAGCCATCTTTGATCTTCCCTTTTCATTTGTCCACAGCCTGTGTTCTGCCACGAGGTCGGGCAGCCATCTTTGATTACCCCTTTTTCACAGACACACACACACTGCCTTTCAAGAGAGACTGTCCTTTTGTCTTCTGCCACGAGGTCTGACGGCCATTTTGATCCCTGGATTTTTAAAGGTATATTACCGAGGTATTCTTTAATCAAAAATCAATCTTCGGAACTGGAGGAAATTTCAAAATTATTGCAAAATCCTTACACAAGTACTGAGGCCAAGAGGAGATATAATGAAAGCTACATTTCCACCAGGTGTGTCATAGAGCAGACAACAGGCATGCTCAAAATGCACTTCAGATGACTTGACAGATCTGGAGGAGCCCTTCAGTATGCACCTGACCAGTCTCCAGAATCATCATCGCTGCATGAGAAGCAAGGCTCTAAGTGCACAGATTCTTCAGAGGTGGAGAAGGAGGAGGAACAGGAGGAGCATCAGCTGGAAAATGAGGAGGAGAAGGCGCAGGAGAAGCTTACGGTCCTAATCCCACCACTACCCAAACACATTGCTGCCAGGGATGGGCTCATCATGGCCAGATTTACTTAACTTTATTCATTGCACCCATATGGCTGCCACATGATGTGCCAGGTTGGCACCACCCCACAGCAACACCATAAAGCATCCCTACAATGACCAAGCCATTCCTTTCACACTGACCACCATTGCTAGAGGTAACATTATGTCTCACCATTCACTGCAACTCACTAAGCCACTTCCAAAGGTGCACCCAAATTTGTCCATGACCGCAAAGTGGTGAAAATAAAGATTTTTATCTGTGATGTCGCAGTAATGGAAACTTTACAGACACATTTAATAAAACACCCAAGTGGCTACCCTTGTGAATCTTATTGTTTGTCATCTTTCTCTTACGCTTGCTTCTATGGGGTGCTTTCCCTATGGCTTCAGCAGAGGTAGAGGCAGCCTGCTCACTTCCCTGCTGCAACTGCACAGACCCTTTTGGTGGACATCCTGTGGGTTTTGGAGCCTGTGGTGGCCCTGCCAAAGTCTGCTCCTCTTGCGACTGTGCAGGGGCAGACTCAGCCACCACGATCTGAGAAGCCATCTGGGGCTCTGACTAAGGGGGGGTGCAACAGGGGACAAGTGGGAGTGCTTTGATAGGAGCCCCAACTTGCATATCCTCTCTGACCATCATCCCTCTCATGGGCCATCCACACTTCCCTGCTAGCAAGGCGCTGGAGAGCACCTTGCTGCACAGCAGTGGGGCCGTGAGGACCCAATTCTACATTGACATCCCTCTTAGAGAGGAGGTCTATGAGCCTCTGCCATCTATTCTCCATAAATAGCCATCTATTCTCCATAGAGACCATGTGCTCTTGTGAGTGGCGCATCAGCTGCTCCATGCAGGTGGCCAACCTATCCATGGAAGAGCCTACAGTCGCAATCACCTGTGACATGGTGGTGCTCATGTTAGAGATGGACTCCTCCATTCTCTGGACATTTGCAGACATCGTGGTCGCAAAACCTGTCAAAGCCTCCTGCACTTCTTGCTGCACCTCCAGGATCGCCCTCTTTCTAGATGGCCCCGAAGCTCAGCGTCTGCATGCAGCTGAGCAGAGCTGGGAGCATCCTGTGCCCTCCGGCAAGGAGTCTCCACTGTTGTCTCTGTCTCCACCATCTCCTCTTGCTCACTTGTGAGTTGTGAGACACCAGGTAATAACACTGATCAGTCTCATGTGGGACCAACCAAGGTGTAAGTATCTGTGCTGGTGCTGAGTGCGCTTATGTCTGGTGACAGTGCACCCTCAGAGGCTGGAGGCTCCTCTGAGGAGTCACCTTGCCCTTCCTCCTGGACAATGGTGGGGGGTGGGGAAACTCAACATAATTGACATAAGCAAAATAACAGTAATGAAGAAAATAATGGCACTAAAGAGTGACAAATCCCCAGGACCAGATGGTTTCCACCCCAGGACTTTAAAGGAAGTAGGTGAGCACATTTCAGATGCCCTAACTATAATCTTCCAAAGTTTTTTCGATTCTGGAACCGTTCCTTTAGATTGGGAAATTGTGCATGTCACTCCACTATTTAAGAATGGTGAGAGAGGGAAACCAGGGAATTATAAACCAGTTAGCCTAACATCTGTTGTCAGGAAATTATTAGAGTCTGTAGGGTGACTGAACACCTTAAAAATTTTCAGCTGATCAGAGACAGCCAGTATGGATTTGTAAAAGATAGGTCATGCCTGACAAACTTGATTGAATGTTTTGAATAGGTGACTAACGTAATGGACAGGGGAATGTCTATGAATGTTATTTGTATGGACTTCCAGAAGGCATTTGATAAAGTCCCTCATAAGAGACTGTTAATTAAAGTTGAAGCCCATGGAATTGAAGGCAAATTATTGACCTGGTTAGGAAATTGGCTGAGCGGCAGGAGGCAGAGAGTAGGGATAATGTGCAGGTACTCTAATTGGCAGGATGTGACTAGTGGTGTCCCACCGGGATCTGTTTTGGGGCATAAATTATTTTGCCATATTTATTAATGACTTAGATGATGGGGTAGAAAGCCACACATCCAAATTTACTGATGACACAAAGATAGGCTGCATTATAGACAGTGTAGATGAAAGCATAAAATGACAAAGGGATATTGATAGATTAAATGAATGGGCAAAACAACTGTGGCAAGTGGATTTCAATATAGGTAAATGTGAGATCATCCACTTTGGACCTAAAAAGGATAGAACAGGGTACTTTCTAAATGGTGAAAAGCTAAAAACAGTGGAGGTCCAAAGAGGCTTGGGGGTCCAGGTACATAGATCATTAAAATGTCATGAACAGGTAAAAAAAGTCAAAAAGATAGAGAAAAACTATCTCCACTGGTTGGGGAGCCTAGGGGGAAAGATTCATCCCCTTAACACCTCCCGTTAGCATCCGTAGATGGAGTTAATAGAGTGCTAGACCAGTATTGCTGAGGCGAGGCGAATCCAACGCCGCACGCCAAATCTGCCCCCCCCCGTAGCCCCGCTGGTAAGAGATATTGCTGGGAATGTCAACGCCAGGTAGGTCGTGACGCCAGTGAATGTGGAATGCTCACTGATCACTTGATTTGCTAAATTTATGCTCGCCATTTACCTCACTGCCTGGAGTAAACACCAACAGGGAGAGCTCCCTGGGGCATGGACCTGCCATGAGCACACCTGGTTGAGTCCTCCAGCTCCTTCTCCTTGTTCTGCTTCTGCTTGCTGAGGCAGCTGCACAGCCAGCAATGCTGAGAATGAGGAGCTGCAGCATCAATGAACCTCCCCTTTAAGTAGTGAAAAAAGCCTGTGGCAATGATGAGTTGCGATTAGACTGCACCCGATATTGGTCCAGCCTTTAAGGGTAATGCTAATGAGCTTGGGTTTTAAGACTTGATTTAGGGCGCCAATCATTTTATTGAGCATTGAGGACGAATTTTGCATGCAGTCTAAAGCATTTGCACCTGGCGCTAATTTTCCAACTTTTCAACTGACACCGCCCACTCTTTGGATATAATGAATTTCCGAGTGACACACCTCCTGCAAGGCACAAGTCAGGAGTGTGATGGAATACTCTCCACTTGCCTGGGTGAGTGCAGCTTCAACAACACTCAAGAAGCTCGGCACCATCCAGGAAAAAGCAGCCAGCTTGAATGGCACCCCATCCACCAACTTAAATATTCCACCACCACTGGTGCAACGTGCCTGTAGTGTGTACTATCTATAAGATGCATGGGAGAGGATCGGAGGGGTTTATTACGGGGAACACGACCCCAACACACATGCCACCTTTTTTATTGGTGCCCAAATATCCCACTGTGGAGAGGCGGGACACTTCATTAACATATTTAACTTGGGCTTCCACAGTGTTATTGGGAGCCCGATTTAAAATTCACTGGTGCTGCGCGAGTTTGCCAGGGGTCAGTAAACCTGGCAGTGAAATGGAGGTGGGGCTGCCAGCTCCACAAGGTAAGTGCCTTTTCCAACACTCCTTGTAAACCAGGAGGAGCCGGGATGTGTCCGGCAGCCCCTCCAGGAAATTTTTGGCCTCCCCCTGCTGATTGCTGCCTCTCTCTTCCCCCCTCCATGTTTACTGACCTCCCCCACCCAGCCCCGATGGCCTCTTTTCCCTCTGCCGCAATAACCATCTTCTCCGCTTCTTCCTCTTCCCTTCCGCAATCGCCAACATCTCCCTCGCTCCCCCCAGTCCTGGTCACCGACCTTCCCATCTCCCAATTGGTAGGACAGTCCCCACAGGTCCCCAGCCGCGGCCTCCTGCTGCTGGTTCCCCCCCCCCTCCAAGATGCCGGCTGGGCTGTTCATTTGGCTGGCTGCCGGGCGGGAAACGGGACAGAAGAATGATAATAAGGTCCTGCTGTTAAGTTTGGCAGGACCTCAGTGTCCCCGCTCTTACCGGGTTCTTCAGGCGCTTTCGGCCTCCTCCTAAATATTGAGGCCACCATCACTGGGCTGAATTTTAATGAGGAAGGCGGGTTGGTGGCTGGGGGGGCTTTGTGGCAGTCGGGAAACTGGGGAGAACGGGTTTCCCGCAGGCCCTGCCGAATTTAACGGCAGGGCCTGATTTGCATGCGAGGCCTCTGTTTCCCACCCACAGCCAGCCAGATTGAGGGGCTGGCTGGCTCTAGGCGGGTAGGCCTGCAGCAGAGGAGGGAGGGCGGGATCGCAGTGAGCCAGGGAGCGGCCGGAGGAGCACATAGCGGGTGGTCCAAGGACGATCGCGTGCCGGGAAGCGGCCGCAGAACCACAAGTGGGGGAGTCACAGGGCGATTACGGGCCGGAGGAGCGGGGGGTGCGGGAGGGGGTAAGGAGCGGGGGATCTCACCAATGTTGCAGGCTGGGAGGAGCGGGGGTGTTGGGGGGTCCGTAGAAGATCGGGGGCCGGGAGCAGCATTGGGTATGTAAGGGGTGGTGGTGTGGGTTGTTTGTCAGCTTCACCTCTGACTCCTTTGAGCGGTTCGAATCGCTCCCACTCCCTTTTGTTCTAGACTTTGGACTTATTTGGGGGTTGTAATAAACTTGCAACAGACACCTGAGTTAGTCAAAGGAATTCAGATCTTTATTTTGAGACAGGAAAATATACAATACAGTAACACTTATGCCTTAAAAGGGTGGGGAACACTCGGAAATAAGCGAGGGGGAATGACAATACACAAAAAACCCTTACCCTCCCAACACCACTACACTAGCTAGGCTGGAATCCAGAGGACCAGGAAATGCTCACCAAAACTGTTAAATCCGTGAATCTTTAGGTAGTGTGTCCTTCAAATAATCGACAGAGACTGCAGAGAACAATCAGCAGGTGTTTACTGGATGAGGGTTGCTCTAAAACTAAAGAGTACAGATCCCTACTCAGGGTTATATACAGGTGTGGTCACTGCCGGTACTACAGTATACAGGAGCTGTAAAAAGTAGTTCTCCCCTTGAAGGTACATACACTACAATTCCTCCCCTTTTAGATTAACAGTACCATAACATTCATTTAACAATTAACACTTTTAACATGCAACATTAACTGAAAATAGTCCATTTATAAATTCAGTCTTAGGGGCGGCTTCCTGATCCTTTCTGGATAGCGCCTTTCCTGAATGTCTTGCTCTTGGTGCGGAGGCGATTCTGGCCCCCTGTCGTCGGTTGGTTCATCAGCTTCCGATACTACTGTTTCTGGGGTAGATGCTACCTGTATGTTGGGTTCATTACCAGGCACACGAGACATGGGGTTGACTCGTTCCTGTGACGCTAGGATCTGGTCGACATGGCATCTCACAATGTTCTCCCCAACATTCACTGTGTACATTAGTGGCCCCTGCCGTGTGCATATTGTTCCTGGTTGCCAGTTCTCTGTTCGGTAGTCGCGGGCCAAGACTTGTTGCCCTACATTGAAGCTCCTTGTCGGCTTCTGATTGATGTGCTGGAATTGCTTATTCTCAACATTTCTTCGTACATTTGGTCTGAGCAAATCCAGATGAGATCTCAACCTTTGGTTAAAGAACATCATGGCCGGGGTCTGGTTGGTAACTGCATGTGTCACATTTCTGTAGGCTAACAGGAAATTGTCCACCTTATGCTGCAGTGGAATGTCGTCATCGCACATGGCCCTTACTGCCTTTTTAAAGGTTTGTACGAACCTCTCAGCCAATCCATTTGTGGCTGGATGATACGGGGCGGATATGAATTGCCTTACCCCATTCCTTTTCATAAATTTCCAAAACTCTTCGGACACAAACTGTGGTCCGTTATCAGAGCAAATCTGCTCTGGCAAGCCGTTCCTGGCAAATATGGTCCGCAGGACTGCAATTGTTTTCTCCGTGGTGGTGGAGGACATTTTGATCACCTCAGGCCATTTTGAGTGCGCATCCACGGCTATTAAAAACATTGAGTCCATGAATGGACCAGCAAAATCAATATGCATCCGTTGCCATGGAGAGGAGGGCCACTCCCATGGGTGTAGAGGGGCATGTGGTGGTGCATTTTGGACCTTCTGGCATCCTGAGCAGCTCTTTGTCAGGTCCTCGATTTGCTGATCGATCCCCGGCCACCACACATAAGCCCTAGCAAGGCTTTTCACTTTCACCCCTCCCAGATGGCCTTCGTGAAGCTCATTGAGCACTCTCTCCCTTAACTTGGGTGGAATTACCACTCAGGATCCACATATCAAAGTCCCCTGGCATACTGACAGCTGTTCTCTTCTGGATGAGAATGCTGGCAACAGTGAGTGGCCATGTGTTGGCCATCCCTTCACCGTCAAGTCATATACCCGAGACAGCGTCGGGTCATTTCGGGTCTCCTTCTCTATATCCGCATTAGTTACTGGCAAGCGTTCAATTATAGTCGAATAAAATATTTCGACAGGGTCCACTGCTGGTGCTTCCTCCGCGGTAGGCACTGGCAGGCGTGATAGCCCATCAGCGTTTCCATGCTGTTTCGTGCCCTTATACTTTATTTCGTAATGGTTCACCCCTAGAAAAAGGGACCAACTTTGTAGCCGTTGCGCAGTCATCACCGGAACGCCCTTCTTTGGATTAAAGATGGAGACAAGTGGTTGGTGGTCAGTCAGCAAGGTGGACTTCTGCCCGTGCAGATAGTGGTTGAACTTTTTTACTCCCCACACTAGGCTGAGGGCCTCCCTGCCAATCTGGGCGTAGTTATGCTCGGCTGAGGTTAGTGACCGAGACACAAAGGCTACTGGCCTCTCCAAGCCGTCCGGGAATTTGTGCGACAGCACCGCACCAATACCATAGGGTGATGCATCACGCGCCAACCGAATTGGTAGTGCTGGGTTGAAATGAGCCAACACCTCTTTTGATGTGATCAATTCTTTGCACTTCTGGAAAGCTTGTTTACATTCGTCATTCCACTTCCATGGTACCCCCGTTTGCAGTAGGGTGTTCAGTGGGTGTAGTACTGTAGACAAATTCGGCAAGAACTTATGGTAGTAGTTCACCAGCCCGAGGAACGACCTCAGTTGTGACACATTTTCCGGTGCTGGAGCCTTGACTACTGCCTCAATCTTTTCAGGGGACTTATGTAACCCCACTTCATTAATAACGTGGCCACAATACGAGATCTGCTTCTGGAAAAACTCGCATTTGTGGCGATTAGCTCGGAGCCCATATTCCTTCAATCTAGTGAGCACCTGCTCCAGGTTGGCGAGGTGATCACTGTCATTTTCGCTCGTGACCAGGATGTCGTCTAAATAACACTGGGTCCCTGGAATCCCTTGCAGGACTTGATCCATTGCCCTTTGACAAATAGCCGGAGCTGATGCTACCCCGAACACCAGCCAGTTGTATTGGTAGAGACCTTTATGAGTGTTGATCGTGAGGTACTGTTTCGAGGCTTCTTCTACCTCCATTTGCAGGTACGCCTGGTCCAGATCAATCTTAGTGAAGCGTTTTCCTCCAGATAGCGAGGCGAAAATATCTTCAATCCGCGGAAGCGGGTATTGTACCATGTGAAGGACTGGGTTCACTGTCACCTTAAAGTCCCCACAGATGCAAATCTTCTTTGGTTCCCCAGGCGTATTACTCAATGACCTCTTCATTACAGGAACGATGGGTGTAGCCCACTCGCTCCAGTCCACTTTGGACAGTACTCCAGAATGTTCCAAACTTTCCAGCTCTGCTTCGACGGCTGGGCGGATCGCATAAGGCACCGGTCTGGCCTTAAAAAACTTTGGGCTTGCATTTTCCTCTATTTTGATCATCGCTGTTATGCCTTTTAGTGTTCCGAGTCCCTCCTGGAACACTTCTTGTGCGTCAGTTAGCATTTTTGACAGTCGTCCAGGTGTGACGTCGTCATCCTTTTTGGCATCTACCGTCAGTGCTTGTATGGCATGCCAATCTAACTGTATCTTTCGGATCCATTCACGTCCTAGTAGTGGTGGTGCTCCGTCTGGCAATACATATAGGTCAATTTTTGGTGTTTCCTTGCCGTTGTATATCACGTTCACCCTTATTTTTCCTTTGGGGTAGACATTTTTGCCCCGTGTACGTCTTCAAGACAATCTCTGTATCTCTCAAGGGTATATGTGAGAATAGCCGCTTGTAGTCCCTTCGGTTTATGACTGTTAGGGCTGATCCTGTGTCCAATTCCATTTTTACTTGGACTCCGTCTATCTTGAGCATGACCCAGATAGTTTGGTGATCCTCCATTTTGATTACATTATGTAGTTTCAGACAACCCAGCACCTTGCTTCCGGAGTCTGTATCACTTTTCTGTTCGTCTGAACTACTCTCTGTCACCTTATGCACCTTTTTGTACTTCTCCTGTGGAGATTTCTTGCTGCTAGTTTTCTTTCCCGACCTGCAGACTCTTGTTATGTGCCCTACTTTTCCACACTGTCTGCACATTTGGTCCTTGAACCAACAATCTTTATGGTCGTGTGTTGTTCTGCCGCAGCGATAACACTTCACTGCTCCATATGACATTTCATTTGTGTCTTATTCTTGCGGTCTCCGTTGTATCTCTGCAGCGCCCCGTGTGGCTGCTTCGTGTGATACTGCCATGTTGAAAGCCTTGTCCAGCGTAAGATCCTTTTCTGATAGAAGCCGTTTCTGGGTTCCTTCACTTTGAAGCCCACACACAAATTTGTCCCTTATAGTATCTGCTAGTCCCGTTCCAAACTGGCAGTGTTTCGATAGCTTGTGCAGTTCCGTTAAATACTCAGCATTACTTTCGTCTTTATGCTGGTTCCTTTTGTGGAACTTAAATCTTTCTGCTATCAGCAGTGGTGTGGGGTTTAAGTGGTCCTGTAGGATTGCCACTATGCTTTCAAAATCCTTTTCCACTGGCTTCTCTGGGGTTACTAGGTTTCGCAGTAAGCCGTACTTTTTTGCAGCCATGGAATTCAACAATACCAGTGCTTTCCTGGCATCTGGCACTTCATTCGCCTTGCAGTACACTTCTATGCGTTCTACATATGTCGCCCAATCTTCGACTTCATTGTCGAACGCTGTGACGCTGCCACTCTTCTGCATCCCTGGGTGTGGTTAGACTGGCTAAAAATGGCACCTCCCGTGCTCTCCCTTCTTCTCCGCTGGCTCAAAATGGCATCTCCCGTGTTTCCCTTTCTTCTCCGCTGTGGCCCAAATGGCATCTCCCGTGCTTTCTTTTCTTCCCCCGCGGACGCTGCTCAACCCTTGAACACCGGCCGCGCTCTGCGCGTTTTCCTGCGCGCCTCTCTCGTTGACGCCGCTCGGTCTTCAACCCCGGCTGCGCCCTGTGCACTTTAACCTCTCTCTTACCCGTCGATGCTGCTCGGCCTTTTTCTGTGCCGTCGGTCGGCTCCCACCGCCGCTGTCTGTGAAGGGTCTGCGCCGTACCTACTGCCAGCCCGCTGCGCTGGATCGTCGCGACTGGAGAACCAAGCCCAGCTCTCTACAGCCTCCTCTGCGATGCTCAAGCCCTCCCTGGATGGTCGACGCCCGCACTGGTGGAATCAGCCTTCTTCTTCAGAGTTGCAGGTAGGTTCGAAACGACTCGTCGCCAATGTTAAATCCGTGAATCTTTAGGTAGTGTGTCCTTCAAATAATCGACAGAGACTGCAGAGAACAATCAACAGGTGTTTACTGGATGAGGGTTGCTCTAAAACTAAACAGTACAGATCCGTACTCAGGGTTATATACAGGTGTGGTCACTGCCAGTACTACAGTATACAGGAGCTGTAAAAAGTAGTTCTCCCCTTAAAGTTACATACACTACAAAAACGACTTTCTTGACAGATGTAGAGGTTCGTGATTTCGGGGTTCACTTTAGTTGTGACAGTTGGGGCCTGCCGTACCTCGGACGTGGTAGAAGACTGCACCTGCGTTGGGTCTTCAGTTTGGGTTTGTCCGCAGATGCAGTTAGTCGCACTGTTGGATCTATCGGGTAAGTACCCAATTTTCTTTGGTTAGGGCTAGTTTTAAGGTCTTTTGTGTCCAAATCTTACCCAGGGGTAAGTCAGACTAGCCTGCAGCGTGGAAACAAGTCTTTGGTTTGTGAGTTTTTCAGCGGTTGGTTTCTTGTTGGTAGCGGTGGCCCAATATTACCTGGTTGGTGGTAATATTGGCGGTTGTTGGTTTCGGTAGGCCTTTGGTTGCTGCGATCTCTGTTTCTTCTTTCTTCCTTCGAGTCTCCGATGATGATCTCTTTCTTGAGTTGGTTGGCTGAACTTGAACTCGGACTGGCTGTCCGTTTGAACTGTCTCACTGTCTCGCTGTTGTCTCTTGAACTCTACTGTCCGTTGAACTGAAAAGGCAGGCCTCAATTATACTAATTTGGGGCCTGGCTTATCTGACCACCAAATCTCGGGTTTCTGTGTTAAATTTGGCAGCCTCGTTATTTTAAATGTGTTTTAAAACTTTAACGAGCTTCGGGGATGGCCCATCCAAACTTAACGAGTTTAGGGGATGGCTCATCTAAAATTAATCGGCCTTTAACTGGTTTCGGGATTGCCTTGAAACCAGTTTAAAGATACAAAACGTTTGTCAATCTCTTTAATTGGTTTTGGACTGTGGTTTGTTTGCTGTAACCTGAAGGGCTAATGTTCCTTCCTTTGTACTTGCTGGTGACATGTCCTGTTTATTCGATACCTGGCTCTGCAAATTCTCGGCGGGAAAACAGGCTTCATTGTCCTTATGTAAAACTGGGGCGGCCCTGGACATTCCTAGACAGTTCAATATCCAAACTCGGGGGCCCACCCCACCTCCCCTTTTTGTCCCAGCCTTTTGCAAGCCTGAACATGTCTTTTTAAACCAGCGAAATCTTCCTGAGATTTTTATTTTAAATCCCTTTGGCCCAATATCTCCTTAAAACAGTCCAAAATCTTTTCTTCTTACACTTAGGAAAACTGTGTAATTTAGCTCTTTGAAATCTTCTGTTTGGCCCAACCACACTTTTATCCCTTTTACAGATTTTGTCTGTAATGTTCCCAAAATCATTTAAAAAATGACTTTCCTTGTGTTCTGTGGTTGTGCAGAAATGTTCAAACCTTACAGGTAGGCTGGAAGAGCAGGGGGAGGAGGCCTCGTTGAGGCATCGGCGGCCTGGGGTGGGGGGATTGGTGGCCTGCAGTGAGAGGTCATAGCACAGAAAGAGGCCCTTCGGCCCATCGGGTCCCCACCGGCCATCAAGCCCTGTCTATTCTGATCACATTTTCCAGCACTTGGTCCATAGCCTTGTATGCTATGGCATTTCATCTAAATCCTTCTTGAATCTTGTGAGGGTTCCTGCCTCTACCACCATTTCAGGTAGTGAGTTCCAGATTCCAACCACCCTCTGGGTGAAAAAGTTTTTCCTCAAATCCCCTCTAAACCTCCTGCCCCTGACCTTCAAACTATGCCCCCTGGTTATTGGCCCCACTACTAAGAGGAAACGTTCCTTTCTATCTACCCTATCTCTGCCCCTCATAATTTTGCACACCTCAATCAGGTCCCCCCTCAGCCTTCTCTGCTCTAAGGAAAACAACCCCAGCCTGTCCAGACTCTCTTCATAGCTGAAGCGCTCCAGCCCAGGTAACATCCTGGTGAATCTCCTCTGTACCCTCTCCAATGCAATCATATCTTTCCTATAATGTGGTGACCAGAACTGCACACAGTATTCCAGCTGTAGCCTAACTAGCGTTTTGTACAGCTCCATCATAACCTCCCTGCTCTTATATTATATGCCTCAGCTAATGAAGGCAAGTATCCCAAATGCCTTTTTAGCCACCTTATCTACCTGCCCTGCTGCCTTCAGGGATCTATGTACATGCACACCAAGTCCCTCTAATCCTCTGTCCTTCCTAAAGTCCCACCATTCATTGTGTATTCCCTTGCCTTGTTAGTCCACCCAAAATGCATCATCTCACACTTTACAGGGTTAACTTCCATTTGCCACTGTTCTGCCCATCTAACCAACCCATCTATATCGTCCTGTAGCCTGAGGCTTCCCTCCTTGCTATTTATCGTGCCACCAATTTCGTGCCATCTGCAAACTTACTGATCATACCTCCTACATTCATATCTAAATCATTAATGTACACTACAAACAGCAAAGGACCCAGCACCAATCCCTGCGGTACACCACTGGACACAGGCTTCCAGTCACAAAAACAACCTTCAATCATCACCCTCTGCCTCCTGCCACTAAGCCAATTTTGGATCCCATGGCCTCTTACCTTCTTGACCAGTCTCCCATGCGGGACTTTGTCAAAAGCCTTACTGAAGCCCATGTAGACCACATCAACTGCACTACCCTCATCCACACACCTAGTCAGCTCCTCAAAAAATTCAAACAAATTGGTCAGACATGATCTCCCCCTGACAAAGCCATGCTGACTACCCTTGATTAATCCTTGCCTCTTCAAGTGGAGACGAATTCTGTCCCTCAGAATTTTTTCCAATAATTTCCCTACCACTGATGTTAGGCTCACTGGCCTGTGATTCCCTGGTTTATCCCTACTACCCTTCTTGAATAATGGTACTACGTTAGCTGTTCTCAAGTCCTCTGGCACCTCCCCTGTGGCCAAAGAGGTTCTGAAAATTTGTGTCAGGGCCCCTGCAATCTCTTCCCTTGCCTCACACAGCAGCCTGGGGATTTATCCACTTTTAAGCCTGGTAAAACCGCTAGTACCTCCTCCCTCTCAATACTAATTTGTTCAAGCATATCACAATCCCCTGCTTGATTTCTATGCCTAAATCGTCCTTCTCCATAGTGAACACAGATGCAAAATATTCATTTAAAACCTCACCTACATCTTCCGACTCTACACACAGATTACCACTTTGGTCCCTAATGGGTCCTACTCTTTCCCTGGTTATCCTCTTGTCCTTAGTTTTTCATGCCCCCTCTTTGCCCTCCTAATTTCTTTTTTAAGTACCCCCCTGCACTTTCTATACTCCTCTAGGGCTTCCACTATTTTTAGTCCTTTGTATCTGCCAAAAGCCTCTCTTTTTTTCCTAATCCATTCTTGGATATCCCTTGACATCCAGGGTTCCCTGGGCTTGTTGATTCCACCCTTGACCTTTACGGGAACATGTTGGTGTTGTACTCTCTCTATTTCCTTTCTGAAAGACTCCCACTGCTCTGATGTGGATTTTCCTACAAGTAGCTGGTCCCAGTCCACTTTGGCCAGATCCTGCCTTATCATATTAAAATCGGCCTTCCCCCAATTTAGAACCTTTATTTCCGGTCCATCTTTGTCCTTTTCCATGACTACCTTAAATCTCACCGAATTATGCTCAAGGTCACCAAAATGCTCTCCTACTGTCACTTCTACCTCTTACCCCGCTACATTCCCTAGAATTAGGTCCAGTACCGCCCCCTCTCTTGTAGGACTTTCTACATACTGGCTCAAAAAGTTCTCCTGGATGCACGTTAAGAATTTAAGAATTCGCTAAGCCTTTCACACTCTATCCCAGTTAATATTGGAGAAGCTGCAATCCCCTACTATTATTTCTACACGTCTCTGAGATTTGCCAACATATCTGTTCCTGTATCTCCCCCCAGACTGTTTGGGGGCCTATAGTACACTCCCAGCAAAGTGCTTGCTCCCTTTTTGTTTATACGTTCTACCCATGTTGCCTCATTAGAGGAACCTGCTAAGATATCATCCCTCCTTACAGCAGTAATTGACTCCTTGATTAATATTGCAACACCCCCTCCTCTTTTACACCCCCCCTCTGTCTCGCCTGAAGATTCTATACCCCAGAATATTGAGCTGCCAGTCCTGCCCCTCCCTCAACCATGTCTCTGTGATAGCAACAATATCATACTCCCATGTGTTCATCAGTACCTTCAATTCATCTGCCTTACTCGCAAGACTCCTTGCATTAAAATAAATGCCATCCAGCCTTGCCATACTCCCTTGTGCCGCTTAATATTTGCTCTGCCTTCCAGGCTGACTTGTTTTTTCCTCTATATTTGGCTGTGCATCATCCCCTACTATAGCTCCACTCCGTATCCCATCCCCCTGCCAAATTAGTTTAACCCCCTCCCCCCGCAACAGCACTAGCAAACCTCTAGTGGAAAGGATGTTGGTCCCATTCCAGTTCACGTGCAACCCGTCTGACTTGTACAGGTCCCACCTTCCCCAGAAGCAGACCCAGTGATCCAGGAAACTAAAGCCCTCCCTCCTGCACCAACTCTTTAGCCACGCATTCATCTGCTCTATCCTCCTATTCCTATACTCACTAGCACGTGGCACTGGGAGTAATCCAGAGATTACAACCTTTGAGGTCCTGCTTTTTAATCTGCTACCTAGCTTCCTAAATTCTTGTTGCTGGACCTCATCCCTCTTTCTACCCATGTCGTTGGTACCAATGTGAACCACGACCTCTGACTGTTCGCACTTGCCCTTCAGAATGCCCTGCAGACATCCAGTGACATCCTTGACCCTGGCACCAGGGAGGCAACATACCATCCTGGAGTCACATCTGCGGCCACAGAAACGTCTATCTGTTCCCCTTACGATCGAACCCCCTATCACTATTGCTCTCCCACTCTTTTTCCTTCCCTCCTGTGCAGCTGAGCCACTCATAGTGCCACGGACTTGGCTCTTGCTGCATTCCCCTGAGAAACCATCTCCCCCAGCAGTATCCAAAATGGAGAATCTGTTGGAGAGGGAGATGGACCCAGGGGACTCCTGCACTACCTTTTGTAGTTCTTTTACTCTGTCTGGCAGTCACCCATTTCCTGTCTGCCTGTGCACTCTTTATCTGCAGTGTGACCACCTCATTAAACGTGCTATCCACGAAGATCACAGCTTCGCAGATGCTCCACAGTGACTCCAGCCGCAGCTCCAGCTCTGAAATGCAGATTTCGAGTGGCTGCAGCTGGAGACACTTCTTGCACATGTGTTCGCCCTGGACACATAAAGTGTCCCTGACTTCCAACGTAGCACAGGATGAGCACTCCATGCTGCCGAGCTGCCCTGCCATGTCCTACCCTTAATTTACTCCCTTTACTTCCTTTAAATTAAAGAATATTATAAACACTAGGGACCTTACTTCCCTTTAAACACTACTTACTCTAAACTGGAGACCTTACTTTTACTTTTACTTTTACTTTAATGACTGGTATGTTGAAATACTGTAGAAATACTCACCGCTGGTTCTCTGTCCACTCTTGTGCAGCTTTTTAGCTCCTGCAGTCCTGGAAGCTGACAAAGATAGAAAAAAAAGGAACACCTCCCTCCCCGCACTCCCTCACTCACCAAACTCACAGCTTAACACTCTGTTCCAATCTGCACTCCGTATCGGAGGCCTCAGGAGAGAAATCGGAGGCCTGGGGTGGGGTCTCCAATCGCGGGTGGTAGGTTAGGCAGGGATCCTGAATCCAGGAGGTAGGTATATAGGAACTTACCTTTTGGATGCAACAGTCCTCGTCTTGCTGTAGCTACCGGCTTTTACGAAGTGTGCAAAACCTGACCAGCTACAGTTCAACACAAAATAGTGTGTAAAAAAGAGGCTTCCAGCCTCATTATAATAGGCTGCCTGCCTCCTGGCAGGGGATTGGCTGCCCACCCCCCATCCCACTTCCGTTACAACTGGAAGTGGGTGGGTTAGAGCTGGATTCGGGTCAAGATACACTTATTTTAACACTTTAACTACCCCCAAGCTCCCAACCCACCCATTTTTTCAGTTAAAATTCCCCCTCTGTCTTTTAAATAATGTCAATATAATTTTTACCTCAATATAGCTTTTCAAATTTGTCCTATTGCTTTTTCAAAAATTTTGAAGAAAAACTAGATTAAAAAGCTAAAACAAATATTCCATCAGTGCAGCTGGTCAAATGGTACTGATGTATCATCAGAACTCAGGCACAACGGACATGCTCAAAATTCACAATCAAACTCAGCTCACGGAGTCGCTGTTCTTGATAAAAGTATCAAGTCTGAGCTCATACTTTCAGAGAAGTTGAGGCCTTCTGTTAAAATCTCTGCATAAGGTGGTAGAGAGAAAACGGGGAATTATAGACCGGTAAGCCTGACATTGGTAGTGGGGAAAATGCTAGAGTCCATTATAAAAGACATTGTAGGAATCGTCAGATCCCTAGCTGAAATACTGAGGTCGAGTCAGTCCGATAATTAAACGAAGTTTAATGTAAACTAAAGAACAAACAATGGAATGCAGGAGAAACAATCAACAGGTCTTTTCTTAAGGCTGGCTTCACGAGGTCTGACCTGGGAACCTCCCAGCCTGACGTCATCACGTTTCCCGCCGTTCGGGACGTCACGTGACCAACGTGATGACGTCATCGCGCTGGTTCTGGAACTTACCGAGAACGGGTTATTTACAAACAGTAAACAAACATAGATGCTGTAGCACTCTGTTAAAGGCAGTTATATAGTCATACAGGAGTCCCTTGGTGGCTTTGCCACATGCGCCCCCCCCAGAAGTGTCTTTAACCACAAAAGTCAATCGCAGAGGAGGTCGGACAAGCCTGTTCGAACGACTCCCGGAGAAGAATGGGCTGGGCAGACGATGAGCTGGCCTGCGGAACAGTCCGGTCAGGTGTGGCGGCGCTGCCTCGACCGGTCGCTCGAGGTCCAGGTGTGCGGCCTTGAGGCGGTCCACGGAAATGTGGTCAGGCTTGCCCCCGACGTCCACTAAAAAACTCTTGGCACCCGCCTGCAGTACCTGGAAAGGGCCTGTATATGGAGGTGTGAGAGGACTACGGTGGGCGTCATGCCTGACAAAAATGAATTTAGCCTGCATAAGCTCCGGCGGAACGTGTGACGCGGGCAAACCGTGATGTGATGTCGGAATTGGCCTAAAAGATTGAGCTGCGTCCCGGTGGGCCTCCAGTTGTTCAGCTGCCGACCAAGGTCGCGTTGGTGACGGAAGAAACTCGCCTGGCACCCGGAGTGGCTGTCCATAAACCAGCTCGGCGGCCGATGCCTGCAGGTCCTCTTTGGGTGCTGTGCGTAACCCGAGCATCACCCAAGGCAGCCTGTCTATCCATGCGGCCCCCTGGAGGCTGGCCCGCAGCGACGCCTTCAAGGACTGATGAAAGCGCTCACATAGTCCATTTGCCTGCGGATGGTAAGCTGTGGTCCGATGGAGCTTGGTGCCCAAACCCAGGCTACGGCGTTGCACAGTGCAGATGAGAATTGCGGCCTGCGGTCCGATGAAATATCAGACGGAACGCCGAAACGTGCAACCCAGGAGGAAAGAAAAGTCCGGGTGACATCCACGGAGGTGGTGGACGTCAAAGGAATGGCCTCCGGCCACCTGGTGGCACGGTCGACAATAGTCAGTCAAGAGATGTGTGAAACCCTGTGACGGCGGTAGTGGGCCATCGAGGTCGACATGGACGTGATCGAAACGCCGATCCGGTACTTCGAAAATGGCTACGGGAGCTTTGACGTGCCGCTGCACCTTAGCCCGCTGGCACACGACGCAGGTGTTGGCCCAGTCACGGACATCCTTGCGCATCCCTTTCCAGATGAACTTGGACGCCAGTAGTTTTTGTGAAGCCCTTACGCCAGGGTGCGCAAGCCCGTGGATGGCATCGAAAACGTTCCTACGCCAGGATAGCAGAACGATCGGGCGGGGGTCCCCCAAGGAGAAGTTGCAGAGCAAGGAGGTGCCGGCTGAGTGGAAAAGCACATCCGCTGGCTGAAGGCAGGAGGAGTCGGTACGGAAAGCTTGCATTTCCGGATCAGCCGCTTGGTCAGCAGCCATGAGTGAATAATCGAGTCCCAGCTGGACGGCCTGGACCGTCGCACGCGAGAGGCAATCGGCGACCACGTTGTCCTTGCCGGCCACGTGCCGGATGTCGGTGGTGAACTCAGAAATAAAGGTGAGCTGTCGTTGCTGTCGAGCCGACCACAGCTCAGCCGTCTTGGCCATGGCAAACATCAGGGGCTTGTGATCCACAAATGCGGTGAATTGGCGTCCCTCCAACAGAAAACGAAAATGGCGGATGGCCAGAAACAACGCCAACAACTCCCTGTCGAACGTGCTGTAGCTGCGTTCGTTACGACGCAATTGGCAACTAAAAAACACCAGCGGTTGCCACGTCCCGTCGACCCATTGCTCCTGCATGGCGCCTACAGCATAGTCCGATGCGTCAGTCGTAAGCGCGATGGTGGCGCCAGGCAGCGGGTGCGCCAACATTGTTGCGTTTGCGAGAGCATCTTTCGTGTCCACAAAAGCGCAATCCATCTCTGGTGTCCAGACCACAGGTTCCTTCCCCGGTTTCCCTCTGAGTTCCTCGTAGAGTGGCCGCATAAGCTGCGCGGCCCGGGGAACAAACCGATGGTAAAAATTTATCATACCGAGGAACTCTCGGAGCGCTTTAACGGATTGCGGGCATGGAAAAGCAGCAATCACCTCCACCTTCGACCGAAGTGGCACTGCTCCTTCCACAGTGATGCGGTGGCCCAAAAAGTCGATCTGTCGCAGCCTGAATTGGCATTTGGCCGGGTTAATTATGAGGCCATGCTGATGGAGGCGGCGAAAAAGGAGGCGCAGGTGGCTGAGATGTTCCTCTTTCGAAGTACTGGCGACCAGGATGTCATTGAGATACACAAACAGGAACTTAAGATCCCGCAGCACTGAATCCATAAGGCGCTGGAACGCCTGCGCCGCATTCTTGAGCCCGAACGGCATTCGGAGGAATTCAAAAAGTCCGAACGGGGTAATGACCGCCGTCTTCTGGATGTCCTGGGGGTAGACGGGCACTTGATGGTACCGCCGGACGGGGTAATGACCGCCGTCTCCTGGATGTCCTGGGGGTGGACGGGCACTTGATGGTACCGCCGGACGAGGTCAATTTTGGAAAATGATCGAATTGCCTGCCAAATGTGCGGAGAAATCTTGGATGTACGGTATTGGGTACCGGTCGGGCGTCATGACCTCATTGAGGCACCGATAATCACCACAGGGCCGCCAACCACCGCCAGGCTTAGGGACGATATGAAGTGGCGAAGATCAGGGACTATCCGACCGGCGAACAATCCCCAGCCGCTCCATGGTGGCGAACTCCGCCTTCGCGGCCTCGAGTTTACTGGGTTCCAGCCGCCGAGCCCGGGCATAGACCGCGATGTGGTGCTCCACACCATGTTTAGTGGTTGTTGCCGAGAATATGGGCCGAGTTAGATCCGGAAATTCCCCGAGAAGGCGGGCGAAGTCGTCGGGTGTCGGCACGGTGCAGGAAACCGTGTGAGTCGCGCCTAAGCCCCGAAAGCACGGGATGGAGGCAAATGTGGCGGCGTGAATCAGACGACGATTTCATAAATCAATCAATAGGCCATTGGCACAGAAAAAGTCAGCGCCGAGGATTGCCTGTGTGATTTGGGCAGTGATAAACTCCCATAGGAAACGTTGCCCGCCGAAACACACCTGGATTCGCCGCTTCCCGAACGTATGAATAGCACTGCCGTTGGCGGCCTGGAGTGGAGAACTGCGCCTCCCGGCCCTGACGTCGAGGAGTGAAGCGGGGAGGATGCAGCAGTGGGCGCCCGTGTCACACAAAAACCGCCGGCCCGAAATGGAGTCGGTGATATAAAGTAACTTCCCGGAATCTCTAACCGCCATCGTAGATGCGAAACTGACCTCGGGGTCAGATTTTGGCCAGGTCGAAGGCTACGGACGGTGTAGCGCTCGCGGCCAAAGCCGACACTATTTATGCAGTGATGCAGCAGGACTTCTCGATGTTGGCTTTCTTCTTCCTCCTGCGATTGCCTGCTTCTTCTTCTGAGTGTGTCTTCCGTCTGAGCTCCAGCTGCAAGCCTGCTCATCCTGAGTCTCCCAGCTCAAGCTTCTTCTAACTGCCGAAAAGTCTTCCAGATATACTTTCTTCCAGAAACCTCCGTCTCCCGCCCAAAATCAGGTTAGTCTTTGTTTAATTTTTGGCAGGCTGGGAGCACAGTGGGATAGTCATTATATTTTAAAATGTCTTAAACGGCTGGTAAGAGGCCCATCTCTGGTCTGGAATTACCTCCATTGTTTTTAATGTCCTGCTGATCTCGTTATCTAGTCCTGGGTGCTGTTCTCATGAATATGAAATTGTCCCCTTTTGTCTGGGTCAACGTTTTGATGGCCTCTGTCTCCAGGCCGATCTTGACTAGATCTGCATCTAATCCATATGCATACTTGTGGGTCTGGTTTCGTTCTCTCAGAAACGGCTTCCAGAACTTGCTGTAGGTTGAATCCACAAAGCTGTCTGAGGTTGCGCAGGACCCATTTTAAAGTGTTCCAATAAGCTGGTCACATGGTATGGTGGCCATTTTGTATGCCCCTTTTTCTGGGCTTCTTTTAAAACAGTCTTTAAAATCATGGCCTCTTCTGCCATTTGACCCATATTAATACAAAGTCCAATTTTGCGAATCCTACACTAGCAAAGAGTTGGAATAAATGGGTCTTTTTCCAAGTGGCAGGCAGTGACTAGTGGGGTACCGCAGGGATTGGTGCTAGGACCCCAGCTATTCACAACATATATAAATGATCTAGACGAGGGAACTAGATGTAATATCTCCAAGGTTGCAGATGACACAAAGCTAGGTGGGCGTATGTGCTGTGAGGAGGATGCAGAGAAACTCCAGTATGATTTAGACAGGTTGGGTGATTGGGCAGATGCATGGCAGATGCAGTATAATGTGGATAAATGCGAGGTTATCCACTTTGGTGGCTATTAACAGGAAGACAGATTATTATCTGAACGGCAATAGATTGGGAAAAGGGGAAGTGCAACGAGACCTGGGTGTCCTTGTGCACCAGTCGCTGAAGGTAAGCATGCAGGTGCAGCAGGCAGTTAAGAAGGCAAATGGTGTGTTGGCCTTCATAGCGAGAGGATTCGCGTACAGGAGCAAGGATGTATTGTTGCAGTTGTACGGGGCTTTGGTGAGACCACACCTTGAGTATTGTGTGCAGTTTTGGTCGCCTTATCTGAGGAAGGATGTTCTTGCCATGGAGGGAGTGCAGCGAAGATTCACTAAACTGATACCTGGGATGGCAGGAATGACGTATGAAGAGAGATTGGGTCGATTAGGCTTATATTCACTAGAGTATAGAAGAATGAGAGGGGATCTCATTGAAACTTATAAAATTCTAACAGGACTAGACAGGCTAGATGCAGGAAGGACGTTCCTGATGGCGGAGGAGTCCAGAACCAGGGGTCACAGTCTAAGGATAAGGGGTAAGCCATTTAGGACTGAGATGAGGAGGAATTTCTTCACCCAGAGAGTGGTGAACCTGTGAAATTCTCTACCACAGATGGCAGTTGAGGCCAACTTATTAAATATATTCAAGAAGAAGTTAGATATATTTCTTAAGGCTAAAGGGATCAAGGGATATGGGGAGAAAGCAGGGACGGGGTACTGAATTTGGATGATCAGCCATGATCTCATTAAATGGCGGAACAGGCTCGAGGGGCCGAATGGCCTAATCCTGCTCCTATCTTCTATGTTTCTATGTTTCTATGTTTAATGAAGGCATTAAAAGTCACAAAAGACATTTCAATTAATAAATTAAATCAAATTATTATGAAATGTGTATTTTTTTGTTTTGTTTGAACCCTTATTTTGCACAATAGAAATTCCAGTTGCTGAGAAAAAATGGGTGCTTGAAAATATTTCAGAAAGCAATTTGAATGATTTGTGAGAACTCTGGTTTTGCATGAACAGCGTGATATACTATTGCTATAAAATAGCAGCTATTGTGTGTCACACAGGCGTAGGTGATTCTGTGACATGTAATGTGGCACCTTTAACATTGAAGACACCTGTCACAGTGCCGCCTACAGGCATAACTTATAATGAGTTTTCAATTAAATGTGTCCTACACAAACCAAATTTAATATATAATAGATTACATAGTATGTAGATTGATACATAGTTAAATGGTACAATCAGCTTAAATTTTAACACCAGTGGCCTAGAAATTGGTGATTTCTAGGAAGGGGTAGACCCTAGCTACATCGAGGGCCTCGGGGATCACTTAAATGTGACCGGTGAGCTACAAACACCTGCTGGACATCTCAAGCAGACGACTGACGAATTGGCATTGGATTTCAGGTAGGTCCTGGGAGGGGAGGGAGACGATCGGGAGGAGGCTGAGCGGGAGCTGGCAATGGATTTCAGCACTGCAGTGGAGATGGAAGGAACACCCAGATAATATTTTAATAAACATACCTTTTTGGTGGTGAACACCCTTTAGGTGCTGCTGGTTAGGCTACATGTAGGCCAGGTTTTCCTGAATGCAGCTGGCTCAAGCCCAGATGCGTTCAGGGTGGACCAATTTTGAAAACGGGGCCTCAAACATGTATTTGCATAGGTGCCGCACTTCTGGCATAGAATGCTGGACACTATGTCGCCCATCTTACGCATGTAAAACAGGCATCAACCAATTTCTAGGCCAGTATTTCATGCCAAAACTTTGGGATCAATATCTATGTTCATTCCAGGTCTAATTTACAGAGGTCCTGACGGTGATTTATACATAAATTGGCTGCTGCATTTCCCTGAATTTCAACACTTCAAAATGTACTTCGTTGGATGTAAAGCTCTCTCCACAGATGCTGCCGGACCTGCTGAGTATTTCCAGCATTTTCTGTATTTATTTCAGATTTCCAGCATCCGCAGTATTTTGCTGTTATATAACTGCAAGTCTTTCTTCCTTCTTTCAATGATTTAATTTGTCAGACCATGTTTTTGGGATGTCAGGAATGTTATAATTATATTAGGGACTCATTACTCATGCACTAACAGGATGCTTTTTGAAGCTTACAATTTACCACAGTGGTACAAAATGAAATGGGGGGCATTCTGGTCTTCAGCTTGTCACTGTCTGGAATAATTTAGTTGCACATTACTTGGTGCTGGAAGAGTCTTAAGAAAAGTTTACATGCTGTTTCTTTATTTAAACTGATAATTTGATCTGGTCAAAGTGTGCTGCATATTTCATGGACAAGAAAAGATTGCGAAGCATTCATTTTTAATTAAAATATGAATTTCTGAACAAACAAAAATAAAATTAAAATGCATAAAATATAGTGCATCATCCTGCAGTTGTGTACAAATGAACAGTGACTACTTTTCTTAATATCAGCTATTAACTTTAGAAAAGGAATATCATTTTCTATTTACAGCCCATCTGGCTGAGTTCAACTTTCTCCACACTGTCCGTGGTGTAATTAATCAGACCAAATAGACTGTTTCAACAGTAATTATATGTTAAACTATATAAACCTGAAATTATGAGTCAGAGCTGGACACTTGCTTTGTTTTGGAGCTCCTTTGCTCATGCACACATGGGTTTTGTATGTATAAGGGAGGCTTTCCCTCTTCGGGTTCTCATGGTTGTGCTTCCTCCTTCTGTTGGGATAGTGGAAGAGTCCAGGTTGCAAAGTTTCACTTGGCCAATGTGAATGCTCCTCAGACAGCAGCAGGAGAAGCTCCTGGTGTTCGCCTTGACTCAGTGGCAGCTCCTTTTCCTCTGAGTCCAGAAGTTTGTGATTTCAAGCTCCATTCCAGAGACTTGAGCAGAGAATCTAGGCTGGCACTTCAGTCTTCAGTGCAGTACTGAAGGAGTGTTGTGTATTGATTTCTTTGTGGGTTCAATGATGAGACATTTATGAAAGAGAATGAGTTTTAATCTAAAGTCTGTTCAACTCTTTATACAGCATTCAGGAGACACCATTATGCTAGTGATGCATCTAGAACAAAACTGAAACTAAACCAAACTGCTTGTCTCTGTCACATGACCTCTGCTGGTCAGGCATAAGTAATCAATCAGGCAACTATGCTGGTAAGGCATCATAATCAAACAGGCAAATAACATCACTATTTGCTGATATCATTACATGTTGCACTGTCAGAGGTGCTGTCTTTCAGATGAGATGCTAAACTGAGGCCCCGTCTGCCCTCACAGGTGGATGTAAAAGATCCCGTGCACTTCCTGAGGAAAAGCACGGAGTTATTAAAGGCAAATTGTATTTAACTAACTTAATTGAGTTCTTTGTTGAAGTAATGGAGAGAGTTGATGAATGTAGTGTTGTTTATGATGTGTATAAGGCATTTGATAAAGTACTACATAATAGATTTGTAAGCAAAATTCACGGCTTGGGGTGGGTGTCCTTGCTGCCGGTAATTTAAAATTGCAGACTGTCAGATCAGGGCGGGAAAGGAGTGGACAATAATGCTCTCCCTAATTTTTTTTGGGTGCACATTCAGTTTTGCGTGGAATTTCACATTTGAAAAGCTGGTTCCGGGCTGCGCGGGACCGGCAGACAGCTTAGCGGGAACATTGGTGGGCAAGTCCCCCCACTCCATTTTAACTGCCCCCCGGCCCAGTTTCCAACAGGTGGGGGAGTTAAAATCGGGGCCAATTGCAGCTGCAATAAGAGCAAGCGTAACGAGATGCCAGATTATCAACAAAAACCCAGACATTGCACGATGTAAATGTACAGACGTAAGTTAAACAGTCAAAACTACAAATCAAAATCATGGCAGTGAAAAGGCTTGTGGCATTGAATCAATAATTTCCAGTGACAATGACAGACTACGTCACGGTGACCTCAGCACCTCCACCTCTCGTCTCGAGATAAGCTCACTGTGCACAGCAAAAAATTCCTTCCCATTTGGAGGTTTTCACAGCTAAGAAAGGCCCGAGTGATTAGTTCACAATATCTTGACTAATAATCCATCAGTAGCAGTGGAGACAAAGGAGATCTTTCAATCATATGTAGCCTCCCTTAGGGAAACTGTCAAAACAGCAGTAAAGCACACAAGTGTATGCATCCATTCTTGCTGGAGGGCCAAATATTTTCCATAATTTTTATGTCAGAGCTGATTTCTTACATTCCAACCAACTGACGAACCTTTTAAAGCCTGAATCAGAAAGAAAATTGGATATGAACAAAGAGCAATAAGTTTTAAATATAAATCAAGTCTCAGTCGAGGAAAAGTCCCATTAAAATTTGGCGCTGACTTCTGTACCCCATATTGGGAGCACGTTTTTGTAGTTTACTGGTACACTGTAAAAGGAAGAAACAACCTGCATTTATATAGTGTCTTTCACAGGATGTCCCAAAGCTCTTCACAGCCAATGGATTACTTTAGAAGTCTACTCCCAGCTGTTATATGAATAAATACAACAGCCAATTGTTGCACAGCAAGGTTCCACAAACAACAATGAGATAAATGACCACCTAATCTGTTTTGCTTCCAACAATTTGCTTGAAATCTGGATTGCACTCTTATTCTTTCTCTCTTCCACTCCTCTTTCTCATTCCACCTCTCTCATGTCTCATTCCATCCTCTCCCAATACTATTCCCTCTCTCTCACATTTCTCTTACCCTGATACCCTCCCATTCCATCCTTATCTCTTTCCTCCTTTCTTTTAATCCCTCTTATTCCCTCACTCCCTGTCATGCTTCATATTCCTCGTTTCTTATTCCCTCTCCATCTCTTTAATTTTCTCTCTCTTTTTCTCTTTCCCTTTCTGCCTTTTTGCTGATTTCACCTCTTCTTTGTGTCTCTCGTGCCCTACTTCCTCCTTTTATTCCCTCGCTCTATTCAGCTTTTTGGCATTCCTTCTCTCTCCCTTCCCTCACTCCCTTTCTCTCAGAGCAGTGGCTCATAAACTGAAGCAACATCTGCACTTCAAGTATCGGCATCTGTCTTTCTCTCTACTGCAAAGTGGGGGGAAGATTGAAGCTTTGTGCTTGGGACAGCAACAGTGACCAATCTGATTGATTGTTTAACAGTTGAACTGAGTGCTGCAAGCTGCCTGATGAATATGGTCCCATATTTAGACTACAATTGGATGAATGAAAAAGATTCAATAAACATACAAACAGACTGGTCCATTCCAGAATAATTGCTAGTTAATGAGCAGAACCATAGGGGTAATTTTAACTTTTGGTGATAGTGTAAAATGGGCGATATCGGATCGGCCGCTCATTATACACGCTGCCCGGTATTCCTTTTTATTGACTTCAATGGAAAGGAAAATTGGGAGAGATTAATATGGGAACATAGGAACGTAGGGACAGGAGTAGGCCATTTATTCCCTCGAACCTGTTCCACCATTCAATGAAATCATGGCTGACCTGTGACCGAACTCCATATACCTGCTTTTGCCTCATATCCCTTAATACCTTTGGTTAATAAAAATATATCAATCTCAGAGTTAAAGTTAACAATTTACCTAGCATCAATTGCCATTTGCAGAAGAGAGTTCCAAACTTCTACCACCCTTTGTGTGTAGAAGTGTTTCCTAATTTCACTCCTGAAAGGTCTGGCTCTAATTTCTAGACTATGCCCCCTAGTCCTAGAATCCCCAACCAGCAGAAATAGTTTCTCTCTATCTACGCTAATCTGTTCCCCTTAATATCTTGCAAACTTCGATCAAATCACCCCTTAACAATCAAAATTGCAGGGATACAACACTAATTTGTGTAATCTCTCCTTGTAATTTCACCCCTGGAGTCCGGGTATCATTCTGGTAAACCTACACTGCACTCCCTCCAAGGCCAATATATCTTTCCTAAGGTGTGGTGTCCAGAACTGCTCACAGTACTCCAGGTGTGGTCTAACCAGGACTTTGTATAGCTGTAGCATAACTTCTACTCGCTTATATTCTAGCCCTCAAGATATAAAGGCCAGCATTCCACTAGCCTTTTTGATTATTTTCTGTACATGTTTATGACATTTTAATGATCTATGTGCCTGGATCCCCAAGTCTCTTTGGACCTCCACTGTTTTTAGCTTTTCACCATTTAGAAAGTACTCTGTTCTATCCTTTTAGGTCCAAAGTGGATGACCTCACATTTACCTACATTGAAATCCATTTGCCACAGTTTTGCCCAATCGCTTAATTTATTAATATCTCTTTGTAATTTTACACTTTTATCTACACTGCCTACAATGTTGCCTATTTTTGTGTCATTGGCAAATTTGGATACATGACTTTCTATCCCATCATCTAAGTCATTAATAAATGGCTGTAACCATTTGTAATGCCAAAGTTTTTATTGGTCCCCTTGGAGGACAAGACTAGATTTCTGATTCGTCCCCTTGGAAGACAAGACACACCCAGTAGTTTGGCTGGAATGTGTAATTAGATCCTGTCTGCCTGAGTAATCAAGATCTTTGCAATGTGTAATTTGATCCATTACACTACTGCTAACAGTACTGCTTTCAGAGAACGGGGACTTCTGCCATACAAGCGCCCTAGAGTATATATTTAATTGGTGATATTGAATTAATTTAAATTAATTAAAGGGTAAGTCATGTCAGGACAGCCCAGCCCCGTGTTATGCTCCTCTTGCTCTATGTGGGAATTCAGGGACACTGCCGGAGTCCCTGATGACCATGTGTGCCGGAAATGTATCCAGCTGCAGCTACTAGCAGACCGCATTGAGGTGCTGGAGCTGCGGATGGATGAGTTTTGGAGCATTCGCGATGCTGAGAGGGTCATGGATAACACGTTTAGTGAGTTGGTCACACCGCAGGTAAGGGCTGCACAGGCAGAAGGGAAATGGGTGACCATCAGGCGGAGCAGTAGAAGCAGGCAGGTAGTGCAGGGGACCCCTGTGGCCATCCCCCTCTCAAACAGATATACCGATTTGGATACTGTTGAGGGGGATGACTTACCAGGGGAAGGCAGCAGCAGCCAACTTCCTGGCACGGGGGGTGTTTCTGCTGTTCAGGAAGGGAGGAAAAAGAGTGGGAATGCAATAGTGGTAGGGGATTCTATCGTAAGGGGAACAGATAGGCATTTCTGTGGCCATAGACGTGACTCCAGGATGGTTTGTTGCCTCCCTGGTGCCAGGGTCAAGGATGTCACTGAACGGCTGCAGGGCATTCTGAAGGGGGAGGGTGAACAGTCAGAGTTCGTGGTTCACATTGGGACCAACGACATGGGTAGGAAGAGGGATGAGGTCCTGCAGCAAGAATTTAGGGAGCTAGGTAGCAGATTAAAGAGCAGGACCTCAAAGGTTGTAATCTCTGGATTACTCCCGGTGCCACGTGCTAGTGAGTATAGGAATAGGAGGATAGAGCAGATGAATGCGTGGCTAAAGAGTTGGTGCAGGAGGGAGGGCTTTAGTTTCCTGGATCACTGGGTCTGCTTCTGGGGAAGGTGGGACTTGTACAAGTCGGACGGGTTGCACCTGAACCAGAACGGGACAAATATCCTTGTGGGGAGGTTTGCTAGCACTGTTGGGGGGGGGGTTTAAACTAACTTGGCAGAGGGATGGGATACAGAGTGGAGCTATAATAGGGGGTGATGTACAGCCAAATATAGAGGAAAAAACAAGTCAGCTTGGAAGGCAGAGCAAATATGTAACGGCACAAGGGAGTAGGGCAAGGCTGGATGGCATTTATTTTAATGCAAGGAGTGTTGCGAATAAGGTGGATGAACTGAAGATGTTGATGAACACATGGCAGTATGATATTGTTGCTATCACGGAGACATGGTTGAGGGAGGGGCAAGACTGGCAGCTCAATATTCCGGGGTATAGAATCTTCAGGCGAGACAGAGGGGGGAGGTAAAAGAGGAGGGGGTGTTGCAATATTAATAAAGGAGTCAATTACTGCTGTAAAGAGGGATGATATATTAACAGGTTCCTCTAATGAGGCCATATGGGTAGAACTTAAAAACAAAAAGGGGGTAAGCACTTTGCTGGGAGTGTACTATAGGCCCCCAAACAATCAGGGGGAGATAGAGGAACAGATATGTAGGCAAATCTCAGAGAAGTGTGCAAATAATAGGGTAATAATAGTGGGGGATTTCAACTTCCCCAATATTAACTGGGATAGTCAGAGTGTGAAAGGCTTAGAGGGTGCAGAATTCTTAAACTGCATCCAGCAGAGTTTTTTAAGCCAGCATGTAGAAAGTCCTACAAGAGAGGGGGCGGTACTGGACCTAATTCTAGGGAATGTGGCCGGGCAAGTGGTAGAAGTGTTAGTAGGTGAGCACTTTGGTGACAGTGACCATAATTCGGTGAGATTTAAAGTAGTCATGGAAAAGGACAGAGATGGACTGGAAATAAAGGTTCTAAATTGAGGAAAGGCCGATTTTAATATGATAAGGCAGGATCTGGCCAATTTGGACTGGGATCAGCTACTTGTAGGAAAATCCACATCGGAGCAATGGGAGTCTTTCAGAAAGGAAGTTGAGAGAGTACAATGGTAACATGTTCCCGTAAAGGTCAAGGATGGGACCAACAAGCCCAGGGAACCTTGAATGTCAAGGGATATACGAGAATGGATTAGGAAAAAAAGGGGGGCTTTTGGCACATACAAGGGACTAAAGACAGAGGAAGCCCTAGAGGAGTATAAAAAGTGCAGGGGGATACTTAAAAAAGAAATTAGGAGAGCGAGAAGGGGCCATGAAATAACACTGGTGAACAAAATAAAGGAAAATCCTAAGGTGTTTTATAAGTATATTAAGGGCAAGAGGATAACTAGGGAAAGAGTAGGGCCATTTGGGACCAAAGTGGCAATCTGTGTGTGGAGCCAGAAGATGCAGGTGGGGTTTTAAATGAATTTTTTGCATCTGTGTTCACTATGTAGAAGGACGATGTAGACATAGAAATCGGGCAGGGGGACTGTGATATACTTGAATATATTAACATCGAGAGGGAGGAGGTACTAGCAGTTTTAGCAGGCTTAAAAGTGGATAAATCCCCAGGCCCGGACGAGATGTATCCCAGGCTGCTGTGTGAGGCAAAGGAGGAGATTGCAGGGGCTCTGACACAAATTTTCAAAACCTCTCTGGACACAGGGGATGTGCCATAGGACTGGAGAACAGCTAACGTAGTACCATTATTCAAGAAGGGTAGTAGGGATAAACCAGGGAATTACAGGCCAGTGAGCCTAACATCAGTGGTAGGGAAATTATTGGAAAAAATTCTGAGGGACAGAATTAGTCTCCACTTGGAGAGGCAAGGATTAATCAGGGATAGTCAGCATGGCTTTGTCAAGGGAAGATCATGTCTGACCAATTTGATTGAATTTTTCGAGGGGTTGACTAGGTGTGTGGATGAGGGTAGTGCAGTGGATGTGGTATACATGGATTTCAGTAAGGCTTTCGATAATGTAGTGTCCGTGTGTAGATAAAGACACTGAAGACAGGAGTTGGTTCATAGGTATTTACTAAGCAAGTCTGGGGGGGGTTTCTAAAGGATATACACAATACACAGGCTTATATAGCCCAAGTTGCAATTACCGGCATTACGCACACCTGGGGCTCTTAAAGGCACATACACCATAATTGCTCTTAAAGACACATACACCACAATTCCTCCCCTTCTAGCTAACTAGTACATCATATTTTAAGTAATCATTAATTACATGTTATATGCAAAATAATATACATTGCTGTATTAATTAATTATAAGTTAGTCTCTCAGGAGGCTTCCTGACTCGGTCCGGATAACGCCTCGGGGGTGTAGTAGTTTCTGGTGGTGTAGTAGGTTCTTCTGGCAAGGCTGATTCGGCTTGAAGGCCAGTGTCGGGTTCATCGGGCTCCAGTATCACCGGATCGGAGGTAGATATGGGTATCTCTACTTCATCGTTAGATGTATAGAGTGGTGGTGTAGGTTGTCCCTTTTCGGATGACTTGATGATTTGGTCAGCATGGCGCCTTATTATGCTGTCTCCGATGTCCATGGTATACATCAGTGGTCCTAATCGTGTGCAGATAGTTCCAGGCTGCCATTTCTCGGTACGGTAGTCCCGGGCCAAAACCGGTTGGCCTATCTGGAAGGCCCTAGTTGGCCTTTCATTCATGCCCTGAAACTGCCGGTTCTCCACGTCCCTTCGGATGTTGGGCTTGACCAAATCCAGCCGGCATCTTAGGTTTCTATTGTAGAACATCATGGCGGGAGTTTGGTTAGTAACCATATGCGTTGCATTCCTATATGCAAATAAGAAGTTATCCACCTTGTGCTGAAGTTTTATGTCTTCATTACCCATGGCCTTGATGGCCTTCTTGAAGGTCTGGACAAACCTTTCAGCCAATCCATTGGTGGCGGGATGGTATGGGGCGGACGTGTAGTGCTTTACCCCATTGTTCTTTAAGAACTTTCTGAATTCTTCGGACACAAATTGCGGTCCATTATCAGAACATATCTGTTCCGGCAGCCCATTCCTGGCAAATATGGTCCTTAATACTGTGATGGTTTTTTCCGTGGTGGTGGAGGACATCTTTATTACCTCCGGCCACTTGGAGTGTGCATCAACTGCGATTAAGAACATTGAGTCCATAAATGGACCAGCAAAGTCGATGTGCACCCTTTGCCAGGGAGATGAGGGCCACTCCCATGGATGTAGAGGGGCCTGTGGCGGAGCATTTTGGACCTTCTGGTATCCTAGGCAGCTCTTGGTCATGCCTTCGATGTCTCCATTGATACCTGGCCACCATACAAACGCCCTAGCTAGGTTCTTCATTTTCACTCCACCCAGATGCCCCTCGTGAAGCTCCTTTAGCACTTTATCCTGGAGTTTGGGTGGAATCACCACTCTGGATCCACACATCAAGGTTCCTCGGCACACTGACAGCTGTTCTCTTCTTTGCGAGAATGCTGGCAACAGTGGTTCGCCATGTGCTGGCCATCCCTTCACTGTTAAATCGTAGACCCGTGAGAGAGTAGGGTCATTTCTTGTCTCCCTTTCAATGGCAGAATTTGTCACCGGTAGACATTCCACTATGGTAGAGTGGAATATCTCTACTGGTTCTACTGTAGGTGCCTCTTCTATTGTTGGCAACGGTAGGCGCGATAAACCGTCAGCATTCCCATGCTGCTTTGATCCTTTGTATTCAATGTTGTATTGGTGTGCCCCTGGAAAAAGGGACCACCT
The DNA here is from genome assembly GCF_052327205.1 of Somniosus microcephalus. Lineage (NCBI taxonomy): Eukaryota > Metazoa > Chordata > Chondrichthyes > Squaliformes > Somniosidae > Somniosus > Somniosus microcephalus. Next base: position 72,039,034 of record NC_140987.1, on the reverse strand, counting down.
CTGTAGTCTTTGTGCCGTCATAATGGGGACACCTTTTTTAGGGTTGAATATGGAGATGAGGGGTTGATGGTCAGTCAGCAAGGTAAATTTTTGTCCGTGTAGGTAATGGTTGAATTTCTTCACTCCCCATACCAGGCTGAGTGCTTCCCTGTCTATCTGGGCATAGTTACGCTCAGCTGAGTTCAATGAGTGTGACGCAAAAGCTATCGGCCGTTCCGAGCCATCAGGGAATCTATGGGACAATACCGCTCCTATGCCGTAAGGGGATGCATCGCACGCCAGTCTGATTGGTAGTGATGGGTTGTAATGAGCCAAAACTTTCTCGGATGTGATTAAGTCTTTACATTTATGGAAGGCACGTTTACAGTCTTCGTTCCATTTCCAAATCACTCCTGTCTGTAGAAGATCATTAAGAGGGTGTAGAATAGTTGATAAGTTCGGGAAAAATTTATGATAGTAACTTATTAATCCCAGGAATGTGTGAGGGTGCCAGTCGGTTCCCCCTGTAACCTCTAGATGGCACCTTCACTTGTTTGTAGTCTTTGTTAATTGTTCCTAGTCTCCTGTGTTAATTCTTAACGGCCTGTTAGCTGTTCATGGGTTTCACCTGGTTTTCTTGGTATATAAGTTCTATGGATGTTTCACTCCTGGCTCAGTCCTAGCCGGGTAACCGGAGGGATTAGCCCTCGCTCTGTGGCTCCTGGCTTTAACTAGTTGGTTGCCATGGTGTCTCTCGAGCTTTGTATTTAAGATGTATTCCCGAGCTTTGTATTTAAGATGTATTCTCGAGCTTTGTATTTAAGATGTATCTAAGTCTGTGTTCTTGTTGTTAGTCTTGATAAGGTGCTGGGCTGGACTAGCGTGTTGCCATGTTGGAGCTTGTCCTGAGCTTTGTATTGATAAGCTGATTACCCCTGTGGTAGCTTGTCTCGAGTCCTGTCTCGGCAAGCCGGTTGCCCTTGAGGTAGCTTGTCTCAAGCTCAGTATGGACAAGTGGCTTTTCCTCATGGAAGCTATCCTGAGTTCCTATCTTGACTAGCCGTCTTGTAACTTGTCTCTAGTTCTTATGTATATTGCTGTGTTCCTTGTGTGAATCTAGTTATGTGTGGCTTACCCCTGTGGTAGCTTGTCTCGAGTCCCGTCTCGGCAAGCCGGTTGCCCTTGTGGTAGCTTGTCTCAAGCTTAGTGTTGTTTTGTAACTTGTCTCTAGTTATGTATATTGCTGTGTTCCTTGTGTTAATCTAGTTATGTGTGAATCTAGTAAAGTTCAAACAAAGTACTGTATATTTGCCTCTCGCCTCGTTTCTGCGCTTGGGTCCAGAACCTACATTACCCGGAGAGCACGGCCCCATGTGAACACGGCCCCGTGGCTCCCCAACCCCGTCACAGTAGGACTGAGCCATTATGGACCCAGCAGCGATGGAGGAATTTTGTCTTATGCTCCCCGCTGTGGTTTAGCGTTGTATTCTTGAGTCTCCTAGGGAGAAGACCCCCACTGTGTTAAATTTTCTAGTGAATTTTCTAGTCTTTTGTGTTAAATGTTCAAGTGAACTTTCAAGTCTCCTGTGTTAAATTTTCGGGTGAATTTTCAAGCCTCCAGTGTTAAATGTTCAAGTGAATTTTCAAGTCTCTTGTGTTAAATTTTCGTGTGAATTCTCAAGTCTCCTGGGCCTTTACTGTATTTAGACCCCCAGGTGAACTCTCAAGTCTCCTGGGCCTCTATTGTGTTGGCCCCCCGGGTGAACTCTCAAGTCCCCTGGGCCTTCATTGTGTTAAAATTTCGAGCAAACTTTCAAGTTTCCTGGGCCTTCGTTGTGTTATATTTTCAAGTCAACCTCTCAAGTTTCTTGGGCCTCTACTGTTAGACCCCCAGGTAAAACTCTCAAGCTTCCTGGGCCTCTACTGTGTTAAACCCCAAGTAAATTCTCAAGTCTCTTGGGCCTCTACTGTTAGACCCCCAAGTAAATTCTCAAGCTTCCTGGGCCTTCTGTGTTAAATCCCAAGTAAATTCTCAAGCTTCCTGGGCAAATTAAGTTTTTAAGTTCTCGGGCAAATTAAGTTTTCAAGTTCTCTGGGGCAAATGACTTCCCCCTGTGTTTCTGTGTTTAATTCTCGAGTTCCCTAGGAGGAAGACCCCGTTGTGTTCTGTTATTCTCCTGGACAAATGAAACTTTCGAGCTCTACTGGATAAGACATTCTTGAGTTTCTTCTGGACAATTAAATTCTCAAGCTCTTCTGGACAAGTTAAATTCTCGAGTCTTCGCCTTTCTTGCATCCCTTCGGAATATAATCCATTGAGCGTGCTAGCTCTGGAGAATGATGACTTCGTTGCTTATAAAGATTTTGGTCATATGATTGCTACGACATGTCCCTGCCGCTAGTGGATGAAGAGGATGATTCTGTCTTGGGATTTCTGAACATCTGCTGTTCGTGAAAAGTTGGAATGGAGAATATCATTGCTTGAAGAGCTAAGAAGATTCGCCCTGTGTATTCGAGCCCTGTGTATTCGAGCCCTGTGTATTCGAGCCCTGTGTCTTAGCGCCTTGTGTATTAGCGCCCTTGTGTCTTAGCGCCCTTGTGTCTTAGCGCCCTTGTGTCTTAGCGCCCTTGTGTCTTAGCGCCCCGTGTCTTAGCGCCCCGTGTCTTAGCGCCCCGTATCTTAGCGCCCCGTGTCTTAGTGCCCCGTGTCTCTTGAGCCCTGTGCCTCCTCAGGGATTTTCGCTATTGCTATCCTAATCGTCCAGAGGGAACGTCAGGAGACGTTCCTTGGGGAGGGGGTCCTGTGAGGGTGCCAGTCGGTTCCCCCTGTAACCTCTAGATGGCACCTTCACTTGTTTGTAGTCTTTGTTAATTGTTTCTAGTCTCCTGTGTTAATTCTTAATGGCCTGTTAGCTGTTCATGGGTTTCACCTGGTTTTCATGGTATATAAGTTCTATGGTTGTTTCACTCCTGGCTCAGTCCTAGCCGGGTAACCGGAGGGACTAGCCCTTGCTCTGTGGCTCCTGGCTTTAACTAGTTGGTTGCCATGGTGTCTCTCGAGCTTTGTATTTAAGATGTATTCCCGAGCTTTGTATTTAAGATGTATTCTCGCGCTTTGTATTTAAGATGTATCTAAGTCTGTGTTCTTGTTGTTAGTCTTGATAAGGTGCTGGGCTGGACTAGCGTGTTGCCATGTTGGAGCTTGTCCTGAGCTTTGTATTGATAAGCTGATTACCCCTGTGGTAGCTTGTCTCGAGTCCTGTCTCGGCAAGCCGGTTGCCCTTGAGGTAGCTTGTCTCAAGCTCAGTATGGACAAGTGGCTTTTCCTCATGGAAGCTGTCCTGAGTTCCTATCTTGACTAGCCGTCTTGTAACTTGTCTCTAGTTCTTATGTATATTGCTGTGTTCCTTGTGTGAATCTAGTTATGTGTGGCTTACCCCTGTGGTAGCTTGTCTCGAGTCCCGTCTCGGCAAGCCGGTTGCCCTTGTGGTGGCTTGTCTCAAGCTTAGTGTTGTTTTGTAACTTGTCTCCAGTTATGTATATTGCTGTGTTCCTTGTGTTAATCTAGTTATGTGTGAATCTAGTAAAGTTCAAACAAAGTACTGTATATTTGCCTCTCGCCTCATTTCTGCGCTTGGGTCCAGAACCTACATTACCCGGAGAGCACGGCCCCGTGTGAACACGGCCCCGTGGCTCCCCAACCCCGTCACAGGAATGACCTTAATTGTGAAACATTTTCAGGTGCTGGGGCTTTTATAACTGCTTCAATTTTTTCAGGTGACTTATGCAACCCTTCCTTATTAATTATGTGGCCACAATATGATATCTGATTTTGGAAAAATTCGCACTTGGGGCGATTTGCTCGTAGGCCCCGTTCTTTCAGCCTAGTGAGCACCTGCTCCAAATTGGCAAGGTGCTCGTTGTCATTTTCTCCTGTTATAAGGATGTCGTCTAGGTAGCATTGAGTCCCCGGAATCCCTTGCAGGACTTGCTCCATAGCTCTTTGCCAGATAGCTGGAGCTGATGCTATTCCAAAAATCAGTCGATTGTACTGGTACAGGCCTTTGTGTGTGTTTATTGTGAGATACTTTTTAGAGGTCTCCTCAACCTCCATCTGTAGATATGCCTGTGCCAAGTCAATTTTTGTGAAATGTTTCCCTCCGGATAGTGAGGCGAAAATATCTTCTATCCTCGGAAGAGGATACTGTACCATGTGAAGGACCGGGTTTACAGTCACCTTAAAGTCCCCACAGATGCAAATTTTTTTCTGTTCCTCAGAGTTATTTTTCAATGTTTTTTTCATGATTGAACGATGGGTGTTGCCCATTCGCTCCAATCTATTTTGGATAATACGCCTGCCTTTTCCAAATTCTCCAGCTCTGCCTCGACTGTCGGACGTATTGCGTATGGCACGGGTCTTGCCTTAAAAAATTTTGGAATTGCTGTATCTTCCACTTTTATTGAGGCGGTGATGCCTTTCAAGGTTCCTAGTTTCTCTTGAAACACTTCTTTGGCGTTGGCCAAGATGTCTTTTAATCGTTCAGGTATGATGTCATCATTGTTTTTTTCCTTACTGGTCACCGTCAGTGCCTGAATGGAGTGCCAGTCTAAATGTATCTTCCTTATCCATTCACGTCCCAACAACGGTGGACCACCATCTTGTAGAATGTATAAATACAACTTTTGTATTTCTTTGCCGTTGTATACCACAGGCACCCTTATTTTTCCTTTGGGGTAGACTTTCTGCCCCGTATATGTTTTTAAGATAATGGATGTGTCTTTTAGAGGTATATGCGAAAATAGCCTCTCGTAATCTCGTCGATTTATTACGGTTAGAGCTGATCCTGTATCTAGCTCCATTTTAACTGGGGACCCTGCTATTGTGAGGGTAACCCAAATGGTTTGGTCATCCTCTTTGGCAAGTACATTATGTAATTTGAGACAGCTTAGTCTCTTGTTTTCGGAGTCGCTATCGCTATTCTGGTCTTCGGAGCTATTGTCCGTCATCATTTGTACCTTCCTGTACTTTTCTTTATTGGGCCAGAAATTCGCGGCCAGAAGCGTGAGTACGGTCGGGGTACTCACGCATCTGGCCGTTGGAAATGCCAGCGTTCAGCAGGAACAGCGCATGCGGGGAACGCCGGCATTTCCAGACCCGAGGTCTATTCACAGTGCGTGCGACTGCACAGGCAGCGCTTGCGCAGTGAACTTTGTGGATTTCAATGATGGATTCAGTGAGGGTAAGTCCTTAGAAGTTACACTTGAAAAAAGCAAGTGTAAAGTTGTTCATTGGCTGCGGAGGAAGATATATTTTATCGTGGAGCTTCTGAAATGCAATATTTTTGTTTGGGAAAGGGAGGGAAGTTATTTTAAGAAATTTTAAGTAAGTTTTAAAGTTTAAATTTTTTTTTTAAAGGGTTTTCAGAACGGTAGGTAGAAGGAGCAATTGTGGCTGTGTGAATGGAATGAGTTATGTATGTATGTCCACATATATTCCTTTACGTATATGTATGTATGTTTTATATTCCTTTACTAATGTGTATGAATGTATGTTTTTAATTATGATTTTCCAATAAGTTACTTTCTCTGAAAGTCATAATTAAATAATACATTCATACACATAAGTAAAGGAATATATACATAACACGCAAAGGAATATATACAGACATACATACTTTCAGAAGCTCCACGATAATAAATATCTTCCTCCGCAGCCTCTGGAGCAACTGTACCCATGCTTTTTTCATGTGTAAGTTGTAATGACTTGACCTCACTGAAAGCATTAATGAAAGCGGCGAATTATACTGCGCACGCGCTGCCTGTGCAGTCGCACGCGTTCTGTCTCTGAACCCCTTCGTTCAGAGGACAGGAAATGCCGGTTTTCCCCGCATGCACTGTGCATGCTGAAAACCGGCATTTCATCCGGCCAGATGCGTAAGTACCCCGACCATACTCGTGCATTTGGAAGGGAATTACTGGGCCAACATTTTACATGTCAATAAAATGAAAAATTTAACAATTGCACGACTTTCCCCCTCGCATCTGCGACTGAGGGTCCAAGGAGGTGCATTGCGCAAGAGGTCATCATCGTACGTATCCTCACACTGTTCCCTTTGGGGAACTGTATGAAGTGGTGGAAGGATTTATGGCTGTGATTAACGCTCATTCCGTGATCGTAACCATCTTTGAACCAGCCATTAGGGTGGTTAGTCCTATGGCGGGAGGGTTTTACGGGCTCCCACAACACATCTGAGGGGGGGGGGGCCACCAACACCCACGGACGCAAGTATCCCGCTGGATGTCCACCCAGAATTTAAAGTTGGAGCTCCGACTCCACTTGCCGGGACTGTCTGGAGTGGGGTTCAAAACCCTACTCCTTCTGGCCCAGCGGCGGGGATGCTTACTGCTACGCAAAAGGCCCACTCCGCACAAAAGGTGACACCCATACGTTTCCTGCGCCTTTTCCCTCCCCGTGACTGGAGCCCTATGCTGCCATTTCACGTTGCTAATCGGATTGGGCCTTTGTCATAGCGGTAGGATCCCTGCCGCTGGGCCAGATCAGGGTAGGGTTTCGAACCCCGCTCCAGACAATCCCGGCAAGTGGAGTCGGAGCTCCGGCCCTAAATTCTGGGTTGACATCCAGTGGGATATTTGTGTCCGTGGGTGTGGGTGGCCCCCCCTCCTTGTATAGCTTGTGGGAGCCCGTAAAACCCTCCCGCCATTGGACTAACCGCCCTAATGGCTGGTTCAAAGATGGTTACGGTCACGGAATGAGCGTTAATCATGGCCATAAATCCTTCCACCACTTCATACAGTTCCCCAAAGGGAACAGTGTGAAGACACGTATGACGACGACATTGCTAAATAAATAAATGGAATTTTAAAAATTCTTTTAGGGCTTTTAAAAGTCTTTAAATTGCTTTAACTCTCTTTAAAACTACTTCAGATTACTCAAAATAATGTAAACATTTTAAAAAGTTTATAAGTTACCAAAATCTTCAAAAAACTTCCAAAAACCTATTTAAACTGCTGCTTTGCATGTAAAAATGCTTAGCAGCTTGACAGAAACATTGGGGGCATGTCCAGTGAAACTGAGACCTCAAGGGGAGTGTCTCACTTACACTGCACGCTCCTGGCTTCGCGCTGGCTGCACTCCTGGGCGGCGTGACGCTATACGCTGCCCGGGATTCTTCTTTTTCAAACACCAAGTCCAGGCGTCCCTGGAGCTGATCGGCAGTAGCGCGGGGTAAGTGCATATACGGGGCTTGCACACGCGGCAAGCCCCGTTCACCAATTTCTGGCCCATTGATTTTTTGTTTTCTGTCAGTGGATTTATTTTGTCCAGATTGGCATACCCGTGCAATGTGTCCAATCTTACCACATTGCCTGCATGCTTTGCCCTTGAACCAGCAGTCCCTCTGGTTATGGGTGGATCTGCCGCAGCGATAACATCTTCCGAACTCCTGTGTCATTTTATGGGTACCGAAGTCCTGTGTCTCTTGTTGTATCTCTGCAGCTCCTTTTGCTGCTGCTTCGTATGATACAGCCATACTGAAAGCTTTGTCCAATGTTAAATCTTTTTCAGAAAGCAGTTTTTTTTGTGTTCCTTCACTTAAGAGACCGCAAACAAATTTGTCTCGAAGATAATCCGATAGTCCTGCTCCGAATTGGCAGTACTTTGGTAGCTTTCTTAATTCGGTTAGGTAATCAGCGTTACTTTCATTCTTGTGTTGATTTCTCTTGAAGAACTTGAATCGTTCCGCTATCAGCAGCGGTGTTGGGTTTAAATGCTCCTGCAAGGTATCAACAATTTCTCTAAAAGTCTTGTCCTTTGGTTTGGCTGGAGTGATTAAATTTCATAACAGTCCGTATGTCTTCGCGCCCATTAAGTTCAGAAGTACTGAAGCTTTTTTTTCATCTGCTATTCCATTTGCAGTGCAATAAACCTCTACTCTTTCCACTTATGTGGTCCAATCTTCTATTTCGCCATCAAAAGCCTCAATATTACCAGATTTAGGCATTTCAGAAAAGATATGGTGCTTCCCGTGCTTTTTTTTTTCTTCTGTAGCAACGATATGGCGCTTCCCGCGCTTTCCCACCGCTGCTACCGATAACAACGCTGTTTTACTGTGGTTTCCGTTTATTCACTGTTGGAGACTCGTTCCCGACGGAGGTCTAAACGCTGACCTGCTTGCCGCGCCGGCCGCCTCTCGAGTGCACCCTCCCAGTCCGTTATTGCTTGCCTCCGGATTCGCTGCCTGTCTCAGCTGTAGAGCCCGCCGCTGGAGCTCCAGCCTGACGCCCAGGAAGGATTAGCGCAGTACCTGTCACCAGCTTGGCCAGCTGGTGAAACCACAGTTTCTCTTACTTCCTTGAGTCTTCTGGACGCTGGAGGAATCGATGTCCTTGAGGTGCTGCCGAATTGCAGGTAAGTCCATTTCCACTTCGTCGCCACCGTAGTGTCCGTGTGTAGAGAAAGACACTGAAGACAGGAGTTGGTTCATAGGTATTTACTAAGCAAGTCTGGGGGGGGTTTCTAAAGAATATACACAATACACAGGCTTATATAGCCCAAGTGGCAATTACCGGCATTACGCACACCTGGGGCTCTTAAAGGCACATACACCATAATTGCTCTTAAAGGCACATACACCACAGATAAAGTCCCGCATAGGAGACTGGTCAAGAAGGTAGAAGCCCATGGGATCCAGGGTGCCTTGGCACATTGGATCCAAAACTGGCTTCGTGGCAGAAGGCAGAGGGTGATGGTCGAAGGTTGTTTTTGTGACTGGAAGCCTGTGTCCAGTGGGGTACCGCAGGGATCGGTGCTGGATCCCTTGCTGTTTGTGGTCTACATTAATGATTTGGATGTGAATGTAAAAGGTATGATCAGTAAGTTCGCAGATGATACGAAAATTGGTGGGGTGGTAAATAGCGAGGAGGGTAGCCTCAGTCTGCAGGATGATATAGATGGGTTGGTCAGATGGGCGGAACAGTGGCAAATGGAATTTAACCCTGAAAAGTGTGAGGTGATGCATTTTGGAGGGACTAACAAGGCAAGGGAATACACAATGAATGGTAGGACCCTAGGAAAGACAGGATCAGAGGGACCTTGGTGTACATGTACATAGATCCCTGAAGGCAGCGGAACAGGTAGATAAGGTGGTTAAAAAGGCATATGGGATACTTGCCTTCATTAGCCGAGGCATAGAATATAAGAGCAGGGAGGTTATGATGGAGCTGACAGCTGGAATACTGTGTGCAGTTCTGGTCGCCACACTATAGGAAGGATGTGATTGCTTTGGGGAGGGTGCAGAGGAGATTCACCAGGATGTTACCTGGGCTGGAGCGCTTCAGCTATGAAGAAAGGCTGGACAGGCTGGGGTTGTTTTCCTTAGAGCAGAGAAGGCTGAGGGGGGACCTGATTGAGGTGTACAAAATTATGAGGGGCATAGATAAGGTAGATAGAAAGGAACTTTTTCCCTTAGTAGAGGGGTCAATAACAAGGGGGCATAGATTCAAGGTAAGGGGCAGGAGGTTTAGAGGGGATTTGAGGAAGACCTTTTTCACCCAGAGGCTGGTTAGAATCTGGAACTCACTGCCTAAAAGGGTGGTAGAGGCAGGAACCCTCACAACATTCAAGAAGCATTTGGATGAGCACTTGAAATGCCATAGCATATAAGGCTACGGACCCAATGCTGGAAAATGGGATTAGATTAGACAGGGCTTGATGGCCGGCGCGGACGCGATGGGCCGAAGTGCCTCTTTCTGTGCTGTATAACTCTATGACTCTATCTCTATGAGAACAGACAGGGCTCACCCTCCCGGGTTAGGAGCACTCACATTGCCGAGTTTAGATAGGAAGGAGTGAGGCCATGGAGGGATTTTAACATGAGGACGAAAATTTTTAAATCTATGTTTCCCCTAATTCTTTTTTTAACGGGCTGTGCAGGTCCTCCAGACAGCTCCACAGGGGTGCTGGGTGAATGGGACTTGCTGCATGCTAGGATACGTGCAGCAGAGTTTTGGATGAGCTCAAGTACATTGAGAGTGGAAGATGGGAGGCTGGCCAGGAGAACATTGGAATAGTCTAGTCCAGCAAATCTATATATATAAAAGAGTTTGTCTGTCTGTCTGTTTGTCTGTCTGTCTGTCTGTTTGTCTGTCTGTTTGTCTATCTGTCTGTCCGGCTATACAATCAAAAGTTATAGAGCGTACCTACACATATGTTATATCAAAAGAAAGCTTATTATTAGGGGAGTCTAATAGGCATATTTACTTTTTGGTCAGACAAAAATTGTTCGGACAGTATACAAAAAAGTTTCAAAAAACGGCAAAATTCTGCTCATTGGTGTTGAGTGACGTGATGGTTGACCAATCGTACAGGGGATTAACCTGATGGTTGACCAATCGGTGCGTCTTGGGGGGCATTTCATTGCATGTGTGGGTGGGCCTAATCCTTCTGAGCTGAGGTGAGTGGCCGCCATCTTGATTCCTAACTATTGATTTATTTTTCCCACTTTCTGTGTGTTTATTTTAAAATATAGATTTCCAGCAAAAAAAAAGTTGGTTTTAAAAGAAAAAAAAATCATTTTGCAAAGGGGACTCGGGCTTTCCCCGCTCAGCGGTGGATGAGCTGTCTCGGCCTCTCCTCGCCAGCCATGCCCGAGCTAGGCACCGCCCGTCCTGCTGGGCCCAATTCCAAACCAGCGGCCCGCGATCGCCGCCATCTTGGTAAAGGCTGGCACGGCGGGACTGAGCCGAGCGTAGCCATCACCGCCATCTTGGTAAAGGCTGGTGGGGCAGGAGACAGCGAGCGCGTGAACGTTGGCGGCGGCCCGGGGCGGGACCTGAGAGTCGGCCGGCCCTGAGGCGCTGATCTGCACACGGGAGCTTCGGCTCACCGCGTCCGGGCTCGGAGGAAAGGGAGAGAGAGAGGGGGAGGGAGGGAGAGAGAGAGGGGGAGGGAGGGAGAGAGAGGAAATCAGGGAGAGACAGGGGGAGGGAGGGGACAGGAGGAGGGAAAGGACAGGGGGAGGGGGAGGGAGAGGAGAGGGTGAGGGAGAGGAGAGGAGAGGGGGAGGGAGAGGCGAGGGGAGGAGAGGGGGAGGGAGGGTGAGGAGAGAGGGAGGGTGAGGAGAGGGGGAGGGAGGGGGAGGAGAGGGGTAGGGAGGGAGAGGAGAGGGGGAGGGAGGGAGAGGAGAGGGGCAGGGAGGGAGAGGAGAGGGGAGGGAGGGAGAGAGAGTAAAGCAGGGAGAGACAGGGGGAGGGAGAGAGAGAGGGTGAGGGAGGGAAAGAGTGAGGGGGTGGGAGAGGGAGGGAGAGCTCGCCATCTTCCTTCCTTCGCAGGGGTCCATTGGGCCAGGCCTGAGCCACTCCTCCCCCCCTCTCTCTCCAGGCTAATCCCGAACTAAATCCAGCAGTCTCTCTCTCTCTCTTCCCCCCATCTCTCTCTTCTCCCCCCAGTCTCTCTCTCTCTCTCTCTCTCCCTCCCCTCTCTCTTTCCCTCTCTCTCTCTCCCCCAGTCTCTCTCTCCCCCCCAGTCTCTCTCTCTCTCTTCCCCCCAGTCGCTCTCTCCCCCCCAGTCTCTCTCTTCTCCCCCCAGTCTCTCTCTCTCTCTTCCAACAACAACATGCCCTCAAAAAACCCTCGGCACCGCCGGGCACTCCAGCTAGTAACACATAAATGTAATGTTATGCATGTTGTAGGCCCAACACAGAATATGTTCTAATTTGTTTTTATTCATTTATTTATTGCAGGTCCCTAGTTGCCCTTGAGAGGGTGGTAATGAGCTGCCTTCTTGAACCGCTGTGGTCTGGGGGTGGTGGAGGAGGAGAGGGAGAGCATGGTGCAGGTATAAAGAGGGTGGGGGTGGAAGCACCTGATCCAGGCTGAAAAGAGGGCAGGAGAATGTGATCTATCTTCCCATCTGGATCATGTTCTTGCTCTCAACACCCCACCTTTAGACCTGGATCACATTCTACCCACCACCCAGCCCTGCACTGTTCCCACTGTGCTCCTCCCGCCAACAAGCTCCTGACCTTCCCCGCCACAAGCTCCTGACCTACTCCATCCCCCTCCTCCCGGAGCTCCTGACCTTCTCCTACCCCGCTCCTCCCTGAGCTCCTGATCTTCTCCCTACCCCCTCCTCCCTGAGCTCCTGACCTTCTCCCACCCTCCTCCTCCCTGAGCTCCTGACCTTCTCCCTACCCTCACCTCCCTGAGCTCCTGACCTTCTCCTACCCCACTCCTCCCTGAGCTCCTGATCTTCTCCCTACCCGCTCCTCCCAGAGCTCCTGACCTTCTCCCTCCCCCTCCACCCCTAGCTCCTGACCTTCTCCCTCCCACCTCCTCCCCGAGCTCTTGACCCTCTCCATCCCCCTCCTCCCCTAGCTCCTGACCTTCTCCCTCCCCCTCCTCCCAAAGCTCCTGAGCTTCTCCCTGCCACCTCCTCCCTGAGCTCCTGACCCTCTCCATCCCCCTCCTCCCCAAACTCCTGAGCTTCTCCCCCACCCACTCCCCTAGCTCCTGACCTTCTCCCTACCCCCTCCTCCCGAGCTCCTGACCTTCTCCCTCCCCCCTCCTCCCCCAGCTCCTGACCTTCTCCCCCCCGAGCTCCTGACCTTCTCCCTACTCCCTCCTCCCGAGCTCCTGACCTTCTCCCTCCCCCCTCCTCCCCAGCTCCTGACCTTCTCCCCCCCTGAGCTCCTGATCTTCTCCCTACCCCCTCCTCCCGAGCTCCTGACCTTCTCCCTCCCCCCTCCTCCCCAGCTCCTAACCTTCTCCTCCCCCGAGCTCCTGACCTTCTCCCTACCCCCTCCTCCCCGAGCTCCTGACCTTCTTCCCCACCACCCTCCCCTAGCTCCTGACCTTCTCCCTCCCACCTCCTCCCCAAGCTCCTGAACTTCTCCCCCACCCCCTTCCCTAGCTCCTGACCTTCTCCCTACCCCCTCCTCCCCAAGCTCCTGAGCTTCTCCCCCACCCACTCCCCTAGCTCCTAACCTTCTCCCTACCCCCTCCTCCCCCAGCTCCTGACCTTCTCCCCCCCCGAGCTCCTGACCTTCTCCCCACCGAGCTCCTGACCTTCTCCCTGTGATGAAATAACTGTGTTCTGATATTTGTACTTGTACTTGTAATGTCTGGAATGTTCCACCGGGGTGGAACCACTAATGCTCCTCCCTGGCCCCGCCCTTCTTCTGGTATGTTCTACCAAGGGCTCGGTCGATGATGAACTCTGTTAACTCTGCCATGATTCTTACTTAATAAAAGGCTTCAGTCTTAAGCTTTAACTTCACGGATTCGAGCAGTTATTTGGCACATCAATTTTATTAAGTAACAACTTTTGGAAGATGGATCAATTTTTGAAACCAGAGCGTCTGGATATCGATCCCCATTCGGCAGATGCGTCGAAGAAATTTACGCATTGGCTCCGATGTTTTGAACACTTCATCGCATCATCGACCGATCCGACGGTTAACAAGTTGGGTCTTCTAACCAACTTGGTAAGTCATCAAACTTACTCTATAATTGAAGATATTACTACATATGAAGAGGCCCTCGCAGCTCTTAAAGCCCAGTACCTTAAGTCGGTTAACGAAGTATATGCCAGGTATCTCCTGTCTACTCGCAGGCAATTACCCGAGGAATCTCTGGACGATTTCCTGCAGGACCTTAAGGCTTTGGCTAAGGGTTGCAACTACAAGGCTGTCTCTGCCATAGTGTATCAGGAAGAAGCCATCCGCGATTCTTTCATATCTGGCCTCTGATCTAATTATATTAGACAGAGACTCCTCGAGAACGACTCGTTAGTTTTAAAAACGGTCGTTGCTGCTGCTCGATCGTTAGATGTAGCCCAGAAGAATTCAGAAGTGTACGCATCAGCCCATGCATCTCTCTCAGCCTCGTGTGTTCCGAGTATGGAGGCATCCATAACACCAATGGAGCCCCCACTTAATCCTATTGTTACGGCTGTGCCCCATGGGTCTAAGTGTTATTTTTGTGGCCAATCTAAACACCCCAGGCAAAGTTGCCCAGCCAGAGAGGCTATCTGTTTTAAATGTAAGAAACGGGGACATTTTAGTAAAGTGTGTAAGGGTAATCCTGTACCCGATGTCTTCTCTGCTGCCGCCTATCGTTTTACTCTAGCCTCGGCTACGGTTGACCAGACCATACCGTGTTCCTTGTCAAAATCTATGATGGACATTAAGATTAATGGTCTCCCTACTGGGTGTTTGATAGACTGTGGCAGTACTGAAAGTTTTATACACCCCAACGTTGTTAACTCCTGTTCATTGAAGGTGTATCCTACTCGAAGTGAAATTGTGATGGCGTCCAAATCCCTTACTTTGGAGGTAACTGGATATTGTAAAGTCACATTAACCATTAAGGATACGGAGTATAAGGACTTTAAACTCCTCATATTACCTCAGTTGTGTGTGAACTTAATATTAGGCTTGGACTTCCAGTGTCAGCATGAGAGCGTTACCATTAAGTATGGTGGATCTCAGCCTCCGCTCACAGTCTGCGGCCTTTCTACTTTAAACGTAAGTCCGCCTTCATTGTTTGCGAACCTTGCTCCTAATTGTAGACCTATAGCGACTAAGAGTCGACGGTATAGTTCAGAAGATAAAACATTTATAAAAGAGGAAGTGGAAAGGCTTCAACGGGAGGGAATCATCGAACACAGTGGTAGCCCGTGGCGTGCCCAGGTGGTGGTGGTTAAAACTAATGAGAAGAAAAGACTTGTGGTCGATTATAGCCAGACTATAAACTTGTATACCCAATTAGACGCCTATCCTTTGCCTCATATTTCTGAGATGGTGAACCAGATAGCTCAGTACCGCGTGTTCTCCACCATTGATTTAAAGTCTGCCTACCATCAACTCCCCATCAAAATAGAAGACCGACCTTATACGGCCTTCGAAGCTAATGGGCGCCTGTACCAATTCCTTCGGGTGCCCTTTGGAGTGACGAATGGGGTATCCGTCTTCCAACGGGAGATGGATCGTATGGTGGATGAATACGCGTTGGAAGCAACATTCCCGTACCTGGACAATGTTACTGTAAAGTCTGTGGTTTGTGCAGTTAATAACGACACAGACTTCAGGAGTAACAAACAAACAGGACTTTACTATTCGAAGGTCAGGGCGAATCTGCCCTATAAATCATGCCACAGCACTTATATACCGGTGTGGTCACCGTCGGTATTACCGTATACAGAAGCCAAACAAGTAGTGCCACACCTAAAATAGTTCTCTTAAAGGTGAACGGTTACATACAATAGTCTCTTAAAGGTAGACGGTTACATACACTACAATCCTCCCTTTTTAGCTTACAACATACGTATTCCCCATGAAACATAACATATATTCAACTTCATGTAAAACAATTTACAGATATAGTCTCTGCGGAAAACAGTTCACAGGTTCAGTCTCTGGTCTTGACTCAGTCCGAACAACATCTCTGTGGTGTAGCCGGTTCACATTGTTAGCGTGACTCATCCAATAGTCTTTCCCTTGACGTAACGGCTTGAACTTCCGTCCTGCTGAACCAGCAGTGCTGACTTTTACAAACAGCTGGACTACCTTCGTAATTTTTCCCTACTTTCCCATTAGAAGTAATAATGATTTAGATGTTTATCATCTTCGGCTTCGTCTTTTCCTTTTTTGCTTCTTGGAGACTCTCGGGGCTCCCTTATCAGATGCCAGCTGTAGCGCCACCATCTCCCTATGTTCTTTAGACTTTAAGTGCTTCATCCTGATTTCTGCACTTTGGGAGTTTTCATCACAAGCTGGGCAGACCAAGTCCTCGTAAGATTCCGTGTCACTCAACAGGTCATGGTAATATTCGGTGTCATCCTGAGCTAGTCTAGCGAGAGGGCCTGCTACTTCTTCCTTACCCAACTGGACGTTAGCCGACTGTTGTTCCCTCCCTAGACATCTTTCCTGAAGAGACTTCTTTATGCGTTCATATTCATCCCACTCTTCCTGGGTTTCCTGCAAATCCTTCACTAATGACTTCAATACTTCCCCTTCCATCGGAGATTGATTGATCGGGCTATTCAATCCTTCTACTGGAGCATCAGTTTCAACAGTCTGTTGTTCCCATTGACGTGATTCAGCGTACTTTTGGCATCCCAGTAAAATCCGTGTTGCACCCTCAGCTATATCCGTAACTTTTGAGAGCTCCGAACTCCTTCCCTCTGAAGATTGAAGCTCGTGTTCAGATTGTTCCCATTGCAGAGTCTTGTCCCTCAACATATGAAGGAGTTGGCTGACCGTTAACTCTTCCACGGGAACACTGTGAATCAGAGTCTTCTCCATTTCATCCACCTTTTCCTCCAATGCTTTCACCTTCTTTTCCTCTTGGACTTTGGCTTTCAGCGCTCGGAGAAGTTGTGCCATGATGCTATCTAGCTCTTGTGCCATGATGCTCTCTAGCTCATGTCTTACAGTCTCTGTGTTTCTTACAGTTTCCTTTTCTTCCGCTGAAAGGATTCCCAGTTGAATCTGTTCTTCAAGTTGTTGAACCTCGGTCATTGCCGCCTCATATTTGTCTTGGGTTTCCTTCAATAATTTTCTGAGTTCTTGGACATCTTGCCCTTCATGTTCTGCCATGTCTTTCACCTCTAATTTCTCCTCTATGGATGGAACTTCTACCGATGAGTCTGTCTTGGCCTTGAGCACATCAAGAATTTCCTGCAGCCTTTGGACTTCTTGCTTATGTTCAACCTTTAGTTGCTCATATGCTTCTACTGAAACTAGCTTTTCGGAGGTTGCCGAGTTAACCCCCTCCAGAATTGTAGCCTGGGCCTGTTCATACTGTTCTTTCAACTTCTCACACTCTGCTTGTAAGGAGTCGTAGAGAAGAACTGGAATAAAATCCTGGCTTCCTGAAGACTCCTCTTCATTTGCTTCTTTCGCAATTTTCTGTTGGAGTTCAGCCAAGGCTGCTATGCTATCTGCCTCTCGAAGTCTCACGGCCATCAAATCTTCTTTATTCTTGCAGTCTATCTCAGCCATTTTCCCTTTACTTTCATTTAACTGAGTGAGTAGTCCTTTATTCTGGGCTGAGAGATATTGCACCTTCTCCTGTAGACCATTGCACTCCTTCTCTGCTCGACATAGCTGGTTACTGCTGATTTGGTTCTGTGTTTCAAGTTCCAACATCCTTTGCTTAGCTTCTTTCAGTTTCGCCCCGAAAAGCTCCTCTTGCAACATGGCCACATTATTCTCATCAGGTAAAGATGTGTTTCTCTTTTCTATGTCCAAGATTTTTTTCTGCATCTCTTTAAGTGCACACTGCGATTCAGCTTCTCTTAACCTTGCCTGCACTAGCTCCATCTCCAATTGCAGAACAAAATCCTCAGTGTAGCGTGGTTTGCCTTTATGCTGTATCTCTAGATCATGCAAATATTCTAACTCCTGAACATCATAAGGGAGATGTGATCGGTAATTGGTCACGATGGCTCTATGGTCGCTCTCTGCTTGAGCTAGCTGCTTCTGTTGTCTTTCCAGATTCTCCCATTCGGTGTCATAGAACTTTTTCATTGTTTTCATCTCTTGTACGAGACGGTAACTCAATTGTTCTAATTGTTGTCGTTGTTCGGTGGAGTTCTGTTCTGAAACTTTGTTCTTCTCTGGAGCATAAGCCTTTATGCATGCCTTCGTTTTGCCAACCTTCGTCGGCAAGTCCATTTCAGCCTTGTCTTTCATATTTGGGTTGGTCTTATCGTCATCCGTTTCAGAATCTGAGCTGCTTGTCTGCACCGAGTCCTCACTCGTTATGGCTTTTAGATAGTGCCATTCCATGTCTATTTTCTTGATCCACTCCCGTCCTAGAAGTGGTGGTCCTCCCTCATGTAGTACGTATAAGTTCATTCTTGGGTGTTCTTTACCCCTATCTCTCACTTTGACTCTTATCTTTCCCATGGGGTATACTTTATGCCCCGTGTATGTCTGCAATACGAACTTGGTATCTCTTAAGGGTATATGTGAGAATAGCCGGTGGTAATCCCTTCGATTTATGACTGATAGAGCTGATCCAGTGTCCAACTCTATTTTCACTTGGATTCCAGCTATTTTCAGCATGACCCAGATAGTTTGTAGGTCAGCTTCCTTACTCACATTGTGAATTCTCAGACTACCCAGCTCCTGGCCATTTGGGTCTGAGTCTGAATTCTGTTCATCTGAACTCTTCTCAGCCACCTTGTGTACCTTGTTGTACCTTTCCTGTGATGGCTTCCTTTGGTTGTTGGTCCTTTGGTTGTTGGTCTTCTTCCCTGACCGGCATACCTTAGCTATGTGACCCAGTTTGCCACATTTCCTACATTCCTGGTTCTTAAACCAGCATTGGTTCTGGTCGTGTGTTGTCTTCCCACAACGATAGCATTTTGTTGTTGTCGAGGTAATTTGATCCACACTTAGTGCTGCTGTCTTTAGCTGCATTTCCGCAGTTCCCTTCGCTGCGGCTTCATGCGGTGCTGCAATAAGGACAGCCCTGTCAAGTGTAAGGTCGTTCTCTTCGAGTAGTCGCTTTTGCGTTCCTTCCTTTGCCAACCCGCACACGAACTTGTCTCGCAATGCCTCTGTCAGATTCCCTCCAAACTGGCAGTATTTCGCTAGTCTACGCAGTTCGACCAAGTATTCTGCGTTGCTTTCGTCTTTCCGTTGCGTTCTCGCATAGAATTTGAATCGTTCAGCCAACATCAACGGTGTAGGGTTCAAGTGGTCCTTCAGGACAGCCACAATATCATCGAAAGTCTGATCCGCCGGTTTAGCTGGTGCTAGTAGATGCTTCAAGAGCCCGTATGTCTTTGCGCCCATCGAGTTCCGCAAGGTTATAGCTTTGTCATCTTCTTCTATTTTATTGGCCTCACAATAGATCTCAATGCGTTCCACGTACGTGGCCCAGTCTTCTACCTCGGAATTAAAATCGTTGATGTTACCACGCTTAGGCATCTTCCTCTCTTTGGGAACAACACAAGTATTTCTTTAAATTATTATTTCTTTTTTTTTCTCTAAGATGGCGGCTTTTCCCGCGAAAATGGCGGTTTCCCGCTCTTTCCTTCTCTCCCCGCCCCTTCAATGGCGGTTTCCCGCATCTGTCGTCTTCTCCGCCTAATGGCGGCTTCCCGCGTTTCTTCCCTGGTGGGAGGGGTACGCTTTCCCCACAGCGGACAGGTTCAGCCGCTGGGCTGGCTCTCGCACAGTTCCCCTTACTCGGCTTTGTCTCTCTCTCCCGCTCGCACGGCTCTACCAGCTCTGGGTACACCCCGTTGACGGAGAACAGTTCAGCCGCTGGACTGGCTCTCGCGCAGTCTCTCTCCCCTTGCTCGGCTCTGTCTCTCTCTCTCCCGCCCGCTCGGCTCTACCGGCGCTGGGTACTCCCGTTGGCGGAGAACAGTTCAGCCGATGGACTGGCTCTCGTGCAGTCTCCCTTGGTCGGCTCTGTTTCTCCCGCACGCTCGGTTCCCATTCGCCTCCCAGCCCTCTCGCAGTCCGATGCTTCCCTCCCCGGCTGCGGCTGAGTTTCTCTCTTCCCGCGCCTACGCTCCTGGTCTCAGCGCTTCGTGGCTTCGGTCGCTGCCCGGCTTTCCCGCCGATCGCGGTCTGGCTGTCTCACGACGCCGTTGGACCCGACTTTCCGTCCGGCTCCTTTCCCCCTCGACCGTGGTCGAGTGCACAGCCCTTATCCTCCGGACATTCTTTACACTTTCCCTTACTCACAGTCTCCGTGGCCGCCTTGCTTCCTGCTGATCGGCTCACTCCGCACTGTGGCAGAAGGGACAGTCAGTGCCTGTTGCTGATGGAAGCTTTTGTTGCTAAAGTCTTCCTCCTTTCTATTGCTGCAGCCTCGTGTTTTCTCCCAGCAGAACGACGAGGGCGGTTGCCTCTCTTCGACGCTCTTTAGTTGCTTTGGTAGTCTTGCCACAGGGTACGATCGGACTCGTCGCCACTGTAAAGTCTGTGGTTTGTGCAGTTAATAACGACACAGACTTCAGGAATAACAAACAAACAGGTCTTTACTATTCGAAGGTCAGGGCGAATCTGCCCTATAAATCATGCCACAGCACTTATATACCGGTGTGGTCACCGTCGGTATTACCGTATACAGAAGCCAAACAAGTAGTGCCACACCTAAAATAGTTCTCTTAAAGGTGAACGGTTACATACAATAGTCTCTTAAAGGTAGACGGTTACATACACTACAGTTACCATCTGTGGGCGTGACCAACGGGAGCATGATCAAAATCTTGCGAAGTTCCTAGAGACTGCAAAGAGGTTAAACCTGACCTACAACGAAAACAAGTGTACCTTCAATACTACACGTTTGTGTATTCTTGGTTGTGTTGTGGAGAATGGGGTAATCGGGCCAGACCCTGAAAGATTACGCCCACTTAAGGAATTACCTTTACCTCACACTGTAAAAGCTTTACGAAGGTGTCTGGGATTCTTCTCGTACTATGCCCAGTGGGTGGCTAACTACTCAGATAAAGTCTGACCTCTTATTAAGTCGACGTCTTTTCCGCTATCGGCGGAAGCTCAGGAGGCTTTCCTTAATATCAAACAGGGCATTGAGAAGGCAGTGGTATGTGCCGTGGATGAGAAGATCCCATTTCAAGTGGAAAGTGATGCATCTGATTTTGCGTTGGCAGCAACTCTTAACCAAGCTGGTAGACCAGTAGCTTTCTTCTCTCGTACATTGCAAGGACCAGAAGTTCGACATTCTTCAGTGGAAAAGGAGGCACAGGCAATTATTGAAGCAGTCAGGTATTGGAGACCTTATCTCGCTGGCCAACGTTTTACACTCATTACTGACCAGCGATCTGTGGCCTTTATGTTCAACAGTAAGCAGAGAGGCTAGATCAAAAATGATAAGATTTTAAGATGGCGAATAGAACTGTCAACATATGACTATGATATTCAGTACAGGCCTGGAGTATTTAATGAGCCATCGGATGCTTTGTCACGAGGAGTATGTGCTAGTCTAGGTACAGATAAGCTTCAAAGTCTCCACGACGCACTCTGCCACCCTGGGGTTACCAGAATGAACTACTTCATTAAGTCCCACAATCTACCCTACTCTATTGAGGAGGTCCGGACAATGACCAGAACCTGTCATGTTTGTGCTGAATGCAAACCCCGCTTCTATAAGCCGTCCGAGCCAGCTCATCTTATTAAAGCAACTCGACCATTTGAGCGTTTGAGTCTCGATTTTAAAGGTCCCCTTCCATTGAGCGACCGTAATGTCTATTTTCTTAATATTATAGACGAGTACTCTCGGCTCCCTTTTGTTATCCCCTGTTCGGATGTCACTAGTGCTGTTGTAATTAAATGCCTCTGCCAACTGTTTTCCTTGTTCGGCATGCCTAACTATATACATAGTGATAGGGGTTCTTCCTTTATGAGCGAAGAATTACGACAGTTTTTGCTATCGAAGGAGATTGCAACGAGTAGAACTACCAGCTATAACCCTCATGGTAATGGGCAGGTCGAGAAAGAAAATGCGACAGTGTGGAAGGCTATCGTACTGTCTCTGAAGTCACGAGGCCTGCCGACCTCTCGCTGGCAGGATGTCCTGCCAGACATGCTGCATTCCATAAGGTCTCTTTTGTGTACAGCGACGAATGCCACCCCTCATGAAAGGATGTTTAGTTTTCCAAGAAAAGCTACTAATGGAGTATCGTTACCCACATGGTTGACGACCACGGGCCCTGTGTTGTTGCGCAGACATGTGAGAGGCCACAAGACTGATCCACTGGTGGAGGAAGTACAACTCCTCCATGCTAATCCCCAGTATGCGTATATTCAATATTCGGATGGGCGAGAGGATACGGTCTCTATTAAAGATCTTGCACCTGCTGGAGCTCGAAAAGAGTTCGACTCTGAGGGTAGAGTTTTCAATCATGGTATTGGACCTTCAGAGACACAAACCCTCAGTGTGGAAAATACTGATGATTCTGGGAATTCGAATGAACCGGAGTTAGTACTCTGGGAGGAGCCTCAGCAAGAGTTACGTCGTTCCCAGAGGATTATCAGACCTCCTGACAGACTGAATCTATAGCAGGGGGTGAATGTGATGAAATAACTGTGTTCTGATATTTGTACTTGTACTTGTAATGTCTGGAATGTTCCACCAGGGGGAACCACCAATGCTCCTCCCTGGCCCCGCCCCTCTTCTGGTATGTTCTACCAAGGGCTCAGTCGATGATGAACTCTGTTAACTCTGCCATGATTCTTACTTAATAAAAGGCTTCAGTCTTAAGCTTTAACTTCACGGATTCGAGCAGTTATTTGGCACATCACTCCCTACCCCCTCCTCCCCGAGCTCCTAAGCTTCTCCCCCACCCCCCTCCCCTAGCTCCTGACCTTCTCCCTCCCACCTCCTCCCCGAGCTCCTGATCTTCTCCCCCACCCCGCTTCCCTAGCTCCTGACCTTCTCCCTACCCCCTCCTCCCGAGCTCCTGACCTTCTCCCCCACCCCCCTCCCCTGAGCTCCTGACCTTCTCCCTCCCCCTCCTCCCCTAGCTCCTGACCTTCTCCCCCCCTGAGTTCCTGAACTTCACCCCCCTCTCCGAGCTCCTCTCTGTCTGAGCTACTCTCTCTTTCCCTCGATTCCCTCTCCCCCTCCAATCCCATCTCTCCCCCTTCGATCCTCTCTCTCCCCCCGTTCGATCCTCTCTCTCCCCCACCCCCCCACCCCTCAACCTTCTCTGCACAGAACAGAGGGAAGCGTGGCAGTGCAGGCTGCAGCCGCCGCACCATTTGGTACTGCGCCTGCACAACCGGATCAAGTATGCATGTGCAGTATGAAACAGGCGAGCTTGCACAGAGAGAGTCAAAAATGTGTTGCAAACAATCACTCCGTTAATAAATACTGTGAATAGTTGAGGCCCCAACACAGATC
Source organism: Somniosus microcephalus (assembly GCF_052327205.1). NCBI lineage: Eukaryota > Metazoa > Chordata > Chondrichthyes > Squaliformes > Somniosidae > Somniosus > Somniosus microcephalus. The sequence goes on along the minus strand of NC_140987.1, from coordinate 72,016,147 downwards.
CCTGCGGGACACCACTAGTCACGTCCAGCCAATTAGAGTACCTACCTATTAACCCTACTCTCTGTCTCCTGCCGCTCAGCCAATTTCCTAACCAGGTCAATAATTTGCTCTCAATTCCATGGGCTTCAACCTTAGTTAACAGTCTCTTATGAGAGACTTTATCACATGCCTTTAAGTGCCATATAAATAACATCCATGGGCTGCTGATATCGTTTGTTTTACACTATCACCAAAAGTTAAAATTACCCCCACATATGATGGTGTTTAGTTCCAAATTCACTTTTTTCATAGTCAACAATAGGTTCAACTGTTGAGGGCATTTGAAACCTCATGTCTCAATGATTTTTTAGGAAAAAGCCCTTTTCCATCAGTTATCATTCAAAAAAAGGAAAGAATTATCTCACAGCCCATGCAAAAATGCATAATGCCTTTTCTGATCAGTTTTGACGGACTCTTCTATTCTATAGTGCATAATTTGAACATGGCAGCTGTGCCATCAAGGTAATTTCTGTAACCCCATGGGACAATGCAGAAATGATATACTTTTATGAGGAAAAAAACTGGAAATAAAAGTGACCATGGAGCTGTCGGATTGTCGTTAAAAACCCAACTGGCTCACTACTGTCCTTTAGGGAAGGAAACCTACAATTCTTAACCCGGTCTCGTCTTTATGTGACTCTAGTCTCACATCATAGTTAACTCTTAACTGCCTTCTGAAGTGGCCAGCAAGCCATTCAGTTGCATTACCACCTTCTCAGGTCAGCTCTTCCTACAATACAACAATGACAGTAGTGAGCCAGTTGGGTTTTTACGACACTTCAAAAAACAATGGGGGAAAAATTCAATTGGTTTGCGCCTCCCGTTAGCGCCTTAAGAGGGCGCTAATGGGGCACAAAGCAACTAGCGCCCGGGCGCGGTGATGTCTGTGCCGCTCGCGAAATTGACCAGACATTTTGCGGCGGCGCTAAACAATACCACCACGATCTCATGCGTACGCAGATCTTGACGTCATTCGAGCGTGCAACGCGATTGGGGTGCCCCGGACCGCATATTGAGTGGCGCCCCTCTCCTTTCCACCTGGCGCAAGCAACAACAGGTAGACTGGAACGTTTCCCAGTCGGTGTGGGGCTGGGGAGGCGCTATTTAAAGGCAGCCACTTCCTGGTTTTTTCTGTGGTAGACATTTTTGCACCGGAAATAAGGGTTCTAAATTGGGGGAAGGCCGATTTTAATATGATAAGGCAGGATCTGGCCAAAGTGGACTGGGAGCAGCTGCTTATAGGAAAATCCACATCAAAACAGTGGGAGACTTTCAGAAGGGAAATAGAGAGAGTACAACGCCAACATGTTCCTGTAAAGGTCAAGGGTGGGACCAACAAGCAAAGGGAACCTTGGATGACAAGGGATATACAAAAATGCATTAGAAATAAGAGGGGGGCTTTTGGCAGTTACAAAAGACTAAAGACAGAAGAAGCCCTAGAGGAGTATAAAAAGTGCAGGGGCATACTTAAAAAAGAAATTAGGAGGGCGAGGAGGGGCCATGAAATAACACTGGCGAGCAAAATAAAGGAAAATCCTAAGATGTTTTATAAGTATATTAAGGGCAAGAGGATAACCAGGGAAAGGGTAGGGCCCATTAGGGACCAAAGTGGCAATCTGTGTGTAGAGCCAGAGGATGTAGGCGGGGTTTTAAATGAATTTTTTGCATCTGTGTTCACTATGGAGAAAGACGATGCAGACATAGAAATCGGGCAAGGGGACTGTGACATACTTGAACATATTAGCATCGAGAGGGAGGAGGTGCTAGCGGTTTTAGCGGGCCAAAAAGTGGATAAATCCCCAGGCCCGGACGAGATGTATCCCAGGCTGCTGTGGGAGGCAAGGGAGGAGATTGCAGGGGCTCTGACACTAATTTTCAGAACCTCTCTGGCCACAGGGGATGTACCAGAGGACTGGAGAACAGCTAACGTAGTACCATTATTCAAGAAGGGTAGCAGGGATAAACCAGGGAATTACAGGCCAGTGAGTCTAACATCTGTGGTGGGGAAATTATTGGAAAAAATTCTGAGGGACAAAATTAATCTCCACTTGGAGAGGCAAGGATTAATCGGGGATAGTCAGCATGGCTTTGTCAAGGGTAAATCATGTCTAACAAATCTGATCGAATTTTTCGAGGGGGTGACTAGTGGGGTGGATGAGGGAAATGCTGTGGATGTGGTGTACATGGACTTCAGTAAAGCTTTTGACAAAGTCCCGCATAGGAGACTGGTCAAGAAGGTAAGAGCCCATGGGATCCAGGGTGCCTTGGCGCGTTGGATCCTAAACTGGCTGAGTGGCAGGAGGCAGAGGGTGATGGTCGAAGGTTGCTTTTGTGACTGGAAGCCTGTGTCCAGTGGGGTACCTCAGGGATCGGTGCTGGGTCCCTTATTGTTTGTGATCTACATAAATGATTTGGATGAAAATGTAAAAGGTATGATCAGTAAGTTCGCAGATGACACGAAAATTGGTGGGGTGGTAAATTGCGAGGAGGAAAGCCTCCGGCTACAGGACGATATAAACGGGTTGGTCAGATGGGCGGAAAAGTGGCAAATGGAATTTAACCCTGAAAAGTGCGAGGTGATGCATTTTGGACGGACAAATAAGGCAAGGGAATACACAATGAGTGGTAGGACCCTAGGAAGTACAGAGGGTCAGAGGGACCTTGGTGTACATGTACATAGATCCCTGAAGGCAGCGGAGCAGGTAGATAAGGTGGTTAAAAAGGCATATGGGATACTTGCCTTCATTAGCCGAGGCATAGAATATAAGAGCAGGGAGGTTATGATGGAGCTGTACAAAACGCTGGTGAGGCCACAGCTGGAGTACTGTGTGCAGTTCTGGTCGCCTCACTATAGGAAGGATGTGATTGCTTTGGAGAGGGTGCAGAGAAGATTCACCAGGATGTTACCTGGGATGGAGCGCCTCAGCTATGAAGAGAGGCTGGACAGGCTGGAGTTGTTTTCCTTGGAGCAGAGAAGGCTGAGGGGGGACCTGATTGAGGTGTACAAAATAATGAGGGGCATAGATAGGGTAGATAAAGAGGAACTTTTCCCCTTAGTGAGGGGGTCAATAACAAGGGGGCATAGATTCAGGGTAAGGGGCAGGAGATTTAGAGGGGATTTGAGGAGGAACTTTTTCACCCAGAGGGTGGTTGGAATGTGGAACTCACTGCCTGAAAGGGTGGTGGAGGCAGGAACCCTCACAACATTCAAGAAGCATTTGGATGAGCACTTGAAATGCCATTGCATACAAGGCTATGGACCAAATGCTGGAAAATGGGATTAGACTGGACAGGGATGGATGGGCGGCGCAGACACGATGGGCCGAAGGGCCTCTTTCTGCGCTGTAAAACTCTATGACTCTATGACTCTATGACCACTCGTTCTGACAGAGAGTGAGATTCTGAGAGAGAGAAGGAGAGACTTCTGCATAGAGTCAACGCTGTGTGAAGTAGTTTTGGCTACTGAGCATCGCTTTGCAGGTACTTTTGTTTTTGACCGTCATTACTTTGATTGCCAAGAGACTTTGGGGGCTGCACTGATTCTGGGCGTCGCCCTGTGCCTGCAGATTTGGAGGCCACAGAGATGCAGAGAGAGAGTGGCAATCATGGCCAGACGGAGGAGGGCCAACAGGCCTCTGTACAGGAGACCTTACCCTCCCAGGGTATTTCGCCAACAATTCTCCTACTTTAATTTGTCTGAGGAGCAGTGTTTGCGCAGGCTGCGCTTCAGCAAGAAGGTGGTCACTGAGCTCTGCCACCTGCTGCAACCAGATCTGCAGCCTCTACTGAGGAGCAGGACGTCTCTGTCGGTGGCAGTGAAGATCACAGTGGCTCTCAACTTTTATGCCATCGGCTCCTTTCAAGCAGCTACTGGGGACATCGCCAATATCTCCTAGTTCACGGTCCATTGCTGCATCCATCAGGTCACAAATGCCCTCTGTAAAAGGAGATGCCAGGACATCTCTTTCCCGATGACCCGGGCAAAACAGCATGAACGCGCATTGGGCTTTGCGAGGATAGCAGGCTTCCCCATGGTGCAGGGTGCCATTGACTGCACGCATGTGGCATTGCGTGCACCGCATGAGAATGCAGAGGATTTCCACAACCACAAGGGATTCCACTCCTTAAATGTCCAGTTGGTCTGTGACCACAGACAGCTGATACTCGCTGTCAATGCCCGCTATCCTGGCAGTAGCCACGATGCATTCATCCTGCACCAGACTGCTGTGGCAGAACTTTTCCAGGCACCGCATCAGCCAAGTGGTTGGCTCCTCAGGGACAAGGGATATCCACTGTGCACCTAGCTGATGACACCGCTCCATAACCACAACACCCCTGCTGAGCTGCGGTACAACGAGAGCCATCTCGCCACCAGGAACATCATTGAGCAGACGATCGGCGTGCTCAAGCAACGGTTCTGCTGTCTGGACCACTCAGGAGGAGCCCTGCAGTACTCGCCTGAGCGAGTCTCCCTCTTCATAGTTGTGTGCTGCATGCTGCATAACCTGGCAATACTCAGGACCCAGCCAATGCCACCAGGCCTTGGAGCACCACCGGAGGAAGAGGAGGAAGAGGAGGAGGAAAAGGAGGAGGATGATCATCAGCAGCACCAAGGCGGGAGGGAGGCCCACTGATGTGCCTCAATAATCCCGAGACTCGATGTTAGCGAAACAAAACAAGGCTTTTATTAACTTAGAAGATAACACGCAGTGGAGAGAGGTATCTTCCCTGGAGGTCTGCAGTACTGGCTGTGAGGCCAGACTGAGCTGGCTTACATAGAGGCCAGGTATGGGCGGAGCCCTACACACAACACATTCCATACATTCCAATACACAATACAATGGTGAGGAGAAACCTGAAACCAACCACAGTCACAGGCAATACAATGGTAAGGGGGAACCTGAAACCAACCACAGTCACAGGCAGTGATGAATGGAATATTTCATCACACCCACAATGTTGAAACTGCAAGGGCCGTCCGTCAACGGCTGATAGCAAGCCGCTTCCAGGCCCCTGCTGAGGAAATCGCTCCTGCCATTGAGAACATGAATGAAACCAACCCGCAACCCCTAAGCTGGCCAAGACAGCAATGATTCTAAAGATGAAACATGTACATTTTGAAACTAAAACTTATTTATTTTACAAACTCTGTGTGTATCATTTCTTCATGACAAACTAATAGAAAGAAACACAAAAAAACAGTCATTAACATAACTGGTTCTCACAACCTGGAGATAATGTCCAAAACACTAAACAAAAGTTTGAACACGAACCTCGGCCTTTAACAAAAAAGTGACCAACATTTTGTCACACCTCCTACTTTTTGCCCTTCAAGGGTGATCTCCTTCCCTTGCGCACTTTCCCCCTTACTGCTCCTCCGTAATGGGACCCCAGTGGCTGCAGCAAGGCTGCTGGAAGGCTGCTGATTGTCAGAACCTGAGACTGCAGATGCCCTTGAAGGACGGCCTCAACCAGCTCTGGGCCTGGAGGGCCCGGCTGCAGACTGCACCAACTCTGCATGGGCGGCAGCAGTCTGGGCTACAGGCGGTGGCAAGTGCAATGGGGAAGTGACAGTGGTGGCAGCAGGAATGCTGTCATCTTGAGAGAGGACAGCACTTCCCTGCTCGACCGACACACAGGCACTACCACGGAGCAGCACATCAGCATCCGGAGCAATCTGCTGGAGCACAGATTGCTGGCCTGCTGCAGCGCGGTGAGAGCCCTGGGGAAATGTGTCCAAACCAGCGACAATGGCAGCAGTCAGTGATTGCGTGGCCTCAATCTAAGTCTGCATGAGAGCAGTCTGAGATGGGGTCATGGCAGCCAGTGACTGAATTGCAGCACTAAGCTTTAGCGTGGCATCTGCCTGTGCTACAGCAAAGTGCTCCACACTCCTTGCCAGTGATTCAATGCATTTGGGCACCCGTCCCACTGCACCCATGAGCTCAGTGTCCATGTCTACCGTCTGGGTGTTTATTTCAGCGTTGAGCTGCTCCTCCTCTGCGTCCAGTGCAGCAGGACTCACTGGCCTACTCTCCCTCTGGGGAGAAGGCCCCCGAGCCTCCCTACCCCCATTGCGTTGCTGCAGTCCACTGGGTCCTGGAGCTTCACCCTCATCAGACCCTTTCCCCCTGCTCCCCTCCAGGGAAGGCGTGTTCCCAGTGTGGGCATGGGCTGCCTTTGGAGAGGGTGGCGCTGATGCTCCGGCTTCCTCTTCCTCCTCGCCTGCAGCTTCACTCCCACTGGCAGCTTGAGGGCCTGTCTCCTCAGCTGGTGAATCACCATCTGAAAGCAGGGAGGTACAACAGTGGTTTTAGCGTGAGGACAGGGTGGCAGTAAGGGAGGAATGAGTGCAGCGATTTAGTGATTTGGATTGAAAGTGTCAAAGGCTGGTGTTGTGAGGGACAAGTGGAATGAGAGAGGACAAAAAGGTGATGACCTTACCATTGCTGTCAGGGTTGGCCTCTCCAGGGGCGACGGGACCGATCACCTGGCTTGCCTCAATCCTGGGGACATGCGCCTCAAGATCGCTGAGGGGTTGCAGCTGAGGCCGCCCTCCACCTGTCCGTTGCTGCTGTCTCCTATTATGAGATAGCTTGGCCTGCAAGAAAAAGGACGGTGTCTGAGTAAATATACAGCCATGATCTTGCCTGATAGCCTCCCATAATTGAATAGCCCTTATTGTATGCAGCCATGGTCTTGCCTGATGTGCCTCCCATTGGTGAATAGCCCTTACTGTATGCAAAGTGTGGAATGTGCGTGTGTGTTTCTTGAGAGGGCCATAGGTGTTGGATGAGTGTTGGGCATTAGGGTTTTAAGACCCGCTGGCCATAGAGTGAGGTTGAGATGGAGGGATGGAGAGGTATTGAAAAAAAGCCACTCACCCTGACGACCCGAGTGAGGTCGTTGAACTTTTTTCGACATTGACTATGGGTCCTCGTCACCATGCTCCTGGAGGAGACGTTCTGAGCCACCTCCCTCCACACTCTTCTGTATTCATGTGGCAAAGGCCTCCTGCTACTGTCTGGGTACAGTATAGATCTTCTGCGCTCCACTGCGCCAACCGGAGCCTCCAAGGCCCGCTCGCTGAATCACTGAGCTTGTTCTCTCACCCTCTCCATAGTCCTTGGCTGGAAGATTTAGGCACAGGTCGCTCCAGGCTGAGTTTCAAGGCTCCAATGAGCAGGGTGTGGCTGGAGAGCAAGATCGACCCTCCGGCGCCAGTGTGTCTGTTTTCCATCTCTAACTGACATCAACTGCGCTGTGCCCGCGCTCTGAGTTAGCGCCTCGCTCCTCGGCCTTTGCGCCTTAAGACAGGTGCGCAGCGCCTGATTTAACGCTCCAATCACCTCCAGGGGAGATAAAAGCCAAGTTTGCAGTTGGAGGCAATAATTAGCGCCAGGCGCTAAACTTTGCGCCCGGCTGATAATCGTGCCCCAAATGGGGCAATACTGAATTTTTCCCCCAATGTACTTTATTGGCTGTAAACCACTTTAGAGTCATAGGGGGAGAAATTCAGTAGGTTGCGCCACCTGTTAGCGCCTTAAGAGGGCGCTAAGTGCGTCGCAAGCCACGCCTCCCGCTAAATTCCGCGGGACGTTAGTGATGGCGCTAACCATTAGCGCTGCGCCACTGCCGATGACGTCATCGGTGTGCACAGCACCCCGCTGACGCCCTGGCCGCGACATTTAAGAAGGGGAGGAAGGCCTGCAATACCGCTGCGACTGAATAACGGGACTATACTCAATTTCTCCCCCATAGAGTCATAGGCCTAGAAATTCAGTTTTGCCAGTTTTGGGGCGCTAACGTTAGCGCCCGCCCGACTTTAGCGCCCGCCCCAAAGTTGCGCCCCCTTCGCCGAAATTCAGTTGCTTCGCCCTAAGAGGTTGCTGGAGCGCTAAAAGAGGCGTTACATGACTATCTTTAGGCGCTAAGCCGGTGGTGCAGAGGGATAGTGCCGAGGCGGGGCGTAGCGCGGGTGCGGTCATTTTTTGATTGACAGCAGACCCCGTGGCGCCGGCCAGCTCTTAAAGGGGGAAGGGACGATTTGGTCTGCTGCCACGCCCTGCACACTGCAGCTTTCAAACTAGGCCTCAACACTGCTGCTGAGCCCAAGGAGCCATGGCAACGCATGAGAAGGCCCGTGAGTGTGCCCTGCGCTTCTCAGAGCGTGATCTGGATATCATGCTGACAGCATTGGAGAAGTGGCGCAGGATCTTGTTCCCAGACAATGGCAGGAATCCCATCCACCGCGTCTACACCAAAGCCTGGAGGGAGATCGCCACCAGGGTGTTGTCCTACGGCGATGCCCCCAGGGACAAGGTGCAATGTCGGAAGAAATACAATGACCTGACCAGGATTGTCAGGGTGAGTACCCTTTCCACTCTCCTCCTCATTCTTGCATGTACACCTGACATGATGGGCAAAGGGACCTGAAAGGCCTAATGGGCAGCCCTCAGCCAGCAGCTTTGGGACAGTCATGAGCATCAATTGCACATTCTGCACTTTACACACTGGCCAAGCTATTCCACCATGAGAGGCAGTGCACACTAGATCAGGGCTACACTCTGGCCAAGCTATTCCACCATGAGAGGCAGTGCACACTAGATCAGGGCTACACTCTGGCCAAGCTATTCCACCATGAGAGGCAGTGCACACTAGATCAGGGCTACACTCTGGCCAAGCTATTCCACCATGGGAGGCAGTGCACACTACGTCACGGCTACACACCGTACTTAGAGCCCGTCCTTTCTCTTGCAGGCTAAACTTGCGAATAATCGCAAGCGCCGCGACATCACCGGGGGAGGCCGCGCCAAGTTCCAGAAGCTCACTCCCCTGGAGGAGCGCGTGAGTGGCCTCATGGGAGGCCGCGTGATTGTGCCCAGAGCGTGCGGAGAAGCCGACCCTCCGCTGCCCGGCAATGGTAAGGACCTCGCCTTTTGGCCCTCTCTCGGCGCACTTGCGCATCCGAGCTACCTCCTTTGCCACTGTGCTACCAATGCGCTGAATGCCACCAGTCATGACTCCCTCGCTGACACCCTCTCCTCACTCTGAAGCTACTCTTGTGCCTTCCTGCTTTCAGCTGGTGACGAAGAGCTCCCTGAAGCTGCCAGTGACAGCCCCTCCGAACAGGAGGAGGAGGAGGAGGAGGAGGAGGAGGAAGAGCAACCCGGACCATCAGGGGAGGACTCAGGTCCCGCAGCAGAGGGCGAAGTGTTGGACACGTCTTCCCTGGATGAGAGCCTGGAGCAACTTTCGGAGGGGAGTGCAGCTGCTGGGACCAGTGGCGTCCAGCCACCCAGGAGGGCTGCGGGTGGGCCGTGGCCTTCCCCCCAGAGGGGGGAAGGATCGGAGGGGAGTGCAGTTGCTGCGGACATTCGGCGCCAGCAACGTGCCAAGGGTCGCCTAGCTCGGACCCCTGCTCCCCAGCGGGAGAGTCCCGCCTCCAGTCCGGCCACCTTCAGCTCGGAGGAGGTGCGCCAGCTGGACCAAATGGCCGAGGATTCGGACCGCCGCCACACAGAGCTCATGCAGGTGGTGGGACGGATGCCTGAGGCCATTGAGTCGCTGGCGACCAGTGTGCGGGAGTTTGGGGCATCAAATGCCGAGAGTGGACGGATGATGATGGAGGTAGTGGAACGGATGCCTCCGGCGATGGAGTCGCTGGCTGATGCCGTCAAGTCAGTGGCGGATGTGATGCGGACGCAGACCAGGGCAACAGGGGCACTCACTGCTGCCGCACGCGCTGCCTCAGCCAGGCATCGCCAGGACACCCACCGCGCTGCAGCAGCACAGCGACCCGCCCTTCGGCTGATTGGTGCGGATCGTGCAGTGCGTGCCCGGGCGAGTGCCAGCATGCGACATCACCAGCCAGCGCCTCCAATACGCCAGCTTGCCCACATTGCGCCATCCGTCGCCGCCACTCCCCCAGTGGAGCGTCAACGGCAAGCGGCTGGAGCTGATGGTGGGCATGCACATGTGTGCCAATCAACAGCCGGCCCCTCGAGGCCCAAAGCCCGTGTAGGCCGCCCCCCAAGGCCATCTGGCGGAAGGACATCTGACCCTCAGGCGCCTTCCCCCAGCCTCGCAGCAGCCACTGGGCAGAGCTTGCGGAGGAGCAGCAGGCCGGGCAGGAGCGCCAAAAGGCTGGACAAGGTCTCGCCCTCGCGGGCCACTAAGTAGAGGGTGTGGCCAGCTTTCATTTTATATGGCGGTGGACATCTTTATTTTGCCCATGGTTGTTTTGTTTATGGGTATGTTTTTTGCGTTAAGGCCGAGGTTGAGGCCTGGTTTGTTCAAATGTGGAGTTACTCCTCCCCAGGTTGTGGGAGTGAGTCGTTTGTTGCACTTTTTGTGGGGGCCGTTGATTGTTTTTGGGATTCATGTGGGAAGGGGTTTCATTTTTGTCAAATATAAATTTATCTTTATTCAGACAGTGTCCATGGTTGTTCTTGTTAGTCTTTGTTGCCTTCGCCGGCTGAGGGCTTGCGGAGCGGCTGCATTCATCTTGCTTCATGGCCACAAGGCATTCCCAGACAGGGGGCTTAGAAGTTACGTTCAATAAGCTGGCGATGGACGGCCCTTGGAACTTGTCGCTCCCTCCTGGGAACGTACTCCTCCTCCTCCTCCTCCTCCTCCTGCTCCTCCTGCTCCTCCTCCTGAGGTGGTGGTCCAACGTCAGGTGGCAGTGCCTGAATCCTGCGGAGAGCCAGGTTGTGTAGCATGCAGCAAACTACGACAAATTGGGAGACCCGGTGCGGCGAATACTGCAGAGATCTGCCGGAACGATCAAGGCAGCGGAACCGCTGTTTGAGGACCCCAATAGTTTGCTCGATGATGTTTCTGCTCCTTTGATGGCTCTCGTTGTATGCCTCTTCAGCAGCGGTCCTGGGCGCGCGGAGCGGGGTCATGAGCCAGGTACACAAAGGATAGCCTTTGTCCCTGAGTAGCCATCCTCTTGGGGGAGGCTGTGCCTCGAACATGTCATGCACAGTACTCTGCCGCAGGATAAAGGCATCATGGCAGCTGCCTGGAAAGCAGGCATTGACAGCCAGGATGCGCTGCTTGTGGTCACACACCAGCTGCACATTGAGAGAATGGTAGCCCTTCCGGTTGCGATACTGCTCGCCATGCTCCAGAGGTGCCCGCAAAGCCACATGCGTACAGTCAATGGCGCCCTGCACCAAGGGGAAGGCCGCAAGTCTAGCAAATCCCACTGCACGCTGATGCTGGCTCTCCAGGGCCATGGGGAAGGAGATGAATTGGCGTCTCCTTCTGAAAAGGGCATCGGTCACCTGGCGGATGCAGCGATGCAAGCCGAACTGGGATATGTTAGCTATGTCCCCAACAGCGGATTGGAAGGAGCCGGTGGCATAGAAGTTCAATGCCACCGTCACCTTCACTTCCACTGACAGAGACGTCCTGCACCTGAGCTTTGGACGCAGATCTCTGCGAAGCAGGTGGCAGATCTCTGCAACCACCTCCTTTCGGAATCTCAGCCTTCTTACACATCGCGCGCCACTCATGGTGAGGTAGGAGCGCTGCTGGCGGTATACCCTGACTGGGTAAGGCCTATGTTGCCGACGCCTGTTGCCCCCTCTGCCTCTAGCCAGGGCTGCCGCTCTGACCCCGCGTCTGCGAGCCCTACGCACATGGCGCTGAAACTCCGCGTTGGCACCCGATGCAACCCCCATCAAATGCTGGCAAACAGTCAAATTTCCAACAGGGCACTTGCAGCGCTTTGGCCTGAGTCCAAAAATACCTGAGCTATTGCTGCACGAAACCAGTTAGCTCTCCTCCTTGTGTGTCCAGAAATCCGTTGCACAAGAGTGTTTGCTGCAAAATGGCTGCCCTTTATACTGCAGGGTACGTGCCCTTTAATTTGTGCTCCCCGGGGCCCGCGTCGGCTGTGTTGCGTTCCATTTTACAAACGCTCTGGCCGCCAGCCGCACAATGGGGCGGTCCGACTGAAGTTTGGAATCGGGGCGCGCAAAGGGCGTTGCACGAGGATGTGACGTCATTTTCTGCGCGCGAAGCCGGGCGGGCGCTAAACTTTGCGCCGGCGCTAAGGGTCAACTTAATTTGGGGCGAGGCGCAAACTGCGCTGCGCCCGGGCGCTACACACATAGCGCCCGAAATTCACTTCTCTTAAGGCGCTAACTGCTGGCGCAACCAACTGAATTTCTGGGCCATAGAGTCATAGGCCTAGAAATTGGGTTTTGGCTTAGCCAGGGCTTTAGCGCCGGAAATTAGTGCCGGCGCTAAGTCCCCTGCGCGCGGCAAAAATTCAGTGGCGCCGCGCCCAAACGGCTGCCGGCGCTACTGAAGGGTCTTAGCGCCTGGAAAAGGGCGCTAACTGCCGTTTCGCGCCGCAATTCCGGCGCTGCGGCACCCGATGCGGTGCGGCAGGCTGGGGAAGTGCAGGCCTCCTCCTTCCGTTAAGGAGGAGCTGCCTGCACCCGGCCGCGGCTCGCGCAAATCTGCTTAAAAATGAGCCCGGCACCTCGGACAAGTGCCGGGCTTGCATCTGTTCCGGGGGGGGGGGAGAGAAGTCCGGGGAGGGAGCTGCGGGCAGGCGGCCGGCGGGAAAGCGGCCGGCCGCCGCGGGGCCTTTAATGCGCCGGCGCTAACTGCAGTAAGGCACCTCTGACAAAACGCTGGTTGCGGCTGCCACGAGCGAGGCGGCCGCAACTCAATTTCGGAGTTCGGGCGGGTTACCACGGCAACCGGGACGCTGCGCACACCGATGACGTCATCGGTGCCGGCGCAGCGCTACCGGAGCAACGCCGATTTAGGGCCCCAGGGAATTTCACTACTGGCCATAACTCCGGCGCAAGGCCCTCTAGCGCCTCAAATGAGGCGCTAAGGCTACTGAATTTTCAGCCGATACAGTTATACAGCACAGAAAGAGGCCTTTCGGCCCATCGTGTCCGCGCCGGCCATCAAGCCCTGTCTATTCTAATCCCATTTTCCAGCTTGTGGTCCATAGCCTTGTAAGCTATGGAGTTTCAAGTGCTCATCTAAATGCCTCTTGAATGTTGTGAGGGTTACTGCCTCTACCACCCTTTCAGGCAGTGAATTCCAGATTCCAACCACCCTCTGGGTGAAAAAGCTTTTCCTCAAATCCCCGCTAAACCTCCTGCCACTTATCTTGAAACTATTCCCCCTAGTTATTGACCCCTCTACTAAGGGGAAAAGTTCCTTTCTATCTACCTTATCTATGCCCCTCATAATTTTGTACACCTCAATCAGGTCCCCCCTCAGTCTTCTCTGCTCTAAGGAAAACAACCTCAGCCTGTCCGGTCTCTCTTCATAGCTGAAGCGCTGCAGCCCAGGTAACATCCTGGTGAATCTCCTCTGCACCCTCTCCAATGCAATCACATCCTTCCTATAGTGTGGCGACCAGAACTGCACACAGTATTCCAGCTGTGGCCTAAATAGCATTTTGTACAGCTCCATCATAACCTCCCTGCTCTTATATTCTATGCCTCGGCTAATGAAGGCAAGTATCCCATATGCCTTTTTAACCACCTTATCTACCTGTCCTGCTGCCTTCAGGGATCTATGTACATGCACACCAAGGTCCCTCTGATCCTTTGTCCTTCCTAGGAACCTACCATTCATTGTGTATTCCCTTGCTTTGTTAGTCCTCCCAAAATGCATCACCTCACACTTTTCAGGGTTAAATTCCATTTGCCACTGTTCTGCCCATCTGACCAACCCGTCTATATCGTCCTGTAGCCTAAGGCTTCCCTCCTCGCTATTTACCACCCCACCAATTTTTGTGTCATCTGCGAACTTACTGATCATACCTCCTACATTCATATCTAAATCATTAATATACACTACAAACAGCAAAGGACCCAGGACCGATCCCAGCGGTACACCACTGGACACAGGCTTCCAGTTATAAAAACAACCTTCGACCATCACCCTCTGCCTCCTACCACTAAGCCAATTTTGGATCCAATGTGCAAAGTTGCCCTGGATCCCATGGGCTCTTACCTTCTTGACCAGTCTCCCATGCGGGACTTTGTCAAAAGCCTTACTGAAGTCCATGTAGACCACATCCACTGCACTACCTTCATCCACACACCTAGTCACCTGCTCGAAATATTCAATCAAATTGGTCAGACATGATCTCCCCCTGACAAAGTTGTGCTGGCTATCCTTGATTAATCCTTGCCTCTCCAAGTGGAGACTAATTCTGTCCCTCAGAATTTTTTCCAATAATTTCCCTACCACTGATGTTAGACTCACTGGCCTGTAATTCCTTGGTTTATCCCTACTACCCTTCTTGAATAATGGTACTATGTTAGCTGTTCTCCAGTCCTCTGGCATCTCCCCTGTGGCCAGAGAGGTTCTGAAAATTTTTGTCTGAGCCCCTGCAATCTCCTCCCTTGCCTCACACAGGAATACATCTCGTCTGGGCCTGGGGAATTATCCACTTTTAAGCCTGCTAAAACCGCTAGTACCTCCACCCTCTCAATACTAATTTGTTCAAGTATATCACAATCCCCCTGTCTGATTTCTATGCCTACATCGTCCTTCTCCATAGTGAACACAGATGCAAAATATTCATTTAAACCTCACCTACATCTTCCGGCTCTACACACAGGTTGCCACTTTGGTCCCTAATGGGCCCTACTCTTTCCCTGGTTATCCTCTTGCCCTTAATATACTTATAAAACACCTTGGGATTTTCCTTTATTTTGCCCGCCAGTGTTTTTTCATGCCCCATCTTCGCTCTCCTAATTTATTTTTTAAGTACCCCCATGCACTTTCTATACTCCTCTAGGGCTTCCACTGTTTTTAGTCCTTTGTATCTGCCAAAAGCCTTCCTTTTTTTCCTAATCCATTCTCGTATATGCCTTGACAACCAGGGTTCCCTGGGCTTGTTGGTCCCACCGTTGACCTTTACGGGAACATGTTGGTGTTGTACTCTGTCTATTTCCTTTCTGAAAGACTCCCACTGCTCTGATGTGAATTTTCCTACAAGTAACTGATCCCAGTCCACTTTGGCCAGATCCTGCCTTAGCATAATAAAATCGGCCTTCCCCCAATTTAGAATCTTTATTTCCGCTCCATCTTTGTCCTTTTCCATGACTACCTTAAATCTCACTGAATTATGATCACTGTCACCAAAATGCTCTCCTACTAACACTTCTACTACTTGCCCAGCTACATTCCCTAGAATTAGGTTCAGTACCGCCCCCTCTCTTGTAGGAATTTCTACATGCTGGCTCAAAAAGCTCTCCTGGATGCACTTTAAGAATTCTGCACCTTCTAAGCCTTTCACACTCTGACTATCCCAGTTAATATTGGGGAAGTTGAATTCCCCTATTATTACCCTATTATTTCTACACTTCTCTGAGATTTGCCTACAGATCTGTTCCTCTATCTCCCCCTGACTGTTTGGGGGCCTATAGTACACTCCCAGCAAAATGCTTGCCCCCTTTTTGTTTTTAAGTTCTACCCATATGGCCACATTAGAGGAACCTGCTAAGATATCATCCCTCCTCACAGCAGTAATTGACTCCTTGATTAATATTGCGACGCCCCCCTCCTCTTTTACACCCCGCTCTGTCTCGCCTGAAAATTCTATACCCTGGAATATTGAGCTGCCAGTCCTGCCCCTCCCTCAACCATGTCTTTGTGATAGCAACAATATCATACTCCCATGTGTTCATCAACACCTTCAATTCGTCTGCCTTACTCGCAAGACTCCTTGCATTAAAATAAATGCCATCCTGCCTTGCCATACTCCCTCGTACCATTACATAAATGCTCTCCTACTGTCACTTCTACCTCTTGCCCGGCTACATTCCCTAGAATTAGGTCCAGTCCCGACCCCTCTCTTGTAGGACTTTCTACATGCTGGCTCAAAAAGCTCTCCTGGATGCAGTTTAAATAGTTCAAACCCTCTAAGCCTTTCACACTCTGACTATCCCAGTTAATATTGGGGAAGTTGAAATCCCCTACTATTATTACGCTATTATTTCTACACTTCTCTGAGATTTGCCTACATATCTGTTCCTCTATCTCCCCCTAACTGTTTGGGGGCCTACAGTACACTCCCAGCAAAGTGCTTGCCCCCTTTTTGTTTTAAGTTCTACCCATATGGCCTCGTTAGAGGAGCCTGCTAAGATATCATCCCTCCTTACAGCAGTAATTGACTCCTTGATTAATGTTGCGACACCCCCCTCCTCTTTTACACCCCCCTCTGTCTTGCCTGAAGATTCTATACCCCGGAATATTGAGCTGCCAGTCCTGCCCCTTCCTCAACCATGTCTTTGTGATAGCAACAATATCATGCTCCCATGTGTTCATCAACACCTTTAATTCATCTGCCTTACTCGCAAGACTCCTTGCATTAAAATATAAATGCCATCCAGCCTTGCCATGCTCCCTTGTACCTACATATTTGCTCTGCCTTCCAGGCTGACTTGTTTTTCCTCTATATTTGGCTGTGTATCACCCCCTACTATAGCTCCACTCCATATCCCATCCCTCTGCCAAGTTAGTTTAAACCCCCCTCAACAGTACTAGCAAACCTCCCCGCAAGGATGTTGGTCCCGTTCCAGTTCAGGTACAACCCATCTGACTTGTACAGGTCCCACCTTCCCCAGAAGCAAACCCAGTGATCCAGGAAACTAAAGCCCTCCCTCCTGCACCAACTCTTTAGCCACGCATTCATCTGCTCTATCCTCCTATTCCTATACTCACTAGCACGTGGCACTGGGAGTAATCCAGAGATTACAAACTTTGAGGTCCTGCTTTTTGATCTGCTACTTAGCTCCCTAAATTCTTGCTGCAGGACCTCATCCCTCTTTCTACCCATGTCGTTGGTACCAATGTGAACCACGACCTCTGACTGTTCGCCCTCGCCCTTCAGAATGCCCTGCAGCCGTTCAGTGACATCCTTGACCCTGGCAACAGGGAGGCAACATACTATTCTGGAGCCACGTCTGCGGAAACAGAAACGTCTATCTGTTGCCCTTACGATAGAATCCCCTATCACTATTGCTCTCCCACTCTTTTTCCTCCCCTCCTGTGCAGCTGAGCCACTCGTAGTGCCACGGACCTGGCTCTTGCTGCATTCCCCTGAGAAACCATCTCCCCCAGCAGTATCCAAAACGGAAAATCTGTCGGAGAGGTAGATGGACCCAGGGGACTTCTGCACTACCTTCCTAGTTCTTTTACTCTGTCTGGCGGTTACCCATTCCCTGTCTGCCTGTGTACTCTTTACCTGCGGTGTGACCACCTTGTTAAACGTGCTATCCACGAAGATCTCAACTTTGGGATGCCGTGAGTATGTGAAAGGCGCTATATAAATGCAAGTCTTTCTTTTCTTTTTCTTTCAACTAGGGATTGCAATAAATGCCAGCCTTGCCAGCAATGCCCACATCTAGAGAATTAATTTTTTTAAATGTTGATATGTAACCAATGGTAAACCCAGACTATAATTGAAGGCTACATGGAGTGATTGATGACAGCACAAACTGAGCACCAACCAGACTTCAGATTGCACCACCAGGATAAGGCTCGTACAACTGCACTCGAAATATGCAGCTAACTGACTGGGAAAAAGACACAGAGTTGCTCTGGGCAAAGGAATGATCAAAGCACACGATTCATTCCCAACACAGAAAACCTTTATGGCAAACGGATCAATGAAAGGTTATCTCTATTTGCCTGAAATCAACAAAACTGGTCAACCCATGGAGACAGAACTTTCCCTTGACTACCAGCAGTCTAAGGGTTAAAGGGTTTCTTTCTCTGTGGTTGTAATATTTGTGTTTTTGGCCATCCTCGTGTGTTTGAATCTTTTGAACGATAACGTTCCAGCTACGTCAATGGCATCAGTAATAGACATTTTGGATGCTGTGCCTCTTTGTAGCCACTTTTTAATTTTGTGAGTTGTTTCACAAGTACACGCAAAAGCAACACGGGGCATTTCCGTCCTATGCCTCTGTAGTGATGTAGTTTTATTCTGTTGCCCGTGTGGTATTAAAAGGTCAAATGATTCACCTTCACTCATTATAGTTGTTATCCATGATTACAGCGCAAATCTAATTGGATGCTTCATTTTCTATTTTATGATTTATCATGGCAGTTTCAATATATTAATAAACATCCTCCTGAGTGGCCTTTCCTTCAGAATTTGGTTAAAGATTTGCCCTTTTGTCAATCACCTGGAAGCTAATCCAGTTGGAAACTTTCCGCTTTTTTTTTAACAAAGAATAAAAACAAACCGAACAGAGAAAGTTCACAAACAGAATGGAAGTATATATTTTACACACCAAGTTCAGTCAGCTTACACTAGAAATGGCTCTGCAAACCTTCACTACCAGCATAGGACACTGCTCTTGAAGGAAGCACAGGTCAATGAGAAGACTTACAAAGGGAGCGAGGGATTGGGAGTATAGAAGGTTGAGGAGTGATCTAATCGAGGAGTTTAAAATGATAAATGGATCAAATACAGTGGGGGAATCCAGAACAAGGGGGCATAATCTTAAAATTAGATCCAGACCATTCAGGAGTGAAATCAGGAAGCACTTCTTCACACAAAGGGTAATGGAAATCTAGATCTCTCTCTCCCAAAAAAGGCTGTGGCGCTTTTAGAACTGAGATCAATAGAGTTTTGTTAGGTAAGGGTCTTAAGGGATATGTACCACTGAAATGTGATCCTGCACGTTAATGCCCTTTATGCAGGGAGCAGCCATTTTACTTTTATAATGCAGCCGTCAGTCCACAGTGCCTGAATTATTTGAGGGTCCCAAGAGAATGTACAGATGGCTTTTGGAAGCTCAGGCCTACCACATGCAGTAATAGCTCTTAACACAAGCGGAATGCAGATACAATAGGACCCATGCCACCATCTAAGGTTACTGTCAATCCCAAAATAGTGATGCTAAAGCAACAGTTTGGGTCACTCGGGTAGGCTGCTGCAACTTTGGCCCATCTCTGACCTTTTTCTCTCCAAAATTCTTGAACTTGTGGAGTTCCAAATCTGGACCCGCCTTTCCCACCAAGTCACGCTCACTCATCACTCTCACCCTTGTTGACCTATATGGCTCCTGATCCTCCAATTCCTTAAATTTAAAATTCTTATCCCTCCATGGTCTCGCCCCTCCCTATTTCTGTAACGTCTTGCAGCCGTACAACCTCCCTGAACACTCCTTTCCTCTGAGTCCAGGACCTAATGTTCGGCATCCCTTCACTTTACCATTGGCAGCCATGCCTTCAGCTTCCTAGGTCCAAATCTCTGCAATCTCTCCCTAAACCCCTCTGCTTCTCCACCTCCTTTTCCTCTTTCGAGAACTTCTTTGAAATTGACCTCTTTGACCAAGTTGTTGGTTGGCCCTCCTAATCTGTTCTTCTTTGGATTCAACATTAATTTCCACTAGAAAACATTTTTAGGCCTCTCTATCTACCAGAATAATGAAACACAGCAATTCACCTTTAGGACCCTAGCATCAGCCTTAGGCAGCTTCTGTTCCTAAGTTACACCTGTTTTATGGTGACATAGGCTAGATCAACAAATCACAGACATATTCCTGTCCTAAACCCATCATCTCGAATTTGTGGTAGGGATGATGGCGAACTGGCAGCATTCACCGTCATTTCGCCTTAGGAACTGACTGCGCATGCAGGATTTCCGAAGTTGCGGTCAGTCAGTGACAGCTCTGAAACAGGCTGCGCTGTGCCCACCCCCCTACCCCCCACCACCCCCCACCCCTAACCACAGAGCCGGCAATCTGTGTAATCAGCCAAATCATTGAAACTGATGAAAACTTCAGCTCTTCCACAGTAAGTACGCTGTTAAATTCCCCACTAAAAGTTAGTCCCAAAGGGATTAGGTGCAGTTGGGGCTTTGACAACATTATAGAAACATAGAAACATAGAAACATAGAAGATAGGAGCAGGAGTAGGCCATTCGGCCCCTCGAGCCTGCTCCGCCATTCAATGAGATCATGGCTGATCATCAAAATTCAGTACCCTGTTCCTGCTTTCTCTCCATAGCCCTTGATCCCTTTAGCCTTAAGAAATATATCTAACTCCTTCTTGAATATATTTAATGAATTGGCCTCTACGGCCTTCTGTGTTAGAGAATTCCACAGGTTCACCACTCTCTGGGTGAAGAAATTCCTCCTCATCTCAGTCCTAAATGGCTTACCCCTTATCCTTAGACTGTGACCCCTAGTTCTGGACTCCCCGACCATCGGGAACATCCTTTCTGCATCTAGTCTGTCCAGTCCTGTCAGAATTTTATAAGTTTCAATGAGATCCCCTCTCATTCTTCTAAACTCCAGCGAGTATAAGCCCAATCGACCCAATCTCTCCTCATACGTCATTCCTGCCATCCCAGGTATCAGCCTGGTGAATCTTCGCTGCACTCCTTCCATGGCAAGAACATCCTTCCTCAGGTAAGGTGACCAAAACTGCACACAATACTCAAGGTGTGGTCTCACCAGGGCCCTGTACAACTGCAGCATTGTTGCTGTACTCAAACCCTCTCGCTACGAAGGCCAACATACATTTGCCTTCTTAGCCGCCTGCTGCACCTGCATGCTTACCTTCAGCGACTGGTTATTTCTGCTAAACAAATGTTAAGGGCCTGGAAAACTAATTTTTATTTTGTGCAGTGTGAAATTTGTCCATTTTAATAAAAATTAAAGGGGGAAAAATTCATTAGCGACCATTTCGGGTTGCTAACGTTGCCTGGGCGCTAAATTTAACACCCGGTGAAAAATAGTGCTGGTGATCGCTAACTTCAGTTTTAGCGCCCCAAGAGGGCGGTGGAGCACTAATTCAAGCATTCCACTTCCTTCTTAGAGCGCTAACCCCACATAGCTCTGCCGCATGGAAGGGCTCTTCCCCTCATTAAAGGGGAGGGCCCAAGCCCACAAATCTGCGGGGCCCTACCTGGACCACCGGGGAGCCGTGCCAGCAGCTCGGCACTCAAGAGGAGTGCTGGGCTACCAGGTCGCGGCACGGACCCCGTGTTCAAAGACGTAACGGGCCGCGACAAGTAAGTTGGTCGATTTTTCTTTTCCCCACGCGCCACCTCCCCTTAGTGCCCCGCCAGCCTCCTGCCGCTCCGTTTCCACCCCCTGAATCGGTCGCTGTCATCACCCAGCGCAGATTCAGGGGGCGCAGGCCAATTTTGTAGGTGGGGTGAAAACGGGGCACTGCACACTGTGATCATCGCCTACGCAGCAGAGCAGGGCGCTACTGGTTACTGCCGCCACTAAACACCCACTGAATTTAGCGGGAGTCGTTAGCGGCGCTGCACCCAGGCGAAAAGTCATTTGCGCCCCATTAGCACCCTTCAAGAGGCGCAAATGCACTGAATTTCTCGTCCAAAATGTTTAAGAAAGTTTTCAAAAAAATGTTTTAAATTTTTTTTAAAGTTTGTCCATCTTTATTTCAGGTTTGTCTTTTCCGCATGTGAGAGCCCCAATCTGTGTTTTGATATCTCTAACATTTTTAAAAAGTTAGAATTTTACGAGCTTACTCACTTCCTTGTTCCCTGTCTGCGAGAATTGTGCATTTTGACTGGCTGCTTAGACAGCCTATTGATGTCACAACAGTTCGCACAAGGGAATCCCCACTAACTTCCGTTGATTTGAATTGAAGGTCGGAAAACCCGAAGTGCTCATCACAGGGATTGTGAGATCCTTGTGTGAAACGTACTTTGGGGACAACAGCCAACGCCTTCACTTCGCTGCTGACAGCAAATTCCGGGCCATCATTTGCCTGGCTGCTCTCTTAGTAGGGTGGGCACAGCTTACAGCCTCCCTCACCTCTGGAAATTTAAATGGGCCATAAAACTGGCATAGTTCCAAGCCCCAAATTCGACCCTCCGCAAATAGATCCATTAGATTTACTCCCTACTAAAGCATTGGATTTTCAGCACTTATGATTTTAATGGTTAAAAAATAATAACGTGAGCTATGGGGGCGGTTTGTGGTGGATGGACGGTATGTGGCCACCAGATGGAGACAAAGTCCCCCTCTCACTCCAATTCAGCTGAAGGCCACACCCACCTCCAACACACCTGAGGCAAATCTACCCATTAGCTCAGGAGTTCAAAAGGCAAACTAGTGCATCCTTTCAGGGCCAGAGTCTGAGGGCCTGGGCCGAGGGGAGGGACGGAGGGACGGAGGGACGGAGGGACGGAGGGAGAGGGAGGAAGAAGGAGGAGGAGGAAGAAGGAGGAGGAGGAAGAAGGAGGAAGAAGGAGGAGGAGGAAGAAGGAGGAAGAAGGAGGAGGAGGGTGAAAGAAGGAGGAGGAGGGTGAAAAAAAAAAGCCAGGACAAGACTGCTGTTGAAAACCAGCTTGTAGCTGCCACAGAGAAGTCTACTATTGAACCCGGGTGGAATATTGTTTAGTTCTGAGAGCCTGAGATGATCCCTGGACCGGCTGAGAAAGAACCAGTGGTAAAGTAACCCTGGCTTATTGTTTTTTTGGAGGAAATTGATTTAAGGACTGCCTTCCTAACCACCCGGGGCAGGTGATGGTTTTGTTCTTCATTTTGTTTTTTGAATATCGTATGTTTTTGGATTTTGACAGACATGAACCTTTTTCCCTGTTTTCTAAAAATAAAACACAGCTAACTGCTGTATTTCATTTACCAATCTTGTGACTGTGCTTGTGTTCTCCATCCCGCATCAACACACCCTTTGGTCTAGGTGGTGGTTGATTACAAACAGTAATAAAAAAAATTACTTCCTGTCAGGTGGAAGTGCAACTTAAAAAGATGAAGCAAAGAGGTTTTTGAGAAATTTGGGGTCACTTTCAGGAGCGTAAAATTGGCGATAATTGATTGGTCGGACAATTTTCCATTCGATTGACTTCCATTGAAAGGTAAATCAGGTGGGATACGTAACAGGCACCAGATTTACACCCCAGATTTTAAAACCTGCAATTTATCTTTAATTATCATACAACCAGTGAACAAGGCTGATATACCTATCAATTCGTCCAATGAAAAGTGACGAGTTAGGAAAGTAACTATAGGTTTTTATTGACTAAATAACAGAGCCCACCCTCATGGGTGATCGGATCCAGCAAGGAGGAATACCAGCCAGTCGACTACCTTTATACCTGGGCAGGTAGGTGGAGCCATGGGCGGAGTCAGTGATGGTCAGCCCAGGTATAACAGTGTGACAAGAGGCGACCTCGTATAGTGATAGAACAGTGAGAACAATATAACAGTGATAACTATAGTGTAACGATAGTGAACGATAAAAGTGGTTTACCACATTCACCCCTTCTTTAGATTTGAGTCCGGCGGGGTGAAGTGTACTACCAGTTCTGGTATGTCAGTCTGTCCGGAGGCCTCGTAAGCCTCTCCGATCGTCGCAGCGGCGGTGTTGCATTATCCGGTGTTAATGCTGGTGTCTGCGTGGTCGGCGAAGGCTCGTGGGGTTCCGGCATGCCGTCTACCTGGGCTGGAATTGGGGGGGTGGTGGGGGGGGGGGTAAAGGTGGTGTCTCCGGAGTGCCCGAGGGTGCGAGGTCTCGTAAGGAGACAGTATCCTCCCGCCCGTCTGGGTAAGCCACGTAGGCGTACTGGGGGTTGGCGTGCAGGAGGTTCACCATCTCGACCAGGGGGTCTGTTTTATGGGCCCTCACGTGCTTTCGCAGCAGGACGGGCCCCGGAGAGGTCAGCCAGGTTGGTAGAGTGGTTCCCGTAGTCGACTTCCTGGGGAAAACAAACATTCGTTCATGGGGGGTGGCGTTAACGGCAGTGCAAAGTAGTGACCGGATGGAATGCAGCGCTGTCGGGAGGACTTCCTGCCAGCGGGAGGTTGGGAGGCCCTTAGACTTTAAAGCTAAGATGACGGCCTTCCAGACAGTCGCGTTCTCTCTTTCCACCTGGCCGTTCCCTCGGGGGTTGTAGCTGGTGGTCCTGCTTGCTGCAATACCTCTCGCTAGTAGGAACTGGCGGAGTTCCTCGCTCATGAAGGAGGAGCCCCGGTCACTATGTATATAGTTCGGGAACCCGAACAAGGCGAAGAGTTCGTTCAGGCATTTAATGACCGTGGTACTGGTCGTGTCTGGGCAGGGGAAGGCAAAGGGGAAACGGGAGTACTCATCAACGATGTTGAGGAAGTACACATTACGGTCGGATGACGGTAGGGGCCCCTTAAAGTCGATGCTCAGGCGCTCGAAGGGGCGGGTGGCCTTGATCAGGCTTGCTTTGTCCGGCCTATAGAAGTGCGGTTTGCACTCGGCACAGGTCTGGCAGTTCCTGGCCATGGTCCTGACCTCCTCGATGGAGTAGGTTAGGTTGCGGGCCTTAATGAAATGGTAAAGTCTGGTGACCCCGGGGTGGCAGAGGTCGTTGTGGAGGGTCTGAAGTCTATCAATATGCGCGCTGGCGCATGTAATTCATGAAAGAGCATCGGGGGGTTCGTTCAGCTTACCTGGCCGGTACAAGATCTCATAATCGTAGGTGGATAGCTCGATTCTCCACCTCAAGATCTTGTCATTCTTGATTTTGCCCCTCAGCTTGTTATTAAACATGAAAGCGACCGAACGCTGGTCGGTGAGGAGGGTAAATCGTTTGCCTGCCAGGTAATGCCTCCAGCGTCGTACCGCCTCCACGATCGCCTGGGCTTCCTTCTCGACCGACGAGTGTCGGATCTCAGGGCCCTGTAGGGTCCTTGAGAAGAAGGCCACCGGCCTCCCCTCCTGGTTAAGGGTAGCGGCTAGGGCGAAGTCGGATGCATCGCTCTCCACTTGGAAGGGGATGGACTCATCCACTGCGTGCATTGTGGCCTTGGCTATGTCTCCCTTAATGAGGGAGAAGGCCGCGCATGCCTCCTCCGTGAGGGGGAAGGATGTGGACTTCATGAGGGGTCTGGCTTTGTCCGCATAATTGGGCACCCATTGGGCATAGTAGGCGAAGAGTCCCAGGGTTCTCTTAAGTGCCTTAGGACAGTGGGGGAGGGGTAGCTCCATGAGGGGGCGCATTCTTTCGGGGTCGGGGCCGATGACTCCGTTCTCTACTACACAGCCGAGGATAGCAAGGCGTGAGGTGTTAAACACACATTTCTCCTTATTGCAGGTGAGGTTCAGCCGTTGGGCCGTACGGAGGAATTTCTCCAGATTCACATCATGGTCCTGCCGGTCGCGGCCGCAGATGGTGACGTTATCTAGATAAGGGAACGTGGCCTGCAGTCCGTTCTGGTCGACCATCCGGTCCATCTCCCTTGGAAGACCGACACCCCGTTGGTGACACCGAAGGGGACCCTAAGGAAGTGGTAGAGGCGCCCGTTCGCCTCAAAGGCGGTATACTGGTGGTCCTCCGGGCTGATAGGGAGTTGGTGGTAGGCCGACTTAAGGTCGATGGTCGAGAATACTCGGTATTGTGCAATCTGATTGACCATGTCAGATATGCGGGGAAGGGGGTATGCGTCCAGCTGGGTGTACCTGTTTATGGTCTGGCTGTAGTCGATGACCAAGCGATTTTTATCGCCGGTCTTAACGACCACGACCTGGGCACGCCAGGGGCTGCTGCTCCCCTCGATGCCCTCTTTCAGGAGGCGCCGTACCTCATAGCTAATGAAGGCCCTGTCCCCGGCGCTGTACCGCCTGCTCTTGGTAGCGATGGGTTTGCAGTCGGGGGTTAGGTTAGCGAACAGGGAAGGTGGCGGGACCTTGAGGGTGGATAGGCTGCAGGTGTTACGCGGTGGGCGGTTTAACATCCGCTGGTTGTCGACTGTGAGTAGGGTGACACTTTGGAGGTGGGATTGGAAGTCCAGCCCTAGTAGGACGGCAGCGCAGAGCTGGGGGAGGACGAGGAGTTTAAAGTTTTTATACTCCGTACCCTTAACCGACAGGGTCACAACACAGTAGCCGCTGATGTCCGTGGCGTGGGACCTTGATGCCATCGAGATTCGGTTGCGCGTTGGAAGGACGGGGAGGGAGTAGTGGCTCACCGTGTCTGGGTGGATGAAGCTCTCCGTGCTTCCGCTGTCGAACAGGCAGGTCGTGGCGTGGCCGTTTACTTTGATGTCCATCACCGACTTGGACAGGTGATGTGGGCGGGCTTGATCCAGAGTGACGGAGGCTAGTGTGTAGCTGAGCGAGTCGTTGTCGTCTGCGGGTGAGGCGGTCGTCGGGTCTGGAGGCACGGTGGCAGTCGAGCGTGGTGGGTAAAATGGCGTCTCCCACGAGGTTGGACAAAATGGCTGCCCCCATAACTCACATGAGGCACTATTGGGGTCGGTTGCCTTGATCAAAGATGGCCGCCCCCATGACTCACGTGTGGGGATGCTGGCCTCTGTTGCCTTGAAGGAAGATGGCCGCCCCCACAGTTCGCATGAGGCACTGCTGGCCTCTGAAGATCCACTTCTGCAGGCCTTAGCAAGGTGGCCTTTCTTCCTGCAGGTTGAGCAGGTGGAGTTCCTAGCTGGGCAGCGCGACCTCGGGTGTTTCTCCTGGCCGCAGAAAAAGCAGCCGCGGGGCTCCGATGTCGGAGCCGGTACCGGGGGTGGCGGTCCCGATCGGGTCCAGGACGCCGACGCTGAGGTAGGTCCCGGGGGCGGCGCGGTGAAGGGTATTGCGGTAGGGGTCGGGCCCGAGTCCCAGGGTCGCGAACAGTACCTGGAGAACGCCTCCTGGTCCCGATGGGCCACCTCCAGGGAGATAGCGAGGGCTGCAGCTTTGTCCAGGTCGAGGTCCTTGTGAGTAGTCGGACCGTAGGCCTTTCACGAAGGCATCGCGGACGTTGTCTTCCGTATTTTCTGCCGCCGTTACTGCTTTAAAGTTACAGTCTCTGCCGAGTGCTTGTAGCACCCGTAAAAATTCCTCCACCGGCTCCCCTGGCAGTTGCGGGCGGGACCTTAGGAGGTGCCTGGTATACATGGGGTTTACCGGGGTTTGGTACTGTCTTTTCAGCCGGTTGATGGCGTCCTCGTATTTTTTAAGGTCCCGGATGAGCGCGAATACTTTAGGGCTCAGTTGGGCGTTCAGAACTCTTAGCTTGGATCTCTGAGGCACGTTGGACTCTTCCAGGTAGGCTTCAAAGCAGCCCAGCCAGTGATCGAAGTCGAGGGCTGCGTTCGCTGCCCGTGGATTTAGATCCAGGTACGGTGGTCTGAGGGCTCGCAGCCAAGCCGGCTGTTGTGATTGTTGCGGCTCGGCGTCTGAAGGCTGCTGTGGCTGTTGTGGCGGGGCGTCTGGATGAGACATCTTAAAATTTAGTCAATAAAATTGATATACCTATCAATTCGTCCAATGAAAAGCGACGAGTTAGGAAAGTAACTATAGGTTTTTATTGACTAAATAACAGAGCCCACCCTCATGGGTGATCGGATCCAGCAAGGAGGAATACCAGCCAGTCGACTACCTTTATACCTGGGCAGGTAGGTGGAGCCATGGGCGGAGTCAGTGATGGTCAGCCCAGGTATAACAGTGTGACAAGAGGCGACCTCGTATAGTGATACAACAGTGAGAACAGTGAGAACAATATAACAGTGATA
This sequence comes from Somniosus microcephalus, assembly GCF_052327205.1. Lineage (NCBI taxonomy): Eukaryota > Metazoa > Chordata > Chondrichthyes > Squaliformes > Somniosidae > Somniosus > Somniosus microcephalus. Next base: position 71,988,608 of record NC_140987.1, on the reverse strand, counting down.
ACTATAGTGTAACGATAGTGAACGATAAAAGTGGTTTACCACAAAGGCCAACTAGATAACTAAAGAATACATTGAGATGTCCAACTGTTAGGTGAATATTATGAGGAGGCAGATACATTTACAGTAACAAAGTTAGCACAATCATCATTTCAGGCATAGCAGTATAAGTGAATGAAACCTTTTATAAAGAAAGGACATGCATTTATATAGCGCTTTTCACATCCCCAGGGCATCCCAAAGTGCTTCGCTACAAAAGAAATACATTTGAAGTGTGGTCACTGTCGTAATGTAGGAAACACAGCAGTCAAATTGCACACAGGAAGGTCCCACAAACAGCAATTAGATAAATGGCCAGATTTGTTTTTGATTGTGTTGGTTGAGGGATAAAAGTTTGCCAGGACACAGGGAGAACTTCCCTGCTCTACTTTAAATAGTGCCATGGGTTCTTTTACCTCCACCTGAGAGGACAGAACATCTTATTTGAAAGGCAGCACCAAAGTATCAACATAGAATATATGCTCAAGTCTCTGCAGTGAGGCGTGAACTCTGACTCTGAGAGTGCTACCACTGAGCCACGACAGACACCTGCAACACAAGCTCTCAATTCAGGCTCTGAACAACATAATCTAAACAGAGCAGAAAACTCTGAACTAAAAACATACCTTTACACACGAGTGACTTGATTTCTGAATTGTTCTTATGTTTACTGGTGAGTTTTAGTAGTAGACTGACTATACTTCTCCCACTGACGATTAAAAATTAGAGGAGGGTGGAAGCTTTGAGTGGGGGTTTGAGCCTAATTATTCTGGTTGAACCGTTGTGCGGGGGAGGAGACTTCTGCCCACTCATCTGCCTCAGCGATGAGTCTGTCCCAAATCCCAAGGTTGGGTTCATTTGCATTAAAGGGACAGGCACCTGTGCTCCCCAGGTGTCTGACCAGCAGGAGGTCCTGAATTTTGGAACAGCAGCTTGCCATTCCATTGGTGTTAGTGTGGGGGTTGATGCCAGTCTAGCCAAAGTGGCTGTAGAAAAAAAATTGTGAGTGATGAGGAGCCATTTTATTGATTTGGTGCTTCCCTAATTCAATTGATCTTTCTGAGATTGACTGTCGTTCAGTAATCGCTCTGTGGGCCCCACTTGCAAACGCATTGTTCACGTGTGCTTACCATAGTCTGTTCGGATGAAGCGACTGGCAAGCTTTTCAGTGGGCAACATCATCCCGCCACTTACTGTGACATCACAACGGAGGAGTGGGGGGGATGAGGGGTTCCATCCTCAAATTGTTCTCCCCGCCCACGTTGTGTTAAAACGGGCCAGAATTTCTAGGCCTTGATTGCTAACTGCTCAGCTTGGACCAGCAGCTGTACGTCATTTGGCACATCAAGATTACATTCAAATTCTGAAAAACAGCTTTCAGAACATCGCTCTCTATCTAAAATGGAAAAGAAACACACCGATCCGGAAAAACAGCAAAGTGGTCTGTCAGATAAATGAACCATTCAAAATTCATTGCACATTAAATATGTGGAGCACCTGAATGTATTAATAGGCATTTGAACCAGAAAGGCGCCTTCCCAGAAATAGAATGCAGACAGCAAATGAGCTTTCCAGAAACCATTGAAAAGATGTATTTTAAACAAAGTGCTTATTACTTTTAAATGTTTTTTCACTTCAAACAGAAGCGCTAATGAGGATGAAAAGAGAAGATTGTGAAAATAGCTTCTGATCCTGAAATGTTTGCTGGGTCTAGACGATCAATCTGCTCAAATTAGAACACGAAGTAATTACTGCACAGCCTCGAAAGCTAGGTGGAAGACACTCATCTTTGTAGGAAGAAAATTAATGCTTCATTTGTTGAGTATACACTAACATTCAAAGGGCATTTTAAGGCACGCAGGGCCCGGTCTCATTTTGTAAATATAATGCGTTATCCCCGGTTAAACAATTAGCATTGGAATTAGCAGCAAAAGAGACAGATGTGAGCTGGTCCAGTGGGACAGAAGTTCAACGGCTCCGAGAGCACAACTGATTTGAAAACCGAGACATAAGAGTGAGAACGTATGCATCATCCGTGCAGATGTACACACCAACTTAATTTTCAATGTAGGAGCTCATTTGTAGAACTAATACTCAGTAATTTGCCCTTAGTGCAACAATTGTAGGTTTCAGCACTTTCACATTCCTTTCTTGGAGCTCAGATAGAATGGAATAAAAGGAACTTGCATTTATATAGAAATAATAACAACAGAAAATGCTGGAAATACTCAGCAGACAAGGCAGCATCCGTGGAGAGAGAAACAACGTTAACGTTTCAGGTCTGGGACCCTTCATCAGAACTGGAAAAAGCTGGAGATGTAACCGATATTAAGCAGGTGCAGAGACGGGGGGGGGGCGTGGTTAGGAGGGCAGGAAGGAATTGAAAGAACATACTGTGCTTATGTAAGAGGCAGGAAAGATAAAATGTTGCAAATAGGAATGGCAAAATCATACAGCATGAAAAATGGGGGCAGGGATTATTATCTGAAATTGTTGAACTCAATGTTGAGTCCGGAAGACTGTAAAGTGCCTAATCGAAAGATGAGGTGCTGTTCCTCGAGCTTATGTTGAGCTTCATTGGAACAATGTAATAGGCCGAGGACAGAGAGATCAGAGTGGGAGTGAAGTGGAGAATTAAAGTGACAGGCAACCAGAAACTCAGGGCCACCCTTACGGACTGAACGGAGGTGTTCTGCAAAGCGGTCGCCCAATCTGCGTTTGGTCTCCCCAATGTAGAGGAGACCACACCGTGAGCAGCAAATACAGTATATTAAATTGCAAGAAGTACAAGTAAATCGCTGTTTCACCTGGAAGGGGTGTTTGGGGCCCTGGACAGTGGGAAGGGAGGAGGTAAAAGGGCATGTGTTGCATCTCCTGCGCTTGCATGGGAAGGTGCCAGGCGAAGGAGAAGGGGTGTTAGGGATGATTGAGGAGTGGACCAGGGTGTCGCGGAGGGAACGGTCCCTTCGGAATGCTGAAAGGGGAGGGTCTGAAATAACAACAGAACATGCTGGATCCGTAGTATTTTGCTATTGTATTTGCATTTATATAGTGTCTTTTGCGACCTTAGGATGTCCCAAAGCATATTTTACATAATATTTCATAGGATATACGGCACAGAAACAGGCCATTTGGCCCAACCAGTCCATGCCAGTGTTTATGCTCCACACGAGCCTTCTCCCGTCTTTCCTCATCTAAATCTATCAGCATAAGCCTCTATTCCCTTTTCGCTTAGATGCTTGTCTAGCCTCCCCTTAAATGCATCTATACTATTCGCTTCAACCACTTCCTGTGGTAGCGAGTTCCACATTCTCACCACTCTTTGGGTAAAGAAGTTTCTTCTGAATTCCCTATTGGATTTCTTGGTGACTATCTTATATTGATGGCCTCTAGTTATGTTCTTCCCCACAAATGGAAACATTCTCTCTGTATCCACTTTATCAAAATTTTTAATAATTTTAAAGAGCTCTATTAGGTCACCCCTCAGTCTTCTTTTTTCAAGAGAAAAGAGGCCCAGCCTGTTCATCTTTTCCTGATATGTATACCCTCGCATTTCTGGTATCATCCTTGTAAATCTTCTCTGCACCCCCTCCAGTGCCTCTATATCCTTTTTATAATATGGTGACCAGAACTGTACGCAGTACTCTTAATGTGGTCTAACCAAGGTTCGATACAAGTTTAGCATAACTTCCCTACTTTTCAATTCTATCCCTCTTGAAATAAACCCTAGTACTTGGTTTGCTTTTTTTTATGGCCTTGCTAACCTATGTCGCAACTTTTAGTGATTTGTGTATTTGTACTCCTAGATCCCTTTATTTCTCTACCTCACCTAGACTCGCACCCTCCAAATGATAAGTGACCTCCCTATTCTTCCTATCAAAATGTAATACCTCACATTTATCTGTGTTGAACTTCATTTGCCAATTATATGCCCATTCTGCAAGTGTATTAATATCCTCCTGTAACTTGTTGCAGTCCTCCTCAATATTGATTATCCCCCCCAATTTGGTGTCATCCGCAAATTTAGAAATTGTGTTTTTGATTCCTAAGTCTAAATCATTCATGTAAATTGTGAACAGCAGTGGTCCCAGCACTGATCCTTGTGGAACACCATTACCCACCTTCTGCCACTGTGAATAGCTACCCTTTACTCACACTCTCTGCTTTCTGTCCTGAATCCATTCTGCTACTTGTCCCCTGACTCCGCATTCTCTGACCTTGTTTGTCAGCCTATTATGAGGTACCTTATCGAAGGCCTTTTGAAAATCCAGATAAATTACATCTACTGCATTACCATTGTCTACTCTCCCTGCTACCTCTTCAAAAATTTCAATAAGCTTGATCAAGCAAGACTTTCCCTTTTGAAATCCATGTTGACTATTCGTTATTGCATTTTTGATTTCTAAATGTTCTTCTATTTTCTCCTTTAGTAGGGATTCCATTATTTTTCCTACCACCAATGTTATGCTGACTGGCCTATAATTCCCTGGACATGTTTTATCCCCCTTCTTAAATATCGGTATTAGGTTAGCTATCCGCCAGTCCTCTGGCACTATACCTTTTTCTAATGAATTATTAAATATGCGTAGTAATGCCTCCGTTATCTCTTCCCTAGATTTTTTTTAAATGTGTGGATGCAATCCATCCAGACAAGGGGTTTTATCCTCTTTGAGTTTGATTAATTTATTTAATATATCCCCTTTTTTTATTTTACAGCCATTCAAGTACTTCTTGAAGTGTAGTCACTGTTGTAATGTAGGAAATACATCAGTCAATTTGTGCACAGCAAGGTCACCCAACAGCAATGTGATAATTGCCAGATAATCTGTGTAGTGATGCTGGTTGAGAGCTAATTATTGGCCAGGACACTGGGCGAACTCCCCTGCTTTTCATCGAATATTACCATGGGATCTTCTACATCCACCCGAGAGGGCCTTGGTTTAATGTCTCATCTGAGAGATGACACTGCCTATAGTGCAGCACTCCCTCAGCCTAGACTATGTACTTAAGTCTTTCAAGTGAGACTTGAACCCTCAACCTTCTGGCGGAGATGCGAGAATGCTATCACTGAGCTGGCACCTATTGGGTTGCCAACCTTCCAGGATTGTCCTGGAGTCTCCCAGAATTAAAGATTAATCTCCTGGACACTGCTGCAATCAACCTGGGAAAAAATTATAGGGCTAATCTTTTTTTTCATGTAATTGGAATACTCTCATTTATTAATATCAGAGATGGGAAAAGTGTCTGTTTGACTGACTGCCAAGAATCATCCAATTGGGTAATGAAGGGTCTCTCCAATGGACGTTGGAAGGCTGAGTGCTGCGAGGATGGATGTGTCGAGTGACCAATAGCGGAAGCGTCGGGGCGGGGTGGTTGGAGATGGGAGGTCATGTGATGAAACCTCCTAGATTACGTCCAACCAGAGTTGGCAACCCTGAGCTCAGATGTGTTTCAACTAACGCATAATTAAGTAAGAAATTAAGTTGTATCACCCATTAATGGGAATATGAGGTCTATTTTGTAGCACTTAGCAAAATAACCAGAGGGAGGATGAGGAGAAAATTGTTTTTTACGCCTCGAGTTGTTTTGATCTGGAATGCGCTGCCTGAAAGGGTGGTGGAAGTGGATTCAATAGTAACTTTCAAAAAGGAATTGGATAAATACTTGAAAAGGAAAACAAATTGCAGCGCTACGGGGAAAGAGGGGGGGAGTGGTACCAATTCGATGACTCTTTCGAAGAGCCAATTCTATGATTCTAGTCCAGCTATGGAGCGCACAAATTGGAACATTGATGAAGGAAGTGTAGAAAGATCCATGTGGTGAGTATACCCTTCTGGTTATTGTGGATGGTGTGAAAGGATGGTGAGATGTCCCCTACAGGTTAAAAGAGCCATCCATTACTAAACAGAAGATCCAGGCAGCATCTGAGGCAATCACACAGAAAGTCAATGGATCTCAACAATTCATGGGGCAATGTACAAAAAATTGTTTCCAATTCTAAAACAAATGCCAAGGAAAGCATTTAAAATCACTGCCAGTTGTGTCACACTGTTATATATGAACATAATCGGCAATTAAGAAAGGTGTCAGTTTGGCTCAATGGTAGCCTTCTCACCTTTAAATCAGAGGTAAGACATGTGATGGATTGCTAAAGCATAATGCTTTACAAAGGAGCTGTGGCACACTAGACATAAACTCAGGCTTTGGCTCAGAATTTCCTGTATCCTAGAGCAAAGGAACAAAGTCAGGAACAACATTCTTTGTGACTGTGACCATGGTGTATTATCCCTCCACTGCCACTCACAATTCCTGCACTACCTCCATGTGGTCAGAGTGTTTGTTCAACATCATCTCAAATTGAACATTTTTATTCTTGTTTTGAAGTTCCTCCATGGCTTCATCCTTCCCTATCCACATTACAACAGTGACTCCACTCCAAAAGTATTTCATTGGCTATAAAGCACTTTGAGATGTCCGGTGGTCGTGAAAGGCGCTATAGAAATGCAAGCCTTTCTTTCTTTCTTTCTTATCTTTGTAATCTCCTCCAAGCATTTAACCCCAAACTCTCTGTTCACTGACTCCAAACTCATGTGCAGCCTTCACCCTACTATTGGCGGCCTTGTTTCACCTTCTTCTTCTCCTTTAATGAGTTTCCCTAAAACCCACTTTTTTGATCAAGCTTTTCGTCACTCCTCCTAATCATTCCTTCATTGGCTTCGCATCTGTTATGTTCATTAATAACTAGTCGTTTTCATTATGAACAGCTAGCTTCTAGCTAGTCACTTTATACATGCCATTTGGACTTCTGTACAGCATCCATCTTGACTACTGCCTTCTGGGTAGCCTAGTGCATCGTGGGTAGTCCCACTCTTATATACATACAGCTACTACATACAGCAACATACAGCTCCACCTAGTGTACCATTCTAGAATGACATGTTACTGATCATTACATCCCCCTTTCTATGAGGTTAAACAAAATCAATATCAATCAACTTTCAAGAAAAACGATAAAGATGATATCAGTAACACTTTTGTTAGTGCTCTATAAACATAAACATTTTCACAACTGTAGTGTATGTGCCTTTAAGAGCCCCATGTGTGCTGTAATGCCGGTAATGGCCACTCGGGCTATATAAGCCTGTATATTGTGTTATATCCGTTAGTTCCCCTCCAGACTTTGCTTAGTAAACACCTATGAACCAACTCCTGTCTTCAGTGTCTCTATCAACACACAGACACAACAGTGGCGACGAAGTGGAAACGGACTTACCTGCAATTCGGCAGCACCTCAAGGACATCGATTTCTCTGGCGTCCAGAAGAATCAAGAAAGTGAAAAAAAGCTGTGGTTTCACCAGCTGGCCAAGCTGGTGGCAGGTACTGCGCTAATCCTTCCTGGGCATCAGGCTGGGGCTCCAGCGGCTGGTTTTACAGCTGGGCCAAGCAGCGAAAGCGGAGGCAAGCAGTAACAGACGGGGAGGGAGCAGCGGCGGGAAAGCGCGGGAAGCGCCATATCTTTTCTGCAGAAAAGAAAGAAAAGCGCGAGAAGCACCATATCTTTTCTAAGATGCCTAAGTCTGGCAATATTGATGCTTTTGATAGCGAGATAGAGGATTGGACCACATATGTGGAAAGAGTGGAGGTATATTGCACTGCAAATGGAATTGAAGATGAAAAAAAAGCTTCAGTACTGCTGAATCTAATGGGCGCAAAGACATATGGGCTGTTACGAAATTTAATGACTCCAGCCAAACCAAAGCACAAGGATTTTAAAGAAATTGTTGATACCCTACAAGAGCACTTAAACATAACACCGCTGCTGATAGCGGAACGATTCAAATTCTTCAAGAGAAATCAACACAAGAATGAAAGTAACACTGATTACCTCACCGAATTAAGAAAGCGATCAAAACACTGCCAATTCGGGGCAGGACTAGCAGATCATCTTCGAGACAAATTCGTCTGCGGTCTCTTAAGTGAAGGAACACAGGAAAGGCTGCTTTCTGAAAAAGATTTAACACTGGACAAGGCTTTCAGTATGGCTGTACCATACGAAGCAGCCGCAAGAGGAGCTGCAGAAATACAACAAAAGACACAGGACTTCGGCACCCATGAAATGACACAGGGTTTTGAGAGATGTTATCGCTGCGGCAGAACCACCCATGACCAGAGGGACTGCTGGTTCAAGGACAAAGCATGCAGGCAATGTGGAAAGATTGGACACATTGCACGGGTATGCCGATCTGGACAAAATAAATCCACAGACAGGAAAAAAAAAATCAATAAAGAAAAGTACAGAAAGGTACAAATGATGACGGACAGTAGCTCCGAAGACCAGAAAAGCGATAGCGACTCCGAAAACAAGAGACTAAGCAGTCTCAAATTACATAATGTACTTGCCAAAGAGGATTACCAGACCATTTGGGTTACCCTCATGATAGCAGGGTCCCCAGTTAAAATGGAGCTAGATACAGGATCAGCTCTGACCGTAATAAATCGACAGGATTACGAGAGGCTATTTCCGCATATACATTTAAAAGACACATCCATTATCTTAAAAACATATACGGGGCAGAAAGTATAACCCAAAGGAAAAATAAGGGTGCCTGTTGTATACAACGGCAAGGAAATACCAAAGTTGTATTTATACATTCTACAAAATGGTGGCCCACCGCTGTTAGGACGTGAATGGATCAGGAAAATACGTTTAGACTGGCACTCCATTCAGGCACTGACGGTGACCAGTAAGAAAAAAAACGATGATGACGTCATACCTGAACGATTAAAAGACATCTTGGCCAACGCTAAAGAAGTGTTTCAAGAGAAACTAGGAACCTTGAAAGGCATCACCGCCTCAATAAAAGTGGAAGATGCAGCAATTCCCAAGTTTTTTAAAGCAAGACCAGTGCCATACGCAATTCGTCCAGCAGTCGAGGCAGATCTGGAGAATTTGGAAAATGCAGGCGTATTATCCAAAATAGATTGGAGCGAGTGGGCAACACCCATCGTCCCAGTCATGAAGAAAGCATTGAATAATGATAAATCTGAAGAACAGAGAAAAATTCGCATCTGCGGAGACTTCAAGATGACGGTAAACCCGGTCCTTCACACGGTACAGTATCCTCTTCCGAGGATAGAAGATATTTTCGCCTCACTATCCGGAGGGAAACGTTTCACCAAAATTGACTTGGCACAGGCATATCTACAGATGGAGGTTGAAGAGGCCTCTAAAAAATATCTCACAATAAATACACACAAAGGTCTGTACCAGTACAATCGACTGGTTTTCGGAGTAGCATCAGCTCCAGCTATCTGGCAAAGAGCTATGGAGCAAGTCCTCCAAGGGATTCCGGGTACTCAATGCTACCTAGACGACATCCTTGTAACAGGAGAAAATGACAACGAGCACCGTGCCAATTTGGAGCAGGTGCTCACTAGGCTGAGAGAACGGGGCCTACGAGCAAATCGCCCCAAGTGCGAATTTTTCAAAATCAAATATCATATTGTGGCCACATTATTAATAAGGAAGGGTTGCATAAGTCACCTGAAAAAATTGAAGCGGTCATAAAAGCCCCAGCACCTGAAAATGTTTCACAATTAAGATCGTTCCTGGGATTAATAAATTACTATCATAAATTTTTACCGAACTTATCAACTCTTCTACACCCTCTTAATGAACTGCTACAAACAGGAGTAATTTGGAAATGGAGCGAAGACTGTAAACGTGCCTTCCATAAATGCAAAGACTTAATCACATCCAAAGAAGTTTTGGCTCATTACCACCCATCACTGCCAATCAGACTGGTGTGCGATGCATCCCTTTACGGCATAGGAGCAGTATTATCGCATAAATTCCCTGATGGCTCGGAATGGCTGATAGCTTTTGCGTCACGCTCATTGAACTCAGCTGAGCGTAAATATGCCCAAATCGACAGGGAAGCACTCAGCCTGGTATAGGGAGTGAAGAAATTCAACCATTACCTACACGGACAAAAATTTACCTTGTTGACTGACCATCAACCCCTCATCTCCATATTCAACCCTAAAAAGGGTGTTCCCATTATGACAGCGCAAAGGCTACAGAGGTGGTCCCTTTTTCTAGGGGCTCACCAATACAACATAGAATACAAAGGATCAAAACAGCATGGGAATGCTGACAGGTTATCGCGCCTACCGTTGCCAACGGTAGAAGAGGCACCTACAGTAGACCCAGTGGAGATGTTCCACTCAACCATAGTGGAATGTCTACCAGTAACAAATTCTGCCATTGAAAAGGAAATGAGAAATGACCCGACTCTCTCACGAGTCTACGACTTAACGGTGAAGGGATGGCCAGCACATGGCGAACCACTGTTGCCAGCATTCTCGCAAAGAAGAGAACAGCTGTCAGTATGCCGAGGAACCTTGATGTGTGGATCCAGAGTGGTGATTCCACCCAAACTCCAGGATAAAGCGCTAAAGGAGCTTCACGAGGGGCATCTGGGTGGAGTGAAAATGAAGAACCTAGCCAGAGCATTTGTATGGTGGCCAGGTATCGATGGAGACATAGAAGAAATGACCAAGAGCTGCCTAGGATGCCAGAAGGTCCAAAACGCTCCACCCAAAGCCCCTCTACATCCATGGGAGTGGCCCTCATCTCCCTGGCAAAGGGTACACATCGACTTTGCTGGTCCATTTATGGACTCGATGTTCTTAATTGCGGTTGATGCACACTCCAAGTGGCCGGAGGTAATAAAGATGTCCTCCACCACCACGGAAAAAACCATCACAGTATTAAGGACCATATTTGCCAGGAATGGGCTGCCGGAACAGATCTGTTCTGATAATGGACCGCAATTTGTGTCCGAAGAATTCAGGATGTTTTTAAAAAACAATGGGGTTAAGCACTACACGTCCGCCCCATACCATCCCGCCACCAATGGATTGGCTGAAAGGTTTGTCCAGACCTTCAAGAAGGCCATAAAGGCCATGGATAATGAAGACATAAAACTTCAGCACAAGTTGGATAACTTCTTGTTCGCATACAGGAATGCAACACATATGGTTACCAACCAAACTCCCGCCATGATGTTCTTCAATAGAAGCCTAAGATGCCGGCTGGATTTGATCAAGCCCAACATCAGAAGGGACGTGGAGAACCAGCAGTTTCAAGGCATGAATGAAAGGCCAACTAGAACCTTCCAGATAGGTCAACATGTTTTGGCCCAGGACTACAGTACCAAGAAATGGCAGCCTGGAACTATCTGCACACGACTAGGACCACTGATGTATACCGTGGACATCGGAGAAAGCATAATAAGGCGCCATGCTGACCAAATCATAGAGTCATCCGAAAAGGGACAACCTATACCACAACTCTATACGCCTAACGATGAAGTAGAGACACCCATATCTACCTCCGATCCGGTGATACTGGAACCCGATGAAACCGACACTGGCATTCAAGCCGAATCAGCCTTGCCAAAAGAACCTACTACACCAGCAGAAACTACTACACCACCGAGGCGTTATCCGGACCGAGTCAGGAAGCCTCCAGAGAGGCTGACTTATAATTAATTAACTGCAGCAATGTGTATATTATTTTTCTTATGACATGTAATTAATAATTACTTAAAATATTATGTACTGGTTAGCTAAAAGGGGAGGAATTGTAGTGTATGTGCCTTTAAGAGCCCCATGTGTGCTGTAATGCCGGTAATGACCACTCGGGCTATATAAGCCTGTATATTGTGTTATATCCATTAGTCCCCCTCCAGACTTTGCTTAGTAAACACCTATGAACCAACTCCTGTCTTCAGTGTCTCTATCAACACACAGACACAACAACAACAACAGTCAACACATTTTCAAAGCTTTACTTTATACTCAAAGATTAAGGCCTAGATTTTCAGTAGCTTGCGCCAGCAGTTAGCGCCTTAAGAGAAGTGATTTCCGGGCGCTATGCGTGTAGCGCCCGGGCGCAGCGCAGTTTGCGCACCGCCCCAAATTAAGTTGCCCGTTAGCGCCGGCGCAAAGTTTAGCGCCCGCCCGGATGCGCGCGCAGAAAATGACGTCACATCCTCGTGCAACGCCCTTTGGCCGCCCCGATTGCAACCTTCAGTCGGACCGCCCCATTGTGCGGCGGGCGGCCGGAGCGTTTGGAAAAAGGAACGCAACACAACCAGCGCGGGCCCCGGGGGGCGCTAATTAAAGGGAACGTCCTCTCCAGTATAAAGGCCATCCTTTTTTCAGAAAACAGTCTTGTGCAACGCATTTCTGGAGACACAACAAGGAGGATAGCTAACTGGTTTCAAGCAGCAAGAGGCAGGTATTTTTGGACTCAGGCAATAGCGCTGCAAGTGGCCATTTGGAAATTAGACTGTTTGCCAGGATTTGATGGGGGCTGCATGGGGTGCCAACGCGCAGCTGCAGCGCCATATCCGTAGGGCTCGCAGACGCATTGTGAGAGGGGCAGCCCTGGCTAGAGGCAGAGGGGGCTACAGGCGTCGGCCACGTAGGCCTTACCCAGTCAGGCTATACCGCCAGCAGCGCTCCTACCTAAACATGAGTGCCGCGCGATGTGTTAGAAGGCTCCGATTCCGAAAGGAGGTGATTGCAGAGATCTGCCACCTGCTTCGCCGAGATCTGCGGCCAAAGCTCAGGTGCAGGACGTCTCTGTCGGTGGAAGTGAAGGTGACGGTGGCATTGAACTTCTATGCCACCGGCTCCTTCCAATACGCTGCTGGGGACATAGCAAACATCTCCCAGTATGGCGCGCATCGCTGCATCCGCCACGTGACCGAAGCACTGTTCAGAAGGAGAAGCCAATTCATCTCCTTCCCCATGGCCCTCGAGAGCCAGCATCAGCGCGCATTGGGATTTGCCAGACTCGGGGAATTCCCCTTGGTGCAGGGCGCCATTGACTGTACGCATGTGGCTTTGCGGGCCCCTCTGGAGCATGGCGAGCAGTATCGCAACAGGAAGGGCTACCATTCTCTGAATGTGCAGCTGGTATGTGACCACAAGCAGCGCATCATGGCAGTCAATGCCAGCTTCCCAGGCAGCAGCCACGATGCCTTTATCCTGCGGCAGAGTACTGTGCATGACATGTTCCAGGCACAGCCTTCCCCAAGAGGATGGCTCATCGGGGACAAAGGCTATCCTTTGTGCACCTGGCTCATGACCCCGCTTCGCGCGCCCAGGACCGCTGCTGAAGAGGCCTACAACGAGAGCCATCAAACCACCCGCAACATCATCGAGCTAACTATTGGGGTCCTCAAGCAGCGGTTCCGCTGCCTTGATCGCTCCGGAGGAGCTCTCCAGTATTCGCCGGACCGGGTCTCCCAATTTGTGGTGGTTTGCTGCATGCTACACAACCTGGCTATCCGCAGGACTCAGGCACTGCCACCTGACGTTGGACCAGCACCTCAGGAGGAGGAGCAGGAGGAGCATGAGGAGGAGGAGGAGGAGCAGGAGTACGTTCCCAGGAGGGAGCGACCAGGGCCAAGGGCCGCACGATGCCACCTTATTACACGGTACTTCTAAGCCCCCTGTCAGGGAATGGCCAGGGGCCATGAGGGAAGATGAATGCAGCCGCTCCGCAAGCCCTCAGCCGGCGAAGCCAACAAACACTAAGAAGAACAACCATGGAGACTGCATGAATAAAGATAATTTTTTATTGCACAAAAATGAAAAGCCCTTCCCACATGAATCCCCAAAAACAATAAACGGGCCCCACAAAAAGCCCAACAAACGACTCACTCGCACAAACTGGGGAGGAGCCACTCCACCTTTATTGAAACCGGGCCTCAACGTCGGCCTAACGCAAAAAATAAGCCCTCCAAAAGCACAACCATGGGCAAAATAAAGATGGCCACCGCCATATTAAAGGAAAGCTGGCCACACCCTCTACTGAGTGGCCCGCGAGGGCGAGACCTTGGCCAGCATTTTGCCTCCCCTGCCCTGCCTGCTGCTCCTTCGCAAGCTCTGCCCAGTGGCTGCTGCGAGGCTGGGGGAAGGCGCCTGAGGCTCAGATGCCCTTCCGCCAGATGCCGCTGGGGGGCGGCCTACACGGCGTTTGGGCCTCGAGGGGCCGTCTGCTGAGTGGCGCACCTGAGCCTGGCCACCATCAGCTGCAGCCGCTTGCCGTCGACGCCCCAGAGGGGGAATGGCGGCGACGGATGGCGCAATGTGGTCCAGCTGGCGTCTGGGATGCGCTGGCTGGTGCTGTGGCGCGGTGGCACTCGGCCGGGCCCGCACTGCAGGATCCGCAGCAATCAGCCGACGGGCGGCTTGCTGGGATGGTCCAGCGCGGCGCCTGCCCTGGCGATGCCTGCCTGAGACAGCGCGTGTGGCAGCAGTGAGTGGCCCTGTGGTCCTGGTGTGCGCGCGCATCACATCCGCCAGGGTCTTGACGGCATCAGTTAGCATGCGGCCAGTCGCGGCAGTTGCTGCCCCAAACTCGCGCACACTGGTCGCCAGCGACTCGATGGCCTCAGGCATGCGCCCCACCACGCTCATGAGCTCCGTGTGGCGCCGGTCCGAGTCGTCGGCCATCTGATCCAGCTTCCGCACCTCCTCCGAAGTGAAGGTGTCCGGACTGGAGTCGCGACTCTCCCGCTGGGGAGGAGGGGGCCGAACTAGGGGACCCTTGCCGCGTTGGTGACGGCGAGTGTGCCGAGCAGCAGCACTCCCCTCTGATCCTTCCCCCCTTTGGGGGGAAGGCCGCGGGCCACGCGCACAGCTGCTGGGTGGCTGGACGCCACTGGTCCCAGAAGCTGCATTGCCCTGCGACAGTTCCTCCAGGCACTCGTCCAGTGAGGAGGTGTCAAGCATTTCCTCCTCTCCTGCGGGACGTGACTGTTCCCCCGAAGGTCCGGCTTGCTCCTCCTCCTCCTCCTGGTCGGAGGTGCTGTCACTGGCAGCCTCAGGGTCCTGGTCGTCACCAGCTGAAAGCAGGAATGCACAAGAGTAGCTTCAGAGTGAGGAGACGGCGTCAGCGAGGGAGTTAGGACTGGTGGGATTCAGCGCATTGCTGGGACAGTGGCAAAGGAGGTAGCTCGGATGGGCCAGTGCGACGCGAGAGGGCCAAAAGGCGAGGTCCTTACCATTGCCGGGCAGTGGAGGGTCGGATACACCGCACGCTGTGGGGACAATCACACGGGCTCCCATGAGCACACACACGCGCTCCTCCAGCCGAGTGAGCTTCTGCAGCTTGGCGCGGCCACCCCTGGCACGGGCCTGGCGATTAAACGCTACTTTAGCCTGCAAGAGAAAGGACGGGCTGTAAGTGCGCAGTGAAGCCCTGATGTAGTGTGCACTGCCTCCCATGGTGGAATAGCTTGGACAGAGTGAAGCCCTGATGTAGTGTGCACTGCCTCCCATGGTGGAATAGCTTGGACAGAGTGAAGCCCTGATGTACTGTGCACTGCCTCCCATGGTGGAATAGCTTGGACAGAGTGAAGCCCTGATGTAGTGTGCACTGCTTCCCATGGTGGAATAGCTTGGACAGAGTGAAGCCCTGATGTAGTGTGCACTGCCTCCCATGGTGGAATAGCTTGGACAGAGTGAAGCCCTGATGTACTGTCCACTGCCTCCCATGGTGGAATAGCTTGGCCAAAGTGTAGAGTGCCGAATGGCCATTTGATGCTCATGACTGTCCCAATGCTGCTGGCTGAGGGCTGGCCAATAGGACTTTCAGGTCCCTTTGCCCATCATGTCAGGTGTACATGCAAGAATGAGGAGGAGACTGGAAAGGCTACTCACCCTCACAATCCTGGTCAGATCGTTGTATTTCTTACGGCATTGTTTGTGGGTCCTGGGGGCCTCGCCGGTGAACGTCACCCTCTGGGCGATCTGCTTCCAGGCTTTGGTGTAGTCGTGGTGGGTTGGATTCCTCCCACTCTCTGGAAACAAGATCTTGCGCCTCACCTCCAGAGCTGTGACCATTATGTCCAGATCACCCTCTGAGAAGCGCAGGGCACGCTGACGGGCCTTCTCTGGCGTTGCCATGACTCCCTGGGGCTGAGCAGTAGTGTTGAGGCCTCTTTGCAAGGCTGCAGTGTGCAGGGCGTGGCAGCAGACCAATTCGTCCCTTCCCCCTTTAAGAGCTGGTCGGCACCACGGGGTCTGCTGTCAGTGCAAAAATGACCGCACCCGTGCTGCGCCCCGCCTGGGCGCTATCCCTCTGGACCGCCGGCTTAGCGCCTAAAGGTAGGAGTGCAACGCCTCTTTTAGCGCTCCACCACTCTCTTAGGGCGAAGCCACTGAATTTCCGGCAACGGGGCGCTACTTTGGGGCGGGCGCTAACTTCGGGCGGGCGCTAAGGTTAGCGCCCCAAAACTGTCTGTACTGAAAATCTAGCCCTAGGTCTATTAGGCTTTTTTATTTCACGTGTGGATCTTCTCAGCACAGGTAAGTCTGATGTGTTTTCATGAGAGCCTGTATGTGTGTTTGTGTTAGATTGTTCTGGTGGTGATTGACAAGATTCAGTTGCGGCATTGTCATCGATTTGCTCTTGGATAGTTTCTTGTGTTTTCAGGAGGGAACGGCTGTTCCTCCTGAGAATCTGTCCTTCCTCAGTTCTAACAGTGTACGACCTTGGTCCTAATTCCTCAAGAACTGTAGCTTTCCTGTTCCATGCATCTGGATCCTCAATCCTGACAACATCATCCCTTGTCAATGGTTTCAGAGTTTTGGATGATTTGTCATAGTATGATTTCTGTTTCAGCTTTAACAGTTGAAGTCTCTGTCTCAGTTCCTTACTCTGCTTTTCTTTTGCACAGCAGGGTAGCGTGGTGCACAACTTGCGACCCATTAGGAGTTCAGCAGGTGAAGAACCACAGTCTAAAGGTGAGGCTCGGTAGCTCAGCAGGTAGTGATAAGGATCAGACTTGCTTTCTGTTGCTTTCTTCAGTAGCTGTTTGAGAACTTGAACACCTTTCTCTGCCTTACCATTCGACTGAGCATACAAAGGACTGGATGTGATGTGCTGAAAGTCATACTGTGCTGCAAACTGTTGCCACTCCTTACAGTTGAAGCACGGACCATTGTCGCTAACGGCAATCCTGGGAATTCCATGTCTGGCGAAGATGGATTTAGCATGCATTATGACACTGCTTGCTGATGTGCTTGAGAGCAGCGCCATCTCAGGATAGTTAGAATAGTAGTCAATCACTAATAGATATTCCTTACCATTCAAATGAAAAAGATCCATACCAACCTTTTGCCATGGTGCTGTTGGTAAGTCAGCTACTATCATTGGTTCCTTTGCTTGTTTGTTTTGGTGTTTCTGACATGTCTCACATTCGCCTATCATGTTCTCAATGTCCTTATTTATGCCAGGCCAATAAACAGTGTCTCTTGCTCTCCTTTTGCATTTTTCAATTCCGAGGTGTCCCTCATGAATCCTTTTGAGCATGTCTTGACGTAGAGCCTGTGGAATGACTATTCTGTTCTGTTTTAGTAATAGTCCACTTGCAACACTCAACTCTGACCTGATGTGATAGTACTTTGGACAGGAACCTTTTGGCCAACCATGGTGAATGTTCTCTATTACTGTTTGTAACACTGTATCTTTTACTGTTTCTTCTGCTATTTGCTTTGATTTTGTGTCTGACACGGGCAGCGCAGCAGTGACCATACTCACATGAACATCCACATCTTCTTCAGTAGAGCTCACATGACTCATTGTGGGTGCTCGGGATAGTGCATCTGCTAACACTATGGCCTAGAAATTCAGTTGGCGCCGCGCCAGGGCTTTAGCGCCGGAAAGTTAGCGCCGGCGCTAAGTCCCCCTGCGCGCGCCAAAAATTCAGTAGCGCCGCGCTCAAATGGCTGCCGGCGCTACTGAAGGGTGTTTGCGCCTGAAAATGGGCGCTACCTGCCGCATTGCGGCGCTATTCCGGCGCTGCGGCGCCCGATGCGGTGCGGCAGGTTCGGGAAGTGCAGGCCTCCTCCTTCAGTTAAGGAGGAGCTGCCTGCACCCGCCCGCTGGCCGGTAAAATCTTCACAAAAATGAGCCCGGCACCTCGGGGAAGTGCCGGGCTCGCAGCCCAGAAGCATCTGTTCCGCGGGGGTGGGGTGGAGGAGTCCGGGGAGGGAGGTGCGGGCAGGCGGCCGGCCGCCGCGCGACCTTAATGTGCCGGCGCAAACTCCTGTAAGACTCGGTTGCCAGAGTCTTAGTTGCGGCTGCCACGGGCGAGGCGGCCGCAACTCAATTTCGGCGCTGGGGCCCGTCACCACGGCAACCGGGACGCTGCGCACACCGATGACGTCATCGGTGCCGGCGCAGCGCAACCGGTCTACCGCCGATGGTAGGGCCCCAGGGAAATCTGAACCGGCTGTAAGTCCAGCGCAATGACCTCTAGCGCCGCAAAATGGGCGCAAAGCCCACTCAATTTCTAGGCCTATGTGTTTGCCTGGTGTGTAGATCAGTTCAAAGTCATATCTTTGCAGCTTCATCATGAGTCGTTGAATCCTTGGAGACATCTCATTCAGGTTCTTTTTTATGATGGCAACCAGTGGGCAGTGGTCTGTCTCAACTGTGAAGGTGGGAAGTCCATATATGTAGCCATGGAACTTTTCTAGTCCAACTACCAAACCTAGACATTCCTTTTCAATCAGGGCATATCGACACTCAGAATCAGTCATAGACCTGGAGGCATAGGCAATAGGCTTCCAATCTTCACCCTCTGCTTGTAGCAAGACCGCACCTAGGCCATCTTTTGATGCATCCATTGATACTTTGATTCTCTTTGTTGGGTCAAAGAAGGTGAGTACAGGTGTGGTTGTCAGCACTGTTTTGAGGTTTATCCACTCTTGTTCATGTCTTTCTGTCCATGCGAACACATTTGTTTTACATAGCAGGTCTCGCAGACAGGCTGTCTTGGCTGACAAGTTAGGAATGAACTTTCCAATGAAGTTTATCATCCCCATGATGCGTAGCACTCCTTTTTTGTCAGTGGGCCGGGGCATGTTGAGTATGGCATTTACTTTTTCCATATCTGGCTCTATTCCTTTACCAGATAGATTATCTCCTAGGAAAGTAACTTCCTGGACGCCAAACTGACACTTGGCTTTGTTGAGCTTCACTCCATTCCGGCGTATGCTCTGTAGCACTTTAGTCAGTCTCTCATTGTGTTCTTTCAGTGTGGAACCCCAGATGATGATGTCATCAACATAGACCCGAACTCCTTCCAGACCTTCAATTATGTGTTCCATCGCTCTATGAAAGATTTCAGATGCAGATATTATCCCGAAAGGCATTCTGAGGAAACAATACCTGCCAAATGGTGTGTTGAAGGTACAGTATTTGGTGCTCTCTTCATCCAGTTTTAGTTGCCAAAATCCTTGTGAAGCATCGAGCGTTGTAAAGTATCTGGCACCTGACATTTCACTGGTGATTTCTTCTCACTTGGGAATCTGGTAGTGTTCACGTTTTATGTTTGCATTTAAGTCCTTTGGATCCATGCATATTCTTAGATCATTGTTCTTTTTCTTTACACATACCATGGAGTTAACCCAGTCTGTTGGCTCTTCGACTTTCCTGATGACTCCTAGTGTGGTCATTCTGTCCAGTTCTTTCTTGAGCCGGTCATGCAGGGGTGCTGGAACTCTCCGTGGAGCATGTACAACTGGCTGAACATCCTCCTGTAGCTGGATCTTGTAAGTGAATGGTAGAACTCCAAATCCTTTGAACACATCCTGGAAATTACTCACTACAGAATCCACTGATTCATCTGTTCTGCTTATGGCACAGTTTATACGGTAGACTCTCTTGGCCAGTTCTAAGTCCTCACAAGCTTTGTCACCTAGTAGTGAATCAAGTCCTACAGCCACAACAGAGATGATGCACTTTGTCTTTGACTGTCACTTTAAGTCTGCATACACCTAAGCTATCTATTTTCTGTCCATTATAGTTCTTCAGTAGTACTGACTTTTTGGGCTTTTCTTTCATGTTTTTAATGTCACTCATACTGATTAAGTTTGCTTTTGCCCCAGTGTCTAATTTCAATGTAACTAATGCTCCATTTACCTGCAGTGACACAATTTACACAGCGGCTTACCTGGGAGTGCAGTGAGGAGCGAGGCCCGACCAGAGCGGACCTGCGTGAGGTACGAGCAGCATGGTGACTTTAAAAGGAGCAGCGAGGCGAGGCGT
Organism: Somniosus microcephalus; assembly: GCF_052327205.1. Taxonomy (NCBI): domain Eukaryota; kingdom Metazoa; phylum Chordata; class Chondrichthyes; order Squaliformes; family Somniosidae; genus Somniosus; species Somniosus microcephalus. Next base: position 71,968,431 of record NC_140987.1, on the reverse strand, counting down.
ACCAATTCAGCAGCAGGGGAGAGAGGTAAAAAGTAATCCAAGTGTGACGTCACCAGGAAGCAGGTAAGTGATTGGTTGGTGAGTATTTCTTTCTCCTTTTCATTACAAGCTTAAATTCTGCGGTTTATATTTTCTTGGGTCTCTGTGGTGTAGTGGGGACAGTTGGTAAATAAGCGCCCTAGAGTATATCTTTAACTGGTGGTACTAAATAAATTTAAATTAATTAAAGGGGTAAGTCATGCCAGGAGAGCCCAGCCCCGTGTTATGCTCCTCTTGCTCTATGTGGGAATTCAGGGATGCTGCCAGTTTCCCTGACGACCACGTGTGCCAGAAATGCATCCAGCTGCAGCTACTAACGAGCCGTATTGAGGCGCTGGAGCTGCAGCTGGATGGGTTGTGGAGCATTCACGATGCTGAGAGGGTCGTGGATTACACGTTTGATGAGTTGGTCACGCCGCAGGGTAGAGCTGCACAGGCAGAAGGGAAATGGGTGACCACCAAGCGGAGTAATAGAAGCAGGCAGATAGTGCAGGGGACACCTGTGGCCATCCCCCTTTCAAACAGGTATACCAATTTGGATACTGTTGAGGGGGATGACTCACCAGGGGAAGGCAGCAGCAGCCAATTTCCTGGCACAAGGGGTGCTTCTGCTGCTCAGGAAGGGAGGAAAAAGAGTGGTAGAGCAATAGTGGTAGGGGATTCTATCGTAAGGGGAACAGATAGGCGTTTCTGTGGCTGTAGACGTGACTCCAGGATGGTTTGTTGCCTCCCTGGTGCCAGGGTCAAGGATGTCACTGAAAGGCTGCAGGGCATTCTGAAGGGGGAGGGTGAACAGGCAGAGGTTGTGGTTCACATTGGGACCAACGACATAGGTAGGAATAGGGATGAGGTCCTGCAGCAAGAATTTAGGGAGCTAGGTAGCAGATTAAAGAGTAGGACCTCAAAGGTTGTAATCTCTGGATTACTCCCGGTGCCACGTGCTAGTGAGTACAGGAATAGGAGGATAGACCAGATGAATGCGTGGCTAAAGAGTTGGTGCAGGAGGGAGGGCTTTAGTTTCCTGGATCACTGGGCCTGCTCCTGGGGAAGGTGGGACTTGTACAAGTTGGACAGGTTGCACCTGAACCAGAGTGGGACAAATATCCTTGTGGGGAGGTTTGCTAGCACTGTTCGGCGGGGTTTAAACTAAAATGGCAGGGGGTTGGGAACCTGAGTAGGGAGACAGAGGAAAGGAAAACAGGGATAAAAGCAAAAGATAGGAAGGAGAAAAACAAAAGTGGCAGTCAGAGAAATCAACGGTTTAAATCAAACGTGGCCACAGTAAATAATAATTCTAATAGGTCTAAGAGCGTTAAAAAAACAACCTGAAGGCTTTGGGCTAGATTTTCAGTTGCTTGCGCCAGCAGTTAGCACCTTAAGAGAAGTGATTTTTGGGCGCTATGCGTGTAGCGCCCGGGCGCAGCGCAGTTTGCGCCCCGCCCCAAATTAAGTTGCCCGTTAGCGCCGGCGCAAAGTTTAGCGGCCGCCCGGATGCGCGCGCAGAAAATGACGTCACATCCTCGTGCAACGCCCTTTGGCCGCCCCGAATCCAAACTTCAGTCGGACCACCACATTGTGCGGCTGGCGTCCAGAGCGTTTGTAAAATGGAACGCAACACACCCTGGGGAGCGCAAATTAAAGGGCACTCCTCCTGCACTATAAACGGCAGTCTGCATATGTTGTGTGGAAGGATCCAGTGTGTTGTTGTGAACGGTGTATTTATGTTTCCGGCCACCACCACCACCACCACCTCCTCCTCCTCCTCCTCCTCCTCCTCCTCCTCTCCCCCGCAGACTCTGCTTTTGAAAAGAACACATGCACCCTTCCCCTTTAAGAGCTCACTGGCACCAGAGTGTCTGCCGTGCGCTGCGCCCGAGCTCGGGCGTTGCGCTCTGCACCGCCGGCTTAGCGCCTAAAGATAGTAGTGGAACGCCTCTTTTAGCGCTCCACCAACCTCTTAGGGCGAAGCCACTGAATTTCCGGCAACGGGGCGCTACTTTGGGGCGGGCGCTAACTTCGGGCGGGCGCTAAGGTTAGCGCCCCAAAACTGTCTATACTGAAAATCTAGCCCTTTGTGTCTTAATGCGAGAAGCATTTGTAATAAGGTGAATGAATTGGCTGCGCAAATAGAGGTAAACGAATATGATTTGGTTGGCATTACGGAAACGTAGCTCAAGGATGGCCAAGACTGGGAACTCAACATCCAGGGGTATTCGATATTCAGGAAAGATAGGCAAAAAGGAAAGGGAGGTGGAGTAGCATTACTGGTTAAAGAATGGATTAATACAATTGTAATGAAGGATATTAGCACTGATGATGTGGAATCTGTATGGGTAGAATTGAGAAATACTAAGGGGAAAAAAACATTAGTGGGAGTGGTATATAGACCTCCAAATATTAAGGCGAAGGTTGGGGATGGCGTTAAAAGGGAAATTAAAGAAACGTGCAATAAGGGCACAGTAGTCATCATGGGTGACTTTAATTTACATATAGATTGGGCCAACCAAATTAGTAACAATACTGTGGAGGAGGAATTCCTGGAGTGTTAACGGGATGGTTTCCTGGACCAATAAGTCGAGGAACCAACCAAAGATCAGGCCATCTTAGACTGGGTATTATGTAATGAGAAAGGATTAATTAGCAATCTTGTTGTACGAGGCCCCTTGGGTCAGAGCCATCATAATATGATCGAATTCTTCATTAAGATGGAGAATGAAGTAGTTGACTCAGAGACAAGGGTCCACAATTTAAATAAAGGAAACTACGATGGTCTGAGGAGCGAGTTGGTTAGGATTGATTGGGGAATGGCACTCAAAGGGTTGACGGTGGATAGGCAATGGCAAACATTCAAAGACCGAATGGATGAGCTACAGAATTTGTTCATCCCAGTTTGGAATAAAAATAAAACAAAAAAGGTGACTCAACTGTGGCTAACAAGGGAAATTAGGGATAGCATAAGATCCAAGGAGAGGACATATAAATTGTCTAGAAAAAGCAATAATCCTGAGGATTGGGAGCAGTTTAGGATTCAACAAAGGAGGACAAAGGGATTAATTAAGAAAGGGAAAATAGAATATGAGACTAAGATTTAAGGGAACATAAAAACTGACTGTAAAAGCTTTTATAGATATGTGAAGAGAAAAAGATTGGTGAAGTCAAGCGTAGGTCCATTACAGTCAGAATCAGGGGAATTTTTAATGGGAAACAAGGAAATGGCTGACCAACCAAATACATACTGGCCTAGAAATTCAGTCTGGACACTTTTGGGGCGCGAAAGTCGGGCGCTCGCTAAAGTTAGCGCCCGCCGGAAAGTGTAGGCCACATCGCCGAAATTCAGTAGAGTTGGCCCTAAGTTTGGCCAAGCGCTGAAACTGGCGTTGAAATGCTGTGTTCTGGCGCTAAGCCGGCGATGCGGCCTAATAACGCCGAAGCCGGGCGCAGCGCATGTGCGGTCATGTTTTGATTGACAGCAGACACCCTGATGCCGGCCAGCTCTTAAAGGGGGAAGGGTCAACTTTGACTGCTGCCACGCCCTGCATACTGGAGCCCTGCAGCTAGGACTCAGCACTACTGGTGTGCCAAAATAGCGCCTGGAGCAATGGAGAGGGCCCGTGAGCGAGCGCAGCGCTTCTCAGAGCATGCTCTGAGTGTGCTCATTCATGGTGTGGAGAAGAGAAGAGAGATCCTGTGCCCGGACAGTGGCAGGAAGGCTCCCAGGAGCCAGTACAGGAGAGCCTGGGGCAAAATCGCCCGCAGGGTGTCATCCACCTGTGATGTCCCCAGGAGTGCGGACCAATGCCGCAAGAAGTTCAACGACCTCACTCGGATGGTGAAGGTGAGTACCCTTTCCAGTGTCCCCCTCATCCTTGCATGTGCACCTCACATTATGGGCAAAGGGACCTCAAAGGCCTAATGGGCAGCCCTCCTCCCGCAGCAATGGCACTTGCATGTTCATCAATAGCACTTTCTGCACTTAACACACTGGCCAAGCTATTCGACCATGGGAGGCAGTGCACCCAGCAACAGGGCACCACACTGGCCAAGCTATTCCACCATGGGAGGCAGTGCACACAGCGACAGGGCACCACACTGTACTTAGAGGCCGTCCTTTCTCTTGCAGGCCAAGCTGGCGAGCAATGTAAGGAGCCAGGCTGTCACTGGTGGAGGCCGTCCCGAGTACCAGGCGCTCACTGATCTGGAGGAGAGCGTGGCACGACTCATGCATGGCCGGGTGACTGGCCCTGTCGCGATCGGCGAGGCGGACCCTGTACTGGTACCCACTGGTAAGGACATGACCGGTTGCACCTCTCTCGTTGCCCTCGCGCTTCAGATCTACATCCTTTCCCACTGACCGACAAATGCGCATAATGCACCACTCAGGCCTCCCTCGCTGACGGCCTGTCCTCACTCTAAAGCTACTCTTGTGCCTTCCTGCTTTCAGCTGGTGAGGAGGAGGTGGTCCCTGAAGCGCAGAGAGCCAGGCCCTTGGAGGAGGAGGACGTCGAGGACCAGGAGGAAGGCGGCACATCGGGGGAACCCTCCTCCGTGCCAGGGGATGGCAATGGAGGGGAGACATCTGGCCTGCAGGAGAGACAGGGGGAGGTGTTCGAGGGGAGGGCCGAAGCTGGTCCCAGTAGGGTGGACGCACGCGGGAAGGCTCCGGCAGCACGCCGGCCTTCTGCCCAGAGGGGGGAGGTGTTGGAGGGGAGGGCACAACCTGGCCCAAGTGGGGTCGACGCACGCGGGAAGGGTCGGCCAGCTCGGCGGCCTTCTCCCCGGAGGGAGAGTCCGCCCTCCAGTCTGGACACGGTCCTCGCCCAGGAGGTGCGCGTCCTCGATGAGATGTCGGCGGCGTCTGAGCGGCGCCACCAAGAGTTCATGGGGGTGGTCGAACAGATGCCTCACGCCATTGAGTCCCTGGCTCAGAGTGTGGTGGCTTTCGGGGAATCACAGGCCAGGGGGTTCGAACAACTCACGGTAGCGCACGACAGGGGTGTCCAGCAACTGGCCGCAGCGCACGACAGGGGTGTGCAGCAACTCGCGGCAGCGCAGGACGCGGGTGTGCAGCAACTGGCGGCAGCGCAGGACGCGACTCGCGAGATGAGTGGTGCCGTCCACACACTGGCAGAGCTGATGCGGGCACATACCAGGGCAGTTCGGGCACTCACTTCTGCCACACTCGCTGTGGCACGGAGGCATCGCCATGGCACCCGCCGCCCTGCTGCAGCACAGCGGTCTGGCCTCCCCCAGATTGCTGCGCTTGCTGCACTGCCAGCCCGGCCGAGTGCCAGTGTCTCTGGCGAGCAGCGCGCACCTGCCATCAGCCAGCTTGCCCCCAATGGTGCTGCCAACACTGCCACTCCCCCAGCCAAGGTGCGACGAGCTGCTGCTAAGACTGGTGCTGCCCAGCCACAGCTGCAGCAGTCAGCAGGCGGCCCCTCCTGGGCCAGGCCTCATCTAGGCCGACCCCCAAGGGAATCTGCCGACACGCTTTGTGGCCCTCATGAGCCTTCCCCCAGCCTCGCCACACCCGCAGGGCCCAGGTTGAGGCGGAGCAGCAGGTCGGCCAGGGGCCAGAGAAGCCTGTCTAAGGACTCGCCCTCTCGGCACACCCATTAGAGTGTGGTGAGAGCGGTTTCTTTTATATTGGGGGGCTTGTGTTGTGGGGGGCATTATTTTGTTAAGGCCGAGGATCAAGGCATTTTTTGTTCTCATGGGGGTGTCTCTGTTGTGGGGGGGGGGGCTTATTTTTGTAAGGCCGCTGTTGAAGGCCTTTTGGATGGGCAAGTTTTGTTCGTCCTCCCCAGGTTTTGGGAGTGACAGATGTTTTTGACTGTTTTTTGGGGGTCTTGTCTGTTTTTCTGTTTCATGTGGGAAGGGCCCTGAGTTTGTGAAATAAAGCTTTTGATTTATTCAGCATGTCCAGGTGTCATGTTTGAAGTGGTTGTTACGTTAACCGGCTGAGGGCTTGCGGAGCGGCTGCCTCAGGTGCGTTCATTGCCACAGGCCATTCCCTGACAGGGGGCCTAGAAGTGTCGATCAATAAGCCCCCGGCGGACGGCCCTTGGCCCTTGTCGCTCCCTCCTGGGCTGGTCCTCCTCCTCCTCCTCCTCCTCCTCCTGCTCGTCCTCCTGAGGTGGCAGTGCCTGAGTCCTGCGGATAGCCAGGTTGTGCAGCATGCAGCACACGATGACGAACTGGGAGACTCTATCCGGCGAATACTGAAGAGATCCTCCGGAACGATCCAGGCAGCGGAACCGTTGCTTGAGGACGCCTATCGTTTGCTCGTTGATGTTCCTTGTGGCTTGATGGCTTTCGTTGTATGCCTCCTCCGCTGGGGTCCTGGGCGCGCGGAGCAGGGTCATGAGCCATGTACACAAAGGGTAGCCCTTGTCCCCGATAAGCCATCCCCTTGGTGGAGGCTGTGCCTCGAACATGTCAGCCACAGTAGTCTGGCGCAGGATAAATGCATCGTGGCTGCTTCCTGGGAAGCGGGCATTGACAGCTAGGATGCGCTGCCTGTGGTCACACACCAGCTGTACATTTAGGGAATGGTAGCCCTTCCGGTTGCGGTAATCCTCGGCATTGTGGATAGGTGCCCGCATAGCCACATGCGTGCAGTCAATGGCGCCCTGCACCATGGGGAAGCCCGCGATCCTGCCAAATCCGACTGCACGCTGCTCCTGCCTCTGTCGGGTCATGGGGAAAGAGATGAATTGGTGTCTCCTCGTGTAAAGTGCATCGGTGACCTGCCGGATGCAGCGATTCACGGCGAACTGGGAGATGTTCGCTATGTCCGCAGCAGCGGCTTGGAAGGAGCCGCTTGCATGAAAGTTCAGAGCCACCATGACCTTCACTTCCACCGAGAGAGACGTCCTGCACATCAGCTGTGGACGCAGATCTGCGTGAAGCAGCTGGCAGATCTCTGCAACCACCTCCCTTCTGAAGCGCAGCCTCTTCACACAATGCGCCGCAGTCATGGTGAGATAGGACACCTGCTGCCGGTATTGCCTGAGTGGGTAAGGCCTACGTTGCCAACGCCTGATGGCCCCTCTGCGTCTAGGCATGGCTGGCCCTCTCTCACAGCGTCTGCGAGCCCTTCGCACATAATGCTGCAACTGAGGGTTGGCCCCCCATACAGCCCCCATAATAAAGTTGAGAACAGATAAATCACAATGAATCAAATGTCAAAGCACTGGCCAGAAGCCAAAAATACCTCTCCTATGTTGTCCCAAATCAGTAACCTCTGTCCCTTGGTCTCTGTCCAGAAATCCAAAGTAGTAAAGTCATTGCAGCAAAATGGCTGGGCTTTATAGGTCAGTGTAAGTGCCCTTTAATTTGCGCTCCCCGAGGCCCACAGGGCCTCTTTTGCGTTCCACCTCACAGTTCTTAGCAGCGCCACGCCCACATTGGGCGGGCGCCACTGAATTTCCGGTTTGGGGCGCACAAACAGCGTTGCGCGACGATATGATGTCATAAGCTGCGCGCGCACCTGAGCGGGCGCAAACACTTTGCGCCGGCGCTAAAAGTCAACTGAATTTGGGCGTCGGCGCAGATCGGACTGCGTTCAGGCGCTAAGTGTCTAGCGCCGGAAATATAGCCCTTTTATGGCGTTAGCGGCTGGCGCAACCCACTGAATTTCTAGGCCACCGTGTCTTCACAAAGGAGGACACAAATAACCTCCCAGAGATGCCGGGGAATATAGGGTCTGATGAAAGAGAGGAACTGAAAGAAATCAGTATTTGTAGGGAAATGGTGTTCGGAAAATTGATGGGACTGAAGGCAGATAAATCCCCAGGGCCTGATGGTCTGCATCCCAGGGTACTTAAGGAAGTGGCCCTAGAGATAGTAGATGCATTGCTGATCATCTTCCAGAACACGATAGACTCTGGAACGGTACCCATGGATTGAAGGGTAGCTAATGTTACCCCACTATTCAAAAAAGGTGGTAGAGAAAAAGCGGGGAATTATAGACCGGTAAGCCTGATATCGGTAGTGGGGAAAATGCTAGAGTCCATTATAAAAGATGTAATAGCAGAGCACTTGGAAAGCAGTGACAGGATCGGACAAAGTCAACATGGATTTACAAAAGTTAAGTCATGCTTGGCTAATCTACTGGAATTTTTTGAGGATGTAACTGATAAAATAGATAAGGGAGAACCAGTGGATGTGGTGCATTTGAACTTTCAGAAGGCTTTCGATAAGGTCCCACATAAGAGATTAGCATGCAAAATTAAGGCACATGGGATTGGGGACAAGGTATTGACTTGGATAGAGAACTGGTTGGCAGACAGAAAGCAAAGAGTTGGAATAAACGGGTCGTTTTCCGAGTGGCAGGCAGTGACTAGTGGGGTACCGCAAGGATCGGTCCTAGGACCCCAGCTGTTCACAATATATATTAATGATCTGGACGAGGGAATTGGATGTAATATCTCCAAATTTGCAGACGACACAAAGCTGGGTGGGAGGGTAAGCTATGAGCAGGATGTCGTGAAACTCCAGTACGATTTGGACAGGTTGGGTGATTGGGCAGAAACATGGCAAATGCACTATAATGTGGATAAATGTGTGGTTATCCACTTTGGTAGCAAAAACAGGAAGGCAGATTATTATTTGAATGGCAATAGATTGGGAGAAGGGGAAGTGCAAAGAGACCTGGGTGTCCTTGTGCACCAGTCGCTGAAGGTAAGCATGCAGGTGCAGCAGGCAGTTAAGAAGGCAAATGGTATGTTGGCCTTCGTAGCAAGAGGGTTTGAGTACAGGAACAAGGATGTCTTGCTACAGTTGTACAGGGCCTTGGTGAGACCGCACCTTGAGTATTGTGTGCAGTTTTGGTCACCTTACCTGAGGAAGGATGTTCTTGCCATGGAGGGAGTGCAGTGAAGATTCACCAGGCTGATACCTGGGATGGCAGGAATGACGTATGAGGAGAGATTGTGTCGATTGGGCTTATACTTACTGGAGTTTAGAAGATTGAGAGGGGATCTTATCGAAACCTATAAAATTCTGTCAGGTCTGGACAGACTAGATGCAGGATGGATGTTCTTGATGGCTGGGGAGTCCAGAACCAGGGGTCATAGTCTAAGGATAAGGGGTAAACCATTTAGGACGGAAATGAGGAGGAATTTCTTCTCCCAGAGAGTGGTGAACCTGTGGAATTCTCTGCCACAGAGGGTGGTGGAGGCCAGTTCATTAAATATATTCAAGAAAGAGTTGGATATATTTCTTGAGGCTAAAGGGATCAAGGAATATGGCGAGAAGGCAGGGACAGGGTACTGAATTTGGATGATCAGCCATGATCTGATTGAATGGCAGAGCAGGCTCGAAGGGCCGAATGGCCTACTCCTGCTCCTATCTTCTATGTTTCTATGTTTCTATTATCCATTTGTCCTCTTTTACTGCATTAACTTTATGTTCAGCATTGTCCATTCCTGAGGGCTGCACATTTTCTGTATCCTTTTTGATATTGTCACATGACACCATTCCTACAGAAAATGTCTCACTTAAATCAGTGTCCTCAATCACATTGACTCATTGCCCTTTCTTAGTTTTTACTTTTGAAAAGCATTGTTTGGCAAAGTGATTCTTTCCATGATATTTTGTGCACATTTTTCCAAGTGCTGGGCATTGTCTTGACTGGTGTTTATAACCACAGCATTTACAATTAAAAATTCCTTCCTCTGATTGCTTTTCATTTCGGTTCTGCCCATGTTTCTTCCCCTTGTAGGACACAGCACCGACAGCAGCACTATCACTTACTACAATCGCATTATTATTAATTTCACTGAAAGTCTTCGCGTGCTTTTGAGCTAGCTCACTGGCTTGGCATATTTTCACAGCATTTTCCAATGTTAGTTCGGTTTCTCTCAACAGACGTTCCCTGACCTTTTTATCATGAATACCAAGCACAATCTGGTCATGAATCATGGATGATTTCAGTTCAGAGAAATTACATGTCTGTGCTTTCAGTTTCAGATCGGTCACAAAGCTATCAAAAGTCTCATTTTGCTGCTGTGTCCGTGAACAGAACACGTACCTCTCATAGGTTTCGTTCTTTTCGGGAGAACAATGTGTATCAAATTTCTTTAGCACATCGTCCAATTTTTTTCTGTCCTGCTCTGGATCAAATACAAACGTATTAAATACCTCTATCGCCTGTGGGCCTGCAACCTTGAGCAGTAACGCTATTTTCCTTGCATCTGGCTTCGTACCGAACCCGATGGCAGCAATGTAGAGTTTGAATTGTTGTTTGAAAGTCCACCAATTGCAGTCGACATTCCCCATGAGTTTCAAACCCTCCGGTGGCTTCAAAGTGTCCATGTCATGTTTCACAATTTTCAGCAGATTTTACCAATCCTGGTACCATGTTATGTTCATTAATAACTAGTCATTTTCATTATGAACAGCTAGCTTCTAGCTAGTCACTTTATTCATGCCATGTGGACTTCTATACAGCATCCATCTTGACTACTGCCTTCTGGGTAACCTAGTGCATCATGGGTAGTCCCACTCTTATATACATACAGCTCCTACATACAGCAACATACAGCTCCACCTCGTGTACCATTCTAGAATGACATGTTACTGATCATTACAGCGTCCATTTTCCTCACGCCTTGTTGAAGTGCTAGGGAGGTTTTTCTATGTTAAAGGTGCTTTATTAATGTACGTTCTTGTTGTTTCTCTGAGAGAAAAGGAAGTTCATTTAGCAGCTGTTTGCTCTCAGGCTGATGGTTTGTCTGCCATTTTGTAACTTAGTGTCAGTCTCCATTTTAGCCTTAGCTATTTCAAAGAAAATCACATGAAATAAAGGCAGAAATGTTGTTTGGGTGACACTATAACCCCAATTCTAACTCAGTGCAGAGTACATGCAAGTGGGAGCCGAGGCAGACGGCAAAGCGTCTGGAACTCAGCAGTGCGAAGCCTAGTGGGAAGCAGCAGTCGGCAGCAGACCGGCACTCAGGTAAGTGGTTAGGAGGGGTTTCAGAGGGCATTAATGCCAGGGGGCAGCCTAAGCTTTCCTTGTGGGGCCCGGAGGAACACTCCTGCTTCTCCTAGACCCACAAGGAAATTAAAATAAAATAAAACCACTTAGCTTTTTGAGCCTCTTCTAGCTCCAGCTCCTCTTCCCACCAGGTTGGCCTGGGAACTGTTGATGTTTTGTGCCAATGATTCTTTCCAAATAACAGCAAGAGATATTTAGCAAATCTCACAGTCAGCAACCTTGTAATTCAGAGGTAAGGGAATCACCTCAGTCAAACTTAAACAATGACGAGAGCCTCAATATGCCACAGGGCTGGATTCTTCTTCTTCTTTCGTATGGTAGTAGTAAAGCAAATCAAATGTCAATATCAAAGTCAGATATCCAGGCCAAAGCTTCCGGTGTAACAGTGTGGATATCTTGTAGGCTGCCTGCGAATTTCCTCTGAAGGCAGTGCTCAATGATGTGCTCCAGGGTCTGATTAGGAGCTCCACAGTTGCATGATGGGGATGCTTTGATCTTCCATCTATGGAGAAGGTGGCAGCATCTACCATGACCAGTTCTGAGGCGGTTGATGGTTGTCCACTGTTTGCGATGAAGGTTTGATCCTTCAGGTTGTACTGTGCACAAATCGTTGAAGGTGGCAGGGCAGGTTCAGAAAGCGGTTAAAAAAGCATATGGGATCCTGGGCTTCATAAATAGACATGATGTGGAGATGCCGGTGTTGGACTGGGGTGGACAAATGTAAGAAGTCATACAACACCAGGTTATAGTCCAACAGCTTCATTTGAAATCACAAGCTTTCGGAGCGCTGCTCCTTCGTCAGGTGAAGTGAAGAGTTGCATATAAGCACAGCATATATAATCAGAGAGTACTGCCAGATAATTACAGGTAATCTTTCTAACTGCCCTTTATCACACCTCGGCAGAGAGATAATTACAGCAATCAAAGATGTGGATGGTGTCCATACAGGTCAGTCAGGAAAATATTACATCAAAGAACAATGAGGTGGGGTCACAAGGGGTCAAATGTTGCAGATGCTGGGGTCTGTATGAAAAACAAAAAACAAACAAAAAACTATTATTTTGCTGGAAATCACAGCAGGTCTGGCCGCATCTGTGTAGAGAGAACAAGACAACGACGACTCGAGTCTGGATGACTCTACGTAAGGTGACCTGTTTGGACACCATTCACACCTGTGATTGCTGTGATTATCTCTCTGCCGAGGTGTGATAAAGGGCAGTTAGAAAGATTACCTGTAATCATCTGGCAGTACTCTCTGACTATATATGCTGTGCTTATATGCAACTCTTCACTTCACCTGGCGAAGGAGCAGCGCTCCGAAAGCTTGTGATTTCAAATAAAGTTGTTGGACTATAACCTGGTGTTGTGTGACTTCTTCCATTCATAAATAGAGGCCTTGGACTTGAATTTCCAAGCCCATGGAGGTGGGTTTGGAGGCGGGAGTGGTGGGAAAATTGCAGAATCGGGGGGCAGGAACCCATCCCGCCCCCAACCCGCCTCTGTGCCAATGTCCCAGGAGGTGGGTCCCCAAGACGGGAAGGAGATTAATGCCAATTAACTGCCTGTTAACAGGTAGTTAACAGGCAATTTTTTGCCTAATCCTGATTTTTAGCCCTGAAGTGAGGGCTTCCCGATGACTCCAAACCATGCTAAGTTAGCGAGGCGGACTGAAGTAAGATATTAAAAATTGGATTTAATAAGGTAAAACAAACCAGGATTCATCTGTAACACCAATATACAAAATGGAGGGAATAGGTTAATTTGTGCTCTGAGTTGAACAATAGAAGTCTGTAAAAGTTGTATAAACCCAGATAAGGTTTAAACAGGACTACGGGTTAACTGCTGAGAGATTAAAACTGTCAAAACAACCCCTTAGAAAGAGGGAGAGATATATGGGTTCGGCCACGCGAGTCGACACCTATGCACTTAAGGGTCTGTTATTGTGAAGCTCAACAGGGTTCTATTCTTTTAACTAACTAAAGTGTTTTTGCTCTGTAGAAATAATTCAAGAGAGAGAGACAGAAAGTCTGCGGATTGCCCACTTTGGAAAGATCTACTATCTTAGAGAAATACTTAAAAAGACCAAGCCATCTGACAACAGCAAATGGACAATCGTAAAGTAATAAAGTTGAGGCCCCGGGTCATGAGAAAGTAACAGGACCAACTGATAACAAAATGTGAGATTTGTAAGCGACTGGAAGAATGGAATGTCACAGTTTTATAATTACAATTTAACTATAATTCTGTATATGTTAATAAGCTTATCCCCGCCTTTAGGGCAGGGCCTTAATTTTTGTATAACTGTGTGAACCTCGAGAGATTCGGTGGAGTTGGAGCCTTGTGTTGGGATGCAAGAGCCATAGCTCCCCAGGCCTGAATAAACCGTTTTTACTTCAATTATTGGGTCTGTCTTTCTTACAACAAGCCAGTGTAGTCGACTTTGTATATCACTTAGTCCACACTTTGGGGGCTTACATCAATTGGCGACGAGGATGGGATGTGCGTTCTGAACCAGACTCTCGGACAGCATTAACCTAAGACGGGTGAGTATGTTTTAATTACCACCTGTAAAATTAGAGGTTAATCGCTGGCGAGACGTTAAGTCAGAATCGACGTATAAAAGAACTATAAAAAGAAAGACACCTTTAATTGAAGGCGGTTAAAAAGATAGGGACAAGGTGTTCCCTAAGCCGCGTGGCGGCAAACCGAGAGGGGCGGAAAGACCCCTACCCCGGGAGGCGGGAAATCCTTTTAGCCGAATGGCGGCAAACCGAGAGGGGCGGAAAGACCCCTACCCCGGGGAGGCGGGAAATCCTTTCAGCCGTGAGGCGGCGTTCCCTAAACAATTGAATGAATGGGTGCACCGTGGTGAGTGAATGAAATAAAACCCCTACAGTCACAAAGAGGTTAAAACTCAAAACCTCGGGACTAAAGGGTTGGTGTGTTTAACGAAAGAGTGATTGACAGGAAGTGAGCAATTAATCAGAGTAACGCTATAGGGGTGAGCAACGTAGTGTACAAACCTAATTCACCAATACCGTGAATTACGCATTAAACATAGCAGTTAGTTATGACTAAGAGGGTGGAAGAAGAATCCTCAAGGGACCTGGATTCTATAACCCGACTCCTGGAAAAAAAAACAGTGCAGAGAGCCAAAGGCTTGGTGGGGAGGAGCTAAAGATAAAGAGGCAACAGATAATGTAAGGAATTGAAACAGAAGGGAGAGATAAAGAAGGAAAAAGATCTAATTTGCAGGCGAACCAATTTGAAACCCCAGCAAAAAAAAAGAAACAAACAGGGATTTGGAAACTAGGGAAAGCTGTTGAGTCACCGAGTTAAAAAGGAAGGAAAAGATAAACTTAAAGTTTTACCAACATGGAAGTTATTAGCATCTGTATCAAGACAAGTAAAACACGAGATTTGCTGAGTGAAAGGAACCTTAGACATATGCTGAAATTACAGTTTGTATAAAAATGTGTAAGTGTGGATGTTTTCCTGATTAGGAATGTTTAAGAGGTTACAATATTCCTTTGTCTGAAAATCTGTCCGTTAAGAAAAAGAACTGTCTGCTGTGTGTTGTAGCCCCACCCACTTCTCTGTGTTAAAGAAAAAGCATTTAACCCCTTTGTCTGGTCTTGGATTTTGGAAGTTTAAGAATGTGCAAATAAGATTGTGCCCTCAGAATGAAAAAAAAACCTATTACAATTTAAGTTAAGCTGGAGTGTAAAAACTGAGAAGAGCAACAAAAAGTTTGTTTAATGAAAGATTAAGTTTCAGTCCAAGACCTAACCTTGGAGTTATGAGGTAAATTAACCTATTAAAACCAGACTTTCACTGTGGCCACAGTGAAATTCTGGTTGATGTAAACTGGTGTAGTCCGAATTGAATAAGATAACTCCACTCCGCAAGAATATCTGATAGTGGCAGGTCCCTCTACAATATTTAATTGACTATGGTACTGGAAGCCTTATAGAAGGCGGGGCTAGAGTTAAACCTTAGAAAGATATAGGTAGGGAAGGATGAAGTAGTCGACCTAGGATACACAGTGACACAAGGGAAGAGATAAATGCCCAAAAACAGATGGGAGGGGCATTAGGACTGGCTGCGTGCTTTGATTGCTCGCAAGCTTCTAGGGATGGCAGCAGGAAGGGGAGGGGGATCCGAGGATGTTTGTTGATGCATTGGTAGGGGGCCGACAGTGCAAAATGTTAATAGACACAGGAGCCACAATCTCATTGACAGACTTACCCTTGCCCCGAACGAAACTTTCAGTTAGTATAGCAGGAATCGGTGGACGAAGAATCAGGGCTTATAAGAGCGAAACAGTCTTACTAGAAATTGGATGTATAATAATACCTACACAGTTGTGGGTATGCGAGAACACCGAAGGAACAATCCTAGGGATAGATATACTGCGAGAAGTAGGAGCTTTAGTCGACCCTAAAGCGAATGAAGTGTACTGGCCCCCAGATTATAAGTCAAACAAACAGGCAGGCCCGGGAAACAAAGTAGAAATGGCCCAGCCTATACAGGATTTGATCAAAGGAGGGTAGCCAAAGGAAAAAGTGTAAACCTATATAGATAGTCGGAATGCCTTTGGGGTGGTGTCTGATTACATGATAGCGGGAGTAGGCAGGGATATATGACACCAGGAGAAGACCCGTAAGAGACAAGAATATAATCAAGGAATTAGTAGGAACCTCTCTCCTACCCAAAGAGTCCGTAATAATAAATTAAAGCACACAAGAGGATGGGCAGCTAAACGATCAACTGAGAGAGGGAATCTGACCAATGAAGCCCAAATGTTCATGTTGAGTCAAAGTGTGAAACCACAACTGTCTTTCAGTCAGGGATGTTTTTGGGTTGCGTGAAGTGACGCAATAATGTTTAGCTCCACCTTCAAAAGCCTGCGAAGGAGTTAACCCTTTCCACTGACAGCTGTTTGAGTTCACCAAGCAACAACTTCAGTATTACTGAATAGAATTTAAAGATATTGGACATTATTACATTTAAGTTTCTTAATGTTAAGCGGATATTTCCCCACAGTGATAGAAGGAAAATTAGGATTTGATAAATGGAAGTTATCTTATAAACTAATTGCAGCACCGTCTCAAACGGCCGGGAGACTGCTTGGGAAGCTGTCCTGTTACCCAAAGATAAATCTGGACAGATAGTTAGAGACATGAGGCCAAAGACCAACAGATTATACGGGATCGAGAACAGGATACACGGGACGACCAGAAGGAGGTCTTAGCAATAGATAGCAAAGTGATAGCAGAAATAATACCAGCCAAACTAGGGCTAGCACCCAGATGGTCAGGACCTTATGAAGTATTAATGAATAATGACACATGTGCTCATGTAGATGGGTCTGGAATGGATAAAGGAAGGTGTAAACACTGGACTCAGTTAAAAATATATAAGAAAGACAATGAGTAAACCAGAGATGGTGCCCTTTTTGACAGAGTGAGGAGTATACTAGAAGATATAAAGAATGGGAAGGGGAGTTACTACATATATCAATGATAGGGCTGTGTATGATGATAATAGGCTGCGTATGATGATAATATTATATGCCATAGTTTGCATCTTCAGGTATGTCTGGGGACAGAGCCACAGAACAAGAAATGAACCAGATGTACAGCATTTTGAACTGATAAAATGGATAAGAGCAGAATAATTCTAACTGGCTGGTGACGACCAGCCCCTTTTTGTAATTACAGGAATATTGGACGTCCGGAATGAGATGGAGCGTCCTCGCCTTGATTCTAGGGATAAATATAAGTATTGCCATTATCAAGGGGGATTAGTAATAAGGAGAACACAGGATGAGGTGTATTTTAGTGTAGCACATAGAGTTACTAAGCTTGCCATTAATATGAGTACTTTTGAGATACAAAACAAATCTGGAACTCCCTGTGGGTAAAACAATTAGAGGATCCACAGGAAAAATCTGTCTTACAAAGATGTAAGAAACGGGGAGTATTGGAAACGACCGGAGCAGGGTATGCGGCCGGGTTAGCAACAGTTAATAGCTTGGACATAGAAGGAGTAAACGAAGGAGCAGAAGAATTACAAGCAAAAATAGAGAAGTTACTAAAACAAGCTACTGGAAATAGCCAGCAATTGACACTGGCAGGGAAACCAAACCATAATGTAATTGTCGGGGGTGGAAGAGATAGTAGCCCCCCATGCAGAAACAATCAATACAATTATTGATAGACTTAATAATGCTTCTCACCAAACCGATAAGGAACTAATATGTGCCACGTAGGGCTCATGGCTATTGTCGAATGCTCAGCATAACATGAGGCAAATAAATAATGGACAGATCCCTGATTGGATTACTAATAAGGATCTGGAACCTTGGATTGACACAAATAAAAGCCTATGTAAGGAATGTAAAATGGGACAAGTACACCGGGCAGGTGATTGTCTGACCCCATGGACTAAGATGATTGGCTTTGTACTGGCCATCCCACAATTCCCAGAAGGGGGACAACTCCGATACGATGTGATTAATATAGGAGAAGTACAAAGGGAAAGTGGGTTAAATATCATGATGCCCTACCAAGGCGCTTTGGGAAAGGGATGAAGATAATAAACAGAAGAATGAAACCTAAAGGGGGGTGGTAATGGACGGGTGCCACCACAAGGCAAGGACATGGGTGTGCACTCACCCCCCCACCGAGGGAGACACATCCGAGTGCGGATTTGCGAAAATTACCAATTGCACCCTCGAGGTTCACCCAAGGGGATACACCGGACCTGGGTAGCATCAAGGAACAATGGGACCTGTTGTGTCACCACAATTGAACAGAAATATGAATATCAAGATATGGCTTATACCATTCCCCAACCAAACCGTTGTATTGGTCTAAAGATACCTATACAGATAGGAAAACCTGGTCATTTGATAATATGAGGCTTACTAAAAAGGGTTGAAACTTATGTCACACCAGAGCCCAAGGCAATTCCTAAGTTAGAGGAAGCTTGGCAGAAGTTACGGCAGGCAACGAAGGAAATTTTAAAGTACTATCATAAAATAGAAGAAGGCTTAAAGAAACAACAAAAAGACATTAGTACAACATTAGAGGAAACTCACCCACTTCCTCATATTTTGATAATTGGGGACCAGGATGGTCGGGGACTGTGGGCGCCTCGGTGGTACAAGGCATAATGATATTCCTCTTGATTGTTATTCTGATATATTGTGTATTTTTATTTCTCCAGTGCCTTTGTGCCAGAATGAGTAAGGCCGAAATTGGTGCGGTGAAAGAAGTAGAGCCTGAGGAGGGGCAGGTAGCAATGTTAAGAATGGACAACTTCCCCGCCTCTCCAAGGCAAATGGTGTAAGACGCGATGGGAAGCCCTGAAATTATATGGGATTAATTGGGCATGGTAAATAAAGACCGGGCCGGCCAACCGTAAGATGGAGGTGGCAGAAGGAGGGTGGCAGAAGGAGGGTGGTGAATGAGGATTGGTGTGTGATGACAGTCTCAAATTGGCACGTCACACACCCCATGTGGGAATGAGGGACAGGCTTGAGCAGAAAAGCCTCAACCATTAGTGTAGGGTCTAAGGGGCCCCGGGAATGGTTACACTGGACGGAGTGCATAAAGGAAAGCCCACCCTAAAGGAAAGCCCACCGTAAAGGAAAGACCACCATACCACAGAGGGGGAAGTCAGCCTCCAAATTGATAAGGTATATACACATGTATAACCTAAACTGGTAGAAGGCCAGGGAGTGCACGCTCTGGCAGACACCAGGAAGTGGAAATACATGTTGACCTGTTTGGAGCAATTGTCCAAAGGTCAAAAGGGGGGACTGAAGTAAGATATTAAAAATTGGATTTAATAAGGTAAAACAAACCAGGATTCATCTGTAACACCAATATACAAAATGGAGGGAATAGGTTAATTCGTGCTCTGAGTTGAACAATAGAAGTCTGTAAAAGTTGTATAAACCCAGATAAGGTTTAAACAGGACTACGGGTTAACTGCTGAGAGATTAAAACTGTCAAAACAACCCCTTAGAAAGAGGGAGAGATATATGGGTTCGGCCACGCGAGTCGACACCTATGCACTTAAGGGTCTGTTATTGTGAAGCTCAACAGGGTTCTATTCTTTTAACTAACTAAAGTGTTTTTGCTCTGTAGAAATAATTCAAGAGAGACAGACAGAAAGTCTGCGGATTGCCCGCTTTGGAAAGATCTACTATCTTAGAGAAATACTTAAAAAGACCAAGCCATCTGACAACAGCAAATGGACGATCGTAAAGTAGTAAAGTTGAGGCCCTGGGTCATGAGAAAGTAACAGGACCAACTGATAACAAAATGTGAGATTTGTAAGCGACTGGAAGAATGGAATGTCACAGTTTTATAATTACAATTTAACTATAATTCTGTATATGTTAATAAGCTTATCCCCGCCTTTAGGGCAGGGCCTTAATTTTTGTATAACTGTGTGAACCTCGAGAGATTCGGTGAAGTTGGAGCCTTGTGTTGGGACGCAAGAGCCATAGCTCCCCAGGCCTGAATAAACCGTTTTTACTTCAATTATTGGGTCTGTCTTTCTTACAACAAGCCAGTGTAGTCGACTTTGTATATCACTTAGTCCACACTTTGGGGGCTTACATCACGGACCGTCTGGCTGAAGGGGTTGGAGGGGTCGAGATGTCCGTTGTGCCGGTGAGTGATGGGTGCATGTGTGCAGAGGTAAATGTGTGAGGTAAGTGTAAAGTTTTACTTACCTTTACTTTCTCCTGCAGGCTTTCTTCCTTCAGTTCTCAGGAGTTCCTCAGCTCACCGGCACAGAAAGCAGAATGGCTGCTGAACTATCAAAAGCTGCAGCATTCTGCTTTCTGGTCTGGAGAGATCTCTAACTGAGTCTAAGTGGAAGGAATCAAGTTAGAAGACAGATTGACAGTGTTTGACAGCTTCACAGAGCTGTCAAACGCTGATTTTTCATCTGTCAAAAGCTCTTGACAGATGAAATGTCAATCGCTGATGTCACCAGTAACCAGGTGTCCCTTAATTGGCCTGCTGAGCCCGCTGGGCGGGCTTAACAAGGTCAATCAAGGTAAAATAGCGTGGGTTGGCCACAAGTCGATGGAGGCAGGACTACAACCCAAAAAGTGGGAGTCCCGCCTCCATCACGTCCCCATTGACAAAATCCAGCCCATAGTGTACAAAAGCAAGGAAGTTATAATGAACCTTTATAAAACACTGGTTCAGCCTCAACTGGAGTATTGTGTCCAATTCTGTGCACCGCACTTTAGGAAGGATGTGAAGGCCTTAGAGAGGGTGCAGAAAAGATTTACAAGAATGGTTCCAGGGATGAGGGACTTCAGTTACATGGATAGACTGGAGAAGCTGGGGTTGTTCTCCTTAGAGCAGAGAAGGTTGAGAGGAGATTTGATAGAGGTGTTCAAAATCATGAAGGGTCCAGACAGAATAGGTAGAGCGAAACTGTCCCCATTGGCAGAAGGCTCGAGAACCAGGGGACACAGATTTGAGGTGATTGGCAGAAGAACCAAAGTCGACATCAGGAAAAACTTTTTTACGCAGCGAGTGGTTATGATCTGGAATGTACTGCCTCAAAGGGTGGTGGAGGCAAATTCAATTGTGGCTTAAAAAAGGGAATTAGATAAGTACCTGAAGGAAAAAAATTTGCAGGGCTAAGGGGAAAGGGTGGGGGAGTGGGACTAGCTGAAGTGCTCTTGCAGAGAGCTGGCACGGGCTCGATGGGCCAAATGGCCTCCTTTTGTGCTGTAACCATTCTATGATTCTATGATTCTCTATAAGGAATCCATTCCTATGTCACAGTTCTTCCAAGCATTTTGCCATTGGTCCTCAAGGCTGAAGGGAGATCGCTGAAGGGCTTTGGCGATGGTCCAAAATGGCTGTCTAGATTTGAGACGGGTTGGTGGTAGGTTGTTCAAGTCGACCTGGATCGGCATGTCTTTGCTGGTGTAGCAGTTGTATTCTCTGGAGACTGCATATTCGCGGCGTAGATGTGGTGGTGCGATGTTTTCAAGCACGGGCAGCCAAGGTGTTGGTGTTGATAAAAACGTACCGGTGATAATTCTCATAGTAGAGTTCAGCTGGACATCAACGGATTTGACATGCTGATTTGATAGCCATGCTGGAGAGCAGTACTCCGCTGTAGAGTACACCAGGGTGAGTGCTGTCGTACGGAGGGTTTGAGCGTCTGCTCCCTGTGTGGATCCGGTGAGTTTTTGGATCAAGTTGACCCTATTCTTTAGTTTCTTCCCAAAGTTCTGGAGATGCTGTCTATACGACAGGGTACAATCATGCGTGACTCCTAAATAGGAGGTGTTTTTGGCATGGTTTACCTCTATATCGCAAAAGGAGACTTTCAAAGGTTGGTTTGCTTGATGGGTGTTGAGGTGGAATGTCGAGGTAACGGTCTTTTGTGGGTTTGGTCGAAGTCGCCATTGGCGGAAGTAGGCCTCCGTCCTCTGTAAATCACTGGTCAGTGTCTCCTCGGTGATGGACAGGTTCATGTTTTGCGTGGTAAAGGGAATGTCATCAGCGTATACGAACTTGTGGGACTCTGTTTCAGGCAGATCACTGGTGTAACCGTTGAATAACATGGGTGCCAGGACAAAACCCTGTGGGAGTCCGTTGTTCAATGTTTTTTATCTGCTCTTCTGGGTGCCAATGTATAGGGCTGGATAATCCTAAAACATGGCATTTGGCTTTAATTTATTTCTTCCACTTGGTGCTGCCTTGCTGGACCTGTGGTCTCCTCACACTTAGGGTAACTTAGGAAAAGCTAGGACTTAACTTAATCTCCTATGATGGATAGCCTCTTTATGATACTAAGCAGACCCATGCTTTTTTAATTGATACAAGCTCCACACAGATTGTCTCACTGAGCTGAAGCGACTCATAAATGTATTAATTTCTCTTAGCTAAGTGTTTCAAGTTGCAAGCCAATAAATTTCTCTCAGAACACTGCTCAAATTAATTACCGGAAACCCAACAAAAATGTTTCCTGGAGCTATGTTCAATAACTAGAAGTATTAATATTCCTTCTCCATATCTTCAGCTATATTCAAATTCATTAGCAACAGAGTGATGTTCAATCAATTCATCCTTAGAGCTGTTTTTCCATAAATTAGTTCCTAGAGCTGTACTCAGCTAAACGACCAAGTTAAATTAATATCCGTATACAGGTTCCTCCTAACAAATATTGCTGATAGATTAAGAAAATGAGCTAAGCTATACTGGTACTAGTAACCCAGAGGGCTGGAGCTCAAATCCCACCACAGCAAGCTGTGAAATTAACTTCAATTAAAATAAATAAATCTGGTCATTTTTGGTCTAGCACCAGAAAAATAATCACGAGAGCTGCTGGGTTGTCATAAAACACCCAAATGGTTGACCAATGCCCTTCATTTGAAGGACCTGCCACCTCTATGTAGTCTGGCTTCCATGTGACTCCAGTCCCACACTACATAGTTGACTCTTAATGCCCTCAGAGCTACTAGGGATGGGTAATAGATACTTTCAGTGTCACCCACAACCCAATTTAAAAATTAAATTGTAGCATGGCTCCTCTCAGTTTGGCAACCCAGTTTATATCTTTTTCATCCCGATTAATTAAAGCATTGTATGAATGTTCACATTCATTAGTGTCAGCCTTGGCTCAGTGGTAGCACTCTGAGTCAGAACACTGTGGGTTCACGTCCTGCTCCAGACACGTGAGCTCAAAATCTTGGAGTGGCAAGACAGGTGGTCCTGATATTTGTCACCTTCAATGGTGAGCTGCCTGTGGAGGCGTATCACTGTTAATAGTCATAGTGGGGAATATTCGGTTGATTTGCACCTCCGGTTAGCGCCTTAAGAGGGCGCTAATGGGGCGCAAAGCAACTAACGCCTGGGCGCAGTGCTGCCAACGCCTCCCGCGAAATACAGTGGGAGGTTAGCGGTGGTGGTAACTGTTAGCGCCCCGCGGCGCTGCGCCGCCGGCATTGACGTCATTGCTGTGCGCAGTGTCCCAATCGCGCCCCAGCCGCGATCTTCGATAGCTTCCCCTGACTTACCGCCGGACACTATGTCCAACAGGGTCAGGGGGGCCTACCTGCAGCCGGGTTGGCGCAAATTAAAGGGGCGGTGCCGGGCAGCCATTTTTGTTGCTGGCCACCTGCCAGCACTTGCCCCCGTTGCTGTCCCCGGCCTTCTATGCAGCCCCCCGTGAGCCCGGCACTTCCGCTTCTCTTAAGTGTCAGGCTCTATTGATGGCACTCTGATCCCTGGTGGCCCAGCTGGGCCCCGGCTTGTGCTGCGCTAGGCCCCTCCCCTTTAATAAGGGGAGGAAGGCCTGCAGTACCACGGCGCGACGTGCCGCACAGCGTGGCGCTGCGGCATGTAGCAACATGATATTCACTCGCAACACCCCAAGAGGAAGGCGGTCCACTTCCAGTAGCGCCCCGCCTCCCTCTTGGGGCGCTACCAGTGAATTTTGGACGCGGGGGGGGGTGCTAATTTTTTTGGGGCGCCAAAAGTAGAGTCATAGGGCTGGATTTTATCAATGGGGACACGTTGGGGGCGGGACTGCTGGTTGTCAGGTTTCAGTCCCGCCCCCAACGACGTCCGGCTATTTTCCCTTGATTGACCGTGTTAAGCCCGCCCTGCGGGCTTAGCCGGCCAATTAAGGGAAAGCCGGTGACAAAGGACGTCAGCGTATGACGTTTCATCTGTCAAAAATTTGTGACAGATGAAATGTCAGCCTTTGACAGCTTTGAGAAGTTGTCAAACACTGACAATCTCTGTTCTTTGGTGAGCCCTTGTACTGAAGGCTCACCAAACCTCTTTCTTTAGCAGAAATCAGATGGCTGTTGCATCAGAGAATGCAGCAGCTATTCTGTCACCTCTGCCGTTGAGATGAGGCACCTCCAGATCCCCAAGGGTTGAAGCCTGTAGAAAGAAGCAAAGATAAGTAAACTTTTTCTAACACTTTACACTCACCTCACATATTTACCTCTCCACACTTGCACCCATCACTCACCTCCACAGCGCACTTTTGGACCCCTCTCACTCCTCAGACCCACTGCTCGCCTCACTGACCCTGGCGAGGTTCGCAGCCGTCGGGAAGCCCACACTTGTGTGGGTAAAATGGGGATAAGCTTCTTAGCTGCCTGTTAACTACCTGTAAGCAGCCTTGGTTATTTTTCAACCTTTCAACTTTAGCCTAATGCATCTGAGGGATTCCTGCTGCAACCATGTCCAGCACCAGACCAAAGTGCGCACCCCGTTTCGATGAGAACTCCCTCCAAACTCTGGTGGAGGGAGCAAGAGCAAATAAGGAAGTGCTCTTTCCTTCTTCAGGGAGGAAAAAGCCTCCCCAACAGACCAAAGCTGTGTGGCTGCAAGTGGCACAGGAGGTGAATGACATCTCAACGTGCATGCAGAACCTGGCTGCTGTGCAGAAAGAGGTTTCATGACCTTCCCCATCCCCATGACCCTCAATCTGATCCCCATCGCCTCTCATCACCAGCACTCTGCTTTGTCAACCTCCTCCTCCACATCCCACTTGACACTTACATCCCTGCACCCTTACCCATTCCCTCTCTCTCTATGGTCACATTCACTTAACTATTCGACTATGCAGCCCTCACACTCCCTATCACTGTTATGCAATGACAACAACTTACAAAACTAGGGAGGGCCCTTGGTCTTGGCACCTCACTCCATCTTTGTGTCCTTCTAAACATCTATGCTATGGATTCTCCAAACTCACTCCTTCATTCTCACTCAACCTCCACTTGTGTCCCTCATTGCAGGAAAAGAGAGCCCACAATAAGAGGGAGAAGGCGACGACAGGAGGAGGGCCACCCTCAATAGCCCACTGCAGAGGAGGCAGCCCTGGAGATCATGGGAGTCGAGGAGGATGCGCAAGTGGGGGACGGACAGACGAGCGCATCAGAGCAAGCTGGTGACAGAATAGTTTTCCATCTCTCTCATTGACATTGCATGAGTGACTGATCTTGATTCTAATGCTCTAACAGATTGACTTATGATCATCTGCACAATTCAATGTGCATGCAACATTTATCTCACATGTCTAACTCTTTCCTTTACTCCCCGACAGGACCATCGACAGCCACCCTCCCCACTGTCCAGATGGAACAGCCTGAACCGCTAGACTCCTCAGAGGAAGCTGCAGCCTCTGAGGGTGCAGCGTCAGCAGAATTCAGCCAACCCAGCACCAGCGCAGACACTCACACCTTGGTGGGACCTTCGAGACATAGAGTAGAGTTGTCACCTGGTGTATCACAGCTCACAAGTGAGCATCAGCAGATGGTGGAGACAGGGACAGCTCCTCTGGTCTCCAGGTCTTGCTGCAGCATTGCGCAGATGTCACCCACTACCTCTCGCATAAGTCTGAGCCTCCTTTGGCACTGCTGCTCAGTCATGTTGAGGTAGATCATCCTCTGTCTGTAAACTCTGTTTTGGAGGTACCTCCTGCGGCCACGTGCTTCCATGTGCTGGCACCTTCTGGCCTGTACAGCTTCAGGTGGGTGAGCAGCAGGTTGGCGCTCCTGTTGTTGGTCATGCTGTTGTTCCTGCTGTTGGTGCTGCTGTTGTTCCGGGTGCTGCTGCTGCCGCGGTTGGTCTTCATCTGAATCTGAGGTCCAGGAGGAAAGGAAATAAATGGTTCCCATGCTTCTGGTAATTACCTCAGTTGAAGAAGCGCTCAGTCAAGGTGGGGAGAGGGGTTTCCCAGGAGATCACACTGGAGATGGATCTCAGCCTCAAAACTTCCCCAATGAGTAGGCCTGCTAAAAGTTCTCCCAGACCTGAGAAAAGAAAGTTCTGCCACCTGCAAATGATCATTGTTGAAAAATCCTTTTAAATGGTGGAGCTGCAGCTTTTAGTAAGCCATCCACTTGTGAGCCCACCAGGATTAACTGGCATGTTCCAGAGGAGTCATGCAGCATGGGGGATATGTGTTCAAGTTAGAAAGGCCTCTCAAAATGGCATTATAGAGGCACTTAAGTGCTTGTTAAGGGCCTTAAGGGCCTGCCCCACCTCTTGGAAACGGGATGGAAACGGGGTCTGAAAGGCCGCTTTTTGGAAAGTTGCTCAGAGGTGGGCTGGAGGCAGGATTGGATCTGCCCGCCATTTTTCGATTTTAACACCTCACACGCCTCCAATCCCACCTCCTCGGGCCTGGCAAAATCCAGCCCTGAGTGTCTCCGCTTCCACCACTTCCATCGGCAGCGAGTTCTAATATCTCCTTACATGACTCGGTGTCAACGTTTGTCTGGTAATGTACTGTGAAGCACCTTGGAACCTTTTATGGCGTAAAAGGTGCTATGTAAATTCAAGTTGTTGCTGTTGTTAATAATTAGAATGGATCCACTCCATCCTCTTTTACCGAGGGCTGGACCCTGAGAAGCAGGAGTGACATGAATCTTGGCATTCATGTGAAAATGACTTATGTAATAATACTGGGCAGCCTGCTGGTGGTGCTGTCCAGGGAGAGTATAACTACTCGGGCATGGGCCCAGCTTGTGCAGGACATTCTTTAACAGGAACTAGTGAAGGACACAACTAGATCTCCATGTTGAAAAACAGTTGATTAAAGCTTTGTTTAATACTCAGACCAAGTGCCTAGTAGTTTTCTTACGTCAATTTAATCAACTGCAACCCGCTCCACGCTCTGAGTGATTTGGGAACAGACAGCTATGATTCAAACTATAGAAGGGAACTCGGACATAGTAATCAATCCATCATGGAGAAACTACTCAGACCCGCCCGTCTTGACCTGGACCCGAATTCACTTGCAGCTGCTAAGGTCTGGAAACACTGGTATCGTACCTTCAGCAACTTCCTCGAGGAGGGTGGTGAGAATGTTCCTAATAAGTTACGAATGCTTGCCAATTATGATCCTCTCGTCGACGAAGTGGAACTGACAGATGTCAATCCCACGTACGTTACCCTGATGGCCGGGAATCCACAGTGTCACTTTGGGATCTGGCTCCCGGCCCAGTCGGTCCCATGGACCCAATCGATAGTGGGATCCGTATTAATGACGCCGATACCCTGCGCTCCTCTGAGAATGACGCCCTACCCGGGACGTCAAGGGATCTGCCAGCTATTCCGCCAGATCAACCCGGGGAACAGAGCGCTCCCTGCGGGATGGCCACCCGAAGCCAGGACGCCGGTCAGTCACTGACTACTGAGCAGGGTGAAGCAAGCTCTGCGCCGGTGGGGGCCCGCACCCGGAGCCACGATATCCCCAGTCTCCCTCAGGTCGATCAGGGCGACACGGACTCTGCCGGCCCGCCGGTACGAACCAAGCGACCCAGGGACCAAAACACGATCTGAGGAGACGTTCCTTCCGGCATCCAACGGAGATATAAACGACTGCGTCTATTCTTAGTCTGATTAATTCAGTAGAAGGAAGCCGCCGCACTTCCAATCTTTCAGGCGGGAAGAATGACATGAATCTTGTCATTCATGTGAAAATGACTTATGTAATAATACTGGGTGGCCTGCTGGTGGTGCTGTCCAGGGAGAGTATAAATACTCGGGCATGGACCCAGCTTGTGCAGGACATTCTTTAACAGGAACTAGTGAAGGACACAGCTAGATCTCCATGTTGAAAAACAGTTGATTAAAGCCTTGTTTAATACTCAGACCAAGTGCCTAGTAGTTTTCTTACATCAAGGAGTATTGGCCTGAGGGTCCCCCAATAGGAGCAGCTGCCTCTCCTTCAAGTCTGCACCCCACCCCATCACTGCCGAGGCCAGCCAGGCAGCAGAGGTGCTGATTTTCAGGGCACTTCTGCCCTTTACCTGGCCGGATGCCTCTCCTGGTGGGCCAGCTGCAGCGCCATCGGGATTCAGTAGCAGGGCACCAGCACGGTCCCTGTTGGTGGCGAGAATCGTGCCAGGAACCCACTCAGCAACGGTGATCAACCCGTATCCAGGAAACTAGACCAGGGCTGCAGTGGTGTTGGAGTGGGGGACTGACGTCTCACCTGGCTGGGAGCAGAATCTGGTAAATGTGTGAGGAAAGGAGTCTCAGACCCAAGTTACAGGACTGAACACCTGGAGCCTACTGCTCTGCACAGTTCTGTACTCAGTAGATAACCTTCTTGAGCCATCAGGGAAACACAGTCGTGTGTGTCAGCAGCTTGTGTGTTGTTCATGTGTGAGGTGTAGGCCTGAACAAAACAGGCCCTGGAAGCTTGCGCGGTTAAACTCCCAGTGTCGGCTGACACTAATTCATTGGCTGTTAAGTGCTTTGGGACGTCCTGAGATTGCTAAAAGTGCTATAGAAATGAAAGTTATTTGTTTTTCTTTCTCTGATGTTCTCCCTAAATTCTTCTATACTCAAGGCAGTGACTCAGGCTGGGTCAAGATTGCAAAAGTGTTCTGTGTGACCATGCCAATGATCCATCCTTCAGGAGTGAACCTGGATAGTGTGCGCAGGTGTGTTTTTTAAGTGGAGCCACCAGTCTACCAGAAAAATACCCCCCCTCAGGCATTCGAGCTCAAAGCCCCTCAGCAGGAATGGCTAGAAGCCAAGCAGCAGCAGTTGTGATGACTGCTCTTCTCTCACTGCCAGGTCAGAAGAACCAGGAGCCAATTATAATGCCCTCCACTTCCACCCAATGAAAGTCAATAGCTCAGCCTACGCTGGGAGTTTAACCGCGCAAGCTTCCAGGGCCTGTTTTGTTCAGGCCTCACCACATGGGCAACAGACAAGCTGCTGACACACATGATTATGTTTCCCTGATGGCCCACCTCATTCCCCAGCACCAGATCCAGCAATGCCTCCTTCCTAGTTGGGCCAAGAACATACTGGTTAAGGAAATTCTCCTGAACACATTTCAGAAATTCCTTCCCCTCCTTTCTGTAAAGTCTGTGGGTTGTTTAGTTAATTAACACACAGACTCCAAGAGTAACTTAAAACAGGACTTTACTATTCGAAGGTCAGGGCGAATCTGCCCAATAACTCCTGGCACAACACTTATATACGGTGTGGTCACCGTCGGTATTACCGTATACAGAAGCCAAACAAAGTAGTGCCACACCTAAAATAGTTCTCTTAAAGGTGAACGGTTACATACAATAGTTCTCTTAAAGGTAGACGGGTACATACAATACAATCCTCCCTTTTTAGCTTACAACATACTTATTCCCCATTAAACATAACATATAATCAACTTCATGTAAAACAATTCACAGATATAGTCTCTGCGGGAAACAGTTCACAGATTCAGTCTCTGCGGGAACAGTTCACAGATTCAGTCTCTGGTCTTGACTCGGTCCGAACAACATCTCTGTGGTGTAGCCGGTTCACATTTCTAGCGTGACTCATCCAATAGTCTTTCCCTTGGCTTAACAGCTTGAACTTCCGTCCTGCTGAACCAGCAGTGCTGACTTTTACAAACAGCTGGACTGCCTTGGTAATTTTTCCTACTTTCCAACTGATTTGGCCCCCTTCGTGGGGCCCACGTGCATGATCTGATAGAAGTGATAATGATTTAGATGGTTATCGTCTTCTGCTTCGTCTTTTTCTTTTCTGCTTCTTGGAGACTCTCGGGTCTCCCTTATCCGCTGCCAGCTGCAGCGCCACCATCTCCCTATGTTCCTTAGACTTTAAGTGCTTCATCCTGATTTCTGCACTTTGGGAGTTTTCATCACAAGCTGGGCAGACCAAGTCATCGTAATATTCCATGTCACTCAACAGGTCATGGTAATATTCGGTGTCATCCTGAGCTAGTCTAGCGAGAGGGCCTGCTACTTCTTCCGTACCCAACTGGACGTTAGCCGACTGTTGTTCCCTCCCTAGACATCTTTCCTGAAGAGACTTCTTCATGCGTTCATATTCATCCCGCTCTTCCTGGGTTTCCTGCAAATCCTTCACTAATGACTTCGTTTGTGATTTCAATACTTCCCCTTCCCTCAGGGATTGATTGATCAGGCTATTCAATCCTTCTACTGGAGCAGCTGTTTCAACATTCTGCTGTTCACATTGACGTGATTCAGCGTACTTTTGGCATTGATACGCTTATCAATTACTTCATAAAAGGTGATGAGTCGAAGAAGAGATGATGAGTCGAAAGAAGAGATGAATAAGGCTTTTATTAGCTAAGAAGAGACCATGCTTCTTCGTGAGTGACTGAACAAGTCTGAACGAAACCCACACAGTGGTGGGTGGAGTCAGCTGAGGCATGCCTCCATACACAGCGCCACCCAGAGGTGGCAATATACAATACAGTGGTTTACCACATTCACCCCTTGTTTAATGTGAAGTCCGGCGGGGTGAAGGGTACTACAAGTTAAGTCTATCAGGAGGCCTTGTCTGACGTCCTGATCGTCGTGGTGGCGGCGGTGGTGTTGCAGCATCCGACGTCGGGTCTGGTGTCTGGGTGGTTGGCGAAGATTCCTGGGGCTTTGGCATGCCGTCTGCAGGGGTTGGGTTGGGAGGGGTGGTGGGGGATAACAGTGGTAAGGGGGATAACGGTGGTAAGGGGGATAACGGTGGTAATTCAGGGGTACCCGAGGGTGCGAGATCTCGTATGGAGACCGTGTCCTCCCGCCCGTCTGGGTATGTCACCCAGGCATACTGGGGGTTGGCGTGTAGGAGGTGCACCCGCTCGACCAGGGGGTCCGTTTTATGCGTCCTCACGTGCCTCCGCAGTAGGACGGGCCCAGGAGAAGTCAACCATGCCGGTAGCGAGGTTCCCGATGTAGACTTCCGGGGGAAAACGAACATTTTCTCATGAGGGGTCGCATTAGTGGCAGTACAAAGCAGTGACCGAATGGAGTGAAGCGCTGCAGGGAGGACCTCCTGCCAGCGGGAGGTCGGAAGGCCCTTAGATTTTAGTGCTAAGAGGACTGCCTTCCAAACCGTCGCGTTCTCCCTTTCCACCTGGCCGTTCCCCCGGGGATTGTAACTGGTGGTCCTGCTCGTGGCGATACCTCTTGTTAGCAGGTACTGCCGAAGTTCGTCGCTCATGAACGATGAGCCCCTGTCGCTATGTATATAGCTGGGGAACCCGAACAGAGCGAAGATGTCATTCAGACACTTGATGACCGTGGTACTGGTCATGTCTGGGCAAGGGATGGCAAAGGGGAAACGGGAGTACTCATCAACTATGTTGAGGAAGTACACATTGCGGTCAGCGGAGGGGAGGGGCCCTTTAAAATCGACGCTCAGGCGTTCGAAGGGGCGGGTGGCCTTGATCAGGCTTGCTCTGTCCGGCCTATAGAAGTGCGGTTTGCACTCGGCGCAGATTTGGCAGCTCTTGGTCATGGTCCTGACCTCCTCGATGGAGTAGGGCAGGTTACGGGATTTGATAAAATGGAAAAACCTGGTGACCCCCGGGTGGCAGAGGTCATTGTGGAGGGACTGCAGCCTATCACTCTGCGCGTTGGCGCATGTACCACGTGATAGGGCATCTGGGGGCTCATTGAGTTTCCCTGGCCGATACAAGATATCATAATTGTAGGTGGAGAGTTCGATTCTCCACCTCAAGATCTTGTCGTTCTTGATTTTACCCCTCTGCTTATTATTAAACATAAAAGCTACTGAACGCTGGTCAGTGAGCAGGGTAAATCGTTTCCCGGCCAGGTAATGCCTCCAGTGACGCACCGCTTCTACAATAGCCTGGGCCTCCTTTTCGACGGAGGAGTGTCTCGTCTCGGGGCCCTGGAGGGTCCTTGAGAAAAAGGCCACGGGTCTGCCCGCCTGGTTAAGGGTCGCGGCTAGGGCGAAGTCGGAGGCATCGCTCTCCACTTGGAAGGGGATGGACTCATCCACCGCGTGCATTGCGGCCTTCGCGATATCGTTCTTGATAAGAGTGAAGGCTGCACACGCCTCTGGTGTCAGGGGGAAGGAGGTGGCTTTGATGAGGGGCCTGGCTTTGTCTGCATAGAGGGGCACCCACTGGGCGTAGTAGGAGAAAAACCCCAGGCATCTCTTCAGTGCTTTTTGGCAGTGGGGAAGGGGTAGCTCCATTAGGGGGCGCATTCTGTCGGGGTCGGGCCCGATGACTCCGTTCTCCACCACGCAGCCGAGGATGGCCAGGCGCTTGGTGTGAAACATACATTTTTCCTTATTGTACGTTAGGTTCAGCCGTTGGGCCGTACGGAGGAAATTTGCTAGATTAACGTCGTGGTCCTGCTGGTCGTGGCCGCAGATGGTGACGTTATCCAAATAGGGGAAGGTTGCCCGCAGCGCGTTCTGGTCAACCATTCGGTCCATCTCCCTTTGGAAGACCGAAACCCCGTTGGTGACGCCGAAGGGGACCCTAAGGAAGTGGTAGAGGCGGCCGTTTGCCTCGAAGGCAGTATACTGGCGGTCCTCATGGCGGATGGGCAGCTGGTGGTACGCTGACTTAAGGTCGATGGTGGAGAATACTTTGTATTGCGCAATCTGATTGACCATATCAGATATGCGAGGGAGGGGGTACGCGTCCAGCTGGGTGTACCGGTTTATGGTTTGGCTGTAGTCGATTACCATGCGGCGTTTTGCAGTGGTTTTAACGACTACAACCTGGGCTCGCCAGGGGCTAGTGCTACCTTCGATAATGCCCTCCTTCAAGAGCCGCTCCACCTCAGAGCTGATAAAAGCTCTGTCCCCGGCACTGTACCGCCTGCTTTTGGTAGCGATGGGTTTACAGTCGCGGGTGAGGTTAGCGAACAGGGGAGGGGGGGGGACTTTTAATGTGGAAAGGCTGCAGGTGGTTTGCAGCGGGCGATTTAAAAGTTGTTGGTTGCAGACTGTGAGTGGGGGGAGGGGTCCACCGTATGCTAGTGTGACACTCTTAAGGTGGCACTGAAAATCCAACCCTAGCAGGACGGCAGCGCAAAGACGGGGCAGGACTAGCAGTTTAAATTTTTGATATTCAGTGCCCCCTACTGACAGGGTCACCACACAGTAGCCGCTGATGTCCATTGACTGGGACTTGGACGCCATAGAAATGCGATGGTGCGTTGGCAGAATCGTGAGGGAGTGGCTACGTACCGTGTCGGGGTGGACGAAACTCTCTGTGCTCCCGCTGTCGATCAGGCAACTGGTGGCGCGGCCGTTTACCGCGATGTCCATCATGGAGCTGGATAGATGGTGAGGGTGGCCTTGATCCAGCGTCACGGAGGCCAGTATGTGGCTTAGTGAGTCACTATAGTCATCCGCCGAGACGGTGGTCGGTTCCGGTGACGAAATGGCGGTTGAGTGCGTTGGATACGATGGCGGCGGATGCCATGCGGCCGGGGGTACACAAAATGGCAGATAAGATGGCTGCTCCCACGGCCCGCACGCTGCGCTGCTGGCTGGCTTCCCCTTGCAGGCGTTAGCGTAATGGCCTTTCTTCCCGCAGCCCGAGCAGGTAGCTGTCTTAGCTGGGCAGTGCGCTCTGGGATGTTTTAACTGGCCACAGAAATAGCATTTTTGGGCCTGGTTACTGGGCATCGAAGCAGTTCTTACCGGAGGCTGCTGTCTCGGTTGGGTCGCTGCAGCGGTTGGTGCCGGGGGCGGCGGTCCCGTGTCCCACGGTTTCGATTGCCATGTCTCGGCGCCGTTACGGGGGTATGCCTCGAGGTTTCGGTGGGCCTCCTCTAACGAGAGCGCAAGGGCAATGGCCGTCTTCAGGTCGGGTTCCTTGCTTTCTAGCAGTCTCTGCCGGGTGTGGTCTGACTGGAGGCCCCTGACGAAGGCATCACAGGCGAGTCCCTGCGCGTGCTCCACAGCCGTTACCGCTTTACAATCACAGTCTCTGCAGAGTGCCAGTAGCGTCCGTGCAAATGCCCCTACCGATTCTCCCGGTTGCTGCCTGCGGGATCCCAAGAGGTGTCGGGCGTAAATTGTGTTCACTGGGCGCGTATATTGCCCTTTTAGTAGCTCGAGGGCCGCCACGTACGTATTAGAGTCCCGGATTAGCATATATACTTGATGGCTCACCTGGGCGGTCAAAATTTTCAGTTTGTGATCCTCCTCTGTAACCTGTGAGATTGCGAGGAAGGATTCAAAGCAGCTCAGCCAGTGTTCAAACTTGGCTGATGCACCCACATCTTGAGGGTCGAGGTCCAGGCGTGGTGGTCTGAGGGCTCTCAGCAATGTCTGCTGTATCCGTTGCTGTTGTTGCTCCTCAGGTGTCGCCATTTAACTTTTAGCTAATAAAATTGATACGCTTATCAATTACTTCATAAAAGGTGATGAGTCGAAGAAGAGATGATGAGTCAAAAGAAGAGATGAATAAGGCTTTTATTAGCTAAGAAGAGACCATGCTTCTTCGTGAGTGACTGAACAAGTCTGAACGAAACCCACACAGTGGTGGGTGGAGTCAGCTGAGGCATGCCTCCATACACAGCGCCACCCAGAGGTGGCAATATACAATACAGTGGTTTACCACAGGCATCCCTGTAAAATCTGTGTTGCAACCTCAGCTATTTCCATAACTTTTGAGAGCTCCGAACTCCTTCCCTTTGAAGATTGAAGCTCGTGTTCAGATTGTTCCCATTGTAGAGTCTTGTCCTTCAGCATATGAAGGAGTTGGCTGACCATTAACTCTTCCACGGGAACACTGTGGGTCAGAGTCTTCTCCATTTCATCCATCTTTTCCTCCAATGCTTTCACCTTCTTTTCCTCTTGTACTTTGGCTTCCAGCGCTCGGAGAAGTTGCGCCTTGATGCTCTCTAGCTCATGTTCAGAGGCCATTCTTACAGTCTCTGTGTTTCTTACAGTTCCCTTTTCTTCCACTGAACGGATTCCCAGTTGAATCTGTTCTTCAAGTTGTTGAATCTCGGTCATTGCCGCCCCATATTTGTCTTGGGTTTCCTTTAATATTTTTATGAGTTCTTGTACATCTTGTCTTTCATGTTCTGCCTTGTCTTTCACCTCTAATTTCTCATCTATGGATGGAACTTCTACCGATGAGTCTGTCTTGGCCTTGAGCTCATCAAGAATTTCCTGCAGCCTTTGGACTTCTTGCTCATGTTCAACCTTCAGTTGCTCATATGCTTCCACTGAAACTATCTTTTCGGAGGTTGCCGAGTTAACCCCTTCCAGAATTGTAGCCTGGGCCTGTTCATACTGTTCTTTCAACTTCTCACACTCTGCTTGTAAGGAGTCGTAGAGAAGAACTGGAATAAAATCCTGGCTTCCTGAAGATTCCTCTTCATTTGCTTCTTCCTGCAAATATTCTAACTCCTGAACAGCATAAGGGAGATGTGATCGGTAATTGGTCACGATGGCTCTATGGTCGCTCTCTGCTTGAGCTAGCTGCTTCTGTTGTCTTTCCAGATTCTCCCATTCGGTGTCATAGAACTTTTTCATTGTTTTCATCTCTTGTACGAGACGGTAACTCAATTGTTCTAATTGTTGTCGTAATTTGAAATAAGTTTGAGTCCGAGCTCGGTGTTCTTCCGTCATGGATATGTCCGTAACTTGAACAGGCTCAGAATTTTCTGTCAAACTAGGTTGTCGTTGTTCGGTGGAGTTCTGTTCTGAAACTTTGTTCTTCTCTGGAGCATAAGCCTTTATGCATGCCTTCGTTTTTCCAACCTTCGTCGGCAAGTCCATTTCAGCCTTGACTTTCATATTTGGGTTGGTCTTATCGTCATCCGTTTCAGAATCTGAGCTGATTGTCTGCACCGAGTCCTCACTCGTTATGGCTTTTAGATAGTGCCATTCCATGTCTATTTTCTTGATCCACTCCCGTCCTAGAAGTGGTGGTCCTCCCTCATGTAGTACGTATAAGTTCATTCTTGGGTGTTCTTTACCCCATCTCTCACTTTGACTCTTATCTTTCCCATGGGGTATACTTTATGCCCCGTGTATGTCTGCAATACGAACTTGGTATCTCTTAAGGGTATATGTGAGAATAGCCGGTGGTAATCCCTTCGATTTATGACTGATAGAGCTGATCCAGTGTCCAACTCCATTTTCACTTGGATTCCAGCTATTTTTAGCATGACCCAGATAGTTTGTAGGTCAGCTTCCTTACTCACATTGTGAATTCTCAGACT
This sequence comes from Somniosus microcephalus, assembly GCF_052327205.1. Lineage (NCBI taxonomy): Eukaryota > Metazoa > Chordata > Chondrichthyes > Squaliformes > Somniosidae > Somniosus > Somniosus microcephalus. The sequence goes on along the minus strand of NC_140987.1, from coordinate 71,932,369 downwards.
ACCCAGCTCCTGGCCGTTTGGGTCTGAGTCTGAATTCTGTTCGTCTGAACTCGTCTCAGCCACCTTGTGTACCTTGCTGTACTTTTCCTGTGATGGCTTCCTTTGGTTGTTGGTCCTTTGGTTGTTGGTCTTCTTCCCTGACCGGCATACCTTAGCTATGTGACCCAGTTTGCCACATTTCCTACATTCCTGGTTCTTAAACCAGCATTGGTTCTGGTCGTGTGTTGTCTTCCCACAACGATAGCATTTTGTTGTTGTCGAGGTAATTTGATCCACACTTAGTGCTGCTGTCTTTAGCTGCATTTCCGCAGTTCCCTTCGCTGCGGCTTCGTGCGATGCTGCAATAAGGACAGCCCTGTCAAGTGTAAGGTCGTTCTCTTCGAGTAGTCGCTTTTGCGTTCCTTCCTTTGCCAACCCGCACACGAACTTATCTCACAATGCCTCTGTCAGATTCCCCCCAAACTGGCAGTATTTCGCTAGTCTACGCAGTTCGACCAAGTATTCTGCGTTGCTTTCGTCTTTCCGTTGCGTTCTCGCATAGAATTTGAATCGTTCCGCCAACATCAACGGTGTGGGGTTCAAGTGATCCTTCAGAACAGCCACAATATCATCGAAAGTCTGATCCGCCGGTTTAGCTGGTGATAGTAGATGCTTCAAGAGCCTGTATGTCTTCGCGCCCATCGAGTTTAGCAAGGTTATAGCTTTGTCATCTTCTTCTATTTTATTGGCCTCACAATAGCTCTCGATGCGTTCCACGTACGTGGCCCAGTCTTCTACCTCGGCATTAAAATCGTTGATGTTACCACGCTTAGGCATCTTCCTCTTTTTCTGATAACACCCCGAATTATTTCTTTAACTTATTTTTTTTTTCTAAGATGGCGGTTTTCCCGCGAAAATGGCGGTTTCCCGCGCTTATCTTCTCTCCCCGCCCACTTCAATGGCGGTTTCCCGCTTCTGTCTTCTTCCCCGCCTAATGGCGGCTTCCTGCGTTTCTTCCCTAGCGGGAGGGGTACACTTTCCCCCACAGGCGACGGCCGCTGGCTTTCAGATTCACAGCCTGCGCGTCGGCTTCAGTGCTTTCCCTTTTCTCGGCAAGGCAACCGGCGCTGGGTACACCCCATTGACGGCGAACAGGTTCAGCCGCTGGGCTGGCTCTCGCTCAGTTCCCCTTGCCATGGCTCGGTCTCTCTCCCGCTCTCTCGGCTCTACCGGCGCTGGGTACACCCCGTTGACGGAGAACAGTTTCAGCCGCTGGACTGGCTCTCGCGCAGTCTCCCTTGGTCGGCTCTGCCTCTCCCGCTCGCTCGGCTCTACCGGCGCTGGGTACACCCCGTTGACGGAGAACAGTTTCAGCCGCTGGACTGGCTCTCGCGCAGTCTCCCTTGGTCGGCTCTGCCTCTCCCGCTCGCTCGACTCCCAAACGCCTCTCCCAGCCGTCTCGCAGTCCGGTGCTTCCCTCCCCGGCTGCGGCTGAGTTTTTATATCTTCCCGCGCCTACGCTCCCGGTCGCAGCGCTTCGTGGCTTCGGTCGCTGCCCGGCCTTTTTCGCCGGTCGCGGTCTAGCTGTCTCACGACGCCTTTGCGTCCCCATCCTGTCTGTACCGCGGCTTCCTTGCTCCACGCTGCCCCAGTCTCAGCGCCTCTGGGCCCAACTTCTGTCCGGCTCCTTTCCCCCTCGACCGTGGTCGAGTGCACTGCCCTTATCCTCCGGTTATTCTTTTTACTTTTCCCTTACTCACAGTCACCGTGGCCGCCTTGCTTCTCGTGCTGATCGGCTCACTCCTCACCGTGGCAGAAGGGACAGTCAGTGCCTGTTGCTGATGGAAGTCTTTGTCTCTGAATTCTTCCTCCTTTCCAGCTCTGCAGACTCGAGTTTTCTCCCAGCAGAATGACGAGGGCGGTTGCCTCTTCTCGACGCTCATTAACTGCTTCGGAATTATTGTTGCCGCAGGGTACGATCGGCCTCGTCGCCACTGTAAAGTCTGTGGGTTGTTTAGTTAATTAATACACAGACTCCAAGAGTAACTTAAAACAGGACTTTACTATTCGAAGGTCAGGGCGAATCTGCCCAATAAATCCTGGCACAACACTTATATACTGGTGTGGTCACCGTTGGTATTACCGTATACAGAAGCCAAACAAAGTAGTGCCACACCTAAAATAGTTCTCTTAAAGGTGAACGGTTACATACAATAGTTCTCTTAAAGGTAGACGGGTACATACACTACACTTTCCCTTTACCCTAGCATTATCTAAGTCGATATTTGGGTAATTAAAGTCCCCCAATATCACCACTCTATAGCGCCTGCATATCTCTGTGATTTCCCTGCAGATTTGCTCCTCCATCTCCCTCTCACTATTTGGAGGCCTATAAAATACCCCCAATAGCGTGATCATACCCTTTTTGCTCCTCAACTCTAACCAAATGGATTCTGTCCTTGTCCCCTCAAGAACATTCTCCCTTTCCAACACTATAGTGTCTTCCTTAATCAGCACTGCCACCCCACCTCCCTTCTTTCCTTCCCTATATTTTCTGAACACCTTGTACCCTTGAATATTAAGTGCCCAGTCCTCACCGTTTTTAAGCCTCGTTTCCGTTATTGCCACAATAGCATATTGCCACATGGCTAATTGTGCTTGTAGCTCACCAACCTTATTCACCACACTTTGTGCGTTTATGTACATGCATTCTAAACACATTTTTGAATTTTTCGCAGTCTTTCTTAGTCTGCTCCTATCTAATATGGTACTACTTCTGCCTCGAGTACTACTTTCTTCCCTAGTGCTATCCAACACACTCACTGGCCTAGAAATTCAGTTGGCTGCACCAGCCGTTAGCGCCTTAGGAGGAGTAGATCTCGAGCACTAGGCGCTTAGCGCCCGGGCGCAGCGCGATCTGTGCCTCGCCCCAACTTCAGTAGACATTTAGTGCCGGCGCAAAGTCATTGTGCGCGCTCATCTGCGCGCGCAGATCATGACGTCATTTCGTCGTGCAACACCCTTTGTGTGCCCGGAACCGGAACTTCACTCGCGCCGCCCCATTGTGCGCCTGGCGGCCCGAACGACTGTGAAGTGGAACGGTACACAGCCGAGGCGGGCCGCGGGGAGCGCAAATTAAAGGGCACTTACCCTGCACTATAAAGGGCAGCCATTTTGCAGCACTCACTCTTGTGCAACGGATTTTTGGAGAGAGACCAAGGAAGAGAGCTTACTGCTTTGGGCCAACACTAGGACAGGTATTTTTGGCTTCAGGCCAGAGCTTTGCAATTCTCTTTGCCTTCATTGAGATCTCAGTGTTTGCCAGCATATTATGGGGGCTGCATTGGGTGCCAACGCTGAGTTTCAGCATTATGTCCGAAGGGCTTACAGACGCCGTGAGAGAGTGGCAGCCCTGGCTAGACGCAGAGGGGGCAACAGGCGTCGGCAACGGAGGCCTTACCCACTCAGGGAATACCGCCAGCAGTTCTCCTATCTCAACATGTCTGCCGCGCAGTGTGTTAGGAGGCTGCAATTCAGAAGGGAGGTGGTTGCAGAGATCTGCCAGCTGCTTCACAGAGATCTGCGTCCACAGCTGAGGCGCAGGACGTCTCTGTCGGTGGCAGTGAAGGTGACGGTGGCTCTGAACTTCTATGCCACCGGCTCCTTCCAATCCGCTGCTGGGGACATCGCTAACATCTCCCAGTTCGCCGTGCATTGCTGCATCCGCCAGGTGACCAATGCCCTTTTCAGAAGGAGATGTCAATTCATCTCCTTCCCCATGACCCTGGACAAGCAGCAGCAGCGTGCAGTGGGATTTGCAAGAATAGCGGGCTTCCCCATGGTGCAGGGCCCCATTGACTGCACGCATGTGGCTTTGCGGGCACCTCTGGAGCATGCCGAGGATTACCGCAACCGGAAGGGCTACCATTCCCTCAACGTACAGCTGGTGTGTGACCGCAGGCAGCGCATCCTAGCTGTCAATGCCCGCTTTCCAGGCAGCAGCCACGATGCCTTTATCCTGCGACAGACAACTGTGGCTGACATGTTCCAGGCACAGCCTCACCCAAGAGGATGGCTTATCGGGGACAAAGGCTATCCTTTGTGTACCTGGCTCATGACCCCGCTCCGCGCGCCCAGGACCCCTGCTGAAGAGGCATACAACGAGAGCCATCAAGCGACCAGGAACATCATCGAACAAACAATCGGTATCCTGAAGCAACGGTTCCGCTGTCTGGATCGCTCCGGTGGAGCCCTCCAGTATTCGCAGGAGCGAGTCTCCCAATTCGTCGTCGTTTGCTGCATGCTGCACAACCTGGCTATCTGCAGGACTCAGGCACTGCCACCTCACGTTGGACCACCACCTCAGGAGGAGGAGCATGAGGAGGAGGAGGAGGAGGAGGAGTACCAGCCCAGGAGGGAGGCAGAAGGTCCAAGGGCCGCCCGTAGGCGGCTTATTGAACGTCACTTCTAGGCCCCCTGTCAGGGAATGGCTTGTGCCAATGAAAGAACATGATTGCAGCCGCTCCGCAAGCCCTCAGCCGGTTAAGGCAACAAACACTTCAAAGATCAAACATGGACAATCTGAATAAATAAAATGGTTTATTGTACAAACTCAGGGCCCTTCCCACATGAAAACCAAAAACAGACGAAACCCCCAAAAAACACTCACACACATGACTCACTCCCACAACCTGGGGAGGATTAACAAAAGATGTAAACAAAAATGGCCTTCATCCTCGGCCTTCACAAAACACCCATTCCAAAAAACAAAACATTTGGCCACACCCTCTACTTTGTGGCCCGCGAGGGCGATGCCTTCTGCAAACTTTGGCGGCCCCTGCACGCCCTGCTGCTCCTCCTCAAAGTGAGGCCAGTGGCTGCTGCAAGGCTGGGGGAAGGCTCCTGAGGGGCACATTTCGTGATGGCAGATGCCCTTGGGGGTCGGCCTAGATGAGGTCTGGCCCTCGAGGGGCCGGCTGGTGAATGCTGCAGCTGTGGCTGGGCAGCATCAGTCGCTGCAGCAGCTCGTGGCAGCTCCACTGGGGGAGTGGCAGTGGTGGCTGGAGGAATGGGGGCAAGCTGGCGGATGGCAGGCGCTCGCTGGTGGCCTGAGACACTGGCACTCGCCCGGGCCAGCACTGCAGCATGCGCAGCAATCTGCCGAGGGACAGACCGCTGTGCTGCTGCAGCGCGGTGGGTGCCCTGGCGATGCCTGGCTGACGCAGTGAGTGTGGCAGCAGTGAGTGCCCATGTTGCCCTGTTCTGTGACCGCATCAGAGCAGCCAGTGACTGCACGGCACCACTGATCACCTGGCCACTCGCTGCCTGAGCTGCCCCGAATTCCGCCTGACTCGCTGTCTGATCTGCCCCGAATTCCGCCAAACTCGTGGCCTGTGAGGCCCCGAATTCGGTCACACTCCGAGACAGGGACTCAATGGCCTCAGGCATCCATGCCACTACCCCCATGAGTTCCGTGTGCCGGCGCTCCGAGTCCGCGGACATGTCCTCGAGGAGGCGCAGCTCCTCGGCGGTGACCGTCTCCAGACTGGAGGCCGGACTCTCCCTCTGGGGAGAAGGCCGCCGAGCTGCCCGACCCTTCCTGCGTTGCTGGACGCCGCTGGGCCCAGCAATTGGACTCCCCTCCGACCCTTCCCCCCTCTGGGGAGAAGGCCGCTGAGCTTCCACCCCCCCTCCCGCATTGCTGCAGGCCGCTGGTCCCAGGAGCTACACTCCCCTCCGACACTTCCCCCAGGCTCCCCTCCAGGGAAGACGTGTCCCCTACATTGGCATGGCTTGCCGCGGCTGAGGGTTCCCCTGATGGGCCGCCTTCCTCTTCCTCCTCCTCCTCCTCCTCTTCTGAGGGGCTGTCACTGGCAACTTCAGGGACCTCCTCCTCACCATCTGAAAGCAGGAAGGCATAAGAGTAGCTTTAGAGTGAGGAGAGGGCGTCAGCGAGGGATGCATGAGTGGTGGCATTCAGCGCATTGGTCGGACAGTGGCAAAGGATGTAGATCTGATGCACAAGTGGGACGAGAGAGGTCCAAAAGGTGATGTCCTTACCATTGGTGCCCAGAACAGGGTCGGCATCTCCAGATGCAACGGGGCCAATCACCCGGGCACCCATGATGCGCTCCACGTGCTGTTGCAGCTCGGTGAGCTGCTGGATCTGGGGTCCGCCTCCCCCGGTCTCAGTCCGGCTCCTCTTATTATTGGCCAGCTTGGCCTGCAAGAGAAAGGACGGCCTCTAAGTACAGTGTGTAGCCCTGATCTTGTGTGCACTGCCTCCCATGGTCGAATAGCCTGGCCAGTGTGTAGCCCTGATCTTGTGTGCACTGCCTCCCATGGTCGAATAGCTTGGCCAGTGTGTTAAGTGCAGAATGTGCAATTGATGTTCATGACTGTCCCATAGCTGCTGCATGAGGGCTGGCCATTAGGGCTTTCAGGTCCCTTTGCCCATAATGTGAGGTGCACATGCAAGGATGAGGAGGACACTGGAAAGGGTACTCACCCTGACAATCCTGGCGAGGTCATTTAGCTTTTTGCGGCATTGTACAGAGCTCCTGGGGACCTCACTGTTGGATGTCACCCTGGTGGCGACATGCCTCCAGGCTTTCCGGTAGACGCGGGCCGCCGGCTTCTTCCCATTGTCCGGAAACAAGATATGGCGTCTCTTCTCCACAGCGCCAACCAGCACCCTCAGATCATGCTCTGAGAAGCGCTGCGCTCGTTCACGGGCCTTCTCCATCCTTTCAGGCGCTATTTGGGTCCAGCAGCAGTGTACAGGCTTGGCTGGAGGGCTGCAGTGTCCAGGGCGTGGCAGCAGACCAACTCGACCCTTCCCCCTTAAGAGCTGGCCGGCACCAGGGTGTCTGCTGTCAATCAAGAAATGACCGCACCTGCACTGCGCCCGGCCTCGGCAGTATCGCTCAGCACCGTCGGCTTAGCGCCTAAAGATAGTCCTGCATCGCCAGTTTTAGCGCTCGAGCAAACTCTTAGGGCGAAGCTACTGAATATCGGCGAAGTGGCCTCGACTTTGCGCCGGGCGCAAACTTTAGCGGCCACCCGACTTTACCGCCCCAAAAGTGGCTATAATGAATTTCTAGGCCACTCTTTTATGCACCTTATTTCTCTTTTCTATTCCTATATGCTGGTGCCCATCCCCCTGCCAAGCTAGTTTAAACCCTCCCCAACAGCACTAGCAAGCCTCCCCACGAGAATATCGGTCCCAGCTTGTACAAGTCCGGCTTGTACAGGTCCCACCTTCCCCAGAAATGGTCCCAATGCCTCAGGAATCTAAAGCCCTTCCTCCTGCACCATCTCTCCAGCCACGCATTCATCTGTTCTATCCTTCTATTCCTGTACTCACTAGCACGTGGCACCGGGAGTAATCCAGAGATTACTACCTTTGAGGTCCTGCTTTTTAATATCTTTCCTAGCTCCCTATAGTCTGCCTGCAGGACCTCATCCCTCTTTCTGCCTATGTCGTTGGTACCAATATGGACAACAACCTCTGGCTGTTCACCCTCCCCCCTCAGGGTGTCCTGCAGCTGCTCAGTGACATCCTTGATCCTGGCACCAGGGAGGCAACATACTATTTTGGAGTCATGTCTGCTTTCACAGAAATGCCTATCTGTTCCCCTAATCAATGAATCCCCTATCACTATTGCTCTTCCACTCTCTTTCCTCCCCCTTCGTGCAGCTGAGCCACCCGTGGTGCCGAGGCCTTGGCTCTGGCTGCTCTCCCCAGAGGAACCATCACCCCCACCAGTTTCCAGAACTGTGAACCGGTTAGCGAGCAAGATGCACTCTGGGGATTCCTGCCGTACCTGCCCGGTCCTCCTTCTCTGTCTGGTGGTCACCCATTCCCTCTCTGCCTGCACATTCTGAGGCTGCAGGGTGACCACTTCTAGAAACGTGCTTTTCAAGTATTTCTCAGCCTCGCGGATGCTCTGTAGTGACTCCAGCTGCCGCTCAAGCTCTGAAACCCGTAGCTCGAGTTGCTGCAGTTGGTGACACTTCCTGCACATGTGGTCGTCCAGGCCTAAGGCCTCATTTCTGCCATTTTACAACAGAAATCACATTTCAAAACTACTTCATTGAATTACATAGAATTTACAGCACAGAAACAAGCCATTCAGCCAAACAGGCCTATGCCGGTGCTCCACACAAAGCACTTGGGACATTCTGAGGCTATGAAGGGAACTATATAAATATAAGTTTGTTTGTTATGGAGAAACAAACAGAGAGAAGCAAAACCTCTGGAATCAACATGAGGCAATTAGATGCTGTGATGTTGGAGGATCCATAGAATTTGATTGAGGGAGAAGTAGATGGGCTGAATGGTCTCTCTCAGCTGTATTTAGTGAGTTACCGATCTGATGCATCCATCACTGCTGTTCCCTGGTGCTATTAGTCTGTCAGACACATCACTGACCTCCAGGAAATTGCCCTTATTATTTCTCACTTGTCAATTGTAGAATGCAGCCAGAGTCCAGCACATTGGCCCATAAATTCCATTCCCTACGGGTGTGTACGCACTGTGTACTCACCCATAGGGCCAACAGAAGTGCCGGTTTTAGGCATGCACTATGCATGTGCTGGAAACCGGAACTTCCGTTCTTTGAAGAAAGGGCTTCACAGGTCAAACGCCTGTGCCGGATAGGCAGCACGTACGGCTGAAACTTCTGTATTTTTCCACAGTTGCTTCAGTCCAGCTAAGTCTGAAACAGCTGCGCCTGGAAAAGCAGGCACAAGGCCGGCAGCTCCTAGGCGCAAGGCCTGCTTTTACCAGGCTAAGAGGTGAAGAAAGTAAAAAAAAAAATTTCCACTGATTTACCATTTTAAAATACTTTAAAGAAAGATAAGTTTATTCTTAGTCCTGTTAAAAACTTTAATTATTTTATTCAAAAGTTTAAATTTTTGTTTAAAATAGTTAATTTATGTAATTTATAGTCATTTTAAAAATGTGATTTAAAAAATATATATATTTGAAGTTTTACTTATGTTTTGGGGCTGATCTCCATTTATAGATTTGACAGGTCTTCCTGTCAAATCTCTGAATGGAGATTCCCTGCTCTGATTGGCTCCCCATGGCCCACGTGATCCCAGGGACGCTGCGAACTACCTGTACCCCTGGGACACGCGTGCCCTGCACACCGGCAGTTTGAAGAGGCACAGCAATGGAATTCTGCGCCTCCCGGGAGCCCTCCGGTCCAGGCGGAAATTTTTCCAAATCGCAGCCCTCCGCCCACGGGAGGGCTGCGAACGGAATTTCTGGGCCATTAACAAATGTCCCCTTCAGGTTAATAAGCAATTTACAGTGCGTTTCCAACTGGCCTTCACTGAAGGAGCTTGAGGACAGGTCCAGATCAACAGGGCACTGAATCAAGGAGACGAGCAATTGTAAAATGTCAAAGGGCAAGGAAACTTGCATTTGAAAAATATAACTATTCCAGCGGTTTGAGTTATTTTGATTTTGCAGATTAGGTCTTCTTAAAGGGGTACATTTTATCATTCAGTGCGCCCAGGGTAGAGTTATGTGGGAATGGTAGCGTGTCTTAAGAACTTGGGCACTGAGGTAAGTGTGACCAATTCGCAATTCATTCAAATCCCTGCACCAGGAGTACTGAATTGTAAAGTTTACTCCTAATTTTATGTATTGAATAATACATTTTCCATTTATAAGTTAAAAACTTTCAAGTAAAACAGTCCTGTAGGTGAGAATGGAGGAGTAATGCTCCTAAAATCACAGCGCTGAACTGACTGTCCTGTTCCCGCTCCCAATCTGCTCGCCAGCATTTTCGACCGGTCCTGGAAATGGGCAGCCGGAGTGCCCACCTGTTTCGGGTGGTTGCCTCATTAAGCTGCTGAAGTTGGAATCGTATAACGTACATAAGGCCACAATACATTTTTCAGGTACAAATGGACGCAGTGTGCACCATGCAAGCCCTGACCATTGGTAATAGATATAGAGCGGCCTAACCAGCAGTCCTTGAAGTTCACTCACAAAAATGGTAACCTGATCTTAAGCTCAATGCACCAAAAACCTGAATGTAATAATAACCGGATCTTAAGTTCATCCTACCAATAATTTGAGATAACGAGCAATGTACCAATTATCTGAGCCTGAAAGCAGCAAGCCAAAAACCTGATTTTAAGGAAAATGTACCAATGTTTAAGTCTTGTTACTTTTGGAGGTCTTTTCCACCCTTCTTACTCTAAATTGCTTGGCTCCACTCTCATAGGTGATTCCTACCTCCCTGTGCTCAGTAACACTTCCAGGATAATCAACAAAACAATAGCTCTGTTAATTGCCTTTAGTTACTAGAATTATGCTTTGGTAGCCCCCATGCATGGGATCGCTCTCCAGGGTCCAACGAACAATCCATCATCACAACTTTAGTCTTTAAGTATTTTGAGCAAACTTTACAGAAGACAAGAAAGCAACTAAGTAACAGTCAGATAATAGTTATATATTTGCAGCAGAAAATCTTCCTCCTGAAATGATTACAACTCAAAGTGCTAAGGTAACCCTTTCTGAAACCGTTTCATATTATGCAGTGTTTCTTCCTAAATTTCCTGATACTTGGGCCGTAATTTTCTTTAACTGGGTGGGTCGGGTGCGGGCGGTCGGCGTGGCGGCCCGCGACCCCGTTGTTGCTTGCATCCCACTGCAGAAATGGACTTTGAGCTAACGGGGCCTATTAAGCCTGCCCTGCACGTTACCTGGCCCTATTAAATGGTGCGGGTCTGATGACATCTGATGACGTCGGCGATGAAGCATTTTCAGCCATTGCTCCAGCTGATTAGATGACAGCAAGAAATGCAGCATAAAAGCTCCCACCTCACAGCTGATCACTTTCCTCAGGCAGAAGCTGTTGCTGACTGCATTCCCAGCACACATTTAGCTTTCTACAGGTTGCAAATATTTCTAGGAAAGTCAGCGTCCAGTCTCACCTCATTGGTACAACCTATCACACCACTGACAGATTGCTTCTTGCATCCCTACTTGACCTGCCATCTATTCCATCAAAAACTGGAACTTCCAAGATTATGAATGACTGATCACCCAAATTCAAAAAGTAATTGAGAGTCATATATAAACTGAATCAATCACACAGCATCAAGTTTAAATTATGTCTTTCTCAAGCCTATATCCAACACAGTGTGCAATGATGCATCCTGATTAGCTTGGTACAAGAATTTGTATTGCAGTTGGTTTTTAAACTGATGAGGAATATGACTGGATTTAAAGGAAGAAACACCAAACCAAAACCACACAGACAAGAATACTGTGGCCAGTAAATTTCTCAGATCTGCTCCCGGTCTGCTGGCGTTATATCACAGTACAGCTGAAACCCTGTTTGCGTGTGTAAATGGGGTTTCCGCCGCACTTTGAATTAAGTAACGTCGGTGGGATTGGAAGCAGCTCCGAGGAGCTTTCCAGACTGTATCTTGATCACAATATCAACAATCTGAGCTTAAGGGAAACATACCGATAAGTTGATGTTTGAGCAACATTACCCAAAGGGGAGAATTTCCTTGTGGTGAGTTATAGAAACATAGACATAGAAACATAGAAGATAGGAGCAGGAGTAGGCTATTCACCCCTCGAGCCTGCTCTGCCATTCAATGCGATCATGGCTGATCATCCAAATTCAGTACCCGGTCCCTGCTTTCTCCCCATACCCCTTGATCCCTTTAGCCTTGAGAAATATATCCAACTCCTTCTTGAATATATTTAATGAATTGGCCTCTACTGCCTTCTGTGGTAGAGAATTCCACAGGTTCACCACTCTCTGGGTGAAGAAATTCCTCCTCATTTTTGACCTAAATGGCCTACCCCTTATCCTTAGACTGTGATCCCTGGTTCTGGACTCCCCGACCATCGGGAACATCCTTTCAGCATCTAGTCTGTCTAGTCCTGTTAGAATTTTATAAGTTTCGATGAGATCCCCTCTCATTCTTCTAAATTCCAGCGAGTACAAGCCCAATCGATCCAATCTCTCCTCATACATCATTCCTGCCATCCCAGGTATCAGCCTGGTGAATCTTCGCTGAAGCAAGAAGATCCTTCCTCAGATAAGGCGACCAAAACTGCTCACAATACTTAAGATGTGGTCTCACCAAGGCCCTGTACAACTGCAGCAAGACATCCTTGTTCCTGTACTCAAACCCTCTCGCTACGAAGGCCAACATACCATTTGCCTTCTTAACCGCCTGCTGCACCTGCATGCTTACCTTCAGCGACTGGTGCACAAGGACACCCAGGTCTCGTTGCACTTCCCCTTCTCCCAATCTATTGCCATTCAGATAATAATCTGCCTTCCTGTTTTTGCTACCAAAGTGGATAACCTCACATTTATCCACGTTATATTGCATCTGCCATGCTTCTGCCCAATCACCCAACTTGTCCAAATCATCCTGGAGTTTCTCGGCATCCTCCTCACAGCACACATGCCCACCCAGCTTTGTGTCATCTGCAAATTTGGAGATATTACATCTAGTTCCCTTGTCTAGATCATTAATATATATTGTGAATAGCTAGGGTCCAAGGACCGATCCTTGCGGTACCCCACTAGTCACTGCTTGCCACTCGGAAAAAGACCCATTTATTCCAACTCTTTGCTTTCTGTCTGCCAACCAGTTCTCTATCCAAGTCAGTACCTTGCCCCCAATCCCATGTGCCTTAACTTTACACGCTAATCTCTTATGCAGGACCTTATCGAAAGCCTTCTGAAAGTCCAAATACACCACATCCACTGGTTCTCCCTTATCTATTTTACCAGTTACATCCTCAAAAAATTCCAGTAGATTAGTCAAGCACGATTTACCTTTTGTAAATCCATGTCGACTTTGTCCGATCCTGTCACTGTTTTCCAAGTGCTCTGCTATTACATCTTTTATAATGGACTCTAGCATTTTCCCCACTACCGATGTCAGGCTTACCGGTCTGTAATTCCCTGTTTTCTCTCTACCACTTTTTTTGAATAGTGGGGTCACATTAGCTACCCTCCAATCCATGGGTACTGTTCCAGATTCCATCGAATGTTGGAAAATGATCAGCAATGCATCTACTATTTCTAGGGCCACTTCCTTAAGTACCCTAGGATGTAGATTATCAGGCCCTGGGGATTTATCGGCGTTCAATCCCAGCAATTTCCTTAACACCATTTCCCGACAAATACTGATTTCTTTCAGTTCCTCCCTTTCATCAGACCCTATGTTCCCCGACCTCTCTGGGAGGTTATTTGTGTCCTCCTTTGTGAAGACAGAACCAAAATATATATTTAATTGGTCAGCCATTTCTTTGTTCCCCATTATAAATTCCCCTGATTCTGACTTCACCAATCTTTTTCTCTTCACATATCTATAAAAGCTTTTACAGTCAGTTTTTATGTTCCCTGCAAGATTACTCTCATATTCTATGTTCCCCTTCTTAATTAATCCCTTTGTCCTCCTTTGTTGAATCTTAAACTGCTCCCAATCCTCAGGTTTACTGCTTTTTTTGGCCAATTTATATGTCCTCTCCTTGGATCTTATGCTATCCCTAATTTCCCTGGTTAACCACAGTTGAGTCACCTTTTTTGTTTTATTTTTATGCCAAACTGGGATGAACAAATTCTGTAGTTCATCCATTCGGTCTTTGAATGTTTGCCATTGCCTATCCACCGTCAACCCTTTGAGTGACATTCCCCAATCAATCCTACCCAACGCGCACCTCAGACCATCGTAGTTTCCTTTATTTAAATTCAGGACCCTAGTCTCTGAGTCAACAACTTCATTCTCATTCTTAATGAAGAATTCTATCATATTATGATCGCTCCTTCCCAAGGGGGCCCCGTACAACAAGATTGTTAATTAATCCTTTCTCGTTACATAATACCCAGTCTAAGATGGCCTGATCTCTGGTTGGTTCCTCGACATATTGGTCCAGGAAACCATCCCGTAAACACTCCAGGAAGTCCTCCTCCACAATATTGTTACTAATTTGGTTAGCCCAATTTATACGTAGATTATGCTATTTATACACCAATGGAAAAGAGTTGCGCCCACAGAAGAGGTGGTCAGAAGGGATAGTTCCATGAAGGTTTCCTGGGTCAGCAAATTTGCATGCCTATTGTAGTAGTGATTGCCGTAAAATAAGTGTAATTTTCTGGAGTGCATGGAAACTGGAGTGCAGCCTTTAAAAAGACAGTTGTGGCTACACACTTCAGCTTCAGACAGGGGGATAACCAGGTGAGGAAGGAGGAGTGCTTGGCTCACTCACTTGACTCTCAGATAACTTCATCGCATGTCTCATCAATCTTTTCAAGAAGGTCTGCAGCAGCAGCCTCTCCAATTAGGAGCCAACAAGGCAGTAGGGCCTGGCACCCAGGCACAGAAGAACAATACAGAATGTTTCTGATTCAAACCTCCAAGCCCTGCTCTCGGAAATTGAATTAAGGAATTAAGGAGACACAGACTCTTGGGTGTCCTTGCCAGCAAGCCTGCTAGGAATGTTGAAAAGTGCCACCTGGAGGGAGGTGGCACTGGCACTGAGTACCAACATTCTCATACTCAAGACTGCCAACCAAGACAGGCAGGTAAGGTAAAGCACTCTCCCTGTTCTTCCTTGCCTACCCTGGGCACCAGCACACACTTCAATCTCTGAAAGTAACACTTGCACAACTAACCCATCAGTGTGCACCCTGGTTAAAGGGGCTCTAATTTGGGATCTTGCAATATGGCTACCCAGCTCTCCTAACAGCAATTGCGTACATGCACAACTGCTGGCCATCCCCTTATACACTCTGTCTTCTTGCAGGGGAAATTGGAGCACAATGCCTGCCATAGGCTGGCCATCAAAGGGTCATCTCCACTCTACTCTGAGTGTAGGTCATGTGATGCTCTCCTCCATTTAGTTCTGTCTCCAACGGAGCTGGGCTCCCCTCGCCAGCAATGTCAAAGTCTGGCTCTACTTGAATGATGAAGTTGTGAAGGGCACAGCTGGCCATAATTATTCATGCCACATATTCTGCAACATACAGCAGAGCCCTTTCTGACCCGTCCAAATAACAGTAGTGTGCCTTTAAGGCCCCAATGGTCTTCGACCAATCTAGTAGAGGCACAAGTCTTGTTGTAGCGCTCCTCTGCTACTGTTCTTACTGGAGTCATTATCCATGGGAGCAGGGGTAGGTAGGCTTTGTCGCCCACAAGCCATCGGTTGACATAATTTTGTTCCCTGAAGAAGTTAAGAATGGCCAGATTTCGAAGGATGAAGGCATTGTGACATCTTGCAGTATATTGGGTATTGGCCTGGAGTATGGTCTGCATGTTCTAACACGCTGCCTGTACACTGAGGGAATGGAAGGCCCTCCTGTTGAGGTAGTTGGTGGGGTTTTCTGTAGGAGCTTTCAAAGTAACATGGACACCATTGATTGCAGCCTAGACATTGGGGAATCCAGCAACCCCGTAAAACTGGATGGGCCTATCTCGTTGCTGCCTTGCTGTGAGGCCAAAGGTGATGAATTCTCCAGCTCTCCTGTAAAGTACGTCAGTCACCTGACGAATTAATGCCCATACTGTTGTCTGGCTGATATTACAGTGATTCACTGCACCTGCCTGAAATAAACCAGCGTAATAAATGTTGAGTCATTACCTTCATAGCCACAGAGAGAGCAGTGGGGTAGATGATCATGGTTGGAGGTCCGCCTGCAGTAAATGCCCTATTGCTAACTCTTCTTATAAACATCTCCTCACTAAGATCCTCATATGGCCTGTGCTACTTGTATGTTTTATGGAGGGGTGGTCGGCTGCATCCTCCTTAAATGCTGCCTGATTCTCCTTTGTTCTATCTTGTGCTGGCCCTTTTTTTCCTTTTTCATTTTTTTTCCTCCCTCCCTTCCTTCCTCCCTCCCTTCCTTCCTTCCTTCCTGCCTTCCTTCCTTCCATCTTTCCTTCCTGCCTTCATTCCTTCCTTCCTTCATCCCTCCCTCCCTTCCTCCCTTCCTTCCTTCCTTCCCTGGCACAATGGGCCGAATGGTCTCTGTAAAGTCTGTGGGTTGTGCAGTTAATAAATACACAGACTTCAGAAGTAACAAACAAAACAGGTCTTTACTATTCGAAGGTCCGGGCGAATCTGCCCCAGCAATCCTGCTACAACACTTATATACTGGTGTGGTCACTATCGGTATTACAGTATACAGAAGCCAAACAAATAGTGCCACACCTAAAGTAGTTCCCTTAAAGGTGAACGGTTACATTCAATAGTTCCCTTAAAGATAGACGGGTACATACACTACAATCCTCCCTTTTTAGCTTATTACTTACAGAGTCCCCGTTAAACATACATATCTTCAACTTCCTATAAAACAAATTACAGATATAATCTCGGTGGAGTCAATGTCATATAAAACAATTTACAAATATAATCTCGGTGGAAACAGTTCACAGGTTCAGTCTCTGCGGAAACAGTTCCGAACAACATTTCTTCGGTGTAGCCGGATTACCTGGCTAGCGTGACTCCTCCATAGCCTTTTTCTTGACGTAACAGCTTGAACCTTCATCCTGTTGAACCAGCAGTGCGGACTTTTACAACCAATTGGCTGTCTTGACATTTTCCAGTTCATCAACTAGTTTAGCTCCTTTCGTAATGTCCCGCCTGGAATGGTAGAAGTGCTAATATTTTAGACAGTTATTATCTTCTGCTTCTTCTTTTTCTTTTCTGCTTTTTTGAAACTCTCGGAGCTCCTTTCTCGGCTGCCAGCTGTAGCGCCACCAACTCTCTATGTTCCTTAGACCTTAAGTGCTTCCTCTGGATTTCAGCACTTTGAGAGTTTTCATCACAAGCTGGGCAGACCACATCCTCGTAATATTCAGTGTCACTCAACAGGTCATGGTAATATTCGGGTTCGTCCTGAGTTAGGCCAGCGAGAGAGACTTCTTCTTCCTCCTCACCCGTCTGGACGTTAGCTGACGGTGGTTCCTTCCCTAAACATCTTTCTTGAAAAGCCTTCTTCATGCATTCATATTCATCCCGCTCTTCCTGGGTTATCTGCCATTCCTTCACGACGGACCTCATTTGTGAGTTCAATACCTTCCTTTCCATCGGTAATTGCGTTATCAGGCTATTTAACCCTTCTACTGAAGTAACGGTTTCCACATTCTTCTGTTCACCTTGACGTGATTCAACGTACTTTTGGCATCCTTGTAAAATTTGTGTTGCCACCTCAGCTATCTCCGTGACCTTTGAGAGCTTCGAACTCGTTCCCCCTGAAGATTGAAGCTCGTGTTCAGATTGTTCCCCTTGCAGAGTCTTGTCCTTCAGCATATGAAGGAGTTGGCTGACCGTTAACTCTTCCCTGGGAACACGGTGGATCAGAGTCTTCTCCATTTCCTTCACCTCTTTCTCCAATACTTCCACCTTACGTTCCTCTTGAACTTTGGCTTTCAGCGCTCGGAAAAGTTGCGCCCTGATGATCTCTAGTTCATGTTCAGGGACCATTCTTACAGTGTCCTGTTCTTCCACTGAAAGGATTCCCAGTTGAATCTGTTCTTCAAGTTGTTGAACCTCGGTCATTGCCGCCTCATATTTGTCTTGGGTGTCCTTCAATGTTTTTATAAGTTCTTGGACATCCTGTCTTTCATGCTCTGCCATGAATTTCACCTCTAATTTCTCATCTATGGATGGAGCTCCTACCGATGAGTCTGTCTTGGCCTTGAGCTCATCAAGAATTTCCTGCAGCCTTTGGACTTCTTGCTCATGTTCAACCTTTAGTTGTTCATATGCTTCTACTGAAACTAACTTTTCGGAGGCTGCCGAGTTAACCCCCTCCAGAATTTTAGCCTGGGCCTGTTCATACTGTTCTTTCAACTTCTCACACTCTGCTTGTAAGGAGTCGTAGAGAAGAACTGGAATAAAATCCTGGCTCCCTGAAGATTCCTCTTCCTTTGGTTCATTCTGTAAATATTCTAGTTCCTGAACAGCATCAGGGGAATGTGATTGGTATTTGACCACGATGGCTCTATGGTCGCTCTCTGCTTGAGCTAGCTGTCTCTGCAGTCTTTCCAGGTTCTCCCATTCGGTGTCCCAGAACCTTTCCATATTTTTCATCTCTTGTACGAGACGGTCACTCAACTGTTCTAATTGTTGTCGTACTTTGACATAAGTTTGCGTCCGAGCTCGGTGTTCTTCCGTCATGGATGAATCCTTTGCTTGAACAGGCTCAGAATTCTCTGTCAACCTGGAGTTCTGCTCTGCAGCTTTACTCTTCTTGGTACCATAAGTCCTTCTGCATGTCTTCGTTTTCTTTCCCATCGTCGGCAAGTCCCTTTTAGCCTTGTCTTCCATATTCGACTTGGTCTTATCATCATCCATTTCAGAATCTGAGCTAATAGCTTGCACCGAGTCCTCCCTCATTATGGCTTTTAGGTAATGCCATTCCATGTCTATTTTCTTAATCCACTCCCATCCTAGAAGTGGTGGTCCTCCCTCAGGTAATACGTACAAGTTCATTCTTGGGTGTTCTTTACCCCATCTCTCACCTTGACTCTTATTTTCCCCACGGGGTATACGTTATGCCCCGTGTATGTCTGTAATACGAACTTGGTATTTCTTAAAGGTATGTGAGAGAATAGCCGGTGGTAGTCCCTTCGGTTGATGACTGATAGAGCTGATCCAGTGTCCAGCTCCATTCTTACTTGGACTCCAGCTATTTTTAGTATGACCCAGATGGCCTGTAGATCCGTTTCTTTACCCACATTGTGGATTCTCAGCCTACCCAGCTCCTGGTTGTTTGGGTCTGAGTCTGAATTCTGTTCATCTGAACTCTTCTCAGCCACCTTGTGTACCTTGTTGTACTTTTCTTGTGGTGGCTTCCTTTGATTATTGGTCTTTTTCCCGGACCGGCATACCTTCGCGATGTGACCCAGTGTGCCACATTTCCTACACTCTTGGTTCTTAAACCAGCATTGATTCTGGTCATGCGTTGTCTTCCCACAACGGTAGCATTTTGTTGTGCTTGAAGTAATTTGGTCCACCCCGAGTGCCGCCGCCTTTAGTTGCATTTCCGCCGTTCCTTTCGCTGCGGCTTCGTGCGATGCAGCTATAAGGACAGCCCTGTCCAGTGTGAGGTCGTTCTCTTCCAGTAGTCGCTTCTGCGTCCCTTCTTTGGACAATCCGCATACGAACTTGTCCCGCAGCGCTTCTGTCAGATTCCCTCCGAACTGGCAGTATTTCGCTAGCCTACGCAGTTCAACCAAGTATTCCGCATTGCTTTCGTCTTTCTTCTGCGTTCTTGCGTAGAATTTGAATCATTCAGCCAGCATCAGCGGTGTGGGGTTCAGGTGGTCCTTCAGCACAGCCACAATCTCTTCGAAGGTCTGATCCGCTGGTTTATTTGGTGCTATTAGATGCTTCAAGAGCCCGTATGTTTTTGCCCCCATCGAGTTTAGCAATGTTATCGCCTTGTCGTCTTCCTCTATTTTGTTGGCTTCGCAATAGATCTCTATGCGTTCCACATACGTGGCCCAGTCTTCTATTTCAGAATTAAAGTCGTTAATATTCCCTCGCTTAGGCATTTTTCTTCCCTTGGGAGCAGCACCAGTATTTCTTTAAGTATTCTTACTTATTTGTTTGTTTCTAAGATGGCGGTTTTCCCGCGAAATCGGCGGTTCCCCGCTCTTTCCTTCTCTCCCCGCCCACTTCAATGGCGGTATGTCAATCAAGATGGCGGTTTTCCCGCGAAAATGGCGGTTTCCCGCTCTTCCTTTCTCGCCCCGCCCACTTCAATGGCGGTTTCCCGCTTCTGGCGTCTTCTCCGCCTAATGGCGGCTTCCCGCGTTTCTTCCCGGTGGAAGGGGTACGCTTCCCCCACAGCGGACAGGTTCAGCCGCTGGCTGGCTTCCGCACAGCTCCCCTTACTCGGCTATGTCTTTTCCTCCCGCACGCACGGCTCTACCGGCGCTGGGTACACCCCGTTAACGGAGGACAGTTCAGCCGCTGGACTGGCTCTCGCGCAGTCTCTCTCTCCGTACCCGGCTCTGTCGCTCTCTCACCCGCTCGTTCGGTGCTACCGGCCCTGGGTACCCCGTTGGTGGAGAACAGTTCAGCCGCTGGACTGGCTCTCGCGCAGTCTCTCACCCCGTTTTCGGCTGTGTCTCTCACCCACTCCCGCACGTTCGGTTTTGCCGGCTCTGAGTACCCCGTTGGTGGAGAACAGTTCAGCCGCTGGACTGGCTCCTCGCAGTCTCTCTCTCCGCACCCGGCTCCCACCCGCACGGTTCCCGTTCGCCTCCCCAGCCCTCTCGCAGACCGGTGTTTCCCTCCCCGGCTGCGGCTGGGTTTCTCCTCCCGCGCCTACTCGCAGGCTCAGCGCTTCGTGGCTGCGGTCGCTGCCCGGATTTTTCCCGCCGATCACGGTCCGGCTGTCACCCGACGCCGTTGGACCCGACTTTTGGCCGGCACAGCTCCCCCCCGACCGAGGTCGAGTGCTCTGCCCTTATCCTCCGGATATTCTCTACACCTTCCCCTACTCACAGTCTCTTCGGCCGCCTTGTTCCCTGCTGATCGGCTCACTCCGCACCGTGGTAGAAGGGTAGTCAGTGCCTGTTGCAGACGGAAGCTTTTGTTGCTAAATTCTTCCACCTTTCTCCTGCTGCAGCCTCGTGTTTTCTTCCAGCAGCACGACGAGGGCGGTTGCCTCTCTTCGACGCTCTTCTTGCTTTGGTAATCTTGCCGCAGGGTACGATCGGACTCGTCGCCACTGTAAAGTCTGTGGGTTGTGCAGTTAATAAATACACAGACTTCAGAAGTAACAAACAAAACAGGTCTTTACTATTCGAAGGTCCGGGCGAATCTGCCCCAGCAATCCTGCTACAACACTTATATACTGGTGTGGTCACTATCGGTATTACAGTATACAGAAGCCAAACAAATAGTGCCACACCTAAAGTAGTTCCCTTAAAGGTGAACGGTTACATTCAATAGTTCCCTTAAAGATAGACGGGTACATACACTACAGTCTCCTTCTGGTCTTAACAGAAACTAGCCAATAACATTACCTTAAAGATACCATACAACTCAAATAAATTAACTAAACTTGCCTCAGGTAAGTTTTATAGATAAACAATTGACTTTTCAGAAATGTCACCTTCTCATTTTCTCAGACACTGAGGGTTAAGCTTTGAGCTGTTGTGCAGTGCTGTTGGTGGCACTGCTTCCACCTCACGTTTAACATCACAAACCTTTCCATTTGTTTCTTAGGTTTTTTTTTACCCCTTCAGCTATAACCTTTGGACAGCGAGTAAAAATATATTTTTTGAAGTCCCTCATACATTATGAATTTGCAATGAAGATCCTGGGGGTCTTCAACACCTAATATCATTTGAACATTTCTATAATGCTGGGATGCCTAGGAAAGATATCACTGGGAGTCCCAGATGGCAGGATTTACTATTGACTTCCATCCATCACACTTTTGGCACTCTTTACTTGCCATTTTAGACAGGCTTCTTTCCCCCCACTGACCTGGCATTTCCTTAGTACCCTCTTATTGTCCATATGTCCTTTATTGATGCACAGTACTGGCTATCCATTTTAGAAGTGATTATTCCAGAGCAAAGTTTGAGGGGCTGTGTTCTTGCCCTGGGGTTACTGTTGTAATTTATTGAGAGGTATGGTTATCATTTTCAATATAACGGGGCAGAAATTAGTCTAAGCCCCTTATTTAGGCCCAGACTCGGCGCTGCATGGCCAGCATGTGGCCAAACTGAGCGTGTCGGAGTCTCATCTAAATATTCCAGGTTAGCTGCCGGTGCCTCCACAGGCAGCTTGCCCTTCAAGAGTTTGAATTTTGGGCCGCTTGTCTCGCATTCAGTGACCCTCACGTAAGTCCTTGGAGGGGGAGGTCCGGACAGTGGGTGGGAGGCTGATCATGGCCGGCAGGAGGACTATGGAGCTGGGATGAGCACTCTGCTCCTCCTGATTCCACAATAAAAGTAAAAAAAATATTTTTACCTACCTTTTCAGTGTTGGCTAGGCTGCATCTATGTCCAGAAAACCCAAGCATAGTGGGTCCAAGGCCTGCTCTGCTCTGCTCAGGGTCGCCAAATTCTGGAAAAGGTCCTTCAACAGGTGTTAGGCCCCCCATTAATATATTCAAGGAACAGAAGGAACAGGAGTTGACCATTCAGCCCCTCAAGCCTGTTCCATCATTCAATTCGATCATGGCTAATTAATTTCATCTACCTGCTTGGTTCCATACCCCCAGTAGCGATACCTAACAAAAATCTATCGATCTCAGTTTGTAAATTTCCACTTGACCTAGCCTCAACAGCTTTTCATTCGACATTCACAAAACAATACATAATGAACATAAGTCTTGACCAAATTACTACTAATTATTTGCTGTCTCACATGTATTATTGCATAACCAGTGTAAAGTAATAAACATTTAACTTTTTTGAGGATAAAATAGTCCAAACTTCAGAATATATTCTTTAACAACGGCTGCAAACCATGTCCGGCATGTGATTGGTTACGAGTGGTTGTGATTAGGTTGTGTAACAGAAAGCAGGGAGTCGGGATAAATACGTCATTTTCAGGTTGGCAAACAGTAACTAGTGGGGTGCCACAGGGATCGGTGCTGGGGCCTCAACTATTTACAATCTACATTAATGAATTGGATGAAGGGACCGAGTATAATGTAGCCAAGTTTGCGGATGATACAAAGATGGGTGGGAAAGCAAGTTGTGCAAAGGACTCAAAAGGCTGTATTTTGATACCGGAGGAGTGTAGGAGGCTGGACTACAATTTTTGGGGTTGTAGTCCTGCCTCCATCGAGTTGTGGACAACCCACGTGATTTTCACTTGATTGACCTTGCTGAGCCCAGCGGGCTCAGCAGGACAATTAAGGGCCACCCGGCAACAGGTGATGTCACAGATTGATATTTCATCTGTCAAGAACTTTTGAAGCTGTCAAACACTGACAATCTGTACACTAAGTTAATTCCTTCCTCTCAGGCTAATTTAGAGATCTCTCCAGAACAGAAAGCTGAATGCTGCAACTTTGGACAGCTCACGGCCATTTTGCTTTCTGTGCCGGTGAGATGAGGGACTCCCGAGACCTGAAGGAAGGAAGGCTGTAAAGGTAAGTAAACTTCTTTAAACACTTTACATACACCAAACACACTTACCTCTGCACTCATGCACCCATCACTCACCTGAACACTGAACATCTAGAACCCTCCAAGCCTTTCAGCCTGACGGTCCGCCTTGCTAACTTGGCGTGGTTTGGAGCTATCGGGAATCCCACACTTCAGGAATAAAAATAGGGATTAGGCTAAAAACTGCCTGTTAACAGGCAGTTAATTGGCACTAATCCCCTTCCCGCCTCAGGGAGGCGGCGCCCAGCACAGGTCGGGTATCCGCCTCCTTTGAAACTGGCATGGAGGCGGGTTGGGGGCGGGATGGGTTCGTGCCCCCCGATTTCGCGGTTTTAACCCCCCACATGCCTCCAATTCTGCCTCCACGGCCCAATGAAAATCCTGCCCAAAGAATCTGCAAAGGGATAAAGACAGGCTAAGTGAGTGGGCAAACATTTTGCAGATGGTGTATAATGTGGGAAAGTGCAAGGTTATCCACTTTGGCAGGAAAAATAAAAAAGTAAGTTATTATTTAAGTGGAGAGAGATTACAAAATGCTACAGTTCAGAGGGACCTAGGGGTCCTTGTGCATGAAACACATGAAGTTAGCATGCAGGTACAGCAAGTAATCAAACAGGCAAATGGAATATTGGCCTTTATTGCAAGGGGGTTGGAGTATAAAAGCAGGGAAGTCCTGCTACAACTGTACAGGGTATTGGTGAGACGACATCTTGAGTACCACGTATAGTTTAGGTCTCCTTATTTAAGGAAGGATATGCTTGCTTTGGAGACAGTTCAGAGACGATTCACTCGGTTGATTCCTGAGATGAGGGGGTTGACTTATGAAGAAAGGTTGAGCAGGTTGGGCCTATACTCATTGGAATTTAGAAGAATGAGAGATGTACTTATTGAAACATATAAAATACTGAGGGGGCTCGACAAGGTAAATGCAGAGAGGTTGTTTTCCCTCGTGGGGAAATCTAGTACGCTGGGGCATAGTTTCAGAATAAGGGGTCGCCCATTTAGAACTGAGATGAAGAGGAATTTCTTCTCTCAGAGGTTCGTAAATCTGTGGAATTCTCTGCCCCAGAGAGCCGTGGAGGCTGGGTCATTATATACATTTAAGGTGGAAATAGACAGATTTTTGCAAGATAAGGGAGTGAAGGGTTATGGGGAGCGGGTGGGGAAGTGGCTTTGAGCCCAAGATCAGCCATGATCTTATTGAATGGCCTATTCCTGCTCCTATTTCTTATATTCTTATGTTCTTATGATTAGGGTTCTGGCACCATTTTGGAGAATTGGTGTGGGTATTAATGGTAATGTGGAGGAGCCACAAGAGACTCAGTGTACTTTAGTATAATCCCCTTAATTGTATTATAGTGCAGCCGGGGACTGCACCTTTAAACTGATTGTTACCTTTACAGTGTGTGTTTGCCTTTATCCTGCATGGTGACGTCATGACGCCAATCACGTGACCGCCAGTGGCGCGAAGAATGTGGGGATGTCATGACGTCAGCTTAGAGAACTTTGCAGCAGTCTTCGACTACCTGGCATCTTGAACGAACGTGTTTTGATTTCCTCCTTGTAACATCCAGCAAACTTCGTTGTTATTAAATTCCAGTCTTTTAATCCATCGAGTTGAGCTGAATTATTAAGTTAGGAACCTCCGTTCCTACATTGGTGACCCCGATCTCGTCGAACAAACTTCGAAGAGAATTCAACATGAGCACAAATGCCGTCGCCCTCAAATTGCCTCAGTTCTGGGAGCAGCAACCAGAAGCTTGGTTCCTACAGACGGAAGCACAGTTTCACCTGCGGGAGATCATAGCGGATTCGACCCGTTATTTTTACGTGGTCTCCACTCTCGACAGCACCACAGCCTCGAGGGTCGTCAGCCTACTGAGCAGTCCACCAGACGAGGGCATGTATGAGGCTCTCAAAGCTCGTTTACTGCAAATATTTGGCCTTAACAAATCAGAGCGCGCACGCAGGCTCATTGCCATGCCAGGCATCGGGGACTCAAAGCCTTTGGAATTAATGAGCCAAATGCTCACCCTACTTGGTTCGGAAGACCAATGTTTTTTATTCCGAGAACTTTTCCTCTGCCAGCTACCTGACGCGGTGCAGACAGCCTTGGCCAGCTCTGAGATCACCAACTGTGTTAAGCTCGCGGCAGAGGCAGACAAAATTTTTGCAGTCTCACAGCAGTGCTGTGCAGCCACGAGGCGCCCTTCTCCTCCGCGTGCGAAGCCCAGCCCTCCTCCAGCAGGCTGGTGCATGTACCACGCCCGTTTTGGTGCCAAAGCTCGATGCGGCAAGCCTCCCTGCAGTTTCTCCCCCCAAAAAAATCCTTCAGCAAGCCATCGCCCTTCGAAAAGGACGACAAGCCCTGAAAAGCGCGTTCAATTTATCTTGGCGGTCGGTTCAACGGGGAAATTACTTTATGTTACGGATTCCACAACGGGGAGGCGATTCCTCTGCGACACTGTGTCCCAGTGCAGCATTTTGCCACCTTCCAAGCTAGATCTACAATCCGGTGGCCGTGGCCCTGCACTCGAGGCAGCCAATGGCGCGGCGATTCGCACTTTTGGGAAACGGACGGTTACCGTTACTTTCGGCGGTCAGCAGTTCCTCTGGCAATTTATCACTGCCACAGTGTCACAGGCCATACTAGGAGCTGACTTCTTTTGTGCAAATGGTTTTCTAGTCGACGTCAAAAACTGCCGCCTTATTCACGCGTCCACTTACCACGCGGTGCCCTGCCACCGCGGCACCGCCGTGTCCTGGTCGGTCGCCTGTGCGGTACCAGTTCAAGATGGGTTTACACGCCTACTCAGCGATTTTCCAGAGCTCACCCAGCCTACCTTCTCGGCAGCAGTCACGAAACATGGTGTGGCACACCATATCACCACGAATGGATCACCGGTTTATGCCCGGGCGCGCAGGTTAGAACCCAGCAAACTCGTGGCGGCTAAAGCCGAATTCCAAACAATGGAGCGCCTCGGGATCGTCCGACGCTCCGACAGTCCTTGGTCCCCTCCACTGCATATTGTCCCCAAACCAGGTGGAGGGTGGCGGCCTTGCGGTGACTACAGACGACTAAACGATGCCACGACTCCTGACAGGTATCCCATACCTCATACCCAGGATTTCTCAGCAGATTTGGCGGGAAACTCAATATTTTCAAAGGTGGAACTCGTCCGCGGGTATCACCAGGTTCTGGTGCATCCCCAAGATGTTCCCAAGACGGCGGTCATCACACCTTTTGGCCTTTTCGAATTTCTCAGAATGCCTTTTGGGTTAAAAAATGCAGCGCAGGCTTTCCAGCGGCTCATGGACTCTGTTTTACGGGATTTGCCTTTCCTTTTCGTATATCTGGGCGATATACTCGTCGCTAGCAAGAACCCCAAGGAACACTTGTTACATCTACGCCAGCTCTTCACTCGGTTAAGCCAACAAGGCCTCATTGTCAACCCGGCCAAATGCCAATTCGGTCTCACCAGCATCGATTTCCTGGGGCACAGGATAACATCGGACGGCGCCGTTCCACTAGCCACCAAAGTCGAGGCTTTTACAGCTTTTCCACATCCCCTCGCTGTTAAGTCCTTGCAGGAATTCCTGGGGATGGTTAATTTTTACCATCGTTTTGTCCCCAAGGCAGCGCAGTTGATGCAACCGCTGTATGAAGCACTGAAAGGGAAATCTGGCAAAGACCTCATCAACTGGACTCCCCAGATGGACCAGGCCTTCCTAGATACCAAAGCAGCACTGGCAGATGCAACCATGCTGGCACACCCTATTCCAGGTGCAACCATCGCTCTCACGACGGATGCTTCGGACTACGCCATTGGAGCGGTGCAGGAGCAGTGGGTAGACGGGACTTGGCAGCCGCTGGCCTTTTTCAGCCACCAACTACGCAAGAACGAGCGCAAGTAGAGCACGTTCGATAGGGAGTTGCTCGCCCTGTTTTTGGCTATTCGACATTTTCGCTTTCTGCTAGAAGGACGCCCGTTCACCGCGTTTGTGGACCACAAACCACTCACGTTTGCCATGGCCAAAACTGTAGTGTATGTACCTTTAAGAGGAACTATGTTTTTGAAGCCCCTGTATACTGTAGTACCAGTAGTGACCACTCAGGTATATAAGCCTGTGTAGCGTCTTGTGTTGTTAGTTCACCTCCAGACTTTGTTCAGTAAACACTTGTTAAATCAACTCCTGCATTCCGTGTCTCCATTAACACACGGATCTAACAGTGGCGACGAGTTAGAAACGAACTTACCTGCAATTCGGCAGCACCTCAAGAGGATCGATTCCTCAGACGAAGGTCGAAGCCAGAAGCAAGAAAAAAAAATAACTCGAAGAAACTCGAAAATGAGGGCCAGGCTTGGTATCCAGTCTGTGGTTTCCCCAGCTAAATGGGCTGGTGGCAGGTAGTGCACTGATCCTTCCTGGGCTGCGGCGGGCTATAGCTCGATCGGGTGGCTCTGCAACGGGGCCGGGCAGCGAGTCGGGAAGCAGAAGCAAAGAGAGAGAGAGGGTAGAGCACTCAGGGAGCGGCCAGCGTTCGGACCGAGCAGAGGGAGGGGAAAGTCCCAGAGGGTCCGTTCCACGACGGGAACGGTTCTTCAATTACGGAGAGAATATTGAAGCGATATATAAAAAAAAATAGAAATACCGCGAAAAGCTGCAGGTCGCAACGGGAACCGCGGAGAACAGCGTTGGCAGCAGCGGCAGCGGCGGGAAAGCGCGGGAGGCGCCATCTTAACTCGGCGGGGAAGAAAGAAAAGCGCGGAAGCGCAATTTTAGATTTTCAAGATGCCGAAGACTGGCAATATTACTGCTTTCGATAGCGACATAGAAGATTGGACCACATATGTGGAAAGAGTGGAGGTATATTGCAAGGCGAATGAGGTAGCGGATGATAAAAAGGCATCGGTACTTCTAAATCTGATGGGCGCAAGGACATACGGGCTGTTACGAAACTTGATCACTCCAGCCAAACCGATGGACAAGAATTTTAATGAGATTGTTGATACCTTACAGGAGCACTTAAACCCAACACCGCTGCTGATAGCGGAACGATTCAAATTCTTCAGGAGGAATCAGCACAAGAATGAAAGTAACGCTGATTACCTCACCGAATTACGAAAGCTGTCAAAGCACTGCCAATTCGGGGCAGGACTGGCAGATTCTCTACGAGACAAATTCGTCTGCGGTCTCCTAAGCGAAGGAACACAGAAAAGACTACTTCCTGAGAAAGATTTGACACTGGACAAGGCTTTCAGTGTGGCTGTATCATACGAAGCAGCAGCAAGAGGGGCTGCAGAGATACAGCAAAAGCCACAGGACTTCGGCACCCATGAAATGACATGGGGTTTCGAGAGATGTTATCGCTGCGGCAGATCCATCCATGACCAGAAGGACTGCTGGTTCAAGGACAAAGCATGCAGGCAATGCGGAAAGATGGGACACATTGCATGTGTATGCAGATCTGGAAAGAAATCCGCTGACAGTAAAAAGGTCAATAATTAAAATTCCAGAAAGGTGCAAATGATGACGGACAGTAGCTCCGAAGACCAGAAGAGCGATAGCGACTCCGGAAACAAGAGACTAAGCTGTCTCAAATTACATAATGTAATTGCCAAAGAAGATTACCAGACCATTTGGGTTACCCTCACGATAGCGGGGTCCTCAGTCAAAATGGAGCTAGATACAGGATCAGCTCTGACCGTCATGAGTCGACGGGATTACGAGCGGCTATTTCCGCATATACCTTTGAAAGACACATCCATTGTCTTGAAGGCATATACAGGGCAGAAAGTATACCCCAGAGGGAAAATAAGGGTGCCTGTTGTATACAACGGCAAGGAAATACAGAAGTTGTATTTATACGTTCTGCAAGATGGTGGTCCACCGTTGTTGGGACGTGAATGGATCAGAAAGATAAGTTTAGACTGGCACTCCATTCAGGCACTGACGGTGACCAGTAAGAAAAAAAACGATGATGACGTCATACCTGGACGATTAAAAGAAATCTTGGCTAACGCCAAAGAAGTGTTTCAACAGGAACTAGGAACCCTGAAAGGCGCCACCGCCTCAATAAAAGTGGAAGATGCGGCAATTCCCAAGTTTTTTAAGGCAAGGCCGGTGCCATATGCAATTCGTCCAGCCATCGAGGCAGAGCTGGAGAATTTGAAAAAAGCAGGCGTGTTATCCAAGGTAGATTGGAGCGAGTGGGCAACACCCATCATCCCGGTCATGAAGAAAACGTTGAATAATGATAAATATGAAGAACAGAGAAGAGTTTGCATCTGTGGGGACTTCAAGATGACTGTAAACCCGGTTCTTCACACGGTACAGTATCCTCTTCCGAGGATAGAAGATATTTTCGCCTCACTATCCGGAGGGAAACGTTTCACCAAAATTGACTTAGCACAGGCATATCTACAGATGGAGGTTGAGGAGGCCTCTAAAAAGTATCTCACGATAAACACACACAAAGGCCTGTACCAGTACAATCGACTGGTTTTCGGAGTGGCATCAGCTCCAGCTATCTGGCAAAGAGCTATGGAGCAAGTCCTGCAAGGGATTCCGGGGACTCAATGCTACCTAGACGACATCCTTGTAACAGGAGAAAACAACAACGAGCACCTTGCCAACTTGGAGCAGGTGCTCACGAGGCTGAGAGAACGGGGCCTACGAGCAAATCGCCCCAAGTGCGAATTTTTCCAGAAACAAATATCATATTGTGGCCATGTCATTAACGAAGAAGGGTTGCATAAATCACCTGAAAAAATTGAAGCGGTCGTAAAGGCCCCAGCACCTGAAAATGTCTCACAATTAAGGCCGTTCCTGGGATTAGTAAATTACTATCATAAATTTTTACCAAACTTGTCGACGGTTCTGCACCCGCTTAACGCACTGCTACAAACTGGAGTAGTTTGGAAATGGAGCGAAGACTGTAAACGTGCCTTCCATAAATGCAAAGGCTTGATCACATCCAGGGAAGTGTTGGCTCATTACAACCCATCACTGCCAATCAGACTAGCGTGTGATGCATCCCCTTACGGCGTGGGAGCGGTATTATCGCATAGATTCCCTGATGGCTCAGAGCGGCCGATAGCTTTTGTGTCACGCTCATTAAACTCAGCTGAGCGTAACTATGCCCAGATGGACAGGGAGGCACTCAGCCTGGTGTGGGGGGTGAAGAAATTCAACCATTACCTACACGGACAAAAATTTACCTTGTTGACTGACCATCAACCCCCCGTCTCCATATTCAACCCTAAAAAGGGCATTCCCATTATGACAGCGCAAAGGCTACAGAGGTGGTCCCTTTTCCTAGGAGCACACCAATATGACATAGAGTACAAAGGAACAAAACAGCATGGGAATGCTGACGGGTTATCGCGCCTACCGTTGCCAACGGTGGAAGAGGAGCCTACAGTGGACCCAGTGGAGATATTCCACTCGACCATAGTGGAATGTCTACCGGTGACAAATTCTACCATTGAAAAGGAAACGCGAAATGACCCGACTCTCTCACGAGTCTACGATTTAACGGTGAAGGGATGGCCAGCACATGGCGAACCACTGTTGCCAGCATTCTCGCAAAGAGGAGAACAGCTGTCAGTGTGCTGAGGAACCTTGATGTGTGGATCCAGAGTGGTGATTCCACCCAAACTCAAGGATAGAG
The DNA here is from genome assembly GCF_052327205.1 of Somniosus microcephalus. Taxonomy (NCBI): domain Eukaryota; kingdom Metazoa; phylum Chordata; class Chondrichthyes; order Squaliformes; family Somniosidae; genus Somniosus; species Somniosus microcephalus. The sequence goes on along the minus strand of NC_140987.1, from coordinate 71,901,570 downwards.
TGCTAAAGGAGCTTCACGAGGGGCATCTGGGTTGAGTGAAAATGAAGAACTTAGCCAGAGCGTTTGTGTGGTGGCCAGGTATCGATGGAGACATCGAAGAAATTACTAAGAGCTGTCTAGGACGCCAGAAGGTCCAAAACGCCCCACCACAAGCCCCTCTACATCCATGGGAGTGGCCCTCATCTCCATGGCAAAGGGTACATATCGACTTTGCTGGTCCATTTATGGACTCAATGGCCTAGAAATTGGGTTGGTAGCGCCGGCGCTGAGCGCCTAAAGAGACCTAGAATTGGGGCGAAGCCCTATGTTGGGGCGAACGCTATGAGGATAGCACCGACTCAGAGATTGACTATACATTTAACGCCTGCGCTAAGTATTTGCGCGCGCCCGCGAGCGCAAACGGCTCATGACGTCATTTCAGTGTGCAACGCCTTTTAGGAGCGCCTGAGCGCATATTGGGTGGCGCCCGGAGCCTTAGTGCCCAACGCTATTAGTGACATTTCGAGGGAGGGCTAAGAGGCCCTTCTCGGAGTAGGGCGGCGCTATTTAAAGGGGACAGCTCCAATGCAGAATCTTCTGCCACTTGGCCTGCTCATTGCGTTCGCTGCTAGAGAGAGTTGGCGAGCTAATGTGGAGCGGAGTTCTGGGATTTGAGCTTTACAGTACTTGGGACCTTCAACCCTGTCTGAAGCACTTGCAGCACTACACCTATAAGCCTTTTGACCAACTGGCATCGGAATGGGAGCTTGTTTGGAGGGCGACGGCCTCATCGCCCAACACTGTGAAGGGACAGAGAGACGGCGGGAGAGAGGGCCAGGATTGGCCAGAAGGAGGAGGGGCAATGGAGGTCGGCCAATCCGACGGGAGGCTGCGAGGGTCTTTAGGCAGCAGGTGACAAGCCTTGACATGTCGGAGGAGCAGTGTTTGCGAAGGCTCCGAATCTGGAGGGACATTGTTACTGATCTGTGCCACCTGCTTGGTCAGGATCTGCAGCCGCGTGAACGCTGCAGAACCTCTCTGTCCGTGATGGCTACACTGACTGAAGGCCTCCATTTTTATGCCAACGGATCCTTTCAGTCAGCCATTGGGGACAATGCGACTGTCGCTCAGGCTGCAGTCCGCTGTTGCATCCGGCAAGTGACAATGCCCTTTATAGGCGAACGCGTCCATTCATTACCTTCCCTCAGACCCTGCACAAGCAGGCGGAGGAGGAGGAGTATGAGGAGGAGGAGGAGGAGGAGGAGGAAGAGCAGGCGGAGGAGGAGGAGGAGGAGGAGGAGGAGGAAGAGGAAGATGGAAGGGCTGCTGAAAGTGGAAGGTCCATTCGTCAGAGGCTCCTCTGGACTCGTCTCGACACCCCTGTGGCGGAATAATGAGAGTCTTACCTCATGCGCACTTTGGATGTTTGAGGGCCTCTGCATGCCAGCATCACTGAAAGTAGTCACATGCACCAAGCAACATTTAAACTTCTGTTTATTGACACAAAAGACTTTCATTACAGCTAAACAACGTAAAGTGAGCAGAAACCATAACTGCCAAAATAAATGTGACCTGTTCGGCCAAGCAGCAAAACTCAACAAAAATCTGCACCTCTAACAGCAGGTGAGGGTGTCCTTGACTTTGGACAAACAAACGTCTCAGCACCTCCCTCTACAACTGGCCCCTTGAGGGAGAACGACTTCTCGTTCGCGCCCGGCCCCTTCCCTCCCTGCTGCTCCTACGTAATTGCACCCCAGTGGTGGCCTCAAGGCTGGGGGACGCTTGCCGACTGTCTGGAAGCGCAGAAGCCCCTGAGGTATGGCCTGGCCGACCTCTGGGCTTGGAGGGTGCAGACGCGGGATGCTTGCTTTGAGCATGGCTGGAAGCAGTGTGGGCTGCAGGTGGTGGCAGCTGCAATGCAGGCGTCCCAGCGCTGGCATGTGCAATGGTCTCCTGCCGAGCGAGGACACCTGCACCATGGTCGGACGACACACTGTCTATCTGAGGGGAGCGGCTCGGCTCATCCGCCACAATCGTAGGCTCCACGGATTCCTGCCTTGTACAGGAGTGGAAGGGCCCGGGGTGATCCTATCTGATGCAGAGAGGGTGGCTGCAGTGAGACATCGCGTTGCGTCAATCTGGCTGTGGAGGAGCCCAGCAAGTGAATGCGTGGCAACAGTGAGGACCTGTGTGCCAGGTGCCAGTGCTTTGGAGAAGGCCTGGACAGTTCTTCCCATGGCTTCGGACAAGGCAGGAGCCGACCGCTCCGCTGCCTCGGACAAGCCCTGCACAGACCTTCCCAGGGATTGTCCGAAGCCCTGAACAGTCCTTTCCATTGCCGACTCAAAGCCGTGGACAGTCCTCTCCATTGTTGGGCTGAAGCCCTGGATAGTCCTGTCCATTGTGGCCCCGAAGCCCTGGATAGACCTGTCCATTGTTTCCCCGAACACCTGGAGAGACCTCTCCATTGCTGCGCCAAAGCCCTGCAAAGTCCTCTCCATTGTTGCCCCGAAGTCCAACATACTCCTAGCCAATGAACCTATTGACTCAGGCATCTTCTCCACTGCAGCCATCAGCTCCGTGTGTCTGACCCGGGCCTGTTTGCTCATCTCTGCCAGGCGCCGGACCTCATCTGCACTCTGTGCAGCAGTCATGACGACCTGCCTTGCCCTGCGGGGAGACGGTGGCCGAACTTGCCTATCCCCCCTGCGTTGCTCCATGCCGCTTGGTCCGGCAACTGGTTCATCCTCAGAGCCACCCCCCCTCCCCTCCAGGGGACTACTATCCCCAGTCTGCAGATGTCTCAGCTCCCCGGATTCTGCAACGGCTGGTCCGGATTTCTCCTGGTCCTCGCCTCCGGTGGCACTGGCAGCTTCACCGAGTTGGTGCTGCTTCAGCTGAAAGTGGGAGGTGGAAGAGTGGCTTTAGCAAAAGGACAGGTTTGCTGAAAGGCATGCCAGATTGCGGCATGGCTCTGACATGGCTGCACACTGAGGATGCATGCTGGCGGGGGGACCAAGTGGAAGGCAACAGGTGGAAAAGGTGAGAGTCTTACCCTCGCTGTCGGTAATGGGGTCGGCAGATGCAGTGGTCACTGGACCAGACAGACGTCCTCCAAGTATCTGGTGCACTCTCTCCTCCAGATCCGTGAGAGTGACCACTTGTGCAGGTCCGCCACCGGTTCGACGCTGTTCTTTTCTAATCTGCGTCATCTTGGACTGCAGGGGAAAGAAGGGGAGGTTCTGTTACATGAGGCCTTGAGACATCATCGCATGCCCCCCATGGTGCAAGAGCCCTTTCATGAGGCCTTGAGACATCTGTCCATGTGTCTGCCCAGAAAGGGCCATGGGTGCATACTGACAGATGGCCAGTGGCGCATCATTGCAGCAGGGTGCCCGAAGTCAGCTGCAGATGGAGGGAAGCACAAGTTTGGTAAACCATCACTCACCCTAACGATCCGTGTGAGGTCGCTGAATTTCTTCCTGCACTGAACAGGGGTCCTGGTCGCCATGCTGCTGGAGTTGACCCTCACAGCAACCTCCCTCCAAGAACGTCGGTAAGCCTTCTGATTTGGCCTCTTGCCATTAGCCGGGTACAGCACCTGTCGACGGTGTTCAACTGCAGCCACCAATTGGTCCAGAGCCTCAGTGCTGAAGCGCTCTGCTCTCTGCCTAACCTTCTCCATAATGATCAACTTTGTACTGCCAGACAAGGGCGAGCGGCGAATCTGAGGCTCAGTCTGACTGACCCACCCCTTTAAGAGCTGGCCGGCGCCTGCAGGTCTCGTGCTTTGCCGTAATTGAGTTCACCTGCGCTGCGCCCGTCGGCGTCGAAATTGAGTAGCGCCTGACCTTTTGAGCCTTAAGAGCACCGTGCAACGGCTGATTTAGCGCCTCAATCCCCTTTGGGGGCGATGCAACCCAATATCGCGCCAGGCGCGGATGGCTCTCGTCTGGCTATAAACTTAGCGCATCGCCAGTTCTAACGCCTCAAGCGGGGCTATACCCAATTTCTAGGCCAATATTCTTAATCGCGGTGGATGCACACTCCAAGTGGCCAGAGGTAATAAAGATGTCCTCCACCACCACGGAAAAAACCATCACAGTATTAAGGACCATATTCACCAGGAATGGGCTGCCTGAACAGATCTGTTCTGATAATGGACCGCAATTTGTATCCGAAGAATTCAGGAAGTTCTTAAAAAACAATGGGGTTAAGCACTACATGTCCGCCCCATACCATCCCGCCACCAATGGATTGGCTGAAAGGTTTGTCCAGACCTTCAAGAAGGCCATAAAGGCCATGGGTAATGAAGACATAAATCTACAACATAAGGTAGATAACTTCTTGTTTGCGTACAGGAATGCAACACATGTGGTTACAAACCAAACCCCCGCCATGATGTTTTTCAATAGAAGACTAAGATGCCGGCTGGATTTGGTCAAGCCAAACGTCAGAAGGGACGTAGAGAACCGGCAATTTCAAAGCATGAATGAAAGGCCAACTAGAACCTTCCAGATAGGTCAACCAGTTTTGGCCCGGGACTACCGTACCGAGAAATGGCAGCCTGGAACTATTTGCACATGACTAGGACCGCTGATGTATACCGTGGACATTGGAGAAAGCATAATAAGGCGCCATGCTGACCAGATCATAGAGTCATCCGAAAAAGGACAACCTACACCACAACTCTATACGCCTAGTGATGAAGCAGAGATACCCATAGTATCTACCTCCGATCCGGTGATACTGGAACCAGATGAACCCAACACTGGCATTGAAGCCGAATCGACCTTGCCAAAAGAACCTACTACACCACCGAGGCGTTATCCGGACCGAGTCAGGAAGCCTCCAGAGAGACTGAATTTGTAATTGATTAACTTCAGCAAATGTGTATATTATTGTTCTTGAAAAAATGTTATTTAATGATTACTTAAAATGTTATGTACTATTTATCTAAAAGGGGAGGAATTGTAGTGTATGTACCTTTAAGAGGAACTATGTTTTTGAAGCCCCTGTATACTGTAGTACCAGTAGTGACCACTCGGGTATATAAGCCTGTGTAGCGTCTTGTGCTGTTAGTTCACCCCCAGACTTTGTTCAGTAAACACTTGTTAAATCAACTCCTGCATTCCGTGTCTCCATTAACACACGGATCTAACAAAAACGTCTGAACCTTGGTCAGCGTGGCAACAGCGCCACCTCACCTTCATTTCGGAATTCACCACTGATCTACGACACGTCTCGGGCAAGGACAATCTCATGGCCGATTGCCTCTCCCGCGCTCCTGTCCTGGCAGTTAACCTGGGCGTTGATTTCGCTGGCTTAGCGGAAGAGCAGTTGGCTGACCCTGAAGTTCAAGCGTACCGGACCACGCCTTCCGGTTGGCAAGTCGCTGACGTTCAGTTCCACTCAGCAGGAACCACCCTTTTGTGCGACACGTCCATGGGAGTGCCTCGTCCCATAGTGCCGGTCGAGTGGCGCAAGAAAGTCTTTCGGGCGATACACGGGTTGTCGCACCCAGGGATGCGAGCTTCGCAACGTCTCATGTCCCGCAAGTTCATGTGGAAGGGCATGCACTTAGATGTCCAAGATTGGACAAACAATTGTATTGATTGTCAAAAAGCGAAAGTCAACCGGCATGTTAAAGCCCCTTTGGCTGAGTTTCCAGTGCCAGAACGACGGTTTGACCACGTGCACGTGGATCTAGTGGGTCCTCTCCCCGGTCCACGGGGTTTCACGCATCTCCTCACAATAGTGGACCGCACCACCAGGTGGCCAGAGGCGATTCCGTTGGTTGCTACCACTACAGCTGATATTGCCAGGGCATTCCTGTCGTCGTGGGTGGCTCGCTTCGGCGTCCCATCTGACATATCATCGGACCGAGGTCTACAATCCACTTCCGAATTATGGAACACCATTGCACACGACTTAGTTACCAAGCTACACCGTACCACCGCCTACCATCCGCAGGCAAATGGCCTGTGCGAAATGTTCCATCGGTCGCTTAAGGCATCCCTTCGTGCCAGCCTGCGCGGATCCAACTGGGTAGACAGATTGCCTTGGGTGATGCTGGGGCTAAGGACGGCTCCCAAGGAAGACCTTCAGTCTTCATCAGCTGAGTTAGTTTACGGGCAAACCTTGAGGGTCCCTGGTGACTTCCTGCCTCCGCATACAGAACTGTGGTCTGCAACTCAGCAGCTTATCCAGCATCGCGAGGCGGCCAAGAACTTCCTGCCCATTCCAACCTCGCATCATGGCTTACAGAGGCCTCACGTTCCTGCGGACCTCATGTCCACCGATTATGTCTTCATCAGGCACGACGCGCACAGAAACCCACTTAAACCACCATACGTCAGCCCATTTCGTGTCATATCTGCCGCTGAGAAATATTTCACCATCGACGTAGGCGGCAGACCGGACACCATCTCCATCGACCGTCTGAAGACTGCTCACCTCGATCGCACTGAAACAATAGTGCCTGCCCAGCCACCTCGCCGAGGACGACCGCCGCTGCACGCCGATTCATCATTACAACAGCCAGCCGTTGAACCGCCTACAGATGCCTCACCGTGCGTTTGCCGCACCTGACATGCCGCAACAACCACAGCCAGGCTCCATGCTTTCTCCCGACGTTCCACTTCTGCCGCCTGAGGGTCGTCGACGCTCGGAGAGAACCATCAAGCCCCCTGTTCGTTTGACACTGGCCATTAACGGGGATTCTGGGGGGGCGCCTGTGGAGGAGCCACAAGAGACTCAGTGTACTTTAGTATAATCCCTTTAATTGTATTATAGTGCAGCCGGGGACTGCACCTTTAAACTGATTGTTACCTTTACAGTGTGTGTTTGCCTTTATCCTGCATGGTGATGTCATGACACCAATCATGTGCCTGCCAGTGGCGCGAAGAACGTGGGGACGTCATGACGTCAGCTTAGAGAATTTTCCAGCAGTCTTCGACTACCTGGCATCTTGAACGAACGTGTTTTGATTTCCTCCTTGTAACATCCAGCAAACTTCATTGTTATTAAATTCCAGTCTTTTAATCCATCGAGTTGAGCTGAATTATTTAGTTAGGAACCTCCGTTCCTACAGTAAGAAAGAACCCCTCAACCTTCACTTCAGCTCAATGCATTACAGTAGCTGTTGGCAGCTCTTGTGAATGTGGACCAAGGATGGCAAGTCTTTCAAAACTGAGAGCAGGGCTTTGCTGTATAGCTGGTGGCTGGACTGCAGATCCAGCTCCTACTAACCTCCAGCTATCAGACACAAACATTCCCCACACACACACCATCAGAATAAACAAAAGTTCTTCAAGAGAATTTCGCTGTCCACACGTTTCATCTCATGGATGCTTTCCGTCTAACTGTATAACAATTACTCATCATCTCTCCGTGTCTCCAGCTGCAACAGTTTGAAAGAAAGAAAGGCTTGTGGCGGATCACCACCTAAATGGGCGCAATCCACTTTTCCGTCCGTGGACAATAAATCGGGCACCTTGCCTTTAAGAAGCATGCTGCCTTTAAGGCATGACAAAGGAGCGGGCATCGCCCTCAGTGTGTACACAAAAGCGCGGGCGTCGCCCTCATTCTGGTTTCGGGTTTAGCAGAGAGAAAAGCTGGGGCAGCCATCTCTCAAGAGAATGTAATAAAAAGCCATGTGTTCCTCAGATCAGTTCGGCCTCCATTCGTGTTCCGCGGCAGCCTCAACAGGCTTGCATTTCTATAGCACTCGTCACAACCTCAGGAGGTCCCAAAGCGCTTTACAACCAAGGACTGTTTGAAGTGTAGTTACTGTTGTAATGTAGGAAATGTGACAGTCAATTAGCGCACAGCAAGGTTGCACAAACGGCAACAGGATGATGACCAGATAATCTGTTTTAGTGGTGTTGGTTGAGAGATAAATATCAGCCAGGACACTGGGGAGAACTCCCTTGCTTTTCTTCAATAGTGCCGTGGGATCTTTTACCTTCACCTGAGAGGGCAGACAGGGCCTCGGCTTAATGTCTCATCCAGAAAAGGCCACCTCTGACAGCGCATCACTCCCTCAGTACTGCATTGAAGCGTCAGCCTAGATAATGAGCTTAAGTCTCTGGAGTGAGACTTGGACCCACAACCTTCTGACTCAGAAGGCAAGAGTGCTACCACTGAGCCACAGCTGAGCCACAGGTTGTTTGTTGCTGTTTAATGCTGCTCCCAGTATTTCTTCATTTCATAAAAAAGTAAAAACACAAGCAAAAATTGCTATGCAGATTCTTTAATTTTCGCTTGTATTTTTACTCTTTTTTTGAGAGGAAGGAGCACTGGGAACAGTATTAAACACCAACAAATAATCTGCCGGCACTTTCTCCTGACATTCCAACACTCTTTACTCATGCTTACTTTGTCTGCTAACTCTCACCCGCAAGTATGACAGGCCCATGTACTGAGCTGTAATTACTACTCAAACATTCTTTTGCAGAGCTACAAAAGCTTAGAGGGGGAGTGATAGTAATGGATTGGGAACCTTAGTAAAAGATTAAATTGTAAATCATTGAGACAGTGAGCTCGTGATTTTGAGATAGGAAGGGATTATTGAACACGGAGCCTCGCTAGACACTGGCACAGATCACAGGACCAGAACTATGATGTTACAGAGCTACATCCTGCTGTCCTCACACAAGACTGAAGCCTCAGAAAATGAAACCAACAGCTCCTTGGTACGTGCGAACTTCTCCGGTGGTTAGTCTGGTTGTTTCTTTGCACAAGGCAGTATAACTCCAGTCCGCTACAAAGTCATTCTTCTAAATTTACTTTCAAATCATTTTAAGATCAGCAGAACGCAGGCACCACCATTTCCAATTGCCCCTCTCCCAGCCCCCCAACATTAAACATGAATTGGTCAGCTCACTCAATAATGGCCAGAGTGGGAGGTGCAACCAGCAGTATAACTTGGGTCCGTTAGCCGCACGCTGCACTCTAAACATATTGCTCAGAGACCAGTATCTGTAGTGTGACCAAATCATAAAGTCATAGGGCTAGATTTTCGGGGAGCCATCAGGCGAGGTTTCAGGCGTGTGGGGGGGAAAATCCCGACTTGGGGGTCCCGACACAATCCCGCCCAAAACCCCGCCCCACGTAAGTTTCAGTGGCGGTGGGTACCTGCCCCGCACTGGGACACGCCGAAACCAGGCGGGAAGGGATTAGTGCCAATTAACTGCCTGTTAACAGGTAGTTAACAGGCAGTTTTTAGCCTAATCCCCATTTTGAGGGGTTTCGTGTGGGTTTCCCGACGGCTCCAAACCACGCCAGGTTAGAGCAATGGGCCGTCAGGTTGGATGAGTTGGAGGGGTCGCGATGTCGGTGCTCAGGTGAGTGATGGGTGCATGAGTGTAAAGGTAAGTGTGTTTGGTGTGTCTAAAGTGTGTAAAGAACTTTTACTTACCTTTACTTACCTTAACAGCCTTTCATCCTGCAGCCGTCGGGAGCACAGCACTCAGCCGGAACTGAAAGCTGAACGGCTGCGATCTGTCAAAAGTGACAGCCTTCAGCTTTTAGTGCAGCTGAGATTTCTAAATGAGGCTTCGCAGAAGGACTCATCTTAGAAATCAGACAGTCAGTGTTTGACAGCTTCAAACAGCTGTAAAACACTGATATATCATGTTAGATCCGTGTATCTTGATGTTGTGTCCTTCAATAATTAGACAAGAGACTGCAGGGAACGATCAACAGGTGTTTACTGAATGAGGGTTACACTAGAACTAACTGTACAGATCACTACTCAGGGTTTATATACAGGTGTGGTCACTGCCGGTACTACAGTATACAGGAGCTTTAAAAAGTAGTTCTCCCCTTAAAGGTACATACATTACAATTCCTCCCCTTTTAGATTAACAGTACCATAACACTCATTTAACAATTAAATATCAAACTAATTACAATTAACACTTTTAACATGCAACATTAGCTGAAAATAGTCTATTTATAAATTCAGTCTTTGGGGAGGTTTCCTGATCCTTTCTGGATAGCGCCTTTCCCGAGTGTCTTGCTCTTAGTGCGGAGGCAATTCTGGCCCCCTGTCGTCGGTTGATTCATCCGCTCCCGATGCTACTGTTTCTGGGGTAGATGCTACCTGTACATCGGGTTCATCACCAGGTGCGTATGGGCGAGACATGGGGTTGACTCGTTCCTGTGACTCTAGGATCTGGTCAGCATGGCATCTCACAATGTTCTCCCCAACATCCACTGTGTACATTAGTGGCCCCTGTCGTGTGCATATCGTTCCTGGTTGCCATTTCTCTGTTCGGTAGTCGCGGGCCAAGACTGGTTGCCCTACATTGAAGCTCCTTGTCGGCTTCTCATTGATGTGCTGGAATTGCTTATTCACAACATCTCTTCGTACATTTGGTCTGAGCAAATCCAGACGAGATCTCAACCTTCGGTTAAAGAACATCATGGCCGGGGCTTGGTTGGTGACTGCATGTGTCGCATTTCTGTAGGCTAACAGGAAATTGTCCACCTTATGCTGCAGTGGAATGTCGTCATCGCACATGGCCTTTACTGCTTTTTTAAAGGTTTGTACGAACCTCTCAGCCAATCCATTTGTGGCTGGATGATACGGGGCGGATGTGTAATGCCTTACCCCATTCCTTTTCATAAATCTTCGAAACTCTTCGGACACAAACTGTGGTCCGTTATCAGAGCAAATCCGCTCTGGCAAGCCGTTACTGGCGAAAATGGTCCGTAGGACTGCAATAGTTTTCTCCGTGGTGGTGGAGACAGTTTGATCACCTCAGGCCATTTCTAGTGCGCATCCACGGCTATTAAAAACATTGAGTCCATGAATGGACCAGCAAAATCAATATGCACCCGTTGCCATGGAGATGAGGGCCACTCCCATGGGTGTAGAGGGGCATGTGGTGGTGCACTTTGGACCTTCTGGCATCCTGAGCAGCTCTTTGTCAGGTCCTCGATTTGCTGATCGATCCCCGGCCACCACACATAAGCCCTAGCAAGGCTTTTCATTTTCACCCCTCCCAGATGGCCTTCGTGAAGCTCATTGAGCACTCTCTCCCTTAACTTGGGTGGAATTACCACTCGGGATCCACACATCAAGGTCCCCTGGCATACTGACAGCTGTTCTCTTCTGGATGAGAATGCTGGCAACAGTGAGTCGCCATGTGCTGGCCATCCCTTCACCATCAAATCATATACCCGAGACAGTGTCGGGTCATTTCGGGTCTCCTTCTCTATACCAGCATTAGTTACTGGCAAGCATTCAATTATAGTCGAATGAAATATTTTGACAGGATCCACTGCTGGTGCTTCCTCCAGAGTAGGCAGTGGCAGGCGTGATAGCCCATCAGCATTTCCATGCTGTTTCGTGCCCTTATACTCGATTTCATATTGGTGCGCCCCTAGAAAAAGGGACCATCTTTGTAGCCGTTGCGCAGTCATCACCGGAACGCCCTTCTTTGGATTAAAGATGGAGACAAGTGGTTGGTGGTCAGTCAGCAAGGTGAACTTCTGCCCGTGCAGAGAGTGATTGAACTTTTTCACTCCCCACACTAGGCTGAGGACCTCCCTGTCAATCTGGGCGTAGTTGCACTCGGCTGTGGTTAGTGACCGAGACGCAAAGGCTACTGGCCTTTCCGAGCCGTCCAGGAATTTGTGCGACAGCACCGCTCTAATGCCATAGGGTGATGCATCACATGCCAACCGAATTGGTAGTGCTGGGTTGAAATGAGCCAACACCTCTTTTGATGTGATCAATGCTTTGCTCTTCTGGAAAGCTCGTTTACATTCGTCACTCCACTTCCATGGTACCCCCATTTGCAGTAGGGTGTTCAGTGGGTGTAGTGCGGTAGACAAATTCGGCAAGAACTTATGGTAGTAGTTCACCAGCCCGAGGAACGACCTCAGTTGTGACACATTTTCCGGTGCTGGAGCCTTGACTACTGCCTCAATCTTTTCAGGGGACTTATGTAACCCCTCTTTATCAATAACGTGGCCACAATACGAGATCTGCTTCTGGAAAAACTCGCATTTGTGGCGATTAGCTCGGAGCCCATATTCCTTCAATCTAGTGGGCACCTGCTCCAGGTTGGCGAGGTGATCACTGTCATTTTCGCCCGTGACCAGGATGTCGTCCAAATAACACTGGGTCCCTGGAATCCCTTGCAGGACTTGTTCCATTGCCCTTTGACAACTAGCCGGAGCTGATGCTACCCCGAACACCAGCCGGTTGTATTGGTAGAGACCTTTATGGGTGTTGATCGTGAGGTACTGTTTCGAGGCTTCTTCTACCTTCATTTTCAGGTACGCCTGGGCCAGATCAATCTTAGTGAAGCGTTTGCCTCCCGATAGCGAGGCGAAAATATCTTCAATCCGCGGAAGTGGATATTGTACAGTGTGAAGGACTGGGTTCACTGTCACCTTAAAGTCCCCACAGATACGAACCTTCTTTGGTTCCCCAGGCGTATCACTCAACGACCTCTTCATTCCAGGAATGATGGGTGTAGCCCACTCGCTCCAGTCCACTTTGGACAGTACTACTGAACGTTCCAAACCTTCCAGCTCTGCTTCGACGGCTGGGCGGATCGCATAAGGTACCGGTCTGGCCTTAAAAAACTTTGGGCTTGCATTTTCCTCTATTTTGATCGTCGCTGTTATGCCTTTTAGCGTTCCGAGTCCCTGCTGGAACACTTCTTGTGCGTCAGTTAGCATTTTTGACAGTCGTCCAGGTGTGACGTCATCATCCTTTTTGGCATCTACAGTCAGTGCTTGTATGGAATGCCAATCTAGCTGTATCTTCCGGATCCATTCACGTCCCAGTAGTGGTGGTCCTCCATCTGGCAATACTTATAGGTCCATTTTTGGTGTTGCCTTGCCGTTATACATAACGTTCACCCTTATTTTTCCTTTGGGGTAGACTTTTTGCCCCGTGTACGTCTTCAAGACAATCTTAGTATCTCTCAAGGGTATATGTGAGAATAGCCGCTTGTAGTCCCTTCAATTTATGACTGTTAGGGCTGATCCTGTGTCCAATTCCATTTTCACTTGGACTCCTGCTATCTTGAGCGTGACCCAGATAGTTTGGTGATCCTCCGTTTTGATCACATTATGTAGTTTCAGACAACCCAGCTCCTTGCTTCCGGAATCTATATCACTTTTCTGTTCGTCTGAACTACTCTCCGTCACCTTATGTACCTTCTTGTACTTCTCCTGTGGAGATTTCTTGCTGCTGGTTTTCTTTTCCGACCTGCAGATTCTTGCTATGTGTCCTACTTTTCCACACTGTCTGCACACTTTGTCCTTGAACCAGCAATCCTTAAGGTCGTGTGTTGTTCTGCCGCAGCGATAGCACTTCACTGTTCCATATGACAATTCATTTGTGCCATATTCTTGCCGTCTCCATTGTACCTCTGCCACGCCCCGTGCTGCTGCTTCGTGTGATACTGCAATGCTGAAAGCCTTGTCCAGCGTAAGATCCTTTTCTGATAGAAGCCAATTCTGGGTTCCTTCACTTTGAAGCCCACACACAAACTTGTCCCTTAAGGTATCTGCTAGTCCCGTTCCAACCTGGCAGTGTTTCGATAGCTTGTGCAGTTTCGTTAAATACTCAGCATTACTTTCATCTTTATGCTGGTTCCTTTTGTGAAACTTAAATCTTTCTGCTATCAGCAGCGGTGTGGGGTTTAAGTGGTCCTGTAGGATTGACACTATGTTTTCAAAATCCTTTTCTACTGGCTTCTCTGGGGTTACTAGGTTTCGTAGTAAGCCATACGTTTTTGCGCTCATTGAATTCAACAATACCAGCGCTTTCTTGTCATCTGGCACTTCATTCGCCTTGCAGTATACTTCTATGCGTTCGACATATATCGTCCAATCTTCGACTTCATTGTCGAACGCTGTGATACTGCCACTCTTTGGCATTTTTGGGTGTGTTTAGACTGGCTTAAAATGGCGTCTCCCGCGCTTTCCTTTCTTCCCCGCTGTGGCTTAAAATGGCGTCTCTCGCGCTTTCCTTTCTTCCCCGCTGACGCTGCTCAGCCCTTGAACACCGGCTGCGCTCTGCCCATTTTCCTGCATGCCTCTCTCTCCCATTGACGCTGCTCGGCCCTTGAATACCGGCTGCGCTCTGCTCTCTCTCATTGACGCCGCTCGGTCCTGAACACCGGCTGCGCCCTGTGCGCTCTACCCTCTCTCTCTCCCCCATCGACGCTGCTCGGCCTTTTTTTTTGTGCCGTCGGTTGGCTCTAGCCGCCGCTGTCCGGGAAGGGTCTGCGCAGTACCTGTTGCCAGCCCATTTCGCTGGACCACCATGACTGGAAAGCCAAGCCTGGCGCTCGACAGCCTCCCCTGCGATGCTCAAATCTCCGCTGGATGACTGGGGGGGTTTCCCGTGGTCGACGCCCGTGCTTCTGGACTCGGCCTTCTTCCACTGTTCTCCAGGAGCGAATCCCTGGGAGGTGATGCAGAGTTGCAGGTAGGTTTGAGTCTGCTCGTCGCCAATGTTAGATCCGTGTATCTTGATGTTGTGTCCTTCAATAATTAGACAAGAGACTGCAGGGTATGATCAACAGGTGTTTACTGAATGAGGGTTACGCTAGAACTAACTGTACAGATCACTACTCAGGATTTATATACAGGTGTGGTCACTGCCGGTACTACAGTATACAGGAGCTGTAAAAAGTAGTTCTCCCCTTAAAGGTACATACATTACATTTCATCTGTCAGAAATCTTGACAGCTGAAATTTCATCTGTGACATCACCTGTTGCCAGGTGGCCCTTAATTGGCCTGCTGAGGCTGCTGGGCGGGCTCAACAAGGTCAATCAAGGGAATATCGCACGGATTGGCCGGACGTCGAAGTAGGCGGGTCAGAAACCCAAAAGGGGAAGTCCCACCTTCTTCCCGACAGGTTCGACAAAATCGACCCCATAGAGTCATAACGGCACAGAAGGATGCCATTCAGCCCACCGAGTCCGTGCCGGCTCTCTGTAGAGTGATCCAGTCAGTCCCATTCCCCCCTCTATCCCCGTAGCTCTGCAAGTTTATTTCCCTCGAGTGCCTATCCAGTCTCCCCTTGAGTGTCTCTGCTTCCACCACTTCCGTCAGCAGCGAGTTCCAGGTCCTCACCACTCGCTGCGTAAAATTTTATTTCCTCACATCCCACCTGTTTCTCTTGCCCAAAGCCTTAAATCTGTGTCCCCCTAGTCCTTGTACCATCAACTAGTGGGAACAGCCTTTCCCCGACTAGCCTATCCAAACCCATCATAATTTTGTGCACCTCTATCAAATCACCCCTCAACCTCCTTTGCTCTAATGAAAACAAATCCAGCTTCTACAACCTGTCCTTGTAGCTAAGATCCCCCATCCCCGGAACCATTCTGGTAAATCTCCTCTGCACCCTCTCAAGGGCCTTCACATCCTTCTTAAAGTGTGGTGACCAGACCTGGACGCAATACTCCAGTTGTGGCCTAACAAGCGCTTTATAAAGGCTCAGCATAACTTCTCTACTTTTGTACTCAATACCTCTATTTATGAAGCCCAAGATCCCATATGCTTCGCTAACCACTCTCTCAATATGTCCTGCCACCTTCAGGGGCCTATGCACATTAACTTCCAGGTCCCTCTGTCCTTGCACACTCTTTAAAACTGTGCCATTAAGTGTATATTGCCTCTACCTGTTCCTTCTGCCAAAATGCATCACCTCACACTTCTCTGTATTAAATTTCATCTGCCACTTGTCTGCCCATTCTGCTAGCCTTTCTATATCCTGTTGCAGTCGATTGGTATCATCCTCACTGTTTGCCACACCCCGGCCTAGAAATTCACTGGCCTTAGCGCCGCTTTTGAGGCGCTAGAGGGCCTAGCAGCGAAGTTATGGCCAGTTTTGAAATTGACAGGGGCCCTAAATCGGCGTTAGGCCGGTAGCGCTGCGCCGGCACCGATGACGTCATCGGTGTGCGCAGCGTCCCGGTTGCCATGGTAACCCGCCCGAACTCGGAAATTGAGTTGCGGCCGCCTCGCCCGTGGCAGCCGCAAGCAACGTTCTGGCAGAGGTGCCTTACAGAACGTTGCGCCGGCGCATTAAAGGCCCCGCGGCGGCCGGCCGCTTTCCCGCCGCCCGCCTGGCCGCAGCTCCCTCCCCGGACTTTCCCCCCCCCCCCACCCCCGGAACAGAAGCAAGCCCGGCACTTGTCCGAGGTGCCGGGCTCATTTTTTAAAAGATTATCGCGGGCCGCGGCCGGGTGCAGGCAGCTCCTCCTTAAGGGAAGGAGGAGGCCTGCACTTCCCGAACCTGCCGCACCGCAGCGGGCGCCGCAGCGCCGGAATAGCGCCGAAATTCAGCGCATAGCGCCAGTTTTCAGGCGCTAACAGCTTTCAGCAGCGCCGGCAGCCGTTTGGGCGCAGAAGTAGTGAATTTTTGGCCCGCCCAGCGCGACTTAGCTCCGGCACTAACTTCCGGCGCTAAAGCCGTCGCTGCGCCAAAACCCAATTTCTAGGCCCCCAAGTTTGGTATCATCGGCAAATTTAGAAATTCTACTCTGTATTCCAATATCCAGGTCATTTATATATATCAAAAAAAGCAGTGGTCCCAGCACTGACTCTTGGGGAACACCACTGTCCACCATCCTCCAGTGAGAAAAACAACCATTTACCACAAATCGCTGTTTTCTATACTTAAGCCAATTCCTTATCCAACCTGCCATTGATCCATTTATTCTCCGAGCCTCAATTTTGTTAATCAGCCTTCTATGTGGTACTTTGTCAAATGCCTTCCTAAAATCCATGTAGACAACATCCATTGCATTCCCTTCATCAATCCATGAATGGTAGGATCCCAGGAAGGACAGAGGATCAGAGGGACCTTGGTGTGCATATACATAGATCCCTGAAGGCAGCAGGACAGGTAGATAAGGTGGTTATAAAGGCATATGGGATGCTTGCCTTCATCAGCCGAGGCATAGAATATAAGAGCAGGGAAGTTATGACGGAGCTGTACAAAACGCTAGTTAAGCCACAGCTGGAATACTGTGTGCAGTTCTGGTCGCCACATTATAGGAAGGATGTGATTGCATTGGAGAGGGTGCAGAGGAGATTCACCAGGATGTTACCTGGGCTGGAGCGCTTCAGCTATGAAGAGAGACTGGACAGGCTGGGGTTGTTTTCCTTACAGCAGAGAAGGCTGAGGGGGGACCGGATTGAGGTGTACAAAATTATGAGGGGCATAGATAGGGTAGATGGAAAGGAACTTTTCCCCTTAGTAGAGGGGTCAATAACCAGGGGGCATAGTTTCAAGGTAAGGGGCAGAAGGTTTAGAGGGGATTTGAGGAAAAACTTTTTCACCCAGAGGGTGGTTGGAATCTGGACCTCACTGCCTGAAAGGGTGATAGAGGCAGAGCCCTCACAACATTCAAGAGGCATTTAGATGAGCACTTGAAACGCCATAGCATACAAGGCTACGGACCAAGTGCTGGAAAATGGGATTAGAATAGACAGGGCTTGATGGCCGGCGCAGACACGATGGGCCAAAGGGCCTCTTTCAGTGCTGTATAACTCTAGGGGCTGGATTTTGATACTGGGGCGGGCTATGATCGTGTAATCCGCATTTCGTGTTAGCCACCGATTCTAAATCGATGTGGGAAAATGATGCCATTTTAACTTAATTGGCCAATTGAGTTCCAACGTGTGGGATCCCATGGCCAATGAGTTTTTCCAGTCTGAAAGTCGCCTCCGATGATGTCACCATTGCTGCTGCATTTAAGGTCTGCAACAAGCCTTGCTTCTTCTGCAGACTGCCAAGCTTTTGCCCTTGCATGTTAGAGGCAGCTGCAGGAAGAATGGCCAGCCAGAGACCTAGGACTGCATCCCGCTTTGATGACGTTGCCCTGCAGGCTTTAGTAGAGGGAGCAAGAGCCAATAAAGAGGTGTTCTTCCCTTCTTCAGGGAGGAAGAAGCCTCCCCAGCAAACCAAGGCTGTGAGGATCCAGGTGGCAGAGGAGGTCAACTCTTTGTCAATAACCCACAGAACCTGGCTTCAGTGCAGGAAGAGGTTTCATAACCTTCTACGCACTGGAAAAGTGAGTATGAATTTCCCATCACCCTCAATCTGATCCTCATTGCCTCTCCTCACCAACACTGAGCTTTAGCAATCTCTTCCTCCACATCCCACTTGACACTGACATCCATGCACGCTTACCCATTCCCTCTGTCTCTATGATCACATTCACCTAACTATTCGACTATGCAGCCCTCACACTCCCTATCACTGTGATGCAATTACAACTTACAACACACAGGGAGGGCCCTTGGTCTTGCCAGCTCACTCCATCTTTGTCTCCTTCTAAGCATCTATGCTGTGGATTCTCTACACTCACTCCTTCAATCTCACTCAAACTCCACTTGTCTCCCTCATTGCAGGAAAAGAGAGCTCACAATAAAAGGGAAAGAGTGAGGATAGGAGGAGGGCCACCCTCAGTAGCTCAGCTCACCCCCTGGGAGGAGGTGGTCCTGGAGATTGTGGGAGTGGAGGAAGATTCCCAAGTGGGGGATGGACAGACGGGCGCATCACAGCAAGCTGGTGACAGAATAGTTTTCCATCTCTCTCAATGACATTGCATGAGTCGCTGATAATGATTCTGAAGCTCTAACAGATGGACTAATGATAATCTGCAATATGCAATGTGTATGTAACCTTGGCATTATATCTGTGACTCTATCCTTTACTCCCCCACAAGACCACCGCAAGCACCCGTCCCCACTAGCCAGGAGGAAGAGCCTGAGCATCCAGACTCCTCAGAGGGAGCTGCAACCTCTGAGGGCGCAGCGTCAGCAGAATTCAGCACACCCAGCACCAGCGCAGACACTCACACCTCGGTGGGACCTTCGCAAGATATAGTGTTGTCACCTGGTGTATCACAGCTCACAAGTGAGCATCAGCAGATGGTGGAGACAGCAGTGGAGAGTCCTCATCAGAGGGCGCAGGACTCTGCCAGCTCGGCTCAGCTGCATGTCGACCCTCTGCCTCTGGATCCATCCACAAGATCAGTGGTGCGGGAACTCCAGGAACAGATGCAGGAGTCTCTGGCAGGTTTTGTCTCCAAGGTCGCTGCGAGTGTGGAGCGAATGGAGGAGTCCATTGCAAACATGAGCAGAGCCTTTGTGGAGTCATTGGCGCATGAACGCATTACCATGGAAAGGATGGCAACCTGCATGGAGGTGATAAGTCGCCAGAGTGCAGAAAACATGGTGAGTGTTCTGAATAGAATGACATCTCTGGAGGAGCGATGGTCATCTATTGAACAGAGAAACCAGACCTTCATGGAAGTCCTTCTGAGTAGGACTGCCAGCGCAGATACGGGTCCCCAT
The DNA here is from genome assembly GCF_052327205.1 of Somniosus microcephalus. Lineage (NCBI taxonomy): Eukaryota > Metazoa > Chordata > Chondrichthyes > Squaliformes > Somniosidae > Somniosus > Somniosus microcephalus. The sequence goes on along the minus strand of NC_140987.1, from coordinate 71,882,239 downwards.
GGCCCCCCTGATGTGCAGCAAGGTGCTCTCAAGCCACTTGCAAGCGCTGAGGGGGACCTGACCCATGAGAGGGAAGTTGGTGGCAGACATCAAGGAAGTGGGGGCTCCTCTCCAAGCGCTCACACTTTCATGCCACTGCAGAGCCCTCGGTCAGAGCCCCACCAGAGTCCACACCCAACTGAGATCGGCATCTGAACCCCTGCACAGCCGCAGGAGCAGCAGACTGTTGGCGAGCCCTCACAGGTTCGCCACCCCAGAGGACGCCCACCAAAGGTGTCGAGACAGGAGCAGCAAGAAAGTGAGCAAGGGGCCTTCACATCTGCTGAAGCCACAGGGGAAGAAGCATGTAGGAGCACGCGTAAGAGAAAGATACTGCACAAATAGTCACAAGGGTAGTCACTTGGGTGAAATTTGATGTTTTATGTTAAAAAGCCATCAGATGATTACTGTAAATAAAAAATCTGATGGCTACTGCTGCAGTTGTGGCGTGTGTCATTTTGCTAATGGGACTTCCACATTGAGGGCTTAGGATTACTTGGTATATGCCTCAGTTGAGGAAGCACTCAATGAAGGTGGCAAGAGGGGTTTCCCAGGAGGTCACACTGCAGATGGGTGTCAGGCTTCAAACTTCCACAGCTGTGGTTATGCCTTCTAAAAGTTCCCCCAGACCTGAGACAACAAAGTCCTGCCACCTGCAAATGATGACTGATCAAATATCCTATTTAATGGTGGAGCTGCAGCTAATAGTCAGCAATCCAATTGTGCTCCTGCCAGGTTTCACCGTTGTGTTTCAGAGCAGGCACGCTTCACGTCGGAAAAGGGTTAAAATCACCAAGGCCTATCAAAATGGCATTATAGAGGCAATTTAGTGCTTGTTAAGGGCCTTAACGGCCTATCCCGCCTCTTGGAGGAGGGACGGAGACGGGACCAGTCGACACGATTTAATGAAAATTGCTTGGAGGCAGGATGGAGGCGGGGTTGGGCCCGCCTGCCAGTTTTTGCAATTTTAACCCCCCACACGCCTCCAATCCCGCCTCAACGACCCGATGAAATTCGAGCCCTATGACTCAATGGGGGAAAAATTCAGTTGTATTCTGCCTCCCGTTAGCACCTTAAGAGGGCACTAATGGGGCACAAAGCAACTAGCGCCCGTGTGCGGCAATGTTTGTGCTGCTCACGAAATTAACTAGACATTTTGCGGTGGCGCTGAACACTACTGCCGCGATCTCCTGCGCCGACAGAGCATGACGTCAGTTGAGTGCGCAACGCCCCGGTAGCGCCCCCTCCCTACCGCCTGCCGCTAGCAACGACAGGTTGAGGGGAGTGTTTTGCAGTCAGGAAGGGACTGGGGGAGCGCTATTTAACGCTGAACAAATATTTTGTATCAGTCTTTACAGTAGAGGACACTAAAAATATCCCAACACTGGACAAACAGGGGGCTATAGGGGGGGGAGGAGTTAAACACGATTAAAATCACTAAGGAGGTGGTACTCGGTAAGATAATGGGACTAAAGACGGATAAATCCCCTGGACCTGATGGCTTACATCCTAGGGTCTTGAGAGAAGTAGCGGTAGGGATTGCGGATGCATTAGTGGTAATTTTCCAAAACTCCCTGGATTCAGGAAAGGTACCAGCAGATTGGAAAACTGCTAATGTAATGCCCTTATTTAAAAAGGGAAGTAGACAAAAGGCTGGAAACTATAGACCAGTTAGCCTAACATCTGTGGTTGGTAAAATGTTGGAGCTCATTATTAAGGAAGCGGTAACAGGACATTTGAATAAGCATAATTTAATCGGACAGAGTCAGCATGGTTTTATGAAGGGGAAGTCATGTTTGACAAATTTGCTCGAATTCTTTGAGGACGTAACAAACAGGGTGGATAAAGGGGAACCAGTGGATGTGGTGTATTTGGACTTCCAAAAGGCATTTGACAAGGTGCCACACAAAAGATTACCGCACAAGATAAAAAATCACAGGATTGGGGGTAATATACTGGCATGGGTGGAAGATTGGCTATCTAACAGAAAACAGAGAGTTGGGATAAATGGTTCATTCTCGGGTTGGCAATCAGTGACTAGTGGTGTTCCGCAGGGGTCAGTGCTGGGACCCCAACTCTTTACAATCTATATTACGATTTGGAGGAAGGGACCGAGTGCAACATATCCAAGTTTGCCGATGATACAAAGATGGGAGGGAAAGCAGTGAGTGAGGAGGACATAAAATATCTGCAAAAGGACATAGACAGGCAGAAATTTGGCAGATGCAATATAATGTTGGAAAGTGTGAGGTTATGCACTTTGGCAGAAAAAATCAAAGAGCAAGTTATTATCTAAATGGAAAGAAACTGCAAAGTGCTACAGTACAAAGGGATCTGGGGGTCCTGGTGCAAGAAACACAGAAGGTTAGTGTAGTGTCCGCGTATCAATAACACACGGACTGCAGGAGAACGGTAATAACAGGTGTTTACTGAACAGAGGGTATGCTGGAACTGAAAGTACAGAAGCCTGCTACGGCTTTATATACAGGTGTGGTCACTGCCGGTACTACAGTATAAAAGCAGTTCTCTCTTAAAGGTACATACACAACAATTCCTCCCCTTTTAGATAAACAGTACATAACATTCATTTAACAATTAAATAATAACTAATTACAATTACAATTTTCTCTGTACTATATACATCAACTGAAGTAATCATTTATAAATTCAGTCTTTGAGGAGGCTTCCTGATCCTGTCTGGATAGCGCCTTTCTCGAGTATCCTGTTCTTGCGGCGGTGTCGATTCTGGCTCATTGTCATTGGTTGGTTCGTCAGCTTCCAATACAACTGATTCTGAGGTAGACGCAATCTTTACTTCGGGTTCATCACCAGGTGCGCATGCTCGTGGTATGGGTTTGACTTGTTCCTGTGACTCTAGAATCTGGTCAGCATGGCGTCTCACGGTGCTCTCTCCAACGTCCACTGTGTACATTAGTGGTCCCTGCTGTGTGCATATCGTTCCTGGCTGCCATTTTTCTGTTCGGTAGTCGCGGGCCAAGACTGGTTGCCCTATCTTGAAGCTCCTGGTTGCCTTCTCATTTATGTGCTGGAATTGCTTATCCTCAACATCTCGTCTTATGTTTGGTTTGAGCAAATCCAGGCGACATCTTAACCTTCGGTTAAAGAACATTATGGCTGGAGCTTGGTTGGTGACTGCATGTGTTGCATTCCGGTAAGCAAACAAGAAATTATCCACCTTGTGTTGTAGTGGTATGTTGTCGTTATACATCGCATTTGTTGCTTTTTTAAAGGTCTGAACAAACCTGTCAGCCAATCCATTTGTGGCTGGATGATATGGGGCAGATGTGTAATGTTTTACCCCATTACTCCTCAAAATCCTCCGGAAATCCTCGGACACAAACTGTGGTCCATTGTCGGAGCAAATCTGTTCTGGCAAGCCATTCCTAGCGAAGATGGTCCGTAGGACTGCAATAGTTTTCTCCGTGGTGGTGGTGGACATTTTGATGACCTCTGGCCATTTCAAATGTGCATCCATGGCGATTAAAAACATTGAGTCCATAAATGGATCAGCAAAATCAATGTGTACCCGTTGCCATGGAGGTGAGGGCCACTCCCATGGGTGTAGCGGGGCCTGTGGTGGAGCGTTTTGGACTTTCTGGCCTCCTGTGCATCTCTTGGTCATATCCTCGATTTCTTTATCGATTCCCGGCCACCACACAAACGCCCTGGCTAGGCTCTTCATTTTTACCCCTCCCAGATGACCCTCATGAAGCTCATTGAGCACAGTATCTCTCAACTTGGGTGGAATTACCACTTGGGATCCACACATCAAGGTCCCCCGGCACACTGACAGCTGTTCTCTCCTTGGCGAGAATGCTGGCAACAGTGAGTCGCCATGTGCTGGCCATCCCTTCACCATCAAATCATAGACCCGAGAGAGTGTCAGGTCATTTCGGGTTTCCTTCTCTATACTTGAGTTTGTAACAGGTAGACATTCGACTATGGTCAAATGGAATATCTCAACAGGGTCCACTGCAGGTGCTTCCTCCATCCTAGGCAACGGCAGGCGCGACAGCCCATCAGTGTTTCCATGCTGTTTCGTACCCTTGTACTCTATGTCGTATTGATGTGCCCCTAGAAAAAGGGACCATCTTTGCAGCCGTTGCGCCGTCATCACCGGAACGCCCTTCTTTGGGTTAAAAATGGAGACAAGAGGCTGGTGATCAGTCAGTAGGGTGAATTTCTGCCCGTGCAGATAGTGATTGAACTTCTTCACCCCCCACACCAGGCTGAGGGCCTCCCTGTCAATCTGGGCGTAGTTACGCTCGGCTGAGGTTAATGAGCGCGACGCAAAGGCTATTGGCCTCTCTGAACTGTCAAGGAATTTGTGTGACAGCACCACTCCAATGCCGTAGGGAGACGCATCACATGCCAACCGAATCGGTAGTGTTGGATTGTAGTGGGCCAATACTTCTTTTGAAGTGATTAGGCATTTACATTTCTGAAAGGCACGCTTACACTCATCACTCCATTTCCATGCTACTCCAGTTTGCAGCAGGGCGTTCAGTGGGTGCAGAATTGTAGATAAATTTGGCAAGAACTTAAGGTAGTAGTTCACCAACCCGAGGAACGACCTCAGTTGCGACACATTTTCCGGTGCTGGAGCCTTGAGTACTGCCTCAATCTTGTCTGGGGACTTATGTAACCCCTCTTCATCAATCATGTGGCCACAATACGAGATTTGTTTCCTGAAAAACTCGCATTTGGGGCGGTTGGCTCGTAGCCTATATTCTTGTAATCTAGTGAGCACCTGCTCCAGGTTGGCAAGGTGTTCACTGTTATTTTTGCCTGTAACCAGGATGTCGTCCAAATAACACTGGGTCCCCGGGATCCCTTGCAGGACTTGTTCCATCGCCCTCTGCCAAATAGCTGGAGCTGATGCAACCCCGAATACCAGTCGGTTGTACTGGTAAAGACCTTTGTGAGTGTTTATCGTGAGGTATTTTCTAGATGCTTCTTCTACCTCCATTTGTAGATACGCTTGGGCCAGATCAATCTTCGTAAAGCGTTTCCCTCCAGATAGTGAGGCAAAAATATCTTCTATCCGCGGAAGTGGATATTGTACTGTGTGCAGGACTGGGCTCACAGTTACCTTAAAGTCCCCACAGATGCAAACCTTCTTCGGCTCCCCAGGCGTGCTGCTCAATGATTTCTTCATTACAGGAATGATGGGTGTGGCCCACTCGCTCCAGTCCACCTTGGACAGCACACCCGAACGCTCCAGACTCTCCAGCTCTGCTTCAACGGCTGGGCGGATCGCGTACGGTACCGGTCTGGCCTTAAAAATTTTGGGTTTGCGTTATCTTCAATTTTTATCATTGCCGTTACTCCTTTTAGAGTCCCAATTCCTTGCTGGAACACCTCTTTCGCGTCAGTTAGAATTTTTGACAGTCATCCAGGTGTGACGTCGTCATCCTTTTTGTCAGCCACAGTTAGCGCCTGAATGGAATGCCAATCCAATTGTATTTTTCGGATCCATTCATGTCCCAATAATGGTGGTCCTCCATCTTGTAGTATATAGAGATACAGTTTCTGTGTTTCCTTGCCGTTGTATTTAACGGGCACCCTTATTTTTCCTCTGGGGTAGACTTTTTGCCCCGTATATGCCTTCAATACAATGGACGTGTCCTTCAAGGGTATGTGTGAGAATAGCCGCTCATAGTCTCGTCGATTCATGACTGTTAGGGCTGATCCTGTGTCCAATTCCATCTTTACTTGGGACCCTGCTATCATGAGGGTGACCCAAATGGTTCGGTGATCCTCCTTTGCGATCACGTTGTGTAACTTTAGACAACTTAGTCTCCTGCTCCCAGAGTCATTATCACTCTCCTGATCTTCTGAACTACTGTCTGTCATTTTTTTTACTTTCTTGTACTTTTCCTTAGTCGTTCTTTTAGTGTTGGTTTTCTTTCCCGACCTGCAGACTCGTGCTATGTGTCCCACTTTTCCACATTGCCTGCATGCTTTGTCCTTAAACCAGCAGTCCTTCTGGTCATGGGGTGTTCTGCCGCAGCGATAGCACTTTTCTGCTCCATATGCCATTTCGTTAGTGCTATATTCTTGCGGTTTCTGTTGTATTTCCGCAGCTCCCTGTGCTGTTGCTTCGTAGGATACTGCCATGCTGAAAGCCTTTTCTAGTGTAAGGTCCTTTTCCAAAAGTAGTCGTTTCTGGGTTCCTTCACTCTGGAGCCCGCAGACAAACTTATCCCTTAAGGTATCTGCCAGCCCTGCTCCGAACTGGCAGTGCTTCGATAACTTGCGTAGTTCCGTAAGGTAGTCAGCATTACTCTCATCTTTGTGCTGGTTTCTTTTATGGAACTTGAATCTTTCTGCTATCAGCAGCGGTGTAGGGTTTAGATGTTCCTGTAAGATATTGACATTCTCTTCAAAGCTTTTCTCTATTGGTTTAGCTGGGGTAATTAAATTCCGCAATAGGCCGTACGTTCTCGCGCCCATCAAATTTAATAATACCGATGCCTTCTTTTCATCGGCCACCCCATTTGCCTTGCAGTACACTTCAATTCTTTCCACATACGCGGTCCAGTCTTCTATTTCATTGTCGAAAGCAGTGATATTGCCACTCTTCGGCATCTTGGGTGGTTTAAAATGGCGCCTCCCGCGCTTTTCCTTCTTCCCCAATGGATTAAAATGGCGCCTCCCGCGCTTTTCCTTCTTCCCCTTGCTGCCAATGCTGCTCCTAGCGTTCTAAATAGTAATGGCGGCGCCCCGCGGTTTCGGCGCGTCTCTCTTTTTTTAGTTAAATTCCTTAGTTTTATTCTTCTTCGATGTTGTCCACTGCGCGTCTCTTTTCCTTCCCCTCTTTTCATTTTCTCTAACGCTGCCCAGCTCTTGAGCACCGACCGCGCCCTGTGCGCTCCACCCTCTCTCTCTCTTTTCCTTCCCGATGACGCTGCACAGCCCCCTTTCAGAGCCGCTCGATCGAGCTCAAGCCCGCCGCAGTCCAGAAGGGTCAGCGCACTGCCTGCTACCAGCACGATTTGCTGGAACACCTTGACTGGGGAGCCAAGCCCAGCTCTCCACAGCTTCCCCTGCGATTCACTGAACTCCGATGGATCACTGGGCGGTTGCCCACGGTCGACGCCCATTGCTCTGGCTTCGACCTCCAAGAAGCTTCTTTTCAAGGATGGATCCCCGTGAGGTGATGCAGTACTGCAGGTGAGTTCGAACCTGCTCGTCGCCACTGTAGTGTCCGCGTATCAATAACACATGGACTGCAGGAGAACGGTAATAACAGGTGTTTACTGAACAGAGGGTATGCTGGAACTGAAAGTACAGAAGCCTGCTATGGCTTTATATACAGGTGTGGTCACTGCCGGTACTACAGTATAAAAGCAGTTCTCTCTTAAAGGTACATACACAACAGTTAGTATGCAGGTACAGCAGGTGATCAGGAAGGCCAATGGAATCTTGGCTTTTATTGCAAGGGGGTTGGAGTATAAAAGCAGGGAAGTCTTGCTGCAGCTATACAGGGTACTGGTGAGGCCACACCTGGAATACTGTGTACAGTTTTGGTTTCCATATTTAAGAAAGGATATACTTGCTCTCGAGGCAGTTCAGAGGCGGTTCACTCGGTTGATTCCGGAGATGAGGGGGTTGACTTATGAGGAAAGGTTGAGTAAGTTGGGCCTCTACTCATTGGAATTCAGAAGAATGAGAGGCGATCTTATCGAAACATATAAGATTGTGAGGGGGCTTGATCGGGTGGATGCGGTGAGGATGTTTCCATTGATGGGTGAGACTAGAACTAGGGGCTAGGGGGCATAATCTTAGAATAAGGGGCTGCCCTTTCAAAACTGAGATGAGGAGAAACTTCTTCACTCAGAGGGTAGTAAATCTATGGAATTTGCTACCTCAGAGAGCTGTGGAAGCTGCGACATTAAATAAATTTAAAACGGAGATAAACAGTTTCCTAGCTGATAAGGGAATTAGGGGTTACGGGGAGCGGGCAGGGAAGTGGACGTGAGTCTAGGTTCGGATCAGCCATGACCCTATTGAATGGCGGAGCAGGCCCGAGGGGCCGTATGGCCTACTCTTGCTCCTACTTCTTATGTTCTTATGTTATGTTTAAAGGCGAACGCTTACTGCCCTTTTTTGTTGATGACATTTTTGCATCACGCATTCTGAGAGAGAGAGAGATGTAGTGTATGTACTTTGCAGAAGGAACTATATTCTGCAGCCCCTGTATACTGTAGTACCAGTAGTGACCACCCCTGTATATAAGCCTGTGTAGTAACTTTTGCATAGTAGTTCCAGTTTGTCTCCACTCGGTAAAGACCTGTGATAACCAACTCCTGCAGTCCGTGTCTCAATTACACACGGACATAATACTGGTGACGAGCAGATCCGAACTTACCTACAGTCTGCACCACCTCATGGGGATCCATCCCTGAAGCGAAGTTGTCAGAGGACGAGGCCAGAAGGAAGAAAGAAAAAAATAAAATAAAACAAACAGAAGAAACGGGCGTCGACCGTGGGCAACCGCCTCTGATTCATCGGAGTTGAAGATTTGCAGGAGAGGCTGTCAAGAGCGGGGCTTGGTTATCCTGTCGATGGTGTTCCAGCTAATCGGGCTGGTGGCAGGTAGTACACTGATCCTTCCTGGGCTGCGGCGGGCTAGAGCTCGATCGGGTGGCTTTTCAACGGGGCCGAGCAGCATTGTCAGGAAGAGGAGAGAGAGAGAGAAGGTGGAGCACACAGGGCGCGGCCGGTGCTACGAAGCTGGGCAGCGTACAGACCCGAGAAGAGGGAGGAAAGTGTCCCGTAGGGTTGCTCCGACGACGGGGAGATAAAAGAAATTAGAAGCGCAGAAAGCCGCGAGGAGCTGCAGTTTGCCACGGGAAACGCGGAGAGCAGCGTTAGCAGCAGCGCGGGGGGAAGTGCGCGAAGGCCACAGGGCGTCGCCATCAAGGCATAAAATGCCAGCAACAGCACTAGCAGCAGCGGGGAAGACGGAAAGCGCAGGAGGCGCCATTTTGTTAAATCGGGGAAGAAGGCAAAGCGCGGGAGGCGCCATCTTAGATTTTCAAGATGCCGAAGACTGGCAATATCACTGCCTTCGATAATGCAATAGAAGACTGGACCACGTATGTGGAAAGAGTCGAAGTATATTGTGAGGGAAACGAAGTAGCCGATGAAAAAAAGGCATCGGTACTACTAAACTTAATGGGCGCAAGAACGTACGGCCTATTGCGGAACCTGATTACTCCAGCCAAACCGATGGCGCAGAGTTTTAACGAAATTGTTGATATCCTGCAGGAACACCTAAATCCTACACCGCTGCTGATAGCAGAAAGATTTAAATTCCACAGGAGAAATCAGCATAAAAATGAGAGCAATGCTGATTACCTTACGGAACTACGCAAGCTATCAAAGCACTGCCAGTTCGGAGCAGGACTGGCAGATACCCTACGGGACAAATTTGTCTGTGCACTCCTGAGTGAAGGAACCCAGAAGAGGTTACTCTCAGAGAAAGAGCTGACGCTAGATAAGGCTTTCAGCGTGGCAGTATCGTACGAAGCAGCAGCAAGGGGAGCTGCGGAAATACAGCAAAAGCCACAGGAATACGGCACCCACGAAATGACACGGGGATTTGAAAAATGTTATCGCTGCGGCAGAACAACCCATGACCAGAAGGACTGCTGGTCCAAGGACAAAATATGCAGGCAATGCGGAAAGATGGGACACATTGCATGAGCTTGCAGGTCTGGGAAGAAGACTAACGACAACAAAAAGGCTACTAAGGAACAGTACAGGAAAGTACAAAAGATGACGGACAGTAGTTCCGAAGACCAGATGAGCGATAGTGAATCCGGGAACAAGAGACTAAGCTGTCTCAAACTTCACAACGTAATCGCAAAAGAGGATTACCGAACCATTTGGGTCACCCTCACGATAGCAGGGTCCCAAGTCAAAATGGAATTGGATACAGGATCAGCCTTGACCGTCATGAATCGACGAGACTACGAGCGGCTATTCTCACACATACCCTTGAAAGAGACATCCATTGTCTTGACGACGTATACGGGGCATAAAGTATACCCCAGAGGGAAAATAAGGGTGCCTGTCGAATACAACGGCAAGGAAATACAGAAATTGTATCTGTACATACTGCAAGATGGTGGACCACCGTTATTGGGACATGAATGGATCAGAAAGATAAGTTTAGACTGGCACTCCATTCAGGCACTGACGGTGGCTGGTAAAAAGGATGACGACGTCACACCTGGACGATTGTCAAAAATCTTAGTTAACGCCAAAGACGTATTTCAACAAGAACTGGGAACTCTTAAAGGTGTAACCGCCTCGATAAAAATAGAAGAGAATGCAATTCCCAAGTTTTTCAAAGCAAGACCGGTACCATATGCATTCGCCCAGCCGTCGAGGCAGAGCTGGAGAATCTGGAGAATGCAGGCATGTTATCTAAGGTAGACTGGAGCGAGTGGGCGACACCCATCATTCCTGTCATGAAGACAACGTTAAACAATAAGTCTGAGGAGCCAAGGAAGGTTCGCATCTGTGGGGACTTCAAGGTGACAGTGAACCCAGTCCTTCACACGGTACAATATCCTCTCCCGAGGATAGAAGATATTTTCGCCTCACTATCAGGAGGGAAGCGTTTTACAAAAATTGACCTAGCACAAGCATATTTGCAGATGGAGGTTGAAGAATCCTCTAGGAAGTATCTCACGATAAACACTCACAAAGGTCTTTACCAGTATAATCGACTGGTATTCGGAGTAGCATCAGCTCCAGCGATATGGCAAAGAGCGATGGAACAAGTCCTGCAAGGGATTCCGGGGACTCAGTGTTATTTGGACGACATCCTAGTGACAGGTGAAGATGACAGTGAACACCTTGCCAACCTAGAGCAGGTGCTCACTAGACTAAGAGAACATGGGTTACGAGCCAATCGCCCCAAGTGCGAGTTTTTTAAGAAACAAATATCGTATTGTGGCCATGTGATTGATGAAGAGGGGTTACATAAGTCCCCTGACAAAATTGAAGCGGTAGTTAAGGCTCCAGCGCCTGAAAATGTGTCACAACTGAGGTCATTCCTCTGATTGGTGAATTACTACCATAATTTTTTGCCGAATTTGTCCACAATTCTGCACCCACTGAACGCCCTACTACAAACTGGAGTAGCATGGAAATGGAGCGATGAATGTAAGCGGGCCTTTCAGAAGAGTAAAGACCTAATCACTTCAAGCGAAGTATTGGCTCACTACAACCCATCACTACCGATAAGACTGGCGTGTGATGCGTCTCCCTACGGCATTGGAGCGGTACTGTCACATAAATTCCTTGATGGTTCAGAGAGGCCGATAGCTTTTGCGTCACGCTCGTTAACTTCAGCCGAGCGTAACTACGCCCAGATTGACAGAGAGGCCCTCAGCCTGGTGTGGGGGGTGAAGAAGTTCAATCACTACCTGCACGGTCAGAAATTCACTCTACTAACTGATCATCAACCTCTTGCCTCCATTTTCAACCCTCAGAAGGGCGTCCCGATAATGACAGCACAACGGCTACAGAGGTGGTCCCTTTTCCTAGGGGCACACCAATATGATATCGAGTACAAAGGAACTAAACAGCATGGGAATGCTGATGGATTGTCGCGCCTACCGTTGCCGACGGTGGAAGAAGCACCTGCAGTGGATCCAGTGGAGATATTCCACTCGACCATAGTCGAATGTCTCCCTGTGACGAATGCAAACATAGAAAAGGAAACACGAAATGACCCGACACTCTCCTGGGTCTATGATTTAACGGTGAAGGGATGGCCAGCACATGGCGAACCACTGTTGCCAGCATTCTCGCCGAGAAGAGAACAGCTGTCAGTGTGCAGAGGAACCTTGATGTGTGGATCCAGAGTAGTAATTCCACCCAAATTGAAGGATAGAGTGCTCAATGAGCTTCATGAGGGTCATCTGGGAGGGGTAAAAATGAAGAACTTAGCCAGAGCGTTTGTGTGGTGGCCGGCAATCGATAGAGAAATCGAAGAGATGACCAAGAGCTGTACAGGATGCCAGAAGGTCCAAAACGCCCCACCACAAGTGTAGTGTCCGTGTGTTCATAAAGACACTGAAGACAGGAGTTGGTTCATAGGTATTTACTAAGCAAAGCCTGGGGGGGGGTTCTAACGGATATACACAATATACAGGCTTATATAGCCCGAGTGGCAATTACTGGCATTACAGCACACCTGGGGCTCTTAAAGGCACATACACCACAATTCCTCCCCTTTTAGCTAACCAGTACATCATATTTTAAGTAATTATTAATTACATGTTATAAGCAAAATAAGATACATTGCTGTAGTTAATTAATTATAAGTTAGTCTCTCAGGAGGCTTCCTGACTCGGTCCGGATAACGCCTCGGGGGTGTAGTAGTTTCTGGTGGTGTAGTAGGTTCTTCTGGCAAGGCTGATTCGGCTTGAATGCCAGTGTCGGGTTCATCGGGTTCCAGTATCACCGGATCGGAGGGAGATATGGGTATCTCTACTTCATCGTTAGATGTATAGAGTTGTGGTGTAGGTTGTCCCTTTTCGGATGACTTTATGATTTGGTCAGCATGGCACCTTATTATGCTTTCTCCGATGTCCACGGTATACATCAGTGGTCCTAGTCGTGTGCAGATAGTTCCAGGCTGCCATTTCTCGGTACGGTAGTCCCAGTCCAAAACTTGTTGACCTATCTGGAAGGTTCTAGTTGGCCTTTCATTCATGCCTTGAAACTGCCGGTTCTCCACGTCCCTTCTGATGTTGGGCTTGACCAAATCCAGCCGGCAACTTAGGTTTCTATTGAAGAACATCATGGCGGGAGTTTGGTTGGTAACCATATGTGTTGCATTCCTGTATGCGAATAAGAAGTTATCCACCTTGTGCTGAAGTTTTATGTCTTCATTACCCATGGCCTTTATGGCCTTCTTGAAGGTCTGGACAAACCTTTCAGCCAATCCATTGGTGGCGGGATGGTATGGGGCGGACTTGTAGTGCTTAACCCCATTGTTTTTTAAGAACTTTCGGAATTCTTCGGACACAAATTGCGGTCCATTATCAGAACATATCTGTTCCGGCAGCCCATTCCTGGCAAATATGGTCCTTAATACTGTGATGGTTTTTTTCCGTGGTGGTGGAGGACATCTTTATTACCTCCGGCCACTTGGAGTGTGCATCAACCGCGATTAAGAACATTGAGTCCATAAATGGACCAGCAAAGTCGATGTGCACCCTTTGCCAGGGAGATGAGGGCCACTCCCATGGATGTAGAGGGGCTTGTGGTGGAGCGTTTTGGACCTTCTGGCATCCTAGGCAGCTCTTGGTCATTTCCTCGATGTCTCCATCGATACCTGGCCACCATACCAACGCCCTAGCTAGGTAGAGTGGAACATCTCTACTGGGTCTACTGTAGGTGCCTCTTCTACCGTTGGCAATGGTAGGCGCGATAAACCGTCAGCATTCCCATGCTGTTTTGACCCTTTGTATTCTATGTTGTATTGGTGTGCACCTAGAAAAAGGGACCACCTCTGTAGCCTTTGCGCTGTCTTAATGGGAACACCCTTTTTAGGGTTGAATATGGAGATGAGGGGTTGATGGTCAGTCAACAAGGTAAATTTTTGTCCGTTTAGGTAATGGTTGAATTTCTTCACTCCCCATACCAGGCTGAGTGCTTCCCTGTCGATTTGGGCATAGTTATGCACAGCTGAGTTTAATGAGCGTGACGCAAAAGCTATCAGCCGTTCTGAGCCATCAGGGAATTTATGGGATAATACTGCTCCTATGCGGCAAGGGGATGCATCGCACGCCAGTCTGATTGGAAGTGATGGGTTGTAATGAGCCAAAACTTCTTCGGATGTGATTAAGTCTTTGCATTTATGGAAGGCACATTTACAGTCTTTGTTCCATTTCCAAATCACTCCTGTTTGTAGACGTTCATGAAGAGGGTGTAGAAGAGTTGATAAGTTCGGTAAAAATTTATGATAGTAATTTATTAATCCCAGGAACGACCTTAATTGTGAAACATTTTCAGGTGCTGGGGCTTTTATAACCGCTTCAATTTTTTCAAGTGACTTATGCAACCCTTCATTATTAATTATGCGGCCACAATATGATATCTGATTTTGGAAAGATTCGCACTTGGGGCGATTCACTCGTAGGCCCCATTCTTTCAGCCTAGTGAGCACCTGCTCCAAATTGGCAAGGTGCTCGTTGTCGTTGTCTCCTGTTACAAGGATGTCGTCTAGGTAGCATTGAGTCCCCGGAATCCCTTGGAGGACTTGCTCCATAGCTCTTTGCCAGATAGCTGGAGCTGATGCTACTCCAAAAACCAGTCGATTGTACTGGTACAGGCTTTTGTGTGTGTTTATCATGAGATAATTTTTAGAGGCCTCCTCAACCTCCAGCCCCGAGACCAGAGAAGCAGCGGACCTGCGCGGGAGCAGCCCGAGGCGGGAGAGCTTAAAATGGAGCAGCCAGAGGCACCGAGGCCCACAGCCCTGAGACCGGAGAAGCAGCGGACCTGCGCGGGAGCAGCCCGAGGCGGGCGAGCTTAAAAGGGAGCAGTCAGAGGCACCGAGGCCCACAGCCCCTAGACCGGAGAAGCAGCGGACCTGCGCGGGAGCAGCCCGAGGCAGCTGAGTATAAGAGGGAGCAGTCAGAGGCACCGAGGCCCACAGCCCCGAGACCGGAGAAGCAGCGGACCTGCGCGGGAGCAGCCCGAGGCGGCTGAGTATAAGAGGGAGCAGTCAGAGACACCGAGGCCCACAGCCCCGAGACCGGAGAAGCAGCGGACCTGCGCGGGAGCAGCCCGAGGCGGCTGAGTATAAGAGGGAGCAGTCAGAGGCACCGAGGCCCACAGCCCCGAGACCGGAGAAGCAGCGGACCTGCGCGGGAGCAGCCCGAGGCGGCTGAGTATAAGAGGGAGCAGTCAGAGGCACCGAGGCCCACAGCCCCGAGACCGGAGAAGCAGCGGACCTGCGCGGGAGCAGCCCGAGGCGGCTGAGTATAAGAGGGAGCAGTCAGAGGCACCGAGGCCCACAGCCCCGAGACCGGAGAAGCAGCGGACCTGCACGGGAGCAGCCCGAGGCGGCTGAGTATAAGAGGGAGCAGTCAGAGGCACCGAGGCCCACAGCCCCGAGACCGGAGAAGCAGCGGACCTGCGCGGGAGCAGCCCGAGGCGGCTGAGTATAAGAGGGAGCAGTCAGAGGCACCGAGGCCCACAGCCCCGAGACCGGAGAAGCAGCGGACCTGCGCGGGAGCAGCCCGAGGCGGCTGAGTATAAGAGGGAGCAGTCAGAGGCATACCAATCCAGGTTCCAGGAGAGAGGTAAAAAGTAATCCAAGTGTGACGCCACCAGGGAGCAGGTAAGTGATTGGTTGGTGAGTATTTCTCTTTTTTCAATACAAGCTTGAATTCTGTGGTGTTAAATTCCTGTGGTGTAGTGGGGATAGTTGGTAAATAAAGCGCCCTAGAGTATACCTGTAACTGGGGTATTGAATAAATTTTTAAATTAATTAAAGGAGTAAGTCATGGCAGGAGAGTTCAGACCCGTGTTCTGCTCCTCTTGCTCCATGTGGGAAGTCAGGGACGCTGCCAGTGTCCCTGACGACCATGTGTGCGGGAAATGCATCCAGCTGCAGCTACTTGTAGACCGCATTGCGGCGCTCGAGCTGCGGGTGGATGAATTTTGGAGCATGCGCGATGCTGAGAGGGTCGTGGATAGCACATTTAGCGAGTTGTTCACGCCTCAGGGTAGGGCAGCACAGGGGGTGACCATCAGGCGGAGCAACAAAGGCAGGCAGGTAGTGCAGGGATCCCCTGCGGACATCCCCCTTTCAAACAGGTATACCAAGTTGGATACTGTTGAGGGGGATGACTCACCAGGGGAAGGCAGCAGCAGCCAGCTTCCTGGCACCAGGGACGCTTCTGCTGCTCAGGAAGGGAGGAAAAAGAGTGGGAGAGCAATAGTGGTAGGGGATTCTATCGTAAGGGGAACAGATAGGCGTTTCTGTGGCCGCAAACGTGACTCCAGGATGGTTTGTTGCCTCCCTGGGGCCAGGGTCAGGGATGTCACTGAGCGGCTACAGGGCATTCTTAAGGGGGAGGGTGAGCAGGCAGAGGTCGTGGTCCACATTGGGACCAACGTCATAGGTAGGAAGGGGGATGAGGTCCTGCATCAAGAACTTAGGGAGCTAGGTAACAGATTAAAGAGCAGGACCTCAAAGGTTGTAATCTCTGGATTACTCCCAGTGCCACGTGCTAGTGAGTATAGGAATGGGAGGATAGAGCAGATGAATGCGTGGCTAAAGAGTTGGTGTAGGGGGGAGGGTTTTACTTTCCTGGCTCACTGGGCCTGCTTCTGGGAAAGGTGGGACTTGTACAAGTCGGACGGGTTGCACCTGAACCAGAGCGGGACAAATATCCTTGCGGGGAGGTTTGCTAGCACTGTTGGGGGGGGTTTAAACTAACTTGGCAGGGGGATGGGATACAGAGGGGAGCTGAAATAGGGGGTGATGTGCTGCCAATTATAGAGAAAAAAATCAAGTCTGCTTGGTAGACAGGGCAAATATATAAGGGCAAGGCTGGATGGCATCTATTTTAATGCAAGGAGTCTTGCAAGTAAGGTGGATGAACTGAAGGTGTTGATAAACACATGGGAGTATGATATTGTTGCTATCACGGAGACATGGTTGAGGGAGGGGCAAGACTGGCAGCTCAATATTCCGGGGTACAGAATCTTCGGGTGAGACAGAGGGGGAGGTATAAGAGGAGGGGGTGTCGCAATATTAATTAAGGAGTCAATTACTGCAGTAAGGAGGGATGATATATTAGCAGGTTCCTCTAATGAGACCATATGGGTGGAGCTTAAAAACAAAAAGGGGGCAAGCACTTTGCTGGGAGTGTACTATAGGCCTCCAAACAGTCAGGGGGAGATAGAGGAACAGATATGTAGGCAACTCTCAGAGGAATGTGCAAATAATAGGGTAATAATAATGGGGGATTTCAACTTCCACAATATTAACTGGGATAGTCAGAGTGTGAAAGGCTCAGAGGGTGTAGAATTCTTAAAGTGCATCCAGGAGAGCTTTTTGAGCCAGCATGTAGAAAGTCCTACAAGAGAGGGGGCGGTACTGGACCTAATTCTAGGGAATGTGGCCGGCCAAGTGGAAAAAGTGCTAGTAGGTGAGCACTTTGGTGACAGTGACCATAATATGGTAAGATTTAAGGTGGTCATGGAAAAGGACAGGGATGGGCCAGAAATAAAGGCTCTAAATTGGGGGAAGGCCGATTTTAATAGGATAAGGCAGGATCTGGCCAAAATGGACTGGGATCAGCTACTTGTAGGAAAATCCACATCAGAGCAATGGGAGGCTTTCAGGTGGGAGATTGGGATCATACAATGGCAACATGTTCCCGTAAAGGTCAAGGGTGGTTCCAAAAACCACAGGGAACCTTGGATGTCAGGGGATATACGAGAATGGATTAGGAAAAAAAGGAGGGCTTTTGGCAGATACAAAATGCTAAAGACGGAGGAAGCCCTAGAGGAGTACAAAAAGTGCAGGGGGATACTTAAAAAAGAAATTAGGAGATCAAGGAGGGGCCATGAAATAACACTGGCGAGCAAAATAAAGGAAAATCCTAAGATGTTTTATAAGTATATTAAGGGTAAGAGGATAACTAGGGAAAAAATAGGGCCCATTAGGGACAAAAGTGGCAATCTGTGTGTGGAGCCGGAAGTTGTAGGAGGGGTTCTAAATGAATTTTTTGCATCTGTTTTCACTATGGAGAAGGACGATGTAGACATAGAAATAGGGCGGGGGGACTGTGATATGCTCGAACATATTCACATCGAGAGGGAGGAGGTATTGGCGGTTTTAGCTGGCCTAAAAATGGATAAATCCCCAGGCCCGGATGAAATGTATCCCAGGCTGCTGTGTGAGGCAAAGGAAGAGATTGCGGGGGCTCTAACACATATATTCAGGACCTCTCTGGCCACAGGGGATGTGCCAGAGGACTGGAGAACCGCTAATGTAGTACCATTATTCAAGAAGGGAAGTAGGGAAAAACCGGGGAACTACAGGCCAGTGAGCCTAACATCAGTGGTAGGAAAATTATTGGAAAAAATTCTGAGGGACAAAATTTGTCTCCACTTGGAGAGGCAAGGATTAATCAGGGATAGTCAACATGGCTTTGTCAAGGGAAGATCGTGTCTGACTAATTTGATTGAACTTTTTGAGGGGGTGACTAGGTGTGTGGATGAGGGTAATGCAGTGGATGTGGTATATATGGATTTCAGTAAGGCCTTCGATAAAGTCCCGCACAGGAGACTGGTCAAGAAGGTAAGAGCCCATGGAATCCAGGGTGCCTTGGCACATTGGATACAAAACTGGCTTAGTGACAGAAGGCAGAGGGTGATTGTCGAAGGTTGTTTTTGTGACTGGAAGCCTGTGGCCAGTGGGGTACCACAGGGATCGGTGCTGGGTCCCTTGCTGTTTGTGGTCTACATTAATTACTTGGATATGAATGTAAAAGGTATGATCAGTAAGTTCGCGGATGATACAAAAATTGGTAGGGTGGTAAATAGCAAGGAGGGTAGCCTCAGTCTGCAGAACGATATAGATGGGTTGGTCAGATGGGCGGAACAGTGGCAAATGGAATTTAACCCGGAAAAGTGCGAGGTGATGCACTTTGGGGGGACTAACAAGGCAAGGGAATACACAATGAATGGTAAGACCCTAGGCAAGACGAAGGTTCAGAGGGATCTGGGTGTGCAAGTACACAGATCCCTGAAGGCGGCGGAACAGGTGGATAAGGTGGTAAAAAAGGCATATGGGATACTTGCCTTCATTAGCCAAGGCATTGAATATAAGAGCAAGGAGGTTATGATGGAACTGTATAAAACACTGGTTAGGCCACAGCTGGAATACTGTGTGCAGTTCTGGTCACCACACTACAGGAAGGATGTGATCGCATTGGAGAGGGTGCAGAGGAGGTTCACCAGGATGTTACTGGGGCTGGAGCGCTTCAGCTATGAAGAGAGACTGGGCAGATTGGGGTTGTTTTCCTTGGAGCAGAGGAGGCTGAGGGGGGACATGATTGAGGTGTACAAAATTATGAGGGGCATAGATAGGATGGATGCTGAGGAGCTTTTTCCCTTAGTAGAGGGGTCAATAACTAGGGGGCATAGATTCAAGGTAAAGGGCAGGAGGTTTAGAGGGGATTTGAGGAAGAACTTTTTCACCCAGAGGGTGGTTGGAGTCTGGAACTCACTGCCTGAAAGGGTTGTGGAGGCAGGAACCCTCACAACATTTAAGAAGCATTTGGATGAGCACTTGAAATGCCATAGCATACAAGGCTACCGACCAAATGCTGGAATATGGGATTAGATCAGACAGGGCTTGATGGCCGGCGCGGACACGATGGGCCGAAGGGCCTCTGTCCGTGCTATATAACTCTATGACTCTATATGCCTGTGCCAAGTCAATTTTGGTGAAACGTCTCCCTCCGGATAGTGAGGCGAATATATCTTCTATCCTCGGAAGAGGTTACTGTATTTTGTGAAGGACCGGGTTTACAGTCACCTTGAAGTCACCACAGATGCGAATTTTTCTCTGTTCTTCAGAATTATCTTTATTCAGTACTTTTTTCATGACTGGAACGATGGGTGTTGCCCATTCGCTCCAATCTATTTTGGATAATACGCCTGCTTTTTCCAAATTCTCCAGCTCTGCCTTGACTGCTGGACGTATTGCGTATGGCACCGGTCTTGCCTTAAAAAATTTGGGAATTGCTGCATCTTCCACTTTTATTGAGGCGGTGATGCCTTTCAAGGTTGCTAGTTTCTCTTGAAACACTTCTTTGGCGTTGGCCAAGATGTCTTTTAATCGTTCAGGTATGATGTCATCATTGTTTTTTTCCTTACTGGTCACCGTCAGTGCCTGAATGGAGTGCCAGTCTAAACGTATCTTCCTGATCCATTCACGTCCCAACAACGGTGGACCACCATCTTGTAGAATGTATAAATACAACTTTTGTATTTCTTTGCCGTTGTATACAACAGGCACCCTTATTTTTCCTTTGGGGTATACATTCTGCCCCGTATATGTTTTTAAGATAATGGATGTGTCTTTTAGAGGTATATGCGAAAATAGCCTCTCGTAATCCCGTCGATTTATTACGGTTAGAGCTGATCCTGTATCTAGCTCCATTCTAACTGGGGACCCTGCTATTGTGAGGGTAACCCAAATGGTTTGGTAATCATCTTTGGTAAGTACATTATGTAATTTGAGACAGCTTAGTCTCTTGTTTTCGAAGTCGCTATCGCTCTTCTGGTCTTCGGAGCTACTGTCCGTCATCATTTGTACCTTCCTGTACTTTTCTTTATTGATTTTTTTTTCTGTCAGTGGATTTATTTTGTCCAGATTGGCATACCCGTGCAATGTGTCCAATCTTTCCGCATTGCCTGCATGCTTTGTCCTTGAACCAGCAGTCCCTCTGGTTATGGGTGGATCTGCCGCAGCGATAACATCTTTCGAAACCCTGTGTCATTTCATGGGTGCCGAAGCCCTGTGTCTTTTGTTGTATCTCTGCAGCTCCTTTTGCTGCTGCTTCGTATGATACAGCCATACTGAAATCTTTGTCCAATGTTAAATCTTTTTCAGAAAGCAGTCTTTTTTGTGTTCCTTCACTTAAGAGACTGCAAACGAATTTGTCTCGAAGATAATCTGATAGTCCTGCCCCGAATTGGCAGTACTTTGATAGTTTTCTTAATTTGGTTAGGTAATCAGCGTTACTTTCATTATTGTGTTGATTTCTCTTGAAGAACTTGAATCGTTCCGCTATCAGCAGCGGTGTTGGGTTTAAGTGCTCCTGCAGGGTATCAACAATTTCTTTAAAATTCTTGTCCTTTGGTTTGGCTGGAGTGATTAAATTTCGTAACAGCCCGTATGTCTTTGCGCCCATTAAGTTCAGAAGTACTGAAGCTTTTTTTTCATCTTCTATTCCATTTGCAGTGCAATATACCTCTACTCTTTCCACGTATGTGGTCCAATCCTCTATTTCGCTATCAAAAGCATCAATATTGCCAGACTTAGGCATTTCAGAAAAGATATGGCACTTCCCGTGCTTTCCCGCCGCTGCTGCCGATAACAACGCTGTTTACTGCGGTTTCCGTTCTCTTTTTTTTTTAATTTACTGTTGGAGACTCGTTCCCGCCAGAGGTCTGAACGCTGACCTGCTTGCCGCGCCGGTCGTCTCCCGAGTGCTCCCTCCCAGTCCGTTATTGATTGCCTCCGATTTCGCTGCCTGTCTCAGCTGTAGAGCCAGCCGCTGGAGCCCCAGCCTGACGCCCAGGAAGGATTAGCGCAGTACCTGCCACCAGCTTGGCCAGCTGGTGAAACCACAGCTTCTCTCACTTCCTTGAGTCTTCTGGACACCCGAGGAATCGATGTCCTTGAAGTGCTGCCGAATTGCAGGTAAGTCCGTTTCCACTTCGTCGCCACTGTAGTGTCTTTGTGTTGATAAAGACACTGAAGACAGGAGTTGGTTCATAGGTATTTACTAAGCAAAGTCTGGGGGTGGTTCTAACGGATATACACAATATACAGGCTTATATAGCCCGAGTGGCAATTACCGGCATTACAGCACACCTGGGGCTCTTAAAGGCACATACACCACAATTAGCCCCTCTACATCCATGGGAGTGGCCCTCATCTCCATGGCAAAGGGTGCACATTGATTTTGCTGGTCCATTTATGGACTCGATGTTTTTAATTGCGGTGGATGCACATTCAAAGTGGCCAGAGGTAATAAAAATGTCCTCAACCACCACAGAAAAAACTATCACAGTCTTACAAACCATATTCACCAGAAATGGGCTGCCTGAGCAGATTTGCTCCGACAATGGACCACAGTTTGTGTCTGAAGAGTTCCGGAGGTTCTTAAAGAACAATGGTGTTAAGCATTACACATCCGCCCCATATCATCCAGCCACCAATGGATTGGCTGAGAAGTTCATTCAAACATTCAAGAAGGCTATCAAGGCAATGTGTAATGAAGACATACCCCTACAACACAAGATGGATAACTTCTTGCGACACATGCGGTTACCAACCAAACTCCAGCCATGATGTTCTTCAATCGAAGACTACGATGCCGCTTGGATTTGGTTAAGCCAAACATCAGAAGAGATGTGGAGAACAGGCAGTTTCAGAATATGAATGAAAGGCCGACCAGGAGTTTTAAGATAGGTCAACCAGTTTTGGCCCGGGACTACCGCACAGAGAAATGGCAGCCAGGAACGATCTGTACACGGCAAGGACCTCTAATGTATACCGTGGACGTTGGAGAGAGCATTGTAAGACGCCATGCTGAGCAGATTCTAGAGTCACTGGAAAACGTCAATTCCACACCATGATCCGATACACCTGGTGATGAAACCGAAGTACCAATTGCATCTACCTCAGAATCGGTGATATTGGAAGCAGACGAACCAAACAACGACGTTGATCCCGAATCAACTTTGCCAGAAGAACCTGATACCCCAAAGAGGCATTATCCAGACAGAATCAGGAAGCCTCCTCAAAGACTGAACTTATAATTGCTTAACTTCAGCTAATGTATCTAGCAACTGTAATTGTAAATATGTTATTTAATTATTAATCGAATGTTATGTACTGTTTAGCTAAAAGGGGAGGAATTGTAGTGTATGTACTTTGCAGAAGGAACTATATTCTGCAGCCCCTGTAGACTGCAGTACCAGTAGTGACCACCCCTTTATATAAGTCTGTGTAGTAACTTTTGCATAGTAGTTCCAGTTTGTCTCCACTCAGTAAAGACCTGTTATAACCAACTCCTGCAGTCCGTGTCTCAATTACACACGGACATAATAAGAGAGAGAGAGACTTCTGGAGAGATTCAACGCTGTGTGAAGGAGTTTTGGGTACTGAGCAGCACTTTGCAGGTTCATTTTGATTTGCCCTTCCTTGTATCGATTTAGAAGACACTGTGGGGGCTGTACTCTGAGCTCTTTCCCTGGGTCTCTCCATTGTTCTTTCCAGCAGATTTGATGTACAAGTCTCTCCAGGCCAAGATTCAAGGCTGCAATGAGCAGGGTGTGGATGGAGAGCAAGATCAACCCTCCCCTTTAAGAACTGGCCGGCGCCATTGTGTCTGTGTTCCATTGCTGACTGACATCACGTGAGCTCCACCAGCGCTCTGAGATAACACCTCGCTCCTTGGCATTTGCACCTTAAGACAGGTGTGAAGCGCCTGATTTAGCGCTCCAATCACCTCCAGGGGTGATAAAAGCCAAGTTTGCAGTCAGAGGTGATAATTAGCACCAGGCGCTAATCTTTGTGCCCAGCCGATAATTGCGCCCCAAATGGGTCGTTACTGAATTTCTCCCCCACTGACTCTAATCCCTCCCCCCATTACATTGTCAAAACATTCAATTAGATTAGTCAAACACGATCTGCCTTAATTAGCTTGAACCTCTCCAAGTGCCCGTTAATTTTTTCCTTGATTATTGTTTCTAAAACTTTACCCACCACCGATGTTAAACTGACCGGCCTAGTTACTAGGATTGTCCTTACACCATTTCTTGAACAATGGTGTCACATTTGCCATTTTCCAATCCTCAGGCACCTCCCCCACATGTAGGGAAGATTGGAAAATTATGGCAAGCCCTTCTGCTATCTCCTCCCTCAAATCCATTAGCAACCTGGGATGAAAGCCATCTGGTCCAGGCAATTTATCCACACTAAGCATACCCGGTCTTTCTAGTACATCCTGTCGATCAATTTTCACCCCTTCCATAGCTAATGTTACCACACTATTCAAAAAAGGTGGTAGAGAGAAAACAGGGAATTATAGACCGGTAAGCCTGACATTGGTAGTGGGGAAAATGCTAGAGTCCATAATAAAAGATGTAATGGCAGAGCACTTGGAAAACAGTGACAGGATCGGACAAAGCCAACATGGATTTACAAAAGGTAAATTGTGCTTGACTAATCTACTGGAATTTTTTGAGGATGTAACTGATAGAATAGATAAGGGAGAACCAGTGGGTGTGGTGTATTTGGACTTTCAGAAGGCTTTTGATAAGGTCCCGCATAAGAGATTAGCGTGTAAAGTTAAAGCACATGGGATTGGGGGCAAGGTACTAACTTGGATAAAGAACTGGTTGGCAGACAGGAAGCAAAGAGTTGGAATTAACGGGTCTTTTTCCGAGTGGCAGGCAGTGACTAGTGTGGTACCGCAGGGATCAGTCCTTGGACCTCAGCTATTCACAATATATATAAATGATCGAGAGGAGGGAACTAGATGTAATATCTCCAAGTTTGCAGACGACACAAAGCTGGGTGGGCATGTGTGCTGTGAGGAGGATGCCGAGAAACTCCAGTATGATTTGGACAGGTTGGGTGATTTGGCAGAAGCATGGCAGATGCAGTATAATGTGGATAAATGCAAGGTTATCCACTTTGGTGGCAAAAACAGGAAGGCAGATTATTATCTGAACGGCAATAGATTGGGAGAAGGGGAAGTGCAACGAGACCTGGGTGTCCTTGTGCACCAGTCGCTGAAGGTAAGCATGCAGGTGCAGCAGGCGGTTAAGAAGGCAAATGGTATGTTGGCCTTCGTAGCGAGAGGGTTCGAGTACGAGAACAAGGATGTCTTGCTGCAGTTGTACAGGGCCTTGGTGAGACCATACCTTGAGTATTGTGTGCAGGTTTGGTCGCCTTATCTGAGGAATGATGTTCTTGCCATGGAGGGAGTGCAGTGAAGATTCACCAGACTGATACCTGGGATGGCAGGAATGACGTATGAGGAGAGATTGTGTCGATTGGGCTTATACTCGCTGGAGTTTAGAAGAATGAGAGGGGATCTCAATGAAACTTGTAAAATTCTAACAATATTGGACAGACTGGATGCAGGAAGGATGTTCCCGATGATGGGGGATTTCAGAACCAGGGGTCACAGTCTAAGGAGAAGGGGTAAGCCATTTAGGACAGAGATGAGGAGGAATTTCTTCACCCAGAGAGTGGTGAACCTGTGGAATTCTCTACGACAGAAGGCATTTGAGGCCAATTTATTAAATATATTCAAGAAGGAGTTGGATATATTTCTTAAGGCTAAAGGGATCAAGGGATATGGGGAGAAGGCAGGGACAGGGTACTGAATTTGGATGATCAGCCATGATCTCATTGAATGGCGGAGCAGGCTCGAGGGGCCGAATGGCCCACTCCTGCTCCTATCTTCTATGTTCTATGTTCTATGCTTCTATGTTTCTATATTTCTACCTTTTCCACTACTATCGATATTTTGTCAGCATCCAGCTCCTTAGTAAACACCGATACAAAGTACTCATTGGCCCAGAAATTCGAGTCGGGGGCTTGCCGCGTGTGTAAGCCCCCGATCTGCACTTACCCGACGCGCCGGCCGTTGAGCTTCAGGGACGCCTGGAATTGCTGTTTTAAAATGTTGACTCCCGGGCAGCGTCTGACGTGACGCCGCCCAGGAGTGCAGCCAGCGCGAAGCCTGTAGCGCGCTGTGCAACTGAGACACGCCCCTTGAGGTCTCAGTTTAACAGGACACGCCCCCAATGTTTCTGCCAAGCTGCTAAGCATTTTTACATGCAAAGCAGCAGTTTAAATAGGTTTTTGGAAGTTTTTTGAAGCTTTTGGTAACTTTTATAAACTTTTAAAAACGTTTACATTATTTTGAAGAATCTGAAATAGTTTTAAACAGAATTAAAGCAATTTAAAGACTTTTAAAAGCCCTAAAAGAATTTTTTAAATTCCATTTATTTATTTAGCAATGTCGTCGTCATACGTGTCTTCACACTGTTCCCTTTGGGGAACTGTATGAAGTGGTGGAAGGATTTATGGCCATGATTAACGCTCATTCCGTGACCGTAACCATCTTTGAACCAGCCATTAGGGCGGTTAGTCCTATGGCAGGAGGGTTTTACGGGCTCCCACAAGCTATACAAGGAGGGGGGGCCACCCACACCCACGGACGCAAATATCCCACTGGATGTCAACCCAGAATTTAGAGCCGGAGCTCCGACTCCACTTGCCAGGACTGTCTGCAGCGGGGCTCGAAACCCTACCCTGATCTGGCCCAGCGGCAGGGATCCTACCGCTATGCCAAAGGCCCAATCCGATTAGCAACGTGAAATGGCTGGAATGAGCACAATTCACGGCATTAAAAGAACTCACAATTGAACTGATGATGACCTCAGCAATCTCCTCAAGGAGGTGGAGGCGCAGCGCCTGCTCATCATTGGTAATGAGAAGTCAAAGGCGCCGCAAAAAGGGCAGATGATAGCTTGGTCTTTCAAGTGGCAGCATAGGGCTCCAGTCACGGGGAGGGAAAAGGCGCAGGAAACGTATGGGTGTCACCTTTTCTGCGGAGTGGGCCTTTTGCGTAGCAGTAAGCATCCCCGCCGCTGGGCCAGAAGGAGTAGGGTTTCGAAACCCACTCCAGACAGTCCCAGCAAGTGGAGTCGGAGCGCCAACTATAAATTCTGGGTGGACATCCAGCGGGATACTTGCGTCCGCGGGTGTGGGTGGCACCCCCCCCTCAGATGGGTTGTGGGAGCCCGTAAAACCCTCACGCCATAGGACTAACCACCCTAATGGCTGGTTCAAAGATGGTTACGGTCACGGAATGAGCGTTAATCACGGCCATAAATCCTTCCACCACTTCATACAGTTCCCGAAAGGGAACAGTGTGAGGATACGTACGACGATGACCTCTTGCGCAATGCACCTCCTTGAACCCTCAGTCGCAGATGCGAGGGGGCAAATCGTGCAATTGTTAAATTTTTCATTTTATTGACATGTAAAATGTTGGCCCAGTAATTCCCTTCCAAATGCGCGAGTACGGTCGGGGTACTTACGCGTCTGGCCGGAGGAAATGCCGGTTTTCAGCATGCACAGCGCATGCGGGGAGAACCGGCATTTCCTGTCCTCTGAACGAAGGGGTTCAGAGGCAGAACGCGTGCGCAGTAAAATTCGCCGCTTTCATTCATGCTTTCAGTGAGGTCAAGTCCTTACAACTTACACATGAAAAAAACATGGGTACAGTTGCTCCAGAGGCTGCGGAGGAAGATATTTCTTATCGTGGAGCTTCTGAAAGTATGTATGTCTGTATATATTCCTTTGCGTGTTATGTATATATTCCTTTACTTATGTGTATGAATGTATTATTTAATTATGACTTTCAGAGAAAGTAACTTATTGGAAAATCATAATTAAAAACATACACTCATACACATAAGTAAAGGAATATAAAACATACATACATATACGTAAAGGAATATATGCGGACATACATACATAATTACTTATTACTGATGAAAAGTTTCTTTCTTAAAAGTGCTGGAAATGTTACATTACTCATTTTAGAACACTCATTTTCACATTCCATTCACACAGCCACAATTGCTCCTTCTACCTACCGTTCTGAAAACCCGTTTAAAAAAAAAAATTTAAACTTTAAAACTTACTTAAAATTTCTTAAAATAACTTCCCTCCCTTTCCCAAACAAAAATATTGCCTTTCAGAAGCTCCACGATAAAATATATCTTCCTCCGCAGCCTTGGAACAACTTTACACATGCTTTTTTCAAGTGTAACTTGTAAGGACTTACCCTCACTGAATCCATGAATGAAATCGACGAAGTTCACTGCGCAAGCGCTGCCTGTGCAGTCGCATGCGCTGTGCCTATGAACCCCTTCGTTCCGAGGACTGGAAATGCCGGCGTTCCCCGCATGCGCTGTGCATGCTGAACGCCGGCATTTCCAACGGCCAGATGCGTGAGTACCCAGACCGTACTCACGCATTTGGTCACGAATTTCTGGCCCATTGAGTATTCTAGCCTTGCACTGCACCTCTAAGCATATATCACCTTCTTTGTCCCTAATAGGCCCCACCCCACCTCTTACTACCCGCTTACTGTTTACATGCTGGTAGAAGATTTTTGGGTTCCCTTTTATGAGTGTGTTCTCAGGATTTTCTTCCTGCAAAGTGTCTTGAAGTGTTTGGTAGCATGGTAGGTAGGCTGGACTCCTACTTTCCTGAATATAATGGAATTGATTGTTAGGACACCACCTGCGTTTGTTAGGCCACCACCACCATTTCCTGCTACCATGCCGATTGTTGGCCAGCTTCTCATTTTGTTTCTTAATTCCAGTGAGGAGTGTTGTTGATAACTTACTAGCAAGCACTGGCGCTTTAATCTTCTTGAGCAGTAAACAGCTGATTAAACAATCGTTCAGCCTCGGCTCCCTGATGCGCTACTCAGGAAGTGCCAAAGTTACAGCTTTCATGGAGCCTACACACAAAATCCTCTCATGTTCGCTGCCACCAGTTACTCCCATAAATGGACCTCTCATTCCTTACGATCCAGAGAGCACCTGTACAGGCCAATAAATAGTTAAACGATAATGTGACTTGGGGACCAGAACAATAAAAAAAAAGAAAGACCTTGCATTTAATATAGCGCCTTTCACAACAAAGGACGTCTCAAAGTGCTTCACAGTTAATTGAGCACTTTTTTGACTCTTGTAATGTAGGAAACACAGCAGCCAATTTGTGCATTGCAAGCTCCCACAAACAGCATTGAGATAATGATCAGATAATCTGATTTAATGATGTTGGTTGAGGGATAAATTTTGGCTAGCATATAATGGAGAACTCACCTTCGAAATAGTGGCATGGGATCATTTACGTCCACCTGCGAGGGCAAGCAGGGCCTCGGTTTAATGTTTCGTTCGAACAATGGCACCTCCGACAGTGCAGCACTCACTCACTGTACCATGTAAGAATATCAAAATGTTTTTACATTACTTTTGTTTCTAATAGAGACAAAACTGTAATGTAGAAAGATTTGGATTAAATCTTGTTCTTGAAAAGCTTGTCTTTTCCCCTCATTACTGCTGACAATAAAGGCTTTTGAAGCCCAGGCTTTCCTTCAGAGCAGGAGGTAGTGTAACGGCAAGCGATATAAAAGGTAATATGCTGCTGTAAGTGCATACAGTAAAAGATTGTTTACAATAGAGCCACAGCTTGGGAAAGCAGTGCTAGGAAGTAATGAACAGGGTTGCATCCAACAGGAAGAGAACCATAAAAGAAAATGGTATAAGCGAGATGCCATGTTTTTACTTGGTTAGAAGGAAAGTGACCTATTGCTACCTTTGAAACCCTGTCACATGAACAGGCTTGCAGAAGCCACCTTCAGGATTCTTCACTAATATTCAAGCACGTGAGTTTCAGACGTGGGACTAATGTGCATTACTCTGTATGGTTATTCAGGGAGCTTTAAGATAAATGTTTTGTCGATAATAAATGTGGTGAATTATCAGACACAGGAAACTTTCGATTAACCGGCCACTAAATAACCAGAAATGTCGGTTAACCGGCAAAATTCAGGAGTCGGTTCAGATAACGTTTTTACTTTTAGTTACTTTTTTTTACTCATTTCTGGCTGTGCAAGCGTCTAACTGAAGCTGTTGCTAAGCTACAGAGACGCTTGCAAGCTGTGCTGATTGTTTTGAAGCTGTTGCTAAGCAACAGGGTTTGTTGCTAGATACGGAGCTCAGAAGCTCCGTATGTTTTAACTATAGCGCTCGATTCTCCGGCATTGTTGATAGACCGGCACCAGCTCGGTCCCGTCCGTGCCGGATACCAGAAAGTTTCCTGTATATTGCTGTCTCTAGTTGTATGAATCTGTTTTAGAAAGGGTAATGGACTTATTCAACACACAAGAGTGCTCAAGTCTCTGGAGTGGGACTTTAACCCACGACTTTCTGACTCAGAGGCGAGAGTGATAGAACTGAGCTAAGGCTGGCACTTTTGAAACAAAATGAGCCTCGTCAGATGCCTTTAGCTGCACCATTGAATGGCTACGAAGATTGGTTTACAGCTGGATGGACAGATCATTAAGCTTCAGACACTTGTCTCTGCACACTGAACAGATAGCTCCATTACTCATCAGCACCAGGAAGGACCAAGGCTGTTCCATAAGCATCTCCACACGTTGTTTAAACTGTCAACACATTATAAAGGTTGCTTGCCTTTGTTATGGCACTTACTTTATAGAGCTTTATTTAATTGTTGCATGTTGTACTCTAACCGCACTCTAATTACCAAAGATTCATTCAGTTATATGCTGGAAGTGGACTACTTTGATTGCAAGAGTCTGCTCTTGTTTTCTGCTAACGGGAGTTGGGATATGGCTGCAGAGTTTTGGTTGAGCTGAAGTTTATGGAGGGTGAAAGATGGGAGGCGGGCCAGGAGAGTTCAGTTCTTTCAAGAAATATGGGGTCAATTTCCACAGGGGTTCTCCCATTCGTCCGCTGTAACTTTTATCCGAGGTTCCTTCCGCCAAAGTTATGACAAACAAGCAGAAGGACCCCCGCAGAAATGCATCGTCTATGTATCTCTCTGTTCCTCCCCTCAGTGCCCTTTTCAAATAACTGGGCTGCTGGAATATTGCTCAGGCATTCTTGGCATTTTTAAATATTTTTCAGGAACTTCGGGAATCCTTGGCATAGCTCGTGGAAAGGCCACCGACTGACCGTCTCTCGGCCTAGAGGCCTGTGGAACATCTCAAGGTGGTTTGGAGGTTTCAGGCCTCAGCTGCTGATTACCCATCGTGATCAATGAAGTTTGTTTTATAAAGACCTCGTTACCTTGCTGCTTCAAGTTATTCTACTGGTGTTTAAGCTGCCTTTCTTCCACAGAATCCAGCTGAGTGCAATTCTCAGCTTAATTTGTACAAGTCATTTTCGCACTGCAAGCAACAGCATTCACTTAGAAATAATGAAGGGACCTTTCTTTGGTTTGCTTCATTTGAAAGTGGTAATGTTCATTCGCCGTGCCTGTAATGACCCTGCCAACATTGATTTACAGTCAGTGTATGGCGCTGTTACCCACAAGTCCTTGTTCAGATTTCCAGTCGTTATTTCAATTCGGAATGATGTTGGTTTCGTGCCCAGCATCCTGTGCAGCCTTAATATACGAGTGATCTCGGCATGAAACAGACACTTAGCAACAGAGGAACGATTTGGGAGGTTGGAGAAATCATTTCTACAAATGGGGAGCAGCAGAAGACAATAGAACTGAACTGACAGTTGTGTCAGTCATGGCTCAGTGGTAGCCCGCTTGCCTCTGAGTCAGATGGATGTGGGTTTAAGCCCCTCTCCAGAGACTTGAGCATAAAATCCACGGTGACAATTGAATGCAGTACTGAGGGAGTGTCTCTGAGTGGCAGATCCCATGTTACTATTTGAGGAAGGGCAGCAGAGTCCTCCCAGTATCCTGGTCAATATTTATCCCTCAACCAACATCACCAAAAAAAAACAGATTATCTGACCATTACCTCATTGCTGTTTGTGGGAATTGGCTACTGTGTTTCCTACATTACAACAGTGACTGCACTTCTAAAAGGTTGGCTGTAAAGCACTTCAGGATGTCCTGAGGTTGTGAAAGGTGCTATATAAATGCAAGTTCTTTCTTTTAAACAGTTTTATAAGGACATCAAAAAAGTAAGGGGAGAGAGAAATAAAGGTTGGCACCACTGAGGGACAGAGAAAAGAGTCTTGCAGAAATGAAAGATTTAACAACTGTACCTCCCTTGCTGAATTTATAAAAGGTCAACATGGCAACAGTTCAAACAGATTTCCCTTTGTGTTGAACAATTTAAATGTTCATTTCTGTCATTTATCAGTGACAGCTAAATTAATTGTGTGCTTAGTTCTGAATTCAAATATCTAAATACAGATTTGAAAGTTTACAGAAATGCGTGGGTGAACTAATACAGTCAGCAATGATTATTTTGTGCTTAAATGGAGCAGGTAAACAAAAACTGCAATTTTATGAAGTAAACTGAACAGTTTTACAAACACGGTGACTTGAAATAACAGGCAGCCTGTCACACCTAACTGGATGCAAACTAACAACTGCTAATAAGGAATTTCACTTACCTTAAAATCATAAGTTCTGGATCATTATTAATAGTCTGTTGTTTTGTAAGTAAGCGAGGCTGCTAACTTGCGCATAACAACGTCCCACAAACAGAGAATGAACAGATACTCCTGGAATCAGAGCCCCAAATCTGAGATGTGTATTTTCCTCCTTGTGCCAATATTTGTGTATCTATAGTAAGCTGGGGGGATGCGGGGGGGGGGGGCGGCGGTGTGGGGGGGTGGTGATAAAACAGTTCTTTTACTTTCTGCTCACACTGAATTTTTTGCTAAGATTAGCAAACAGAAGAAAATTAATGCCAGAGACTTGGAAACTTGGTTAGTGGCAGGTATTCTGAACAATGAATGGTGAGCCGAGATTAAACCTTGAAGAAATATTTGAAGTAATGTAATTGGCAGTTTAGCAACGGTTTGAACCAATTTCAAAAAGGGTAATTTAGAGCGCGTCTGCAAGGTTCTAATTGAAGAGGGAGCAATCTTGCATTGAATTCCTGACACCGAGTGACCTGATATCCAGAGATTTCATCGCAGATGTTGTGCATCTCTTCCCAGCTGCCATCAAGCTATGTGGGAGTATTTCTTTAAAAGAAAGAAAGTCTTGCATTTATATAGCACCTTTCACGACCACCGGACGCCTCAAAGCGCTTTACAACCAATGAAGTACTTTTGGTCATATAGAAAGAGTTATTATGCCGTGGCTCAGTAGTAGCACTCTTGCCTGTGAGTCAGAAGGTTGTGGGTTCAAGTCCCATTCTAGTGAAACTCCAGTGCAGTACAGAGGGAGTGCTGCACTGTCGGAGATGTTGTCTTTCAGATGAGATGTTAAATCAAGGCCCTGTCTGCCCTCTCAGGTAGGTGCAAAAGGTCCCATGCTATTATTCAAAGAAGAGCAAGGAGTTCTCCCCAGTATCCTGGGCCAATATTTATCCTTCAACCAACATCACAAGAACAGATTATCTGGTCATTATCTCATTGCTGTTTGTGGGACCTTGCTGTGCGCAAGCTGGCTGCTGCAATTCCCTACATTATTCCCAGGACTACACTTCAAAAGTACTGCATTGGCTGTAAAGTGCTTTGGGATGTCCTGAGGTCATGAAAGGCGCTATATAAGTGCAAGTCTTCCTTTTCCTTTTCTTTCATTTATTTGAAGAGTTTGATGGTGTTCAGTTACTGTAAATCAAGTTAGCTTTCACAAATCTCAAATCACCTACAGTTGTTTGTGTGACCAGGACAATCATCAAATTGGCACAGAGTATGTAAGAACAGTAACTAGTGAGCTCGAGCAATAGTTGTTCATTTATCACACGCCTTCATTGCCAGGAGCAGGTCAGCCCATGTGTGGGGTGGTTTGGTGACTGCTGACCGGCTGTAAGAATTTTTTTATCTTGTTCAAGTTGCTGACTTGCAAAAAGCATCAACTTCCTGACAAATAATTTTTTTTGTACAGAGCTATTAGAATGTGGGAACTGCAAGGAAACGGGATTAAGAGTGAACAGCTCTGGTTGAAGATGCAATGGGCCGAACCTCCTCCTACGCTGTTTGTTCTATAAATTCCTAAAGCTCAGATCCTGTATTGTTTTCACCCCTGCTTCATATTTATATTTTTACCTACGATTTATCTGGCGGTCTATCGAATTGCATTACTTCCCTTTGCAAGAGCTGTTCCTGTTAAACAATCATTATTACCTTTATAGAGTTAGACTGAAAGTTACTTTGACAAGTTGTTTCGGGAGACAATCTTCTTAGTCGTGGAAATTACTGGGCCAGAATTTGCTGGCAAAATAACGGCGAGTTTAATGCCTACACCATTATTAGTGTGTAAATCGTCCAACAACTTGTGGCGAGGAAGAGATACCCCGTGAATTGAGAATCGCCACAAATTGCTGGACGTTTTGCGCCACTCCGCCATTAGCCTCACAAAAACAGTAGCTTGCCCTCAACACCGTGAATTTCAAGAAATTGTTGCATTGCGCATTAATTACCAATTAAACTAGCCGCAGAAACTTAAGGCTGGTATTAACATTGTTAGTACCTTTATAGAGCTAGAATGGAAGTTACTTTGACAAATTGTGTCAGGAGACAACCTTCTTATCCATAGAAATGACTGGGCCAGAATAAACGGCCCCTATTAATGACGAGATTTAAGCTCCTGCAATGCCAATCAACCTCTACAGCCCAGAAAGGGAACAATTTAAACTGTGGCGTCTCACTACTACAGGTAGTAAATTATTCCTAGAGCTTCTTTAAATTTAATTTTTTTTAAATACTTTTCCTTTCTGTTTCTTTTTTCTCTCTCAAATCCAATCTTTCCTTCCCTCTGTATTCTCTTTCTGCAGCTGATTTAACTCTAATTCACTCTATTTCCTTCTCCGTCGTTCTGTTTCTTTCACAACCTTTAAATCTCATTGGTTAAGGAGATAGACTGTTGATCTCGTCATCCACCGAGGTCCCAGATGCCCCATTGACCACGCGTTATCATCTCACACTTCTAGCAATTCACCGTGCAAAAAGTTTTCGAGCTGAAGGGTTAGGCAAAAAGTTTAACTAATGGGGCCTCCATCCAGCAAATTCTGGGCCACTTCTCCTTAGAGCAGAGAAGGTTGAAAGGAGAGTTGATAGAGGTGTTCAAAATCATGAGGGGTCTAGGCAGAGTAGATAGAGAGAAACTGTTCCCATTGGCGGAAGGGTCAAGAACCAGAGGACACAGATTTAAGGTGATTGGCAGAAGAACCAAAGGCGACATCAGGAAAAACGTTTTTACGCAGCGAGTGGTTAGGATCTGGAATGCACTGCCTAACAGGGTGGTGGAGTTTGAATATTAAGGGAATTGTGATGAAATATATGCCTTCATCAGCCTATGTGTTTTACCTGTGTGTTTCACCTGCTTGTATTGTGTGAACCGCCCCCTTTTGTTCCTATTGTGTGTATTGGCTACGCCCCTGTCTTTTGCCATATAAAGGTCTCAGGAGCTGGATGAGTCATTCCTACCAGACGCCCGATGTGGGAAGACCTGTAATGCTGCTATGTTCTTAGTGATTAAAAGCCTTAGTTGAATCCTTTAAATTCCTTGGCCTAGAAATTCAGTCTGGACACTTTTGGGGCGCTAAAGTCGGGCGCTCGCTAAAGTTAGCGCCCGCCGGAAAGTGTAGGCCACATCGCCGAAATTCAGTAGAGTTGGCCCTAAGTTTGGCCGAGCGCTGAAACTGGCGTTGAAATGCTGTGTTCCGGCGCTAAGCCGGCGATGCGGCCTAATAACGCCGAAGCCGGGCGCAGCGCAGGTGCGGTCATGTTTTGATTGACAGCAGACACCCTGACGCCGGCCAGCTCTTAAAGGGGGAAGGGTCAACTTTGACTGCTGCCATGCCCTGCATACTGGAGCCCTGCAGCTAGGCCTCAGCACTACTGGTGTGCCAAAATAGCGCCTGGAGCAATGGAGAGGGCCCGTGAGCGAGCGCAGCGCTTCTCAGAGCATGCTCTGAGTGTGCTCATTCATGGTGTGGAGAAGAGAAGAGAGATCCTGTGCCCGGACAGTGGCAGGAAGGCTCCCAGGAGCCAGTACAGGAGAGCCTGGGGCAAAATCGCCCGCAGGGTGTCATCCACCTGTGATGTCCCCAGGAGTGCGGACCAATGCCGCAAGAAGTTCAACGACCTCACTCGGATGGTGAAGGTGAGTACCCTTTCCAGTGCCCCCCTCATCCTTGCATGTGCACCTCACATTATGGGCAAAGGGACCTCAAAGGCCTAATGGGCAGCCCTCCTCCCGCAGCAATGGCACTTGCATGTTCATCAATAGCACTTTCTGCACTTAACACACTGGCCAAGTTATTCGACCATGGGAGGCAGTGCACCCAGCAACAGGGCACCACACTGGCCAAGCTATTCCACCATGGGAGGCAGTGCACACAGCGACAGGGCACCACACTGTACTTAGAGGCCGTCCTTTCTCTTGCAGGCCAAGCTGGCGAGCAATGTAAGGAGCCAGGCTGTCACTGGTGGAGGCCGTCCCGAGTACCAGGCGCTCACTGATCTGGAGGAGAGCGTGGCACGACTCATGCGTGGCCGGGTGACTGGCCCTGTCACGATCGGTGAGGCGGACCCTGTACTGGTACCCACTGGTAAGGACATGGCCGGTTGCACCTCTCTCGTTGCCCTTGCGCTTCAGATCTACATCCTTTCCCACTGACCGACAAATGCGCATAATGCACCACTCCGGCCTCCCTCGCTGACGGTCTGTCCTCACTCTAAAGCTACTCTTGTGCCTTCCTGCTTTGAGCTGGTGAGGAGGAGGTGGTCCCTGAAGCGCAGAGAGCCAGGCCCTTGGAGGAGGAGGACGTCGAGGACCAGGAGGAAGGCGGCACATCGGGGGAACCCTCCTCCGCGCCAGGGGATGGCAATGGAGGGGAGACGTCTGGCCTGCAGGAGAGCCAGGGGGAGGTGTTGGAGGGGAGGGCCGAAGCTGGTCCCAGTAGGGTGGACGCACGCGGGAAGGCTCCGGCAGCACGCCGGCCTTCTGCCCGGAGGGAGAGTCCGCCCTCCAGTCCGGACACGGTCCTCGCCCAGGAGGTGCGCGTCCTCGATGAGATGTCGGCGGCGTCTGAGCGGCGCCACCAAGAGTTCATGGGGGTGGTCGAACAGATGCCTCACGCCATTGAGTCCCTGGCTCAGAGTGTGGTGGCTTTCGGGGAATCACAGGCCAGGGGGTTCGAACAACTCACGGCAGCGCACGACAGGGGTGTCCAGCAACTGGCCGCAGCGCACGACAGGGGTGTGCAGCAACTCGCAGCAGCGCAGGACGCGGGTGTGCAGCAAATGGCGGCAGCGCAGGATGCGACTCGCGAGATGAGTGGTGCCGTCCACACACTGGCAGAGCTGATGCGGGCACATACCAGGGCAGTTCGGGCACTCACTTCTGCCACACTCGCTGTGGCACGGAGGCATCGCCATGGCACCCGCCGCCCTGCTGCAGCACAGCGGTCTGGCCTCCCCCAGATTGCTGCGCTTGCTACACTGCCAGCCCGGCCGAGTGCCAGTGTCTCTGGCGAGCAGCGCGCACCTGCCATCAGCCAGCTTGCCCCCAATGGTGCTGCCGACACTGCCACTCCCCCAGCCAAGGTGCAACGAGCTGCTGCTAAGACTGATGCTGCCCAGCCACAGCTGCAGCAGTCAGCAGGCGGCCCCTCCCGGGCCAGGCCTCGTCTAAGCCGACCCCCAAGGGCATCTGCCGACACGCTTTGTGGCCCTCATGAGCCTTCCCCCAGCCTCGCCACACCCGCAGGACCCAGGTTGAGGCGGAGCAGCAGGTCGGCCAGGGGCCGGAGAAGCCTGTCATAGAGTCATAGAGAGTCATAGAGTAATACAGCACGGATAGAGGCCCTTCGGCCCATCGTGTCCGCGCCGGCCATCAAGCCCTGTCTAATCTAATCCCATATTCCAGCATTTGGCCCTTAGCCTTGTATGCTATGGCATTTCAAGTGCACATCCAAATGCTTCTTAAATGTTGTGAGGGTTTCTGCCTCCACAACCCTTTCAGGCAGTGAGTTCCAGACTCCAACCACCCTCTGTGTGAAAAAGTTCTTTCTCAAATCCCCTCTAAACCTCCCGCCCTTTACCTTGAATCTATGCCCCCTAGTTATTGACCCCTCTACTAAGGGAAAAAGCTCCTCAGCATCCATCCTATCTATGCCCCTCATAATTTTGTACACCTCTATCATGTCCCCCCTCAGCCTCCTCTGCTCCAAGGAAAACAAACCCAATCTGCCCAGTCTCTCTTCATAGCTGAAGCGCTCCAGCCCCGGTAACATCCTGGTGAACCTCCTCTGCACCCTCTCCAACGCGATCACATCCTTCCTGTAGTGTGGCGACCAGAACTGCACACAGTATTCCAGTTGTGGCCTAACCAGTGTTTTATACAGCTCCATCATAACCTCCTTGCTCTTATATTCAATGCCTCGGCTAATGAAGGCAAGTATCCCATATGCCTTTTTTACCACCTTATCCACCTGTTCCGCCGCCTTCAGGGATCTGTGTACTTGCACACCCAGATCCCTCTGACCCTCCGTCTTGCCTAGGGTCTTTCCATTCATTGTGTATTCCTTTGCCTTGTTAGTCCCCCCAAAGTGCATCACCTTGCACTTTTCCGGGTTAAATTCCATTTGCCACTGTTCCGCCCATCTGACCAACCCATCTATATCGTCCTGCAGACTGAGGCTACCCTCCTCGCTATTTACCACCCTACCAATTTTTGTATCATCCGCGAACTTACTGATCATACCCTTTACACTCATATCCAAGTCATTAATGTAGACCACAAACAGCAAGGGACCCAGCACCGATCCCTGTGGTACCCCACTGGCCACAGGCTTCCAGTCACAAAAACAACCTTCGACCATCACCCTCTGCCTTCTGCCACTAAGCCAGTTTTCACAGAATCACAGAAACCTCACAGTGCAGATAGAGGCCATTTCGGCCCATCGAGCCTGCACCGACACATATCCCACCCCCGATCCCCGTAACCCCTACACCAACACATATCCCACCCTATCCCCGTAACCCCACGTATTTAATCCCCCTAACATAAGGGTCAATTTTATCATAGCCAATCAACCTAACCTGCACATCTTTGGACTGTGGGAGGAAACCGGAGCACCCGGAGGAAACCCACGCAAACACGGGGAGAATGTGCAAACTCCACACAGACAGTCACCCGAGGCCGGATTCGAACCCGGGTCCCTGGAGCTGTAACCACTATGCCACCGTGCTGCCCTTTTGTTTTGTATCCAATGTGCCAAGGCACCCTGGCTTCCATGGGCTCTTACCTTCTTGACCAGTCTCCTGTGTGGGACTTTATCGAAGGCCTTACTGAAATCCATGTATACCACATCCACTGCGTTACCCTCATCCACACACCTAGTCACCCCCTCAAAAAATTCAATCAAATTAGTCAGACATGATCTTCCCTTGACAAAGCCATGTTGACTATCCCTGATTAATCCTTGCCTCTCCAAGTGGAGACAAATTTTGTCCCTCAGGATTTTTTCCAATAATTTTCCTACCACTGATGTTAGGCTCACTGGCCTGTAGTTCCCCGGTTTTTCCCTACTACCCTTCTTGAATAATGGTACTACATTAGCGGTTCTCCAGTCCTCTGGCACATCCCCTGCGGCCAGAGAGGTCCTGAATATATGTGTTAGAGCCCCCGCAATCTCCTCCTTTGCCTCACACAGCAGCCTGGGATACATTTCATCCGGGCCTGGGGATTTATCCATTTTTAGGCCAGCTAAAACCGTCAATACCTCCTCCCTCTCGATGTTAATATGTTCGAGCATATCACAGTCCCCCCGCCCTATTTCTATGTCTACATCGTCCTTCGACTCGCCCTCTCGGCACACCCATTAGAGTGTGGTGAGAGCGGTTTCTTTTATATTGGGGGGCTTGTGTTGTGGGGGGCATTATTTTGTTAAGGCCGAGGATCAAGGCATGTTTTGTTTTCATGGGGGTGTCTCTGTTGTGGGGGGGGGCTTATTTTTGTAAGGCCGCTGTTGAAGGCCTTTTGGATGGGCAAGTTTTGTTGGTCCTCCCCAGGTTTTGGGAGTGACAGATGTTTTTGACTGTTTTTTGGGGGTCTTGTCTGTTTTTCTGTTTCATGTGGGAAGGGCCCTGAGTTTGTGAAATAAAGCTTTTGATTTATTCAGCATGTCCAGGTGTCATGTTTGAAGTGGTTGTTGCGTTAACCGGCTGAGGGCTTGCGGAGCGGCTGCCTCAGGTGCGTTCATTGCCACAGGCCATTCCCTGACAGGGGGCCTAGAAGTGTCGATCAATAAGCCCCCGGCGGACGGCCCTTGGCCCTTGTCGCTCCCTCCTGGGCTGGTCCTCCTCCTCCTCCTCCTCCTCCTGCTCGTCCTCCTGAGGTGGTGGTGCAATGCCAGGTGGCAGTGCCTGAGTCCTGCGGATAGCCAGGTTGTGCAGCATGCAGCACACGACGACGAACTGGGAGACTCTATCCGGCGAATACTGAAGAGATCCTCCGGAACGATCCAGGCAGCGGGACCGTTGCTTGAGGACGCCTATCGTTTGCTCGTTGATGTTCCTTGTGGCTTGATGGCTTTCGTTGTATGCCTCCTCCGCTGGGGTCCTGGGCGCGCGGAGCGGAGTCATGAGCCATGTACACAAAGGGTAGCCCTTGTCCCCGATAAGCCATCCCCTTGGTGGAGGCTGTGCCTCGAACATGTCAGCCACAGTAGTCTGGCGCAGGATAAATGCATCGTGGCTGCTTCCTGGGAAGCGGGCATTGACAGCTAGGATGCGCTGCCTGTGGTCACACACCAGCTGTACATTTAGGGAATGGTAGCCCTTCCGGTTGCGGTAATCCTCGGCATTGTGGATAGGTACCCGCATAGCCACATGCGTGCAGTCAATGGCGCCCTGCACCATGGGGAAGCCCGCGATCCTGCCAAATCCGACTGCACGCTGCTCCTGCCTCTGTCGGGTCATGGGGAAGGAGATGAATTGGTGTCTCCTCGCGTAAAGTGCATCGGTGACCTGCCGGATGCAGCGATGCGCGGTGAACTGGGAGATGTTCGCTATGTCCGCAGCAGCGGCTTGGAAGGAGCCGCTTGCATAAAAGTTCAGAGCCACCGTGACCTTCACTTCCACCGAGAGAGACGTCCTGCACATCAGCTGTGGACGCAGATCTGTGTGAAGCAGCTGGCAGGTCTCTGCAACCACCTCCCTTCTGATGCGCAGCCTCTTCACACAATGCGCCGCAGTCATGGTGAGATAGGACACCTGCTGCCGGTATTGCCTGAGTGGGTAAGGCCTACGTTGCCGACGCCTGATGGCCCCTCTGTGTCCAGGCATGGCTGGCCCTCTCTCACAGCGTCTGCGAGCCCTTCGCACATAATGCTGCAACTGAGGGTTGGCCCCCCATACAGCCCCCATAATAAAGTTGAGAACAGATAAATCACAATGAATCAAATGTCAAAGCACTGGCCAGAAGCCAAAAATACCTCTCCTATGTTGTCCCAAATCAGTAACCTCTGTCCCTTGGTCTCTGTCCAGAAATCCAAAGCAGTAAAGTCATTGCAGCAAAATGGCTGGGCTTTATAGGTCAGTGTAAGTGCCCTTTAATTTGCGCTCCCCGAGGCCCACAGGGCCTCTTTTGCGTTCCACCTCACAGTTCTTAGCAGCGCCACGCCCACATTGGACGGGCGCCACTGAATTTCCGGTTTGGGGCGCACAAACAGCGTTGCGCGACGATATGACGTCATAAGCTGCGCGCGCACCTGAGCGGGCGCAAACACTTTGCGCCGGCGCTAAATGTCAACTGAATTTGGGCGTCGGCGCAGATCGGACTGCGTTCAGGCGCTAAGTGTCTAGCGCCGGAAATATAGCCCTTTTATGGCGTTAGCGGCTGGCGCAACCCACTGAATTTCTAGGCCCTTGTCTTTGAGTTATTGAAGGCACATCAATTTTAATCACTAAAACACCAGGATGGATCGGCTCCGGAAACCAGAGTGCTTGGATCTGGACCCCCATGCCTCAGACGCAGCCACACAGTTCAGACACTGGTTCCAATGCTTCGAATTTTTCATTGCAAACTCATCCACTGCCATAGCCGCAGCCGAAACCGCTACCGGAGACATGAAACTGGGAATCCTGCGAAACTGGGTGAGCCATCGGGTCTCCCCCCTCATCCAAGATGCCACCAACTACGAGGATGCCTGCACCATCCTGAAGGCCCACTACACGCGGTCAATAAACGTGGTGTACGCCCGGCATCTTCTGACTACTCGCACGCAGCGGCATGGTGAGTCACTAGAGGACTTTATACTAAACCTAAAAGTACTGGGCAGAGACTGTAACTGTAAGGCCGTGTCTGCCATCGTGTACACGGAGGAGCTGATTCGAGACTCCCTTATTGCGGGCCTCAGTTCAAATTACATTCGGCAGAAACTGTTTGAAAAGGAGGGACTGGACTTAAAACAGGCTATAGATATAGCGTGATCGCTGGATATGGCCCAGAGGAACTCTGAATCCTGTTCCCCTGGCCACGCGGCCCACTCCGCCTCGTGCGCGCCGTGGGGGCCGCCATCTTGGAAGCCATCTTCACCTCCCAGGTCTCAGGCCAGCCCAGCACCATCGGAGCCCCAGCCTCCACCCAGGAGCCCCACTACTGCCGCAATGCATTGGGGCCCGAAATGCTACTTCTGCGGCCAGGACAAACACTCCAGGCATCTGTGCCCAGCAAAGGGCACCACCTGTTTTAAATGCGGGAAGAAAGGACATTTCAGCAAAGTCTGCAGAGGGAACCCCGCCTCCAACTCCACCACCGCCGCGTGCGCGCCGTGGGAGCGGCCATCTTGGAAGCCATCTTGTCCACCCTCATGGAGTCCACCATCTTGCCCCGACTACACGGACCTCCAGGACCCACTGGTGGCCTCGATCACAGTGGATCAGTCCAGGCCGCATCCGTTGTCTAAATCGATGATGGACATAGAGGTAAACGGGAACAAGGTTAAATGCTTGATTGACTGCGGGAGCACCGAAAGCTTTATTCATCCTAGCCTGGTAAAACGACTTTCACTAACGATAGTCCCCACACAGGGCAAAATCGCCATGGCCGATAAGACTCATACCTCAAAAATTACAGGTTTCTGCGCGGTTATGTTGTCAGTAAAAGGCAATGATTACAGAGATTTTAAACTATTGATAATGCCAGATCTCTGTGTGAGCGTGATCTTGGGTCTGGACTTCCAGTGCCACCACCAAAGTATCATGCTTACCTACGGTGGGTCCCAGCCGCCCCTCACAGTGTGCGGTCTGGCTACCCTGAAGGTCAAGCCGCCCTCTCTGTTCGCCAACCTCGCACTCAACTGTCGACCCATAGTGACCAAGAGTAGGTGGTACAGCTGGGAGGACAGACGGTTCATTGCGTCGGAAGTAGAAAGACTCAAGCGGGAAGGTATCATCGAATGCAGTACCAGCCCGTGGCGCGCCCAGGTAGTAGTAGTTAAGGGTAGCGAAAAGAAGCGGATGGTGATAGATTATAGCCAGACGGTTAACCTATACACCCAGCTAGACTCCTACCCTCTGCCCCGCATATGGTTAACCAAATCGCGCAATACCGGGTGTTTTCCACCATCGACCTAAAATCGGCATACCACCAGCTCCCCATTAGGCCGGAGGACCGTCCATACACCGCCTTCGAGGCGAACGGACGTCTCTACCACTTCCTCAGAGTCCCCTTTGGGGTAACGAACGGGGTCTCGGTCTTCCAGCGGGAGATGGACCGCATGGTCGATGAGAACCAGTTAACAGCCACCTACCCATACCTAGACAACATCACCATCTGCGGCCACGACCAGCAAGACCACGACTCAAACCTCGCGAGATTTCTGAAAACCGCCCTCAGACTCAATCTCACCTACAACGAGGATAAGTGTGTCTTTAGCACCACGCGCCTCTGTATCCTGGGCTGCGTGGTGGAAAACGGGGAAATCGGTCCGGACCCCGACCGATTGCGCCCCCTACGGGAGCTACCCCTACCAAACACCCCCAAGGCCCTGAAAAGGTGCCTGGGGTTCTTCTCCTATTACGCCCAATGGGTCCCCAATTATTCCGACAAGGCCCGTCCCCTCCTGAAATCAACGTCCTTCCCGCTCACGGCCGAGGCCCACGCCGCCTTCAACAGCATTAAACATGACATTGAGAAGGCCGCGCTGCGGGCAGTGGACGAAAACATCCCTTTCCAGGTCGAAAGCGATGCGTCCGATTTCGCTTTAGCAGCCACCCTCAACCAGGATGGGCGGCCCGTAGCCTTTTTCTCAAGAACCCTCCAAGGGCCCGAGATCAGGCACTCCTCGGTAGAGAAGGAGGCCCAGGCCATAGTGGAGGCAGTGCGGCACTGGAGGCACTACCTAGCCGGCAAACGCTTCACCCTGCTTACCGACCAGCGGTCGGTAGCCTTCATGTTTAACAACAAACAGAGGGGGAAGATCAAGAACGACAAAATTCTCAGGTGGCGGATCGAACTCTCCACGTTTGAGTACGACATAATATATAGGCCGGGGGCCCTCAACGAATCCCCCGATGCCCTATCATGAGGGATGTGTGCCAGCATCCAGGGGGACAGGCTACAGGGCCTCCACAATGGCCTCTGCCACCCGGGGGTCACCCGGCTATTCCACTTTATAAAATCCCGTAACCTGCCCTATTCCATCGAGGAGGTCCGGTCTATGACCAGGGACTGCCGCACTTGTGCGGAATGCAAGCCCCGTTTTTTCAGGCCCGACCGAGCCCACCTGATCAAAGCTACATGGCCATTCGAGCGCCTGAGCTTAGATTTCAAGGGACCACTCCCCTCCACCGATCGCAATGTGTACTTCCTCAACATTGTGGACGAGTACTCCCGCTTCCCGTTCGCCTACCCCTGCCCAGATATTACCAGTGCCACGGTCATCAAGTGCCTCGGCAACCTGTTTTGCACATTCGGCATGCCCAACTACATCCACACTGACAGGGGGGCGTTGTTCATGAGCGATGAACTGCACCAATACCTGCTGTCAAAGGGGATAGCCATGAGTCGGACCACTAGTTATAACCCCCGGGGTAATGGGCAAGTGGAGAGGGAGAACGTGACAGTGTGGAAGG
Organism: Somniosus microcephalus; assembly: GCF_052327205.1. Taxonomy (NCBI): domain Eukaryota; kingdom Metazoa; phylum Chordata; class Chondrichthyes; order Squaliformes; family Somniosidae; genus Somniosus; species Somniosus microcephalus. The sequence continues at coordinate 71,837,524 of NC_140987.1, read as the reverse complement.
CGGTCACCTTAGCACTAAGGTCTAAAGGCCTCCCCACCTCTCGCTGGCAGGAGGTCCTCCCAGACATACTCCACTCGATAAGGTCGCTACTGTGTACTGCTACTAACGCCACTCCTCACGAGAAGATGTTTGTTTTTCCCCGCAAATCAACCTCAGGAGTATCCCTACCCTCGTGGCCCTCCGCCCCAGGGACAGTCCTGTTACGGAAACATGTGAGGGGCCACAAAACGGATCCCCTCGTGGAGGCAGTACACCTACTCCACGCAAACCCACAGTACGCGTATGTCAAGCACGCCGACGGGCGCGAAGGCACCGTGTCCATAAAGGACCTCGCCTCGGCAGGAAGCGACGATGACGACCCATCACCACCACCCCCAGAAGAACCTCCACCACCCCCAGAGGTATCCTCACCACCCCCAGCAGTACCTGCAACAACCCCAGCACATGGGTATGCCCAGGATGGCACCACGGACTCCCGGTCGGAACCCAAGGTACTGTTGCGACGTTCAGGAAGGACTATCACACCCCCGGACAGACTAAATCTGTAGAAGGGGTGAATGTGATGAAATATATGCCTTCATCAGCCTATGTATTTTACCTGTGCGTTTCACCTGCTTGTATTGTGTGAACCGCCCCCTTTTGTTCCTATTGTGTGTATTGGCTACGCCCCTGTCTTTTGCCATATAAAGGTCTCAGGAGCTGGATGAGTCATTCCTACCAGACGCCCGATGTGGGAAGACCTGTAATGCTGCTATGTTCTTAGTGATTAAAAGCCTTAGTTGAATCCTTTAAATTCCTTGGCCTAGAAATTGAGTTTGCCTCCGCCAGGGCTGTAGCGCCCGAAATTTAGCACCAGCGTTAATTGCCGCTGCGCCCGCCAAAAATTCAGCTGCGCCGCGCCCAGACGGCTGCGGGCGCTAATGGAGGGTGTCAGCGCCTCGCAATGGGCGCTGAATGCAGGATTGCGGCGCTAATCCCCCGCTGCGGCACCCGATGCGGTGCGGCAGGCTGGGGTACTGCAGGCCTCCTCCTTCTGTTAAGGAGGAGCTGCCTGCAGCCGACCGCTGGCCGGTGGAATCGCACGAAAAATGAGCCCGGCACCTCGGAGAAGTGCCGGGCTCGAGGCCCACACACATCTGTGCCGCGGGGGGGTGGTGGAGGAGTCCGGGGAGGGAGGTGCGGGCAGGCGGCCGCCGGGAAAGCGGCCGGCCACCGCGCCACCTTAATGTGCCGGTGCTAAGTCCAGCAAGAAACTTTTGAAAAATCGTTGGTTGCGGCTGCCACGGGCGAGGCGGCCGCAACTGATGACGTCATCGGTGCCGGCGCAGCGCTACCGGCTAACGCCGATGGTAGGGCCCAAATCAATTTCCGAAGCGGCTATAATTCCGGCGCAAGGCCCTCTAGCGCCTCTAATTGGGCGCTAACCCCACTCAATTTCTAGGCCCTTGTCTTTGAGTTATTGAAGGCACATCAGGAATCAAGGGATATGGGGATAGTGCAGGAAAGTGCAGAAGAGGTAGAAGACCAGCCATGATCTCATTGAATGGTGGAGCAGGCTCGAAGGGCCAAATGGTCTACTCCTGCTCCTATTTCTTATGTTCTTCTGTTCTTCTGGAGGCAAATTCAATCGTGGCTTTCAAAAGGGAATTAGGTAAGTACCTGAAGGAAAAACATTTGCAGGGCTACGAGGAAAGGGCAGGGGATTGAGACTAGCTGAAGTGCTCTTGGAGAAACCCAGTATGGGTTCGACAGGCCGAATGGCCTCCTACTGTGCTGTAAGAATTCTATGATTCTATGATTCTGTCAATAGTGACAAACCGAGAATGCCAAAGGGGTGAATTTCCTCAGAGCTCCTCCTGCTCTGCCACCAGGAAACCGTGTTTCTGTGCGTCAATGGGGTTTCCACCAAACTTCTGCCGAAGCGGTGTAGCGGGAGAAGCCCTGTGCCGAAGCACCCCGGCCGCCCCAGATCTTGATCCCAATTCCATCCTCGAAAGGTTTAACAGCACATTTTAGAGGAAATTTTCCAATCCCCCAACCCTAAAGCAATACAAAGTCAGACTGGCGTTTAGTCACACTTTGTATCTATTTATTCCCTACATTTCAGGATTCAAAATTAAATCTGTACCTCAAAACTGCCTTCAATGCAGTGTCGAACATTCATAATATCAGATCAATAACAGTTTGATATCTGTTTTGATGTACCATATATTATTGAAAGACTTCTACTCGCTCAAATTGTATTGGGTCCACCTGGACTACGATTAGACCGATCTCCCAAGATTTCCCTCATTATATCTTTATGTTGAATTCTCAGCCCAAGCTGGGCCTGGTTGTGGGAACTTGCTTTGGGTGGTGGAGAGGCTGGGGCCTGGCAAAGGTGGGACATAGCACACAGCTGCAGCTCCTAAAGGCTGAGGCTGCTACTTAAAGTGAATCATCAGGGGTAACTTTGTCTCTGAGTGATCATGTAAAACGATCAGCCGCCCATTATACATCTCTGCCGATTGTACTTTCCATTGAATTCAATGGATATGAAAATTGGGAGAGAGGTATAATGGGCAGCTGATCCAATATCACGCGTTTTACACTATTGACCAAAGTTAACGTTACCCCATAGAATCATATGCAGAAGGAGGTCATTTAGCCCATCGTCCCTGTGCTGGCTCTTTGAAAGAGCTATCCAATTAGTCCCACTCCACTGTTCTTTCCCCATAGTCCTGCAAATTTATCCTTTCCAAGTATGCATCCAATTCCCTTTTGAAAATTACTACTGAATCTGCTTCCACCACCCTTTCAGGCAGTGCATTCCAGATCACAACAACTCGCTGCATGAAAAAATTCTCCTCATCTCCCCTCTGGTCCTTTTTCCAAATTATCTTAAATCTGTGTCCTCTGGTTAGCGGCCCTCCTGCCAGTGGAAACATTTTCTCCTTATTAACTCTATCACAACCCTTCATAATTTTGAACACCTCTATTAAATCTCCCCTTAACTTTCACTGCTCTAAGGAGAAGAATCCCAGCTTCTGTAGCCTCTCATCTGGTTGAAGCAGAGACCTTTGTATCTTTTAAGGAAGAATTGGGCACACATTTAAAACAGAGGCACATACCTGCCTCACTACTGCTCCACAGAAGGGGCCCAGTGAGCTAAGGCGCACCGACCGCCACAAGAGTGCACATTGGCCCCACCAGCAGAGGTAGTTTTGGACACCTCTATTAAATTTCCCCTTTGCCTTTCTCTGCTCTAAGGACAACAATTCCAGCTTCTCTAATCTCGCCACATAACTGAGGTCCGTCTTCCCTGGAACCATTTGATGCGCTATCAATAACTCAAAAGACTGAGATTAAGCGAGTAATTAATAGGTTTTTATTAACAAGAGAATGAAGGTGTGCCTCGAGTGGTCGACCGGTCCAGAATACAGAGGGACTGTGGAGCAGTCACCTTTATACCTGGACTTGTGGGAGGAGTCAGCCGAGACATGTACAGGCATGTACACAGTGGAATACAAACAGTGGTTTACCACATTCACCCCTTGTTTAAAAATGAGTCCGGCGGGGTGAAGTGTATTAAAAGTTAGTGTATTGGAGTCTCTCCGGAGGTCTTGTCTGCCGCTGTGATCGACGTGGCGACGGCAGGGGTAGTGAAGCTTCCGGCGTCGAGTCCCGCGTAGGCTGGGGCACTGGTGTGTAGTCCTCGTAGGTGTCGAGCGGGTCGCAGGGCCCAGGCCCACCGTCTGCTGGGGCTGGATATCGGGTCGTGGGGGGCGGTGGTAGTGGGTAGTGTGTTACTGCGGCCCCCGAGGGTGCGAGGTCTCGTATGGAGACTGTGTCCACCCGCCCATCCGGGTACGCAATGTAAGCATACTGGGGGTTGGCGTGGAGGAGGTCGACCCTTTCGACCAGGGGGTCCGTTTTATGGGTCCTCACGTGTCTTCTCAGTAGGACCGGCCCTGGGGACGTCAGCCATGGCGGTAGCGATGTCCCCGATGTGGACTTCCTTGGGAAGACAAACATTATCTCATGAGGGGTGGCGTTAGTGGCAGTGCAGAGCAGTGACCGAATAGAGTGGAGCGCATCGGGGAGCACATCCTGCCAGCGGGAGGTCGGAAGGCCCCTAGACTTTAAGGCTAGCAGGACGGCCTTCCAAACTGCCGCATTCTCTCTTTCCACCTGTCCGTTCCCCCGGGGGTTGTAACTGGTGGTCCTGCTTGTGGCAATACCCCTAGCGAGCAGGTACTGATGGAGTTCGTCGCTCATAAACGATGAGCCCCGGTCGCTATGGATATAGCTGGGGAAACCGAACAGGGTGAAGAGGTCGTTCAGACATTTAATGACCGTGGCACTGGTCATGTCCGGGCAGGGGATGGCGAACGGGAAACAGGAGTACTCATCAATAATGTTGAGGAAGTACACATTGCGGTCGGAGGAGGGGAGAGGCCCTTTAAAATCAACGCTCAGGCGCTCGAAGGAGCGAGTGGCTTTTATCAGGTGAGCCCTGTCTGGTCTATAAAAGTGCGGTTTGCACTCAGCGCAGACTTGGCAGTTCCTGGTCATGGTCCTGACCTCCTCAATGGAGTAAGGCAGGTTGCAGGCCTTGATGAAGTGGAAGAACCTGGTGACCCCCGGGTGGCAGAGGTCATTGTGGAGGGCCCGCAGTCTATCGATCTGCGTGCTGGCGCAGGTGCCACGCGATAGAGCATCCGGGGGTTCATTGAGCTTCCCGGGCCGGTACAAGATCTCGTAATTGTAGGTGGAAAGTTCGATTCTCCACCTCAAGATCTTGTCGTTTTTGATTTTGCCCCTCTGCTTGTTGTTAAACATAAACGCAACTGAACGCTGGTCAGTGAGCAGGGTAAATCGTTTTCCGGCCAGGTAGTGCCTCCAATGACGCACAGCCTCCACAATAGCCTGGGCCTCCTTCTCAACAGCGGAGTGTCTGGTCTCCGGGCCCTGGAGGGTTCGTGAAAAGAAGGCCACGGGTCTCCCCGCCTGATTGAGGGTAGCGGCCAGGGCAAAGTCGGACGCGTCGCTTTCCACCTGGAAGGGGATGGATTCGTCCACTGCGTGCATGGTGGCTTTGGCAATGTCTTCCTTGATACGGTGGAAGGCTAAGCGGGCCTCTGCCGTCACGGGAAAAGAGGTGGACTTGATCAGCGGACGGGCCTTGTCCGCATAGTAGGGGACCCACTGGGCGTAATAAGAGAAAAACCCTAGGCACCTCTTCAGGGCCTTGAGGCAGTGGGGCAGTGGGAGTTCCATAAGGGGACGCATCTGGTCGGGGTCAGGACCGATGACTCCGTGTTCCACAACACAGCCAAGGATGGCGAGGCGGGTTGTGCGGAATATGCACTTCTCCTTGTTATACGTCAGGTTGAGGAGTTTGGCGGTGCAGAGGAATTTTTCGAAGTTTGCGTCATGGTCCTGCAAGTCATGGCCGCAGATGGTCACATTGTCCAGATATGGGAAGGTGGCCTGCAACGCATTTGGATCGACCATCCGGTCCATCTCCCTTTGGAAGACGGAGACCCCATTGGTGACGCCAAAAGGAACCCTAAGGAAGTGATAGAGGCGGCCGTTTGCCTCAAAGGCAGTATACTCGCGGTCCTCAGGGCGGATAGGGAGCTGGTGGTACGCTGATTTCAGGTCAATGGTCGAGAAGACGCGGTACTACGCGATCTGGTTGACCATATCAGCTATACGGGGGAGTGGGTAAGCATCCAGCAGGGTGTAGCGGTTTATTGTCTGGCTGTAGTCGATGACCAGGCGCTGCTTCTCGCCAGTCTTACCGACCACAACCTGGGCTCGCCAGGGGCTGGTGCTGCCCTCAATAATCCCCTTCTTCAGGAGCCACTCCACTTCGGTTTTAATGAAAACCCTGTCCCCGGCACTGTATCGCCTGCTCTTTGTGGCGATGGGCTTACAGTCGGGGGTGAGGTTAGCAAACAGTCGGGGGGGGGGGTGACTCTGAGTGTGGAGAGGTTGCACCTGGTGCGCGGCGGGCAATTTGGAAGCTGCTGGCTGCGGACTGTGAGTGGGGGGAGGGGTCCACCGTACGCCATCGTAACACTTTTAAGGTGGCACTGAAAATCTAACCCCAGTAGAATGGCAGCGCAGAGGTGGGGCAGGACCAGAAGTTTAAAATTATCATACACAGTCCCGTCTACTACGAGTGTCACCACGCAGTAGCCGCCAATGTCCGCCGACTGGGACTCAGAGGCCATAGAAATCCGCTGGTGCGCAGGCAGGACTGGGAGAGAGCAACGCCGCACCGTGTCGGGGTGGATGAAGCTCTCCGTGCTCCCAGAGTCAGAAAGGCAGATTGTTTCGTGACCATTTACCTTAATGTCCATTGTGGACCGGGCCAGCTGGTGCGGTCTCGCTTGGTCCAGCGTAACGGAGGCCAGCGTAGGGGTCGGTGTGTCGCTGCAGGTATCAGATGAGGCGGTGTTGGGGGCCTGCTGCGTCCCGGCTGTCATCCAAGATGGCGGCGTCCATGATCCCCTATGTGGCTGGAGGTGTCCCAAATGGCTGCTGTTCCGGTGGTTCGCACATGGCTGGGGAGGCCCAAGATGGCGGCCCGCACGGCCCACACGCGGTGCTGCTGGGGTTCGGGGTGGCTTTGGCCCTGCAGACGGTGGCGTAGTGTCCTTTCTTCCCGCAGCCCGAGCAGATCGCATTTTTCGCCGGGCAGCGCGCTCTGGGGTGTTTGGCCTGGCCACAGAAGTAGCATTTCTGGCCTTGGGGCACTGCTGTCTGGCCTTGGGACACTGCTGCGGTAGTTGGGCCGTTGCTGGGATGTGGCTGGGGTGGCACGGCGCTATGAGACGGTCTTACCGTGTCCCAGGCTGTCGTTCCCTGCGGCGTCCACGGTGCAGAGGAGTAGGCGTCCATGCCCCGGTAGGCTGCGTCCAATGATAGTGCGAGTTCAGATGCCTTGTTGAGATCGAGGTCACTCTGCTCCAACAGTCGCTGTCGGGTGTAATTGGACCTGTGGCCCGCTACAAAAGCGTCCCGGATAAGTTCCTCTGTGTACACGGCGGCCTTTACATCCTTACAACCACAGGCCCGGCCAAGCACAGACAGTGCCTGAAGGTATTCCTCGGTCGATTCCCCAGGTTGTTGTTTACAACTCCCCAGGAGGTGCCTAGCGTACACCTCGTTCACTGGGCGCGTGTACTGGTCCTTGAGGAGCTTGATAGCATCCGCGTACGAGGTCGCGTCCTGGATGACCGAGTACACTCGGTGGTTCACTTTGGAGGTCAGGACATCCAGTTTGTCCTCGTCCGATTTGACCGTTTCAGCGGAGGCGATCAGAAATTTTTCAAAACACCTAAGCCAGTGAGTAAACTTGGTGGATGAGTCCGCCTCCCGATGATCTAAGTCCAGGCATGCTGGTGTGAGGATCTTCTCCATTATAAAAATCTTGTTAATAAAATTGATGCGCTATCAATAACTCAAAAGACTGAGATTAAGCGAGTAATTAACAGGCTTTTATTAACAAGAGAATGAAGGTGTGCCTCGAGTGGTCGACCGGTCCAGAATACAGAGGGACTGTGGAACAGTCACCTTTATACCTGGACTCGTGGGAGGAGTCAGCCGAGACATGTACAGGCATGTACACAGTGGAATACAAACAGTGGTTTACCACACCATTCTAGTAAATCTCCTCTGCACCCTCTCTAAAGCCTTGACATCCTTCCTAAAGTGTTGTGCCCAGAATTGGACATAATACTCCAGCTAGGGCCTAACCAGCAGAGCATTCATTATTGTTGGGCAGAGAAGGAATGCAGCCATTGCAATCTCAGGTGTACGATTCCTCTCAGCCGAAGTAGATTAAGGGGCGGTTGCTATAGCTGCCGCCCGATTCGCAGGCCGGTTTTATAAGTTGAAAATGACCCCTCAAGTTTTGTAAACCAAAGCTGCTTGGGAAGGCTTTTGCCCAGACTCAAAGGGCTGGATTTTGTGAATGGAGACGTGCTGGAGGCGGGACTGCTGCTTGTCGGGTCTAAGTCCCGCCTCCATCATGTTCTGGGCAACCAGCGGGATTTTCCCCTGATTGACCTTGTTAAACCCGCCCTGCGGGCTCAGCAGGTCAATTAGGGGGAAGTCACTGACAGAGCATGTCAACGTCTGACGTGCCATCTGTCAAGACTTCTTGAAAGAAGAAATGACAGCGTTTGACAGCTCTGTGAAGCTGTCAAACACTGACATTCTCTGTAGTTTGAAGAGACCTTGTGTTCAGGACTCATCAAACCTTTCTACTTTGTACATTTCAGATGACTGTTGGTTCAGAGGATCCAACAGCAGTCTGTGAAATCTACAAGGAAGATGTCAGGACTCCGGATCCACAGCAGCTGAAGGCTGTAGGCAGAAACAAAGGTAAGTGAACATTTTCTAACACTTAACACTCACCTCACATACTTAACACTCCACACTTGCACCCATCACTTGCCTCTACATCTTACTTTCAGGTTCGTCCGACCCCCGCAGACCTCCTACTCGACTCCTCCATCTCGGCGGGGTTCTCCGAGTTGGGAAGCCTTCACCTGAAAAGGTAAAATGGGACTAATCCTTTTTTCTGCCTGTTAACTACCCGTTAACAGGCAGTTAAAAGGATTTAATCCCTTTCCTGCCTCCAGGAGACGGGACCCGAAGCAACACATCTTCCTGCCTCTCGCTACGAAGGCCAACATACCATTTGCCTTCTTAACCGCCTGCTGCACCTGCATGCTTACCTTCGGCGACTGGTGCACAAGGACACCCAGGTCTCGTTGCACTTCCCCTTCTCCCAATCTATTGCCGTTCAGATAATAATCTGCCTTCTTGTTTTTGACACTAAAGTGGATAACCTCGCATTTATCCACGTTATATTGCATTTGCCATGCTTCTGCCCAATCACCCAACCTGTCCAGATTATACTGGAGTTTATCGGTATCCTCCTCACAACGCACATGCCCACCCAGCTTTGTGTCATCTGCAAACTTGGAGATATTACATCTAGTTCCCTCATCCAGATCATTAATTGATATTGTGCTTAGCTGGGGTCCAAGGACCGATCCCTGCGGTACCCCACTAGTCACTGCCTGCCACTCAGAAAAAGAGCCATTTATTCCAACTCTTTGCTTTCTGTCTGCCAACCAGTTTTCTATCCAAGTCAATACCTTGCCCCCAATCCCATGTGCCTTAATTTTACACGCTAATCTCTTATGCGGGACCTTATCGAAAGCCTTTTGAAAATCCAAATACACCACATCCACTGGTTCTCCCTTATCTATTTTACCAGTTACATCCTCAAAAAATTCCAGTAGATTAGTCAAGCACGATTTACCTTTTGTAAATCCATGTTGACTTTGTCCGATCTGGTCACTTTTTTCCAAGTGCTCTGCTATTACATCCTTTATAATGGACTCTAGCATTTTCCCCAGTACTGATGTCAGGCTTACTGATCTGTAATTCCCGTTTTCTCTCTTCCACCCTTTTTGAACAGTGGGGTAACATTAGCTACCCGCCAATCCATGAGTACTGTTCCAGAGTCTATCGATTTTTGGAAGATGACCCGCAATGCATCTACTATTTCTAGGGCCACTTCCTTAAGTGCCCTAGGATGTAGATTATCAGGCCCTGGGGATTTGTCGGCCCTCAATCCCATCAATTTCCCTAACACCATTTCCCTACAAATACTAATTTCTATCAGTTCCTCCCTGTCATTAGACCCTATGTTCCCCGACATCTTTGGGAGGTTATTTGTGTCCTCCTTTGTGAAGACAGAACCAAAGTATGTATTTAATTGGTCTACCATTTCTTTGTTCCCCATTATAAATTCCCCTGATTCTGACTGCAAGGGACCTACGCTTGACTTCACCAATCTTTTTCTCTTCACATATCTATAAAATCCAGCCCAAAGGGTTAGAATGAGAGTAATTGGAAGTTATTTTGTTTGGGGCGATTTTTGTTTGGCAGCTGGCCAATTAGGAGGTGAGAAATCAGCTGCTGCTGCAGGGTCTTAAGGGCCAGTGGCAGCTTAAAGAGGAGGTGCTTCTTTTGTGGCCAAAACAGGGAGGCACCTACAACAAATAACAACACCTTGCATCTATATAGTGCCTCCAACATAGAAAAAACTGCCCCAAGGCGCTTCACAGGAACGTAATCAGACAAAAATTGACACCAAGCCAAAGTAGGACAGGTAACCAAAAGCTTGGGCAAAGGGAGAGCTTTAAAGGAAGGTCTTATAAGAGGAGACAGAGGTGGGAAGGTGGAGGGAGGGAATTCCAGAGCTTCAGCCCTAGAGCGAAGGAAGTGGGGGATGCACAAGAGCATGCACTGCCATGGAGCTGCAGCAAGATGTCGAGGGAATAGGGCCCTGAGGTTATCGGATTTGGCCGCAGAGATGCTGATGGAGCAGGACCACAATAGAAAGGAGAGGTCCGCTAACCCACAGATGATCAGTGGTTACCAAGACAAAATGGTGAATGAGCATGGCGAGAGGTGGCGTGACATGTCAATGCGAGCAACATTTTCTCCAGGACCTAGCTGGATATTTAATGATCTCCCCTTCGCATCTCTCTTACTTTCTGCACAGCCCATCGAGGACCCTACTTCTGTCTCAGTACTGTCAATCCTTCTCTTCCCCACTTGCCCTGCCTGTCCATCAGTTAGCAGGGGAGACTTCACTGTGCCTCCTTTCTGCTTGCACTCACTCCCTCAAAAGCTACTACTGCCCACACATGCTGGTTCCTCCTGTCATCACGCACATTATGGTAAGTTGTCTCATACACGTTGAAAGCCCCCTTGCCCAGGGCAAAATATTAATCCATTTGTACTCTTCTTGCAGGAGACACAGGCATCCAACAGGAGGGAGACTACCAGCACAGGAGGAGGCCCTGCCTCACTGCAAACACTCATTCATAAAAAGAGGCTGTCATCGACATCATAGGATGTCACACAGCAGTCAGCATCGGAGATAGCGAGGCTGGAGGCCAGGCACAGCAGGGTGTGTTGGCAGTTTCCTTTCCTCTTCTCTTTGTACTTAAAAGAAAGACTCGCATTTGTGTAGTGCCTTTCACAAACAGCAATGAACTAAATGACCAAATAATCTCTGTTTTTAGTGATGTTGGTTGAAGAATAAATAGTGGCCAGGACACCAGGGATAACGCCCCTGCTCTTCTTCGAATAGTGCATTAGGTCTTTGGGGGGAAAAATTTGGTTGCTTTTTGCCTCCCGTTAGCACCAAGCTGCTAGCGCCTCCCGTGAAATTTAGTGGGAGGTTAGCGGCAGTGGTAACCGTTAGCGCCCTGCGCCACTGGCGATGACATCATCATCATGCGCAGCGTCCCGCTCGCGCCCCGGACATGATCTTCGGTAGCGCCCTCTGACTTACCGCCGGATGCTATGTCCGGCGTGGTCAGGGGGGCCTACCTGCGGCCAGGGTGGCGCTAATTAAAGGTGAGGTGCCAGGCGGCCATTTTTATTGCTGGCCACCTGCCAGCACCTGCCCCCGTTTCCGTCCCCGGCCTCCTGAGAAGCCCCCCCGCGGAGTGCCGGCTGCGCTCCGTGAGCCCGGCACTTCTCTTGAGTGCCAGGCTCTTTTGCCGGCACTCCAATTCCTGGTGGCCCAGCTGGGCCCCGGGTCACGCTGCGCTAGGCCCCTCCCCTTTAAGAAGGGGAGGAAGGCCTGCAGTACCGCGGCGCGATGTGCTGCATTGCGTGGCACTACGGCACATAGCGCCATGATATTCCCTCGCAGCGCCCCAAGAGGGAGGCGGGGCACTTCCAGTAGTGCCCTACTTCCCTCTTGGGGTGCTACCGATGAATTTCGGCTGCGGGGGGCGCTCATTTTTTCGGGGAGCTAAAAGTAGCGCCCCGGCGAAGTTAGCACCCCAAAGGGGGCGTGACTCAATTTTTCCCCCTTGAAGTCTACTTGAGGGGCCAGCCAGGACCTCAGTTTAATGACTCATCCAAAAGACAGCTCCCTCAGTACTGCACTGATGCATCAACCTAGATTTTTGTGCTCAAGTCTCTGGAGTAGGACGTGGACTGTCGGGTTTGGCCAGTGCCAACATCAGTGGGTGCATGTGCCTGAAGGATTTTTGGACTTTTAAAATGGATATGTACCCTTTTAAAATGGAGACGCACTTGGGCTGCGTTTCAAAATGGAGTTTTGACTTTTGGATTTTAAAATAGACTGACTGTTGGTTTCTGTGAAGATAGCAGGAACTGTCTGTCTTTTGGGTTGCCATGGGACCAGTCTCAATGCTGACGTCATGAAAGGCAGGAGCCTTTTCATATTCGAACTTGTGTGATTTAGGAAAACCACCTTTTGTCCATGGAGCCGGGATGTCTGGATGGACAATGAGGTTTGGAGGCCAAAAGTAACACCTCTGGACTCTTTCAATGAAGGAGCAGTCAAGAACTTAACAAACAGTTAGCAATTCGAGAACTGCTCATCTACAGTAATGGCCTACCATTGTTTTCATCAAGATGACCAATCCAGGACAGAGACATCACCAGGAAGGCCAACTAGCATCTCTGTGACCATGGTAACCAGGAATAGCCTAGCCAGTTTGGTGTATTATATGAGGTATAAATATGCTGAACTTTGGGGATTCAGGGCTTGCTTTTCTCTACCATCTGGGACGGGGTTCTCCGTGTATCTAAGTGTCCATCAACTCTCCAGGAACACCCAAAGTGAGTGCCTCGCCGTACCGCCTGAACATAATGCTCTAGGCCTCATCGCATGCCTCTGTTAGGCACGGTTTTGTCTCTGGAGTCGAACGGAACCGGGACCTCGTGAATCAACGACAAGGGCTGGTAATTATATCCAGCATACACCTCTAGAAATCCCCAGGACCGCCCGCGTGTTTGGCTGCTGAGGAACTGCAAGTGTCCAAGATGCATGTGTGTGTATGAGGAGACTTCCAAGTGTGGGTTCTGACCAAACCGGGAGAGGGGTTTAGTTAGAAGGGGTTTTTTCCATTATCTAGGCTTAGATTCTGGGAAGGGGTTGGTTCGGCGTAACCAATAGGGTATTTTAGTCTAAGGTTATAAGCTAGTGTCCACGGTCACCTACTCGTTATGCCATAAGCGAGAGGAGTAGGGATTGTCGTTTTATGAGTGTAATAAAAAAGAATCGATCTTTGACCAACCTGAACCGTTTCGTTTCGTCTGAGTCAATTATAATCTATCCATAGTAACTCCTTGGGGGTGATTTTCACTCAGAAGTCAGGCAGGAGGCGGGACTGCAACTTTCGGGGTTGTAGTCCCGCCTCCATCGAGATGCGGACAATTCACGCGATTTTAACTTGATTGACCTTGCTGAGCCCGCCCAGCGGGCTCAGCAGGTCAATTAAGGGCCACCCGGCAACAGGTGACGTCACAGACTGAAATTTCATCTGTCAAGACGTCTTGACAGATGAAATATCAACGTTTCACAGCTGTTTGAAGCTGTCAAACACTGACAGTCTTACTTCTAACCTGAGTCCTTCTACACAGACTCAGTTAGAAATCTCTCTGGCACAGAAAGCTGCAGGCTGTCACTTTTGACAGTTCGCAGCCGTTCTGCTTTCTGTGCCGGTTAGATGATGGACTCCCGAAACCTAGAGAAAGGAAGGCTGAAAAGGTAAGTACAGGTAATTTAAACTTCTTTACACACTTTAGACACACCAAACACACTTACCTCTGCACTCATGCACCCATCACTCACCTGAACACCGACATCTCGACCCCTCCAAGTCCTTCAACCCGACGGCCCAACTCCTCTAACCTGGCGTGGTTTGGAGCCGTCGGGAATCCCACAGTTCAAGATTAAAAATAGGGATTAGGATAAAAACTGCCTGTTAACTACCTGTTAACAGGCAGTTAATTGTCAGTAATCCCTTCCCGCCTCGGGTAGGCGGGTCCCAGTGCGGGGCGGGTACCCGCCTCCTTTGAAACTTACATGGAGGTGGGTTTTGGGCGGGATGGTGTCGGGACCCCCGAATTCGGGGCTTTAACCCCCCACATGCCTCCAATCCCGACTCCATGGGTCAGTTAAAATCGAGGCCATTGGGTCTGAACTTGGGGGTTGTGGGGCTTGTGGTTCGCAGTATAATTCAGAAGACGAACCGGGTGGCATCCAGTCACGGCCGGGCTACACAGTAATCCCGCTGGGGACACTGCGCATCAGGCATAGGAGAAGACCTATTTGGCCTTGGTCTCTCTCACTGTGTGGGATTACCCGCTAATCGACGGGCTAGGCAGGGACTATTGGCAAAAGCTCCTGCCGTCCAAGGGAAACAACCCAAACCAGGGAGTTTTTAATGCATGGGTCAACTCAAGGGAGAGTCATAGAGACACGGGGCATGCAAGAACACCCTACAGACCCATAACCTTCTGACTCAGTGCAAAGGTGTGACCACTGAGTCAAGGCTGACAGTTGGTTTTGAAGTTCTTTCAGTCACACATTCACCATGTCAACCTAGTCATGCACTGTATTGCCACTGATCTGCTAGTGTTTAATTTCACAGCTACATCCTAATCCTTGTCCATCTCCCATTTTTCTAGGTCAATTAGATGACTTGGTCACTATTGACAAAGAGCCTGATGAGGAAAACACTGCTAAGTACCAGCACAGAGATCGCCACCCTGCTCCTAAAACAGGGGGACATCCTGAGGTCATGAAATGCATTTTATAAATGCAAGCTCTTTCTTTCATAAGAACATAAGAAATAGGAGCAGGAGTCGATCATTCGGCCCTTCAAGCCTGCTCCGCCATTCAATAAGATCACGGCTGATCCTCTATCTCATCTCCACTTTCCTGAACTATACCCATATCCCTTGATTCCCTTAATAATCAAAAATCTATCGCTCTCTGTCTTGAATATACTCAATGACTGAGCCTCCACAGCCCTCTGGGGTACAGAATTCCAAAGATTCACTACCCTCTGAGTGAAGAAATTTCTCCTCATCTCAGTCCTAAATGGCCGACCCCTTATTCTGAGACTGTGACCCCTGGTTCTAGACTTCCCAGCTGGGGAAACATCCTCCCTGCATCTACCTTGTCAAGCCCTGTAAGAATTTTGTATGTCTCAATGAGATCATCTCTCATTCTTCTAAACTCTTAGAGAATATAGGCCTGGTTTACTCAATCTGTCCTCGTATGACTATCCCCCCATCCCAGGAACCAATCTGGTGAACCTTCGTTGCACTCCCTCTATGGCAAGTATATCCTTCCTTAGGTAAGGAGACATAAACTGTACACAATATTCCAGGTGTGGTCTCACCAGGGCCCTATATAATTGCAGTAAGATGTCTTTCCTCTTACACTCAAATCCCCTTGTAATAAAGGCCAACATACCATTTGCTTTCCTAATTGCTTGCTGTACCTGCATGTTAACTTTCAGTGATTTGTGTACAAGGACACCCAGGTCCCTCTGAACACCAACATTTCCCAATCTCTCACTATTTAAAAAATACTTTGCTTTTCTATTTTTCCTACCAAAGTGGATAACTTCACATTTCTCCACATTATATTCCATTTGCTATGTTCTTGCCCACTCACTTAGCCTGTCTTTATCCCCTTGAAGCCTCCTTGCATCCTCCTCACAACTTACATTCCCACCCAGCTTCGTTTCATTCCATCCTTCTCTTTATTGGCCTGGATTTTGCGGTCAGCCGTTCACTACGCTGACACGGACTTTCCGCGGGCTTTTGAGCGGCAACTTGCTGTCATCAGCCTTCTGATCCAGCACAGTGCCCTCTGCAGGGGATCTGTGGCGTGTGCGAGCAGGAAAAGCAACAGCGCGTCTCTTCAACTAATCAGATTGGAGAATCCTCACTGAGCCAGGCAGAGTCTAAACCAGGAAGTATAAAGTAAGAAGTACAAATTGAAATTAAATCATTGTAAAATCACAAAATGAAGAGAGGGAAATATGGGAATAAGAGAGAGTTAAAGAAAAAGTTAAAAAAAAGATTTTACATTTTCTTTTAAATCTCCAACACTAATTCGATTCTAAAGGAATGGGGCTCCACACTTATAAAATTAAATTTAATGGGCCCGAGAGGTTATTTGGCAGTAATTAAGACTTATTACACTGTTAAAAATTCACTTACACCTGAATCCCTAACTTTTTCTGGTGTGTTTCTTGGGTAACTCGTGGGTAAGTACCACAACTTCACGCACTTACATGGGTTTCAGTGCTGAGTCTATCGGCGAGGTACTGGTGTAGCGAATCTTGTGGAGGAGCAGGGTAAATCCAACAGTTAACTGTGCATGTGCGGACTCCGGACGTTTCTTCCCGATTTACTCCATAATAATGGTAAGCGCTGTTAGCCTCACTGTTATTCTCAATGCAAAATCCGATCCATTGTGTCTGATCATGCATGATATATTATTTTTTGGGAATCTTGCCTGGTGGGATTGTGTATTGGGAAATTGCAGGTTCACTCCACACAATTACCCATCCAACTAAAACTAAAATTGATATGATTTCCCAACATATGCTACCAGCAGGCATTCATTCGTTAAATTCCTATATTTCATCTCACCGTAGTAATCGTTCCCGACTGCAACAACATATTTGTCCTGCGACAATCAGAGTTATTTTGAGCTATAGGAGTGGTTGGGGTTGATTTTGAATGCCCTTCGCCTGGTAGTGGCCTCAAAATGGGGTGGGTAGCCTTACTGCCCCATTAACATCAACGATGCGTCCGGTCCCATTTTAACAGGGGCGTAACGCCGGGCGTCCAACGTGGCTGCCTGTTTCAGATGATAGGTCCCTTTTAATATGGAAGTCGGGATGTTATGATGTAATAAGGACCCCAATTGCTATTTTGAGCTAATTGGAGCCTGCGCCCTTCCCACTCCGACCAGTTCCCCAGGCAATGGAAGAGAAGCAAAGTTAAGTGTCAAATTATTTTTGTGGGCCCTGGATGAGCAGGGATTTAAATGAAGCCACACCCTCAAAATGATGGGGGCCTCCTCACTGCTGGAATGGACGGCAGAACATCGTTCTCCGCCGGTCATCTGGCCAAAAGTCAAAATCGACCCCATCGACTGGCTCCACTGTTTGTTTTCCGCCTCATTTAAATAACCTTTAAACGAGTGTCAATTGACGTGATGTTTGTCAGTGTTTTATTTTTATGTGAATTAGTCCATCTCCTTTTATTCTACTTTTCAGAAACTCAGTTTCCCAGGAAGTGGATTGTGTCGGAATGTGTGGACTGTGGGCTTAGAGCTCCCCCTTGTGTTCAATGTGTGTGCACACAGGATTAGGCGAAACAGTCGGCAGGAGAACCAGTCGCCCTGTGCATAATTCTACATAAACAGAGGACATTTATTGTCACCATGAAGACTTGGCATTACATAGAATTACAATTTGAAAGCAGGCCGTTCGGCCCAGCCAGTCCATGTTGGTGTTTATCCTTTACCTGAACAGTAGCTCTAATCCCATGTGCTCGCTCTGTTCCCATATCTCTTTACCTCCCTTTCTTTCAAACAGCTCTCACAATTTACTGTCGGTGGAAAATGTGATAAAAGTGAGCAGCACCAAGTCCCGTTCACCCATCACCCCTGTGCTCGCTGACGTACATTCGCTCCCGGTCCAGCAACGCCTCAAATTTATAATTCCCATCCTTGTGTTCAAATCCCTTCATGGCCTCGCTCCTCCCTGTCTCTATAACCTTGACCAGCCCTACAACCCTCCAAGACCTCTGCGTTCCTCCAATTCTGGCCTCTTGTGCATCCCCGACTTCATTTGTCCCGCCATTGACGCCGTGCCTTCAGGTTTCTGGACCCTAAGCTGTGGACTTCCCTCCCAAATCCTTTCCGCCTCTATACCTCTCTGTCTTCCATTAAGACGCACCTTAAAACCTACCTGTTTAACCTGTCCTAATACCTCCTTACATGACTCAGTGTCAACGTTTGTCTGGTAATGTACTGTGAAGCACCTTGGAACCTCTAACGATGTAAAAGGTGCTATGTAAATTAAAGTTATTGTTGTTGTTAATAATTAGAATGGATCCACTCCAACCTCTGTTACCAAGGGCTGTGTTGTGTCGGTACCTTTCTACCTAGACACAATTTAGGACTCAGAACTCAGAGATTCAAACATGAAGTGCTTTATTGGAAGGAAAGGAAGTTCTGGCAAGTTCCAAACAAAGAGAGCGAAACTTAACAGAGAACACCCAACCATTTATCTCCTGTGACAGCGCCACCACAGGTGGGAGGAGAACATAAAATACATAACATTTCCTCCCCTCTTAAATGGAAGGTCCACATTATTCCTCAACAGGTAAGTTACTTTCAATGCACTCAACGAACCTAGGGTAGAGGTAGACTGCCTCAACCCCTGACTTTACCCTGGGGTTTATTCTGCCCCAGTCTTGTGGGTAAGTCACTAAGCCTACAGATCCAAGCATCTTGGAGGCCGCTGCTCTCTGACAGGATACCGGCGGTCATCGCTGGCTTCCACAGCAGTAGGCATTGACACAAGCCTGGATGGAGAAGGTGCCTGTGTCAGTCGAAAGTCAGGAGTTTGCACAGGTGGAACAGTCTCTTTGACTTCCTGTGTTGGAGAAGAGCACTGTGGCAAAGGATGCTTGTTTTGCAGTATCATCCGGAAACAGTTCAGGCCAACCAGCCATTGGAGCCTCTGTGGCTGTCTCTGCTCCTAGCAACAGTTGATCCGTGTGTCTTCTCCAGACGACGTCCACAGCAGTCTCAACTGTGTAAGACACAGGGCCCATCTGCGCGACCACCGTAGCAGGAACCCATTTCGGTCCAGTGTTGTAGTTTCGAGCTAGGACGTGCTCTCCCGGATGAAACGGTCTCTCCTTGGATCTTTTCTCTCTCTTTTCAACTTGAGCTTGTTGTTGATGATGGACAACCTGCTCTGCCCTTGGAGGTTTGAGTAAGTCAAAACTTGTCCGCAACTGCCTCTTCATCATGAGCGAAGCGGTGGAAGTTTTGGTTGTGGCATGCGGCTCGTTCCTGTAGGACAACAGGAAGCTGTTCAGACGTTGGTGGATTGAGCCCTGACCTTGCGATGCCTTCAAGGCATGCTTCAAAGTTTGCACGAACCTTTCTGCCTGGCCGTTAGTAGAGGGATGATAGGGCGCAGACCTGATGTGTTGGACACCATTCACATGCAGGAAGGTTGCAAACTCCTGTGATACAAATTGTGGACCGTTGTCACTTACGAGTTGTTCCGGTGAGCCATAGCGGCTGAACATCTCACCAAGTTTCTCAATTGTTTTCTCTGCTGTGGTAGACCTCATCACAGCGACCTCCGGCCACTTGCTACGAGCATCTACAACCACCATAAACATCTTCTCTTCGAAAGGACCGGCGAAGTCCACATGTACTCGCTGCCACACTTCTGCAGGCTGTGGTAAACCACTGTATTGTATATTGCCACCTCTGGGTGGCGCTGTGTATGGAGGCATGCCTCAGCTGACTCCACCCACCACTGTGTGGGTTTCGTTCAGACTTGTTCAGTCACTCACGAAGAAGCATGGTCTCTTCTTAGCTAATAAAAGCCTTATTCATCTCTTCTTTCGACTCATCATCTCTTCTTCGACTCATCACCTTTTATGAAGTAATTGATAAGCGTATCAATTTTATTAGCTAAAAGTTAAATGGCGACACCTGAGGAGCAACAACAGCAACGGATACAGCAGACATTGCTGAGAGCCCTCAGACCACCACGCCTGGACCTCGACCCTCAAGATGTGGGTGCATCAGCCAAGTTTGAACACTGGCTGAGCTGCTTTGAATCCTTCCTCGCAATCTCACAGGTTACAGAGGAGGATCACAAACTGAAAATTTTGACCGCCCAGGTGAGCCATCAAGTATATATGCTAATCCGGGACTCTAATACGTACGTGGCGGCCCTCGAGCTACTAAAAGGGCAATATACGCGCCCAGTGAACACAATTTACGCCCGACACCTCTTGGGATCCCGCAGGCAGCAACCGGGAGAATCGGTAGGGGCATTTGCACGGGCGCTACTGGCACTCTGCAGAGACTGCGATTGTAAAGCGGTAACGGCTGTGGAGCACGCGCAGGGACTCGCCTGTGATGCCTTCGTCAGGGGCCTCCAGTCAGACCACACCCGGCAGAGACTGCTAGAAAGCAAGGAACCCGACCTGAAGACGGCCATTGCCCTTGCGCTCTCGTTAGAGGAGGCCCACCGAAACCTCGAGGCATACCCCCGTAACGGCGCCGAGACATGGCAATCGAAACCGTGGGACACGGGACCGCCGCCCCCGGCACCAACCGCTGCAGCGACCCAACCGAGACAGCAGCCTCCGGTAAGAACTGCTTCGATGCCCAGTAACCAGGCCCAAAAATGCTATTTCTGTGGCCAGTTAAAACATCCCAGAGCGCACTGCCCAGCTAAGACAGCTACCTGCTCGGGCTGCGGGAAGAAAGGCCATTACGCTAACGCCTGCAAGGGGAAGCCAGCCAGCAGCGCAGCGTGCGGGCCGTGGGAGCAGCCATCTTATCCGCCATTTTGTGTACCCCCGGCCGCATGGCATCCGCCGCCATCGTATCCAACGCACTCAACCGCCATTTCGTCACCGGAACCGACCACCGTCTCGGCGGATGACTATAGTGACTCACTAAGCCACATACTGGCCTCCGTGACGCTGGATCAAGCCCTCCCTCACCATCTATCCAGCTCCATGATGGATATCGCGGTAAACGGCCGCGCCACCAGTTGCCTGATCGACAGCGGGAGCACAGAGAGTTTCGTCCACCCCGACACGGTACGTAGCCACTCCCTCACGATTCTGCCAACGCACCATCGCATTTCTATGGCGTCCAAGTCCCAGTCAATGGACATCAGCGGCTACTGTGTGGTGACCCTGTCAGTAGGGGGCACTGAATATAAAAAATTTAAACTGCTAGTCCTGCCCCGTCTTTGCGCTGCCGTCCTGCTAGGGTTGGATTTTCAGTGCCACCTTAAGAGTGTCACACTAGCATACGGTGGACCCCTCCCCCCACTCACAGTCTGCAACCAACAACTTTTAAATCGCCCGCTGCAAACCACCTGCAGCCTTTCCACATTAAAAGTCCCCCCCCCTCCCCTGTTCGCTAACCTCACCCGCGACTGTAAACCCATCGCTACCAAAAGCAGGCGGTACAGTGCCGGGGACAGAGCTTTTATCAGCTCTGAGGTGGAGCGGCTCTTGAAGGAGGGCATTATCGAAGGTAGCACTAGCCCCTGGCGAGCCCAGGTTGTAGTCGTTAAAACCACTGCAAAACGCCGCATGGTAATCGACTACAGCCAAACCATAAACCGGTACACCCAGCTGGACGCGTACCCCCTCCCTCGCATATCTGATATGGTCAATCAGATTGCGCAATACAAAGTATTCTCCACCATCGACCTTAAGTCAGCGTACCACCAGCTGCCCATCCGCCATGAGGACCGCCAGTATACTGCCTTCGAGGCAAACGGCCGCCTCTACCACTTCCTTAGGGTCCCCTTCGGCGTCACCAACGGGGTTTCGGTCTTCCAAAGGGAGATGGACCGAATGGTTGACCAGAACGCGCTGCGGGCAACCTTCCCCTATTTGGATAACGTCACCATCTGCGGCCACGACCAGCAGGACCACGACGTTAATCTAGCAAATTTCCTCCGTACGGCCCAACGGCTGAACCTAACGTACAATAAGGAAAAATGTATGTTTCACACCAAGCGCCTGGCCATCCTCGGCTGCGTGGTGGAGAACGGAGTCATCGGGCCCGACCCCGACAGAATGCGCCCCCTAATGGAGCTACCCCTTCCCCACTGCCAAAAAGCACTGAAGAGATGCCTGGGGTTTTTCTCCTACTACGCCCAGTGGGTGCCCCTCTATGCAGACAAAGCCAGGCCCCTCATCAAAGCCACCTCCTTCCCCCTGACACCAGAGGCGTGTGCAGCCTTCACTCTTATCAAGAACGATATCGCGAAGGCCGCAATGCACGCGGTGGATGAGTCCATCCCCTTCCAAGTGGAGAGCGATGCCTCCGACTTCGCCCTAGCCGCGACCCTTAACCAGGCGGGCAGACCCGTGGCCTTTTTCTCAAGGACCCTCCAGGGCCCCGAGACGAGACACTCCTCCGTCGAAAAGGAGGCCCAGGCTATTGTAGAAGCGGTGCGTCACTGGAGGCATTACCTGGCCGGGAAACGATTTACCCTGCTCACTGACCAGCGTTCAGTAGCTTTTATGTTTAATAATAAGCAGAGGGGTAAAATCAAGAACGACAAGATCTTGAGGTGGAGAATCGAACTCTCCACCTACAATTATGATATCTTGTATCGGCCAGGGAAACTCAATGAGCCCCCAGATGCCCTATCACGTGGTACATGCGCCAACGCGCAGAGTGATAGGCTGCAGTCCCTCCACAATGACCTCTGCCACCCGGGGGTCACCAGGTTTTTCCATTTTATCAAATCCCGTAACCTGCCCTACTCCATCGAGGAGGTCAGGACCATGACCAAGAGCTGCCAAATCTGCGCCGAGTGCAAACCGCACTTCTATAGGCCGGACAGAGCAAGCCTGATCAAGGCCACCCGCCCCTTCGAACGCCTGAGCGTCGATTTTAAAGGGCCCCTCCCCTCCGCTGACCGCAATGTGTACTTCCTCAACATAGTTGATGAGTACTCCCGTTTCCCCTTTGCCATCCCTTGCCCAGACATGACCAGTACCACGGTCATCAAGTGTCTGAATGACATCTTCGCTCTGTTCGGGTTCCCCAGCTATATACATAGCGACAGGGGCTCATCGTTCATGAGCGACGAACTTCGGCAGTACCTGCTAACAAGAGGTATCGCCACGAGCAGGACCACCAGTTACAATCCCCGGGGGAACGGCCAGGTGGAAAGGGAGAACGCGACGGTTTGGAAGGCAGTCCTCTTAGCACTAAAATCTAAGGGCCTTCCGACCTCCCGCTGGCAGGAGGTCCTCCCTGCAGCGCTCCACTCCATTCGGTCACTGCTTTGTACTGCCACTAATGCGACCCCTCATGAGAAAATGTTCATTTTCCCCCGGAAGTCTACATCGGGAACCTCGCTGCCGGCATGGTTGACTTCTCCTGGGCCCGTCCTACTGCGGAGGCACGTGAGGACGCATAAAACGGACCCCCTGGTCGAGCGGGTGCACCTCCTACACGCCAACCCCCAGTATGCCTGGGTGACATACCCAGACGGGCGGGAGGACACGGTCTCCATACGAGATCTCGCACCCTCGGGTACCCCTGAATTACCACCGTTATCCCCCTTACCACCGTTATCCCCCTTACCACTGTTATCCCCCACCACCCCTCCCAACCCAACCCTTGCAGACGGCATGACAAAGCCCCAGGAATCTTCGCCAACCACCCAGACACCAGACCCGACGTCGGATGCTGTAACACCACCGCCGCCACCACGACGATCAGGACGTCAGACAAGGCCTCCTGATAGACTTAACTTGTAGTACCCTTCACCCCGCCGGACTTCACATTAAACAAGGGGTGAATGTGGTAAACCACTGTATTGTATATTGCCACCTCTGGGTGGCGCTGTGTATGGAGGCATGCCTCAGCTGACTCCACCCACCACTGTGTGGGTTTCGTTCAGACTTGTTCAGTCACTCACGAAGAAGCATGGTCTCTTCTTAGCTAATAAAAGCCTTATTCATCTCTTCTTTCGACTCATCATCTCTTCTTCGACTCATCACCTTTTATGAAGTAATTGATAAGCGTATCACAGGCCAATCCCAGGGGTGTAGGGTTGCCAGCTGTGGAACATTCCGGACCCTTTGACATGGGGAACATGCTTTGGCTTTCTCCTCAATATTCCTACCGAGACCTGGCCACCAGAAGTAGCTTCTTGCCATTTCCTTCATCCGAACCATCCCACTGTGGCCTGTATGAAGTTGTTGCAGTATAGGTTCCCTCAGAGGTGGCGGAATGATGACACGGCGTCCCCAAAGAACACAACCTGCCTGGATGGAGAGCTCATTTCTTTTTGAAACATAAGGTTTCAAACTAGGAGAATCTCCTATAGCTCTCCCTCGAATGACATCGTCCATTACCTCAGACAGGACTGGATCATTGCGGGTGTACCTTAGCACCTGAAACGCAGTGACAGGTGCTCCCTCCACTTGTCTAAAGTAGAAGATGTCTATCTGACGAGGCTCTGGGGGAGTAACAGGCAAGGGTAGCCTCAAGAGAGCATCTGCGTTGCCGTGCAAGTCTGAGTTGCGATATTTGATGTCGTATGTGTGTCCTGACAACAGTAAAGCCCACCTTTGCATCCTGCTTGCAGCGAGAGACGGAATTCCGGTGTGGGGCCCGAAGATTGAAGTCAATGGACGGTGGTCCGTCAGGAGTGTGAACCTTCTCCCAAACAGGTACTGATGAAATTTTCGAATTCCAAAAATGATTCCCAAGGCCTCGCGCTCGATCTGCGCATAGTTACTCTCGGCCTTGTTCAAGGTGCGTGATGCGAAGGCGATAGGTTTCTCTTCACCCGAAGGCATGATGTGGGATATGACTGCTCCCACACCATATGGTGATGCATCACATGCTAGCTGCACAGGTAGCTTTGGGTCAAAGTGTGTCAGGACCTCTGATTTCAGCAATGCTTTCTTTGCTTGGGCAAAAGCTTCGTTGCACAGTTCAGTCCATTTCCATGTTTTGCCTTGACATAGCAACTGATGTAACGGCTTCAGCAATGTTGCTAAGTTTGGAATAAACTTCCCATAGTAGTTAAGTAGTCCCAGAAATGAACGTAACTGGCTCACATTCTGGGGTGCTGGGGCCTCCACGATCGCCTTGACCTTTGATGGCGCCTTATGCAGGCCAGTAGCGTCAATCACATGCCCCAGGTACTCAACTGAAGACTGAAAGAATTCACATTTGTCTTTACGAACTCTGAGTCCGTACTCTTTCAGTCGTTGTAATGTCGCATCCAAGTTCAGAAGATGATCCTCTTCATTTGTCCCAGTGACAGGGATGTCGTCCAGGTAGCACTGGACTCCCGGCAGTCCACTCAAAATCTGATCCATTGCCCTTTGGAATAGAGCAGGGGCCGACGTAATTCCAAACGGAAGGCGGCAGTACCTGTATAGCCCCTTGTGTGTCACAGTTGTCAGCAGCTCCTTTGATTTGTCATCGACATGCATTTGTAGATAAGCCTGGCATAAGTCTATTTTGCTGAACTTTTGCCCTCCGGCCAGGTCCGTAAAAAGATCATCAATGCGGGGAAGAGGGTACTGTTCCGCAGACAGCACCGGGTTAATAGTCACTTTAAAATCCCCGCAGATTTGAACAGATCCATCCTTTTTCAGGACAGGAACAATGGGTGTAGCCCATTTGCTCACGCTCAAAGGCTCCAGGACTCCATTCTCGACTAAGACCTCCAAGTTAGCCTCAACTTTTGGCCTAATTGCATAGGGTACAGGTCGGGCTTTGTGAAACTTCGGCTTGCTGTCAGGTTTAATGTCCAGTTTCACGCTGATCTTTTTCATGCTCCCAAGTTCCCCATTGAAGAGTTCTGCATGTTTGTTTAACACTGCAGTCAGACCTGACTCCCCTTTTGACATCATGCGGACTGCAGGCCAGTCCAGCGTGATTTTCTCTAGCCACGCACGTCCGAGTAGCGATGGGTAATTTCCCTTTACCACATATAGTGGCAGTTTTGCAGTCTGTCCGTTCAATTTAATTGTCACCTCAATGACGCCTCTCATGGCCACAGTTTCGCCGGTATACGTCT
Organism: Somniosus microcephalus; assembly: GCF_052327205.1. NCBI lineage: Eukaryota > Metazoa > Chordata > Chondrichthyes > Squaliformes > Somniosidae > Somniosus > Somniosus microcephalus. The sequence continues at coordinate 71,811,800 of NC_140987.1, read as the reverse complement.
TTAGCACAATGTTTGTTGGCTGAAGGGTAAGATGCTTTAGCATTTTGTTGTAGACAGTGTCTGAAACAAGGGACACAGCCACGCCTGTGTCCACCTCCATCCGCACTGATTGTCCCTCCACCAGTGGTGACACCCAGTAGCCATTTGAATCACCTGCAACCGTCAGTATGTGCACCTCTTCCTCCTCAGAGGTGTCGCTCCCCTCTGTTTTGCTTGTTCCATCATACTGCACTGAATGAACACTCTTTTTCCTCTCTTGTCCAAATACAGACATTTTGCTTCCATGCTTCCCAGCTCTGTCTGTTCTTTTTTTACCTCTACAGGCACGTTCAATGTGACTCTTTTTGCCACAATTTCGGCATTCCAGCTCTGTACACCAGCAGTCATTAGCGTGCTGGCCCGTTTTCCCACAACGGTAACATGTGCCGTTCCGCGCATATTTAGGCTCAGACGACACCTTGTGAACTCTCCCTGTTGAACTCAACTGGTGAGCCTCCTTTTCCGCCATCTCCATGGAGACACTAACTTCAATGGCCTTTTCAAGAGTAAGGTTGTCCTCAGTAAGAAGATGCTTCTGTGTGGCTGCATTTTGCAGACCACACACGAGTCTGTCTCTAATGGTGTCCTTCAGCACCTCCTTGAACTCGCAGTGTTCTGATAACCCTTTTAAAGCAGCAATAAACATTGTCACTGATTCCCCCTCCTCTTGATTCCGTTTGTGAAATCTAAATCTCTCAGCAATAACCAGAGGTTTTGGTGAAAAATGTGCTCCAAGAATTTCCACTAGTTGCTTATATGTTTTAGTTCCTGGCTTATCTGGCTGCACGAGGCTGCGAAGTAAATTGAATGTCTTCGGCCCAATTACACTCAAAAAGGTAGGTGTAAAGTATGTGACTATACTTAATACAATAATGAGGAGACAGCTTGGAAGGTTCAACTTAGGTCTTTACTTCATACCAACAGGCGGGAACTGAGGGGAGATCAGTACCCACAGTACTATTTATACCCCTATGGCCAGGAGTGGTACTACAGTATCACTACGCCCTACAAAGTAGTGCCGCCCTGGCCATAGGTTTAAAGTAACATACCTATTACATACACAACATTCCTCCCCTTTTAATTAAAATGTACCCGTGCAATTAAATCAACAGATGCACCATAACTAGGGCTAATAACATTTGGTAACACAACATACATAACATATTTACATCAGAGTTGTCTATCTATATATATATATAAAAAGAACATGTTATAGATTCAGTCTCTGAGGAGGCCTCCTGTCTTGACTAGGATAATGTCTTTCTCTAGTCGGTCTCGGTGTAGGTGGCGGTACTTCCGTCACCACTTCATCGCTGGAGTCGTCGGTGTCTGATGGCACATCCTGTGCCGTGGAGCTCACTGGAGTGATGAACTCCTCGCAATCCTGAGACTTCTGTAGCGACGAGCTGGGCCGTGATTCCGCTGGAACAATGTGCTGAGACGTTTGAGGTAGTGAATCAGTTGGGTTTCTGGACTCCACAAGTTGATCAGCATGTCGTCTGATTATGCCGTCCCCTGTATCCACTGTGTACATCAAGGGTCCCTGGCGGGCCTTTATCGTACCAGACCGCCACTTTTCATTTCTATAATCACGGGCCAACACTTGCTGCCCCACCTCGAAGCTCCGTGTCTGTCTGTCAGGAGCCCTACGAAATACTCGGTTTTCCACATCTCTCCGGATGTTTGGTCTGAGCAATTCGAGGCGCGACCTTAACCTTCTATTAAAGAACATGACGGCGGGGGCCTGGTTGGTCACCGTATGTGCAGCATTGCGGTACGCGAATAGGAAATTGTCCACCTTGTGTTGTAGTGGCAACCTTTCCTCCCCCATCACCTTGATGGCCTTTTTAAAAGTCTGTACAAATCGCTCTGCCAGCCCATTTGTAGCCGGATGATATGGTGCGGACGTATAATGTCGCACTCCATTCCTTTTTAGGAATGCTTGAAATTCTTCTGCCACAAATTGTGGCCCATTGTCCGAACAGACTTGCTCGGGCACCCCGTTTCGGGCAAAAATGGTCCTTAAGGCTGCGACCGTCTTTTCGGCTGTCGTTGATGACATCTTTATGACCTCCGGCCATTTTGAGTGGGCGTCCACTACAATAAGGAACATCGCATCCAGGAAGGGCCCAGCGAAGTCCACGTGGATCCTTTGCCACGGCATTGAGGGCCACTGCCACGGATGTAGTGGGGCTTGGGGTGGTACGTTCTGTACCATCTGGCACCCTTGGCATGCTTTTGCTACTTCCTCGATGTCCCTGTCAATGCCGGGCCACCAGACGTAGGCTCTGGCGAGGCTTTTCATTTTGACACCCCCCAGATGATCTTCGTGTAAGTCCCGCAACACTTTATGTTGTAATTTTTGAGGGACCACCACCCTGGCTCCGCACATCAATGTGCCCCGGCAGACGGACAACTGGTCTTTCCTTGCCGAAAACGCCAGCAATGCTGCGTCACCCTGCGCCGGCCAGCCTTTCACGGTCAATTCGTAAACCCTTGCCAGTGTCGGGTCGTTCTGTGTTTCCCGCTCGATACATTGGCTGGTGATGGGCAAGTGTTCCATAACAGCCGTATGATATATTTCCACGGGGTCCTGTACTATCTCTTCGATCTCGGCAGGCAATGGTAGCCGCGACAGGCCATCCGCATTGCCATGCTGTTTGGTACCCTTATATTCGATAAGGTACTGGTGTGCTCCTAAGAACAGTGACCATCTCTGTAGCCTTTGGGCCGTCATCAGGGGCACCCCTTTTGTTGGATTAAATATGGACACCAACGGTTGATGATCCGTCAGTAGTGTGAAACGTTGCCCATGTAGATAGTGGTGGAATTTTTTTACACCCCACACCAGACTGAGGGCCTCCCTGTCGATTTGCGCGTAGTTTCTTTCGGCTGTAATTAACGACCTTGAGGCAAATGCTATTGGCCTCTCCGTCCCATTGGGAAATTTGTGTGACAACACTGCCCCTATACCATACGGGGAGGCGTCACATGCCAACCTCATTGGCATTTTTGGGTCAAAGTGTGCAAGCACTTCCTTTGACGTAATGAGTTGTTTACCCTTTTTAAAAGCAGCCTCACACGCTTCGTCCCAATTCCAGGAGACTCCCTTTTGCAGCAATGAATTTAGTGGATGTAAAATGGACGATAAGTTTGGGAGGAACTTATGGTAATAGTTTATAAGGCCTAAGAATGATCGTAACTGAGATACATTCTCAGGGGGCGGGGCCTTCACTACTGCCTCGATCTTTTCCGGGGACTTATGCAGGCCTTCCTTATCTATAATGTGACCACAGTATGAGATACGTTCCTGGAAAAACTCACATTTCTGCTTGTTCGCCCTGAGTCCGTATTGTTGCAACCGCAGAAGTACTCGCTCCAGGTTAGCGAGGTGGTCGTTATCCGTTTGTCCTGTCACCAGGATGTCATTCAGGTAGCACTGCATTCCTGGAATGCCCTGTAGGACCTGTTCCATGGTCCTCTGCCATATTGCTGGGGTGGACGCCACACCAAATACCAGGCGATTGTACTGGTACAATCCCTTGTGTGTGTTAATCGTTAGGAGCTTTTTCGAGTCCTGCTCCACCTCCATCTGTAAATAAGCTTGACAAAGGTCAATCTTCGTAAAGTGTCTACCCCCAGCTAACAATGCGAATATGTCCTCTATCCGCGGCAGCGGATACTGTACCGTGTGCAGGACTGGGTTAATAGTTATCTTAAAATCCCCGCAAATGCGAACCTTCTTTGGTTCCCCCGGCGTGTTATTTGCAGATTTCTTTATAACTGGGACGATGGGCATGGCCCACTCACTCCACTCAATCTTTGTAAGGACACCTGCACTCTCTAAGGCATCCAGTTCTGCTTCCACAGCTGGCCGAATGGCGTAAGGCACCGGTCTGGCCTTACAAAACTTGGGGTTTGCGTCTTGAGCAATAGTTATTTTTGCTCTAATCTCCTTTAAGGTCCCCAGCCCTTGTTGGAACACCTCTGGCGTTTTTGCCAATATTTTCGACAGCCTGCTTGTAATGGTTGTATCATCCTTGGTGGTTTCTACTTTTATCTCGTGTATCGACTTCCAGTCGAAATGGATTTTTCTTATCCATTCCCTACCCAAAAGTGGTGGTCCACCGTTTGGTAGGACGTATAAATAAAGTCCTGGCACTTTTCTGCCGTTCTATTTAACTGTTACTTGCATTTTTCCCTTCGGGTAAACTTTTTGTCCAGTATATGTTTTTAATTTGATTTCGGTATCCTTTAAGGGAATGCGTTTGAACAGCCTGTTATAATCTTGTTCATTAATTACTGACAGGGCTGAACCCGTGTCCAGCTCCATATTAACTTCGACGCCTGCTACCTTCATTTTAACCCACATTGTGCTGTGGTCCTCCGTTTTGTCTACACCAGATAACTTGAGACATCCCAGACCGTTAGGCTCTGCTTTTGTGCCTTCCTGTGACTCGTCTGAGCTACTGTCAGATATCTTATGTATTTTTGTCCTTGCCTTGGTACTGCTCGGATTGCCCCCACTATTGGGTTTCGTACCCGACCGACAAACTTTCACTATATGCCCCTTTTTCCCACACTGCCGGCATATTTTATCACGAAACCAACAATTACTTTGGTCGTGGGTGGTTTTGCCACAACGGTAGCATTTACCTTTGTGAAATGTCACCTCATGGGTGTCATAGCCGGTTGTGTTTTGTCATATTTGGGCCGCACCCTGTGCTGCTGCTTCATGTGGCGATGCTATTTCCATCGCCTGATCTAGGCTGAGCTGTTTCTTGGCCAGCAACCGTTTTCGTGTACTCTCATTTAACATGCCACAGACAAATCTGTCTCTGATCGCTTCCGCCAAAAAGGCTCCAAACTGGCAATGTTTGGACAACCGTCTGAGCTCAGCCAAATAGGCTGCCTGTGACTCATCATTCCTTTGGTCGCGTCTGTAAAAGCGGTACCTTTCCGCTATAAATGGTGGCTTAGGGTTTAAATGTTCCCTTAACGTATCAACAATTTGGGCATACGTTTTGTCTGCTGGCTTTTCTGGAGTAAGAAGATTCCTCAGCAGACTGTATGTTTTTGCCCCCATAGAATGTAATAAGGTTGCTGCCTTTTCGTCATCTTTCACCTTGTTTACTACGCAATAAAGTTCATGCCTTTCGACATATGCGTCCCATTCTTCTGTGTCCGCAACAAATTCTGGCAACCAAGCTTCTCTGGACATTTTAAAACTGCTGAAGAGGTTTTCCCACCTTTTTCCACTAGATGGCGTTTGTTTTTATTTTAAACTGCTGAAGAGAAAAACTTTTCCCCTTTTGTCCACTAGATGGCGCTGTTTTTTTTTACTGAAGAGAAAACTTTCCCCCTTTGTCCACTAGATGGCGCTTTTCCCACCTTTTCTCCCTCTGCTGTCAATGACCTCTCTCCAGCGTCGTTATTTTTTTTTCTTGCAGCTCCCGTTATTGCCACCGCCGCTATTACAACGACCTTCCCCTCTCGTGGCCCGCTAGTCCTCATGGCTCCGTTTGTTCCCCAGATCGCCTGCCCATTCTGGCCCTTGCAGCTCGTGTTCCCCGGGAAGGATTGCAGTTTACCTGGCCCTGGGTGGACTTTTGCCCCGTGTCTGGAGCGCCCGTTCAGCCTCTTCTCTCAGCTGCTGCAGCCTCCGCTGGAAACCTCTCTCTCTCGCTCCGTTGCTGCCGCTCCTCCCAAACTGGGCAGCCTCCTTCGGTCGACGCTGGACTCTGCAGGCTGGCTGGTAAGAAGCTTCTCTCCTTCTCTCCCCGTACTGCTACCGATCCTTTGTTGCACCGTGTACTGGTGAGTTCGAACGTAACTCGTCGCCAGTGTAAAGTATGTGACTATACTTAATACAATAATGAGGAGACAGCTTGGAAGGTTCAACTTAGGTCTTTACTTCATACCAACAGGCGGGAACTGAGGGGAGATCAGTACCCACAGTGCTATTTATACCCCTATGGCCAGGAGTGGTACTACGGTATCACTACGCCCTACAAAGCAGTGCCGCCCTGGCCATAGGTTTAAAGTAACATACCTATTACATACACAACAGTAGGCACACGCACGACCTTTTCATTTGCCACCGCATTCGCCAATACAAAATAGTCAAAACGTTCCATATATGCGCTCCATTCCTCCACATTTGCATCAAAATCACCGATGTTTCCTAATATAGTAGCCATCTCACGTTTCAAATTAAAATTTTTGTTTACTCACTGCACCCGTAACGTACACAGATTCATCCGCTCCTCGTTGCCACTTGTTGTGTCGGTACCTTTCTACCTAGACACAATTTAGGACTCAGAACTCAGAGATTCAAACATGAAGTGCTTTATTGGAAGGAAAGGAAGTTCTGGCAAGTTCCGAACAAAGAGAGCTAAACTTAACAGAACACCCAACCATTTATCTCCTGTGACAGCGCCACCACAGGTGGGAGGAGAACACAAAATACATAACAGGCTGGACCCCGAGAAGCAGGAGTATTGGCCTGAGGGTTCCCCAATAGGAGCAGCTGCCTCTCCTTCAAGTCTGCACCCCACCCCATAACTGCCGAGGCCTACCAGGCAGCAGAGGTGCTGATTTTCAGGGCACTTCTGCCCTTTACCTGGCCAGACACCTCTCCTGGTGGGCCAGCTGCAGCGCCATCGGGATTCAGTAGCAGGGCACCAACATGGTCCCTGTTGGTGGTGAGAATCATGTCAGGAACCCACTCAGCAACGGTGACCAACCCTTATCCAGGAAACTGGACCAGGGTTGCAGTGGTGTCTGAGTGGGGGACTGACGTCTCACCTGGCTGGGAGCAGAATCTGGTAAATGTGTGAGGAAAGGAGTCTCAGACCCAAGTTACAGGACTGAACACCTGGAGCCTACTGCTCTGCACAGTTCTGTACTCAGTAGATAACCTTCTTGAGCCATCAGGGAAACACAGTCGTGTGTGTCAGAAGCTTGTGTGTTGTCCATGTGTGAGGTGTAGGCCTGAACAAAACAGGCCCTGGAAGCTTGCGCGGTTAAACTCCCAGTGTCGGCTGAGCTACTGACTTTCATTGGGTGGAAGTGGAGGGCATTATAATTGGCTCCTGGTTCTTCTGACCTGGCAGTGAGAGAAGATCAGTCATCACAACTGCTGCTGCTTGGCTTCTAGCCATTCCTGCTGAGGGGCCTTGAGCCCGAGTGCCTGAGGGGGGCATTTGTCTGGTAGGCTGGTGGCTCCACTTAAAAAACACACCTGCGGACACTATCCAGGTTCACTCCTGAAGGATGGATCATTGGCATGGTCACTCAGAACACTTCTGCAATCTTGACCCAGCCTGAATCACTGCCTTGAGTATAGAAGGATTAGGGAGAATATCAGAGAAAGGAAAAGGAATAACTTTCATTTCTATAGCGCCTTTAGCAATCGCAGGTCGTCCCAAAGCACTTAACAGCCAATGAATTACTTTTGAAGTGCAGTGACTGTTGTAATGTAGGAAACGAGGCAGCCAATTTACACACAGTAAGATCCCACAAACAGCAATGAGATAAATTGAGGAGAAATTTGGCTTGTGTGGTAAAACAAAATGAGTGATAGCAAATCTGCAGTGCGTTTGACACATTGACTCTGGAAAAATAAATCAGGCGGAGTATAAAGTGGGCAGCCGCTGCACTATTGCCCATCTTGCGCTACCGCCAAAGACCAATTTCTCCCCCAGTCTGTTTTGATGATGCTGGTTGAGGGGTAACTATTAACCAAGACACTTGGAGAACTCCCCTGCTTCATCCACCTGAGAGACTGCCTACTGAGAAAGCACCTCATTTACCGCCCCATTTCGCAGTTCCCATGTCCTGATACGTGATCCCGTCACATGAAGCTCTTTGCTAATTTGTGAGACCCTACCCCATCTATATAACAGGAGTTAAATAAGGGATTGGCATGCATGTACAGTTAGTCTATGTTACATGTGATTAACTTTCAACAGTGAGCAACATTATGTAAAATAATAGTTACTGCCTTCCTCACAATGTTTACAATTATTGACACCTCTTTTTCCCCCCTGATGTCTTAACACTGCCCACATTATGCCCTATATCAGCCATGGCTCAGTTGGTAGCGCTCTTGTCTCTAAATCAAAAGATCATAGGTTCAAGTCCGACTCCAGATCCCTGAATACATAATCCAGGCTAAAGCCTCAGTGCAATGCTAAGGGCGCGCTGCACTATCGGAGGTGCTGTTTTTTGGATGAGACGTTAAACCAAGGCCCATTTTCCTTCTCAAGTGGACGTAAAAAATCCCGTGACAATATTTGAAGAAGAGCAAGGGAGTTCTCCCCGGTGTCCTGTGCAATATGTATACCTCAAGCATTACATAAAAATCATGATTTGTTCATTTATCTCTTATTGCTGTTGTGGGATTTGCTATAGTAGAAATAGTAGATGCATTGCTGGTCATCTTCCAAAATTCTATAGATTCTGGAACAGTTCCCATGGATTGGAGGGTAGCTAATGTTACCCCACTATTCAAAAAACGTGGTAGCGAGAAAACGGGGAATTATAGACCGGTAAGCCTGACATCGGTAGTGGGGAAAATGCTAGAGTCCATTATAAAAGATGTAATAGCAGAGCACTTGGAAAGCAGTGACAGGATCGGACAAAGCCAACATGGATTTACAAAAGGTAAATCGTGCTTGACTAATCTACTGGAATTTTTTGAGGATGTAACTGGTAAAATAGATAAGGGAGAACCAGTGGATGTGGTGTTTTTGGACTTTCAGAAGGCTTTCGATAAGGTCCCGCATAAGAGATTAGCATGTAAAGTTAAGGCACATGGGATTGGGGGCAAGGTACTGACTTGGATAGAGAACTGGTTGGCAGACAGAAAGCAAAGAGTTGGAATAAACGGGTCTTTTTCCGAGTGGCAGGCAGTGACTAGTGGGGTACCGCAGGGATCGGTGCTAGGACCCCAGCTATTCACAATATATATTAATAATCTAGACGAGGGAACTAGATATAATATCTCCAAGTTTGCAGACGACACAAAGCTGGGTGGGCGTGTGTGCTGTGAGAAGAATGCTGAGAAACTCTATGATTTGGACAGATTGGGTGATTGGGCAGATGCATGGCAGATGCAATATAATGTGGATAAATGCGAGGTTATCCACTTTGGTGGCAAAAACAGGAAGGCAGATTATTATCTGAATGGCAATAGATTGGGAGAAGGGGAAGTGCAACGAGACCTGGGTGTCCTTGTGCACCAGTCGCTGAAGGTAAGCATGCACGTGCAGCAGACGGTTAAGAAGGCAAATGGTATGTTGGCCTTCATATCGAGAGGATTCGAGTACAGGAGCAAGGATGTCTTGCTGCAGTTGTACAGGGCCTTGGTGAGACCACACCTTGAGTATTGTGTGCAGTTTTGGTCGCCTTATCTGAGGATGGATGTTCTTGCCATGGAGGGAGTGCAGCGAAGATTCACCAGACTGATGCCTGGGATGGCAGGAATGACTTATGAGGAGAGATTGGGTCGATTGGCCTTATACTCACTGGAGTTTAGAAGAATGAGAGGGGATCTCATTGAAACTTATAAAATTCTAACAGAACTAGACAGACTAGATGCAGGAAGGATGTTCCTGATGGCGGGGGAGTCAAGAACCAGGGGTCACAGTCTAAAGATAAGGGGTAAACCATTTAGGACAGAGATGAGGAGGAATTTCTTCACCCAGAGAGTGGTGAACCTGTGGAATTCTTGACCACAGAAGGCAGTTGAGGCCAATTCATTAAATATATTCAAGAAGGAGTTGGATATATTTCTTGAGGCTAAAGGGATCAAGGGATATGGGGAGAAAGCAGGGACAGGGTACTGAATTTGGATGATCAGCCATGATCTCATTAAATGGCAGAGCAGGCTCGAGGGGCCGAATGGCCTACTCCTGGTCCTATCTTCTATGTTTCTATGTTGCTGTGCGCAAATTGGCTGCTGTGTTTCCTACATTACAGCATTGACTGCAATTCTAAAGTACTTCATTGGCTGAAAAGCACTTTGGGACATCCTGAATTGTGAAAGGTGCTATATAAAGGCAAGTTCTTTCTTTGCCCTACTGTGAGAATATATCTGACTGGCACTCCCTGTACCATCCTCCCAGGCATCTAGAAGATGATTGAAACTGACATAATGGGAAAAAGAAAATTAAGACAATACATTTTACAAATTCATGGAGCCAGAATTGTGTAACCGGAATTCAGGCACAAGGCCCAGTAGGATTTTCTATCTCCAACTGATTTGGTTGTGATGCAAATTATAATTTCTAATCTTACTTTTTTCCCCTGTAAGGGGTCGTTTCAATGAGCTTATGGTGTGCTAGATCGGTTTTGATTTCGCACTGCTCGTGAGCGGTTCCGAAGCGCTCCCCCCTCACCGGTTCTAGACACTGGGCTTATTGCCAGACAACCTTGATGTGTGGCCCAACTTGTGACTCCGAAGACAAATGGATCAGGTGAGACAAGGTGAGTTTTAAATCAGAAATATCTTTATTTTCAAGGAGAATAAAAACAGAGAATGCAAGAATCAATTTAGACAAAAACCATTAGCACGCCTCCCAATGGGAACTAAAATTTAACACACAAGGAATAACTTTGACTATCTTAAATCATACAACAATTCTTAATCAGCGGTATACTAAAACGGGGGTGGGAAAAGCGCACGGACACATCGAGGGATAAATCACACTCCTGAATTACAAAACCCTTAATGTTACAAACCCTCCCGTTGCTAAAATATACCTCAACTATGTCAGTTAGGTAGAGTTGGGCCTTTATGCTCACCAGAATTTTAAAACCCTCCTGGACCTTGGTACTCCTTGTTACGTCCGGGTTCTCCAATCTTCCTTATGGGACCGGCTCCTGGACCCGCTCTCCTGCACAAACTTGGAAGTCCTCCGAACTCCTCGAGCCGTCTACTCTTCCGCACGGTCTTCGAACTCCTGATGGTATCTGGACTTGGACTTCACTGCTTCTGGTGAATCTTGTGGATCTGTCTGAGTCTGGCTGAATCTCTCTCCTGCACAATCTTGAAAGTCCTCCGAACTCCTCGAACCGTCTCCTCTCCACTCGGCCTTCGAACTCCTGATGGTCTTGGACCTGGACTGAACTTCTGAATCTGCTCTCCTGCACAATCTTGTGGGTCCTCCTCGCTCTGTCCTTGACCTCATGTCTGTGTGAATCTGTGATGGATCTGTCTGAAACTCACTGAATTAATCTCTCTCCTGCTGTTGATTTTCCCTCAACAGTTATACTGTTTTCTAGCCCTTATCTCGGCGCCAAATCAGGGGTTTTCTTTTGTCAAGGTAATGGGCAGGCTGCTTTGACAAAAGCAAGTACTTTATTTTAATGTCTTGTAAATGAAACTGATGGGATCTGTCCTGTGTCCCTCTGAGTTTGGTACAGATAATAGGTTTTTGTCTGTGCTCTGCGATTTCAGAGATGGGTTTGCGTTTTGCTAGCAATTAACACACCTTGAGGTGTAAATACTTTTGTTTTGACTTCGTTACTACTGTAACCATTTTATCATATCAATAGCAGTAAGTTCTGGAATCTTCTAATCGGTGATGACTCAGGCTGCTGTAAGATACTGCTGGTGTGTCCTTTTGAACTGAGCCATGAGAACTGCCAACTCCATCTTGTGTTCTCACAATGTGGCCATTTCAGGGGTTTTACCAATCTAGACTGTATTTTCTGGATTTTGCGAATCCTACAGTCCCCCCTGTGATACAATGAACATCTCAAATCGTCTTTGTATCATGTGTCTTTGGGTGAGCACAAATCCATTCCCTCCCCAACTGACCTTCCCCGTAGTTTACCTTACTATGGAGTGTACCTCGCCCACGCACTTTCCTCATTCCGACAATGAAGTTGAGTAAACATCTCCTATCGGAGAAAACATTCAAACAATGTACAGACTCGCCTAGAGTCGTAACATAATCTTATTTCAATAATACAAAACCATCCAATGTACAAAACAATCCAATGGAATACCTTATACATTCATTCTAAAATAACAATAACTAAACCTTATTCTCCAAAACTATATATATCTATGTACATCTGCCGCCCGTCTCCGGACGGCCAGCTTATAATCTGCGGGGACTGTCGCAGGGCTCCCCCTGCGGCGCTCCCACATCAGTCTCAGCTGCTAGTCCCAGGCAGCCCGTGGCTGCTGGCTGTGGACTGTTTAAATTTCCCGCAGCTTTCTTACGGGGGTTTCTTTTTGCGAAAACCGGCGACCAGACCCTTTTCGGTTGCGGTTTTCTCTCTGGCCGTCTGACGGTCACCACATATGAGGTTTCCTCATGGGTCGGACCCTTGGCTGGAGTTTCGGCACTGGCTGCAGTCCGTGGCTTCCCCACGACTGCTGGCTGTGGGCTTCCTCCCGCAGGCTCCGCCTCCCTAGGCTCTGGGTCAGCGGCAGGCACCTCCCCACTACCTGGGACTCCAGGTTGAGAGTCTCTGCCCCCAGACACCACCTCTCTAATGCTGCACTCAGGGGCAAGACCTAAGACCTCCGGCTCCTCCCCTTCACCGCAGTCGGGGGCGGGACCTTCGTCCTCCGACTCGGCTTCATTATGACCAGGGACAGGACCTGGGACCTCCGGCTCCTCCCCTTCTGGGTGATCGGGGACAGGACCTGGGACCTCCGGCTCCTCCCCTTCTGGGTAACCAGGGACAGGACCTAAGACCTCCGGCTCCTCCCCTCCTGGGTCCCAGAACAATGGGGGAGTCTCCCGTTTAGATGAGACCACTCCTCCCCTCACGCAGGCTGCACGTCCAGCCTGTGTGACCTGTGGCTGCAGCTCCCCTACAGCGTTTAACTGGCCTTTTCAGCCCCTGCTGTCTGTTTCCCTGCCTCCGGCTTAAATATACTGCACTGTTTAATATACCTGGCAGCTAGCCAGTAATCTAGTTTTATCTCCTCTTCCCTACCCACTCCTGTACTGGGGGCAGGTATCCCCTCACCACCCGCTGCTGGTGGCTGAAAATCTTCATGAACCATTTTAAAAACCTTTAGCTGACCCTCTAAACTGCCAGCCCTCGCTGTTAACCTAGCGTTCTCCTCCCTTAAAGCCTGCTCAACTAACTTAGCCTCCGCAACCTGGCACCGCAGGTATTCCTCCATTTTACTGGAGGTCTTTTCCTGTGCATGTCTTTCTGGGGGACACAGGTCGACAGGCTGCGCTGGCTCTAGTCATTGTGGGGGGGCAGAGGTGGGGGAGGGAACTACAGCAGCTGTACTTCCCTGGCCAGTCAGAAGAGACCGCATGGCCTCTAAAAATGACTCGATCCCAGCGGGAGCAATTTCTGTCTCTGCCTTTTGGACTGGGGCTGTGGGAACCTTTTCCCTTGTGTCCTTCCAGGGATTCTTACAGTCCCTGCGCCAATGCCCCTCCTTCCCGCAACCGTAGCACGTTTGCCTGCTTTGGTTGGGACGGCTCCCTTCCTGGCGCCACACTTTACGGGGCTGGTCACCAGGCCTGACCTCACAAACCTCCCCTTTTTGCTGGGGTGTCTCACTATCCCTCCCATTTCTAAAGGTGACAGTGAGTTGGCGGATTACCGTCGCCTCCGTGGTCAGAGGGTTTCGGGGGTCGAACCAGGCCATTGCCTGCATTCGAACGCGGGGCAGGGAGTTGTTCATAAGGCACCTTAGCCAGTGAACTAACTGTTCCCCGTTCAGGCGCGCTCGCGCCGGCATTCCCGGGCACGCATCCTGATAGACTGGCCACAGCCTGTCCGCGAACGCCTGCGGGAATTCCCCGGGGAGCTGGACTGTTTTCTCTACCCGGGAGAATGGACTCCCCTCGTTCATCCCCATGGCCTCCAGGATCTCTTCCTTGAGCTTGCCATAATTCTCCTGACCCCTCTTACACTCATTGGGTAGCGTCTGGAGGAGATCGCTACCCAGGGAGAACAGCATCATTTTGGCCGTTTCTGCCTCGTCGCAGTCATTCACACAGGCCGCTTGCTCTATCTCCCTAAAGTGCAGAGAAGGGTCCCCCTTCATGGTGAGCTTGGGGATGTAGCTCACCATGGAACGCAATTGTTGCGCACCGTGTGGCACCAGGAATTGGTTCTGGAGGTCCCCAGGTTCCCCGTCGTCACCGGGTGGTCCGTACCTCCGTTGTGTCACGGGGTACACCGGTCCCGGTCCCTGATTCTCTCTCAGGCTACCCTGGTCTACCTTGGGTTCTTCATCCTCCACCCACTCCTGATCCCGACCTCTGGAAAACTAGGGGCTAGGGGAGGTGGCTGTGAAAACTCTGGTTCCCTAACCCGTTTTGTTCTGGGGGCTGCCTGCAGGACTTCCCTGCTTGGGTTACCGTTGAACTCAGCCTGGCCGACCTTGGGGCTAATGAGGCATATCATCCCCTTTGTCCTGGCCAATGCCAGATTCAGGCTTTCTATTTCCTGCCTACAGGGGCCGTGGTCTGCCTCCTCAAACCCTTGAGTGCAGACCAGCTTATAGGCTGCTTTTACTTCGCCTGCTTTTTCCTCCTGTGCCTTCAGTTCCCCTGTAAGGCGGCTAATCTCTGTTTTTAATCTCCTCTCTTTCTCCCTGGATTCTCTTGCCTGATACTCTACGTGTTCTACCCTGAACCTAGCGCTCCCCTCCAGCTCAGCTATCTTGCCCTCCAGCCTTTCTACCTTCCCCCAATGGTCCCGGACCATCGCTGCCCTCTCTTGGCTTATGGCCTCCAGAGCCACTAGCACCTTCCCTTCCGCTGCAACCTTTTCCTGCAGCTCCTGGGACAAATGCTTAATCTTGGTTTCTTTACTGGCCACCACGTGGTCCAGTACCAGAACCTGCTTTTCATAACACATAAGCCACACCGCTTTCTCAATGCCCTTGCGGTGCTCGTTACTAGCCGTCCACTGGGCGGCTGCCTTTAGGGGACGCTCGGCTCCTAACAGGTCATACACCCATTTTTTTGCTACATTTACTTTACCACACACGTAGGAGGCTAACCTACCTTCCATAACATCTGTCTCACCCGAGTCTTTGTCCACCACACAAGGTTTCTGTAGCCAGTGTCCCATCTGGGTCGCCATTCTGTAAGGGGTCGTTTTAACGAGCTTATGGTGTGCTAGATCGGTTTTGATTTCGCACTGCTCGTGAGCAGTTCCGAAGCGCTCCCCCCTCACCGGTTCTAGGCACTGGGCTTATTGCCAGACAACCTTGATGTGTGGCCCAACTTGTGACTCGGAAGACAAATGGATCAGGTGAGACAAGGTGAGTTTTAAATCAGAAATATCTTTATTTTCAAGGAGAATAAACACAGAGAATGCAAGAATCAATTTAGACAAAAATCATTAGCACGTCTCCCAATGGGAACAAAAATTTAACACACAAGGAATAACTTTGACTATCTTAAATCATACAACAATTCTTAATCAGCGGTATACTAAAACGGGGGTGGGAAAAGCGCACGGACACATCGAGGGATAAATCACACTCCTGAATTACAAAACCCTTAGGCCTAGAAATTCATTAAGGCGCTGCCAGCTTTGCGGCCAGTTACCGCCTAAAGAGGGCTTCTGCACCAAAAATGAGTTTGCGCTGACATTCAGCGCAGCGGTATTGGCGGCGGTAGCTGTTAGCGCTGCGCCGGCACCGATGACGTCATCGGTGTGCGCAGTGCCCCGGTTCCGCCCCAAAACCGGCCCGATCCCCATATTTAGTAGCGGCCGCCTCCTCCGAAGCGGCCGCAAACAGCGACCAGAAAATGGAGCCGTGCTGTAGCCTTAGTGGGGCGCTTTAAAGGGGAAGGTGCGGCCGGCCGCTTTTTCGGCGGCTGCCTGCCCACACCTCCTTCCCCGGCCTCCTCCACCGCCCCCCCGCGGCATTGCCGGCTGCTTTCCGCGAACCCGGCACTTCTCCGTGGTGCCGGGCTCATTTGCCGGCACTCTCCAGCGGCGATCTCCCCGTTGCAGGCAGCTCCCCCTTAAGAGGAGGAGGAGGCCTGCAGTACCGCAGCCTGCCGCACCGCAGCGGCTGGCGCAGCGGCGCCAAGAGCGCTGAAATTCAGTGTCATCGCCCCAAGCGGAGGCGGGCACACCCTGGTATAGCGCCCGGTTCCGAATTGGGGCGCAAACACTGAATATCTGACGATCGCTAATGGCTCCCCGCCCAGCGCTAACTTTTGGGCGCGAGCGAGCTGGCCGCCCCAAAGTGAATTTCTAGGCCTTAATGTTACAAACCCTCCCGTTGCTAAAATATACCTCAACTATGTCAGTTAGGTAGAGTTGGGCCTTTATGCTCACCAGAATTTTAAAACCCTCCTGGACCTCGGTACTCCTTGTTACGTCCGGGATCTCCAATCTTCCTTATGGGACCGGCTCCTGGACCCGCTCTCCTGCACAAACTTGGAAGTCCTCCGAACTCCTCGAGCCGTCTACTCTTCCGCACGGTCTTCGAACTCCTGATGGTATCTGGACTTGGACTTCACTGCTTCTGGTGAATCTTGTGGATCTGTCTGAGTCTGGCTGAATCTCTCTCCTGCACAATCTTGAAAGTCCTCCGAGCTCCTCGAACCGTCTCCTCTCCACTCGGCCTTCGAACTCCTGATGGTCTTGGATCTGGCCTGAACTTCTGAATCTGCTCTCCTGCACAATCTTGTGGGTCCTCCTCGCTCTGTCCTTGACCTCGTGTCTGTGAATCTGTGATGGATCTGTCTGAAACTCACTGAATGAATCTCTCTCCTGCTGTTGATTTTCCCTCAACAGTTATACTGTTTTCTAGCCCTTATCTTGGTGCCAAATCAGAGCTTTTCTTTTGTCAAGGTAATGGGCAGGCTGCTTTGACAAAAGCAAGTACTTTATTTTAATGTCTTGTAAATGAAACTGATGGGATCTGTCCTGTGTCCCTGAGTTTGGTACAGATAATAGGTTTTTGTCTGTGCTCTGCGATTTCAGAGATGGGTTTGCGTTTTGCTAGCAATTAACACACCTTGAGGTGTAAATACTTTTCTTTTGACTTCGTTACTACTGTAACCATTTTATCATATCAATAGCAGTAAGTTCTGGAATCTTCTAATCGGTGATGACTCAGGCTGCTGTAAGATACTGCTGGTGTGTCCTTTTGAACTGAGCCATGAGAACTGCCAACTCCATCTTGTGTTCTCACAATGTGGCCATTTCAGGGGTTTTACCAATCTAGACTGTATTTTCTGGATTTTGCAAATCCTACACCCCCTCTCCACCCTCTGTTCCCCTCCTCCTACTCTCCCCTTCTCCCCTGCTCCTCTCGCCCCTCTTTCCCCTCCTCCCCCACTCTCCTGCTCCCCTCTTTCCCCCTCCTTCCCTCTCCTCCTTCCCTCCCCGCCTCCTTCCATCCCCTCTTCCCTCCCCCCTTCTCCTCCTTCCCTTCCCTCCTCCCCTCCCCATCTCCCCCCTCCCCCTCCCCTCCCCACCTCCTTTCCTTCCCCACTACCCTCTCCCCTCCTCCCCCCTTTCCCCCTCCTCCTCTCACCTCCTTCCCTCCCAACCTCCCCTCCCATCCCCACCCCCTCCCCACTCCCCCTCACCCCTCTCCCTCTCCCCTCCTCCTCTCCCTTCCTCCCCTTCCCTCCTCCCCCTCCCCCTCCTTCCCTCTCCTCCTCCCACTCTCCCCTCCCCACCTCCCCTTCCCCTTTCCCCTCCTCCCACTCTCCTCTCCTCCCCTCCCCACCTCCCATCTCATAAGAACATAAGAAATAAGAGCTGGAGTAGGCTATTTGGCCCTTTGAGCCTGCTCCGCCATTCAACAAGGTCATGGCTGATCTCTACCTTTCCCCTCCTCCAACTCTACCCACCTTCCCCTCTCCCCTCCACCCCCTCTCTACACCTCCACCTTTTCCCTCCTCTCCCTTTCTCCCCTCCCCCTCTTCCCTCCACCCCCTTTTCCTCATCCCAATCTTCCCTCCTACACTACTCCCCCTCCCCCTCCTCTCTTTCCCCCCTTCCTCTCCCCGCTCCTACTTTTCCCCTCTCCCATGTTCCTACTGTCCCCTCTTTCCCTACTCATCCTCTCCCTGACTCCTCCCCATCCTCCTCTTTCTCTCCCTACTCTTCCATTCTTCCTCTGCACTCTGCTAACCAACAACAGCAATAACAATTTGCATCTGCATTGCGCCTTTAGAAAGCAGAAAGGTCCCATGGAGTTTCGGCGTAGTCAGACAAAAATCGACAGCAAGTGAAAGGAGATGTTAGGAGGAGTGACCAGAAGCTTAGTCAAAGAGTGGGCTTTAAGAATGGTCATAAAGGAGAGGCAGGTGAAGGGGTTTAGGGAGCGAATTCCAGAATGTAGGGCCTGCACAGCTGAAGTTACGGCCACACATTGTGGGAGTGGCTCAAGAGGCAAAGAGTTGGAGGAACAGGGAATTCTCAGAAGGTTGTAACATTGGAGGAGGTTACAGAGATAGGGAAGAGCGAGGCCATGAAGGGATTTAAATAATTTTAATTTGAGGCATTGACTCCCAGTGTATGTCAGCGAGCATAGGGGCGATGGCTGAACGGGACTTGGTGCGAGTTAGGATACGGGCAGCAGAATTTTGAATGAGCTGAAATTTATGGTGGAAGATGGGAGGCCGGCCAAGAAAGCATTGGAATAGTTGAGTCTGGAGGTGACAAAGGCATGGATGAGGGATTCAGCAGCAGATGGGCTGAGGCAGGGATGGATGATATTACGGAGGTGGAAGTAGGTGGTGTTTGTGATTTAGAAGGTATGGGATCGGCAGCTCAGCTCAGATCAAATAGGATGCTGAGGTTGCGAACAGGAACAAAAGCAGAAAACGCAGAGGTACTCAACAATATGAGACAATCGATGTTTCAGGTATGAAACCTTTCCTTAGAACTGGAAGATATTGCAGGGGAACAGCATTTAAGAAGGAACAGAACAAAGGAAAGGGTAGAAGGGGAAAAACACACACGCACGCATACACACATACACACACGCACATACGCCACACACTCATGCATGCACGCACGTACACATGCATATATACACACACGTCTATACACACATGTGCACGCACACACTCACCCGTACCCATACACACATGCACATGCACATACACACATATGCACGCATACCTGCGCACACACACACACACACACATGCATGCATGCACACACACACACACACATGCAGGCACACACACGCATGCACACAAACACATGCACACAAACACATGCGCACACTTAAGCCCACACACAAACATACAGACACACACACACCGCAAACACACATACACACATGCAGACAGACAAACACCAACAGATACATACACACTCACACACGCAAAGCACACAGACATACAAACACACACACAGACAAATGCATGCACACACACATGTATACATACATGCACTTGCACACATAGACAAATGCACACACACACGCACACACACACACAAACACACAGACGTGCATGCACACACACACAGCCACACAGCCAGGAAAAAACAAGTTCCTTGAATGTCTTCAAACTTTCTGGAGGCTTCCTTAGAATAGCCCGTGCTCCTGTGCCCTCTCAGAGGAAATTTTACCCCCACAGATTTATTTATACGTTTGAGTTTTACAGATGTGTTGTACCATTGAGGAGCCTCGTCCTCACTGTGCATATTGGGTAATTATGGGCAGTGCCCAATAATTATTTTCTTTACCTAGTTTGTAGCAAAGCACGACTCATACAGAACAGGACCCTGGCCCCACTATAGAATCACCTTCATAGCCTTTGAGGTCCTCATTGCAGCTCCAAACGACATGTTCTTGCAGAAGTCTTTTCCTGGAAAGCAGATAGACTTTTAGCCAAAGACAAGAGCATCCCTCCAGCATTTTCTTCACTTCTCTCCCTCTATAACCATTAACAGGCAGCACGGTGGCATAGTGGTTAGCACTGTTGCCTCACAGCGCCAGGGACCCGGGTTCAAATCCGGCCTCGGGTGACTGTCTGTGTGGAGTTTGCACATTCTCCCCGTGTTTGCATGGGTTTTCTCCGGGTGCTCCGGCTTCCTCCCACAGTCCAAAGATGTGCGGGTTAGGTTGCTTGGCCATGATAAAAATTGACCCTTAGTGTTAGGGGGGATTAAATACGTGGGGTTACGGGGATAGGGCTTGGGTGGGATGGCTGTTGGTGTAGGGACCGGGTGCTAGGGTTTGGATGATCAGCCATGATCTCGTTGAATGGCGGAGCAGGCTCGAAGAGCCGAATAGCCTACTCCTGCTTCTATGTTTCTATGTTTAACTTTGAACTCTCATTCCCCTGGAGACGGTGCCAGACTTCTTTCGTTATTGAGATAAAAGATGTTATTGACAGAAAAGAAAACCTTGAGTTGTTCAGTTGTGGCTGCTGAAAGAATAAACAGGCCGGCTCACTCCTGCATGAACGTATTCTCCTTTCTTCGCTGGGTTTTTTAGATTAATTCTCAGATGTGGATGTCGCTGGCAAGGCCGGCATTTATTGCCCATCTCTGGTTACCCTGGATACCACCGAGTGGTTTGCTAGGCTACTTCAGAGGGCAGTTAAGAGTCAACCATGTTGGTGTGGGACTGGAGTCACTTATAGGCCAGACCAGGTAAGGACGGCAGGTTTCCTTCGCTCAAAGACATTAGCGAACTAGTTGGGTTTTTATGGCAATCGGTATTTTCATGGCCACTTTTAGAGATACCAGCTTTTTATTTCCAGATTTTTTTTAAACTGCATGTTAACTTGGAATTTGAACTCACGTTCTACTGGATTACTAGTTCAGTAATTTTTTGGTCACCTTGGGTGTTAGCACTGGAATAGAATGGGTGACTGGCAGGAGGTAGAAAATTGGGCAAAGTTTGCACTAGCTGGATCTCAGCATCATCTTCCAGGTGTGCCTTTAGGTCAATCTAAAGTGTCCTCCTCCCCTAAATGGATGAAAGTCTCATTTAAATATGAAAATCAATGGTAATGATATGAAAATCAGTGCTGGGGCTATTCCCTGATCTCCTCATGTGAGTTCAGATCGTCCATATAAAATGGAGAATCAGGGTTAAAAAGAACATTCTCTGATTGGCAGAATGTGGCAAGTGATATTCCCCAGGGATCTGTTAGAGTCATAGAGTTATACAGCACAGAAAGAGGCCCTTCGGCCCATCGCGTCCACGCCAGCCATCAAGCCCTATCTAATCTAATCCCATTTTCCAGCATTTGGTCCGTAGCCTTGTATGCCGTGGCATTTAAAGTGCTCATCCAAATGCTTCTTGAATGTTGTGAGGGTTCCTGCCTCTACCACCCTTTCAGGCAGCGAGTTCCAGATTCCAACCACCCTCTGGGTGAAAAAGTTATTCCTCAAATCTCCTCTAAACCTCCTGCCCCTTACCTTGAATCTATGCCCCCTTGTTATTGACCCCTCTACTAAGGAAAAGAGTTCCTTTCTATCTACCCTATCTATGCCCCTCATAATTTTATACAACTCAATCAGGTCCCCCCTCAGCCTTCTCTGCTCCAAGGAAAACAACCCCAGCCTGTCCAGTCTTTCTTCATAGCTGAAGCGCTCCAGCCTAGGTAACATCCTGGTGAATCTCCTCTGCACCCTCTCCAAAGCAATCACATCCTTCCTATAGTGTGGCGACCAGAACTGCACACAGTATTCCAGCTGTGGCCTAACCAGCGTTTTGTACAGCTCCATCATAACCTCCCTGCTCTTATATTCTATGCCTCGGCTAATGAAGGCAGGTATCCCATATGCCTTTTTAACCACCTTATCCACCTGTTCTGCTGCCTTCAGGGATCTATGTACATGCACTCCAAGGTCCCTCTGATCCTCTGTCTTTCCTAGGGCCTTACCATTCATTGTGTATTCCCTTGCCTTGTTAGTCCCTCCAAAATGTATCACCTCACACTTTTCAGGGTTAAATTCCATTTGCCACTGTTCCGCCCATCTGAACAACCCATCTATATTGTCCTGCAGACTGAGGCTACCCTCCTCGCTATTTACCACCCCACCAATTTTCGTGTCATCTGCGAACTTACTGATCATACCTTTTACATTCACATCCAAATCATTAATGTAGACCACAAACAGCAAGGGACCCAGCACCGATCCCTGCGGTGCCCCACTGGACACAGGCTTCCAGTCACAAAAACAACCTTCGACCATCACCCTCTGCCTTCTGCCACTAAGCCAGTTTTGGATCAAATGTGCCAAGGCACCCTGGATCCCATGGGCTCTTACCTTCTTGACCAGTCTCCTATGTGGGACTTTATCGAAAGCCTTACTGAAATCCATGTATACCACATCCACTGCACTACCCTCATCCACGCACCTAGTCACCCCCTCGAAAAATTCAATCAAATTAGTCAGACATGATCTTCCCTTGACAAAGCCATGCTGACTATTCCTGATTAACCCTTGCCTCTCCAAGTGGAGACTAATTCTGTCCCTCAGAATTTTTTCCAATAATTTCCCTACCACTGATGTTAGGCTTACTGGCCTGTAATTCCCTGGTTTATCCCTACTACCCTTCTTGAATAATGGCACTACGTGAGCAGTTCTCCAGTCCTCTGGCACATCCCCTGTGGCCAGAGAGTTTCTGAAAATTTGTGTCAGAGCCCCTGCAATCTCCTCCTTTGCCTCACACAGCAGCCTGGGATACATCTCGTCCGGGCCTGGGGATTTATCCACTTTTAAGCCTGCTAAAACCGTTAGTATCTCCTCCCTCTCGATGCTAATATGTTCAAGTGTATCACAGTCTCCCTGCCCGATTTCTTCCTTCTCCATAGTGAACACAGATGCAAAAAATTCATTTAAAACCCCACCTGCATCTTCTGGCTCCACACACAGATTGCCACTTTGGTCCCTAATGGGCCCTACTCTTTCCCTAGTTATCCTCTTGCCCTTAATATACTTATAAAACACCTTAGGATTTTCCTTTATTTTGCTCGCCAGTGTTATTTCATGGCCCCTCCTCACTCTCCTAATTTCGTTTTTAAGTATCCCCCTGCACTTTTTATACTCCTCTAGGGCTTCCTCTGTCTTTAGTCCTTTGTATCTGCCAAAAGCCCCCCAAAGGAACAAAATGGAATGAAATGAATGGGAAAAACTATGGCAGATGGAGTTCAATATGGGGGAAGTGTGAGGTCATCCAATTCGAATCTGAGAAAGGCAAATCAGAATATTTTCTTAACAGTGAGAGACTCTGGAGGAGAAAGAAGATTTAGGGGTCCATGTACACATATCACTAAAAGTTAGTATACAGGCACAAAAAGTAATCAAAAAGACTACTGGAATGTTGGCCTTTACCTCACGGGGACCGGAATAGAAAGGGGAGGAAGAACATAAGAACATAAGAAATAGGAGCTGGAGTCGGCCATTCGGCCCTTCGAGCCTGCTCCACCATTCAATAAGATCATGGCTGATCTTCTACCTCATCTCCACTTTCCTGCACTATCCCCATATCCCTAGATTCCCTTAATATTCAAAAATCTATCGATCTCTGTCTTGAATATACTCAACGACTGAGCCTCCACAGCCCTCTGGGGTAGAGAATTCCAAAGATTCGCCACCCTCTGAGTGAAGAAATTTCTCCTCATCTCAGTCCTAAATGGCCGACCCCTTATTCTGAGACTGTGACCCCTGGTTCTAGAGTCCCCATTTACCCTGTCAAGCCCTGTAAGGATTTTATATGTTTCAATGAGATCACCTCTCATTCTTCTAAACTCCAGAGAATATATGCCTAGTCTACTCAATCTCTCCTCATAGGACAATCCCCCCATCCCAGGAACCAGTCTGGTGAACTTTTGTTGCACTCCCTCTATGGCAAAAATATCCTTCCTTATAAGGAGACCAAAACTGTACACAATACTCCAGGTGTGGTCTCACCAGGGCCCTATACAATTGCAGTAAGACGTCTTTACTCTTATACTCAAATCCTCTTGTAATAAAGGCCAACATACCATTTGCTTTCCTAATTGCTTGCTGTACCTGCATGTTAACTTTCAGTGATTTGTGTACAAGGACACCCAGGTCCCTCTGAACACCAACATTTCCCAATCTCTCACCATTTAAAAAATACTCTGCTTTTCTATTTTTCCTACCAAAGTGAATAACTTCACATTTCTCCACATTATACTCCATTTACCATGTTCTTGCCCACTCACTTAGCCTGTCTATAACCCGTTGAAGCTTCCTTGCCTCCTCCTCACAACTTACATTCCCACCCAGCTTTGTATCATCAGCAAACTAGGATATATTACATTCGGCCCCCTCATCCAAATCATTGATGTAGATTGTGAATAGCTGAGACCGAAGCACTGATCCTTGCGGCACCCCACTAGTTACAGCCTGCCAACCCGAAAATGACCCATTTTTTCCTAATCTCTGTTTTCTGTCCGTTAACCCCCATGAGCCCTAATTTTGTTTAATAATCTCTTGTGTGGCACCTTATCGAATGCCTTCTGAAAATCCAAATACACCACATCCACTGGTTCCCCCTTATCTATTCAGCTAGTTCCAAACTGAAGTTATGCTTCAGTTGTACAGTGTTGGTCAGACCTCAGCTGGAGTACTGCGTTCAGTTCTGGCACAGTAGCTCAGGAAGGATATATTGGCCTTGGAGGGGTAGAGCACAGATTCACCAGAATGATTCCAGGGTTTAAAGGGTTAAATTGTGAGGACAGGTTGTGTAAACTTGGTTTGTATTCTCTTGAGTATAGGAGATTGAGACAGATCTGATCGCAGTGTTTAAAGTGATAAGGGATTTGATAGGGCCAATACAGAGAAACTATTTCTCCGGTGAGGGAATCCAGAACAAGGGGGCATAATCTTAAAATCAGAGTTAGGCCGTTTAAGCAGTGAAATCAGGATGCTTTTTCACACAAGGGGTAGTAGATATCTGGAATTCTCTCCCACAAAAGACTGGATGCTGGGAAAATTGAAATTTTCAAGACTGAAATCGATAGAGTTTTGTTCAGTAATCAAGAGATATGAAGAAAAGGCGGGTAAATGGAGCTGAGGTACAGATCAATCACGATCTAATTGAATGGTGGAGCAGGCTCGAAGGGCTGAATGTCCTACACCTGTTCCTATGTTTCTATTTGACCATGTCACAGGAGATCTGTCTTCACCACCTCAGCCTCACTGCAGTGAAGGTCACTGCAGTGCTACAGCATCTGATTTAGGCTGACCTGCAGGCAACTTCTATCAGAGTGGCAGCTCTTCCTATAAGTCTGAAGATCACCATAGGATTAAGCTTTTAGGCCACTGGATCTCCTTACAGGGGACAAATGCCAAATCAGCAGGATTGTAATTCTCAGAAGCACCCAGCAAGTGACAGCCACTGTGGGGCTGATAATATGATGTTGGGTACCCAATGCATTGCTGCACTTTGATTGTGAGGTCCTTGTGTTATCGGAGGTAGCGACCTGTGCCTGATGAATTTTATAATGTAGGGAGTGGGCGTGGAGGTAACAAGGAGGGTTGCTGAGGGCTGGGGTTGTTTTCTTTGGAGCAGAGGAGGCTGAGGGGAGACTTAATTGTGGTGTGTAAAATTATGAGGGGCCTAGATAGAGTGGACAGGAAGGACCTATTTCCCTTTGCAGAGAGGTCAATAACCAGGGGGCATAGATTCAAAGTCATTGGTCGAAGGATTAGAGGGGAGTGGAAGAGAACTATTTTTCACCCAGAGGGTGGTGGTTGTCGGAAACTCACTGCCTGAAAGGGTGGTAGAGGCTGAAATGCTCATCACATTTAAAAGGTACTTGGATATGCACTTGAAGTGCCCTAACCTACAAGGCTACGGATCAGGAGCTGGAAAGTGGGATTAGGCTGGATAGTTCTTTTTCGGCCAGCATAGACACGATGGGTCGAATGACTTCCTTCTGTGCCGTAACTTTTTATGTATCAATGGGGGAAAAATTGAGTCGTGCTAACTTCGCTGGGGCGCTACTTCCCGAAACAATTAGCGACCCGCGGCCAAAATTCATCGGTAGCACCCCAAGAGGGAGGCGGGGTGCTACTGGAAGCGCCTTGCCTCCCTTTTGGGTGTTGTGAGTGAATATCGTGGTGCATTGCGCCGCGTTACTGCAGGCCTTTCTCCCTTTATTAAAGGGAAGGGGCCCAGCGCAGCGTGACCCGGGGCCCAGCTGGGCCACCAGGGATCGGAGTGCCGGCAAAAGAGCCCGGCACTCAAGAGAAGTGCCGGGCTCATGGAGCACAGCTGACACTCCACGGCGGGGGGACTGCAGAGGAGGCCGGGGATGGCAGAGGGGCAGGTGCTGGCAGGCGGCCAGCAACAAAAATGGCCGCCTGGCACCTCCCCTTTAATGCGCGCCGCCCCGGCCGCAGGTAGACCCCTCTGAACCCGTCGGACATAGCATCCGGCGGTAAGTCAGGGGGCGCTCCCGAAGATCGTGGTCAGGGCGCGAGCGGGGCGCTGCACACGGCGATGATGTCATCGATGGCGGCGCAATGCCGCAGGGCGCTAACAGTTACCGCCGCTGCTAACCTCCCGCTGACTTTCGCGGGAGGCATTGGCAGCGCTGCGCCCAGGCGCTAGTTGCTTTTGCCCTCTTGGGGTGCTAACGGGAGGCAGAAAGCAACTGAATTTTTAGGCCTATGATTCTATGAATATACCCTACAACTTAAAGTAAAGAAGGAGCTTCTTGATAATATGCTCAAGAGATGGGAACATCGCCTCTGTTTAAATCAGGTTCTGCTGTGGATGCCTGTTCCTTTAATTGGGTTCTTAAAGCGGCATTTCACTTATCTGCTGGATATCTGTGAGTAATTTAGTTTCTGCACAGTTTTGGTCTTGTAGCGCAAGGGAAGTTCTTGGAATAAGTTGCTTCTCGATAGCTCTTTCATCATTGACTGTTTCTGCAGCTACTGTTGTTAGACAGCTCAATACCTTCCAGCTATGGATAGTCCTAAGGGAATATCTTTCTACTTGCATTTCCTGAAGGAGAAGAAGGGAGATCAGAGGAGACATGAAAGACAGGTGAGATTGCACCTTAGACACTCCCGATGGACATAACCTTACCCTAACCCTCGCATACATGGCTCAGGGTCTCTTCCCTCTTATCTTGCCAGCACTGACTTTGATTCCCAAAGGAAGCCATCACTAAACTCTGCACAGTTCCTGCAGCTCAATTCCAGCACAACGGACGGCTCTGTCTGCGGTTGTCAAGGATGCAGCTTTGAATGTTTATGTGGCAGGCTCCTCACCAGCAATTGTGGGAGATGATCAAATCTCCCAACCTCCAGTCCACAATTGCATCAAACAGATAACTGACACTTTGGGGTGGATTTTAAAACCTGCCGTGCAGGAGCAGTGGGTACGAGGGGTTAAAATTGGGCGAGTCAACCTATTGGCTTGCGGTCACTCCATTCTCGCCTAGCGCCATTTTCTCTTGTCGGCTGCTGGTCCCGCTACAGGTAGCTGAGAGCCCAATTAATATGTAAAAGTTGCGGCCCGATGACATCATTAGCACCGCAACACTATGTTAACCAGAACTTGGAGGGGGCGGTGGGGGCGGTGGGGGCGGGGGGGTCCACCGGTGGCAAATCTGCCAGGGAAACCCGATGGGAGGCAGCAGAGTGGTCAATAGGAGCCAAGGTAAGTTTGATTTTTACTCCGGAAGGATTCCTCAGGGACCAGGAAGTGTGGGTGTGCTCCTCCCTGCCCAAAAGGAAGCCTCGGACCTTCCCTGGCTCAGACTTCCCTCTCCCTCCCCACACCGCCATTTGTTTGTGGACCCTCCCCCGAACTTTCCATATGCCGGTGTCCATTCCCTTGGGTCCTCAAGTCTCCTGCACCAATTCCCGGACCTGCCCGCCAACCTTGATGTTATTCCAAGACAGATGTCCAATATTAAAATGTGGCCTGGCCGTTAAAATCGTCCGGGTTTCGCTTCCTTTACGATTTCTGAGTGTGTCGCCCACTCCGGGCCCCCCCACACACCAATCCCTCTCCCATCCCAAGTTAAAATCATCCCCATTGTTTTCCAGGGCTAAGAGCTTCGTCATGCCTCCAGTGGAATGCAGCCAGAAGCAAGAAAATGTCCCGTACTTCTCCAGTGTGCCAGGATTTCCACAAGTGCAGGCTGTTATTGACTGCACTCATGTGGAGTACATGCCCTGGAACAGACACTATGCCATTCATGAATAGAAAGAGCTGTGCCCCCATCAATGAACTCGATGGTCCGCGGCCACAGCAATAGAACTCTGCATGTGATTGCCCGTTACTATGGCAACTCCAATGCTTTCTTTGTTCTGCAGCCACTAACCACGCTAGATGTCAGCCATGGCTCAGTGATAGCACTCTTGCCTCTGAGTCAGAAGGTTGTCGGTTCAAGTCCTATTCCAGAGACTTGAGTACATAATCTAGACAGACACATCAGTGCAGTACTGAGGGGGTGCTGCACTGTCAGAGGTGGCGTCTTTTGGATGAGACGTTAAACCGAGGTCCCGTCTGCACTCTCAGGTGGACATAAAAGGCAGCAAAGGGGACAAGCTGTGAAGTTATCCACTTTGGTAGACAAAACAGAAAGGCAGAGTATTTCCTAAATGTTGAAAGAGTGGGGAATGCAGATGCTCAAAGGGACCTGGGTGTCCTTGTACATGAGTCACTGAAAGTGAATGTGCACGTGCAGCAAGCCATTAGGAAGGCAAATGGTACGTTGGCCTTCATTACAAGAGGATTTGCGTACAGGAGTAAAGAAGTCTTACTCCAATTATATAGGGTCTTGGTGAGACCACACCTGGAGTACTGTGTACAATTTTGGTCTCCTTACCTAAGGAAGGATATACTTACCATAGAGGGAGTGCAACAAAAGTTCACGAGATTGATTCCTGGGATGGCGGGACTGTCGTATGAGAAGAGATTGAGTAAACTAGGCCTGTATTCTCTTGAATTCAGAAGAATGAGAGGGGATCTCATTGAAGCATGCAAAATGATTACAGGGCTTTATAGGGTGGATGCTGGGAGAATGTTTCCCTTGGCTGGGGAGTCTAGAACCAGGGGCCACAGCCTCAGGATAAAGGATAGGCCATTCAGGACTGAGATGAGAAGAAATTTCTTCACACAGAGGGTGGTGAATCTTTGGAATTCTCTACCCCAGAGGGCTGTGGAGGCTCAGTCATTGGGTATATTCAAAACAGAAGTCGATAGATTTCTGACTAGTAAGGGCATCAAGGGATATGGCAATAGGGCCGGTGAATGGAGTTGAGGCAGAAGATCAGCCATGATCTCATTGAATGGCGGAGCAGGCTCAAAGGGCCAAATGGCCTGCTGCTGCTCCTATTTCTTATATTCTTATGTTCTTATGCTACTCGCAGAGGGAGGAAGAGGAGGAGGAGGAAGAGAAAGAAGAGGAGAAAGCGAAAGAGGAGGAGGAGGAAGCGAAAGGAAGGAGGCAACTAAGACAGCCCCTTTCTGGTCGGGCTATATGGGATCAAATCATCTGCCTGCGGTACCAGTGAATGCAACCCCAATTCCCCTTCCAACATTTGCCCCACATCTTACCTTCCCTCTGTTATTGACCATCACAGCGTCCTCTTGGCCAAAATGCTGAAATAAAAGCCACCACAAAGCAAACATTTCAATCCAACTTTATACATCTATCCATCCAATATTACATCAAAAAATCAACTAATCACCCTTGTGCATTCCCTTAGTGATTGCCTTGCACGTGCCTCTGCCTATCCTAGAGCTTCTATGCAGTGCATTCCCAATGGCTGCAGCATGGCTGGTGGAAGGCTGCTGACTTTCAGAGGGGTGACTGCTGATGGCCTTGCAGGATGACCTCAAGGAGCTCAGGGTGGCAGGAGTCTGGGCTGGCTGGCTGACAAGCAACAGCAGGGGCACTGGTGGGTGTACGAATGCTGTCATCCTGAGAGAGGACAGCAGGGTCTTCCTCCATGGATCCATTGCCACTCCCCTGGGGCAGCACCTCAGCAAACCTAGTAATCTACTAGAGTACAGGCTGCTGGACTGCTGTGACACCCTGCAAGCACCTTTCAACATTGGTAAACCCAGCCATGATGGCAGCAGTCTGTGCTTGTGTGGCAGCAAGCTGAGCTTGCATGACTTCAGTCTGTGCTTCTATTGCAGCACTCAGAACTTGGGAGGTTTCTGCTTGTGCTGCAATGGAAGCGGAGACTTCGGCATCAGATGTGGTATGATGGTTGGGTCCACAAGTGCAACAATGGATATGCTCACCCTTTCCATGCTGGAAAGGATGGGCTCCAAGCTCTGCCCAAACCCCTGTGCAAGGCTGGAGCTGGACTCCTCCATGCGCCTTTACATTGCATTCAGACATTCTGGCATTGCACCAAGTATTTCATTGTGCACACCCATCCGCCCCATCGAAGTCTTCATCTGAGTCCTGTGCAGGAGAACTCGTGTGTGACCTCGTCCTCCGGGGAGCTGGCAGCAGCCCACTCATGCCCGGTGTCTCACCACATGCAGATCCCGCGTCTAACCTATCGTCTAAAGTACGTGGAGTGTCAGTATCTGAGCTGATGGCTGGGAGTGTGAAATCGAGTGATGGTGTTTCTTCCTCTTCTTCACACTCCTCTCCCTCTTCTTTCTCAACCACTAGCTGGACAGGCTGGATTTCTTGGGTGTCTGAAATGAGGAAGGCACAAGGGCCGGGTTGTGGTGAGGGGAGGGGGGAAGCTAAAGGTGCATGCTTACACCATGTCCAGCTTGTAAATCAGAAAAGATTGTGGGATGACGAGGAAGTGGGATGTGAGAAGGAGGATAACGTATGAGGATACCAGCATCTTGTATTCTTCCAGCCCTGCCGCTGGACATAGGCTCAGCCATGCCCCTGCCAAGAATGGCTAGCACCGTCTCCTCCATGGGGGTGTGGTCATGCAGGCGAGCCTGTCCCCCAATAGTTAAGTTCTGCTGGTGCCAGTTAAGCGCCACCTTTTCCTGCAAGCGAAAGGGAAGTGTGTCAGTGAGTGTGGTGTAATGGGTGATGTGCCTGTCATGGTTGAATAGCTGGCAGTGTGTTCAAGCTGTGAGATGTGACTGTGAAGCTCGCAGCAGTGGTAAGTGTGTGCAGGTGAGGTGAAGCTATGAATGTGAGGTGTAAGTCGTGTTTGGTAGAGATTGTTGGTAGGTGAGTGATGGGGGTGTGGTGCATTGAGCAGTGTGTGAGGCTAGTGGTGTAGTTGGTTGGAGACGGCTTTTGAAGATGCATTGACTGACCTTAACTGAGGTCATTAAACTTCTTTGGCACTGGAGCCATGTCCTGTGGCGACACTGCAGGCAGTGACTGCCTCGGTGATCTGGTCCTACATCCTGCTTACTGTATTTCTGGAGGGCCTCCTAGTCCCCTGTGGGTAGAGGACGTCTCTTCAAGTGTTCACCCCCTGCACAAAAGCTTTGACTGCTGTGTCTGAGACCCTGGGCGCCCTTTCCCTGGCCTGTTGAGCCATTATGGTTTGTGGTGAAGCAGTTTAAAAACATTTTGATAACCAGAAGGCAGCTCACCTTTAAGAGGTGCAGACTGCCTTTAAGAGATGAGGCTAGCTTTAACTAAAGCTAGCCTCGCACGAACATCGCGTGCTTCGGCCCGCTGCTGAGCGCACAGCCAGGCAGCAGCGCGCTCAGCGCTGGGCTGTGCACTTTTATCATGCAAAATAGCAGTAAACCTCGTACTGCCTGCACTCCTTTCCACGGGCGCGTCTTGATCGCGCATCGGGATCCCCACACCTGTTTTCAGTAATCTAGTTGCACCCCCTATTACTCTTAAGGGATGACATAACAATGTTGTCCTCAATCGGTTTGAGCACAAGTCCAATTGCAGGCTGTAAACGTTCCACAGATGCAGTGACAGTCTGGGCTAGCCTGCCTTCTGGCTCTTGGTCAGACATCAGGGTGAGTGGGTGGGTGGAGGAGTAGCATGAAAGTGCTACTATAGAATCATACTATCATAGAATGGTTACAGCACAGAAGAAGGGCCTCAGGCCCGCCGAGCGCTTGCTGACTCTTAGCTAGTCCCACTCCCCTGCCCTTTCCCCATAGCCCTGCAAATTTATTCCTTCAGATACTTATCCAACTCCCTTTTGAAAGATAAGGGCCCAGAAATTCAGGTCCCCACGTGTGAGTACGCACTGGGTGCTCGCGCGTAGGCCCAATGAAAGTGCCGGTTTCGTGCATGCACTGTGCATGCGCGGGAAACCGGAACTTCCGTTCCCTTGAAAGAAAGGGTTGACAGGTGGACCGCGTGCGCCGGAGAGGCAGCGCGTGCGCATCGAACTTACGTTTTTTTTGCAGGGTTCTCCGGGAGGGTAAGTCTCCAGCAGTTGCACTTTTAAAAAGCAGGCACAAGGCCTGCTTTTAACAAGGTAAGTGGTGAATTAATTAAAATTTAAATATTTTTTCCACAGGTTTATTATTTTTAAATACTTTAAAGAAAGGTAAGTTTATTTTTAGCCCCGTTAGAAAATGTAATTAACTTTTTCAAACATTTAAATTATTGGGGCAGTAATTCCTCCCCAAACGCATGAGTACGGGAGGGGTACTCACGCGTCTGGCCGGAGGAAATGCCGGTTTTCAGCATGCACAGCACATGCGCTGAAAACCGGCATTTCCTCTCCTCTAACCCAAGAGCTGAAGAGGCTAGCGCGTGCGCTGTAGGGGGCAGCGCGTGCGTCTTGGATTTCCTCTGTTTTGGGGGATTTGCGCATGTGTAAAGGCCTCCGGTCTTTACACTTGTAAAAAGCACACGTAAGTATTTATTTTTACAGGTAAGTGGTGTTTTAGTGCAATTTAGAAAAAAAATTTCCGCAGGTTTATTATTTTAAAGAATCTACAATAAGGTAAGTTTAGTTTTAGACCCTTTTTATTAAAAATTTATTTTTTTCAAAAAAAAAAAATTGTTGTATAAATTATTTTTTTTAACTTATTTATACTTAATTTAATGATTGGGAAGTTTTTTTTAATTTTTATTTAAAGTTTAAATAGTGTTTTGGGCCCCCGTACTTTTCATGAGTTTGACAGTTCTTACTCTCAAACTCATGAATGAACCTTCCCCTCCCCTGATTGGTTGTACAGTGCTCACCTGATCCCAGCCGGCACATCGCACTAACTACGCCGCTGGATCAGGTAAGCACTGCGCGCTGACATCTGAACCGGGCCAGTGACAGGAAATGCAAGCAGGCCCGGGCTTCAGATGTCGGCGCGCAGGGTGAGTGCAGATCGGGGGCTTGCACGCGCGTGCAAGCCCCCGACACCAAGTTCTGGGCCATTGTTTAAAATAGTTATTTCATGTAATTTATAGTTATTTTTAAAATGTGATTTAAAAAAAAAAATTATTTGAAGTTTTAGTTATGTTTTGGGGCTTATAGTATTTATAGGTTTGACAGCTCTTCCTGTCAAATTTATGAATGAAGCATTCCCTGCTACCAATTGGCTCTCCATGGCCCACGTGATCCCAGGGGATGCTTCGAACTAACTGCGCCCCTGGGATATGCAAGCACTGTGCGCCGGCAGTTGGAGCAGGCCCAGGATCGGAATACCACGCGGGCCCACAGCTCAACGGTCGGCGCGCTAGGTAAGTGCAGGTCCGAGGCTTGCACCCACGGGAAGCCTCCGATCTGAATTTCTGGGCCATTATTAAGTCTGCCTCCACCATCCTTTCAGGAAGTGCATTCCAGATCTTAACCACTCGCTGCATAAAAAAGTTTTTTCTTACGTCGCCTTTGGTTCTTCTGCCAATCACCTTAAATCTGTGTCCTCTGGTTCTCGACCCTTCCACCAATGGGAACAGTTTCTCTCTATCTACTCTGTCCAGACCCCTCATGATTTTGAACACCTCTATCAAATCTCCTCTCAATTGTCTCTGCTCCAAGGAGAACAACCCCAGCTTCTCCAGTCTATCAATGTAACTGAAGTCCCTCATTCATGGAATCTTTTCTGCACCTTCTCTAAGGTCTTCACATCCTTCCTAAAGTGTGGTGCCCAGAATTGGACACAGTACACCAGCTGGGGCCAAACCAGTGTTTTATACAGGTTCATCATAATTTCCACACTTTTGTACTCTATACCTCTATTTACGAAGCCCAGGATCACGTAAGCCTTTTGAACTGCTTTCTCAACCTGCCCTGCCACCTTCAACGATTTGTGCACACATACCCCCAGGTCTCTCTGTTCGTGCACCCCTTTTAGGATTGAACCATTTATTTTATATGTCCTCTCCTCATTCTTTCTACCAAAATATATCACTTCACACTTTTCTGTGTTAAATTTCATCTGCCACATGTCCGCCCATTTCACCAGCCTGTCTATGTCTTCCTGAAGTCTATCGCTCTCCTCCTCACTGTTCACTATACTTCCAAGTTTTGTGTCATCTGCAAATTTTGAAATTGTGCCCTGTACACCCATGTCCAAGTCATTAATATATAGTGAGAGACAGCCTCACCTTCCAGGGCCACATCCTCCCCAGCCCTACTTGGACCCTCCATGTCATGTGGGTGCAATGTCCTGATGGCTTCAATGACATCACAACAGCCCGTCCACATCTAACACCTCATCTGGGCAAGTTCATCAGTAACCACGTCCAATGATGTGGCGATAGTGTAGCCCAAGCCCTGGACAGCAGCGTTTGAGCTGTCATTGCTGTCTCTTTGATGAGGGGCTGCACTGACGATTGCCCTGGAATTGCCACTCTATCTAAGGATGTCTGTGCATTCTTCAAGCCTTCCATTCAGGTGACGCTTGACTCCTCCATCCTGGCCGCCATTGGTTGGAAGTTTCTTGGTAGCTTCAATGACTCCAATGACTTGTTGTGCACAGAAAACATTCTTCCCTTAAAAGCTGGACAATGCATTTCCAGTTCCCTGCTCTCAATGGCTGGGCAGGAAGGTGAGGGGCTTGCTGCTGCACTTCCTCCTGCTCATGCTTTGTGACTCTCCCCTGCTGTCTATCTAAACCTTTTGGAGGTGGACTTCTCTGAGCTGGAGTGTGGGTAGAGAAAGTGCGGTGATGGGATGCTAGGCGTGCTGGTGCTACCAACGCTGCTACTTCTTATGGAACGGTTTGCTGGCGAGTCCAGGGAGAGAGCACAGAAACATTAGGGACAGGAGTAGGCCATTTGGCCCCTTGGGCCTGTTCCACAATTCAATTAGATCATGGCTGATCTGTGCCTCAACTTCATTTTCCTGCCTTTGCTCCATATCTCCACCCTTACTTAACAGAGGGGCCAATTCTGGAAATTTGAGAAGAAAACCATAAAAAGGACAGTGCTCCAAAAAGGAACTTAAAATGGTCGTACTAATGATCAAGAATTTCAGATGTTTCTTGTGCTTCGGAAATATGAGGTGTCTCTCACCTGCAGATTGAGGGTGGATTTTGGTGCATGTGGAGGTGTACAGTTGGTGGAGGACCACAGCTGACAGGAAATCTTGGCCTACTTCAGGCCTTTTGAAGACAAATCCTTGTGATAAGGATCTGGAAGGAGCTGCCTTCCTCTCCTGCCTCCTCCTGGTTGCATAAATCATGGCTCAGCAGTTTACCGGCCACGTACTCTGTCAAGGGATGGAACATGAATAACAGAAAGAACTTCAGTCAGGAATACATTGAAAGGCAGCAATAAATTTAATGGGGGTGAAATTGGTCTCTGCCAGTAGCGTGAAATGGGCTTGTAACCCTCCAAGAACTCTGCATCCCTTCAACTCTGGCCTCTTGTGCATTCCCCAATATCTTCACTCCACCATTGGCAGCTGTGCCTTCAGCCGTCTAGGCGCTAATCTCTGGAATTCCCTCCCTAAACCTCTCCACCTCTCTCGCCTCCTTTGAGATGCTCCTTAAAACCTACCTCTTTGAACAAGCATTTGGTCACCTGTCCTAACGTCTCCTTCTTTGGTGTGAATTTTTTGTCTGATTACGCTCTACTGTGTTAAAGGCACTATATAAATGCAAGTTGTTGTTGCTATAGCGAATCGGCAGCCCATTTTACACCGTGTCCATTTTTCTTTTCCATTGATAGGGAATTCTGCCAATCTTCCACCAAAGTTACGGCAGCGCAGCTGGAGAAACCCCAAGGAAATTCATCCCCCATCACTCACCAGCAGCTTTCTTGCCTTTAAGAAAGAAAGACTTGCATTTCTGTAGCACCTTTCATGACCCCCAGATGTCTCAAAGCACTTTGCAGCCAATTAAGTACTTTTGGAGTGTAGTCGCTGTTGTAATGTGGGAAATGCGGCAGCCAATTTGCACACAGCAATGTCCCAGAAACAGCAATGTGATAATGACCAGATAATCTGCTTTGATTATGTTGATTGAGGGATAAATATTGGCCAGGACACAGGGGATAACTCCCCTGCTTCTCTTCGAAATAGGGCCATGGGATCTTTTACATCCACCTGAGAGAGCAAACAGGGCCTCGGTTTAACGTCTCATCTGAAAGACAGCACCTCCAACAGTGTAGCACTCCCTCAGCACTGCACTGGAGTGTCAACTTAGATTTATGTGCTCAAGTCTCTTGGAGTGGGACTTGAGCCCACAACTTTCTGACTCACAAGCGAGTGTGCTACCAACTGAGCCACAGCTGACACACTGAAATGGACCTAGAATTCCTGTCAGCCGTGGGTCCTCCATCAACTGTGCACCTCCATGTGCACCAAAACCTACCCTCAATGTGCAGGTGAGAGACACCTCAAATTTCAAGAGCTAATTCCTTCCCCAGGGCACAGTGCACATCTGGTGCACTATGCTCCAGGACAATGCCTGCCCAGGAACATTGGGCCTCTGGCCACTTAAGATATTTACATCAAAATAATCTATGCTTGATGGTGGGAGTCAATTTGTTCAAGTTGATTTTGAGGCTAAATCGGGCTACAACCATAGTGAATTACTCTGCAATGACTTGCTGATCTTCCCCACTGTGCAGCAGAAGTACACAATCACCCTTGGGCAATTATAACCAGCTGCTCTGCTGCAAGTGTCGATACAGTTTTCCGGGAATTACATTCAGCTTTCACTGGTGGTGGAGGCTGAGTCCTGACAGCAGTGATGGCTCTCTGGGAGAGATTTCTTCATTCCTTTCAGCTTTCTTTTTACTTTATTTTTTCCTTTTTTCTTTCTTTCTTTCTTGGGGGAAAGCACCTTTAAAGGGACAGTCCACATACAGTTTTGTGGGAATGTTGCAGATTATACCTCCTGGGAAAGTGATTGATGTCGTAGGGCGGAATTTTCAAAAGTATTTTTTTCTTCTTCCCAGATGCTGAGATCGATCTGTTACCTTCGACTGTTGCTGTTCCCAGGTAGCAGGTACTGAGGGAATGTGATGGTTTAAACTCTCACAGGGAGTTACAGGCAATGCCTACCAATGGCTTAGAATGCACTCTATGTGAAGAGATGTATTGATTTGATTGAATTTGTTCTTGTTTATGTGACAGAGTGGAGCACGATGAAAGAGGATTTATTGTACGTACTGTCAGGATTGCATTTGCTCTGATAGAATCATAGAATCCTATGAAGGAGGCCATTCAGCCCATTGTGCTTGCTTGGGCATTGCTTGGGCTAAGTACAAAAGAAGAAAATGTGATGGTGAGGATCACAGGTAGGTAATGGAACCCCTGCCAGCGTTCAAATTAATGGAAGGAAAATCCAGTGTGAGCTTCCTTTCCAGCCAGACATTCCTTTCTGTGCTCAGCCCAGGCAGTAAATATGAAAATTTAACCCTAGGGGTAAAAATTTGGTATCGACCATTTGGGGGTACTAACATTGCCTGGGCGCTAAAGTTAGCGCCCGCTATTAATTTTTGAAAACAATATACCTGCTTCAGTGAGAGTGGGCGCAGAAAAGGGGACTCGTGTTTATTTATACTGTAACATTTGCCAACAAAACCAAAAAATAGTTGTGTTTTTCCACCTACTCCGTATGAAATTCACCTGCAGCTATGTATAATGTACTTGTCACAATGTCTGCTTGCTCGCACATAGATATTTATATATAGTTCTATACACTGTGTAGATATTTGGTATATGTGCAATAAATGTAATTAAACATTTCATGTGTATGTTTCTATAACTTACTGACAAGGTTGAGGGCCCGGTCTACCACGGCTCCGTATCAATTACAAACAGTACGAGAGACGTTGGAATATGATAAGGCTTGTTGGTGCAGAATACTAATAAAAACAGTATGTGTTCAGTACAAGTAGTTTGTTTCTGTGGGTGGTTTTCTGGTAACATTTGAGTTTGCAATATATATAATACTTGGTATCATTTCAATTTTATTTAAACTCATTGAACAACTTGCAGATTTTGCACATTTTAGGGTAAAAGTTGTATTGCTTACAACTATATCCACTGCTTGCTCTCAATGTTCAATACAAATGGGATCCTTTCACAGTGAAACAGGCTCTTGCGCCTGCTTTCACTAACCGTAACATATTCGTCCGTAATTGCTGGGCAGTTGGTGGGCAATTAGCCCAACTCTGCGTCAGCAATGAGTATTTCCCCTTCAGTGTGGATCATCTGTCAAGGCATACCTTGACAGGTTGCAAGTTTGTAACTTAGCACATGTGCAAGCGAGTGCAGAAATCCCAAACTTGCGGTCAATTTCAAAGGTGGTATGACGGCATACTCTCAGAGTATGCCGTCATACCTGTAGTGTATGTA
This sequence comes from Somniosus microcephalus, assembly GCF_052327205.1. NCBI lineage: Eukaryota > Metazoa > Chordata > Chondrichthyes > Squaliformes > Somniosidae > Somniosus > Somniosus microcephalus. The sequence goes on along the minus strand of NC_140987.1, from coordinate 71,773,136 downwards.
ACCGTTCCACCTTTAAGAGAACTATTTTAGGTGTTGCACTACTTTATCTTGGCTGCTGTATACTGTAATACCGGTGGTGACCACACCGGTATATAAGTGCTGTGTAATGAGTTATTGGGCAGATCCGCCCTGACCTTCAACCAGTAAAGTCCTGTTAAAGTTTACTCTTGTGGTCTGTGTAATAATTCGCAATATAACACACAGACTTTACAGTGGTGACGAGTTCGATCTTACCCTGCGGCAGCGATACATCCGAAGCAGTTAACGAGCGTGGAGAAGAGGCATCCGCCCTCGTCATTCTGCTGAGAGAAGACTCGAGTCTGCAGAGCAAGGAAGAAGGAAGAATTCTGACACGAAGCCTTCCATCAGCAACAGGCAGTGATCGTCCCTTCTATCACGGTGGCGAGTGAGCCGATCAGCCACGAGAAGCAAGTCGGCCACGTTGACTGTGAGTAGGGGAGAAAATAAAAAGACACGGAGGATATACATAGATACATAGATACATAGAGATAGGAACAGGAGTAGGCCATTCGGCCCTTCAAGCCTGCTCCGCCATTCAATGAGATCATGGCTGATCTTACCAGTTCAGTACCCCGTCCCCGCCTTTTCTCCGTAACCCTTAATCCCCTTAGCCTTCAGAAATATATCCAATTCTCTCTTGAAAATATTTATTGAATTAGCCTTCACAGCCCTCTGTGGCAGGGAATTCCACAGGCTCACCACTCTTTGAGTGAAGAAATTCTTCCTCATCTCTGTTTTAAATGATTTGCCCGCTATTTTTAGACTGTGGCCCCTGGTTCTGTGCTCCCCGGCCATTGGAAACATTCTCTCTGAATTCAGCCTGTCCAGGCCTGCCATAATTTTATATGTTTCGATGAGATCCCCTCTCAATCTTCTAAACTCCAGTGAGTACAAGCCCAAACTATTTAATCTCTCTTCGTAGGTCATTCCCGCCATTCCAGGTATCAGCCTGGTGAATCGCCGTTGCACTCTTTCCATGGCAAGAACATCCTTCCGCAGATGGGGCGACCAAAACTGTACACAATACTCCAGATGCGGTCTCACCAGCACCTTGTACAGCTGTAGTAAGGTATCCCTATTCCTATACTCGAACCCCCTTGATATGAAGGCCAACATACCATTTGCCTTCTTAATCGCCTGTTGCACCTGCATGCTCTCCTTCAGTGACTGGTGCACAAGAACACCCAGGTCCCTCTGCACTTCCCCATCTCCCAATCTATTGCCATTTAGATAATAATCTACCCTCCTGTTTTTACCCCCAAAGTGGATAACCTCGCATTTATCCACATTATAGTGCATCTGCCACGTATCCGCCCATTCCCCCAACCTGTCCAAATCGCACTGTAGCCTCCTGACATCCTCATCAGAGCCCACCCCTCCTCCTAGTTTAGTGTCGTCAGCGAATTTGGAAATATTGCATCCAATTCCCTGATCCAGATCATTTATATATATTGTGAACAGCTGGGGTCCCAGGACAGATCCTTGCGGCACCCCGCTGGTCACTGCCTGCCACTCCGAAAACGAGCCGTTTATTCCAACTCTCTGTTTTCTATCCGCCAGCCGGTTCTCTATCCACGTTAATACTTTGCCCCCAATTCCATGAGCCTTAATTTTGCATGATAATCTTTTGTGTGGAACCTTATCGAATGCTTTCTGGAAGTCAAGGTACACCACATCCACTGGCTCTCCCCCATCTATTTTACCAGTTACTTCCTCAAAAAATTCCAGCAGATTAGTCAAACACGATTTACCCTTTGTAAATCCATGTTGACTCTGTCCGATCCTTTCCCCATTTGTCAAGTGCTCCGCTATTTTATCCTTAATAATGGACTCCAGCATTTTGCCCACAACCGATGTAAGGCTTACTGGTCTATAATTCCCTGCTTTCTCTCTACCCCCCTTTTTAAATATTGGGGTAACATTAGCTACCCTCCAATCCACGGGCACTGTTCCCGAGTCAATGGAGTTCCGGAAGATGATCCTTAGAGCATCTGCTATCTCCAGGGCCACCTCCTTAAGTACCCTAGGATGTAGTTTATCAGGCCCCGGGGATTTGTCGGCCTTCAGTCCCCTCAACTTACCCAACACCATATCCCTAGAGATACTAATTTCTGTCAGCTCCTCCCTCTCATTAGTCCCCATGTTTGCCGATATTCCTGGGAGGTTATTTGTGTCCTCCTTTGTGAATACAGAACCAAAGTATGAGTTTAATTGGTCTGCCATTTCCTTATTCTCCATTATATATTCTCCCGAATCGGAATGCAAGGGACCGACTTGGGATTTTACCAGTCTTTTCCTCCTGATATACCGATAAAAGCTTTTGCAGTCTGTCTTTATGTTTGCTGCAAGTTTACTTTCGTATTCTATTTTCCCCTTCCTGATTAATCCCTTTGTCCTCTTTTGCTGTATCCTGTACTGCCCCCAATCTTCCGGTCTGGTGCTTTTTTTTGCCAGTTGATATGCCCTTTTTTTTGATTTTATGCTGTCCCTAATTTCCCTCGTTATCCACGGTTGAGTCACCTTTTTAGGTTTATTTTTATGCCAAACCGGTATAAGCATGTTCTGGAATTCTTCCATTCTATCTTTGAATGCTTGCCATTGTCTCTCTACTATAAGGGCGGTGAACTCGACCACGGCCGGGGGAAAGGAGCCGGACAGAAGTCGGGGCCAGAGGCGCTGAGACTGGGGCAGCGTAGGGCACGGAAGCCGCGGTACAAGCGGGAACGCAGCCGGTGTGAGAGACCGGGCTACAAGCGGGAACGCAGCTGGTGTGAGAGACCGGGCTACAAGCGGGCTGGGAGACACAACAGCGTCGTGAGACAGCTCGACCGCGACCGGTGAAAAAGGCCGGGCAGCTACCGAGGCCGCGAGGCGCTGCGACCAGGATCGTAAGGCGCGGGAGGTAATAAAAATAAATAAGTAAAACCGCGGAGAACTCAGCCGCAGCCGGGGGAGGAAAGGACCGGACTGCGAGAGGGCTGGGAGGCAAGATTGAAAACCGCTGAGGGAGAGACAGAGCCCGAGCGAGCGGGAGAGACAGAGCCCGAGCGAGCGGGAGAGCGAGGGAGACCGAGCGAGCGGGAGAGACAGAGCCCGAGCGAGGGGGGAACGGGACCGAGCGAGGGAGACCGAGCGAGATTTCCGCCCAGCGGCTTACAGCAGCTTTCCACAAAGGACCAAGAGCTGGAACTGTCCGCCGCCAACTGGTTGTCCCCAGCGCCCGGTTGCCCCTGTCGGGAAAGGGAACAAGGAACTCAATCAGCTGTTCTCGCGCTTCAGAATAAACTGAAGCCGGTGCGCAGGCTGCGAACCCCGAAAGCCAGCGGTCGTCGCTCGAGGGCAAAGCTTACCCCTCCCACCAGAGGAAGAAACGCGGGAAGCCGCCAGTTAGGCGGGGAAGAAGACAGGAGCGGGAAACCGCCATTTTGAAAGTGGGCGGGGAAGAAGACAAGCGCGGGAAACCGCCATTTTTGAAAAAAAAAGTAAAGAACAAATTCGTTGTTGTTTCTCAGAAAGATTGTGAAGATGCCTAAGCGTGGTAACATCAACGATTTCGATTCCGATGTGGAAGATTGGGCCACGTATGTAGAACGCATCGAGATATATTGTAAGGCCAATAAAATAGCAAATGATGATAAAGCTCTAACCTTACTAAACTCAATGGGTGCGAAGACATACGGGCTATTGAAGCATCTTCTATCACCAGCTAAACCGGCGGATCAGACTTTCGCTAATATTATTGCTGTCCTGAAGGATCATTTGAACCCCACACCGCTGATGTTAGCGGAACGATTCAAATTTTATGCAAGAACGCAACTGAAAGAGGAAAGCAACGCGGAATACTTGGTTGAACTGCGTAGACTAGCGAAATACTGTCAGTTTGGGGAAAATCTGACAGAGGCATTGAGAGACAAGTTCATGTGCGGGTTGTCGAAGGAAGGAACACAAAAGCGACTGCTCGAAGAGAATGATCTTACACTTGATAAGGCTGTCCTTATTGCAGCATCGCACGAAGCCGCAGCGAGAGGCACTGCGGAAATGCAGCTGAAGGCAACGGTACTCAGCATGGATCAAATGACTTCGGGTACAACGAAATGTTATCGTTGTGGGAAGACAACACACGACCAGAACCAATGCTGGTTTAAAAACCAGGAATGTAGAAAATGTGGCAAGCTTGGTCATATAGCTAAAGCATGCCGGTCAGGAAAGAAGACCAGCAACAAAAAAAAGTCACCGCAGGAAAAGTGCAGCAAGGTACACAAGGTGGCTGAGAAGAGTTCGGATGAACAGAATTTGGATTCAGACTCCAACAGCCAGGAACTGGGTAGTCTGAGAATTCACAATGTGAGTAAGGAAGCTGACCTACAAACTATCTGGGTCACGCTCAAAATAGCTGGAGTCCAAGTGAAAATGGAATTGGACACAGGATCAGCCCTAACAGTCATAAACCGAAGGGACTACAAGTGGCTATTCTCACATATACCCTTGAGAGATACCAAGATTGTATTGCAGACATACATGGGGCGAAGAGTATACCCCATCGGAAAGATAAAAGTCAAGGTGAGACACAAGGGCAAAGAACACCAAGGAATGGACTTATATGTGCTACCTGAGGGAGGTCCACCACTTCTGGGACGGGAGTGGATCAGGAAAATAAATATGGACTGGCACTCCCTAAAAGCAATAAAGAGTGAGAACTCGGTGAAGACAATCAGCTCAGACTCTGGAACTGATGATGGTAAGACCAGCCCATGTGCAAAAGACAAGTCTAAAATGGACTTGCAGACTAATGTTGGAAAAACGAAAGAGTGCATAAATGCTTATGCTTCAGAGGAGAACAACGTTTCAGAATAGAATTCCACTGAACAACATAGTTTGACAGAGAATTCTGAGTCTGTCCAGTCTACAGACATGCACATTTCTGAGGAACACCGGGCTCGAACTCAACTCCATTTCAAACTACAACAGCAATTAGAACAAATGATTTGCCGTCTTGAGCAAGAGATGAATGCAACGAAAAAGTTCTTTGATACAGAGTGGGAGAATCTGGAAAGACAACAGAAGCAGCTGATGGAGAAAATGGAGCAGGAGCACACAAACCGTCTGCGCGAGGAGGCCAAACGAATCAAAGCTGATTCGGTTTCTGAAGGTGCGTGCTCTAATCTGGTGGAGCAAGATGTTCAGCAACTGAAGGCGCTTGTTAGCAGGTTGCAGGCAGAAAAGGCTGATTTGGTTGCCATGAATTCCGAGCTCCTACTGAAGTTGGGTGCAGCATCACCGGACGATTCAATTGTTGAAATTCGAATGGTGGAGGCTGCGGATGATGGAGAATTAAAAGCAGCAAAGGGGCCCCAGTGCAAGGTTACAAACAGCCCTGCAGCCTATACGTCAAAAACACATGACGACGATACTGGGAAACGTCTGATGTCAGAAGAGTTAACGGTCAGCCAACTCCTTCATATGCTGAGGGACAAGACTCTGAAATGGGAAAAACTTGAACACGAGCTTCAATCTTCAAAGGGAAGGGGTTCGGAGCTCTCAAAAGTTATTGAAATAGCTGAGATTGCAACAGAGCAGCCCTTGGATGCCAAGAGTACGCTGACTCATGGCAATGTAGAACAACAGAATGCTGAAACAGCTGCTCCAGTAGAGGGATTGAATAGTCCGATCAATCAATCTCCGAATGAAGTTGAAGTATTGAAATCACAAATGATGTCATTAGTAAAAGACTTGCAGGAAGCCCAGAAAAAGCTGGATGAAGCTGAACGCATAAAGAAGTCTCTTCAGGAGAGATGTCTGGATTTGGAACAAAAGCTGGCTAACGTCCAGCTGGGTATGGAGGAAATAGAAGACCCTCTCGCTGGCCTAGCTCAGGACGACACCGAATATTACCATGACCTGTTGGACGACACCGAATATTACGATGACCTGTACTGCCCAGCTTGTGGGGAAAACTTCCAAAGTGCAAAAACCATGAAGAATCACGAAAAGTCTAAGAAACACCGGGAGATGGTGGCGCTACTACGGCAACAGGAGGAAGAGGAGGAGGAACTGTGCATGCAGCTGGCAGTGGAGCCCAGAGAGTCTCCAAGAAGCAGAAAAGGAAAAGACGAAGCAGAAGATGATGACCCATCTGAACCATTATCACCTCTACCAGGTCACGCACGTGGTCCCTCCGAACTGAGTCAAATCAGTTTGGAAGTAGAAAAACTTCCCAAGGTACTCAAGCTTTTAGAAGTCAGCAATGCTGGTTCAGAAGTTACAAAAGTTCAAGCTGTTAAGTCCAGTGAAGGACTATTGGATGAGTCACCCCAGCAACGTGAACCGACTACACCACCGGGAACTGCTACACCACCGAGGCGTTGTCCGGACCGAGTCAGGAAGCGCAGGAGGCGCCTCCGCAGAGACTGAATCTGTGAACTGTTTTCCGCAGAGAATGAATCTGTGAACTGTTTCCCGCAGAGACTACATCTGTGAACTGTTTTTACATGAAGTTGGATATATGTTATGTTTAATGGGGAATAGGTATATTGTAAGCTAAAAAGGGAGGATTGTAGTGTATGTAACCGTTCCACCTTTAAGAGAACTATTTTAGGTGTTGCACTACTTTATCTTGGCTGCTGTATACTGTAATACCGGTGGTGACCACACCGGTATATAAGTGCTGTGTAATGAGTTATTGGGCAGATCCGCCCTGACCTTCAACCAGTAAAGTCCTGTTAAAGTTTACTCTTGTGGTCTGTGTAATAATTCGCAATATAACACACAGACTTTACAATACCCACCGCAAAATCTGCCCCATCATTGTCCCAAACAATTTCTAGTAAGTTTAAATCTCCAACTATTACAGTTGGTCCCTTGCTAGTCACCTTCCTTATCTCATGAAGATCCTCTGGTCTTCTTCTACCTGTGTTATTCGCTCCCATATGGACGACTACATTTGGTTCCTCACCTGCTTCCTACAGCATTCTGTCAGACTGAGACATCAGATCCATGACCCATGCACCCGGGAGGTAACATACCATTCATTTTTCAGTTTGCATATAATTCTCTCTGTAAACTGAATAACCGAATCCCCCAATACCATAACTGGTCTGCTACTCTTTCTGTTTTTCCCTCTTTCCCTGGCAGGATTCTAGATGGCCTCAGTGCATGGCACTTCCTCGCCTGCCACAGCCATCTCTCGAGTCTCCATATCACCGCTTTCCAGAGGAGAGAAACTGTTGGAGAGCACCAGAGCATGCTGCTCCTGCCTCACTACCCGAAAAGGTTATCTGGCCCCCTTTCTATTCTCCTCTTCTAGGTACCGGAGTCTCCTCTCCTACTCTGATCCCCAGAGGGATCTTCTCTAATACCTCATCCATAAAAACTTCTTGCTCAGTCTTGAGTGCATCAACCAGCTTGCAGTTGCTGCAGATGAAACCCTCCAGAAACTGGGCCTGGAAGGTAGACATCTCACAACTTCTACAACCCACAAAGTATTCCATCCTCATCCAACTTTAAAGTTTTAAGCATGTGTGCATTAAAAAGAGGAGAAAGGATGAACTCCCTTCAATTAAATTCCTTGAATTCCCCCTCTCACACTTTTTTTTCTTTTTTCTTTTTGTCCCTCGTTTAATTCACTTAGCACCGTCTTCCCCCTCTGTACTTAATTCCCACTTTCACCAAATTCCCCTTTTAAGAAGTACCAAGAATGATACCAGGACTTAGAGGGCTAAACTATTAGGACAGGTTGCATAAACTTAGCTTGTATTCCCTTGAGTATGAAAGGTTGAGGAGTGATCTGATTGAGGTGTTTAAAATGTTCGATAGGGTAGATACAGACAACTATTTCCTCTAGTGGGGGAATCAAGAACAAGGGGACATAATCTTAAAATCAGAGCCAGACCATTCAAGATCAAAATCAGGAAATACTTTTTCACACAAAGGGTAGTAGAATTCTGGAACGCATGTAAGGAGAAAGAGAATGGAACCGTTTATGATTTGACTGAAAGTTAATTATTACAAACAAGTACAAACCCCTTTATAATTTGACTGAATCTTACAATCACCCACGCGGCTGGTCGTTACCGATATCGATTGTAGGCCTAGATCCAGAGATGACCGATCTCCATCCTCCTTCACCTGACGGCAGTGCCCACGCTTTCTTATAGTGTCCCAGTCATACTATCACACACACCTGGGCCTCAGGCGTAGATTCAGTTAAAAGCCTGCTGGAATGCTTGGTCTTCACATCTCATTATCTTGTTCTTCCAATCTCCTGAGCTATGCAGAACTGCAAGGTCAGAGACAACCCTTATCTCCTCCCCTGCTGTTTACACAGCAGAAAGATAATGTGATTCCCCTTACAGTGATGGGCGCTTAGCTCATGGCATTGTTCAGGTGTTAATGCTCCTTCCATTCTTGTCAGGAACTGATCGTTGTTCATAATTGCAGTCAACTTGTGGCATTGTCCAGTTGTTAATTTTTTCCAAACCAACCATGAATCAGGATTTCAGGTAACTCATTCCCTCTGTATATTGAGGTTAACTGTTTCATGTCCTTCACTCATGCCCCAAGAGGCTGTGGATGCTGGGTCAATTGGAGTTTTCAGGACTGAGGTCGATAAATGTTTGTTAGGTAAGGGTATCAGGGGACATGGAGCAAAGGTGGGAAGATGGAGTTGAGGTACAGATCAGCCATGATCTAATTAAATGGTGTAGCAGCCTCGAGGGGCTGAATGGCCTAATCCTGTTCCTAATGTTCCTGTGTTCCATGCTCTGTCCCCAGCTAACTCAGCTATGCTCTGTGTTCAAGCCCCAGTGTGGCCACTGCCCCTTGAAGCAACAGCACATCCTGCTGCTGCATCAGGGCTGTGCTTCTCCTCCAGGTATTTTACAGCCTACTCCTCTACCAACTATTCAGGGACCACTTGGGGCCTAACTCCCACCTTATCCCTACCTTACAACCTTCCCCCCTCACTGTATCTGAGGCATTGCAGTCTGGATATAAAACAGCATGCACACCTCGGCATACTAATAGCCATTACAGAGACATGGTTGCAAGGTGAGCAAGGTTGGGAACTAAATGTTCCAGGGTACTTGACGTTTCAAAAAGAACAGGCAGGCTAGAACAGGAGGTGGGGTAGCCCTGATAATTAAGGATGACTTAAGGACAGTAGTGAGAAAGCATCTTAGCTCGGAAGATAAGGAAGTAGAATCAGTATGGGTGGAGATAATAAACAACAAGGGGCAGAAAACAGTGGTGGGAATAGCTTATAGGCCCCTAACAGTAGCTATGCCATAGGACAGCGTATTAATCAATAAATAATAGGAGCTTGTAACAAAGGTAATGCAATAATCATGGGGGACTTTAATCTTCATATAGATTGGGAACGGGTAGTCTAGAGGACGAGTTTATGGAATGCATTCGAGACAGTTTCCTACAATAATATATCATGGAACCATCCAGGAAACAGGCTATTTTAGAACTAGTTTGTGTAATGAGAGAGGGTTAATTAGTAATCTCATAGTAAAGGATCCGCTTGGGAAGAGTGATCATAATGTGATAGAATTTCACATTAAGTTTGAGAGTGACATTCTTAAGTCCGAAACTAGAGTCTCAAACTTAAATAAAGCAATTACATAGGTATGAGGGGTGAGTTGGCTAAGATAGAAACTAGATTAAAAGGTATGACGGTAGATAAGCAGTGGAAAACATTTAAAGAAATACTCCAATATTCTCAACGAATATACATTCCATTGAGAAATAAAAAATCCATGGGAACAGTGATCCAACCGTGGATACCTAAAGAAGTTAAGGATAGTATTGGATTAAAAGAAGAGGCTTATAATGTTGTGAAGAATAGTAGTAAGCCTGATGATTGGGAGAACCTAAGAAACCAGCAAAGGATTCCCCAAAAATTGATAAAAAGGGAGAAAATGGAATATGAGGGTAAATTAGCAAGATATATAAGAATAGATTGTAAGAATAAGTATATAAACAGGAAAAAAGTAGCAAAAGCAAGCATTGGTCCCTTAGAGGCTGAGACAGAAGAACTTATATTGGGGAACAAGGAAATGGCAATGAGCTTAAACAAACATTTTAAAGGGCTAGATTTTCAGGGAGCTGTCAGGCAGGGTTTCAGGCATGTGGGGGGGGGGAAATCCCGACTTTGGGAGTCCTGACACCATCCCGCCCAAAACCCCGCCCCACGTAGGTTTCAGGGACGGCAGGTACCCGCCCCGCACTGGGACCCGCTGAAACCAGGCGGGAAGGGATTAGTGCCAATTAACTGTCTGTTAACAGGTAGTTAACAGGCAGTTTTTAGCCTAATCCCTATTTTGAGTGGTTTCGTGTGGGTTTCCCGACGGCTCCAAACCACGCCAGGTTAGAGCCGTTGGGTTGAGTGAGTTGGAGGGGTCGCGATGTCGGCGCTCAGGTGAGTGATGGGCGCATGAGTGTAAAGGTAAGTGTGTTTGGTGTGTCTAAAGTGTGTAAAGAACTTTTACTTACCTTTACTTACCTTAACAGTCTTTCTTCCTGTAGCCGTCGGGAGCGCAGCACTCAGCTGGAACTGAAAGCTGAACGGCTGCGATCTGTCAAAAGTGACAGCCTTCAGCTTTTAGTGTTGCTGAGATTTCTAAATGAGTCTGCACAGAAGGACTCATCTTAGAAATCAGACTGTCAGTGTTTCACAGCTTCAAAGAGCTGTCAAACACTGATATTTCATCTGTCAGAAATCTTGACAGATGAAATTTCAGTCTGTGATGTCACTTGTTGCCGGGTGGCCCTTAATTGGCCTGCTGAGCCCGCTGGGCGGGCTCAACAAGGTCAATCAAGGGAAAATTGCGCAGATTGGCCGGACATTGAAGTAGGCGGGTCAGAAACCCGAAAGGGGAAGTCCCGCCTTCTTCCCGACAGGTTCGACAAAATCGACCCCTTTGTATCTGTCTTCACAGTAGAAGATACAAAAGGTATACCAAAAATAGTGGTAAACCAAGGGGCTAATGGGAGTGAGGAACTTAAAGTAATTAATATCAGTAGAGAAAAAGTAGTTGGGAAACTAATGGGACTAAAAGCCGACAAATCCCCAGGACCTGATGGACTACATCCTAGGGTTCTAAAAGAAGTGGCTGCAGTGATAGTGGATGCATTGGCTGTGATCTTCCAAAATTCCCTAGATTCTGGAAAGATCCTAATGGATTGGAAGGTAGCTAATGTAACCCTGCTATTCAAGAAAGGAGGGAGAGCAAAAGCAGGGAACTACAGGCCAGTTAGCCTGACATCAGTCATCGGGAAAATGCTGAAATCCATTGTTAAGGAAGTGGTAACAGGACACTTAGAAAATCATAATATGATTAGGCAGAGTCAACATGGTTTTATAAAAGGGAAATCGTGTTTGACAAATTTATTAGAGTTTTTGAGGATATAACTAGCAGGGTAGATAAAGGGGAATCAGTGGATGTAGTATATTTGGATTTCCAAAAGGCATTCAATAAGGTGCCACATAAAAGGTTGTTACACAGGATAAGGGCTCATGGGATTGGAGGTAGTGTATTAGCATGGATCGAGGATTGGTTAATGGACAGAAAGCAGAGAGTTGGGATAAACGGGTCATTTTCAGATTGGCAGGCTTTAACTAGTGGGGTGCCACAAGGATCAGTGCTTGGGCCTCAGCTATTTACAATCTATACTAATGACTTAGATGAAGGGACCAAGTGTAATGTATCAAAGTTTGCTGATGATACAAAGCTAGGTGGAAAAGTACGCTGTGAGGAGGACACAAAGAGCCTGCAAAGGGATATAGACAGGTTAAGTGAGTGGGTAATAAGATAGCAGATGGAGTATAATGTGGGGAAATGTGAGGTTATTCACTTTGGAAGGAAGAATAGAAAAACAGAATATTTTTTAAATGGTGAGAAAATATTAAATGTTGGTGTTCAGAGAGATTTAGGTGTCCTGGTACAGGAAACACAGAGGGTGAAAAATTCAGTACCTTAGTGCCTCCTGTTAGCACCAGCAAATGGCACTAACAGGGCAATGGAGCAATATCGCTGGGGCGAGGCAAATCCAATGCTGCACACCAAATCCCGCCCACCCCCACAGTGCCGCCGCTAACAGTTGTTGCCGGGAGCCTCAACACCAGGTGCATTGTGATGTCAGTGAGTGTGTAATGCTCACTGGCTGCCTGATCTGTGAAATTGATTGTCGCCACCTACCTTAGCGCCTGGAGGAAACAGCAACAGGGAGAGCTGGCGTGAAGCACCAGGAAGCCGGCTCCAGGGACGTTATTTAAAGGGATCATCAGTAATGAATCGCAGCTGTAGGTTAGTGGAGTTTCAATGCTTTTTTGTCAGTTTCACATAGTGCAACAGTGTCATTCCGTCATTCCGTCATTTCAACGTTACTTAGTATCAGGAATGTTGTCGCAACTAAAAAGTAGCTACATTTATTGTTTAAAAAATCAAACTGCTACACTTGGTTACATTAATGGGGGCTGTACTGGCAGTCGACCTCACCCTCCAGGATCTATGGTGAAGGGAGCGGAGGCAGTGAGAAAGACTGGAACATGCAGCCAGAGGGAGGAGGTGGGCCACCAGGGCTCTCAACAGGAGGCCTTACCCTCCGAGGGTATTCTGAGAGCACTTGTCCTAACTCCAATTAAGCGAGGAGCACTGTAATAGAAGGATCCGCTTCACCAAGGAGGTGGTCACAGAACTCTGCCACCTCTTGCAACCAGACCTCCAGCCTCAGATCAGGGCAATCACAGCTCTCTCACTGGCAGTCAAGGTCACCGTCGCCCTCAATTTCTTTGCCAGCGGATCCTTCCAGTCTGCAACAGGAGATGCAGCTAACATCTTGCAATTCGCCATCCATCGCTGCATCCGGGAGGTCACAGAGGCTCTCTGCAGTAGGAGAAGGGACTACATTTCCTTCCCCATCACCAGACAGAAACAGGACGAGTGTGCATGTGGCTTTGCCAGGATAGTGGGATTCCCCATGGTGCAGGGCGCCATTGACTGCATCCACGTGGCTTTGCGGGCACCACATAACAATCCTGAGATCTTCGGTAACCGGAAAGGCTACCACTCACTTAATGTGCAGTTGGTTTGTGACCACATACAGCGAATCTTCAATGTGAATGCCCACTATCCTGGCAGCAGCCATGAAGCCTTCATCCTGTGCCAACTGTACCAGCACTCTTCCAGCCACCACGTCAAGCTCGCGGCTGGCTGCTCGGAGACAAGGGCTATCCGCTCTCCACCTGGCTCATGACTCCCCTCCACAACCCCAACGCTCCTGCCCAGCAATCATCTAATGAGAGCCATGCTGCCACCAGTGACATTATCGAGCAGATCAACAGTTCCGATGCCTTGACTGCTCGGGAGGAGACCTCCAGTACTCGCCTGAGCAGGTGTCCCATTTTGTGCTGGTTTGCTGCATGCTCCACAAGTTGGCCATCATGAAGGACCAGCCCTTGCCAGCAGGGTTTGCGGGACCACCTCAGAGGAGAAGAAGCAGGACGAGGAGGAAGAGGAGGATGAGGAGGAACAGGAGCGAGCGAGGAGACAGCCACTCAATTGGTCTTCCAGAAGGGCAGTCCATGATTGCCTCATCAGATTGCAGTTTGAATGAATTAAACCCCAGATCCCTGTTGCTCACCTCATCCCTATCATTCCATCCCTGTTGCAGGCCATAAAACAGTGCAAAGCTGAAATGAGAGATACCACGAAAGAATGCAAACTCAATTAATAAATTTATCAATAATCAGTAAACACATTTCATTTTTATTCATTCATGGGATGTAAGCATCGCTGGCAAGGCCAGCAGTTATTGCCCATCCCTAGTTGCCCTTGAGAAAATGGTGGTGAGCCGCCTTCTTGAACTGCTACAGTCCATGTGGTGAAGGTGCTCCCACAGTGCTATTAGGGAGGGAGTTCCAGGCGTTTGAGCCAGCGATGATGAAGGAACAGGGATATATTTCCAAGTCAGGATGGTGTGTGACTTGGAGCTGGTGGTGTTTCCATGCGCCTGCTGCCCTTGTCCTTCTAGGTGGTAGAGGTCACGGGTTTGGAAGGTGCATCCAAAGAAGCCTTGGTGATTTGCTGCAGTGCATCTTGTAGGTGGTACACACTGCAGCCACAGTACGTTGCTGGTGGATGGAGTGAATGTAAAGGTGATGGATGGGGTGCCAATCAAGCGGGCTGCTTTGTCTTGGATTGTGTCGAGCTTCTTGAGTGTTGTTGGAGCTGCACTCATCCAGGCAAGTGGAGAATATTCCATTACACTCCTGACTTGTGACTTGTAGATGGTGGAAAGGCTTTGGGGAGTCAGGAGGTGAGGCACTCGTCGCAGAATATCCAGCCTCTGACGTGCTCTTGTTGCCACAGTATTTATGTGGCTAGTCCAGTTAAGTTTCTGGTCAATGGTGACCCCCAGGATATTGATGGTGGGGGATTTGGTGATGGTAATGCCATTGAATGTCATGGGGCGGTGGTTAGATATTCGCATGTTGGAGATAGTCATTGCCTGGCACTTGTGTGGTGCGAATGTTACCTGCCATTTATCAGCCCAAGCCTGAATGTCGTCCAGGTCTTGCTGCATTTGGGCATGGACTGCTTCATTATCTGTGGAGTTGCGGATGGCAGTCATCAGCGAACATCCCCACTTCTGACCTTATGATGGCGTGAAGGTCAACGATGAAGCAGCTGAAGATGTTTTGGCCTAAGACACAGCACTGAGGAACTCCTGCAGCGATGACAGGTAATGCAGGGGTCCCCTGTGGCCATCTCCCTCTCAAACAGATATACTGCTTTGGATACTGATGGGGGGGATGGCTTACCAGGGGAAGGCAGCAGCAGCCAACTTCCTGGCACCAGGGGTGGCTCTGCTGCACAGGACGGGAGGAAAAAGAGGGGTAGAGCTATAGTAATAGGGGATTCTATTGTAAGGGGAATAGATAGGTGTTTTTGCGGCTGCAAACGAGACTCCAGGATGGTGTGTTGCCTCCCTGGCGCAAGGGTCAAGGATGTCTCAGAGCGGCTGCAGAACATCTTGGAAGGGGAGGGTGAACAGCCAGTTGTTGTGGTGCGTATAGGTACCAACGATATAGGTAATAAACGGGATGAGGTCCTAAAAGCTGAATATAGGGAGTTAGGAGGTAAATTAAAAAATAGGACCTCAAAGGTAGTAATCTCAGGATTGCTACCAGTGCCACGCACTAGTCAGAGTAGAAATAGAAGAATATTTCAGATGAATACGTGGCTAGGGGAATGGTGCCAGGGGGAGGGATTCAAATTCCTGGGGCATTGGACCGGTTATGGGGGAGGTGGGACCAGTTCAAACCGGACGGTTTGCACCTGGGCAGGGCTGGGACCGATGTCCTAGGGGGAGTGTTTGCTAGTGCTCTGGGGGATGGTTTAAACTAAAATGGCAGGGGGTTGGGAACCTGAGCAGGGGGACAGGGGAAAGGGAAACAAGGATAAAAGCAAAAGATAGGAAGGAGAAAAACAAAAGTGGCAGTCAGAGAAATCAACGGTTTAAATCAAGCATTGCCACAGTAAATAATAATTCTAATAGATCTAAGAGCGTCAAAAAAACAAGCCTGAAGGCTTTGGCCTAGAAATTGGGTATAGCCCCGCTTGAGGCGTTAGAACTGGCGCTGCGCAAAGTTTATAGCCAGACGAAACTTATCGCTGCCTGGCGAGATATTGGGTTGCATCGCCCCCAAAGGGGATTGAGGCGCTAACTCAGACGTTGCACGGGGCTCCTAAGGCGCAAAAGTTCAGGCACTACCCAATATCGTCGCGGATGGGCGCAGCGCAGGTGATCTCAATTACCGGAAACCACGAGACTTCCAGGCGCCAGCCGGCTCTTAAAGGGGTGGGTCAGTCAGCCTGAGCTGCTACACTCAACGCCCTGTAGGCCTCAGAATCGGCGCTCGCCCTTCTCTGGCGCAACAAGCTTGGTGAGGATGGAGAAGGTGAGACAGAGAGCAGAGGGCTTCAGCACTGAGGCCCTGGACCACTTGGTGTCTGCAGTTGAGCGCCATCGAGATGTTCTGTATCCTGACAATGGCAAGAGGCCGAATCAAAAGGCTTACCGGCGATCTTGGAGGGAGGTTTCTCAGAGGGTCAACTCCAACAGCTTGGCAACCAGGACCCCTGTTCAGTGCAGGAAGAAATTCAATGACCTCACTCGGGTCGTTAGGGTGAGAGTTGGTTATGCAAACTTCTGATTCCCTCCATCTGCACCTAACTTCGAGGACCCTGTTGCCATGATGCCCCAATGGCCATCTGTCAGCAAGCACCCATGGCCCTTTCTGGGCACACACATGGACATTTCTCTCAAGGCATCATGTAAGGGCCCTTGCACCATGGGGGGCATGAGATGATCTCTCAAGGCATCATGTAAGGGCTGTTGCACCATGGGGGGCATGAGATGATCTCTCAAGGCATCATGTAAGGGCTGTTGCACCATGGGGGGCATGAGATGATCTCTCAAGGCATCATATAAGGGCCCTTGCACCATGGGGGGCATGAGATGATCTCTCAAGGCATCATGTTACAGAACTTCCCCTTCTTTCCCCTGCAGTCCAAGCTGGCGACGATGCGGAGGGAGCAGCGTCGAACCGGTGGCGGACCTCCACAAGTGGTCACTCTCACGGATCTCGAGGAGAGAGTGCACCAGATTCTTGGAGGACGTCTGTCTGGTCCTGTAACCACTGCAGCTGCCGACCCCATTCTCGACAGCGAGGGTAAGGCTCTCACCTTTTGCAACTGTCTCCTTCCAATTGGTCCCCCCGCCAGCATGCTTCCTCAGTCTGCCATGCCTTTCCGCCAACCTGTCCTTTTGCTAAAGCCACTCTTCCACCTCCCTGCTTTCAGATGATGCTTCACCAACTGGGGATCTACGCCCTGAAGCTGCCAGTGCCAGTGCCTCCGGAGTTGAGGATCATGAGGAAGCCGGCCCATCCGTTCCAATCTCAGAGGAGCATACACATGTACAGACTGGGGATAGTAGTTCCCTGGAGGGGAGCGGGGGGGGGCTCTGATGATCAGGCAGTTGCCGGACCAAGCGGCATGCAGCAACGCAAGGGGGGTAGGCAAGTTCGGCCACCGCCTCCCCGGAGGGCAAGGCAGGTAGTGATGACTGCTGCACAGAGTGCAGAGGAGGTGCGTCGCCTGGCTGAAATGAGCACCCAGGCCCGGCTCAGGCACACTGAGCTGATGGCTGCAGTGGGGAGGATGCCTCAGTCAATAGATTCACTGGCAAAGAGTGTGTTGGACTTCGGGGCAACAATGGAGAGGACTCTCCAGGGCTTCGGGGCAACAATGGACAGGACTCTCCAGGGCTTCGGGGCAACAATGGACAGGACTCTCCAGGGCTTCGGGGCAACAATGGAGAGGTCTGTCGAGGGCTTTGCACCAACAATGGAGAGGACTGTCCAGGGCTTCGAGACCGCTATGGAAAGGACTGTTCAGGGCTTCAGACAATCCCTGGAAAGGACTGTCCAGGGCTTGTCCGAGGCAGTGGAGCGGTCAGCACCGGCCTTGTCCGAAGCAATGGAAAGAACTGTCCAGGGCTTCTCCGAAGCACTGGCACCTGGCTCACAGGTCCTCACTGCTGCCATGCAGTCACTTGCCGGCCTCGTCCACACCCAGATTGAGGCAACGCAAACTCTCACTGCAGCCACCCTATCTGCATCAGATAGGATCACCCCGGGCCCTTCCAGTACCACACGAGGCCAGGAATCAGTGGAGCAGTCGCTTGTGGCGGTGGAGCCGAGCTGGTCCCCTCCGAGAGCCAGTGTGTCGTCCGACCATGCTGCAGGTGTCCTCTCTCGGCAGGTGACCATTGCTCATGCCACCGCTGGAACGTCTGCAGTGCAGCTACCACCACCTGCAGTTCACACTGCTTCCAGCCATGGCCAGATCAAGCAGCCAGCCTCCACACCCTCCAAGCCCAGAGGTCGTCCAGGCCGTCCATCAGGGGCTTCTGCGCTTCCACACAGTCAGCAGGCATCCCCCAGCCTTCACCCCGCCACTGGGGTTCAATTACGTAGGAGCAGCAGGGAGGGAAGGGGCCGAGCGCGAAAGAGAAGTCGTTCTCCATCAAGGGGCCAGCAGTAGAGGGAGGTCCTGAGACGTTTCTTTGGCCAAACTCAAGGAGACCCTGACCTGTTGGAATTGTTGGAAAAAGTTTGTTCAGTTTGGCGGCTTTGCCGAAGAGTTTATTGTTATTTTGTTTGTTATGGTTTCTGTTGACATGACGTTGTTTTGCTGTAATGAAAGACTTTTGTGAAAATAAAGAGAAGTTTAAATGTGCTAAGGTGTACGTGAATAATTACAGTGATGCTGGCCTTCAGATGCTTTCAAACATCCAAAGTGCGCAGCAGTTAAGACACTCATCATTCCGCCAGAGGGGCCTCGAGACGACTCCTCATGAGCCAGTGACGGATGTCCCTTCCACTTTCAGGAGCCCTTCCATCTTCCTCCTCCTGCTCCTCCTCCTCCTCGTCCGCATGCTCCTCCTCCTCCTCCTCCTCCGCCTGCTTCTCCAGGGTCAGAGGGAAGGTGATGAATTGATGCCTTCTCCTGTAAAGGGCAGCTGTAACTTGCCGGATGCAGCAGTGGACTGCAGCCTGAGAGATATTCGCGATGTCCCCAATGGCTCACTGAAAGGATCCGTTGCCATAAAAATTGAGGCCAACAGTCAGTTTAGCGGCCACCGACAGAGAGGTCATGCACCGTTGACGCGGCTGCAGATCCTCAGTAAGCAGGTGGCACAGCTCAGTAACAATGTCCATCCCGATTCGGAGCCTTCGCACACACTGCTCCTCCGACATGTCAAGGTATGACCCCTAAAGACCCTCGCAGCATACCCTCGGATTGGACAGCCTCCATTGCCCCTTCTCCTTCTGGCCAATCCCGGCCCTCTCTCCCGCCGTCTTTCTGCCCCTTCATAGTGTTCGGCCAGGAGCCCGTCGCCCTCCAAAGCATCTCTCATTCCGATGCCAGTTGGTCAGAAGGCTGTTAGGTCTAGTGCTCCAACGGCTCCGGACAGGTTTGAGGGTCCCAAGTACTCTAATGCTAAAATCCAAAAACCCTGCTCCACAGTAGCTCCCCAACTCTCTCCACCAACGATCGCAATGAACAGGCCAAGTGGCTGAAGCTTCTATACTAGAGCTGTCCCCTTTAAATAGCGCCCCCCGACTCCGAGAAGGGCCTGCTAACACTCCCTCGAACTGTCACTAATAGCGCTAGGCGTTAAGGCTCCGGGCGCCACCCAATATCTGCTCAGGCGCCCCTAAAAGGCGTTGCACAATGAAATTACGTCATTATGTGCTTGCGCTCGCGGGCGAGCGCAAACACTTAGCGCAGGCATTAAATGTATAGTCAATATGGGAGTTTTCGCTATCTTCATTGCGCCCGCCCCAACATTAGGCAACGCCCCAATTCTCGGCCTCTTAAGTCGCTAACTGCTGGCGCAAACAACCGAATTTCTAGGCCTTTGTGTCTTAATGCGAGGAGCATTCGTAAAAAGGTGGATGAATTAGCTGCGCAAATAGAGGTAAGCGAATATGATTTGATTGGGATTACGGAAATATGGCTCCAGGGTGGCGAAGGCTGGGAACTCAACATCCAGGGGTATTCAATATTCAGGAAAGACAGGCAAAAAGGAAAGGGAGGTGGGGTAGCATTACTGGTTAAAGAAGGAATTAACACAATTGTAAGGAAGGATATTAGCTCTGATGATGTGGAATCTGTATGGGTACAACTGAGAAATACCAAGGGGCAGAAAACGTTAGTGGGAGTGGTATATAGACCTCCAAACAGTAATGCGGAGGTTGGGGATGGCATTAAAAGGGAAATTAGAGAAGCGTGCAAAAAGGGCACAGCAGTCATCATGGGTGACTTTAATCTACATATAGATTGGACTAACCAAATTAGTAATAATACTGTGGAGGAGGAATTCCTGGAGTGTTTACGGGATGGTTTACTGGACCAATATGTCGAGGAACCAATCTGAGATCAGGCCATCTTAGACTGGGTATTATGTAACGAGAAAGGATAAATTAGCAATCTTGTTGTACGAGGCCCTTTGGGTGGGAGCGATCATAATATGATCGAGTTCTTCATTAAGATGGAGCATGAAATAGTTGACTCAGAGACTAGGGTCCGGAATTTAAATAAAGGAAACTATGATGGTCTGAGGCGCGAATTGGGTAGGATTGATTGGGGAATGTCACACAAAGTGTTAACGGTGGATAGGCAATGGCAAACATTCAAAGACCGCATGGATGAACTACAGAATTTGTTCATCCCAGTTTGGCATAAAAATAAAACAAAAAAGGTGACTCAACCATGGCTAACGAGGGAAATTAGGGCTAGCATAAGATCCAAGGAGAGGACATATAAATTGGCCAGAAAAAGCAGTAATCCAGAGGATTGGGAGCAGTTTAGGATTCAACAAAGGAGGACAAAGGGATTAATTAAGAAAGGGAAAATAGAATATGAGAGTAAGCTTGCTGGGAACATAAAAACTGACTGTAAAAGCTTTTATAGATATGTGAAGAGAAAAAGATTGGTGAAGTCAAGCGTAGGTCCCTTGCAGTCAGAATCAGGGGAATCTATAATGGGGAACAAAGACATGGCAGACCAATTAAATACATATTTTGGTTCTGTCTTCATAAACGAGGACACAAATAACCTCTCAGAAATGTCGGGGAAAATAGGGTCTGATGAAAGGGAGGAACTGAAATAAATCAGTATTTGTAGGGAAATGGTGTTAGGGAAATTGATGGGATTGAAGGCCAATAAATCCCCAGGGCCTGATAATCTACATCTAAGGGTACTTAAGGAAGTGGCCCTAGAAATAGTAGATGCATTGCTGATCATCTTCCAACATTCGATGGAATCTGGAACATGGATTGGAGGGTAACTAATGTTACCCCACTATTCAAAAAAGGTGGTAGAGAGAAAACGGGGAATTACAGACCAGTAAGCCTGACATCGGTATTGGGGAAAATGCTAGAGTCCATTATAAAAGATGTAATAGCAGAGCACTTGGAAAACAGTGACAGGATCGGACAAAGTCAACATGGATTTACAAAAGGTAAATCGTGCTTGACTAATCTACTGGAATTTTTTGAGGATGTAACTGGTGAAATAGATAAGGGAGAACCAGTGGATGTGGTGCATTTGGACTTTAAGAAGGCTTTCGATAAGGTCCCACATAAGAGATTAGCATGTAAAGTTAAGGCACATGGGATTGGGGGCAAGGTATTGACTTGGATAGAGAACTGGTTGGCAGATAGAAAGCAAAGAGTTGGAATAAACGGGTCTTTTTCCGAGTGGCAGGCATTGACTAGTGGGGTACTGCAGGGATCGGTCCTTGGACCCCAGCTCTTCACAATATATTTTAATGATCTAGACAAGGGAACTAGAAGTAATATCTCCAAATTTGCAGACGACACAAAGCTGGGTGGACGCGTGTGCTGTGAGGAGGATGCTGAGAAACTACAGGATGATTTGGCTGATTGGGCAGAAGCATGGCAGATGCAATATAACGTGGATAAATGTGAGGTTATCCACTTTAGTGTCAAAAACAGGAAGGCAGATTATTATCCGAATGGCAATAGATTGGGAGAAGGGGAGGTGCAACGAGACCTGGGTGTCCTTGTGCACCAGTCGCTGAAGGTAAGCTTGCAGGTGCAGCAGGCGGTTAAGAAGGCAAATGGTATGTTGGCCTTCATAGCGAGAGGGTTCGAGTACAAGAACAAGGATGTCTTGCTGCAGTTGTACAGGGCCTTGGTGAGACCACATCTTGAGTATTGTGTGCAGTTTTGGTCACCTTATCTGAGGAAGGATATTCTTGCCATGGAAGGAGTTCAGCGAAGATTCACCAGGCTGATACCTGGGATGGCAGGAATGATATATGAGGAGAGATTGGGTCAATTGTGCTTGTACTCGCTGGAGTTTAGAAGGATGTGTGGGGATCTCATTGAAACTTATAAAATTCTGGCAGGACTGGACAGACTAGATGCAGGGAGGATGTTCCCGATGGTCAGGGAATCCAGAACCAGGGGTCACAGTCTAAGGATAAGGGGTAGGCCTTTTAGGACAGAAATGAGGAGGAATTTCTTCACCCAGAGAGTGGTGAACCTGTGGAATTCTCTACCACAGAAGGCAGTAGAGGCTAATTCATTAAATATATTCAAGAAGGAGTTGGATATATTTCTTAAGGCTAAAGGGATCAAGGGGTATGGGGAGAAAGCAGGGACCGGGTACTGAACGTGGATGATCAGCCATGATCGCATTGAATGGCAGAGCAGGCTAGAGGGGCCGAAAACCTACTCCTGCTCCTATCTTCTATGTTTTCTATGTTTTCTATGACCTGGGGCTGTGATGATTGGCCTCCAACCACCACAACCATCTTCCTTTGTGCTAGATATGACTCCAGCCAGTGGAGAGTTTTCTCCCTAATTCCCATTGACTACAATTTTACTAGGACTTCTTGATGCCACACTCGGTCAAATCCTACCTTGATGTCAAGGGCAGTCACTTTCACCTCACCTCTTGAATTCAGCTCTTTTGTCCATGTTTGGACCAAGGCTGTAGTGAGGTCTGGAGCCAAGTGGTTCTGGCGGAACCCAAGCTGGGCATCAGTGCGCAGGTTATTGATGAGTAAGTGCTGCTTGATAGCACTATCAATGACACCTTCCATCACATTGCTGATGATTGAGATTAGACTGATGGGGTGGTAATTGGCCAGATTGGATTTGTCCTGCTTTTTGTGGACAGGACATACCTGGGCAGTTTTCCACATTGTTGGATAGATGCCAGTGTTGTAGCTGTACTGGAACAGTTTGGCTAGAGGTGCGGCTAGTTCTGGAGCACAAGTCTTCAGCACGACAGCTGGGATGTTGTCGGAGCCCACAGCCTTTGCTGTATCCAGTGCGCTCAGCCGTTTCTTGATATCACATGGAGTTAATCGAATTGGCTGAAGACTGGCGTCTGTGATGGTGGGTCTTATGTTCATTAATAAATAGGCATTCTTATTATGAACACAGCTAGCTTTTGCTAGTTACTTTATTGAGCACATGTGGACTAGGTACAGTATCTGTAGAGGCTTCCATCTTGACTGCTGCCTTGTGGGTAGCCTAGTGCCTCATGGGTAATGTAGTCTTAATATACATACAGCTGGGCAGTGTAGTCTTATATACAGCTCTACACAACTCTACGGCTCCACCTAGTGTCCACTATAGAATGACATGTTATTGATCATTACATCCCCCTTTCTTTGAGGTTTAACAAAATCAATATCAATCAACTTTCAAGAAAACAATAAAGATAATATCAGTAACACTTTTGTTAGTGCTCTATAAACATAAACATTTTCAAAACAGCCAACACATTTTCAAAGCTTTACATTGTACTCAAAGATTAAGTCTATCAGGCTTTTTTACTTCACGTGTGGATCTTCTCAACACGGGTAAGTCTGATGTGTCTTCATGAGCTTGTTCTGGTGGTGAATGACAAGATGCAGTTGCGGCATTGTCATCAATCTGGTCTTGAATAGTCTCTTGTGTTTTTAGGAGGAAACGGCGGTTCATCCTGAGAATCTGTCCTTCCTCAGTTCTAACAGTGTATGACCTTGGTCCTACTTCCTCAAGAACTGTAGCTTTCCTGTTCCATGCATCTGGATCCTCAATCCTGACAACATCATCCCTTGTCAATGGTTTTAGAGTTTTGGATGACTTGTCATAGTATGATTTCTGTTTCAGCTTTAACAGTTGAAGTCTCTGTCTCAGTTCCTCACTTTGCTGTTCTTTTGCACAGCAGGGTAGCGTGGTGCGCAACTTGCGACCCATTAGTAGTTCAGCAGGTGAAGAACCACAGTCTAAAGGTGAGGCTTGGTAGCTCAGCAGGGCGAGATAAGGATCAGACTTGCTTTCTGTCGCTTTCTTCAGTAGCTGCTTGAGAACTTGAACATCTTTCTCTGCCTTACCATTTGACTGAGCATACAAAGGACTGGATGTGACGTGCTGAAAGTCATACTGCGCTGCAAACTGTTGCCACTCCTTACAGTTGAAGCACGACCATTGTTGCTAACGGCAATCCTGGGAATTCCATGTCTGGCAAAGATGGGTTTCACATGCATTATGACACTGCCTTGCTGTGGTGCTTGAGAGCAGCACCATCTCAGGATAGTTAGAATAGTAGTCAATCACTATTAGATAGTCTTTACCATTTAAATGAAAAAGGTCCATACCAACCTTTTGCCATGGTGCTGTTGGTATGTCAGCTACTATCATTGGTTCCTTTGCTTGTTTGTTTTGGTGTTTCTGACATGTCTCACATTTGCCTATCATGTTCTCAATGTCCTTATTTATGCCAGGCCAATAAACAGTGTCTCTTGCTCTCCTTTTGCATTTTTCAATTCCGAGGTGTCCCTCATGAATCCTTTTGAGCATGTCTTGATGTAGAGCCTGTGGAATGACTATTCTGTTCTGTTTTAGTAATAGTCCACTTGCGACACTCAATTCTGACCTTATGTGAAAATATTTTGGACAGGAACCTTTTGGCCAACCATGATGAATGTTCTCTATTACTGTTTGTAATACTGTATCTTTTACTGTTTCTTCTGCTATTTGCTTTGATTTTGTGTCTGACACGGGCAGCGCAGCAGTGACCATACTCACATGAATATCCACGTCTTCCTCAGTAGAGCGCACATGACTCATTGTGGGTGCTCGGGATAGTGCATCTGCTAACACTATGTATTTGCCTGGTGTGTAGATCAGTTCAAAGTCATATCTTTGCAGCTTCATCATGAGTCGTTGAATCCTTGGAGACATCTCATTCAGGTTCTTTTTTATGATGGCAACCAGAGGGCTGTGGCCTGTCTCAACTGTGAAGGTGGGAAGTCCATATATGTAGCCATGAAACTTTTCTAGTCCAACTACCAAGCCTAGACATTCCTTTTCAATCTGGGCATATCGACACTCAGTATCAGTCATAGACCTGGAGGCATAGGCAACAGGCTTCCAATCTTCACCCTCCGCTTGTAGCAAGACCGCACCTAGGCCATCTTTTGATGCATCCGTTGACACTTTGATTCTTTTTGTTGGGTCAAAAAAGGTGAGTACAGGTGTGGTTGTCAGCACTGTTTTGAGGTTTATCCACTCTTGTTTATGTCTTTCTGTCCATGCGAACTCATTTGTTTTATGTAGCAGGTCTCGCAGACAGGCTGTCTTGGCTGACAAGTTAGGAATGAACTTTCCAATGAAGTTTATCATCCCCATGATGCGTAGCACTCCTTTTTTGTCAGTGGGTGGGGGCATTTTGAGTATGGCGTTTACTTTTTCCATATCTGGCTCTATTCCTTTACCAGATAGATTATCTCCTAGGAAAGTGACTTCCTGGATGCCAAACTGACACTTGGCTTTGTTGAGCTTCAGTCCATTCCGGCGTATGCTCTGTAGCACTTTAGTCAGTCTCTCATTGTGTTCTTTCAGTGTGGAGCCCCAGATGATGATGTCATCAACATAGACCCGAACTCCTTCCAGACCTTCAATTATGTGTTCCATCGCTCTATGAAAGATTTCAGATGCAGATATTATCCCGAAAGGCATTCTGAGGAAACAATACCTGCCAAATGGTGTGTTGAAGGTACAGTATTTGGTGCTCTCTTCATCCAGTTTTAGTTGCCAAAATCCTTGTGAGGCATCAAGCTTTGTAAAGTATCTGGCACCTAACATTTCACTGTTGATTTCTTCTCGTTTGGGAATCTGGTAGTGTTCACATTTTATGTTTGCATTTAAGTCCTTTGGATCCATGCATATTCTTAGACCATTGTTCTTTTTCTTTACACATACCATGGAGTTAACCCAGTCTGTTGGCTCTTCGACTTTCCTGATGACACCTAGCGTGGTCATTCTGTCCAGTTCATTCTTGAGCCGGTCACGCAGGGGTGCTGGAACACTTCGTGGAGCATGTACCACTGGCTGAGCATCCTCCTTTAGCTGGATCTTGTAAGTGAATGGTAGAACTCCAAATCCTTTGAACACATCCTGGAAATTATTCACTACAGAATCCACCGAGTCATCTGGTCTGCTTATGGCACAGTTTATACGGTAGACTCTCTTGACCAGTTCTAAGTCCTCACAAGCTTTGTCACCCAGTAGTGAATCAAGTCTTTCAGCCACAACAGAAAACATGAGATGATGCACTTTGTCTTTGACTGTCACTTTAAGTCTGCATACACCTAAGCTATCTATTTTCTGTCCATTATAGTCCTTCAGTAGTACTGACCTTTTCTGTATTTTGGGCTTTTCTTTCATATTGTTAATGTCACTCATACTGATTAAGTTTGCTTTTGCCCCAGTGTCTAGTTTCAAGGTAACTAATGCTCCATTTACCTGCAGTGGGATCATCCATTTGTCCTCTTTTACTGCATTAACTTTATGTTCAGCATTGTCCATTTCTGATGGCTGCACATTTTCTGTATCCTTTTTGATATTGTCACATGACACCATTCCTACAAAAAATGTCTCACTTAAATCAGTGTCCTTAATTACATTAACTCGTTGCCCTTTCTTAGTTTTTACTTTTGAAATGCATTGTTTGGCAAAGTGATTCTTTCCATTACACTTTGTGCACATTTTTCCAAAGGCTGGGCATTGTCTTAACTGGTGTTTGTAACCACAGCGTTTACAGTTAAAAATGTCATCCTCCGATTGCTTTTCATTTCTGTTCTGCCCACGTTTCTTCCCCTTGTAGGACACAGCACCAACAGCAGCATTATCACTCATTACAATCGCATCATTATTGATTTCACTGAAAGTCTTTGCGTGCTTTTGAGCTAGCTCGCTGGCTTGGCATATTTTCACTGCATTTTCCAAATTTAGTTCGGTTTCTCTCAACAGACGTTCCCTGACTTTTTTATCATGAATACCAAACACAATCTGGTCACGAATCATGGATGATTTCAGCTCAGAGAAATTACATGTCTGTGCTTTCAGTTTCAGATCAGTTATAAAGCTATCAAAAGTTTAATTTTGCTGCTGTGTCCTTGAACAGAACATGTATCTTTCATAGGTCTCATTCTTTTTGGGAGAGCAATGTGCATCAAATTTTTTTAGCACATCTTCTAATTTTTCTCTGTTCTCCTCTGGATTAAATACAAATGTATTAAATACCTCTATCGCCTGTGGGCCTGCAACCGTAAGCAGCAACGCCATCTTCCTTGCGTCTGGCTTCGTACCGAATCCGATGGCTGCAATGTAGAGTTCGAATTGTTGTTTAAGAGTCTGCCAATTGTAGTCGATGTTTCCTGTGAGTTTCAAACGCTCTGGTGGCTTCAAATTCTCCATGTCGCTTTTCACAATTTTCAGCAGGTCTTCACCATCCTGGTACCATCTTATGTTCATTAATAAATAGACATTCTTATTATGAACACAGCTAGCTTTTGCTAGTTACTTTATTGAGCACATGTGGACTAGGTACAGTATCTGTAGAGGCTTCCATCTTGACTGCTGCCTTGTGGGTAGCCTAGTGCCTCATGGGTAATGTAGTCTTAATATACATACAGCTGGGTAGTGTAGTCTTATATACAGCTCTACACAGCTCTACGGCTCCACCTAGTGTCCACTATAGAATGACATGTTATTGATCATTACAGTGGGGACCTCAGGAGGAGGCTGAGATGGATCATCCAGTCGGCACTTCTGGCTGGAGATGGTTGCAAACGCTTCAGCTTTGTCTTTTGCACTCATGTGCTTGGTTCCACTAAAATTGAGGATGGGGATATTAATGGAGCCTCCTCCTCCCGTTAGTTGCTTAATGGTCCACCACCATTCACGACTGGATGTGGCAGGACTGCAGAGCTTTGATCTGATCCATTGTTTGTGGGATTGCTTAGCCCTGTCTATAGCATGCTGCTTCCACTTTTTAGCAAGCATGTAGTCCTGTGTTGCAGCTTCCCCAGGTTGGCACCTCACTTTTAGGTGCACCTGGTGCTATGAAAGGGAAATCATGTGTGACAAATGTATTAACGTTTTTTGAGGATGTTATTAGCAGAGTAGATAAAGGGGAACCAGTGGATAAAAACACAGAAACATAGAAAAATAGGAGCAGGAGTGGGCCATTCGGCCCTTCGAGCCTACTCCGCCATTCAATATGATCATGGCTGATCCTCTATCTCAATACCATATTCCTGCGCTCTCCCTATATTTGGATTTCCAATAGGCATTCGGTAAGGTGCAACATAAAAGGTTATTACACAACATTAGAGCTCATGGGGTTGGGGGTAATATAGTCGCATGGATAGAGGATTGGTTAACGGACAGAAAACAGAGAGTAGGGATAAACGGATCTTTTTCAGGTTGGCAGGTTGTAACTAGTGGGGTGCCGCAAGGATCAGTGTTGGGGCCTCAGCTATTTAAAATCTATACTAATGACCTATATGAAGGGACCGAGTGTAATGTATCCAAGTTTGCTGATGATACAAAGCTAGGTGGGACAGTAACCTGTGAGGAGAACACAAAGGGCTGGATTTTCATTGAGGAGGCGGGTAGGAGGCGGGGTTGTAGTCCCGCCCCCATCGTGTTCTAGCCAACCCACGCGATTTTGATTTGATTGACCTTGTTGAGCTCACCCAGCGGGCTCAGCAGGCCAATTTAGAGCCACCCGGCAACAGGTAACGTCACAGATTGAAATTTCATCTGTCAAGACCTTTTGACAGATGAAAAATCAGTGTTCGACAGCTGTTTGAATCTGTCAAACACTGACAATCTGTACTCCAGGTTAGTTCCTTCCTCTCAGGATGATTTAGAGATCTCCCCGGAACAGAAAGCTGAATGCTGGAACTTTTGACAGCTCGCGGCCATTCTGCTTTCTGTGCCGGTGAGATGAGGGACTCCCGAGAACTGAAGGAAGGAAGGCTGTAAAGGTAAGTACATGTAAGTAAAACTTCTTTAAACACTTTACACACACCAAACACACTTACCTTTGCAATCATGCATCCATCACTCACCTGAACACCGGACATCTCGACCCCTCCAAGCCCTTCATCCCGATGGCCCACCTCGCTAACTTGGCGTAGTTTGGAGCCATCGGGAATCCCACACTTCACCAATGAAAATAGAGATGAGGCTAAAAACTGCCTGTTAACTACCTGTTAACAGGCAGTTAATTGGCACTAATCCCCTTCCCACCTCGGGGAGGCGGGTCCCAGTGCGGGTCAGGTACCCGCCTCCTTTGAAACTGGCATGGAGGCGGGTTGGGGGCGGGATGGGCTCGTGCCCCCCGATTTCAGGATTTTAACCCCCCACACACCTCCAATCCCGTCTCCACGGCCCAGTGAAAATCCTGCCCAAAGAGTCTGAAAAGGGATATAGATAGACTAAGTGAGTGGGCAGTAAGGTGGCAGATGGAGTATAATGTAGGGAAATGTGAGGTTATTCACTTTGGTAAGAAGAATAGAAAAATAGAATATTTTTTAAATGGTGATAAACTTTCAAATGTTGGTGTTCAGAGAGATTTGGGTGTCCTCATGCAAGAAACACAGAAAGCTAGCATGCAGGTACCGCAAGCAATAAGGAAGGCAAATGGCATGTTGGCCTTTATTGCAAGGGGGTTGGAGTATAAGAGTAAGGAAGTCTTGCTACAATTGTACAGGGCCGTGGTGAGACCACACCTGGAGTACTGTGCACAGTTTTGGTCTCCTTATCTAAGGAAGGATATACTTGCCTTGGAGGCGGTGCAACGAAGGTTCACTAGATTGATTCCTGGGATGAGAGGGCTGTCCTGTGATGAGAGGTTGTGTAGAATGGGCCTATACTCTCTGGAGTTTAGAAGAATGAGAGGTGATCTCATTGAAACATACAAGATTCTGAAGGAACAACAGAAAATGCTGGAAAAGCTCAGCAGGTCAGGCAACATCCGTGGAGAGAAATTTGAGTTGACGTTTCGATTCGACCCGAAACGTCAACTCAAATTTCTCTCCACAGATGTTGCCTGACCTGTTGAGTTTTTCCAGCATTTTCTGTTGTTATTTCGGATTTTCAACATCTGCAGTATTTTGCTATCATACTAAGATTCTGAAGGGGTTTGACAGGATAGATGCTGAGAGGTTGTTTCCCCTGGCTAGAGTGTCTAGAACTAGGGGGCATAGTCTCAGGATAAGGGGTCGGCCATTTAAGACCGAGATGAGGAGGAATTTCTTCACTCAGAGGGTTGTGAATCTTTGGAATTCTCTACCCCAGAGGGCTGTGAATGCAGAGTCTTTGAGTATATTCAAGGTTCAAGATTTTTGGACTCTAGGGGAATCTAGGGATATGGAGATCATGCGGGAAAGTGGAGCTGAGGTCGATGATCAGCTATGATCTTATTGAATGGTGGAGCAGGCTCGAGGGGCAGTATGGCCTACTCCTGCTCTTATTTCTTATGTTCTTATATACTCCTGGCATGCTCTTCTGCACTCCTTCTTGAACCAGAGTTGGTCCATTGGCTTGATGGTAATGGTAGAGTGAGGGATATGCTAGGCCATGAGGTTACAGATTGTGGCGGAATACAATTCTATTTCTGCTGATACCCCACAGCACCTCATGGATGCCCAGTTTTGAGCTGCTAGATCTGTTCTCAATCGATCTCATTAAATACGGTGGTAGTGCCACACAACACAATGGAGGGTGTCCTCAGTGCGAAGACGGGACTTCGTCTCCACAATGACAGTGCGGTGGTCACTGCTACCAATGCTGTCATGGACAGATGCATCTGCGACAGGTAGATTTGTGAGGACGCGGTCAAGTATTTACAAAAAAATATTAACTATTCACCCTTGTGCAATCCCTTAGTGTCTTTCGTTACTGTGCCTTTACCTACAAAGTGTTGTCCCAGTGGCTGCAGCAGGGCTGGTGGAAGGCAGCTGAGTGTCCGTGCGGGAGACTTCAGATGGCCTTGCAGGACGGCCTCGACCAGCTGTGAGCCTAGAAGGCCCAGCTGTAGACTGCACCACCTCAGCATGGGCGGCAGCAGTCAGGGCTGGCTGGATGACAGGCAGTGACAAGGGCAATGGCAGAGTGGCAGTGGTGAGAGCTGTCATCCTAAGGCCAGCACCTCAACATCCCTAGCAATCTGTTGGAAAACATATTGCTGGCCTGTTGCGACACCACGAAAGCCCCGGTCGATGGTGGTAGACCCAGCCTCTGTGGCAGCAGTTAGAGCTGGCATGGCATCAAGCTGAGACTACATGAGAGCAGTCTGAGATTGGATGCTACCAAGCATAGACTGCATTATAGCATTAAGACGTTGCGTCGCTTCTGCCTGTGCTGCAATGAAAGCTGCCAGATCACCCATCACATGCGTCATCAGGTCTGGGTCGCCACAGTCTCTCTGGGAGTACAGCACAGTATTTTCCAGCGCAGACAGTGGTTGGGTGTCAGCTTGTCCCCCGCCTGTGTGCTCCTGCTCCCTCCTGTTGTGAGCCATATTGGCCTGCAAGAGAAAGGAAAGTGTGTGAGTGAGTGTGGAGCAATGTGTTTTGGTGATGTGCCTGCCACAGTTGAATAGCTGTCATTGTGTGCAAGGTGTGAGATGTGGGTGTGAGTCTTGGTAGTTAGAGATTGTTGGTGGGTGAGTGCTGGGGATGTGGTGCTTTGGGCAGAGTGTGAAGACTGTGGTTCAGACGGTGGTATGCAGCACTTGTTGAAGCATTCACTCACCCTGACCACCCGAGTGAGGTCGTTAAATTTCTTCCTGCACTGTGTGTGGGTCCTGGGGACCACAGTGCTGCCCGAGACCTGCTGCGCTACCTCCCTCCACATGTGACTTGTGGCGAGGGCCTCCTGCCACTTGCAGGGTAGAGCACTGCCTTCCGCCTCTCCACAGCGAACACCAACGCCTCCAATGCTTGATCGCTGAATCTTTTAAAAAAATTAGTTTATGGGATGTGGGCGTCGCTGGCAATGCCAGCATTTATTGCCCATCCCTAATTGCCATTGAGAAGATGGTGGTGAGCCGCCTTCTTGAACCGCTGCAGTCCGTGTGGTGAAGGTGCTCCCACAGTGCTGTTAGGTAGGGAGTTCCAGGATTTTGACCCAGCGACGATGAAGGATCGTCGATATACTTCTAAGTCAGGATGGTGTGTGACTTGGAGGGGAACTTGGAGGTGGTGGTGTTCCCATGCGCCTGTTGCCCTTGTCCTTCTAGGTGGAAGAGGTCGCAGGTTTGGGAGGTGCTGCCGAAGAAGCCTTGGCGAGTTGTTGCAGTGCATCTTGTAGATGGTACACACTGCATCCACAGTACACCAGTGGTAGAGGGAGTGAATGGTTAAGGTGGTGGATGGGGTACCAAACAAGAGGGCTGCTTTGTCCTGGATGGTGTCGAGCTTCTTGAGTGTTGTTGGAGCTGCACTCATCCAGGCAAGTGGAGAATATTCCATCACACTCCTTACTTGTGCGTTGTAGATGGTGGAAAGGCTTTGGGGAGTCAGGAGGTGAGACACTCACCGCAGAATACCTAGCCTATGACCTGCTCTTGTTGCCACAGTATTTATGTGACTGGTCCA
Organism: Somniosus microcephalus; assembly: GCF_052327205.1. Lineage (NCBI taxonomy): Eukaryota > Metazoa > Chordata > Chondrichthyes > Squaliformes > Somniosidae > Somniosus > Somniosus microcephalus. The sequence continues at coordinate 71,740,559 of NC_140987.1, read as the reverse complement.
CTTAAGTTTCTGGTTAATGGTGACCTCCAGGATGTTGATAGTGGGAGATTCGGCGATGGTAATGCCATTGAATGTCAAGGGGAGGTGGTTAGACTCTCGCTTGTTGGAGATAGCCATTGCCTGGCACTTCTGTGGCGCGAATGTTACCTGCCACTTATCAGCCGAAGTCTGAACATCGTCCAGGTCTTGTTACATGCGGGCATGGACTGCTTCATTATCTGTGGAGTTGTAAATGGCGCTGAACACTGTGCAGTCATCAGCGAACATCCCCATTTCTGACCTTATGTTGGAGGGAAGGTCATTGATGAAGAAGCTGAAGATGGTTGGGCCAAGGACACTGCCCTGAGGAACTCCTGCAGCGATGTCCTGGGACTGTGATGATTGACCTTCAGCCACCACAACAATCTTCCTTTGTGCTAGGTATGACTCTAACCAGTGGAGTGTTTTCCCCGATTCCCATTGACTTCAGTTTTACTAGGGCTCCTTGATGCCAGACTTGGTCAAATGCTGCCTTGATGTCAAGGGCAGTCACTCTCACCTCACCTCTGGAATTCAGCTCCTTTGTCCATGTTTGGACCAAGGCTATAATGAGGTCAGGAGCCAAGTGGTCTTGGCAGAACCCAAACTGGGCATCAGTGAGCAGGTTATTGGTGAGTAAGTGCCGCTTGATAGCAATGTCGATGACACCTTCCATCACTTTGCTGATGATTGAGAGTAGGCTGATGGGGCGGTAATTGGCCAGTATGGATTTGTCCTGCTTTCTGCGGGTTCTTTCCTTGGGGCGTGGATCTGCCATGTGTATAGCTGCTTCAGTCCTTTGTCTCCTTCTCCTTGACCTGCTGCTGCTTGCTGAGGCAGCTGCACAGCCAGCAATGCTGAGAATGAGGTTCTGCAGCATCAATGTACCTCCCCTTTAATAATGGAAAAAGCCTGTGGCAATCATAACTTGCGATTAGACTACACCTGATATTGGCCCATCCTTTGAGCATAACGTCAGTGAGCTTGGACTTAAAGTCTTGAATCAGCGCTCCAATCATTTCTTTGAGCAGTGAGCATGAATTTTGCGTGCAGTCGAAAGTATTAGCACCTGGCGCTAATTCTCCAACTTTTCTAATGATACCACCCATTCCTGTGCTATTGTGGCAAAGCCACCAAGGGACTCCTGTATGACTTTATAACTGCCTTTAACAGAGTGCTACAGCACCTATGTTTGTTTACTGTTTGTAAATACACCGTTCTCGGTAAGTTCCAGAACCAGCGCGGTGACGTCATCACATTGGTCACGTGACGTCCCGAACAGCGGGAAACGTGATGACATCATGATGTCAGGCTGGGAGGTTCCCAGGTCAGACCTCGTGAAGCCAGCCTTAAGAAAAGACCTGTTGATTGTTTCTCCTGCATTCCATTGTTTGTTCTTTAGTTTACATTAAACTTCGTTTAATTATCGGACTGACTCGACCTCAGTATTTCAGCTAGGGATTTGACGACTCCTACAGTGGTGACCCCAAAGCTTCGCGGACGATTTTCGCGGAGGAAGCGTGACGCAGCACGATGGATGTTAATGCAGTGACCTTGAAGCTCCCTCAATTTTGGGAACAGGCGGCCTCCTGGTTCGTCCAAGCGGAGGCTCAGTTCCAACTTCGAAACATCGTGCTGGATCAGACCCGTTATCTTTACGTGGTCTCCGCACTGGACAGCTCAACGGCTTCGAGGATCATCAACCTGCTGGAAAACCCGCCCGTGGATAATAAGTATGATACGCTTAAGGCACGACTAATGCAGGTTTTCGGCCTCACGAAAGCGGAGCGCGCGCGACGTTTACTCACACTGCCCGGGTTAGGCGACACCAAGCCATCTGAGTTGATGAGCCAGATGCTCACGCTCCTTGGTTCTGAGCTGCAGTGTTTTCTGTGCTGGGAACTGTTCCTGAGCCAGCACCCCGAGCAGGTGCAAGCAGCCCTCGCCAGGTCGAAGGCTACGGATGGTGTAGCACTCGCGGCCGAAGCCGACACTATTTATGCGGTGATGCAGCAGTACTGCGCCACCTCGAAGCGTCCCGCCCCGAAGAACCCCGCCTGGGCGCCTCCACCATCCGGTTTCTGTTACTATCATGCCCATTTCGGCCCAAAAGCCAGATGCTGCCGTCTTCCCTGTAGTTTCGTGCCTAATGCAACGAGAAAGCAACAGCACCGACTGCGTGAACGGAAGAACGACCCCAAGGTTGGTTTCGCATCTACGATGGCAGTTGGAGATTCCGGGAAGTTACTTTATATCACCGACTCCATTTCGGGCCGGCGGTTTTTGTGTGACACGGGCGCCAAGTGCAGCATCCTCCTCGCTTCGCTCCTCGATGTCAGGGCCGGGCGGCGTGGTTCTCCACTCCAGGCTGCCAATGGCAGTGCTATTCGTACGTTCGGGAAGCGACAGATCCAGGTGTGTTTCGGCGGGCAACGTTTCCTATGGGAGTTTATCACCGCCAAAATTGCACAGGCAATCCTCGGCGCTGACTTCTTCTGTGCCAATGGCCTATTGGTTGATTTACAAAATCGCCGTCTGATTCACGCCGCCACGTTTGCCTCCATCCCATGCTTTCGGGGCTTAGGCGCACCTTATACGGTTTCCTGCACCGTGCTGGCGCCCGACGACTTCGCCCGCCTTCTCGGGGAATTTCCGGATCTAACTCGGCCCACCTTCTCGGCAACGACCACTAAACATGGTGTGGAGCACCACCTCGCGACGACCGGCCCTCCGGTCTATGCCCGGGCTCGGCGGCTGGAACCCAGTAAACTCGAGGCCGCGAAGGCGGAGTTCGCCACCATGGAGCGGCTGGGGATTGTTCGCCGGTCAGATAGTCCCTGGTCTTCGCCACTTCATATCGCCCCTAAGCCCAGCGGTGGTTGGCGGCCCTGCGGCGATTATCAGCGCCTCAATGAGGTCACGACGCCCGACCGGTACCCAATACCATACATCCAAGATTGCTCCACACATTTGGCGGGCAATTCGATCATTTTCCAAAATTGACCCCGTCCGGCGGTGCCATCAAGTGCCCGTCTACCCCCAGGACATCCAGAAGACGGCGGTCATTACCCCGTTCGGACTTTTTGAATTCCTCCGAATGCCGTTCGGGCTCAAGAATGCGGCGCAGGCGTCCCAGCGCCTTATGGATTCAGTGCTGCGGGATCTTAAGTTCCTGTTTGTGTATCTCAATGACATCCTGGCCGCCAGTACTTCGAAAGAGGAACATCTCAGCCACCTGCGCCTCCTTTTTCGCCGCCTCCATCAGCATGGCCTCATAATTAACCCGGCCAAATGCCAATTCGGGATGCGACAAATCGACTTTTTGGGCCACCGCATCACTGCGGAAGGAGCAGTGCCACTTCAGTTGAAGGTGGAGGCGATTGCTGCTTTTCCACGACCGCAATCCGTTAAAGCGCTCCGAGAGTTCCTCGGTATGGTAAATTTTTACCATCGGTTTGTTCCCCGGGCCGCGCAGCTTATGCGGCCACTCTACGAGGCACTCAGAGGGAAACCGGGGAAGGAACCTGTGGTCTGGACACCAGAGATGGATTGCGCTTTTGTGGACACGAAAGATGCTCTCGCAAACGCAACGATGTTGGCGCACCCGCTGCCTGGCACCACCATCGCGCTTATGACTGACGCTTCGGACTACGCCGTAGGCGCCGTGCAGGAGCAATGGGTCAACGGGACGTGGCAACCGCTGGCATTTTTTAGTCGCCAATTGCGTCATAATGAACGCAGCTACAGCACGTTCGACAGGGAGTTATTGGTGTTGCTTCTGGCCATCCGCCATTTTAGTTTTCTGTTGGAGGGACGCCAATTCACCGTGTTTGTGGATCACAAGCCCCTGACGTTTGCCATGGCCAAGACGGCTGAGCCGTGGTCGGCTCAACAGCAACGACAGCTCACCTTTATTTCTGAGTTCACCAACGACATCCGGCATGTGGCCGGCAAGGACAACGTGGTCGCCGATTGCCTCTCGCGTGCGACGGTCCAGGCCGTCCAGCTGGGACTCGATTATTCACTCATGGCTGCTGACCAAGCGGCTGATCTGGAAACGCAAGCTTTCCGTGCCGACTCCTCCTGCCTTCAGCCAGCGGATGTGCTTTTCCACTCAGCCGGCACCTCCTTGCTCTGCAACATCTCCTTGGGGGACCCCTGCCCGATCGTTCCGCTGTCCTGGCGTAGGAACATTTTCGATGCCATCCACGGGCTTGCGCACCCTGGTGTGAGGGCTTCACAAAAACTACTGGCGTCCAAGTTCATCTGGAGAGGGATGCGCAAGGATGTCTGCGACTGGGCCAACACCTGCATCGTGTGCCAGCGGGCTAAGGTGCAGCGGCACGTCAAGCTCCCGTAGCCGTTTTCGAAGTACCGGAGCGGCGTTTTGATCACGTCCATGTCGACCTCGTTGGCCCACTACCGCCGTCACAGGGTTTCACACATCTCTTGACTATTGTCGACCGTACCACCAGGTGACCGGAGGCCATTCCTTTGACGTCCACCACCTCCACGGATGTCGCCCGGGCTTTTCTTTCCTCCTGGGTTGCACGTTTCGGCGTTCCGTCTGATATTTCGTCGGACCGCGGGCCACAATTCTCGTCTGCACTGTGGAACGCCGTAGCCTTGGGTTTGGGCACCAAGCTCCATCGGACCATGGCTTACCATCCGCGGGCAAATGGACTATGTGAGCGCTTTCATCGGTCCTTGAAGGCGTCGCTGCGGGCCAGCCTCCAGGGGGCCGCATGGATAGACAGGCTGCCTTGGGTGATGCTCGGGTTACGCACAGCGCCCAAAGAGGACCTGCAGGCATCGGCCGCCGAGCTGGTTTATGGACAGCCACTCCGGGTGCCAGGCGAGTTTCTTCCGTCACCAACGTGACCTTGGTCGGCAGCCGAACAACTGGAGGCCCACCAGGACGCAGCTCAATCTTTTAGGCCATTTCCGACGTAACATCACGGTTTGCCCGCGTCACACGTTCCGCCGGAGCTTATGCAGGCTAAATTCGTTTTTGTCAGGCATGACGCCCACCGTAGTCCTCTCACACCTCCATATACAGGCCCTTTCCAGGTACTGCAGGCGGGTGCCAAGAGTTTTTTAGTGGACGTCGGGGGCAAGCCTGACCACATTTCCGTGGACCGCCTCAAGGCTGCACACCTGGACCTCGAGCGACCGGTCGAGGCAGCGTAGCCACCGCGTCGTGGGCGGCCACCCGCTGCCGCCACACCTGAGGCTAGCTCATCGTCTGCCCAGCCCATTCCTGTCCAGGAATATCGGAGTCGTCCGACCTCCTCTGCGATTGACTTTTGTGGTTAAAGACACTTCTGGGGGGGCGCATGTGGCAAAGCCACCAAGGGACTCCTGTATGACTATATAACTGCCTTTTACAGAGTGCTACAGCACCTATGTTTGTTTACTGTTTGTAAATAACCCGTTCTCAGTAAGTTCTAGAACCAGCGCGATGACGTCATCACATTGGTCACGTGACATCCCGAACGGCGGGAAACGTGATGACGTCATGACGTCAGGCTGGGAGGTTCCCAGGTCAGACCTCGTGAAGCCAGCCTTAAGAAAAGACCTGTTGATTGTTTCTCCTGCATTCCATTGTTTGTTCTTTAGTTTACATTAAACTTCGTTTAATTATCGGACTGACTCGACCTCAGTATTTCAGCTAGGGATCTGACGATTCCTACACTATAATGAATTTCTAGCTGAGAGAGTTGGCATGCAGGTACAGCAAGCAATTAGGAAGGCAAATGGCATGTTGGTCTTTATTACTAGGGGGTTGGAGTACAAGAGTAAGGAAATCTTACTACAATTGTACAGGGCTTTGGTCCACACCTGGAGTACTGTGCACAGTTTTCGTCTCCTTATCTAAGGAAGGATACACTTGTCTTAGAGGCAGTTCAACGAAGGTTCACTAGACTAATTCCTGGGATGAGAGGGTTGTCCTATGAGGAGAGTTTGAGTTGATTAGGCCTATACCCTTTGGAATTTAGAAGAATGAGAGGAGATCTATTGAAACATATAAAATTCTGAGGGGGATTGACAGGATAGATGCTGAGAGATTGTTTCCCATGGCTGGAGAGTCCAGAACTAAGGGACAAGTCTCAGGAATAGGGAGTCAGCCTTTTAATAATGAGACAAGGAAGAACTTCTTCACTCAGACGGTTGTGAATCTTTGGAATTCTCTGCCCCAAAGGGCTGTGGATGCTCAGTTGTTAAGTATATTCAAGGTTGAGATAGATAGATTTTTGGGCTCTAGGGGAATCAAGGGATATGGAGATTGGACAGGAAAGTGGTCTTGAGGTCATAGATCAGCCATGATCTTATTGAAGGCTCGCGGGGCCGCATGGTCTACTCCTGCTCCTAATTCTTATGTTCTTATGTTCTTTTAAATTGGCCGCAGCATTTCGTACATTACAACATTGGCTACACTTCAAAAAGTACTTAATTGGCTGTAAATCGCTTTGGGATGTCCTGAGGTTGTGAAAGGCGCTATATCAATGCAAGTTCTTCTTTTTGTTTGTTTACCTGAACAAACTACTACTACCTACTCAATTGGTTATTGCTCCATGGGAATAATTTAGCCAGATGCATAGAATCATACAGCATAGAAGGAGGCCAATGTAGCATCCTCTTCTTTAGTGAATACAGATGCAAAGTACTCATTCAGTTATCAGCCATGCCCTCTGTCTCCACAAGAAGATCTCCTGTTTGGCCCCTAATTGACTCCAACCTTCCTTTAACTACCTTTTTACTATTTATATGTTAAGATAAGACTTTTGGGTTCTCTTTTATGTTACCCACTAATCTATTCTCATATACTCTCTTTGCCCCACTTACTTCCTTTTTCAATTCTCCTATGAACTTTCTGTATTTAGTTTGGTTCTCTACTGTATTATGAGCCTAACACTTATCATACGCCTCCTTTTTCTGTTTCATGTCAATCTCTATGGGCTAGAAATTCAGTGGCCTGCGCCACCAGTTTGCGCCCAAAGAGGGCTTTTGCGCCACTGTGCAAACCTACCGCGATATTTAGCGGGGCGCTAATGGCGGCGTTAGCCAATAGCGCTGCGCCGCCACCGATGATGTCATCAGTGTGCGCAGCGCCCCGCTATCGCCCCGCTGGCCATATTTGGTTGCTGCCGCCTCCCCCGCGCCGGCCGCAAACAGCGACCGGTACACAGGGCCTACCTGTGCCGGTAGTGGGGCGAGTTAAGGTGGAGGTGCGGCCGGCCGCTTTTTCAGCGGCCGCCTGCCCGCACCTCCTTCCCCGGCCTCCTACACCCACCCCCTGCGGCATTGCCGGCTGTTTCCAGAGAGCCCGGCACTTCTCCTTGGTGCCGGGCTCATTTGCCGGCACTCGCGAGCAGGGATCGCGCTGTTGCAGGCACCTCCCCCTTAAGAATGAGAGGAAGGCCTGCAGTACCGCAGGCTGCCGTGTCGCAGCGGGTGGCGCTGCGGCACTTTACACGCCGATATTCAGTTTCAGCACCCCAAGCGGGGCGCCGAAACCCTTGTTTAGCGGCCGGCTTCCACTTGGGGCGCTGAAACTGAATTTCCCGCTGGCGCAAGTGGCTCCGCGCGCAGCGGTAATTCCGGCGCCCAGGCGAGCTGGGCGCCCCTAACTGAATTTCTAGGCCTATATCTTTAGTCATCCAGGGAGCTTCAGCTTTGGATGTCCTTCCTTTCCTCCTTGTGGGAATGTGTCTGCTCTGTACCCAACCTATCTCATCTTTGAAGGTCTCCCATTGCTCATTTACTGTTTTACCTGCCAATCTTTGATTCCAATCCACCTGGGCCAGATTCCCTTTCAATTCACTGAAATTAGCCCTCCTCCAGTTGAGTATTTTCACATTTGATTGTCCCTTGTCCTTTTCCATAGTTATGCTAAACCTAATGATGTTGTGATCACTGTTTCCCAAATGCACCCCCACTGAAACATGCTCCACTTGCCCCATTTCATTCCCCAGAACTAAATCCAGCTTCCTTCCTCATTGGACTGGAAACATACTGATTAAGAACGTTCTCTTGTACGCATTTCATGAACTTGCACCCCCCTGTAGGGGGTGGTGTTTGGGTCAGCTTCACCTCTGACTTATGAGTGGTTCGAATCGCTCCCACTCCCTTGGTTCTAGACCTGGGACTTATTTGGGGGTTGTGATGAAAAGTGCAGCAGACAACTGAATTTTGGTGAAAGGAATAAGATCTTTATTTGAGAAAGAAAATACACAATACAATAATCTTAACACTCTAAATTGGGGGAACACTTCGGAATATACGAGGGAAAATAACAATAGACAGAATACTACACCCCTCCCAATCCCACTTCACTAGCTAAGTTGGGCTCCAGAGGACCTGGGTTAATGCTCACCAAAACGACTTCTTTTGACAGTTGTAGAGGTTCGCGATTTCAGGGTTCTCTAGATGTGTCAGTTGGGGCCTGCTGTACCCTGGACGCAGTAGAGGACTTCACCTGCGTGGCTGGTCAGTCTTCGCGAGTCCGCTGATGCGGTAGGGTGCGTATTGGATCTATCAGGTGAGTACCCAAATTCTTTTGGTTAGAAGTAGGGTTTAGAGTCTTTTCGATAAAATCTTACCCAGAGGTAAGTCAGGATAGATTGTAGAGTGGAAAAACTTGCGGATCTTCAGTTTTCTTCTGAGTTGGGTTTTGTTGGTCACGGTGGCCCAATATTACCCAGTTGCTGGTAATATTTGGTTGTTTGTTTCATGGGGCCCTGGTCTGCCGCGAGGTCTCCAGCAGTGTGTTATTTCTTCGAGAGGGAGCTTCTTCTTGGACTTGAACTTGGTGATTTGATTTGACATGAACAATGAAGCGAAACTTCCTCCAGCGCTGCTTTCTTGAACTCTTTTCTTCAACTCGACTCAACTCCTTGAACTCTCCTCTCACTCAACTGCTTGAACCGCTTGACCTGAACTGAACCCGCACTCCTTGAACTGAACTCTGAACCGCACTGCACCTTTGTTGAACTTGTTGAACCGCTGTTGTAAAAACAGGCCCTTGTTGAGATACCGCGGCAAACGTGGGAGTCGAGACCAGAGCTAGTAAAACACAACTGCTTTATTCAACCTCATGGCAAAGAGAAACTGGAAAAGCCCACGCATCCACTTAAATACTCCCCAGACAGGAAGTGCTCCCAGCAGCCTGTCCCTGCGGGAAACAAGTTGCTGGAGGAAAGGGCCCCTGGCTGGGGGCATCTGCTTAAACTGCCCGAGCCGCCGTGAGCGGATTATGTCCAGTGGTGGCGTGTCGCCACAGAGCTCCTCCCAGAATCCGCTTAGGAGGAGTGGACGAGTCGTGACGGTGGTCTGATGGTTCTGCCGCAGCGGCTCTGAGTGGTCGCCGGTCTAGTTGGTGGGGCCGGGCGGTTCGCCGCCGGCTGTGCTGGCTTGCTGGTGGGACGGCCTCTAGTTGGAGGCCGGGCCACGGGGACCTGTTCCCCTGGTTCTGTGTGTGCTGGTTTGAGCCGGTCGATGGGGACTGTGTCGACCCTGTCGCCGAGTCGCAGCTTGAAGACCTTGTCCCCGGTTTGTAGTACCTCATACGGTCCATCGTACGGGGGTCGCAGGGGCCCGCGGTGCGCATCGTGTCGCACGAAGACGAAGCGCGTCTGCTGTAAATTTGACGGGATGTGAGGTGCGAGTTTGCCGTGTCGGTTGACCAGAAGTGGGGCGAACTGCTGAGCGGAAGAGAAAGAGTTGAGCCGCTGCTGTTCGGCCGACCAAGGCGTGGTAGCCTCTGGAAGGAATTCGCCTGGGACGCGCAGCGGTTGTCCGTAGACTAACTCCGCTGCCGAGGACTGGAGGTCTTTCTTGACTGCGTTGCGTAGGCCTAGTAGCACCCATGGTAGGCGGTCAGTCCAGGTACTGTCCTGCAGGCTGGCGAGGAGTGAGGCCTTGAGTGACCTGCGGAAGCGTTCACACAGCCCATTGGCCTGCGGGTGGTACGCTGTGGTTCGGTGGAGCGTCACCCCGAGGTTGCGTGCTGTGGCCGACCAGAGTTCGGAGGTGAACTGGGCGCCTCTGTCAGAGGTTATGTCGGCTGGTACGCCGAACCTTGCGACCCAGGTGTTAACGAACGCCCTGGCGATGTCGGCTGTAGTGGTGGAGGGCAGCGTCACTGCCTCAGGCCAGCGTGTGTAGCGGTCGACCATCGTGAGGAGATAGGTTTGGCCTTGCGATGGCGGCAGAGGACCGACGATGTCGACGTGTACGTGGTCGAAGCGGTGGCTGGGTACCTCGAAGTCTCCCAGGGGTGCCTTTGTGTGTAGCTGTACCTTAGCCCGTTGGCAGGCGAGGCAGGAGGTGGCCCAAGTCCGAACATCTTTGCTGAGGCCGCGCCAGACGAAATGCTGGGAGAGGAGTTTGACGGATGCGCGGGCACCCGGATGGGAGAGCGCGTGTAGCGCGTCGAAGATGCGGCGGCGCCAGGTTGCAGGGACGACCAGCCTGGGTTGGCCGAGTGAGACGTCGCAAGTGACTGCCGTGGCTTCGGGCCCGTGCGCGACCTTGGCTAGGCGTAGCCCTGGTAGGCTGGTAGCCGCCGAGAGGAGGTCTGGGTCCGTGAGCTGGGCCACTGCTAATTGCGGGTAGTCGACCGCGAGGTGATTCGCGCAGATGGCGGGATGGGAAAGGCAGTCGGCGACTACGTTGTCTCTACCGGAGATGTGCTGGATGTCCGTAGTAAACTCGGACACGGCCGCGAGCTGGCGTTGCTGCCTAGCGGACCAGGGTTCGGTGTGCTTGGCCATCGCGTATGTGAGCGGCTTGTGGTCTATGTACGTGGTGAAGGGGCGGCCTTCCAGGAGGAACCTGAAATGGCAGACCGACAGGTGGAGCGCGAGAAGCTCGTGGTTGAAAGTGGAGTATTTGACCTCCGGGGGGCGCAGTTGGCGGCTGTAGAAGGCAAGTGGCTGCCACGCGCCATTGACCCACTGCTCGAACACGGCTCCGACTGCGTGGTCGGAGGCGTCGGTGGTGAGCGCGACCCGGGCATCGGCCCTCGGGTGCGCGAGCAGGGTGGCGTCGGCGAGCGCGTTTTTGGTGGCGTCGAAGGCGGCTGACGTGTCAGTAGTCCAGGCTACGTCCATCTTGCCGGATTTACCTCGGAGGGAGTCGTATAGGGGCTTCATGAGGGCTGCCGCTCTGGGAATGAACCTGTTGTAGAAGTTCACCATCCCGAGGAACTCCTGGGGGCCCTTGATGGTTTTGGGGCGGGGGAATTGCTGGACGGCCTGCACCTTGTTGGGCAGGGGAACGGCCCCAGCAGGGGTGATTTGGTGACCGAGAAAATCGATCTCGGTTAGGCCGAATTGGCACTTCGCCAGGCTGAGGATGAGCCCGTGTTGGGCTAGGCACCCGAACAGGATGCGAAGGTGTTCGAGGTGTTCCTGTTTGGAGGAGCTGGCCACGAGAATGTCGTCTAGATAGACGAATAGGAAGTTCAGGTCCTGGAGGACTGAGTCCATAAGTCGCTGGAAAGCCTGGGCTGCATTCTTGAGGCCGAAGGGCATCCTCAGGAACTCGAACAGGCGGAATGGGGTGATGACGGCCATTTTCGGGATGTCCGCGGGGTGTACGGGGACTTGGTGGTAACCGCGCACCAGGTCGACCTTGGAGAAGACAGTTCATCCGGCCAGTCGGGCCGAGAAGTCCTGGATGTGTGGCACCGGGTATCGGTCGGGGGTGGTGGCGTCGTTGAGGCGGCGATAGTCCCCGCAAGGGCGCCAGCCTCCGCCGGGCTTGGGGGCGATGTGGAGGGGCGAGGCCCAAGGGCTGCTGGAGCGGCGGATGATGCCGAGTTGTTCCATGGTGGTGAACTCGGCCCGCGCAATTTCTAGCTTGGCCGGGTTGAGTCTGCGGGCGTGGGCAGAAACTGGGGGGCTGGTGGTGGGGATATAGTGCTCCACACCGTGTTTGGCGGCTTTGGCCGAAAAGGTCGGGTTAGTGAGGGCGGGAAACTCGGCTAGGAGCGCCGAGTAGTCGTCCGTGGCTCTGGCGAGGCAGTAGGTCGTCAGGCTGGCCGAACGGGCCGGGGTGAATGCGCCGGGGATGGGGGCCATAGTGTTGATGTCGACGAGGCGGTGCCTCGGAATGTCGATAAGGAGGCCGTGGGCGCGTAGGAAGTCGGCGCCGATGAGTGGGCAGAGTACCTTGGCTGTGAGGAACTCCCAGCGGTAGCGGCGGCCTGCGAGGTCGAGCGTGACCATGCGGGTGCCATATGTGCGGATGTCAGAGCCATTGGCTGCAGCCAGCGTGCTACCCCGTGTGCCGCGTTGGATTTCGAGGGCGGAGGCGGGGGTGATGCTGTGCTGGGCCCCTGTGTCGCACAGAAATCGGCGGTTGGTTCTGTCGTCGGTGACGTACAGTAGAGGCCCCTTTTGCCCCGCGGCCATCGCGGGGGCCGGTGCGGGGGGGGGGTTTGAAAGTGCACGGTGGCGTGCAGCGTTGGGCCCTAGTGCCAAAACGGGTGTGGTAGTAGCAGTGACCCGGAGTGGTAGGGCGGTCGGGCCTAGTGGGCCGGGAAGACCACATGGTCGTTGCCGTGAGGACGGGCGCGACGTCGCGACCGGACTGCGCAGAGAGCAGCCGGTCGGCCTTTTCGGCTATGTCATTCAGGTCCATGGAGCCAGACTCCACGATAAGCAGGCGGATGCTGGCGGGGAGTTGCCGAATGAAAAGTGTGCGAAAGAGGGCGCCGGTGTTTTTGTCGTCCGAGAGGGACAGCATGTGGGAAAGCAGATCCGAGGGTGAAGCATCACCAAGGCCGGGGAGGTCAAGGAGTTGGCAGTTGCGCTGGTAAGAGGACGTTTGAAATTTTTTAAGGAGCGCAGCCTTCAGATGTTCGTACTTGCCTTCCACTGGTGGAGCCTGCAGCGCTGCCCAAACCTTGGGGACTGTGGCGTAGGTGAGAGAGGAGACGAGGTAGTCGTACTTTGTGGTGTCGACTGTAATGTGTTTCAGCTGGAATCTGGACTCAGCTTGAACAAACCAGGCTTCGGCCAGGTTCTCCCAAAAGTCCGGTAGTTTAACCGTGACTGCATTTGTATCCGCCATGCTAGCTTAGGATTCGTCCTGAGCGTCGGGGTCACCAGTGTTGAGATACCGCGGCAAACGTGGGAGTCGAGACCAGAGCTAGTAAAACACAACTGCTTTATTCAACCTCATGGCAAAGAGAAACTGGAAAAGCCCGCGCATCCACTTAAATACTCCCCAGACAGGAAGTGCTCCCGGCAGCCTGTCCCTGCGGGAAACAAGTTGCTGGAAGAAAGGGCCCCCGGCTGGGGGCGTCTGCTTAAACTGTCCGAGCCGCCGTGAGCGGATTATGTCCAGTGGTGGCGTGTCGCCACACCCTCAATTATACTGTTTGAGGCCTGCTAATCTGCGCGCCAAATCAGTTCTGTCTCTTTGTTAGTTTTGGCAGGCTCGTTAACGTTGATGGGTTAAAAATTGTTTAATATATTTCGGGATGGTCCCATCGATCTTAATTGGTTTAAGATTGCGTGAAGTGGTTTCGGGGTGGTCCAATTGATTCTTAATTGGTTTAAGCGATTGTTTAACCTCTTGTTTAACTGCAGTAACATTTGTCTTTTCCTGTGGGGCCCAAGGTTCTTTTGTTAGTTGGTGGCATGTTCTGCATTGTGTATGCTTTGGATGGTTCTGTAATTTTGGGCAGGAACTGCTCTTCCGTAGGTCTATTGTCAGTATGTAAAGTGACTGAGACAGTCCAGATAGTCCCCAGACAGCTTGGCTAAATGCCAATACTCAAAACCATCCATTTACAGTGGCCAATCCCAATTCCTTTGCTGCAGCCCCCCTTTTCTTCCACAGGCTCAAACATGCTTTTAAAATAAAAACCAAAATCCTGGGGTCCTTGATTTTTAAATCTCCCTTTAGGCCCAATATTCTTATACCATTCTGACATGGTTTATTAACAGTCCAAAAATCCCTACTTTAGGGTAATCTTCTTGGTTTTGGGGAATCTGTTGAATTTTGCGAATCTTACAGCACAACCCACGCCCCCCCCCCCCCACAGCCGCCTCTTTGCTGTTAACACTGTTATTTTCCCACTCTATATTAGAATAACTGAAGTCCCCCATTATCACAACTCGATAGTTCTTGCATCTGAAATTTGCCTGGAAATTTGCTCCATTTCCTTCCCACTATTTGGTGGCATTATCAATTAATTGTGTGAATTTTGATTGTTCAATATCTAAATTGCCACATGCCATTTTAAATGATTTTGCAGAAACAGATTAGGTCATTTTAAACATTCTCTTTAATCCTTCACCAGCCCATCACCTGCACACCTCCTGGGATTAATTGCCAGCTATCTACTGACGAACTGTCTGCTGATACTCCTGGGGTGTTAGGCCTCCGAAGAAGGCAGTAGACGTACCGGTTATTTGACACATTCTATGCTCATCACATTCATTCCTTTGCTTCATTAATATTTCCTCTGTATTTATCTAACTTCAAGCCGTAAGCTTCAGAATTGAACCGTGCTGAATGCGAGCATCCTCTCAATTTAGCTTCCAGTTCCAATAATAAAAGAGAGCTTCAGGGTCAAGAGAAAGCTTGAAGATGGCCAGTCTATTATAAATCTTGCTTTAGCAGTGATACAATTTACGTGATTTTTTTTTGCAAAAGAGAAAGGCATTACAGTAAATGTTAACTGTGGTACAGATTTAAAGGTCAACTGGGCAAGCAATGCTAAGGTGATCTAAATGCCAGCAGCAGACACCTCTGACCAAATTCATAGGAACCCCAAGTTCAAAGTAGGCTACCAAACTATCAGTCAGGCTGCTGCAAATCTCAAGCCTGTGTTAGATATGCTCGCAGGTTCAGCAGAGTTGATCACCCCAGTAAGCGGACCCTCTGTCCCTCACATTCAGATGTCCACCCACAGTGCCCTATACATAGATTGGGATAGCTTGGCCTGGGGGAGGTGAAACAATGGGACCCCTAGTTATCTGTACTGGATACTGTGTCCTTCACACGTGTCCTCATATGCACTTCTCTAATCTTCTAGTAAGCAGGCTGATTAACAAATTAGTGAGAGGAGGAAGGATACAAATCATTAAGCAGTCAGCAAGTGAACGTACAGAGTAATAGACATAGGAAATCACACTGACTTCAACTTAACCTTGGCCCTACTCATAAATTTTAAAAGTAACTAGCCATGCCACTCTATCCCTGTTAGTCCTTCACAGCACCATTGGTGGCCGTGCCTTCAGCTGTCTAGGCCCTAAGCTCTGGAATTCCCTCCCTAAACCTTTCCGCCTCTGCACCTCTATCTCCTCCTTTAAGATGCTCCTTAAAAGGCTTTTGGTCACCTGTTCTCATGTCTCCTTCTTTGGAGTGTATTTTACAGCAAACAAAGCAAACAGCAAAGCAAACAAAGTTTATTGACAGAGTCTATTTAAAAAGAGTTTCTACGAACTGCAGCAAAGAGAACTCATGAATAAACAGCAGCAACTTCCCCCAATAAAAGCAGGGTGATTTCTCCAGCAAAATGCAGTGAATGGAGGATAGTCACATACATATTCTGTGTGTAAAATCAATCCCAGTCACTTACAGCAGTGCGGTCACCAGGCGTGATTGACTGGGGAATTACCCAATCATCTCCCTGCTTGCTGGGAATAATGGCGTCACTCTCTGCAGTCCTCCTTTTTTGGCTTGGTGTCAATTTTTTCTGATTACACTCCTGTGAAGCGTTTTGGGAAGTTTCACTACATTAATGGCGCTATATAAATGCAAGCTTTTGTTGCTTTTAGTCCACCTTGGCATTGAATTATAACAAGGCATATGCAGAGGCCGATTGTTCCTTTTCTAAGCTGACTAGGTCTTCCTTGCCTCTTTCTCAGCAGACCTCACCAACTGAACTCTGAACATCTGGGTCTTTGTTCTCTTGTTCCCTGTTCCACAAGACATGCATGGCCTTGATTTCACATCCCTTTCTTGTTCAAAGGTTGGTCAGTACTTTGGCCAATCAAGCACAGATTACCTCCCCCGCACTTTGAAATTAGCTTCATGAAAAGCTCAACAGAATGGTACAATCCAGCTCTTGTTTGGTGAGAGCACCTGAAACAAGACAACTCCCTTATTGTCTCCATTCGTCATGTCTAATAGCTTTGATGGTTGTCCATTAACATTCCAATCCCCTCTTTGTCCCAGCAGTCACAGCATTTGGCTGTAAGGTGGGTTTTAATCTTTTGTGAACTCATTTTAATTTTAACATAAATTATATCCAAATCCTATCCATGCAAAAATGGTTGAAAAATCCCAAGACATAACTGTAGTGTATGTACCCGTCTACCTTTAAGGGAACTATTGAATGTAACCGTTCACCTTTAAGAGAACTACTTTAGGTGTGGCACTATTTGTTTGGCTTCTGTATACTGTAATACCGATAGTGACCACACCAGTATATAAGTGTTGTGGCAGGATTGCTGGGGCAGATTCGCCCGGACCTTCGAATAGTAAAGACCTGTTTGTTTGTTACTTCTGAAGTCTGTGTATTTATTAACTGCACAACCCACAGACTTTACAATAACATAGGCTACCAAATTTCAAATGGTTGTCTATTACATCCATATTTTGTGGAAATCTTCCCATGGTAATGAATGTTTCAGTTCCTTCCTTTATAGTAAAACGTACAGAAATCTGTCATTTATTGTCGATGTGAAATTAATACTGCTGATGATTTATTTTATTTGCTTTCAAGATGTGGTCATCGCTGGCAAAGCTGCATTTATTGCCCATCCTAGTTGCCTTGAGAAGGTTGTGGGCCTTCTCCTTAAACTGCTGTAGTACATGTGTAGATGATGCTCCCATAATGGGGTTGGGTAGGGAATTCCAGAATAATGACTCAGCCACAATGAAGGAACAGTGATATATAGTATGTCCAAGTCAGGATGGTGTGTGGCTTGGAGGGGTACTTGGAGGTGATGATGTTTCCACAACATTGCTGCTTTTTCGTTTATTTGAGAGTAACTGTACTTGTTTGACTGCCCAACTCAAATACATAATTTTCAGCTTGAGTGAACGCTGGTGCTAGCACAGAATGGTCGAGCGAGGGTGGGGGATGGGTTGGAGATCTGTGCTGTCAGGTCCCTGCTGAACTGTGCATCTTCTGACCAGCCCAAAGTCCACTCAAAGCTTAATGTGGAAATCCATGGAGATCATATTGAAGTGAGGCTCCACACCAATCCCAACTCTCCCACAGGGAATATGTTGCATCCCCATCTTGTTCATGTTAAATGGGAAATGAAGGCCAGATGCATTCTGGACTCTGAGGATGGCAGTTGGTGTAGGACAATTTCAATAATTTTTTTTAGAGGAAAATTTTTTAGTGTCACTTTTTTTGTGTGTTGGCTTTTTTTGTGACTGAATTATTGTTCACAATGTTTTTGATCGTTACAATGAAAAATTGGGATGTGGGAATTATATAAGAACATAAGAACATAAGAAATAGGAGCAGGAGTAGGCCAATCAGCCCCTCGAGCCTGCTCCACCATTCAATAAGATCATGGCTGATCTGATCCTAACCGCCAATCTACTATTACAGAACCATCTCCTGAATCTAACAGAATTAGACACATGAAATAGGAGCAGGATCAGGCTACATGGCCCCTGGGCCCGCTCCGCTACCTACAGGGCCATGTCCGATCCGAACTTAGACTCATGTCCGAATTCCTGCCCGCTCCCCGTAACCCTTAATTCCCTTTACTTCTAGGAAACTGTCTATTTCTGTTTTAAATTTATGTAATGATGTAGCTTCTACAGCTTTTTGGGGCAGCATATTCCATGGACCTACCACCCTCTGAGTGAAGTAGTTCCTCCTCATCTCAGTTTTGAAAGAGTAGCCCCTGATTCTAAGACTATGCCCCCTAGTTCTAGTTTCACCAATCATCGGGAACATCCTCCCCGCATCCACCCGATCCAACCCCTTCACAATCTTATATGTTTCAATAAGATCGCCTCTCATTCTTCTGAACTCCAATGAGTAGAGTCCCAATCTACTCAACCTCTCCTCATATGTTCATCCCCTCATCCCCGGGATTAACCGAGTGAACCTTTTTTGTACTGACTCGAGAGCAAGTATGTCTTTTCTTAAGTATGGACACCAAAACTGTATGCAGTATTCCAGGTGCGGTCTCACCAATACCTTGTACAACTGAAGCAATACCTCCCTATTTTTATATTCTATCCCCCTAGCAATGAAAGCCAACATTCCATTGGCCTTCTTAATCACTTGCTGCACCTGCATACTAACCTTTTGAGTTTCGTGCACCAGGACCCCCAGATCCCTTTGTACTTCAGTACTTTCCAGTTTCTTGCCATTAAGATAATAACTTGCTCTATGATTTTTCCTGCCAAAGTGCATAACCTCACACTTTCCAGTATTGTATTCCATCTGCCAAATCTCTGCCCACTTACTTAGCCTGTCTATGTCCCCTTGCAGGTTTTTTATGTCCTCCTCACTCACTACTTTCCCTCCCATCTTAGTATCATCTGCAAACTTTGATATGTTACACTCGGTCCCCTCCTCCAAATCATTAATATAGATTGTAAAGAGTTGGGGACCCAGCACTGACCCCTGCGGAACACCACAAGTTACTGATTGCCAGTCTGAGAATGAACCATTTATCCCAACTCTCTGCCTTCTGTTAGATAGCCAATCCTCTATTCATGCCAGAATATTACCCCCAATCCCGTGATTTTTTATCTTAAGCAATAATCTTTTGTGTGGCACCTTGTCAAATGCCTTTTGGAAGTCTAAATACACTATGTCCACTGGTTCCCCTTTATCCACCCTATATGTTACTTCCTCAAAGAACTCCAGCAAATTTGTCAAACATGACTTCCCCTTCATAAAACCATGCTGACTTTGTCCTATTAAATTATGATTATCCAAATGTCCTGTTACTGTCTCCTTAATAATGGACTCCAAAATTTTACCTACCACAGATGTTAGGCTAACCGGTCTATAGTTTCCAGCCTTCTGTCTACTGCCCTTTTTAAATAAGGGTGTTACATTAGCAGTTTTCCAGTCTACCGGGACCTTTGCTGAGTCCAGGGAGTTTTGGAAAATTATTACCAATGCATCCACAATCCCTACCGCCACTTCCCTCAAGACCCTAGGATGTAAGCCATCAGGTCCAGGTGATTTATCCACCTTGAGTCCCATTATTTTACCGAGTACCACTTCCTTAGTGATTTTGATCGTGTTTAGCTCCTCCCCCCCTATAGCCCCCTGTTTGTCCAGTGTTGGGATATTCTTAGTGTCCTCTACTGTAAAGACTGATACAAAATATTCATTCAGTGTTTTTGCCATCTCCATATTTCCCACCATTAATTTCCCGGTCTCATCCTCTAAGGGACCAACATTTACTTGAGCCACCCTTTTTCTTTTTATATAACTATAAAAACTTTGACTATCTGTTTTTATATTTTTTGCTAATTTACTTTCATAATCTATCTTCCCTTTCTTAATCAATCTTTTTGTTATTTTTTGCTGTCTTTTAAAGTTTTCCCAATCCTCTATCCTCCCACTAGATTTGGCTACCTTATATGCCCTTGTTTTTAGTCGAATTCTATCCTTAATTTCTTTACTTAGCCACGGATGGCTGTCTTTTCTTTTACACCCTTTTCTTCTCAGTGGAATATATTTTTTGGAAGTTGTAAAATAACTCCTTAAATGTACACCACTGATCATTTATCGTCTTACCCTTTAATCTATTTTCCCAATCCACTCTACTCAATTCCGCTCTCATACCTTCATAGTCTCCTTTATTCAAGCTTAGCACGCTTGTTTGAGATCCAACCTTTTCACCCTCTAATTGAATATGGAATTCAACCATGTTATGGTCACTCATTCCAAGGGGATCCTTTACTAGGACATTTTTAATTAATCCTGTCTCGTTACACAGGACCAGATCTAAGGTTGCTTGCCCCCTGGTCGGTTCAGTTACATACTGCTCAAGAAACCCATCCCTAATACACTCAATGAACTCATCCTCAAGGCAGCCCTGCCCAATTTGATTTGTCCAATTAATATGATAGTTAAAATCCCCCATAATTATAGATGTTCCCTTATTACAAGCCTCAACTATTTCCTGATTGATACTCCGTCCAACAGAGTTGCAACTGTTCGGAGGCCTATAGACTACGCCCACTAGTGTTTTTTTCCCCTTATTATTCCTTACCTCCACCCAAACTGTTTCATTATCCTGATCTTTTGACCCAATATCATTTCTCTGTATTACAGTGATTCCTTCCCTTATTAACATAGCCACCCCACCTCCCCTTCCTTCCTGCCTGTCCTTCCTGATCATTAAATAACCTGGTATGTTTAATTCCCAGGCATTGTCACCCTGCAGCCATGTTTCTGTAATGGCCACAAGATCATACCCATATGTAGTTATTTGTGCCATTAACTCGTCTATTTTGTTACGAATGCTACGTGCATTCAGATAGAGAACTTTCAAATATGTTTTGTGACACTTAGTTCCTGCTTTTGCCCTTTTTATTACTTTACCTTTTACTCCATACCTTCTGCCCCTTCCTGACACGCTCTGGTTTTTAATTTCCCCACTGCTACCTAAGTCTATGACCTTCTCTGTTGTCATTTTTATTATTTGCTCTCTAGGAACCTCCCCCCCACTAGTTAGTTTAAAGCCCTCTCTACAGCCCTAGTTATATGATCCGCCAGGACTCTCGTCCCAGCACTGGCCAAGTGAAGCCCATCCCAACGGAACAGCTCCCTCCTGCCCCAGTGCTGGTGCCAATGTCCCAGGAAGCAAAACCCATTTCTCCCACACCAGTCTTTGAGCCACGCATTTAACTCTCTAATTTTATTTGTCCTAGCCAAATTCGCTCGTGGCTCAGGTACCCATGAGGTTCTGTTTTTTAGTTCTGATGGACATTCTGCTCTATTTGTGTTTTTTGAAGGAGTGTGGTGAGGGTTAACAAAGGGATAAAAGGCACATCTTTTTGCTCCAGAGGTAGCCTGCCAGCAGCCATCCTTCCCCACTCTGCTGACTGCATAGACCCGGACATACTTACCGGGGAAAGTCATTCATTCATTCTCGGGATGTGGGCTAGCAAGAAACGAGATTGCTCGCCACTTTATTGGGGTGGTTAAAGGTCAGGAGGCCTGATGTCAATAAAGGTTCATTACTCACAAGTCCTTCCTCAGTTCCTTCTGGGCTATGGTTTGGTGAGAGTACTTGGTGTGAGAGAGTTATTTGGTGAGTTTTGAGTTGTTTACAGAGAGAAGCTCATGATGGGTGGCACCATGGCTGGTCTGTGAGGGAGAGCCGCAGGTGGCCAGCACAGAAGTGAGCAACAGAGGGGACGAGCTCACAGAAGGCCCTATCCATCTAACAGAGTGTACAGATGGAGGCTCAGCTTCCTTGACATGCCGGAAGAGCAGGGCTTCTGAAGGCTGAGGTTATCACATCAGGTGGTGACAGACATCTCAGCCTTCCTCAAGAAGCCCTGCTCCCTGCTGGACCTGGCGACAATGCATTACCAATGACTGTGAAAGTCACCACAACCCTCAATTTCTTTGCCTCCGTCTCCTTCCAGGGCACTACTCGAGACATAGTGAGGGCATCACAGTCGATTGCACATAAATGCATAAGGCAGGTGAAGGACGGATTGTTTGCCAGGGCTGGGAGGTATATAAGCTTTCCCTGTGATGACAGTAACCAGAATAAGTGGGCACTCGGATTCGCTGGATTCCCAATGGTACAGGGTACCATTGATTGCAAATACTTGGCAATCCAAGCACCACCACAGCAAACAGGAATTTTTATAAACCGCAAGGGATATTCTTCCATCAATGCGCAACTGGTTTGCAACCACAAAAAAAGGTTTATGCAGATGTGTGCCAGATTTCCTGGAAGCTGCCATGATGCTTTCATACTGCAGCAGTCCAGCATCCCCAACATGGAAAAAACCTGAAAGGTTTGACAACAAAGGATACCCACTTCAAACCTGGCTGATGACACCTCTGAGAAACCCCAGTGATGAACACTAGGAGCAAAACAACTCAAACCATATGACAACCAGATGTGTCATCAAGCAAGCCATCGGCATCCTCAAGATGCACTTCAAGTGCCTGGACAGGTCTGGAGACTCCCTTCAGTGCTCAACAGCAAGGGTCTCAAGGATAATCATGGTGTGCTGCAGTTGCGCAACATAGTGCAGCAGCGAAGACTAGAGGTCCAGGAGGAAGAAGCCACTCAGGACACGTCATCTGATGAAGATTACAATATTGAGGAGGAAGAAGAAGATGAGGTGCCCAACACCAGACCAGCCACTCACATTGATGCTCAAGGTGCCAGGGATGCCCTGATAGCTCGAAGGTTCAGTTAGTCACTCTGGACCAATGTCACGATACCATCCCCCCTCACACAAGCAGCCCTGTAACCACATCCTTCCAGCCATCTCAATGTTTTCCTTGCAATCCACTATCTTCCAAGCTACAAACCTCCTCCTCTGTTTCATCTCTGAACTGGGCCTTTAAATAGTTGAGGGGAAATCGCATCATGCGTGTCCATGTCACGCCTGCTCTCGCACAATGGAGATACAAAACCTGGAAGTAAAATAATAATCAGACATCTCCGTTGAAATCAGCCATTCCTACCCATCCCATGATGTTGAGCGTTCACCGCCCGCTATCGGCCTTACCCCTGATCCGTTCCCGTCTCCACTTAAATATAGGGACCATTGTTTGAAATTCTGACACACCTACTGTGTGATTCCAGCGTTTTCTGTTTGAATTCCAAGCCTGTTACCAGATATGTGCTTTTTTATTCTGTGTGTATTTTTAGAACTAAATTAATAATTAATTTATGCTAATGCTCAGTACTGCCGCAAAACACTCTGGCTTCAGCAGTGTTCACATCCCCAAACCCTTTTCTTGCAGGTTGGCAATAATTAGTGCCCTAGAGGCTTTGCCTGACTTACCAATCGATCGAGACAGCTGGTTACTTTAGATGGAGCGACTCCTTTTGTCCTGGCATGAACAGCATGAACCTGAGGTGACTGTTCAGCTTCCAATCGGTCACCAACAACTGTTCCTAAGGCCATCTGGCTGATTATTACTGGAGAGGCCGGCTGTGAGACCATGTTCATCTTCTTCGATGAGTAGCGCAGCTAATCTATGCCTTGATTGGTCCGCGGTCCGTTGGTATATGTTGTGAGCTGCGATAGTTAAGAGCAGTGAATTGAGAACTGACCGGCAATGCCCTTGAAAACCTGAGTCATCCTGTTACACCAGCTAGTGATAATTTAGCAGTTTGGCACAGAGGGACGTAGGACCCTTGCTTGTTGTTGAAGTGATTTTGCTTTTTTTGTTGTCAGATTTCATGTGTCGTGTTGGTACTGCCCATGCTGGGGATTTTTGGCAGAAACCCATACCGGAATTGCTGATATATTATCCCCTTCATATCTCTGCTCAGCAAGGTCTAAATTTTATTATTTAAGGCGTTCCATAAACCTACCTCTTTAACCAAGCTATTGGCCACCGAATGTAATGGTGGCGAAATTGGACTTCAGTGGAAATCAACGGGAAAGAGAATCGAGCGGGGTGTAAAATGGACTGCCAATTCTCTATCGCCCATTTTACGCTACGGCCGAATCCAATTTCACCCCCAAGGTCTTCTTCATTAGCTTGGTATTCATGTTTTGATTACACCTATGTGAAGTGCGTTGGGGCGCTTTTCTATGTTAAAGGCGCTATATAAATGCGAGCTGTTGTTTTTATCTTTGTTTAAAAGAAGTTTAAAATAAAAACATTTTAAAAAGAGTGGTTGAGATATTTGTTTGGAAAAGAGACATCTATGCTCAGCTAACCAAATTAATGAGACATGTGGTCTGGTTCTTAATGAATACTTTGCATCTATTTTCACAAAAGAGAGGGACGATGCAGACATTGCAATCAGGGAGGAGGAGTGTGAAATATTAGATAAAATAAATATAGTGAAAGAGGAAGTATTAAGGGTTTTAGCATCTTTGAAAGTGGATAAATCCCCAGACCCAGATGAAATGTATTTCAGACTGTTAAGAGAAGTAAGAGAGGAAATAGCAGAAGCTCTGACCATCATTTGCCAACCCTCACTGGCTACAGGTGTGGTGCCAGAGGACTGGAGGACTGCTAACGTGGTACCATTGTTTAAAAAGGGAGAAAGGAATAGACCAAGTAATTATAGGCCAGTCAGCCTAACCTCGGTGGTGGGAAAATTATTGGATAAAGTTCTGAGGGACAGGATAAATCTTCATTTAGAAAGACATGGATTAATCAGGGACAGTCAGCATGGATTTGTTAAGGGAAGGTTGTGTCTGACTAACTTGATTGAATTATTTGAGGAGGTAACAAGGAGGGTCGATGAGGGTAGTGCTTTTGATTGTAGTCTATATGGATTTTAGCAAGGCTTTTGATAAGGTCCCACAGAGCAGACTGGTCACGAAAGTAAAAGCCCATGGGACCCAAGGCAAAGTGGCAAGTTGGATCCAAAATTGGCTCAGAGGCGGGAAACAAAGAATAATGGTCGAAGGGTGTTTTTGTGAGTGGAGGGCTCAGTACTGGGTCCTTTGCTTTTTGTGGTATATATCAATGGTTTGGACTTGAATTAGGAAGTATGATTAAGAAGTTTGCAGATGATACAAAAATTGGCTGTGTGGTTGATAATGAAGAAGAAAGCTGTAGACTGCAGGAAGATATCAATGGACTGGTCAGGTGGGCAGAACAGTGGCAAATGGAATTCAATCTGGAGAAGTGTGAGGTAATACATTTGGGGAGGGCTAACAAGACAAGGGAATACACTATAAATGGTAGGACACTGAGAAGTGCAGAAGCTCAGAGGGACCTTGGAGTGCATGTCCACAGATCCCTGAAGGTAGCAGGACAGATAGATAAGGTGGTTAAGAATGCATACGGGATACATGCCTTTATTAGCCAAGGCATAGAATATAAGAGCAGGGAGGTTATGCTTGAATTGTATAAAACAATAGTTAGGCCGCAGCTAGAATACTGTGTGCAGTTCTGGTCACCACATTACAGGAAGGATGTGATTACACTAGAGGGGGTGCAGAGGAAATTTACACGGTTGTTGCCTGGGCTGGGGAATTTTAGCTATGAGGAAAGATTGGATAGGCTGGGGTTGTTTTCTTTGGAACAGAGGAGGCTGACAGGGGGACCTAATTGAGGTGTATAAAGTTATGAGGGGCCTAGATAGAGTGGATCGGAAGGACCTATTTCCCTTAGCAAAAGGGTCAATAACCAGGGGGCATAGATTTAAAGTAATTGGTCGGAGGTTTAGAGGGGATTCGAGGAAAATACATTTCACCCAGAGGATGGTGGGGATCTGGAACTCACTGCCTAAAAGGATGGTAGAGGCAAAGACCCTCATGACATTTAAAAAGTACTTGGATATGCACTTGAAGTGCCATAACCTACAAGGCTACGGACCAAGTGCTGGAAAGTGGGATCAGGGTGGATAGCTCTTTGTCGGCCGGCAAGGACAAGATGGGCAGAATGGCCTCCTTCTGTGCTGTAAATTTCTATGATTCTATGTAACAAAGCTGCTGAACTCACTTCATCCTCTCAAACATGAGAGTTTCTGGATACTGCTGACATAATACGGGAATCGGATGAGTCAAAGACTTGTTACTGCATTTGGTGCAGCCATAGTGTGAAAGAAAGTAAGTAAGGTAGCCTTTCATGCCCTCAGGACAACTAAAAGTTCTTCACAGCAGGACAGTTTTCCTTGGTAAGCTGGCCAATATTTTTCCCTCAGTAAATAGTGTAGATAAGAGCAGAAAGTTGCAAAGAGACGTTAATGAATTAAATGAAACATAGAAACATAGAAGATAGAAGCAGGAGTAGGCCATTTGGCCCCTCGAGCCTGCTCCGCCATTCAATGAGATCATGGCTGATCATCCAAATTCAGTACCCTGTCCCTGCCTTCTCCCCATATCCCTTGATCCCTTTAGCCTTAAGAAATATATCCAACTCTTTCTTGAATATATTTAATGACTGGCCTCCACTGCCCTCTGTGGCAGAGAATTCCGCAGGTTCACCACTCTCTGGGTGAAGAAATTCCTCCTCATTTCAGTCCTAAATGGCTTACCCCTTATCCTTAGACTATGACCCCTGGTTCTGGACTCCCTGGCCATCAGAAACATCCTTCCTGCATCTAGTCTGTCCAGACCTGACAGAATTTTGTAGGTTTCGATGAGATCCCCTCTCAATCTTCTAAACTCCAGTGAGTATAAGCCCAATCGACACAATCTCTCCTCATACGTCATTCCTGCCATCCCAGGTATCAGCCTGCGCTGCACTCCTTCCATGGCAAGAACGTCCTTCCTCAGGTAAGGCGACCAAAACTGCACACAATACTCAAGGTGCGGCCTCACCAAGGCCCTGTACAACTGTAGCAACACATCCTTGTTCTTGTACTCGAACCCTCTTGCTACGAAGGCCAACATACCATTTGTCTTCTTAACCGCCTGCTGCACCTGCATGCTTACCTTCAGTGACTGGTGCACAAGAACACCCAGGTCTCTTTGCACTTCCCCTTCTCCCAATCTATTGCCATTCAAATAATAATCTGCCTTCCTGTTTTTGCCACCAAAGTGGATAACCTCACATTTATCCACATTATAGTGCATTTGCCATGTTTCTGCCCAATCACCCAACCTGTCCAAATCGTACTGGAGTTTCACGACATCCTCCTCACAGCTTACCCTCCCACCCAGCTTTGTGTCGTCTGTGGGCAAAACTGTGGCAGATGCAGTTCAATGTGGGAAAGTGACAGGTCATCCACTTTGGACCTAAGAAAGACAGATCAGAGTATTTTCTAAATGGTGAAAAGCCAGGAACTGTGGAGGAGCAGAGAGACTTAGGGATCCAAGTACAGAAATCATTAAAAGTTAGTGAACAGGTACAAACATTTTTTTTAAAGGCTAATGGAATGTTAGCCTTTATCTCAAGAGGGCTGGAATACAAAGGGGTGGAAGTTCTGTTATAGTTGTACAGAGCGCTGTTTAGACCCCATCTGGAGTCTGCATTCAGTACTGTGCACCACACCTCAGCAAAGATATATTGGCCTTGGAGGGGGTGCAGTGCGGATTCAGCAGAATAATACCGGGACTAAAAGGGTTAAATTATTAGGACAGGTTGCATAGACTAGACTTGTATTCCCTTGAATACAGAAGATCAAGGGATGATCTAATTGAGATGTTTAAGACGGTTAAAGGATTTGATAGGGTAGATGGAGAGAAATTATTTCCTCTGGTGGGAAGAGTCCAGAACAATGGGGCATAAGCTTAAAATTAGAACTAGGCCATTGGGGGTGATGTTAGAAAGCACTTTTTCACACAAAAGGTAGTGGAAATCTGGAACTCATGCCCTCAAAATGTTGTAGAGGCTAGGTCAGTTGAAAACTTCAAAACTGAGATTGATAGATTTTTGTTAGGCAAGGGTATTAAGGGTTACAGAACCAATGTGGGTAGCTGGAGTTAAGATACACATCAGCCATAATCTAATTGAATGGTGGAACAGGCTCAAGGGGCTGAATGGCCTACTCCTGTTCCTGTGTTCCTAACCAGCATCACGGAACAGATTATCTAGTCATTATCTTGAGCATCCCTGATTATAATCGCTCAACCTTTGGTGGCCATGCCTTCAGCTGCCGAGCCCTAAGCTCTGGAATTTCCTGCCTAAATCTCTCCACCTCTTAAAACCTATCACTTTGACCAAGCTTTTGGTCACCTGCCCTAATTTATCCTTATGTGGCTCGGTGTCAATTTTTTTTTTGTCTTAAAATACTCCTATGTAGCACCTTGGGACGTTTTACTACGTTAAAGGTGCTATATAAATACAAATTGTTGTTGTTGTTGTTGTTATCTCATTGCTGTTTGTGGGACCTTACAATGTGCATTGCCTACATTACAGCAGTGAATACACTTCTAAAGTACTTAATTGACTGTGAAGCACTTTGGGACGTCCTGAGGACATGAAAGGCATTATATGAATGGAAGCATTTCATTTTCTTTTCTTAATGGTCATACATCTTGAAATAGATTTTCATTCCTTTCTTGTTCAATCTCCGTTTTCAACGATAAATGCTCTCAACTTTGCTTACCTCACTCTCTGGGATGTTGATCAGAGGTGTACTTTCTCTTCTTCTTGGGCAGTCCCTCGGAACCGAGGATGACTTGCTTCCTCACTAAAAATGAGTTCTCAGGTGATTGATAAGTCCAATGCGGGACCTACAGTCTCTGTCACAGGTGGGGCAGACAGTGGTTGAAGGGGCAGGTGGGTGGGGTGCCTGGGTTGACGTGCGCTCCTTCTGCTGTTTGCGTTTGGCTTCCGCTTGCTCCGGCAAAGAGACTCGAGGTGTTCGGCGCCTTCCCGAATGCTTCTCCTCCACTTTGTGCGGTCTTGGGCCAGGGATTCCCAGGTATCGGAGGGGGTGTTGCACTTTTTCAAGGAGGCTTTGAGGGTGTCCTTGAAGTGTTTCCTCTGCCCACCTAAGGCTCTCTTGCTGTGTCGGAGCTCCGAGTAGAGCGCTTGTTTTGGGAGTCTCGTATCGGGCATGCAGACGATGTGGCCCATCCATCGGAGTTGATCGAGCATGGTCAAAGCTTCGATGCTGGGGATGTTTGCCTGAGCAAGAACACTGACGTTGGTGCGCCTATCCTGCCAATGGATTGGCAGGATCTTGCGGAGGCAGCATTGGTGGTACCTCTCCAGTGCTTTGAGGTACCTGCTGTACATGGTCCATGTCTCTGAAGCATACAGGAGGGCGGGAATCACTACTGCTCTGTAGACCATGAGCTTGGTGCTGGGTTTGAGGTCCTGGTCTTCAAACACTCTCTTCCTCAGGCGACCGAAGGCTGCACTGGCATACTGAAGGCGCTGTTGGACTTCGTCATTGACGTCTGCCCTTGTTGACAGTAGGCTCCAGAGGTATGCAAAGTGGTGCACGTTGTCCAAGGCCTCGTCGTGGATTTTGATAATCGAGGGGCAGTACTGTATGGCGGGGGCAGGTTGGTAGAGGGCCTTTGTCTTATGGATGTTTAGTGTAAGGCCCATGCTCTCGTACGCTTCGGTGAAAGTGTTGACGATGGTTTGGAATTTGACCTCCGAGTGTGCGCAGATGCAAGCATCGTCTGTAGTGTATGCACCTTTAAGAGAGAACTAATTTTACAGCTCCTGTATACTGTAGTACCGGCTGTGACCACACTTGTATATAAGCCTTGAGCATGCCTCGGTACCCCCAGTCTTGAGACTACCCTACTCCAGTAAACACCTGTTGATTGTTAAGTTACAACATCCGTGTAGTTATTTGAAAACATCATACTCTCAGAATCACAGATCTAACAGTGGCGATGAGTGTCGAATTGAATCTACCTGCAACTCTGCATTTCCCTTCAAGGATTCACTCCGGGAGGGCGGTGGAAGAAACTCGAGGCCAGAAGCACGGGCGTCGACCACGAGCAACCGCCCAGTCGTCCGGCAGAGAGTGAACATCACAGGGGAGGCTGTTGAGAGCCGGGCTTGGTTCCCCAGCCACGACGATCCAGCAACAGACTGACAACAGGTACAGCGCAGACACTTCCCGGACAGCGGCGGCTGGAGCTGACCGACGGCAGAGAAAAAGCCGAGCAGCGTCGATGGGGTAAGAGAGAGGGTGAAGCGCACAGGACGCAGCCGGGGGTTGAAAACCGAGTGGCATCGAGGAAAAACAAAACGGAGATAAAGAGGGTAAAGCAGCAGCCGGGTTCAGGACCGAGCGGCGGGAACGGGAAAGGCGCACAAAAAAAAACCGCGCAGAGCACAGCAAGGGCTCAAGGGCTGAACAGTGTCCATGGGGAGAAGAAGGGAGAGCGCGGGAGATGCCATTGAGCCGCGGAGAAGAAGGAAGAGCGTGGGAGACGCCATTTTTATAAGCCGCAGCGGAGAAGAAGGGCAAGCGCGGGAAGAAAGGAAAGCGCGGGAGACGCCATTTTTTGCCAGCGGAGAAGAAGGGAGAGCACGGGAGACGCCATTTTTGACAGTTAAATTACACCCAGGGATGCCGAAGAGTGGCAGTATCTCTACGTTCGACAATGAAGTCGAAGATTGGGCGGCATATGTGGAACGTATTGAGGTGTACTGCAGGGCGAATGAAGTGCCAGATGCTAGGAAAGCACTGGTTTTGTTAAATTCCATGGGTGCAAAAACTTATGGCTTACCGCGAAACCTAATAACCCCAGAGAAGCCCGTGAATAAGAATTTCGAAAGCATAGTAGAAATCCTACAGGACCACTTAAACCCCACACCGCTGCTGATAGCAGAAAGATTTAAGTTCCACAAAAGGAACCAACATAAAGACGAAAGTAATGCTGAGTACTTAACGGAACTGCGCAAGCTATCGAAACACTGCCAGTTTGGAGTGAGACTAGCAGATACGTTAAGGGACAAGTTTGTGTGTGGGCTTCAAAGCGAAGGAACCCAGAAACGGCTTCTATCAGAAAAGGATCTTACGCTGGACAAGGCTTTCAGCGTGGCAGTATCACACGAAGCAGCCGCAAGGGGCGCTGCAGAGGTACAACGGAGACCGCAAGAATATGGCACCAATGAAATGTCATATGGAACAGGGAAGTGTTATCGCTGCGGCAGAACAACACACGACCAGAAGGATTGTTGTTTCAAGGACCAAGTGTGCAGACAGTGTGGAAAAGCAGGACACATAGCAAGAGTCTGCAGGTCAGGGAAGAAAACCAACAGCAAGAAATCTCCACAGGAGAAGTACAAAAAGGTACATAAGGTGATGGACAGTAGTTCAGATGAACAGAAAAGTGATACAGACTCCAGAAGCAAGGAGCTGGGTTGTCTAAAACTACATAAGGTAACCAAAATGGAGGATCACCAGACTATCTGGGTCACACTCAAGATAGACGGAGTCCAAGTGAAAATGGAATTGGACACAGGGTCAGACCTAACAGTCATAAACCAAAGGGACAACAAGCAGCTATTTTCACACATACCCTTGAAAGCTGCAGAGATTGTCTTGAAGATGTACACGGGGCAAAAAGTCTACCCCAAAGGAAAAATAAGGGTGAAAGTGATATACAAAGGCCAGGAAATACCTAAAATGGACCTGTGGTGATTATTCCTTGGTTAGTAAAAGTATTGTGATTCGTTGTTTGTTAACTGCCTTGGGATATGTGTTGTAATCTCATTGGTAGTTGATGATCACATGATGTGTTGTGGCTACCTTAAATTCAGTCCTTTTCTAGCTTTAGTTGGGACTGGATGTAGAAAGATATGCTGCCGATTTTAAAGTTAATAAAGCCTAACTTTGGAAGGCAAATCTATTCTTTATTTCAGGACCTATATGTATTGCCAGATGGAGGACCACCACTACTAGGACGTGAATGGATCCGGAAGATACAATTAGATTGGCATTCCATACAGGCAATGAAGGTTGAGGCCAAAAAGGATGACGACGTCACACCTGGACGACTGTCAAAAATGCTAACTGATGCAAAAGAAGTGTTCCAGGAGGGACTCGGAACACTAAAAGGCATAACAGCAACGATTAAAATAGAGGAAAATGCAAGCCCAAAGTTTCTTAAGGCCAGACCAGTGCCTTATGCGATCAGACCAGCCATCGAAGCAGAGCTGGAAGGGTTGGAACGTTCAGGAGTACTGTCCAAAGTAGACTGGAGCGAGTGGACTACACCCATCGTTCCTGTAATGAAGAGGTCGTTGAATAATACGCCTGGGGAACCAAAGAAGGTCCGCATCTGTGGGGATTTTAAGGTGACAGTGAACCCAGTCCTTCACATGATACAATATCCGCTTCCACGAATTGAGGATATTTTCGCCTCGCTATCTGGAGGTAAACGCTTCACCAAAATTGATCTAGCCCAGGCGTACTTGCAAATGGAGGTAGAAGAAGCCTCGAAACAATACCTCACGATCAACACTCATAAAGGTCTCTACCAATACAACTGGCTGGTGTTCGGGGTAGCATCGGCTCCGGCTATTTGGCAAAGGGCGATGGATCAAGTCCTGCAAGGGATTCCAGGGACCCAGTGTTATTTGGACGACATCCTGGTCATGGGCGAAAATGACAGTGATCACCTCGCCAACCTGGAGAAGGTGCTCACTAGATTAAAGGAATATGGGCTACGAGCTAACCGCCACAAGTGCGAGTTTTTCCAGAAGCAGATCTCGTATTGTGGCCACGTTATCAATGAAGAGGGGTTACATAAGTCCCCTGAAAAGATTGAGGCAGTAGTCAAGGCTCCAGCACCGGAAAATGTGTCACAACTGAGGTCGTTCCTCGGGCTGGTAAACTACTACCATAAGTTCTTACCAAATTTGTCTACGGTATTACACCCACTGAACACCCTACTGCAAACAGGGATACCATGGAAGTGGAATGACGAACGTAAACGAGCTTTCCAGAAGTGCAAAGAATTGATCACATGAAAAGAGGTGTTGGCCCATTTCAACCCAGCACTACCAATTCGTTTGGCATGTGATGCATCACCCTACGGTATTGGAGCGGTGCTGTCGCACAAATTCCCAGACGGGTTGGAGAGGCCAGTAGCCTTTTCGTCTCGGTCACTAACCTCAGCCGAGCGCAACTACGCCCAGATTGACAGGGAGGCCCTCAGCCTAGTATGGGGAGTAAAAAAATTCAACCACTATCTGCATGGGCAGAAGTTCATCTTGCTGACTGACCACCAACCACTTGTCTCCATCTTTAATCCAAAGAAGGGCGTTCCGGTGATGACTGCACAACAATTACAAAGATGGTCCCTGTTTCTAGGGGCGAAGCAATATGAAATAGAATATAAAGGCACGAAACAGCATGGAAACGCTGATGGGCTATCATGCCTGCCACTGCCTACTGTGGAGGAAGCACCAGCAGTGGACCCTATCGAGATATTTTATTCGTCAATAATTGAACGATTGCCAGTAACTAACGCGGATATAGAGAAGGAGACCCGCAATGATCCGACACTATCTTGGGTATATGATTTGACGGTGAGGGGATGGCCAACACATGGCGACTCACTGTTGCCAGCATTCTCATCCAGAAGAGAACAGCTGTCAGCATGCCAGGGGACAGTGATGTGTGGATCCCGAGTGGTGAATCCACCCAAGTTAAAGGAGAGAGTGCTAAATGAGCTTCATGAAGGTCATCTGGGAGGGGTGAAAATGAAAAGCCTTGCTAGGGCTTATGTGTGGTGGCCGGGGATCGGTCAACAAATCGAGGACCTAACCAAGAGCTGCTCAGGATGCCAGAAGGTCCAAAATGTACCACCACATGCCCCTCTACACCCATGGGAGTGGCCCTCCTCTCCATGGCAACGGGTGCATATTGATTTTGCTGGTCCATTCATGGACTCAATGGGCCAGAAATTCCAGAACGGGGCTTGCAGCGCGTGCAAGCCCCGTATTTGCACTTACCCCGCGCTCCTGCCGATCAGCTCCAGGGACGCCTGCACTTCCAGAAACTGAAGCAAGAATCCCGGGCAGCGTATGACGTCACGCCGCCCAGGAGCGCAGCCAGCGCGGACCCAGGAGCGTGCAGTGTAAGTGAGACACGCCCCTTGAGGTCTCAGTTTCACTGGACACGCCCCCAATGTTTCTGTCAAGCTGCTTTGCTTTTTTACATGCAAAGCAGCAGTTTAAATAGGTTTTTGGAAGTTTTTTGAAGATTTTGGTAACTTTTATAAACTTTTTAAAATGTTTACATTATTTTGAGTAATCTGAAGTAGCTTTAAAGAGAATTAAAGCAATTTAAAGACTTTTAAAAGCCCTAAAAGAATTTTTAAAATTCCATTTATTTATTTAGCAATGTCGTCGTCATACGTGTCTTCACACTGTTCCCTTTGGGGAACTGTATGAAGTGGTGGAAGGATTTATGGCCGTGATTAACGCTCATTCCGTGACCGTAACCATCTTTGAACCAGCCATTAGGGCGGTTAGTCCTATGGCGGGAGGGTTTTACGGGCTCCCACAAGCTATACAAGGAGGGGGGGCCACCCACACCCACGGACGCAAATATCCCACTGGATGTCAACCCAGAATTTAGAGCCGGAGCTCCGACTCCACTTGCCGGGACTGTCTGGAGCGGGGTTCGAAACCCTACCCTGATCTGGCCCAGCGGCAGGGATCCTACCGCTATGACAAAGGCCCAATCCGATTAGCAACGTGAAATGGCAGCATAGGGCTCCAGTCACGGGGAGGGAAAAGGCGCAGGAAACGTATGGGTGTCACCTTTTGTGCGGAGTGGGCCTTTTGCGTAGCAGTAAGCATCCCCGCCGCTGGGCCAGAAGGAGTAGGGTTTTGAACCCCACTCCAGACAGTCCCGGCAAGTGGAGTCGGAGCTCCAACTTTAAATTCTGGGTGGACATCCAGCGGGATACTTGCGTCCGTGGGTGTTGGTGGCCGCCCCCCCCCCCCTCAGATGGGTTGTGGGAGCCCGTAAAACCCTCCCGCCATAGGACTAACCACCCTAATGGCTGGTTCAAAGATGGTTACGGTCACGGAATGAGCGTTAATCACGGCCATAAATCCTTCCACCACTTCATACAGTTCCCCAAAGGGAACAGTGTGAGGATACGTCCGATGATGACCTCTTGCGCAATGCACCTCCTTGGACCCTCAGTCGCAGGTGCGAGGGGGCAAGTGGTGCAAGTGTTAAATTTTTTATTTTATTGACATGTAAAATGTTGGCCCAATAATTCCCTTCCAAATGCGCTAGTACGGTCGGGGTACTTACGCATCTGGCCGGATGAAATGCCGGTTTTCAGCATGCACAGTGCATGTGGGGAAAACCGGCATTTCCTGTCCTCTGAACGA
Organism: Somniosus microcephalus; assembly: GCF_052327205.1. Lineage (NCBI taxonomy): Eukaryota > Metazoa > Chordata > Chondrichthyes > Squaliformes > Somniosidae > Somniosus > Somniosus microcephalus. The sequence continues at coordinate 71,705,629 of NC_140987.1, read as the reverse complement.
AGGGGTTCAGAGGCAGAACGCGTGCGACTGCACATGCAGCGCGTGCGCAGTATAATTCGCCGCTTTCATTACTGCTTTCAGTGAGGTCCAGTCATTACAACTTACACATGAAAAACGCATGGGTACAGTTGCTACAGAGGCTGCGGAGGAAGATATTTCTTATCGTGGAGCTTCTGAAAGTATGTATGTCTGTATATATTCCTTTGCGTGTTATGTATATATTCCTTTACTTATGTGTATGAATGTATTATTTAATTATGACTTTCAGAGAAAGTAACTTATTGGAAAATCATAATTAAAAACATACATTCATAGTAAAGGAATATAAAACATACATACATATACGTAAAGGAATATATGTGGACATACATACATAACTCATTCTCACATTCCATTCACACAGCCACAATTGCTCCTTCTACCTACCGTTCTGAAAACCCTTTAAAAAAAAAAAAAATTTTTACTTTAAAACTTACTTAAAATTTCTTAAAATAACTTCCCTCCCTTTCCCAAACAAAAATATTGCATTTCAAAAGCTCCACGATAAAATATATCTTCCTCCGCAGCCAATGAACCACTTTACACTTGCTTTTTTTCAGTGTAAGTTCTGAGGACTTACCCTCACGGATTTCATGAATGAAATCCACGAAGTTCACTGCGCAAGCGCTGCCTGTGCAGTCACACGCGCTCGAGGTCTGGAAATGCCGGCGTTCCCCGCATGCGCTGTTCCTGCTGAACGCCGGCATTTCCAACGGCCAGAAGCGTGAGTACCCCGAGCGCACTCACGCTTCTGGCCTGGAATTTCTGGCCCAATGTTCTTAATAGCAGTGGATGCTCACTCGAAATGGCCTGAGGTGATAAAAATGTCCTCAACCACTACAGAGAAAACGATTGCAGTCCTATGGACCATATTTGCCAGGAACGGCTTGTCAGAGCAGATTTGCTCTGATAATGGACCACAGTTTGTGTCCGAAGAGTTTCGGAAATTTATGAGAAGGAAAGGGGTAAGGCATTACACATCCGCCCCGTATCATCCAGCCACAAATGGATCGGCTGAGAGGTTCGTACAAACCTTTAAAAAGGCGATAAAGGCCATGTGCAACGATGAAATTCCACTACAGCATAAGGTGGACAATTTCCTATTAGCCTATAGAAATGCGACACAAGCAGTTACCAACCAGACCCCGGCCATGATGTTCTTTAACTGAAGGTTGAGATCTCGTCTGGATTTGCTCAGACCCAATGTGTGAAGAAATGTTGAGGATAAACAATTCCAGCACATCAATGAGAAGCCGACAAGGAGCTTCAATGTAGGACAACCAGTCTTGGCCTGTGACTACCGAACAGAGAAATGGCAACCCGGAATGATATGCACAAGGCAGGGGCCATTAATGTACAGTGGATGTCGGGGAGAACATTGTGAGATGCCACGTCGATCAGATCTTAGCGTCACAGGAACGAGGCAACCCCATGTCTCGAGTACCTGGGGATGAACCCGACACACCGGTAGCATCTACCTCAGAACCAGTAGCAGTGGAAACTGATGAACTAACCGACGAAAAGGGGCCAGAATTGCCTCCGCACCAAGAACAAGGACCTCAGGAAAGGCACTATCCAGAAAGGATCAGGAAGCCGCCTCAAAGACTGAATCTATAAATGGACTATTTTTGTTTAATGTGCATGTTAAAGTGTTAATTGTTATTTGAATATTATGGGTACTGCTAATCTAAAAGGGGAGGAATTGTAGTGTATGTACCTTTAAGAGAGAACTACTTTTACAGCTCCTGTATACTGTAGTACCGGCTGTGACCACACTTTTATATAAGCCTTGAGCATGCCTCTGTACCCCCAGTCTTGAGACTACCCTACTCCAGTAAACACCTGTTGATTGTTAAGTTACAGCATCCGTGTAGTTATTTGAAAACATCATACTCTCAGAATCACGGATCTTACATTGTCTGCATACTGTAATTCAACGACAGAGGATAGGACGACTTTGGATCCGGACTGGAGGTGACAGAGGTTGAACAGTTTCCCGTTTGTTCTGTAGATTAGCTCCACTCCAGCGGGGAGCTTACTGAGGGTGAGATGGAGCATTGCAGCAAGGAAGATCGAGAAGAGCATTGGTGCGATGACACAGCCTTGCTTGACCCCAGTCCGTGCGTGAATTGGGTCTGTGGTGGATCCGTTGGTCAGGAATACGGCTTGCATGTCGTCGTGAAGCAGGCGGAAGATGGTGACAAACTTTTGAGGGCAGCCAAATTTGAGGAGGGCACTCCATAATCCCTCACGGTTGACAGTGTCGAAGGCCTTTGTGAGATCAAAGAAGGCCATGTACAGCAGTTGGTGCTGTTCCCTGCATTTCTCTTGTATTTGACACGTGGTGGAGATCATGTCCATTGTGCCCCTTAGTGGGTGGAATCTGCATTGTGACTCTGGGAGGAGCTTTTCAGCCACTGGGAGAAGGCGATTGAGGAGGATTCTTGTGATGACTTTCCCTGTGGCAGATAGCAGGGAAACTCCTCTGTAATTACCGCAATCGGACTTGTCACCTTTCTTGAAGATGGTCATGAATATGGCATCTCTGAAATCCCCTGGCATGCTCTCCTCCTTCCAAATAAGAGAAATGAGTTAATGTATTTGCACAAATAGTGCTTCTCCGCCATGCTTTAGTGCATCTGCTCCTGAGGCCTTGCTGTTCTTCAGTTGTCGGCTGGCCTTTTCAACCTCATGCCGGGCTGGGGTTGTGCTGAGGTGCTGGCGGGTAGCATGCTGCGGGATGGAGCTGAGGACACACACGTTGAAGACAGAGTCTCGGTTAAGGAGGACCTCGAAGTGCTCCTTCCAGTGGGCACTGACTGCCTCTCTGTCCTTGATGAGTACCTCTCCGTTCTTGGCCCGCAGTGGGGTAGGATCAGAGGTGTACTTTAAGCTGATGTTTGCCAGCTAGTACCCATAATTTGGCCTATTAAGTGTGTCAGTTTATTAAATTTGGTCACAATGGGCTCGAATTTCCAAGCCCCGTGGAGGCGGGTTTGGAGGTGGGAGTGGGGGGAAAATTGCAGAATCGGGGGGCACGAACCCTTCTCACCCCCAACCCGCCTCCATGCCCATTTCCCAGGGGACAGGTACCCGACCTGTGCTGGGAGCCGCCTCCCCGAGGCGGGAAGGGGATTAGTGCCAATTAACTGCCTGTTAACAGTTAGTTAACAGGCAGTTTTTGGCCTAATCCCTATTTTTAGCCCTGAAGTATGGGCTGCCTGACGGCTCCAAACCACGCCAAGTTAGCGAGGCGGATCGTCTGGCTGAAGGGCTTGGAGGGTTCAAGATGTCCGGTGTTCAGGTGAGTGATGGGTGCATGAGTGCAGAGGTAAGTGTGTTTGGTGTATGTAAAGTGTTTAAATAAGTTTTATTTACCTTTACTTACTAATGCAGGCTTCCTTCCTTCAGGTCTCGGGAGTCCCTCATCTCACCGGCACAGGAAGCAGAATGGCTGCGAGCTGTCAAAAGTTGCAGCATTCTGCTTTCTGTTCTGGAGAGATTTCTAATTGAGTCTGCGGCGAAGGACTCAAGTTAGAAGTCAGATTGTCAGTGTTTGACAGCTTCACAGAGCTGTCAAACGCTGATATTTCATCTGTCAAAAGCTCTTGACAGATGAAATGTCAATACAACCCAAAAAGTGGGAGTCTCACCTCCATCACGTCCCCATTGAGAAAATCCAGCCCAATGTCTCCTTGAATGCCACCTTCATTTTTCTTTTGGTACCACAGGTCAAGCATGGTAAAGTAAGAAAGAACTTGAATTTATACAGCACCTTTCAGAACCTCAGGGTGTCCCAAAGCGCTTTACAGCCAATTAAGTACTTTTGAAGTGTAGTCACTGCTATAATGTAAGGAAACATGGCAGCCAATTTGTAAGATCCCACAAACAGCAATGAGATAATGACCAGATAGTTTGTTTTAGTTGTTGGCTGAGGGATAAATGTTGGGCAGGACACCAGGAGAACTCTCCTGTTCTTCGAAATAACGCCATGGAATCTTTTATATCCACCTGAGAGAGCAGGTTTAACATCACATCCAAAAGATGGCATCCCGACAGTGCAACACTCCCTCAGTACTGCCCTCAAATGTCAACCTAGATTATGCGCTCAAGTCTAAGGAATGGGGATTGAATTGATGACCTTCTGACTCAGGGGCGAGTGTGCTCCCAATGAGCCACGCTGCACCTAATGCCAGTATGTGTTGCCATGGTGCTTCCCCTTTATATTGTGTGTGACATCCAAAAACTAATAGACAGTCTCTTCTAAGTGATAGGAAGGAACAAGTGTGCTGACTGACTGGAGGGTTTTACTGATCGTCACCTTTATTATTAAAGCTTTGTTACAACCAAAACCTCTTTGAAATGTCGACAGATGTCTTTCTCTATTTCTTTCTCACTATTTGTCAATCTATAACAGATGCCAATTTTTCTTGCTGAGCTCATTTTATTTCTCAATTCAATACAGAGACACTCAGTCTGATGCCATATTCAGCCATCTCCCTTCTTTCTAATGTTAGAATACTGTCCCTAGTTACTAAAATCATCCTTCTTCCCTTTTTTGCTCTGTATATCTCTTCTGAAAATATTACAGTCAGGAATGACTGGTTCCCAATCATGCCCCGGCTAAAAACATGTTTCTATCAAAATCAGAACTCCACATCGCTTCATTTGTGTTAGCCGTGGCTCAGTGATGGACTCTTGCCCCTGAGTCAGAAGGTTGTGAGCTCATGTCGCACTCCAGAGACCTGAACACAAAATCTAGGCTGACACTTCAATGCATTACTTAGGGAGTGCTGTAATGTCGGAGGTGCCGTCTTTCAGATAAAACATTAAACTGAGGCCCCGTCTGCTCTCTCAGGTGGGCGTAAACGATCTTATGACACTATTCTGAAAAGGAGAGACGTTCTTTTAGGTTTTCAGGCCAATATTTATCCCTCAACCAACATCACTAAAAAAACAGATTATCTGGTCATTATCACATTGCTGTTTGTGGGAGCTTGCTGTGCGCAGATTGGCTACCGCGTTCCCTACATTACAACAGTGACGACATTTCAAAAGTACTTTGTTGGCTGAGGTTGTGAAAGACGCTTTATAAATGCAAATTCTTTCTTTTCTTTTTATAATAGTTGGTGCTCTTAGTTCCCTTATTTTATTCCGCTTCATGGATTCATATAAATGGGCTGATTTTCTGTTCCGAGGACTGCACCTGTTGCCCACTCGACATCACCAGAGAGAAGCCCGACCTACTTCCACGGTCGGCCATCATTACCGACTCATTACTCAATTGCTTCTATATTTCAAGAAGCTCGCCAATCGGTAATAATTTGCCAGCTACACCCTGGAGCCCACCCATTCCAGCAAGGTTAATAGGGGGTGGGGTTGCAGGGCAGGTAAGGGGCTATCCGTGGGAGAGGGCCATGAGGGGTTGGGAATTGCAGGGTTCATTTCTGAACATTAATGCCCTCCTGACCCCACAAAAATAATTTATGAGCCTCAAACTTACCTTTCTCTGAGAGATCTGCAGCGACCCCTTTAAGGGTCACTGGCAGTGTTCCCTGTAAGGTGCGCGGCCGCGCAGCCACTCACTGCTCCAGGAAACCCATGCAGCCGGCTTACCGGCATTTCAATGTAAAAACCGCCCATGCGCGGTATTTTGAGTGGCCCGCAGAGCCCCTTAAAGGGACCGCGCAGGGCCAAAAAAAATTATAGGGAACATAGGTCATTGGTTGGGCCACTCAACAGCAAGTATCAATGCATTGGTACCTCAAAATTGCCTCGGGGTTCTGCCCATGTCATAAGACCCCGATTCACATAAGCTAATGAGGCTCCCGACAGTTTCTGCCGGATGCACAGGCTGCTAATATCAGGGACCCCGCCAAAATAGCAGCGATCCAGATGTTGGCAGGAACAGGGCAGTCCAGAACCAATAGTTGGTGTTCAGTCCTAATACCAATACCACTATCAATACCACTCCCCAGTGTACCAATACCACAACCTGGTGTATCAATACCACTATCCGGAACCAGCTCAGTTCAGGTGGAATCAAACCCTTTTTTACAATCACATTCTCTTCTAAAACAGGTTGCAATGCCCATCCAATCGTGAATTGATCACTCCTACACCACTCGTCCAGCCATGTTTACAGTTGCCTCATCTTCCTCTGCCTGTCTGGCTTAGTGCGTTCGCACAGAGAGCATTCCCGGGAATATTAGCCTGAAAGTCTTGCTTTTCAGCTTTATTCCTAGCTTCTCGTATTCCTCAGTTCATTCTGACATAAACTACTACCCTCTAAAGGTCTAACCAGATATACTTTACAACAGCAACAATTTGCTTTTATATAGTGCCTTGACATAGTAAACATCCCAAGAAGCTTCCCAGGTGTGTTATGAAATAAAATTTTACGCCGAGTCACAAAAGGAAATATTAGGACAGATGACCAAAAGCTGGTCAAAGAGGTAGGTTTTAAGGAGCATCTTAAAGGAGGAAAGAGAGGTAGAGAGGCGGAGAGGTTTAGGGAAGAAATTCCTGAGCTTAGCAACTGAAGCAACTGAAGGCACAGCCGCCAATGATGAAGTGATTAAAATCGGAGATGCGCAAGAGGTCAGAATTGAAGGAGCGCAGAGATCTTAGAGGGTTGGAGGAGGTTACAGAGATGGGGAGGGGTGAGGCCATAAAGGGATTTGAAAACAAAGATGAGAATTTTAAAATCGAGGCATTGCAGGACTGGGAGCCAATGTAGGTCAGCGAGAACAGGGGTGATGCATGAACGGGACTTGGTGGGGGTTAGGTGTGGGCAGCAGAGTTTTGGATGAGCTCAAGTTTATGTAGGGTGGAAGATGGGAGGCCGGCCGGCAGAGCATTGGAATAGTTGAGTCTAGAGGTAAAAAAGGCATGGATGAGGGTTTCAGCAGCAGATGAGCTGAGGCATAGGCAGAAATGGGTGATGGTACAAAGGTGGAAGTAGGCGGTCTTGGTGATGGATGATATGTGGCCGGGAGCTCAGTTCAGGGTCAAATAGGACGCCAAGGTTGCGAACAGTATTAGCAATTTTGCCTGAAGTTCCTCTCCCCATTACTTTAGTTGGGGCATTAACTCATTTACTTTGAACCAATGCATAAATTTTTAAATAATTATCCTTGTCTTTATTTCGTTCCATGGTCTCACCTCTCCAGATTTCCTTAACACGCTCTCTGGTCCCCTTCCCTTCGTCCCACCATTGGTGGGTGTGCATTCAGCCGCATAGGCTTCAGGCACAGGAATTCCCTTTCTAAGTGTCAGTGTCAGCTGTGGCTCAGTGGGTAGTACTCTCTAGGTGGGAGGGGCTAGGAGTGAACAGGTGTTACTGGTTGCCTGATTGCAGCAGGGAGTTGGAGTGAGTTTGTAAAAAAGTTGGTGGTGGGTTTTGGGGTTTTTGTTTTCAGGTTTTAGGGCCTTTTTGGCCCATAAACAACAGCCAGATGGCTGCTGAGGGGTCTGGAGTGCCGGGCTCCAAAGAGGACAGTGTTCCCAAGATGAATTTAATTAGGGGAGAAACTGTGGTTGGAAAGGAAAGAAAAAGGCCCAAAGATTTGGGCCGGGACCCCAGGAGGTTTGAAAATAAAACATGGTGGTGGTTCAGTGCGAGGATAAGGAGATACGAGCTTGGGACTGTGGTGAGGGAAGCTGCTTTGCCTGCCGACCAAAGCCGAATGTTGGGTTCGAGGTGATGGTTAGTGGCCGAGAGGAGGTGGAAAGACTTTTACTCAGTTTGAAAAGTTGGTGATAAGTTCTTGGAGGTATCTCTGCTATATTCGGAAGAGGTGGTGGTCTCATTCTTAAACTTGCCAGTTTATATTGAGGACGATGTGCTAATCAAAAAGTTGGAGTCATGGGACATTAAAATTTGCTCAGCAATAAAGAGGAGATACTAACCAGGAACACGGGTAGCAGATGGAACCCGTTATGTAAAGGTGCAGTTCCCAGAGGGGGTGAAGTCATTACCGTACAGCATGAAATTCGAGACAATGGAAGGAGTGCAGTACTTCCGAGTACTGCATGATAACTAAGTGAAGGTTTGTTATTATTGTCTTGGATACGACAATCTTGTAAGAAACTGTCCAGACTTGTACTGTTATAATTGTGGCGACTCTGGACACATTGCTTGGAGCTGCGAGGCGGCGAGCTGTGGGGTGTGTCACAAAGGCCCCACCCACTGTGAGTGTGAGGCAGAAGGAAACTCTATGAGTGACAAGGAGATGGGAGAAGGAGCAGGAGATGTGAGTGGAATGGCCGGAGGAGCAGAGCAGTCAGAGGACACCACTGGTAAATTGAAGGAGGAAAGAGC